>NW_026901388.1:2400000-3835184 GCF_033783945.1 Neopsephotus bourkii
GAAGCATATAAACTGCCAGTTTAACCAAAATGCCAACTAGGTGATGTCACATAAAGCCCCAACAGAATGATCCCACTGCCAGATCTTTAGCCAGACTATGGTAAAGGAATGAGAGTAATGTCAATGTATCCCATTTAATGCTTAACAGTTAGCTGTAGAGTGTCTCCTGCTTAGCCTTAACTATAAGTACTCCAAGAAATCTCTGTCCATGTGACACACAGAATCAGATCTTCACCTTGAAAATAATCTTCAATTACGTGCACAAAATTGAAACAAAATAATAATGTGAGGAACCAATACAATTTCTGTGAGACACAAAAGCGCTTGAAATAACAGTACAAACTAGAACAAGCGATTCTCAGTTAAAACCCACAAACATGTTACAAAGCCCCAGCCGGTATGAATTCACATAGCAATTAAAAACATTCCCCACAGCTGACTACAAAAGTCAGCATCCAAATATTTTATTATTCAAATAGCAGTCCCTCAAGGGAAAAGAAGGTTTTAATAACTTTAAAATACTACCTGAATTCTGTAGTGTTTCATATCATTTTGGTAACCTTCAAAACGCACACAGAATTCCTATGACCCCATCATCTGTTTATGACCACAACTTAGTTGACATAATAATTATTTTGACCATTTCTAATCTTTTTTAGGGTCAGCACAGACGGATCCCTGAACGGCTACTGAGGGTGACATAAATGAAAACAGCTGACTTTGACAAGTGCAGAGGACACATTAATACAATCTATTAACACATCTCAGCTGCTGCAAGCACAGTTGCAAGCAGCCATCAGCAATAACATCTAGATGCTGGCCTGCATTCAATGCAGTCACCTCTCTACACCTGCAAGCTATGCAAAGCCAATGCATTTCTTGTCCACCTAAACCATACCCAAGACCTACTTTATTAAAAATGACAGGGTTAATAATGTTTCTACCACAACAAAGGGCACTTTTTATTTTATTAGATTTCTTAGCCATAAGTTAATATCCTGGAAAAATTCTGAATGGAGAAACAAAACATTAGGTCAAAGGCATTTTTCAAACTGTACTCAAATATTCCAAAAGATCAAAATTAGCACCAGTTTCTGCAAGCTCATACATAATAAAGGACAGCATCATATTACCTTTTTAACCCTCCCAGTTAAAAAGACACGTTTTCTGCTACACCTGTAGTCTTCAAACAAAAAAGCATCTGTAAACCTTTTAGTATTTGACTTTGCTAACAAACCATACTGAAATTATATCACAGAGGATGAAGTTTGTAGTGTTCTGAATTATATAATACATTACTGAGGAAATGAAAGGACAAAATTATCTTATGGGAGAATTTCAGATACACTATACCAACACAGGAAAACAACACACAAAGCATGAATTTCAGATACGGGACTTGGACTAATGCCAGTAAACTCTACGCTGCACTAACAGATTGTTACCACACAGGCAACAGAACAGTTGTCTTAGAACTGGAATAAGCACATGTTGAGTTCAGTTCTCTCAACATTCTAGTTACTATCCATCCTTCTCTCCCATTAAGCCCAACATAACTTCTACACCTGTTATTTTGCTAGGAAGCTACCCACAAACTTTGACATTTGGTGTTTCATACTGGTTCACTTATGTTTAGTATCAATATTTTCAATTTTTCTTGACCTAAGGCTTTGAAACAAGGATTTGAACATAGCTCAAAATAAATGATACTCACTGCTTTCTTAGGTGGTTCATCTTCAGAGTCTAAATTCTTCCCTTTTGCTGTGCCATCCTGATTACCACTATGGACTTCTTTTTCATTTGCAGTGGACTGAACTGTACCTGAAGTTGAACTACTGCCTTCCTGACTAATACCTGAATCTGCTTCTAAAGTACCAGGTGTTTTCTCCACTTCTTCATCCAAACTCTTCTCTACTTCCTGTTCTTCACTGTTGGTTAAATCCGCCATTTTTGAAAAGTGAGACTCCTTGTCCATTTATCAGAATGGAAGTCTATAGAGGAAAAAAACAGAACAAACCACCAACTATTCTCAGTGTTGAATTTTTTACTTCTGGTTACATTCATGACTTTCAATTATCATGCTGGCATTACAAAAAATAAGGTGTTTGCCCTAGAAAACATAGGCTTCAAATTTGACTAATTATTTTATAAAAATAGCACAATTTCAAAGTACTGTCACTGCAGAAAGATCAAATTAAGAGAAATTTTTGCTCTCCATGTTTGAGTCTCTTAGCTACCTTTATTGGCTCAATGGCAACATGCTATTGCATTTTGAGCCTGTAATCTCCCCTTTCCCCTCCCCATAAAGAGTAAACTACAAACCACTTTATGTTCAGAAACACAAGCTGACAGAGTCCCTCAAATTGGTAAACTCATTATTCAATCTATTTGCAAAGGGATGTCCTCAAACAAGAAACTCAAGGTGTTTCTTTAGAACAAACTTTCATATCAGGAGTGGTTTTTCAAGTTTGCCAAGAATATCCACTATGCCTCAAGTCTCACTAGTACTAGGAATCTTCAGCTGTATTTCCTTATCTCCACAAACATCTATACAGTCTGTAGGACAGCAAATCACTGTTACATGGCCCATTCAGCCTCCATCACATCCCAGCCTTCTCTACACCATTACTGGCACGCAGGACACATACTTTCTAATATAGCACAGCAAAAGATCATTTAGCAACTCCTCTTCTGAAACAGTGGCTTATTTTAATCTAACAAAAACCACGTACACCCCCCGGTGTACAGGCTTAAGCCTCCTAACGAGGATCAAAATGCATTAAGCAGACCACTTACACAGAGACCCCAGAACAGCCTTCCTCAAAACAAATGGCCTCAAAGCATAACTTATGGAAACAACTTTTCTAGTATGCTACATCACCTAACTCACACTTCCCAAGCGGCGCACCTTTTCTTAGCTTCACCCGGCTGTCCCAATCAGTTTATCTGATGTTTTTAAGGCCTAGATTTACAAACTATCAGAATTTCGGACAACCAAATTCTCAGGAGCAGCTCTTTCGGAAGGCAGCTCAAAACGCGACGGGGAACGGGAGACGAACGGGACAGTCACCGCAGCGGCACCCCACTAACGGGGCAAGGCCCTGAAGTCTCGCTGCGTCACGGGGGGTTGAGGGCGGGGGTCCGGAAGCCAGCAGGCGGGGCGCGCGCCTACTGCCCGCCGATGCGAGACCCGGCCCGGCCCACCACAACAACGGACAAAGCGCGCGCCGCCGCGGCACCACCCACGAGCCCCGGCGCGGCCGCAACCGATTGGCGACGGCCGGAGGCGCAGCGCGGCCTTAGCCCCGCCCACCCCGGCTGCCCGCGGGGCAGAGGGCTCGGGGGGCGCCGCCCGCCTCAACGCCAGCCGCCGTACCACCACCTCGCGACGCCGTCGTTGGGCTGCCCGTTAGGGTCTGCAGCACTCACCCAGCCGCACACCGCTCCGCCATCCTGTTTGCAGAAATGACGCCTTCCGCGGGGCGGCAGCAAGCGTGGTGCCGTCACATCCGGTCTCGTCCCGCGGTGGGACAAGACTACGAGCCCCAGAAGTGCGTGCGAGCGGGGGGTGAGTTGCGCGCCTGCGCGGTGGGGTCCCACCGGGCCTCAAGGTGATGGTGGGGACGGGCCGTGCTGCACGTTGTCCTGCCGCACACGCGGGCCGGGCCGGGGGAGGTGACGGGCGCTGTGGTCGTTGGTGAAACCGCAGCGAGGTGTGTCTCATGGCGCAGGGCCCGTGAGGTGCAGGAGCGGTCTCTGGGACACGAGGTATCCATGCAGTGGGGCCGAGGGGAGCGGCGGCCCCCGGAGATCCCCTACTTGGGCGGCGGTGGGGGAAGGGGGCAGAGCGCGGCCGGTGGTAGGGAGCGGCAGGGCCCGCCGCGCACGGGTGCCCCGCAGCCCCGGCTGGTTTTGCAGTTGCGGGGGTTGGTCTGTCTGCCCTGCGGCCGCTGGTGGCCGGTGAGGACTGTCGGCTCGGAGCTCTGCGCCTTCCCTCCGGCCGCTTGCTCTTTACCAGACAGAGGGGGGCGTGTTGTCTGGCGTGAAAAATGGCGGTCGCGAGTCTCTGACAAGTTGTACCGTTAAAGGGCCGTAGTTAGGTGGTATGCCTTTGGGTATTGCTGTCCCGAGGCACCTGATTCTGTGCGTGTCTTGACTTTTTAGACTAATTAAACTGTCTGTACAAATGTTTTCTTGCCTAATAAATGTTTTGCGCGGGTGTTATGTGACGTGCTGTGGCATATAACAAATACAAGCAAAAGGCTGGTTTCCCGGAGCAGGGGAATCTCAAAATTGAGAAGTCTGATTTTCCCTTCACTTACCTGTTCACTAGTAAAACTATGTTTATTTGCGCGTCCTGAGCTTTCGGTACTTTTTTTTTTTTTCTCTTGCGTTTCGTAAGGACTAGTTGTAGAGGTCTCTGAATCCATAGGAGGTATAGTGGCTGGCTGTGAACAGACCACAGCCTTCTCGGCCAAGTTGCCTAGAGTTACAGTTCTCATTAGTAATCTGCTTTTGGTAGTTAACTATGGGAGTTATCAAGGGAGTCAGACTGGGAAGTCTCTCTGATGGAAGGATGTTTCTGGAAGAAGTCTAGTTAAAGCTGTTAGGTCAAACATGGATGTATGTCAGGTATTACAGATTTTGTGTTCAGCTTAATTTATGTGCGTTTCTGAAATGCCTTCTACAAGCTGGCCCAAAAGATAAAGTGTTGCTTTAGAAGGTAGTACATGTAGTGACCTAGAGTTCCTTACCAAAACTAGTCTTCAACTGAAGGTGTTCCTCAATCTACCTAAACCCCAAGATGCTATTGCTGCTACAAGTATAAACGTAATTGGCTGTACAGCAGCTCTATAAGCCTTTTCCAAAAGCAGTTGGTCAAGAGTTAATTAGAATGTGAGGGCAGTTATCTGATAGAATCATAGAACAGTTAAGGTTGGAAAGGACCTTAAAATATCTAGTTCCAACCCCACTGTCATGGGCAGGGACACCTCTCCCTAAACTGTGTCACCCAGGGCTCTGTCCAGCCTGGCCTTGAGCACTGCCAGGGATGGAGCATTCACAACTTCCCTGGGCAAACCATTCCAGTGCCTCATCACCCTCACAGGAAAAAATTTCCTCCTTATACCCAATCCAAACTTCTCCTGTTTAAGTTTGAACCCGTTACCCCTTGTCCTGTCACTACAATGCCTAGTGAAGAGTCCATCTCCAGCATCCTTATAGCCTCCCTTCAGATACTGGAGGGCTGCTATGAGGTCTCCAGGTAGCCTTCTCTTCTCCAGGCTAACATCTTCTAGGCTAGCATCTTCTAACATCTTCTCCAGACTACATCTTTTACCCGTAACAGTAGTGCTTAGCCCCAGCACATGCCAGTCACTTAACTACTTGCTCTTAATATTTTGTAGATTTAAAAGCTTGTTTTGCTTATGTTAAAATTGGATGGCATATTAGTATAATGCTTTCTGATGGAGTGATGTTTCTGTGCTGAAACACAAGCCTTGGGCTTTGCTGTTCACATCTCATATAATGCAGTGTGCAGTCACAGGATTCCTTTCTCAGTCTGAACACAGCAGTGTCGTAAATCTGCTACTTTACACTCTGAGTGGAAGCATTATTAGGGTCCTATTACTGAAGTCCCATCAGAGCTCCTTCTGGTGTAAAGAGAGCTCTGTGAGTGATGCTATTTTGGACACTTGTAGATGGCATCATTTTGTTGCTTCCATGGCTAGCAACATTAGCAGTTGTGTTCACTATGCAATAGATGCCATGAAAGGCATTAAATTTAATAGTGAGCTAGAAAGTTTATCTGCTCTGGTATCAAGACCTTAATAAAAATAATACTACTTTCAGTAGGAACCGTTCACACTCATTTGTAGAGAACATGGGGAATAGCATTTACTAAAAATTAGATGAAGAGTGTGGTTTTGAGCATGTGTGTGTTCTGTAAATGTTATGATCAGCACCTTCACACATAATTTTTCAAGATACTCTGATTGATACTACACATATTTCCCCATATGGGCAAGTTTGAACTCACAACAGAGAATTCAACACTTACTTTGAATGTTTAGAAAAGATTTGTACTGGAAGTGAACGTCTGCCAACAGTAATTCTGCTAGGAGATGAACGCTCTGTATTTTTTGCTGGGAAAAATGACAGCTTTTCAGCTTGGAAATGTGAAGTAAATGTGGTGAGAGAATAAAAGAGAGAAATCTTGAACCTAATGCTTCCAGAATGTGAATTCTGTTCTTACTGAAGCAGAGGGGGGGGGGGGGGGAGGGGGCTGGTTTATACTTATTCCTGCTTTGTTTCTAATTGGAAGGCTTCAGAGCTTTTCTTTGAGGATGTTTTTTGAAAGTCTTAGAAGAACTTTGGGTGTATTTGTAAAGACTTGCTACTTACTGAGGATTGTTGTTTTAAGTGCTTTGTAAAATTGTTACGTAGTATAATTGGCATTTAAAATATTATTACAGCCAATACTGTTGATTATGGTTGGGTTATGGAGGGAAGAGACACAGGACAATGAGACAAGGCCTGCAAAGATCCAAGGTGGCAAAAATGATGTTTATAATGGCTAGAAAAGAAACCATTTTGGTAGTCACAATGGAAGATGAGGCAGAAGGCTGTACAAAGTTGATGTGAAGATCTAAGTTTAAGCATATCCTTAATAAATGCAGAGTATCTCCAGTTGTTTCATTAGACTTTTCAGGAATAAATATTTGATTGTAACTCCAAGAGCTGCTTAAATATTATAATCTAAATCGTATATGGCAGCAAAGTCCTGGGTGAGCAGAAAGATTATGAATTAAGAAAACAGCTTGGCTACTAGAATCCAAAGTAAGAATAGCAGGAATTCTTGAGCAAGGTGGAGTTCAGTTTTGCCTTCAATCTTTTTGGGTGTTATTGATGGCTCTGCTAACGAAAAGAGATGTGCACAGGAGCTCTGAACTCTAAAGAGAGGTAGCAGAACTTTATAAAAGAAATTATCTTAATCCTCAAGGTGTAACTAATAGTTATGTTTCTGATGCCTTCTAGCATGTCTTAAAATGTAGAGTCAGAACTCTTGAGATGCTCAACGGAAGTTAAGAGATGAGGAATCTGCCAAAGTTCAATGACCCATGGAGACGGGAGAGCCAAAGAGATTTTTAAACAGTGTTTCAGTGAGGTGTAGAAAAGTGGTCTGTGAATTTGTGTGTTTGTGTTTTAGCATCTGACCCCTCACCAGTGCAGTTGTGGGGTTTTGGGTTGGGGTTTTTTTGTTTGGTTGTGGGGCTTTTTGTTCTCCTGAAAGAATTGAAAGCCACGTGCAGGAAACTGTTCATGTGAGGCTTCCTTATGTGAACAACCTTTCATAGCCCCTTTTAGTCATTTAGTAGAAACTTCCCACTGCTTTGTAAACCTGCAGCCCACCACACACACTCCTCCATGTTAATTATCCTCTGACGGAAAAACACAACTGTTTTGAGTGGAATGAACTAATGATATGGTGGGAGACAAGAGGCTATTAGGAGTTGCTTGGGAAAGTTATTACATGAGTGGAATGAAAAGGAGAGAATTGGATCTTATTTTATCATTAGATTAAAGTGAAAGGTAATGTTCAGAAAGGCAAAATAATAAGCAGACAAGTACAATCCTGGTTTTGAACTAACAAAGGGATTTTAAAAAAACAACTTTTTAGCATAGATGTATATGTCTGGTTTTAAGCTTAGGTAACATGTAAAAGCGTAACTTCTCTAACTTGCTTATTGCAGATACATCATTAGGGGCAAAAAATGAACAGAAAAAATCAGCACTTTAAAAGGCAGGGTTTGTTTTTGTGGTTTTTTTTCTTCTCCTTCCCTTGACATGTGCCTGTTGTTTTGGAGGACTCTGGAACCAACATAGAAGATGATCCAGCAAATTTACACTTGCTGAAAGGAATTGTGGAGAGACCTTTTGTAGTGAAAGAGGTGTACTTACGTAAAAATTCAATAGAGGGCAGAATGAAACTTCTGACTGAAGAAACCCAGTGCACCAGTTCACCACTGCAAAGCAGGGAAACCGTCGAAAGCTGGAATAGCACCAGTTATTAAAAATATAGTTCTGAAGAGCAAAAAGCACCACAAATGATTGTGATAATTTCTTTCAGAATAATTGGAGAGTCCATTCACACTTTAAATAACACTTAGCTGTGTGCTTAAAATCTAACGCATTCCTATATGCAAGTAAATGGAGATACTGCTGTCATGTTGACTGGGTGCAGGTCAGCTGTTAAACCTCCTGTTTAGCCTTTCAGATCTGTAACTCAACACACAGGCATTGCATTAGGTTCCCCTACTGTGCCTTCTGGATCCAATGTTCAGACTCCATAAATGTCTACAAGAATTTTTATTCTTCCTAAAGCTACTTTCTGTTGTGCTTTCTAGTAGTTTGGTATCTGAAGATTGCTGTGTATGCAAAGACCTTATGAAAGTTTATTCTACTTTTTTGACTTCACTGAGTTTATTTTAGTAAGAACAAGAGTAGTTTAGATAAAGCAAGGCTAAACAAGTTGTTGGCTTGAATCCACTTACATTAATATTGAGATGTAGTAATATAATCAATTTTAAAGTTATAGCATAGCATTTACTGAGTGAAGATATTAGAGATTAGAAGTGATGGAGGTGGGATAGGACTAATGTTTTAGGGTACTTTGGTAAGCAAGAGTTTACTTACTTTGCATTTTTCCCTTTAACTTAAAATGTGGTGGTGTGGTTTTGGTTCTAAATAGTAGACAAGATTAGATAGCTAGTGATACCAAAGCTTCAAGTTATAACCAGGTTTCTTAGTTTAGAGCTTGTATCAGGGACACTGCAATAAGAATAAAAGCCAAAATATAAAGTACTTATTCATAGACTCTAAAAGTACTAAAACAAAGAATAAAAAGTCTCTGTACACTGCCATTTTCCCATCCATTGGTAGTGACTGCACGCTGTGCTGGAGAAGATTTCCGAAAACTTGGTTTGTGTCCTTTCAGTATTCTGTATGTGTGACCCAGAAGCCTCAAAGTTTGCTTGGTTTTACACTAAATATTACAAAAATGTTAACCAGTTCTCCTTTTTTGTAGAAAGATCCCTTGGGAATGAAAAAAAAAGCTCATGGATTTTCTTTGGGAACTCTCCTGTGGTATAATTAATGTTCTTTTTTTAAACAGTAGTAGAACAAGTAAAAATGTTTTAAAGTCATCCATGTTTACATATTGTATTCACAGTGTTTCTGGTAGAACTGAGAAAATAAGCCAGTGTGTTATACATATACTATACCCTTAGTTCCCTCGGGTGCTTTTTGACCTCTTTTACAAAAGAACTTACACTAAAGTTTTTGCCATCTTATATCTACCCTCATTCTTGTCTTTTAACTTCCCTGTTAGCTAAAAAAACTTAATTGTAACAGGGTAAGTATTTTTATACAAATTACCCCAATGAAAGTTTCATCTGGCAGTATCTCTGGCATGATTTCACTTTCCAACAGCAGGTATCCATAGCAGCCTTCGCTGTACATATATTGGCCTGGCTTATTACTTCTGTGTTTTCCAATGATCCCTTGTTTCTTTTTTCCTGCAGGACACATCCAAACATATGAATCTCTGATAGTCAGATAGACCAACTCTGATACTAAAAGATCCTGAGCTTTTAGTGTCCTCAGGAACAAAAGCACGTCTAATCTCTACTTCCTAGTAATCATTGGAAATGCAAAGGTTTAGCAAATTCAAGAGATACGGTACTCCTGCAGTACATCAGGCTTATGCCAAAGTAAATTATAATGGAAGTACAAGAGTTTGCTAAACCCTCTAGCACAGTAATGAGAAGCTGATCTTTTCCGTAAGAGGCTGCTAGAGCACTCTCTGTATGTCTGAGGGCTTGTTAATAGCTTGCCATGAGACAGGTGGCTTCAGGAACTAAATGGACGTCCAAGAATCCCAACGAGGTTTATGCCCTGAACAGACAAGATCTCTTTAGCTCAGTTTACAGCCAGCTGGAGATACCACTAGTTAGCCAGAATATCACGGCACTGAAGGAGACCTTATCCCAGATGTTTGTGTATCATTTCGTAGTTTGGCATACTAGCATCTGTTCAGTCACTGACCACATGGGATTCTGTGTTTGTCCTTCAACAGCTCAGTGTTTTGTTTTGGGTTTTCTTTGCTTGTGATATTTTTAAAAGAAATTTAATGTAGAAATCTAAGATGCTTAAAACAACTTCTGCTCCCCACCTCTCTAACCCTTTCCCTCACAGAATTCTCATGCCACAGTCCAGCTGCTTTTCCACCTTGGTATCTGAAGCTTCGGTTGTTTTCTGAGTCTTTGCAGTATTGTGCAACAGCATGGGGGGGGAGGGAAATACACACGCTGAAATAAAGAAGCAACTTTTGATAAGCCACTAGATGGAATTTTGGATACCGTTTAGCTTACTGTGTTAACTTCCTTAGAGCAGGGTAATTTCCTTAAGTATTATACTTAGAAAATAAAAAAGTCCATCTAAGGATATAGCAGGGAAGGGAAAAGTCTCATGGCAGGTGTTGTCAGTGGTCCTGGTAGTTCCCATCTTTAAAGGGAGCAGAGGCCGTGAAACTTATTAATTACAACTATGTTAGCTGCTGGCTGATGAGTGTTGAACATAGTAGTGACCCACCGTTTGTTCACATAAAGGTGAATTCTCACCTGCCCCAGGTGCCATTTCATGCCCAATGTTCTGCAGCAATTTCAGTGTGTCAGAGGTGTGGTATGGTATTACTTTTGTGCCATCAGGTAGGTGCTGGACAGCAAAAACTAGCAATGGTGTTCTGATAAATGTTGCTATATATGATACATGAGAATGAGAAAATTCAGAAATACTTAGTTTCTTCTTGCTTCTCTACAGAAGAATGAGCTCCTTCCAAGGCTGTCGGAATGCAGAGTTCTGTTAATAACATTAATGAACCAAAATCGGAGTGCTAGCATGGTTTCCCCCATGGTGTATGGTGGCAATTTTATAAGCTCATTTGGAACAGGTATTTTTCAGTAGGGTACCATCAACTGAAAGTAGATGAATGGCAGAAGTCTGACTCAAGAGCTCCGAATTCTTATAGATGTATAGCACCTTTGCCAAGTCTACTGGCTGGATATCACAAAAATCTTAGGTTCTGATGTTCAATGTTGTGTACTGCTGGTGAGAGGTGAAAATAGTCCTCTGTGGAGAGTGTTATCCCTCAGGAAAGGAGTATAAGTAGCAATATGGAAGCAATATAGTTGTCTTCTTCCAGTTTGTTATTTCTATAAATCAGTAAGGTAGTTGGTCTTTGACAGTCCCATCTTAACACCTGAGCTTTGCAGAGCGTTTTCACTGTTTTTTGTTTGGAGAAGCATTTAGATCTGAGAAGTCACCAAGAATGTCTGCTGCTTGTAGAACTAGAGGTACCACATGTAGTTGTTGCCTCCAGTGAATTCTTACAGAAGACTGACTCATTGAGAGGCAGTACCTGTACCTGATTTTTACTGTTCTATAAGCAGCAGTACTCCTTTTCTCCCAGTGAGTTCATAACTCAACAGAACCCAGTAACTGATTGATCACAAGAAACAAGAGTTCCTTTTTTTTCCCCCCGATGACGCAATACCTCCTGTTGGTATGAGTGTAACAAAAGTGAATGTGTATGCTTCACGTGCACCACTGAGGTTCCCGGGGAGTTTGAAACCATTCCTCACATCAAACATTGTAATTTTGGTAATTGCCATTAATTCAAGCACAACAATAGCATAAAAATACCTAGAAAGCATACAGGCAGGAATGATCCAAAAGATGCATTTTCTCTTGGAAGGAAAGAGTGAATAACAGTTGAGGAACTTCTAAGTTATACAGGAAAAAAAACTCTCATTAGCGTGTCTGTATCCAAAGGGGAATTTATACCAACAATTTCTTCAGTAAGCAAGGTTTCAGGCTAACCAAAAATCTTCTTAATACTAGTGTGCTTTTATTGTTGTTTCTCTAAACATGTCTTTTTTCTACTTTAGCAGAGTCATCCATATATTCAAGACATATATTTGAGAAGTGGAGAACTAGTGGAAAAGTTGCAACTTTTCGAAGATACAAGCCTTACCGTATTTCTCTTGTTGCATATCTGGAAAGTAATAAAGGGTATGTATGGCTTAATTATTTTTTTCTTTAACTCCTGCCTATGTTATGAAGTATTAATAATTTTCAGCAGCCTAGACAAATTCACTGTCAAAACACCTGATTTAAATAAAGGCTATATGTGAAGGGAAGCAAATGAAAATGACAGTGGAATTTCAATTAAACTTGAATGATTTCTAGTTTGGGTCTAGAATTGGTACAATAATTGAAGTAAAGTCATCAGGAAGATTGAAAAGTTGTAATATAACTGATTTAACTGGCATTTGTTACATAAAATTAATGACTTAACTTTTTTTGGAGGGAAAGAAAGTTAGTTCTATAATTTGCAGTCATTGTAAAAAGGAAAGGAGAGAGCATTTAATTCACTAGTTTGAAGCATGCGTTTTGGGGGGAACATATGATGGCTTGATGTCTGTACATGTGAAACAAAATTCCTGTCTTATGGGGAATCTCTCAATGGTTCATTTGAACTTTCAGGAATACCTGTTAAGTATTCAAAATCATAAAGTTAACTGGGTTATCCACAGTTTTAAAATACTCTTTGCATTGTAATATTTTGTAAACTGTAGTTCATTTTGCTTGCGTTAATACATGATATTCAACAGTACCATCCCCCTGCCTAACAGATGTGTATGGGCAGGCTGTTATGGATAGGTTTGTTACTATTAAGGTTATTGATTATGGATTGGTTCTTATTATTTTATTTTTTTTTTTTACTGTGAACTCTGCTCAAAAGAGTGTATAGAGTATAGAACATGAAAGGTTACATCAAAACTAAAAATGTATTGAAACTGAAAATTAATTAATTGCACATCAGGGAGTTCATACTACATTCACTTAGGCTCAAAGTGTGACTGAAACTCAGTTGCTACTAGAAGTGAAGTTTCAATGGTAACTTTTCAATAACTGTGTTAAATTATGAAGATAAAAGCAATAGATAGCCCTAAACATCCAAAAATGTGTTTAGAGAGTAGAATGGGCATTTTAGCTGTGAGGAGCAAAGTGTGTTAACTGAAGGGGCCGTTTTAGTTCAGAGTGCTAAAGAAGAGTGATCTAAAATTATCTGATTAGTAAAGGTAATAATTTCTGAAAAGGCAGGTAATGAAAACCTTTTAAAGTAGAAGAATAGAAAGCAATGTAAAATTTGAGAATTTTGAGTGGCATAGGAGCAAATAGATTATTGAAATGCAATTTGTTTACTCTTTTTCTTGTTTCCTCTCTATAGAAACCTCAGCCACAGTTCATCAAAATGCAGCGGAGTCTGTTACATAGTGCTGCTCAGCTGGCACATGGGACATACTTGGTTCTTCCTCACACTGGTATCTTTCAGTGCTTAAAAGGACAATCAGTGTTGTCTAATATTGGATGCAAAGTGATTTTGGCACTGGACCCTCCTAAACGATGTCTTCACGCAAGTGCAGCATGCTTTGCCTCAAATAAAAGTGCTTCTTCATCACATCCAGCAGACAGTCCTCACAAAGTACTAGAAGAGAGAAATCGTTTGACTTCAGCCACTGACACACCCAAGCAGAGCCCTGTAGAATCCGATTCTTCAGAACCTGATCCATTACAAGACAAATCAATTAGTCTTGTTCAGAGATTTAAGAAAACTTTTAAACAGTATGGAAAAGTCATGATTCCAGTGCATCTTGTGACTTCCACTGTGTGGTTTGGATCCTTCTACTATGCAGCCATGCAGTAAGTTGATAATTTGTTGCAGTGCCCAATGCTGCTGTTGAATTGAGACTGACTTTCACAAGTGAAGGGAAATACAAATTACTATTATGTTAAAAAGTGCATCTATACATACTAGGGAAATGAGGGTACATTTTTAGTTGAAGCATAAAATTAACGTCGGAAGTGTACAGGATTCATGAGTGTCATGTACACACTGTTATCATGCAGTTACTGCTGTGTACTAGATATGTTGGTAACATTTGAAGGAATGCTCGTCTCCCCAGAAGATGCATGGATGCAAACAGCATTGAAATTATTAGTAAGCTCTCACAAGGTAAAGATAGGGATTTATAATCCTGATTTCAAAATGCTAGGTGAGATCTTTATAGACCTGTTCTTTTTTTTGTTGTTGGACTTGAGGGTCATTTCATCACTTCCTTTCCCCCTTCATCCTCAATCCTGGCTCATCATTGTACTTCCATGTTGTTTACCTCACCCTGAGCTCCTCACAAGCCATGTGTATCTTTTCCCTTTTACTTCTGTTTCTTGTCTTTCCTGCTTTAAACTGAAAAATTGCTACTGCAGGCCAGACTTGTTAACTGGAAGTTAAATATTTGTGTCGCTAAAAGAAAAAACAGGAATTAACTATTCTAGCTTTAGTTTCTTTCAGCTATGGCATGTGCCAGATACTGCTCTGGAAAATGTGGTCTATTAGGGAAAAAAAACCCTATATCAGATATGAGCTGCTAGTCAGATGAAATAGGTTTTATCTATCTGCAAATGGTTTGCTAAGTATCAGTAAATGTTTATCTCTGGATTCCTAGTGTTGTATATTTAATAATAGAAAGCATGAAACAATGATAGTTTGTGGTGGTAAGGATGGGGCTTAAACATCAGAATGCCTTTACCACACAAGTGTTTGTTTTAGTTACTCTTAACCAGCTGGCATAATTGCCCTTTCTAGGAGCTATAGATCCAAATGTCATTCTAAATTTAGCTCATGTCCGAGGAATAAAGGTCTTGAGCTATAAAAATATTTTGCTTTGGAAGAATTCAGGTTGATGCTTACATCCAGACATTTCAAACTGAGTGAAGATTGCTTTCTTGAAACAATGAAGTTAGCTGCTAAAATAAGTATTTGACACATCAAAACAACTGGAATATTTAACTAGAAAGTAATTATAACAAAGCTTCAGTTTGTCATGCCACAGGAGCAGCACCCTCTTGAAATGGAAAAATAACTTTCAGAATGCCTGCTCATGATATGAGACCAAACAGTGGTGGTTTATGAAATAACACAGTTAATGCTGTCTTTCAGATCTTACTGTGTCTCCATTTTCTGTTCTGGGGATAGGCTTATAAATTGTAGCTTCTAGTAACTTACTGCCTGCTATTGTTCCTGAGGTTAAAGTACACACATACAGAAGAATGCTTAAAATATTAGTACCAGTGGGTAAAGATATAATAATAATAACTACTACATCTCTAAATATTGGAAAGATGGGTCTTCTATAAATGCATTCTACAGCAGCTTTCTACTGTAATGTAAAGATGAGCTGTCTGGGTTTTTTTTTTTTTATTAATTTAGTGCTGATGTTAGCTTCCCTGGTTTTCAAATTGAAAGAATTTGTGATAGGAGCTCCCTCCACTCATCTTGACAAGGTAGAACAACCGGGCACAAAAACCCTGAAGTCTTGTCCATCTAACATGTCACTTCCTCTTCTTTTGCCACATTCCATTTGTTTGATATATTTGAAAGTGAATAGTGGACACTGAAGTATGGATTCTGTGCTTCTGGGCATGCTGCAGATTAGTCTGAAATTTTAAAAAGAAAAAGGTAATTTTAGGCAAAATGGAACATGAAGTTGAACCTGCACAACTGGAGCCTGAGTAGTATGGTCTTACCACCATAATATCTACTTACCTCCAAACATAATAAACTGGAACACAGGTAAGTTAGTAGTTACTGAGCCCAACAGGGATAATATAAATGGGTCATATCTAGGAATGCTGAAAAGAATGTTAATTGCCTATATGTACAGAAATATAAATCCTGTAAGTACATTGCTTAGCTGAAACAATACTTTGCTATCAAATTGCAAAGTTGGTATAGTAAAGAATGGAAATGGTACTATAAATCACTGCTTAGGTTTCAAATTCCAATTCAGGTTGCCAATTTTTCCTCTTTTGTAGAGGAGTGAACATTGTTCCATTCCTAGAGTTGATTGGCTTACCAGACACCGTGGTGAACATCCTGAAAAATTCCCAGAGTGGAAATGCACTAACCGCATATGCATTGTATAAAGTAAGTATAATTACAGTTTGTAAATAAGCTCTAAATCTTGCCTGGTGAACTAAACAGGGTTTACTTGTTTACAGCAGAAGGAGTTAATAGTGTTTTATCTGTTTGATAATTACACATACTTGAGCATTCATTTTGTAGTAAAAATAGTCACATGCAAGTTCATAGAATCATAGAATAGTTAGGGTTGGAAAGGACCTTAAGATCATCAAATTCCAACCCCCTTGCCATGGCCAGGGACACCTCACACTAAACCATGTCACCTAAGACTCCATCCAGCCTGGTCTTGAATGCCGCCAGGGATGGAGCATTCACCACTTCTTTGAGCAACCTATTCTAGTGCCTCACCACCCTCACAGTAAAGAACTTCTTCCTTATATCTAATCTAAACTTCCCCTGTTTATAGAGACTGTTTCTTTAAGGAGTTTATCTGTATTTCTGAAATAACTTGTTTGCTGCAGAATTATTCTCTGCCCTCAGAGATTTTAATTACAATCAAGTTACTTCTCTATATCCCTGATGTAATTAACATGGATAAAAAGGTAAACCCTAAACACCTTACGATTTCCAGATGAAAGTGCAGTTATTTTTATCCTAGAGGATTTGCTAGTTTGTCTTCCTACCTTAGGTCTCCACCATTGTCAAGTACTTCAGTTGCCCATTGGAATCAGTTACTTACGCTCAGGTTTGGGTCTCTGTTGTGCACAATCTCTTAGGGAAACATGTCAGAACATGCAAAACCAAAATACTTTATTTGCTTCAAATGCCACCCAACAAAACATCACATTTGGAGACTTCTCAACTGGTATTTAAAAGAGTCATTTTCAAAAAGGAAAAAAAACACAAACAAACCAAAAAAAAAACAAAAAAACACAAAACCCACCAGAAAAAGTGAAAGCACTACTCTTGCCAATTATTCTTGTGCCTAGAAGAAACCAGTAAATAAATGTGGTTAAATATAAAGATTTTATTATAGCTGGGAGATCTGGCAATGTTGGAAGAAATTTGTAAGATGTGGAAGCATGAGAATAGGTGGTGAATGGAGAATTGTGTAGGCTTTTCTTTGAAGTTCTGAAAGAGCAGGTTAGTCTATCTAGAGTAACAAACCTGGTTTGTAGCACATTGGGTTAGTGGACCTTTTCAGGTCTCCTTTAGAGCTCTAGTTTTCTGCGTGTGAGTCCTGGTTTTGGACTGAAAGATGCCTATACTCCTGTGAATTTTAGAATTTAAAGCATATCTTCATGTCAGTATTTCCTTTTTGCTTATGTGGTTCCGTGTTTACATGCTGTCTGTTCTGGATTGCATTCTGAGATGCCTAATGCATGTCCCACCAGCTGCACAGGGAGGATTTCAGGTTTGGGGGTTTTCTTGTTTTGTTTTATGGAAGTCTAATGCCTGTGCTGATTTTGTCAAAAAATACGCATTTCTGAGGGAAAGCACTGTAAATTGGCCTATTTCCTTATCAATAGAAGAACTTTTTAGTATCTGATGCTGGCCAAAATAAATTCTCAATATTAAAAATACCTGTTGCTAGATAGTATCGTCTTGTTTTATTTATATGGTGTCCTCTTTGTTTTCTTGAAGATTGCAACTCCTGCCAGATACACTGTGACTTTGGGAGGAACATCCATCACTGTTAAGTATCTACGTAAGCATGGCTACATGTCCACACCACCACCAGTAAAGGAATATATACAAGATAGGATGGGGGAAACAAAGGATAAGATTACAGAGAAGATGGAGGAAACAAAAGAAAAGATAACAGAGAAGATGGAGGAAACAAAAGATAAGATTACAGGGAAGATGGAGGAAACAAAGGATAAGATTACGGAGAAGATACAAGAAACCAAAGATAAAGTTTCCTTTAAAAAAATAAAGGAGTAGGAGAGATGCTTAATTTTTGGCTATATCAAACTTAGCACTTTAACCCTTTGTGAGACAGAATATACAAAGTGCACTTCTGAGCTTTTTTTTTTACTCCTCTCCCATTCCGAGACTACAATTGCTTTGTGGATTTAAAATTTCTGTATATTCACCGAGCTTAAAGTTCCCTGAGGGAGAGGTTGTAATGAGATTTCAACTTGCAGATGGAAAAGTGCATCTCGGATTAGAAGTCAGTATGTACTTTGGTAGTAGTGCTAATGGCTACTCTGTCTTCTCTTTTTCCTTTTATCTCCATCACACACACTCTCCTCCCCATACCCCTCAAAGATAGTTTCTTCCAAAAGCCGCTACTTTATTCTTCCATCATAGTGCACAGCCATTATTCTGTTAGATTGAATCTTCCATTAAACGAGAAGGAAGATTTCTCTTTCTACTGGGAAAGGCGACATATTTTGGTTTTCAGAGTATGTGGACCCAGGCCTCTTCAGTCGCGATCATCTCTCAACTTGGTGACAGACCATTATCACTGGTACTGCACATGAAGGAATCAATGGATTAGCTACTTGGCCTGAATGAATTATAATGACTGCATTGACTTGAGCTGAGCTGTGATCCTTTAGAGGCTATGAATCTTTCTTGGGTGGTGTATCTTTTCAGAAATCTCAACTGAAAGCTCTAAGAGGATGAATTAATTGCAGTAGCCATACTATCAAGTATACTTTGTTTCCTAAAGTTGATTTACAGTAGAAAACTATTAAATGATATTAATCAATAATTGTATTAAAAATTAGGTTATTTTTTTATCATGTTAAAGTTTACAAAACTGTTCTGTTTCATTTTTTGAGAAAAACAAAAACCAAAACCCTAAATGAGAAGTTTACTTGAGAAATGTGTGTATTAAGTGGATTTTTAAATACATGTGAAATGAAGAGTTAAACCCAAAAGTTCTTCCTCCTATTCAGGAGTCCCTCAGGCTTCGGTAGAACAACTCAACTAAAATAAGCATAATTTCTGAGACAGTCTACCAAACTTTCCTTCTAGATTTTCTTGGGTCAAGCAAATACTTATTCATAGCTGAAGGCTGGAATGCTGTCTCAGAGATGTCATAAAGGACTAAAGATGGACCTGTTCTATTTGACTGGGCAGGCAAACTGCTCTGTTGGCTTTTTTAAATGCAGGCTAAAGAAGGGTGTTTTTCCTATTCCTATTACAGGTCTCATGTTTTAGCCAGTCTCTGCTGGTTTATCTTGTTTAACAAAGGTGGGGTTTTTCCAGGGGAGTATGGGGAGAAGCAACAGAGTTGAACACTGAGCTTTGTAAATGACTAGAGTAAAATAATTATAGCTGCTGAAATACCAGCACTGCCCCACTCTTATGTTTTCAGTCAAGTCACTGAGGGCCTCCCTGTGTTTTAGTGAGTTGAACTTCATTAACTTAATTGTGCAGGACTCTGCCTTGTTTTCACATGTCAAATAGTAACTGCAGTGTAATGGGTAACTCACAGGGGTGTTGTGAAGTATAATCGTTGTAAATTTGGTGCCCTGAAGATGTAAAGTGCCATGTTTCTGATAAATATTATTAAAAAAAATAATCTCTGAACTTGTGTATTGCTGAGATGAGCACTACTGTAGGACTGGAGTTAGATGCTTTTCTTTGATTCTGTTTAGTGTACTTCTCCTTACACATTCTTCTGATGCTGGCATCTGTTCTGGTTTTCCATTTTTGTGGGCAGTGTTGCTTGTGTCCTGCAGCACCCTGCAGAGCTTGAATTCTGCCCCAGTAGTATTTGCATGATCATACTCTTGCTCTGGGGCCATATGTGGGAACCTCTGTGCAACTCACAGGATCCATCTCCAGATGGATCCAGAGCTGCGTTAGCTGCCCAAGCATGAACTGGAGCCAAATGTGAGTTAAAGGCAAGTAGTGGTTGAAGATAGGGCAGGAGCCTAATACTGGGCCAGAATCATGACCAGATACACCACTGGAAATGAAGCCACAGACCAAGACAGGGCAAGTGCCAAAGTCATGACCTGCTAACAAGCCCTAGCCAAAGTCACAGACTGTACAGCTGCTGGAGCTGAAGTAGTGACCCAGCATTAGGCCAGACCTGAGACAGAGGCCCGAGATGGGTCTGGAACTAAAATCGTGACCTGAAATTGGTACGGAACTGAAGTCAGATCTAGAGATGGAGACAGAGCTGAAGCCATGGCCCAAGATTTCAGCCACAGGCAAAGTAACAACCCAAGATGCAGCAAGGGACGAACCTAAATAGGGGCCAGAGCCAAAGACAGGGCCTGAGAGCAGGCCAGAGCCAAAGATGCAGCAGAAATGATACTGCTGCTGGTCTTGAAGCTCAGATGAGGTTGGAGTTGAAATCACAGCTTGATACAGGGCTGCAGACAAACTTGTGGCTCAAAATGGGACCAAAGTAGCAGCCCAAGATGGGACTAGAGCTGACACCATGATGCAAATAGGGGCAGGAGCAGGCACCAGAGTTGCTTCCCTGATCAAGTACTGGGCCAGAGCCAAAGCTGTGGCCTGATACCTAACAGGAGCTTAAGATGTGCCTCAGAAACATCTGCCGCTGGCCTGAATATGGAACAGCGCTGAAATCACTGTCCAAAAAGGGTCAGAGCTGAAGCTGCAGCCTGGTAACAGGGTGGAGCCAAAGGTGCTGTCTGAAATGGGCTGGAGTAGAAGTCATGAACTAGGCAGGGGCCAGAGCCAAAGCTGGAATCCAGTATCAAACCAGAGACAAAGATGGGGATGGCAAAGTGACCAGTCAAAGTCACAGCTTGATATGGGGCTGGAGCTCAAGCAGCAGCCAAATATGAGCCGTAATACCCTCCTCGCAGGCAGGCCAGAGCCAGAGCTGTGATCTGTTCTCAAGCTGATGGCAAAGTAACCGCCTTTGGCACATGAGGCAGAGTTTCAGGCTGAGCAGGAGCCAGTGTGAGGCCAGAGATGAAGTCATATATGGGGCCAGAACCAAAACTGCAGAGACCAGGCTGGAGCCAAAGTGGCAGCCCAAGGTAGGGATGAAGTCAGACTTGTGGCCTGAGCAATGGCTGGAGCCAAAGTTGCGGATGAAGATGTGGCTGAAGAAAGAGTAACAAAACCAAGATGGGGCCAGAGCCAAAGCCATGGCCCAAACAGGGGCCAAGTCACAGTAGCCTCCTGAGGAGGGGCCACAGCCAAAGTAGCCACCTGAGCAATGGTTGGAGCCAAAGTTGTGGCAAATGTTTGGGCTGGAGCCAAGTTTCAAAGCCAATATGGGGCCAAGCAGGACCTAAAGTTTCACTTCAATGTCCCAACAATGCTGAATTGCAGCTCAGTTTGGCACCAGTACCAAAGTCACAGCCCAAGCACGGGCCAGAGCCAGAGCTGCTGCCCAGTATCACAGGCCAAGATAGGGCAGAGCAGAAGTTGAGGATGAAGCAGGGGCTGGAGTAGACATGAAAGCCTGAGCTGGAGCTGAAGTTACAGCCCAGTTGATACTGGCTGGGGACAAACTGGTGATCAGAGATGGGGCCAGAATCAAAGCTGTGGCTCAAGATGGGCCCTGGAGGTGAAATCATTGCCAAAGATTGGGCTGGAGCCATGGTAGTGGCCCAGGATGGCTCCAGATCTTTGCTCACAGCCTGAACAGAGGTCAGAGCTGAAGTCACAGCCTAAGAAGGGGCCAGAGCCAAAATCACAGCCCAGCCAGGAGCCCCATCTGAAGTGGCAGCCTGATACCAGCCTGGAGCTGAAGCTGTGGTCTGAGATAGGGCCAGAGCGGGAGCTGGAGCTGAAATCAGTGTGATATGCAGCCAGAGCCAAAGTTGTGGCCAGCACTGGGCTGGAGTATCAGCTCCAGCTGAAGTTAGTGCCAGAGCTGAAGGTGCAGCCCAAAGAGGGGCTGGAGCTGGAATAGTCTCCTGAGCAGGGACCAGAGCAAACTAGTGGCCCAAGACAGGGCTGTAGCTGAGGTGGAAACACACTTTGTGATTGTGTCCCCTTAAGGGTGTCAGCTTCGAGTACTGCGCTGCATTTGTCTTTGTTCATCACTTACCAGCAGCAACAATAGTAATTAGAGACTCATAATCATCCCCTGGCAATTATCTGGCTGTTTTGATCATCTTCTTAAGCAGAAATAATACATCTTGATTTCATAAGCCCGCAGGGCAAAATGTAGTGTTAAGTAAGTTTGGGCTTCAGTTTGATGAATTGATTGGACAATCACAGAGAAAGGAAAACAGGGGAGGATACACAGGCTGGTTTTGGAGGGGGAAAAAAAAGGAAATAGACTTTATAAAAGGGGAAAAAATCATAAAGAGACATAATTAAAGAACTCTTTCTAGCTCCTTCTGGGTCTGCCCAAGTGGCCAGAACGAGACTGACCCGCAATCAGAGGAGACCCTACTCCCATCCCTCAGCTAAATTCTCCAGCACCTTTTAAAAAGGCTTTTTACATTTATTTTTATAAAAGTACTGTTAAATAGAAGACCAAACCAGAAGAAGTCTGACAATCTCTTACTTTTCTGTGCAGAACTGGTATAGAATCATAGAATAGTTAGGGTTGGAAAGGACCTTAAGAACATCCAGTTCCAAACCCCTACCATGGGCAGGGACACCTCATACTACAACATGCCACCCAAGGCTCTGTCCAGCCTGGCCTTGAGCACTGCCAGGGATGGAGCATTCACAGCTTCACTGGGCAACCTATTCCAGTGCCTCACCACCCTAACAGGAAAGAATTTCCTCCTTATATCCAATCTAAACTTCCCCTGTTTAAGTTTTAACCCATTACCCCTTGTCCTGTCACTACAGCCCCTAATGAAGAGTCCATCCCCAGCATCCCTATAGGCCCCCTTCAGATACTGGAAGGCTGCTATGAGGTCTCCATGCAGCCTTCTGTTCTCCAGGCTCAACAGCCCCAACTTTCTCAGCCTGTTTTCATATGGGAGGTGCTCCAGCCCCCTGATCATTCTCGTGGCCGTCCTCTGGACTTGTTCCAACAGATTTGTGTCTTTTTTATGTTGAGGACACCAGAACTGCACACAATACTCCAAGTGAGGTCTCACGAGAGCAGAATAAAGGGGCAGGATCACCTCCTTTAACCTGCTGGTCACACCCCTTTTGATGCAGCCCAGGATACGGTTGGCTTTCTGGGCTGCAAGCGCACACTGCTGGCTCATGTTCATTTTCTCATCGACCAACACCCCCAAGTCCTTCTCTGCAGGGCTGCTCTGAATCTCTTCTCTGCCCAGCCTGTAGCTGTGCCTGGGATTGCTCCGACCCAGGTGTAGGACCTTGCACTTGTCATGGTTAAACTTCATGAAGTTGGCATCAGCCCACCTCACAAGCATGTCAAGGTCCCTCTGGATGGCATTCCTTCCCTCCAGCGTATCAACCTAACCACACAGCTTGGTGTCATCAGCAAACTTGCTGAGGGCGCACTCAATCCCACTGTCCATGTCAGTGACAAAGGTGTTAAACAAGACCGATCCCAACACCGATCCCCGAGGGACACCACTTGTTGCTGGTCTCCAGCCGGACATTGAGCCATTGACCACAACTATTTACGTGCAGCCATCCAGCCAGTTCTTTATCCACTGAGTGGTCCATTCATCAAATTGATGTCTCTCCAATTTAGAGACAAGAATGTCATGTGGGACAGTGTCGAATGCTTTGCACAAATCCAGGTAGATGACATCAACTGCTTTACCGCTGTCCATCAGTTCCGTAGCCCCATCATAGAAGGCCACCAAATTGGTCAGGCAGGATTTCCCCTTGGTGAAGCCATGCTGGCTGTCACCAAGCACCTTGTTCTTTTTCATGTGCCTTAGCATGCCTTCCAGGAGAATCTGCTCCATGATTTTGCCAGGCACAGAGGTGAGACTGACTGGTCTGTAATTCCCTGGGTCATCCATTTTCCCCTTCTTGAAAATGGGCGTTATATTTCCCTTTTTCCAGTCGTCGGGAACTTCACCTGACTGCCAGGATTTTTCAAATATGACGGCCAGCAGCTTAGCAACTTCATTCACCAGCTCCTTCAGGACCCACGGATGGATTTCATCAGGACCCATGGACTTGTGCACATTCAGGTTCTTAATAACTGAAAGCTGCTCAGTGCTTTGCAGGCACGTGACAGGAGACTTCCCTGTTATGTGGGGCAGCACTTTCTCCTCACAGACAGCAGGTCTCTGGCCAAGAGTCACACGTGTCATGGTGGTGCCCACCTCTGAAGGTGAAGCCCCATTTCTCTAAACCTTGTCCATTACAGTAAACAGTCCTATATGGGAAAACACAGGGGGTTGTTAAGGCGAGACCTTGTGTCCCAGTGCTTAGAGAAAGCAGCACATGGATGAGGTCAGGGAGATAGCAATGGGTGCTGCTGGCAAGACCTCATTTGCAACCTCCGATCTTGAGTGTCCTCTAGGAGTGTGTGACAACATTAGGTGGCTGGAGTAGCTGAAGGGCTAAGCTGCTGCTGAACACTGTTTTGATAATGGTTCACCAGTAGTGGCAGTTGTGTTTTAATGTGGAAGGAGACACTTTGGGAAAACTTTAGTGGGGCAAAGGGAATTTCCCAGCCTTGGCTGACCGATCTTTAATGCTTTGGTTCACCAAATGCTTGATTTTTACCCTGGATTAGATTAGAAAAGCCATGAAAATAAACATAACACACTGTAAGTTTATATAAGGAGTTCTGCCTAATGTCACTAACGGTGTACTTAACGCTTCCGGATTGTTGTGCAGTAGTTCTCTAAGCAATCTGCACATCTATGCACAGTCCATACCTGCAGACAGCCAATCTGCTTTAAGAAAAGGGAAGTAAAACAACCAGTGCACAAGCAGCACTTGAACTGCAGCTGCACGATTTACTCTTGAGTACAGTTTTCCCACAGACAGGCACTTTATTTCTGCTGTGTTACTGTCAGATAGCTATGTTAGCATACCTGATACCATTTTCCTGACAGAGCAGAACTGCACAGTAAAGTGCTGTTTCCCGTAGCATATGACTGGAGCTAGCATGCATATTTTCTTATCTCCAGGTATAATAGCAGCAGAATATACAGTGTGATCTTAAAGGATGAGAGGCCCTGCATGTTGAGCAGCTAATGTAGTTATTGCTCAGCCACAGGGCTTTTAACGTGCGTCAGTGCACCTCTCACTGAGGAGCTGCAACACCCAGTACTGCACCAGCGACTGTCCAAAACAAATACAGTTAAAGTAATATCAGCACTTCTGATCTGCAGAACGAAGGGGGGGGGGGCAAAAGAACCAGACTGACTTCACAGTCAGTCAGTCAGTCAGTCAGTCAGTCAAGCCTTACCTGTTAGGCTTTGCCTGACAAAACATTTGTGAAAGTTACCAGCTCATCAGCTTTTTCCCTGAGAGCTATGGAGTCTGCAGCTGTAAGCAAATTTTATAGCACTTACAATCCTAACCCCATTGTCAGGACAGGCTTCGCTCCTATATATTTTGCTGTTCCCATAAACCCTGCTGAATGGCTAGGCAAGCACATTCATGCTTTTATGTTTGACTTAGATGGCTTCTTCACCACGTAAAGCCAACTAAGGCAAACTTGGCTCTGCTTACAGAACATTCAGAGCATGGTAACACCATTATGTGCATGTGCATATACACAGGGACGTGTGTGTAAGCTGCAACGTTCTCACTGCTTCGAGATGAAAATGCCTCTTTTCCTTTTTCCCCTAAGAGTTTCTTGCTGCCCAGGGTTAAATGTAGGTCAAGCTGTCTGAGCCCATGTCTGTGGCACATACAGCAGGATTAAACCGGAATTTTCCACTCGACTGTCAATCACTGTAATATCTGCAAATGTTAAATTAATCTGGGGCGATCTGGAGCTGGCATTGAAGGGAGCTCCTGGGGCTCAAGGATGGCATTTTGGCCTCCATGGGAAGATGCCCTCTTGCTCAGGACAAGGGTGGATATGTTCTGACTGCTTGCTTAAACCCCGCAACTATCAGCCAAACAGAAAAAGAGTTGTGTATGAGACACCGGTACATGTGTGTTAGGAGTGGGGAGAAACTACAGCTCTCGCAGGTGGACAGACTGAGAATGGTGGCAATGGGAAAGTTGCTCCCAGCATCACCATAGACTGCAGAGTCCTGCCATGTCCTTCTCAATGCATATTTCCTCAGCTTTAAAATAGAATCGTAGAATGGTTTGGGCTGGAAAGGACCTTAAAGCTCATTCAGTTCCAACCCCCTGCCACAGGCAGGGACACCTTCCACTAGACCGGGTTAAAAGCACCTTTCTGTTACTGTTCTGCAATGTGCTTCATGGCAGACATCATTAAGGGTACAAAATATTTTTCAGTAAGCATCTTCTTGTCTACACATTAATCCCTTTGTTAATGACAGCCCCCCTCAGGCCCTACTTACTGTGCCCACTGGCATCCAGCAAAGCTGCCACCAGTTTAGGATGTGATGGACAACAGCGGGACAGCTCATGCAGCCCTGCCAACTTAAATGATGTATTAAAGGCAACTTGGAACACCCAAGGTAAGCAGAAATAGGCAGTTAAATAGTATCAAGTGCAGCACATAGTTCCTCCCTTCTGTTTGGAAATATTCTGGGGACAGGTACTGCTACTGACTACCCAGGATACTGAGAAACTCAGCTCATCAGTTCTACCTGTATTCGCTACCTGAGCTCCATTCCCCACTCTCAGCAGTCAGTCTGGAAAGAAAAAGAAAATAGAGATTAAGCAAACCCCCCCAAAATCATGCAAGTTTTTATCCTGATCAATGCCAGGCTCCTGGCAAAGCGGCACAATGCAAACTGCACAAAAGCAGGGCATCGCCACAGCAGCAGTGAGCTGTTAGAATAGGATTCAGCAGCAAGGTTTTTGAAATGTGCATTTTAATTAGAGCTCATTTAATGCAGAACCGATCAAAACAGTGATAATGAGACAAGCCTAATTAATTTTTGTCTAAGTAACGAAGTCTCATTACAGAGGGGTCTTTGGAAGAAAAGGGTTTGGGATGTTAAAAACAGGGTGTTTGTAATGAGACGCAATACTGCTGGGAGCCTGGAAGCCAGACCTAGAGGTTTCATAGGACTGCAGCAGCCACTGTATTAATCTTTTAACAGGAAAAAGTAACCCTACTGAGATGAGACATCCCATTTATAGCCGAGTTCTGAGTCGCAACCATTGGCAGAGATATTAAAACACAATCAAACAGAATGGCATATTATAAAACAAATATAAATACAATTAAAACCAGATTAAGTAAAAGATCAAAGCAGGCTCCCCAGAAAATAAATTAAAAAAAAAGCAGTTTCCAGGGAGTTCAGGGTTCAGACAGTAAAGGAGGAGCAGAAGCCTGGAGATTTGGAGTACTTCTGAGGGCTGAGGAACTGGCCGCTTTCTAAGTACTGAAGAATTAAAACGCTGCAGGTGGAGGAGAGCTCACTCAGGCTGCTTATAGGAAAGGCAACTGGTTACTTTTTAATAAAAAATAAGTATTGTACCATTTAAAGAACCACACCATTTGAAAGGAACAGCAGCAACAGGAACCCCCATGGTTCCTGAGAGTAATGTTAAGGCTGTTCTGTAAGCAGGGTGTCAGGAATGGGCTGGGACTGTGGCTCTCACAGCAGAGCTGTCTTGCAAAGACCTGTGAGAAAGTCCCAGTTTTGGAGCAGCACCTCCCTCCAAGCATCACATCTCAACAGGAGAGAGAGATCAAGCTCCAGCAAATACAGGCACAGGTGTAAAAATGTAACACAAAAAGGATGATTTCATTAATAATAATGCTCAATAAAGCATCACTTTATGCTTATAATAAACAGAAATTAGTTGCTTCATGAAAAAAGGGTTTTGTTAAGTCCTAGTTCTATAAAGCTTTAGTACAGCAAAGTAACAGGTACCAGCCAGGGATAGTTTGACCTACCAAAGACAAGTGTCTTTCATGGTACCCTTTCGTGTAGTTTCTTACGAACTGTATCATCCCTCAATCCCCTGCACACACACACATACTGGACCACAACTGCTCTTTGTTTTAAGCACTGACCAAAGCATACCCCAGGTTTCCTAAACCAGGTTGTGCTTCTCCCTCCCATGAGCTGTACCTTGTCTTCGATTTTTAGCTGGTTTTTGCAACTCAGTGATTTGGGGGTACTGCTTATCCCCCAGCTGGTCCGTCAGCACTGATGGGCCAGAGGCAGTCACCAACCCAGGGCTTTAAACGTGATTTCAGTTCCTTTAAGGTAACAACCCCACATCAATCTTAAGTGGCTTAGATTAAGTGCCTAGACCTAAATTCAGTGGCAAAGGTTCTGACACAGCTGCCTCCTGCTGCAGCCCATCCTACAGCAGAGGGGTAAGGCAGAAACACCTGCACTCATCCCAGTATTCATCACCAAAGGCTGAGGGTCACAATACGGATGTAAAATCCTCATCAGAGCTCTGCTTCCCAGAGCCCTCCCCACATGCTTCAAGGATTGAGTCCACCCTCTGATTCCTTAATGACCAGCTACCTGGTTGCCATCAGCAAACCAGTGAGAGAAAAAGACAAGTAGTCGTTCCACAGAAGGGCACTCTGGTCTTTCACCTCTTGTTTCTTGGGTTTGGGACTGTTTTTTTTCACTTCAAAGAGAAAACAAATTCAACAGGAGACAAATGCGTTTCATGATTTTTAATAATTTTGTGCCATGGTTTAACCACAGCATATTAAGAACAAGCATAAAATCTGTATTTAAAACTAACAACAGCACTTAGAGCAACATCTTCCTTTAAAAGTATTGCAATAAACAGACCTTAGGTCTAAAAACTAGGACATCACCATTTGCTCAATTAAAAGAGTCAGATAGATACACAACAGTTGAAATCTTTTCCTGTATATAACTGGGAGTTACAGTGGAAAATAAGCAACAAATTAATTGTGTTAAAAGGAAAATAGATTTTTTTTTTTTTTAATCAAAGCAAGCCAGGTTTGTCATAGCATCACATGAACAGCTATTGAGAAATTCCAATACAGTTGTAAAAAGACTTACTGGTTTTAATAGCTTTGTTTTTACAACAATAAAACTTAAAAGAAAGATTAAATATTGTTGATAGTGCTGTACACATTTCAGAATAGCTTGAAACAAGATGGACAAAAATAAGAGATGTGTTGAAAATGTGATCTCAAAAGCCACAATGTCGGAAATACAAAAAAACCCATACAGCAATAAAGCATTTTACACTGTAAAATAACTAGCAAGAAATAACAAAGAAAGGGTCAACACCCTAAAAACAGGCATTTGATGGTTAACTTTGAGTGTAACAGCCTGACCGGTGTACACACCATCATGAAATGCTCTGAGCACAGCAGCATTGGGCAGTTGGTAGCTATACAAAGATAAAACCCCTATCATTGCTTATGTAGTCCTTGTACTATAAGTAGAAAAGCTTTGTTAAAGAATATTAAAGTGAATTTATCATTATTATTGTTGTTGTCCAGGTCTATGATGCCTGAGGCTCTCATAACTTCTGCTTATTCTTCTTTTAAAATCTTGGCTGCCTGCTGTGCTTTGTAGCAAACGCAAAAGCGTGAACACAGCTGTGAATACACTTAATAGATAAGTCTGCTTTTTCCACTGCAGCTTCAAAGCAAATTAGTGCCTCTAAAAGGAGACATGCTCATGTTTGGTCCACTCAATATGCAAGTTTTGTGATGATAAATCCTACCCTAGATTCCTCCAGGAGGAGGTCTGCTCTGTACAGTCTTCCTAGTCAAGGCCTGGGGTTTTCTGGTTTTTCTTCCTTCATGCACAGAAGTGGTACTACAGTGCAAACAGAAATGTGAAGGTGGCCAGACAAGGCATACTTCCAAAACTCTCTATGCCCTGACAAACAATAAATGAGTTTACAAGTGACAGTCATGAAATACGCATATCTCCCTATGGTACATGCTTGCTGATAAAACAGCTCAATATAGAGAGGGATGGACAAAAGCTACCTGTAAGGGCTTGATGATGCAGAACTGGCCATAAAAGGTGATACAGACTTAACACACTTCTTTAAATCAAAAGAAACCCAAAACAACCATGATCAACATTCAGATACAGGACTTCTGTGAGGGCTTTTATAAAGGTATTTACAGACAAATGTGTAGCTGAAGTTTCAGGTCAACAGAGAAGTCATGACAGACTCTGCTCCAAGGCACCATCATCAAGCATGATGGCCTGGATTGAAAGCCCACTCAAACCAGAAGAAGCCTCACCACTGACTTCACTGCACTCCAGACAAGGCCCCCTGAGTTTTAGCATAGCGTTTAGCTAGTCATCTGAAAAAAAACCCAAACAAAAACGCCATCTCAAATGTATCCCAACACGCTGCTACCTTACATCTGTGGCTAAAGCCTGACAAGTATAAAAACCCTACATATAGACATGAGTATCTGTGAAAGATTAGTCAGTATCCATCTGTGAGAGGACTCGTCTGTCTTGGATCGATGAACTTTTACATCACCTACCATCCTGGGATAGTTAGCACAAACAGTTTAGAAAAATAAGTACAGCATCTGAAAGTCTCTGCACTAGAACTTCATGTTGAGTTTTCCTGAGGTATTTGCTTTACCAAGGAGCAAGCAGGGATGGACAGCCCAAAGCGTGGAGATGCCGGGAGAGAACCAAACTGCTGAGGGAGCCTGGCAGAAAGCTCAAGTGTTAGGTCACTTTCCTGTGTTGGGTCTGAACAGGTTTAGGCATTTCTACCTAGTCCTAAATACGAACCCAGGTTAAGCCATTGCTGTCAGAGGCCAACACAGCAGCAGTGCTTGCCAACTCAAAGTTCACACTCAAATCCTGCCTTCAGCTTGCTACCAACTCTGGCCTTCCTTGTCTGCCCTTTAAGGCTTGCACACTGCAACTGCACAGGTCATCAGCGAGCCCCAGCTACACACCATGCCTGAAGAGAGTTTGCAGTGGCAGGATCATGTACCAACACTGGGCATAGAGCAGGGCTGGCTGTTGTCACAAACCTCTCGTTGGCCTAGTTTTGATTTTGCAGGGATGGTTTGGGTCAGTTCCCACTTGTTTGAGCTTCACTTCAAATCTAGGATGTGGATAAAAAGAATCAAAAGGTTTTAGGCCATTTCTAAGTGTTGGGGGAGGTGTTAATAAAAAAAATACAAACCCTAATCCAGGATAATAATAAATAATGTATCTGCTGGAGAAGCAGTAACTAACATTGGTCAACTCAGCAATAGCGCGGCAACAACCGATTCAAGAAGCATCTAGCTGCAAGGTTAAAGCTGTGGAGGTTTTGTCTGTTTTGTGGGGTTTTTGTTCCTTTTCCTTAAAGTGACACATTTAAAAAACCAAAGAACAAATCTTCACAGCAAAGATGCATCAAATGACCAAACACTACACACAGGTTAGTCAAAAAGGATTTGTTCAAACTTTTTCCTTTACGGTATTATATTGATATTTAATAGGAAAATAAAATACATAGACTTTTTGTCATTTGTATGTATCCATTTGCAAACTTTCTTACAAAAAAGGACCAAGCATAGAAGTTGGCATTCACAAAGTCTATGCCTTTTTTTTTCTTCTTTTGCGTTAAAATTGGTATCATCTGTACATTATCTTACAGTATTAACAACATCTATTTGTTTTGTATGTTTGTTTGTTCTACCCATTGGGTAGGATATGTGCATAATATATTCAAGTTATACACAGCACCATACAAAGAAAAAAAGAAAATCAATCAAGAACTAGAAAAAAAGACAGACAACTGAAAAAGCACCATTTTAAGTGAGGCACAACAAAGGTGGGAGCATAAGGCCTGACCCAAAGCCCCCTGAAGTCAGCAAGAGTCTTCCTACCAACTTCACCAGGCTTTGGATCAGGCCCTCTAGAGTGCAAGGGGATTCCTATCTGCTCAGACCTGTACATGAGGCACCTTAGTTGCTTACAAACTACTGACATGCAAACCTCCTCAAAATTATAGCTAATACGGACATATATATCATTTGTTAATAAATCTACCATGGCAGACAGACGAGCACAAACCGAGGAGAGAAAGGAAGAAGAGACAGCTTCATTATCCACGAGATCCTACACACACCACATTGTTCCAGAAAGCTCACGCACCAAACCATTTAAAACAGCAGCAGCAACAGCAATATAGCAAAGAAATTACAGTCACCTCTGGCAGTAAATCACACGGCTGTCAGAGGGAAGGGGAAAGAATATAGGTTACGTGCTTCTTTATCAATAGCCAACATAAAAAGGTATGCTCTTTTCTAGCAGGAAAGCGGTGCTAGCAATACCCAGGTTGCTTGTGTTCAGTCTAAAACTGGAAGAGACTACAGCAAGGCAGAAGGAAGAACCAGGAGAGTTTGCAACACTTCTCAAGACAAAACCATTCTTGGTTTTCCCTTTCGAAAGCAGGAGACATGTAGAAAGTGGTTACGAGAATGGCATTAGCAGCCCTGACACATCTAATGCAACCAGTTGTGACTTCAAGGAAACACTCCGCCACTGCATGTCTGCAGTACTTACAAGCGTGGTAAAGCACTTCATCAAAACTGAGTTTGCTGGGAAGAGACAGTGCAGGTCTGGTGTTGGTTTTGGAGGCTGAACTTAACAGCGCAGCTCCTGCTAACTCCCCAGGTGGAGCAGTACCAAGAGAATCACTCTACTTTGTTAGTGCAAGTGTGCCCAGTAGGGCATTTGCCAGCATAGCAATGGCAATCAGAGGTGGATCAAAAGGCAGTTTAAGCTCCTCATTAATGAGCACAAACAGGTAAACAACATACTAAGCATTAAGAAGCCAACCTTACCAACCATCTGCAGTTGGGCCACTCTCTCTCGAAACTTTAAACTTCAATATCTTAACACACAGAGCCTTCAGACAGGAAACCTCTAAGTTCAACATGTCCCCACAAGGGATTTTTCCGTGCTCCAAAAGGCCTCAACAGGTCTCAGACAATTCAGGGATTTAAATGACTGACACATCTGGGGATACTTGAGGAGAAAAGTTGTAATTGAACTAGTTGGCAAGCAGGCAACACAGTGTGAGGCAAGACCAGATAATGTGTAATTAAATTACCTGCAACAGCCTTCATCTAAAAAGCAAAGATGTAATCACAAGCCAGCCTTCATTTGAACCCACTGTAGAAATGGATCACTTGGTTCTCAGCATCACTTAGGTTTGAAAATACATGCTTCAGAGATGCAGAGTACATGAAGTACACTTGCTTCCTGCGCATCAATACATGAGGTCTACATTAGTTTGTCCCAAAAGCATGAGGCCTTTTCAAAGCTCACCCAAAAGGAGAGAGCTGCTGGCTGGAAGATGCACAAGCACAAACAGAGAAGAATTAAACAGGGCCTTGACATTTACAGGACTGAAAAGCAAATACTCCTCATGCCTCCAGTTGTTTGACAAATCACCTGTTCCTGAGAGCACACTATACAGCCATTTAGTGCTTCTGAAATGAGATTATGGAATAGTAACCGGTATCTAGATAATTAAGGGGTAGGATACAGACACAAGTTTACATGTTGGTATACATACACTCACATGTGCATGGACATGACTTAACTGTAATGGCCAGAGAGAACTTGTGAATAATCCTAAATGCCTTCAAATGTACCAACAAGCGTGTTGTTTATCCTTGGGGGAAGGAAACAAAGGAAATAAAAACAAAAGCAGAGAACAGTTCTGGAGCATAATCTATTTTCACCTGCATACTATTTTCTTTCTCTTTGCCTATGAAATCAGGTTACCTTAGTTACCACAAGCATTCAGGGCTCAAAGTCAAAGAAAGGTTAGTAATCCATCTTCTCCAACCATTCAAACATTCCTTATAGATCACAGCATCAGTTTTAAGGTCCAGTATCTTACTACCTGGCAGAGTTAGAAATGACCACTTCAGACAGTGCTGTTCCAGACAGCCTATGCATGGAACTCTCCATCAGGACAAGGCTTTCTTCCCTACTGTAATACAAAAATTCAGAGATTTGGAATAACAGCGGCAGCTTCCAGCTGGGACAAATTGGTAAGAGAAGTATCTATAACTAATAATAAAAGCCAAATGAAGTACATCTTGACCCATGGTTCCTGCAGATTCCACGACTGCAGGAACCTAAATGCCTTCGTCACTAGCCATCAAGACCTTGTACATGGGGCATGCCTCTGAGTGTTCACATTTACAAGGAAAAACCATGCTGTAATGAAGTCGCATCATGGGGATACCACTAGACTGAATTTGGGAAGCTGGTTACTGGGCAAAGGTCAGGAGATCCAACTAGAGTTCAGGTTAATATGATCCATCACACAGAAAACTCCACACACGTATATCTGGGTTTGGTGTAGGAAACACATAAACCAGAACACCAGTATGGAGGTATAATCTACATGATTAACTCTACAATGTCTGCAGAAATCTCTCATAATTTACAAAGCTTCATCTGAGTGGCTATGCAATACACTTTAGTAATCCTGGGTACTTTCCAAGGGAGTTTTCCATAAATATTTCACAGAATTACCTATCTCCAGAGAACACCAATTTCTAAGCCTGTGAAGACTGATTGTGGTATCTGATATTCCTTCCTTTACCATTTTGTTCTGTTAGCAAGGGCATATTCTCTCTTACTGCAACAAAAGTCGACAAACACACACTGTTGCAATGTTATACTATTGATGGCACTCCTATCAGAGATCACCAATATTCATCAGAAAATACCATATTTAGTTCTAAGAGGCCCCACAACAAAAATAGCAGATTTCAAGCTCACCTAGAGCAAGCAGCAGGTGACTACACTTTCAGAGCTGGCGGGTATACTGGCTGCATATTAACTTTGGACAGCAGAACATGATGAGAAGGCAAAGATGCAAGAGGAAAGACAACCATTAGGTGAACAAATAATAAGTTCTTTTTACACAAATCTTTTAGACAAAGCTGGAACAGGTTATGTTTTCCATGCAAAGAAAAATTCCCTCAGTCAAGAAACACCAGTGCATGCATCATACCGGACAATGGCAGTGGGAAGCGCATAAATCCACTGGCATGCAGAGATGGCAAAAAATGGAAAGGACTGTCTTCAAAGAAAAAGCATGTTCCCAAGAGGTGACTTTGAAGGCAACTTCAAAGCTTACTTGACTGAGATGGGGAAATGTTGGTACTCAACAGGTCCAAGTCCAGGTGTGCTCCGCCATGACAACTGAGTTCTAGCTGCTCTCGCCTGAAGGCTTCTCAGCTAAGTAATTCTCATTTAAGGAAGAGCACAGTATCTGTGTGGGCACACACACTCTCTGGCTTAAGGACAACAAAAGTCACTGAACACCAAAACCAACACTTGCTGGTTTTGTCTCCTGTGTATCTGAGGACTGCTGTTTTATTTTGCTTTGCTTCGCTTTTTAACTAAGAATTATGCACATAGGCTGCTTGCAAAAGTCTAATTCCACAGCTTTTACTCCCAGGCAGCAGACGTGATGAGAGCCCTAGCTGACAGCCACCTAGTCATCTCCTAAATATCTGTCCTGTGGGTCTGAGTGGAAAAAGAAACCAACAAAGTGAATCCCATCATACAATCTTTCTCTCCCTCCCTTCAAATAACACATAAATTAAAAGGCAACTTTACTCTGCATTACCAGCATGACTCAGACAAAAACAAAACCACAATTACAGAGGCTGCATATTCAGACTAAAAATTACACATTTTCTAAACTAGACTAAAACCAAATTACTTTATGAAGAAAATAATCTACACTGAGGTCCACGAAACACACACACAGACACGCACACTGTTTTGGCATTAAAACTCTGCATAGATCAAAGATGCACTTCAGTTATCAGAGCCCCCAGTGTACAGAAGTCCTGCAGAAATCCAGCCTCCAGCCATGGGACCAGGCGCTAGGGCACGGCGTTCCTCTCCACAGCCCTCAGGGCACTTGGCTGCTGCCCCAAACCAAGCACAAGGCTTAAGAAAATAGAAAAAAGTGAGATCTTAAAGTGAAAAAGTCTGTGATGCACCCATACACATATATATTAGAAACTATCTAAGCTAAAACTCTAAAGGTTCTTACTTTAAGTCCATTTCCAAAATGCATTTTAAGTGCAAGTTGTGCTTTTTCATGTGCTTGTGATGCCACTATCACCATTTGTCAACTGCCTTCCAGCACTGTGTGTGCCTCTGCACAGGACCAGCCAAGGAGGAGATACTCCACTTGCCACTTCACAAGCAGGTAACACTTTCCAACTACTCTTAAGACCAGCATGGTAAACCTAGGGCTTACAGACACTTGGTTAATACGTGAGTCACCTTTAGCTGCAAGCGGAGTCCTGCTGGTGTCAGCTGGCTGACATGCACCGAGCAAGAAGGGTTTCTGCAACAGGGCCCAGAGCAAAACAGTTTGCAGCGAGAGTAACCAGCGCTCCCACGTCAGAGTCAGGGATGCTGCAGAAGCCAGTGCCACCGTCGTAAGTGCTCTCGGTACTGCTGCGGAAACCGCAGTTACAGCTACAAAGGTCCCTTCACTTCAACAGGATGGATCTCCAGGACTGAACTTCAGTATCCAAAGGATGAAATGGAGAGCAAAAAGCACAATGGAGTCTCACGTATTTCAACAGCATCACAGGGGGGAAAAACCCACCCTGCGTTTTTAAACAATTTATTGCATAATGTCATGATATGTGACTAAATACATTTCAGGCTACAGTGAGGACAAAAATCTCTAAAACTGCAAGTACTGGCAATACCGCATTATGAAAAGGAAAAGAATGGCAGCACTTAGTTAGAATCAGTACAAAGTAACACATCTGGGATTTTGTTTTGCCATTTAGGAAACAAATAGTCTACACTGCAAAACAGCTAAACCCGAAGTGATGGAAAACACTTGGATTTCGTATTTGCCTTCTTCCATCCAAAAGTCTTCAAGACACTTCATTGATGCACTGTTATCTGAATGCAACTTATTGCAAAGACAAGTGTCCCTGTATTTCTTGATTTGTAAAAGTCAAGAGATGTTAGGCTAAGTCCTGTCCCCTCTTTCTAGCAAACCCAGGGGGAGGGGGGCAAACTCCTCCAGATTAATTCTGAGGCTCTATCAATATTCCACAGGTGAAAAGACAACATATAGAAGAACTTCACATAAAACAGTTCCCTCTTATATATTTTGTTTTAAACATTAAGATAGTGCAACTTTTTAAAACACATTTATCACAACACAAATTAATTCCTTGCATTCATCTAAGTTCTCAACTTTATACCTTGGCACACAAAACAGGAATTTTGTTTCGTATTTAAAAAAAATCCACACCCTGGGAGAAAAAAAAAAGCAAACTGGCCAATTCTTCCCCCATTTCGCTAGCAAAACCACCTTCTTTCTTCTGCCATTCAGTGAGTATAAAACAGGCTGTACAACCCTCATTTCTGTGCTAAGTTAACTTTTAGAATTAAATAATTGAAATAGTTTATTAAAAAAAAATAATATATCCCCCCCTCTCCCCTGAAACACTGCTCATAGACAAACTGAATGGAAGTTTGTATTTCTTTCAATCTGCTTTGCATGTAATTCCCCTGAAAGGAATCAGAAACAAAGAACTGGTTTGCACGTTTGGTTTTACTAAGTTGTACCACGTGAAACGCAACAACATTGTGCACCGGAGCACGGGGGATCTTCCTCCACTGCCCTGCTTCAAACTCTTGTCTTCAGTTCAAATGCACCTGGGCTTACGAGTAACTTTTAGACCAGGTTTCCTGGTTTCCGGTCTTGGCCTTTGCTGGGGACTATTGTGCTCTCTGAATTGTTCTGATGAAACTGAAGTCTGCTCCCCCTCTGCGAGGAAGGAGGCACGTTGCTGTGCTGGTGATGGAAAAAAGAGGAGCCTGGGTAATGCCCCATGACCTCGCTGTACGTCGGGGGTGGTCCTTCCATCCTTCCGTTACTGCTATAGTTGGTTGCACTTATGCCCGAATTGCTGCTTGGTGGGCAGGGGCCCCCATTGTACATGGAGATGTCTATCAAGTCGCTATCAAAAATGGTTCGGTTGGGTGGTGCCCTGACGGATTCCCGGTTGAGCTCCATCTGCTGTTCTGGGTCCCGGAGCTGCAGGGTGCACGGGCCTTGGTACGGTGGCGGCTCTTCTCCATCAGAGAGGGAGATGGTCGGAGGAAGGTCAATCTCATGCTGCATGTACGGGTAAGTGGGCTGGAAACGACTGAAACGGTCCCGCTGCATAAAAGATGGGGCAGTAAACCTGTCCCTGGACCTTGGAGCATACATGATCTGAAACAGGAAGAGACACATGTGATTCCACATCTAGCCAAAGCACTGCGGGTGCTCCATATCAACCAAGAACTGGCAAAATGCAAAATGCTTCTCTTTGACATCTATCTCAGAGATTACACCCAACAGATACTGTACACACATGCTACCACATGCATGCATGTGAAAATAAGAGGTAGGAGTTACAGGAAGGATGTAACACATGATACTTGAGAAGAGCTTCATGAATGAAAAAGAAGACACAACACAGCTCCATCTGACGTTAAAACATGCACAGCCAAGAGAAAATTGTTCTGTTTCTGAACATAGGAAACACATTCTCTCTAGTCTTGACAATTGACTAGTTCTACAAAAATGTCCCAATGCTGAATTTCAGCTGCAGTCTGAACCTGCCTCTCCCACTCAGAGTTAATGTAATACCCTGCATGACCAAAGAATTCCAATGGTCATTTTAGTACATTTTATAAAGGCCCAGCATATCTCACGCCTTCACCACCAGAGTATATCAGGTGTCCTTCTTCCCCTCAGTTCTCAGCCAGAATTCAGCCTCCAGGGAGGGCCTGCGAGGCTGCTGCAAGAGTGCAAAAAATCTCCCTGGCATACCAAGCCCTGGAGAAGGTCCAGCTTTACAAAAGGAAGAGTTCAAGATACTCCATAAGGAGCTATTGCTCCTCACTTGATCCATCCCAGATCTAGACAGACACATCAGCTTCTTATATTCAGATCTTTCAAACTGCTCTTCTCATTTCTGGATCCATGCAGGATTTTTAGTCCCTGACCTTTACAGATGTCAGGAAGTCTGCTGTTTATCACAGGAGAGCTGCACCACTCAGAGCAATGCACCCACAAATTATCACACAGACCAGGGATCTGTGCTAACTAGAAAATGGGAGACACTGGTGATAGGATATGTGTAGTAAATCCAAGAAAAATTCAGGGAGAAGATAAACTGGTCTCCCAGCTTCCACTGAATACTCCATCACTGAGCCACTGCATGAGAGAGACACACCTCTACCAATTACCTGTGAATGGCTACTATGATACAGGAGGTGATGATGGAGATAAGATGCCAGGTAGGCAGAATTCTGTTCTTTTAATGAAAAAACTTAGGCATCTATGGAACGGAAGTTAAGGCAGGTTCAGTTGTCCACATGAAACCTGCTCTTGGTCTACATCAAAAAAGCTTTATTTACTAAATATACTGATGTTTCTGAAAGGAACAAGATATATATTACAGTAACAAGGAAAGCACATTGGTGAAGATGATAAGAAATTTGTACCTCTGAAGCACCCTGGCGTGAAACCGAGCTTTCTGAAGGCCACAAGCACCCTTCCTGGAATGCAGAAGAAAACAACAAAAGAAGAAAAATTAATAGATCGCATCAGCATCCTGCCTGAATACCACAACTCCTACAGTCAGTCAGCTTCAATGGACTGGCTGTCTCCACCTAAAGAGAGGCAATAAACAAGGAACATCCCACCAGTTTCTCTAAAACTAGAGCAAACAGCTGCTCTGCACCCAAGTAAATCAAGCTTGGTCTGTTTTACTAGTGCCAAGGCACCATCCACAGCACGGAGCCTCACAGGCTGTAAGGACATAGCAAGCCAGTTGCAGCTACGAGTGCAGCAGCATGCAGTGATGACAGGAGAAACGTAAGCACTTGTGTGTTGAGCGGGCACCTGTCACCTCCCAGCCTATGACAAGGCCACATAAGCAGGTCCAATGAAGCTGACCAGCAGCCAGGATCCCAATTACAGACCAGAGGCAAAACAGTTTGCAACAAAAACTGGCATCTCTAGTGTCAGCAAAGTGATAGTCACTCTAAGCCCAGGTACAGTCTGGTCAAAACTGTCAGTTGCCCAATTCCCACCATAAATAGTAGCTGACCAGCTGAGGTTTCAGCCACCAGTTCCCCTTCCTCTTCAACCACTTCCCCAGACACCTTCTCAGGCCAAAGCGTTTTCTCTCTCATACCTGGAAATGTTGTACCAGCACTTACGGCAGAAAAAAAGGGTGAAGAACAACATGCCAATAAGGAAAAATGGCTTAAGGCTTATCATTATTTTTCTTCTCAATTAATTCTTTAGAGTAGTACTAGTAATTGCAATGGATTTATATCACTAGACAATTTTGAAGCTGAAAAGAACACATCAGAGCAGGTACATGGAAAAGTACTTCAGTTCTGCTGCAAAAAGAGAAAAATCAAAACATTGTATGCTCATGACTATTTTCTTGGTGCTAATTCCAGTTTTATGCTTTTATAAACACAAGAAAGTTCAGGAACAGGAAGGAAAATGAATACTGTCCCCAAAAGCATCACCCTGTACAGACTACTTTCAAATCTTCCTTTATTGCTGCTTCTCACCATAGCATCTTTCAACATATTTCAGATGTAAAAATAGACCTAACTAGATGTTCATCATGACACTCAGAGACCAAAAGCAGTCTGTGATCTTATCAGGAGAGTCCACTGCAGAGCAAAGCTGCTTTAAGAGGAATCTTCCACAGGATTCAGCTGTTAAGGGAAATGCTTTGAATAACAAAACTGGTCAATCACTTCTCTTCTGTAGCTTTAGAGAGCAGAGAGAGAGAGAGGCTGACAATTACACTATTCACAACATCCCTTTGCAAGTATCCCCATTTGCAACAGCCTGATACAAAAGACAAATCTTGCTTAGATTCATGTATTTCAGTGCCTAGATAAGGTTTTGTCAATAGAAGAAATTGTAACTGTATAACCCAGGTGTATTTTGAAATATCTGAGGATATATTTGCACAATTAAAGACAAGCAGGTTATCAGCAGCTGCCCAGCAGGCTCCAAGCCCGTTGTAATTCTTAACTAAAACATGTTAGTCAAAGCTAACATGCTCAATTAACTGCCCACAAACTACATCCCATACACAGCACAACAGCAGATTCCCAAGTGATGGCTTGAAAAGTACAACTTTATGCTTATTGCAACTGTCTTAATCTCATCTTTAATGTGTTCAAGCTCAGAAGAGAGGAAAAAAAGACAAAACCAATGGCACAACCCAGGAAGGAATTCAATCCCACTCACTTTATTTCAGCTTCCTGATGGTGGAAGCAGAATCAAGGACTCCCATCCTAGGGCCCTAAGGCAGGAGAGTAAGAACAGCTAGGGGACATGGCACAACACATGGAGAAAAACTCCTTCTGCTGAGATGGGAGCAGGACCTGCATGCTTAGCCTAGGCACACAGACCTGGTACCAGCAATGCCTAACAGAAATGACCTGCTGTAGGAGTGGAGATGCCCATCACTGTACCAGTATGAACAGTACATGTTGATGCCCAGTACAGTAAAAGACCCTGCCTAGAGGCACTGCAGTTGCTACAGGGACCCTACCTAGTGCAATCAGGTTACTGAAAGAGTTGGACCAAAGGAGCCCAAGGCTCTCCCTGTTCTGGGCTAACTGCTTGAAGAGATAGTTTGGGATGCCCCTGAACTCCAAGGCTATGAGATCCTTAGGACACAAGGATTGTGATAACATGGCCTCTGTGACAGTGTGTTCTACAGCCCACCTGTAACTACTCACCTCCCTAATGTTTCTTCTGGAGAGAGCAGCGTGCTGAATAAATCATTTGGCAGCAGCCAGCCCCCAGTAAGATCTCTGTCTCAGGAGCCAGAGGAACAATACAAGCAGATGGCTGGGTAGCATATGCTCAGCATGCCCACACTTGGAAAATACTGGGCTCACACACCACATGCAGACTAACCTCACTATGCATACGTGATTGGTTCAGTACCACAGTAGAGGATTCTCATCATGACTGGAATAAGCCTAGACTAACTGGCCCAATGCAAGAAAAGGCTCATGCACTCTTACACAGTGCATGAGCCAGTCTTAAAATGGACAGCGAGAAAGGCAAGGAGAAAGGGAAGGAGACAGCAAACTACTGGGTTTCCTGCATTCAGCTATGCAGGAGTCCCCCTTCTAGGTCCTGAAGTTACTGTACAGTGACCTGCAAGGACAGATAAAAACATGCACTGGATAGATACAAGGGTTGGTGCCTACCTACCCCACTGTTCTTGGTGTCATAGCAAGAGGTTTAGAGAAGAAGAAAGGGAAAACCTCAATGTTTCAGAAGGGAAATATATCCATACCTTCCCCCTCCTCCCCTTCCCCCAGATGTAAGAAATAACATGCTGGTACTGCCATAAACAATGTGCGTTGATTTACATTGATGAAAAGTATTATTTCTTGCTCTCTCCTTGTCCCTCTACTTACTGACCTCCATTTGACAGCTAAAATACTTCCCTGTGCTCAGATCTGTGAAAATAAGGTAAGAACTGACAGCATTTGCATTCATATTCATAGAATCATAGAATTATAGAATGGTTAGGGTTGGAAAGGACCTTAAGATCATCAAGTTCCAACCCCCCTGCCATGGGCAGGGACACCTCGCTCCCTTACACTGTTCCTCTCTTTTTACTATTCAAATTACTAAGGCAGCTCAGCCTAATGATAAAAAACTACTTTGAACTTCTTTTCACTCGGTGACTTCTCATCCCACTTCTCACCCTGTGAGCAAGACAAAGCCAGGCACAGGCAATAGAGCTCAGCACCATGACTGAACAGCTGCCAGGACTGGCACAAGCTCGCAGCCCCAGCAACCCCACTGCATGGCATTGTGCCAAAAGGAACTTCCCAGCTAGCAAATCCAGCGCTGGCAGTCCTGCTTGATGACCCCCTCACACCCAACACCCAGGGATTTGTGCAAGTGGTTCTTAGGTATGGGCAATCAAGGTCAAACCTGAGGAAATGCAATTCACCAGCTGGGTTGGGGGGGGTGTTCTTGTTTGTTTTTTGTTTGTGGACAATATATGATTTCCCTGCTTCTTACAGATTTCCAATAGCTAGCCGCTTCAACTCACCCCTTCTTAAAGAGGCTAAGTTTCTTCAGGTATGAGCTTCAGTACTTAAAAGTAATAGGAAGAGAAAGCTTATACATTAATCCCCTATGCTGTATTTATTTTTAACAGTGTTAGCTTTTGGGAATTAAAAAGAAATCACCTCCATGGTAAATCCTAGCTCCTACAAAGCAAGAAAAATCTTAGGGATCCAGCTATGTCTTTTGCCGACCTTTGCCATTGCTGGGTTTCACAATAACTTACAGAAATTAATTTTGTGATTAGGTTTTGAAATAACGTCATTTAATAAATCCAGTTGGGTGATTACTTAATTATCTTATGGTGAATTATCTTATGGTGATTATTTAGCTCAATATTTAGAGCTTAGAAGACTGGATAAACCTAACATAATTTGCCTAATTTGTATTTTACAAAGGTTTACAGCCTCTAGAATCAAACAGTTTAGAAAGATCACTTTGTGAGGGCAATTTTAAACACAGTGCTTCCGGAAGCAAGCAGTATCATCCAGCTACCTCAGCTGATCATCAGCACATTGATAGACAGCAGGCAGGCAGAAGAATATTTAACTCAGGATAAGATACAGGTAAAAATCTGTGCTCAGTAAGAAAAATTCTTCAAACTGCAATAAAGAAAAACATCCCTGTGCTGGTTTTGGCTGAGATAGAGTTAATGTTCTTCATAGTAACTAACACTGGACTACATTCTGGATCTGTGCTGGAAGTAGCACTGATAATGCAGGGATGTTTTCATTAGTGCTTACACAGAGCCAAGGCCTTTTCTGCTCCTCACACCACCCCCCTAATGAGCAGGCTGGGACACAGGTTTTCACAGCTGGGACACAGCTTGTCCCCAGGTTTGCTGGGGATGGCTGAACACCTACCTGACCATGGGGCATGATGAATGAATTCCTTGGCTTGCTTTGCTTGCATGCACCAGTTTGCTTTACCCATTGAACTGTCTTTATCTCAACACTCAAGTTTCCTCACTTTCACCATTCTGATTCTCTCCCCCATTCCGCTGGAAGCAAGCAGCAGTTTGGTGCCCAGTTACCATCTGGCGTTAAACAATGACAACCTCGTATGATCCAAGCTTTTATTTTTACTGAATCTTAAGGAGATTCTTGTTTTTTCATACACTTCCAAGTTTCTGAGAATTAGAACTCCGCCTGAAATTTTTATTTCCTGAGAAATAAAAGTCAGGTTTTCACCTGGAAAGATTTCACTGGAAAGATTAAGAAGGTCCCTCTCTTCCCTTCAATTATACTCAGATTTTTATTTTATTATTTTTCATATGTGTATACATACACACACAAATATACACACCTCTTTTGCAAATAGGTTTCAGATAGCAGTGTAGTTTCTGATTTTGGCCCTAGGTGGTACCTTACACCACATTAAAACAGTGCCTTGCTAAAAATGTTCAGGGAAGGCACATGGGCCTCCCTGCCTCTTCCCGGCTGATACAGACCACCACAGCTCTTAAGATGCAACATTTTCCCAGCCAAACAAACTATTGTGCTGTCCCCAACAGAATGACAAGTATTCCAGCAGGACCACTCCTTCCTTTAAAAGCTGTGTTTCCCCAAGGGAAGGAAAGGTTACAGTGTCTGGCACAGCAGTATACGGTAACAAGAAGTATTAAAGAGGTAATTATGGAGAGCACCAAACTTTTCATACGTAGTGCACCTCCCTACACTTAAAGCAATTATTTCTCTTACTTAATGCTTTAAAAGTTTTATTTCCTCAACTTCACAGCACTTTACCACTTTAAGTAATCTTAATTTCATCCCAGTGAAGGAAATAAGTACTATTATCCTTCCTCCTTTGTTTGGAGATGAAGCAAGTTGCCCAAGGAGACACACTGAGTCAGGAGCCACTCAAAGCTGGCATTCCTTGCTTCTAGTCCTAACTCTAGATTTCCTAGACAATCCTTCCCTTCTTAAAGATGCTCTGGCTTTATTGTGGTAGACTTCAAAGACCAGCAGCCAGGACACACTGTCCCTCCTGGCAGCACTCCCTGTGGAAAGGCAAGCCCATATCCCTCATGCAGACAGCAGGAGAACACAGTGCACATCCAGCTGTTGCCGACAAGTGCCTGGCACCAAAGGAAGATTTGGCAAATCAGGGTGGTCTACAGCACTCATATTCACCCCGGGTTCTCGTTCCCAGTGGGATTTTCTTTCTTCTGAACGTCAGTAAGTAAATGAGAATAAGTGGCCCAGGGATGCCAGCAGGGAACAGAAGGAATAATGCCAACACCAGTGGGGAATAATTTAAAAGGCCAAGAGGCAAGACTAACATTTGAAATCACCAACAAATCCCTGGAGTTGTCAATATTATTGAGTATTTTCTGACACTCTCTTGACATTACACATTTTTATTCTGAAATAGCTGTTCCAGGAAACAGGGCAGTATTTTTCTAGCTGTGCTCCTAGAACTTGGCATTCTAGATAGACACTACCAAGTCAGGTGCTAGTGCAAGCTGACTAGCCCTAGCAGCAATGCTGCTTTTGGTGCTGAGAGGCAGGGGCCGGTCAGGGCGAACATCTTGTGTGATAATTGGCAAAGACTTCGCTGCCAGGAGTGAGCCTGGAGCATTCCAAGCGTTCAGTACTCCTTCAATACCCACTTTATAGGTGAAAAAGACAGACAGCAGCCACCAGGGTTGGGAGAAGGAATGAATTTAGGGCCACCAGAAGCTCATTAAGTTCCTAACACTTGTGAAGGCAGTGATATCCTCTGATACCCAAATTTCTGGACTTGGAAGACAATGAGAATTCCAATTTCCAGGATTTTTTTGTGGTGGTGTTTTTGGCTGGGGTTTTTTTGATTGGTTGGTTGGGTTTAACACAGAAGGAAGTTGACCCAGACAAAGAACACACAAATACTTTTTATTTCATTATTTTGCAGGCCTGACCCCATGCATTTTACAAGTGTGAGGCTGGCAATTAAGGCAATAGCTAATTTATCTGTTCATTTATATTGCACTTTCTAGAAGAACCAGAATAAGAGATATCATCTGTTCAATAGCTGGTCTTTATGAGGCCAGAAATCTGTGTAATTCAGCCAGAGCTCAGCTGTTGGAAGGCTTTATAATCTAGAAATAGGACAGGCTTGAAGGAAAATTGAAGGTAACAAAAGGACAAAAAAAAGGCCTATCTGAATAGGAAACGCATTGTTCTGTATCTTGATACACTTCTGCTACCCCAGTTACGTGAAGGGGGGCTCACTCCGCAGTTCACTACAGGAACTAGCCAACAGTCAATTAATTTGCCTTACCGCTTTAAGAAACATGGCTGTATTTCCTTTATTTCCATTCATTATTTCTCCTCCAGCAGAAGGCCTGAGTCAGAATTTTTTCTTCAGACCTTAGTAGTTAATAAACATTTAAATCTGTTTTCAGACTCTATATACCATTAAAAAAAAAACTGCCTTGGAAGAGCACCCATTTATCGATTGCATCTGCACACAGAACAAGGCCTGCCTGGTTAAAATAGAAATATATTTTTGAAGTGTATAATCTAACCCAAACCTTACTGCTCACACTACTTGCCTCATGCCGCCATGGACAGTGAGAACAGACTGATCCTTTCCAGTTTCACATGACAGAACATATGCTTTAGTTTTTCTACCCTCATGCACCACACACTGCTTTTAAGGTCTGCACTACAAATAGCGCGCAACCAGTTTCTACCAGAATTTCCTTTAACACCCGAGACAAAGAAAAATTCAAATATATCTGACATCTAACCTCAGAAACCTCTGAAGTCCTGTTCCCCACAAACATGACCTTTTAAGAACATCTTCAGTTTATCAGAAATCCACATGAGTAATACTGATGACAAACCTACATCAGAGTTTTTGGAAGGATTAGTAACTAGTTATTGCCAGCCAATAATCAATTCCCATGAAGTGCTCACATGGCTGATTATCATTACTTACAATGACACCATCAAACTGAAACTGAGTCAGTGTTTTAAAAATTAATAAAGAACAATTCTAGAGAGTAAAGCAGCTCTTAAGTCCCCACTGCCAAACTGCATGTTCTTCACAAGAAGATGACGCTTCCTCCCTTGTGTCCAAGAGAAAAGGCACCACTTGGTCTGATGACAGACAATACTAACAAACCATACAAAGTAAATAATGGGTTACTTCACGCATTTGACAGCTTACTGCAGTTTTAAGATTTGAGGATGAAAATGCATTTCCTTTATCTCAAATTATTTCATTTTAGGTTCTTGTACCAATTATACCTAACATTTTTCAGACAGGAGTGTGGTTCTTTAATTACAGTGCCCATTTCAAAGCAACATTCAAATTAATCTATGCAATTTTTCCAGCCCTGAAGTCCACAAGGTTAAGGTTTGACAAGTTCCAGTTTCAGCTGTAACCAAAGTAGAGCTAAAAATTCCTACGCTACCAAAGCACTAGGAAATAAGGCAACCTACCCTTGAGCTCCTTTTCTCTCTATGCAGCCTCTGACATAAGAGCTGCTCAAGTGCAGCAAGAGGGTGCAGGTGATGTGCTAAGTGACAGCTCTGGGAGCCCTGCATTCATCACATTTTATAGCTGGTTTTCAGGACGGAGCTGCCAGTTGCCAGGGGTCTAGCCCTGGCTCCAGCACCCCTGGCTCCTCCCCTGCCAGCACTCCCTCCCCTGCCCCAGCACTTTGCTCCCTGATCTGGCTGAAATCTAACTGAAAAGAAAAAAGAAAAAAGAAAAAGGCAATTAGTGTTCAGTGAGATTGCCCCGGAGGCCTCACAACATGATCTTAGCAACTTCCTAAGGAGCACAAAAGAGAAAACACAGGACTGTGACAGAAAGGTGAGACTGTGTGGACTTGCAACTAGCGTAAGCCATTATGGGACCCACACCTTTCAGTTACAATTTTTTCGATGGTGAAATGAAATTAAGCTGTGAACCCAGAGCTGTTGCCACGAATTTAATGCATCAAAAGCCTCCCCTCACAAATGGCCCCTTGGCCATCACAGTCAGCAAAGAGCCAAAGGCATCACTTCAAGGACATCAAAAAGCACATCAGGAAAAAGGATCTCCCTGCAACATCCATGGCTTTGGAGGTGTGTCCCAAGGTCAGGGACACCCTTGGGGGTTAACCCTCACATGGGAGCAGTGCATCCCACCCAGTAAACTCCTGGGTTACTCACAAGGCAAGTCACATGCCCATTTACTGTTAGGTTGACTAAAGACAGGTTTAAGTCTCAACTGAGATCTGGTCTTAAGCCTTTGTCTCTGTAACAACACATCTTAACCACTCCACATCCTTGGAGGGATCATTTTCCTAGTATTTTCTTACTGTTCGAGTGAAAAAAAAACATTATATTTTCCTGGGACCTTACTTAGCCAGTTTGGATAGAGCAAACAGTTAGTGTAGCTTCACAAAACAGTAGCACTAATAAAACTCCAGGATACCAGTAAGTATATGAAAAGTCACAATATGCATTTCAAATCTTCATACCTCAGGTGATCGCCATTAATTCCCCCCCAACTCCCCTTCAAATTACAACAGCAGCAAACAGGATGTCGCATATGAGCCTCCAAACGTAAAATGAGAACAGGCTACATAAAACATAGAAGGCTCTAAAAATAAGACAGTGTATATAGAATTTATTTCAGTATTTTTTCCTACTGAAAAATACAACCTCAGTAAATGACCCAATTATAGCAAGTATTAAAAAGTGACATCAGAAGTTTTGCCAACACTTACCAGAGCTCCTCAGGAAGCCGTGCTGCAGACCATACAGCACAAGGAGAAGGAAGTTGGTACAAAGGGCTCATACTCACCGTCTGCAAAGTTTCTTCCTGTCTTCTGCTTTGGCTCTGTCGATTGATAAAGGAGCGTGTCGAGAGTTTGTAATGGTTCAACAAGCAGATGATCACTACCACCATAACAGTTATAACCACAATTATAATGATGATTTGAACAAACTCCAGTTCAGCTAAAACAAAGAAAAAAAAAAGGAAAATGTCAATCACACATAGAATGTTACCCATCAAAACAGTAATTTGAAAAACCCTCAGTATTTCCTCAAGACTGATCTGGAGCAAGATGTTACTGCTGTTCATTTCACAAAGTTTTGTGAAGCACACTGTTCCAAAACATATGAAAATTGTTTCATTTTTGGCCAGTGCCGGTCAGTCAGTATAAATAACTGCAGGTGACAGCTAAGGAACTTCTTGGTGATCCTTCTCTGCAGCCTTTACAGATAATAAACTCTTCAGCAGAAACACTTCAGAAAAGCCTTCTGGATAATACAACAGTTAAGGGGGGGGGGGGAAGGACAAAAAAAAAAATCCTGACAAAGAAACCAAAGAACACCATGTATGACACTCACTCCAGTTTAATAGCCACCTGGATTGCCAATAGAGTCCAGAGGCCTCCAGCTGCTTCAAAGCAGGGACCATGCAGAAAGAAATCAGGACACTGTATATAGTAAACCATCCTTATTTTTTTTAACAGCTAAACAGCACGAAAGCTACTTAAGTGGAGAACAAGCTTTTTTCCTATTGAATCTACATGTAATTCTCTTTCAACTATTCACTTCGCTCCAACCAGAGTGAAATTAACTTTTCTAGGATATTCCCATTCAGGTAAAAATTAGAAGAGAACTGGTACTTTAAACAATATATGCTCAACCACGGTTAGAATGAATCCTGGACCCTGGCTGTTGCAAGAGGTAACTACAATGAACATCAGAGGCTATTACCTTATCAGAAGTCCTGCCTATACCATAAATATTAAGTATATTTAGAAATAAGTCACTCTTGCACCCCTTCTGCTATACAGGAGCAGAAAGTACAAGCAATGCAAGTGGAGAAATTGCCCTTTGGAGCTACACAGTTCCTGATATTTCTATGGAAACTGCATTGCTCACAGGGGATGCTCTCATCTTGAAAGACAACTCTAGTAAATGGGAAGTCACCTTTGGTTGCTAGGCTGGTAGAAAAAGCAAAGCAGCAGCACAAGTTGCTCAGTTTCAGCACTTTCCAAGAACATCACTATTTTTGGGCACCGAAACAGGAACTGAGGGAGCTGGTATTAAATTTGTTTTTTAAAAGCAGATGAGGAAAGAAAGATAACAAAATATAAAAAGACAAAGCACATACTGGAGAAAACAAGCTCCCCCATCCCCTTATCTCTTTCAGCTGCAGTCATCCTCAGCCTTCTATGTAACAGCAGTACACTTACATTAACACAGCTATGAAGCTGAGCTGTTCACACATAAAAATCTAAAGTGGCCTGTAGTGGAACTAAAAGAAACACAAGGCTGTTCCATTATTCTAAGATCTCTTGTGAACAAAACCTCATGCTACGGGGACTGCAGCATGCAGGTGTCCACTGGAGGCTGTTGCGAGGTCCAGCTGCTTGTCACAAGTTACCAGCGGGCACAGGGACACCACTATCTAAGTACTGAGGCTCTGCAATCGTCTCAGGAATAAACTAAACCTTTTTTAGGCCAAGAAGAAAGTAAAGGGGAAAACACATCTATCATTTAATTTCTCTTTGCTGTTAAGTACCATACACTCATCATAAAGATCATCAGCATTTACAAAACATTCGATTAGTCAGTGCTTTGCCCTGCCTTTGCTATCAGCCCCACATGCAATGCAGTGATACCTCCCCCCCCCCTTACATCACTGGAAGCTAACAATGTCTACGCCAATAGATCAAAAAGCAGAAAGCATAGAAATAATTAAAAAACAAACCCACCAAAGCCAAGTTTAAGTAATTTTTCCTTGGCTCAGAAGCACAGAATACAGACTTGACACAGCTGACAACTGCTGCAATTAACATTCTGCAGCTACCGAGCATAAAGGGCTTCTTTACCTAAAACTTTTCTGGGGGAGAGTCCATGCAATACTTTAGACTAGAAATTGAGAGACTGCTGCTAAAGGGCAACATGCTAAACAAGCAGTGTTGATTTAGGCTTTCCTAGAATGCAGAGATCACTGGAATGACATGTTACTTCTCTATCTGCCAAGGGCAGTCTTCTAAATTTATCACAGCCCCAGCATTTCAGTGGCAGGGGACAGTACCTCTCCTTTTGAAATAAGTGACTTTGAGTGCAAGCATTGCCCTGGGAAGGGGTAATCCCTTGGAAACATTTCACTAAAACACAGCTACAAAGAAAAATAAAACCTAGCACATAGGTGTTAGCACAGAGGATTTTCCAATTAAACAACAAAACACCCTACTGACACTCAAGTGAATTTTCCCACTAAAAAGCACGGGGAAAGGAAAACGGAAAGTAATCTTTAATCTCTCCTTCCCCCGAGCAGCCCTCCTGCTATTCATTAGGTTATTAACAGGAAAAGCAAAGAGACAAGAGCAGCAACAACTTCTATTTACTGGCACTGCTCGGAGCAATCTGAAAAGTCTCTGGCAGCTACTGACACAGACTGGGGTCACGTCGGCCGCCAGCTCACCTCCTGCCCTGCTGCTGGGTGCAAAGAGCCCTCGATATCACCTTCCTAACAGGCATCTCTTCCTCCCCGTTTTTCCTATAGATTAACTGGGAAAGAGGCGGGGGAGATTTGGGAAGAGAAAGTGTATGTTTTTACCTCCCTAAATCTCTGTCACACTCACACCTGTTTCTTCACACACAGGAAATAATATTTAGAACACGGTGGTATTTCCCCCCCAGGAGAATACTTCATTATGGCAAACGCACAAAACCAAAGAGACAGCTAAATATTGCACGAAAACACCTTCACAGAGGAGTACAAAAAAATAAGAGAGAGAGAAACGATGTGTAACTCTACCAACAGCCACAGAAGTGCCCGCACCGTCACCCGAACCCTCCCGAGCAGACAGGACCCCCGTGCCGCCCGGAGCCCCAGGTAGGCTGCTCTGCAGGAAGCGCTCTTCCAGCAGGCTGGGCTGTAAGTTACCGGGTGTCGCCCCGGTAGTCCGGGGCCGGAGCTGACAGCAGCCCCACCGCGCAGGCACACCGGACGAACGAGCGGGTACCTCTTTCCAACAACAGGTCTTTTAACCGCGCATCCGTCACCGCTGTCCTGTTAAGCCGCTCACTAGACATGCTCGCCTCCGGCGGACGAGGGGCTCAGGCCGCTCCGCCAACCCCAGCGGCGGGCACCGCATCACCGGCGGCCCCGAGCTCCATGCAGCGAGGGAAACACCGCTCTCGGGCCGCCCGCTCAGCCCGAGCTGACTCACAGACAGGCAGACAGACAAATCAGTCTCCTGCCTGTCCACCGTCCCTCTCCCCAGCACACCGCAGGCCCCAGCCCCGGCGCTACCGACTACCAAGTGCTGCCGGCAGCGGGCGGCGCGCTGCAAGGCGGCCGCGGGCGGGCGACCGAGCAGGGCCGGACCGGGGCTAGCACCGGCTACTCTCGTTCCACCCCCACTCCGCGTGTGCGCGCACGGACAGAGAAGGGAGCCGCCTTGGCGCCGCTGACAGCGGAGTCCCGCCGCGCTCGGCCCGGGCGAGATTAATGATTAAAAATAAAAATAATTAAAAGAAATAACGGGAGAAAAAAAAAAAAAAGAAAAAGGACACGGAGAACCCCGCCACGTCCCGGCAGAGCCGGAGGAAGGAAGGACGCGAAGGAGGTACGGAGGAACGAGTGTACTGTAGCTTACCCGCACCACCGCCCCGCCGCTCTTTAAGCACGGCCCGGCCCGGCGGGCGCTCGCGGCGCCCCAGCTCTTCCGCCTGACCCGGCCGACGCGCCTGCGCCGCTGCCTCCGGCACCGCCCACCCACCACTACCACCCTCCACCCCCAACCCCCCCCAGCACGTGTCCGCGCCCCGCCCCAGCCGCCGGTCCCGGCCGAAGAGCCGGGGTGAGGGTCGGGGAGGAGCAAAGCATCTTCCGTTGCTTGTAACCACCCAGACCCAGCCCGTCCCGTCCCTGCTCACCTGGGGAGGCACCGGCAAGGAAACTGCCCGCCGGCCCGCGCCTCAGGTACACAGCCAGCGACAGCAGAAACCCCCGCAGGCCGCACGGCTGCAGTTCTGTTGTGTGCAGCGTTGTGGGGAGAGCCGCGGGAGTAAGGTACTGGAGAGACGCGTGCTGGTGTATTGTGAAACGATAGCTCTGGACTGTCAGTTCCACAGGGATCGAACCCTCAGTCACCGTCAGAAAACCACAGGGGAGGTCAGCAGCAGGGACCTGAAGCACAGTCCCACCAGAGTCCCTGCCATATCCCTCATTTAGAGTTATATCCACCAACTCCCTGGATGTTCCTCCTATTCCAGCTTCACCAGCGTGGCCAAGCCCTCCTCCTGTTCCTAGTGTCTTCGCCGGATTACTGTATCATTGCCAAAACACCAGGTAAGACCTGCTTGTCTACACGAGCAGGAAAAGAGTTCACCCTCTGGTCTGTGTTAACCCGGGTCTTTGGAGCTGCATAAGGCAGAGGAGCCAGGCTGCAGAGGAGCCCCATCACACATCACAGCCACAGCAGTCAAAGCCTCCAAACACACTATGGGGCTGACCATGAACCCGCTGCTCCCCACACCCTTCTGGCCTGCAAACCCCATGGACCAGTCTCAAAGGGGTGGCCATGAGGAATATCATGAGGGGAGACGAGCCGTGGCCATGAGGTGTCAAGGGCAGTTGTGAGGCGAGATCATGACGAGAGAGGAGGGGCGGCCATGAGGGAGGATCGCAATGGAGAAGAAGGGGCAGCCATAAGGGGACATCATGACAGGAAAGAAGGCCGTGAGGGGAGATCATGAGGGGAGAGAAGGGGCAGCCATGAGGGAAGACTGTGAGGGGAAATAAGGGGTAGCCATAAGGGGAAATCATGAAGGGAGAGGAAGAGCAGCCATGAGGGAAGATCTTGAAGGGAGAGGAGCTGCGGCCATGAGGAGACATCATGAGGGGGGAGCAAGGGTAGCCACGGGATGTGAGGGGTGGCCATGAGGGGTGAGGGGCAATCATAAGGGGAGAGCATGAGGGAAGTGCAGGGGTGTGAGGTGCGACCATGGGGGGTAGGGGTGGCAGCGATACAGTATGGGGCCACTATGGGGGGCAGATGAGGGGTGGCTGTGAGTGGAGATAATGAGGGTACGTCTTGAGGGTAGATCAGTTTGCCCTTAGTGACATGGTTTAGTGGTGATCTTGGCAGTCCTGGGGTCATGGTTGGACGTGATGATCTTAAAGGTCCTTTTCAACCTATTTGATTCTAAGATTCTATGACAAAGTCACGGAGTAAAAGCCAAGAGGAGGAAGGCTGAGAGGAGTGGACCTGCTTGCAGTCCCCCATCAAACTAGCACTAGGAAGAGTCAGGCTGGTTAAAATACTAGGAGACACATCCTGATACATATATCCACTGCACACAGCCTGTCGTTTGGTTACAAGCTATCCCCATAGTATGGATTTATTAAACCGCTGTTGACGTTTAGCTCGATACTGCAAGGTCTAAGGCCCCAGTCCAAACAGTACAGTCAGCCTAGAGCACAGTGAATGTGGTCTGTAAATAAATATCCTTTGAGAGTTCCTAGAAGAGCAAAATGAGTTCAAATTATATGTCAAGGGAATGCTTTTGTGCAAGTGGACTAGTAACTGACTACAGCACCATTACCACAAGAAGGAAATAATTCAGTACAGATAGCAGATGTGAAGCACCTTCAAAACTATGATCTTATCACACCTGGACTTCTTGGAAAACAACTAATCCAACAGATTGGCCTCTTAAACATGGCTGTTGTATAGGCATGGCCCGCTTTGTGTGTATAGAAGTACTGCTGAAGCTGGTTATCTTCCTGCTGCAAGTTCTTTGTTGTCAAGGACTGAAGTGTAAAACAAAGTTTCTGAGCCAAAGGTTGACTCACATATATCATTCCCAAACCTTAAAATGAGAAGTTGGTTTCAGATAAGTGTAGTTTAAATACTATAAGCAGAAAACAAAACAAAATTCATGTATCAGTATTAATACTGCTCCTTTACTTTGGTCTCCTACAATTGAAGCCTGTTTCCAGTCCCTGAAACAGGCATTAACCTACAGCATAAAATAATTGTTTTGGCAAGACTGGGGATTAGGCACATAGGCTGATTGATACATCATGTGCTTTACTCCCTGTCTAGCCCACTTTTCCCCTACCCACCAGAATTTGTTTAATATTATTGTACCAGTGCAGGCACAATGACTGCAAAATGGTTACAGACTATTGAATCCATAAGTGATGCACCCCACAGGCATCCTCACAAACATCCTCAGAACAGTATTTGGCTCATTACCTATTTATTACGAATTTATCATCAAGTTTTTACTGTGAATCAAGCCCTTTAGGGGCTGAACAACTATGCAGCAAGTGCCAGATAGCCGTAAAAGCTGCTCAGTCAACAAGGACGGGGGACTGACTTCCTTCTAAAATTCCCCTCGCAGTAGCAGGTTCCACCATGACCTCTGAGCAGGCTGGCTGCTCTGGAGACAGGGTTGAAGCTCCCTAAACAGGCTTTGGCACACTGAGTTGTAATACTTCCCCACAAGCCATTACAAGCCTAGTGTATCAATGATAAAGCTGAGCGCTAACTGAACTTAGTAACCTTTAGGTGGAATTTTATAAAGCATGTGTTTACTGAGCTGTCTCCTCAGTCTTGACTGGGAAAACAAAAACTCATTCTGGAACATGCAAGAACAAAGACCTTGATTCTTTGTTTTACTAATAGTAAAGATGTTAATCTCTTAAGCATAAGAAAACACAGTCATGCTTTGATGACCAAAACTGGACAGATGCTACTTTATCAATATGAGTTTTTCATTTCCGCTACTTAATCCTTTTTTTCTTTGCTTCTCTAAAGACATTACTGATGGTGGGTAGGCTCTTGGCCAGTCCTTACTCTGAAGAGGAAGAGAAAAACCACAGTCTTGAAACTGCAAAGTAATGGGGTGTTTCCTCCTGCCTGCAGTCAGCCCCTTGGGGTCATTTGCATGGGGAACCTGGACAGCAGGAGTGTGCAGAGGTGTCTCCCCCTTCCTGCACTGTTGATAACTATGCACGTAATTTCAGCCCAGAAAACCATCTGAGATGGGCACAAATCTACAGCCATTAACAGATGGGAGCATTGTGGAGAGATTAGCGACACAACCCAAAAGAAGCAAGTTTGGTGGAGGGATTTAACACAGAGGAGGAACAGCGTTTCAGTTAAGTCCCTGTTAAAGCTGTTCTTCACTCTGCATTACCAGAAAAGATTGTGAAATTGACTTATATCTCTTTTTTTTCTTTTCTCTTTAATCACTGTTTGGAACCCTCCACTAAAAAGCTCCCTCCAAATCTTGTTTCCTAGGAAAAGCAAAGCAGTCTTTCAAGTGCATAGTTAGTTGCACAGCCTGCATGGTCCATGTGCTAGCCATGTGTGCGATGGTTTGTTTCCCTGTGCTGGAAGGAAGGGTTCAATCTGGGACACTGAATTATAACAAGCTATTTTAAAAGTAATCACCGTTTCAGACCTGACTAGCCCTAGCTTTCTTTACACTGGTGAGTGAGAAAATCTACTCATGAATTATCCCCACTGCAGTTCTATTTGTCCTCAGATGCCAGCTCGACACAGGCAATTTACAGTTGTCTCCTCCAGCAGGGTTAAATGGTACAGTGAGCATAATACGCTGGCCCTGTTTACCCTGGAGATTACGCTACTGGTAACTTCTATGCTCCCCTGTCACTGCTGAAAAACAGGTACAGAATTTCCTAGTGCTGATGCATAAGGAATAAGAAACTCCATGCAGGAAAAGGGAGCTGTAAATCTGAGGGTGATAATCAGCCCAGGCTACTCAGACCATGAAAATGTCCTCAAACGGATGAAGCAACTGGGTGGCTGAGAACCAGAATTTCACGCAGGTACCGATTACACTGAATACTGTTATACAGTGTCTTCCACTTATTCTAATAATTGATTAATTCAATCCTCCATTTAGTTCTATTAAAAACTCATGAACAAAATCAGCTGCACTGAAAACACTGCAACCCCTTCTATCTGTCATTTTGATCATATTCTGTAGCTTTTGGCTTATTCTGAGCTCAAATCTAATCAGTGGTTATAAAAATGAGCTATTTAATGATGAGAAAAGGCAAGAAAGTATCATAATGATTTGAGGTTTTTTATTATTCCTTTGTCACTCAGGGTTCTCCAAGCAGTAATTGCCATTAGTACCTGGTACTGGACTCTCCATGGTTGCAGCATGATTACCCTACCTAAGATCCCCGTGGTTTCCAGGTAATTCCCAGCACACACAGGAATGAGTCATACCTCATTATTAATTTTATTTTTTTTTATCCCATTCAGGCAGGAGCTAGAAGAGATGCACTAAGGACTACATTAAAAAGCTGAGATTACATTATGCATTATCCTATCATAGGAACAGATGAAAGTTAAATGAGAGACAGAATTAGCATGGGTGCTAGAATCTATGCATATGCAAGAATCCACCTCCAACAAAAAACTGAAAGCCCTGTTGTAGAAATATAGGTTGCTAAATAAGCTATTAGTGGTATCTTATACACAAAAAGGAACATTCTTCCATTAAGGAACACTCTGGAGTTGCAGAGAGTCTCCTGCCAGGTGGATTATTCACTCCATAAATCTCAATTGCCAACAAACTCCTTGGCAGCCAGGAAAAGAAAACAATGGGCACTTGGCTGCCGATTAACAGACTATCAAGATACTTTAGTGCTTTCTGACTAAGTTTTGTGGAAGGCCTTAAAAAAGCTGGACAGTGCAGAAACCTTTCAAGATCACAAAAAACCCCAGCAATCCTGGTCTAAAAAAGAAACCTAAGGGCAAGAAACAGAACAGAGATAAGAAGGGAAAGCAGAACCAGGATTACAATAAGGTACTAAAAATACAAGTACAATGTGAAGAGCTGTATTTTATTTTTGACGTTAATATAATCAGCTAGTTTAGAGATATGAAATTCTGCCTTACTGATGGTGCTGCCTGGTACGTGAAAGGAAAGGATGAAGAGGGGAACCTGGGAAAAGTATCCAAAGAGATAGGAGAGAGAAAGGGAAGCCACATAATGAAAAAATCTGAGGTCAGCTGTGACAGAAAAGTAATGCTTTTAAAGAACTACAATGCCAATATAAGCTAACATTAACATTTATAAGTGAGTAAGGGAAATACATAGACACTGAAAAATGGATTTACAAGCAAAACAAAGGAATTTTCTTTGTTTTCTTTTATCTTACAGTTTTCTTATTGTTTGTCTTTCAGCATTTACACACATGCTGTCTGGATGTATAATCATAAGGGAAATTAACCCTGGATAACCCCATGCTGCAGCACTATTACAGAAATTGCTCTAGAGAAAACAACTCTAGGAATAAAATGGGGGATGTTCGTCGGAAATCAAGTAAGTCACAGACACAATAGGTCTGAAGCATGGGAAAATCTCTTTATGAGAACACACCATTAAACATTACAATCAAGCATAAAATTGCTCTGCCACTGTATTTTGTTTTATTTGCATTGTTAAATTTCTTCTCCTAACAATAATGGATAGTTTATAGCACTAATGATTTATACAAAAGGAGCAGTGTAAATGCATTCCGAATGGGTGGCTTCTTTCTTAAGAACTGTAGACTCAGTTTCCTTCAGCTAGATCGCAAATCAGTGACTCACACAAATTTCACATCTGCCTCAGGATACAGTGGTGCAGCCTCTAACGAGGTTTCATGAGGGATTAAGTTCCTATGGTGCAAGAGAGGTGTAAAAACTTACGTTAATTTTAAAAAGCACATTACATTTCCACAAACTGCCATGGTGCAAAAATTATAGATGCGTTGCCATTAACAACTGTTATCACCGAATCCTGTATGGCCATTTTACTAAGTTCATTACTTCTAGCTTTGGCATCCCCACTTAAAATACAATACATTGATTATATACAATTCATGACTGTCCATGCACACAAACACAGATTTTCCCCAATAACTCAATGTAATTGATCTGGAGAAGGGAGCCATAGTTTAAGAGTATTTAAATTGGTCTGCAAAGCACATTCATCTCACTTGTGCACCACCAAAGGAGATGGGGACTGATATTTTTGACATGCAAAATTATGTGGATTTACTACAGTTTATAACGCACTCTATGATATAACAAGAGTATTTTATTCCCAATAAAAATTCTAAAACTCTTAAGTCAGGCTCCCTCAAATAGAAATCAGAAGAGTGGCATAAAACAACACTCTGGAGCACACTTTGATCACATCTTTCCAGTGTTTCTTTGACCTTTACATCAAAAGGAAGGTATTTGTCAACTCTCTTGATTCCAGCAGCTGTAGCATTAAGGAACACACTTAATTTACAGTAAAACCTTGAAACTGACAACACGGGGAGTAAGAATCAGAATCGAGTCAAGACTTCATAGGCCAGAAAGAAACAGAGTAACTGCAGTTGTATGTACTCAGCTTATGGGTAAGCATCAGGAAGTTTCTAATGCACTTCCTTTCTGACTAATGGCCTAGGTAGGTGTGGAGACAACAATCCTCACATAGGATATGTGAGGAGGAGATGGAAGAGAAAGTCCACAGAGAATGTCGGTCATTGGATGCTTCCTGCAGTCTTTCCATAACCAGTTATCCGGAGCCAGTTTAAACAGATCACCATAGGCATTCCTCAGCAAGCAACAGCATTTCTGCTGCTTCCTTCAGACTGGCAGAGGAGTAAGACTTCCCAAAAACATATCCTTTAGAAAAGAGGGAATTAGGCAAACGAGCTCAGTGCTCAATGGGAATTTGGATACCTCGCTGCTGCTGCTTGTGAAAAGCAGACCTCTGAGTAAACCACCAGCGAAATGACAACCACGCTGCAGAAGCCACCAGGCTATTTTTACCAAAGCAGAATATGTTATCTTTTCATTTTGTATAAAGGCAATAAAAATTCATAAGATTCATGCTCTGCATTTAAAGAGAAAAGCTTGGTAATACAGCATTCATACCACGTGTTTTTTAACATTACCATGAATGGTCTACATTCTTCAGTCTTTTGACATGTTCACAGGGATGGTGTTTACACTGACTCGTTCATAGTACATCATATCACATTTTAATGATTCAGTTCGGCTCTGACAAAACGAAACATCTGCCATAATTTTGTCTTTCGTGAACTTTATCACAATTAAAAATCTGACGTTTCACCAGCCTGCGTGCCAACCAAGAAGCACGCCAAGTTCAGCTATTCCTGATACATACAAATGCATGCAGCATCGACAGCTAGTACCAACAGCACCAAGCCATCACTGACTTGTCAGATCCCACCACAAAAGAGAAAAAAGATCACAGTTTGTGGGCAATAATTTCATAATTTTGATCTGGTTTCCATATGACAGAGTGCAAGAGAGAGAAAGCGGGGGGAAGGGGGGAAGGAAAAAAAAGAACGCTTCACAGATCTGTGTGATGACAACATAAGATTTCTATGTCTTGCCCTATTGCAGCCAGAAAAATATTAAAGCAGCATGTCAAAACTGGCATAGCTTCTAAAAAACGATTTTCAAACATCACTTGATGGACGGCACCCTAGCAACTTGATACGAAGCTTAAATCTGCAGCTATTTTACATAAAATGAGGCCAATCCCACCCAATGCAATGACAGTATTCTTGTTTTCAGCTGAATTAATGGTATCTACAAACTCAAGCCACTTCTGAGACACTGCACATATGACAGGAATGCAGCCTAACCATTTAATGCAAAGACCATCAACCTCTTGGACCCTGCTAAGGCCAGGGTAACTATAGTATCTCTATGCAGCTCCCATGACAGTCATTTCAGGGTGGAAGACAAGAACCAGAAACAAAACCAGCAGCATAATGGTACATGCTTCATATGGGGAGCAGCAGGATCTCACTGCGCAGTGGGCTCTGATGCTATTGAGCCCAGGAAGCTGGGAGGGATGGATGTTTCTGAACAGACTCCAGGTCAGAGCTTGGGTCTCCATGAGAGCTGTGTTTTCTAGCACTGCTCCTCCATTTTTTTATTTTTTCTTTTTCTGTACTCCCAGCATACTACTGGATCAGACAAGGTACAACTAAACTTCAAGAGTCTCACAGGAGGACTTCAGGGACTGAGAAAGAAAATGAAAACTGATCCTGTAAACAAAACATACAAGACTGCCCAAATGCATGGCCTAGGAGATGTTTAAGGAGATGCATGGTCTACTAGATACAAGAACAGACTGAGATTCAGTTTTTCTCCCCAGCTCTATCACAACCATACTGGTGATCTAGGAGAAGTCCCTTCAGCTCTCCCTGCCCATCCCACCTCTCCTCTCTCTCAGCACCCTATCAGCACCTATGCAGCGCTTCCACAGGGCACATCCTCACTCACTTAAGTCTTCAAGCACTAGCCTGATAAGCCATTTTTGAAGATGGCATGTAAGCACCTAAATCACAAAGGTGCATTTTCAAAATCTGTGGTGAATGGATGTGTGCCCTTTCTTAATGAGGAAAAGGCTGTCCCCAAGTGTCTGCAATGGCATTTTCCTATGTATGACAGCAAACCCCGAAATTTGTTTGAAGTCTAACCAGACGCATAGGGAACTGGCAGGTAATGTCTCTTACAGTTGGTTGGTTGGTATTTTTGGACAGGAGGTTGCATTTCTTTCTATGTTGCCACTCTGCAACTGTACATCCAACATTGTACTGACTCACCAACAGCATTTTTATGTAGCCCATTAAAGAGATTATACCCTGTTTGGGTGGGGTGAGACTTTCTGGGTAGATCTGGCTGGAGAGGAAGTTTTGAGCGTAAGATACTAGTTCTCAGGGTTACAGAGAAACCATGTTCTCCCGTATGTGCATGCACATGGAGAGCAGAAAAAGTACGTCCACTCCCTCTTGCTTCTCCGTGTCACCTCATTGCGGTGGCAAAACTACTGACGCTTCGAATTTGGCATGGTCGCTATTTTTTAATGAAACCCATGGTTTTCATTAGGGTTAAGGTAAAGGGTTAAAACCAAGTTGTTATGCAGCCTCCAGGGAAAAGGCCATGCTTTCTGCCCAGCCTAGGAAGGGACAGGCAGAGCACACCTTCCAGACTGCCTCTAGGCAGCACAGGATAGACACAGCCTTCGGGAGAATCAAAGGGCAGAGATCTTTCCATCATCACTTTCAGCCTAAGATCAAGGGTCTCTGCTACACTTCTGATCTGTTGAGTTTTATGCCAAAGCTGCACAGAATCGTCCTGAGCCGGGCAAGCACTTTGCAATGTGCATCTGCGATCCCCTGCCACCAAACTCACTTCATGCATTTGTGCAACAATTCCAGAAACAGCCTTGACTGCTCACCCATTAACTGTAGGACATGAGTCAGGTTTGCAATGCTGGCAGACAGGCTATTTTTATCACACTTGGGATGTGCTGTCACAAGGGTAAATCCCAGCTGCAGATTTACCAAAAGCGCTAAGGAGATTTGTCTGGGGTTTCAGGACACCCTGCATCCTGATCTGCATAGCAGCTCAGACCAGGATTTTTGCCATTCAGAAGTCCCAGACAAATGGCTTGTGAGAGCGTGCAGCTTGCCAGGGCGGTGCGTATTCAGTGAGTGTGCCGGGTCTGGGATGTGTCTGACACCGGAGGCACGTGCTGCCCACCTGCACATAGAAGGTACCTCAGCCTCCCCCACACACTGTGCACCAGACTCCACCAAACACCTATGTGCAGACATGCGCCCCCTCTCCCATTTACAGTACCTGGGCACAACCCAGACCACAAGGACCATGCATATAAATTCCCTGTGGCATACGGCAAAGAGCTGGCCACCCTCCCCCTGCCGCTGGGCAGGGCAGTATATACTCCCTGCACATCTCACAACACTCCTATTTCTATAGTCTCAACCAAGTGCAGCCCAAACTTGCATTTACTTCCCTCACAAAGTTTACTATCTACAGCAAGAGCTTCCCGGCCCACCTCTGTTCTCAGGGATCTGATCCCCTGGCTGCGGTAGATGTAGAAAAGGATCTCATGGGTGAAATCTCTGTTAACCCACCACGGATGGCTCATGGATGAAATTTGGTAACTGTTGCCATACAACACTAAGGATGGCAAAGCTGAGTTTCTGCTGATACCTGCCGTATTCCCTGCCTTGGAAGCTGCATGTCATCGTATTAGCACAGTTCTGCTAAATTAATTAGAAAAGGCACACCCTTTCCAGGGCTCATCCTGGTTTTTTAGCCACGACAAGTAACTTTACCTTGCTGTCCTATCTGGTTTCTCTTTTACACACAGAAGACAGGAAGAAGGGAATTACTCAAGCCAAGGTCGTGCATATAAGAAACACGAATCTGTCATACAACCCAAACTGGCTCTCAGCTTGCATCTATCCCTTTTTGGGCAGACAGCTTAGACATTTTGAATTTAAAAGAACTCTGGCATTTTTCCTGCATGTCCTCAGATTTCTAGCTCTGAAAGCTCACACTAAATCTTTTTGTTCACTGTAGGTGTCTTCCTCAAAGCCCGCTTAAAACTGAACACCTCCAAACACTTCCAGGAAGGTGTTTTTTGGCTTTGTTTTGTTTTAACTTTTAGAGGTAAGAGCTGTGATTCCTAGTATTAAAGCATAAAATGTTGAGGGTCTGCTTTTCTGCCTAAAAAAGAAAAAAACTTGCTTTTTTTTTTTTTTTTTAGCACAGCATGAACTTCTGTGGCATAAAGAACTGAGCCCCAGCTTCCATACTGTTTGTATTTTATCTTTTCTGCTGTATTTTCTTCAGTTAATACTTTACAATTCTGCCTGAAACAGAAGTAGTTTTAGTTTCTCTATTGCCTGCATATTTTGTCATTTCTAACACGACAGTACTGTAACCCGTTTGTTTTCTCAGTGCATCTTTCAGCATCACTTGTACTTCACAGTGCAGATGTCTAATGCAGATCAAGGCGGGTGCTGCAGTATATTCTGTTCCAAAAGATATCCCCACCTCCTCATTTGTTTTGCAACATGGCTATCAAAGCATTAAATAAATAACATAATAGTTAGCATATATCCATTGTTTTACATATTCTGAATGGTTTATAGATGTCACTTAATTTCTTCACATGCTGCTCCTGTGAAATAGAAGAGGTGATACTTTTTATGAATTGCAGCTACAAAGCAAGGCAGCAGCTGAACTAAATAATCAGATTGACAGCCCTTTCTCAATTTCTGAGGTGAGAATAAATCCCATTTATAAGGAGAAACAGAAAAAAAAAATAATGTAGACCACCCCCTGCTAACAAATGAAATGTAGGCTGAACTTTGATCACAGCTTTTTCTCTGCAAGCCTCTAGCCCAAATCTGAAGCTTGAGTTCGCTCCCTTAAAGCTCACACCCAGAGGCACGGCTCACTGGTCAATGCAATCTTCAAAGTTTCACATCTTGAACTATTTATTTTCAGGAACAAAGCCTGGAAAAGGTCCAAAAACCCCGTGTGGGTTGGCAGCAGCTCAGGATGCTGTCTAGGTGTGTCTGGCTTAACCAACTAACGACTCTTTCTACTTCCTCCATTCAGAGAACACTTGTGTTTTGCCATACTGCAGTAAACCACCCATTGACTTCTGTTCCTTAGTTTCTAAAAAGGCTACAAGTTTCTCTCACTGGATCCCCAGCTTTATGAGCTGTCAGACACTTCGAGTTTTAGCTGGTGTTTGAGAATTCAACAGTGAATGTGCAGTTTAGGATTTACGGCTGGGAAGGCAATCTCCCAAAATATCTGGATGAATGCAATGCAGAAATATGCCACATTATAACAGTGAGTATTCTTTCTCAAAATGGAAGTGTTAAACTTCAAGCACAGCTCTATGCCTGAGATGAGCCAAAAAACTTCTGAAATGACTAACAGACCTTGCTCAGTAACCCTGTGGACAAAGCAGCCCTTTCCTTCCCACTCCCTTTCCCCCTCCATATACCCCAAGCACATACAGTCTTGATTCTCAGCTATGCTTTTAAGCCCAACTCCCCTAATATTGATGCCAGGACAGTGTTTCACATCTGTTACCCTCAAACTGTCAAATCCTGAGATGGGTCCTTCTGAAGGTTATTAAACTCACAGAATCATTTAGGTTGGAAAAGACCTTTAAAATCACCTGAGTCTGGACTTAAACTGGTTTTTAATGTGCAGAAAGAGAGACTGAAATAAACACTAATATTAACCTGTTCAAACAGGAAGAAATCCCCCCCCCTTGTGCTTAAAGCCACAGAAATTAAATCCATGAGGGCATTTATAGAAAACATCTTACTTAGGAAAGAAAACAAAGGTGACTGTCACAGTTATTTGTCACTGCTGGTAGATAAATTTGCGGGGCTTACAATGTTTACCCTGGAGTACGGCTGAAAGATCCATTCGTGCTGCATTAGAAACCCGCCTCAATGACAAACTTCAGCTCCCCGCTCTAGCAAAGCTGATGTATTGACTAGACAGGTAGATATTAGGTGCTCCGACTGTCTGGATGCTATGGAAATCATGCTGCACGCATCTGACCGTTGTCAGCGGCAGAAGACAAGCACCGGCCTCATTCTTATTCTAGCCAGGAAAAAGGCCTCGTCTGCATTAGCCTTTTTACTGAAAAGCTGCCATATTTGTCAGTTCAGACGCATGTAAGATAAGCTCCTTCCCCGTTATCTAATATTTCACCAGGCAGTGGAAACGAAGGATAAGCAGAACCTAATAGTGTATGCGGGCAGGAGATCTTGAATGCTGTCAAGCTCAGCAGAAGGCCTGGATGCCCCAGACAAGGGGAAGTTTATGGCAGAAGTTAATCACTTCATTTTGAAGAAAAATTCACAGGGATTTGGAGAAATGGTTGCGACTTATCCTGGCTATGCAGCAAGCAAGGAGACAAGTTTAAAACCCTTACTGCAGCATTATACTCGGTGCCTCTCCCACCCTCAAATGTCTGTACTGCTTGGCTAAATTTGCAGTCCAGTCAAAGGGGATTAAAGAAGGCAGCTGTAAAACCACTGCTTTCCCTAAGCAGCTGGAGGAAACAGAAAGACAGGCAGGGGGAAGCAAAATGGAAAACCAGATTCTGCCTTCTTGAAATGTCCTGGGCTGATCAGTCTTGAATGGCAGCAGAGAAACCTAAAGTACCACTGTAGCCTGTCTTACTTGCATTCCTCCCCAGTAACACTCCCCAAATGTCATAATGTGGTAGCAACCTGGCAAACAGATCAGAAAGGCTCTCGCTCAGTCATGGGGCTCCCAATGAGCACGTATCTAACAGGCTTTTATGCTGCATAATGTGGATACAACAGTGCTAAGTGAATTCTGAATAAAATTGAGATAGCCTGTTTCAGAGCTCACAGAGTAAGTCTGATTTAACAGCATGTCTGCTCAACAGATACACCATCTTAAACAGTAGTGACTATACGGTCACAGTACTGCATTTTAATGCACTGACATAAGAATCAAACTATATTTGCACAAAAGTGCAGCCGTAAGTATAAGCTTGCAACATTGTTTAGACCCAACCAGAATGACCAAGCTATGCCTAAATGTGTGGGACTTCTTTGCTTTTTTGTTTGGTTGGTTTTGGCTTTCTTTTCCATCTGGCAAAAATGGACTTTTTGGGCATTTTTGCCCCACCAAAATGTAAGCAACAGCCTCTGAGGGAAGGGCTACAACACACACACGGGATGTGGTATCCAGCATCCCTTTGCTGCCTGTTCCTGATCCACTGCCCAAAGTGACAGGGTGAATTGTGTCATGTGCATGGACTCCTAACGTCAGCTCTGCACTTAATACCTCATCTGGTCACCAATAATAATTTTGACCCTCCCTGCAGTCAACAACACTTTGTCTGTCAATAGCAACAGTCCCAGGATAGCTGCTGTCAGCACTGCCTCACCACACGTGCCCACACATGATGGCAGCTCTGCAATGTCACTTGCCTGTTCCCATCGTGTGACAATGGGGAGTATAGAAAGTCACAAGAAACCTGTTCCCAGGGAGTCAAGTGCCCCTTGGCATCAGCACTTGCTGTCCTTATGGAGTAGGCCACCTGGGCAAAAACTCATGTTGCATGTGAGCCTGCAAGGGAAACAAAGCGCAGCCTGCTTCTAATTTTAGGCCTGGCAGCCTTAAGGATGTTCTGGGCCATCTTTATCTTTGGCTTTTCCAATTCCTCTTCCATTAAAGTCATACCCTCAAAAGCAGTTGTGCTGTCTCTTGCCTGATGTCTCTTCGCCTCCCCACGTGAGCCTGGTCACAGGGTGCAGCAGTCTGAAAGTCGTGACCTCTCCAGAAAGCCCTCCTTGCCCAGCAAAGATTTCACAACCTGCCCGCACTGGTGGGACAGAGAAAGGACGATCCCTTGCGCTTCTCATCAGCTGGCTGCATGGCTTTTTGAATCACAATTGTCCCTGGATCAGTCAAGAGCTTCTCTGCCTTTTCTCACCTCAACCCTGCAGTGTATTTTTCTTTTCTTTTAATTATGTACATTAACCACTCCATTCAAGATGATCAGTTTCACATTACTGGGGAAAAAAAATAAACAGGATGATGCCAAAACTGATGTCTCATAAGAGTCTTCTATCTGTCCAAGCTTCATTTCCCCTTATAGACCCCCCAGGCCCCAAAGCCTGTCCAGCAGGAGTTAGATGCCCATTCCTCACACAGCAGCAGGATGCCACAGGCTAGCTGCTTTGCAGAAATTGTCCTTAAATATAGGCAGGGTAATGCCAAGTATCTTCCCACTCCCTGCAAGCCACAAGCTACCCACTGGGGTATGACAGGGGAGAGAAGCAGATGCTGGACCACCACGGCCCCACTGACATGGGGAAGCTGCTCATTCCCTGCATGCCTCAGCCCAATGCTGGTTGCACCACCTAGGAACATGCCCTCTCCAATTTGCAGCTGCAAAGACCAAGCACACAGCAGCAATGCTGCCAAGCCTGTGTTCCCAGCCCCAACATTCAGCAAAGCAGTACCTTGTGTTCAGTGAGCGTAGAAATACAAAATGGCAAGAAAGGCTATGACTGCTTTCCAAAATATTTCCATTTCATTAATTACCTAAAATGCAGCAGGATTTTATTTAAAAACTGGAAGAAAAAATGTAGTAACCTAATGGTGCCCTTTCACCCTTTACAGTATACCACCTCTGCCAGTACTTTCTACACTCAAGCCTGGAGAACACAGCAGGTTATCTATTCCAAAAGCACAGCTGGGCCCCAGCCCTGGGGGCACCATACTACCTCCTGCCCACCTGTGGTAGGGCTGAAAAAGAATACTGGCTGCTGGCGGAAAATGTCTTTCATGCAGCTGTACGATATAACCTCTTCCTTTCACTTTGCATCTTGGAGGCCACTCCAAAGTTTGCACAGAAATTGATAATCTCATTTTCTCTGCATTTTATTTTTTTTTCTTTTTCCAGGGGAAGGGGAAAACCTTGATTAGACGGACACAGCTACTTAGAATCAGTCTCTAACAAGTCCATTCTCCAATGAAACAATTGGGGCAGAATGGCTCTCTGTTAATGTTACATTTAGTCATTAAAAATATGCATTTGTGATTCTAAAAGCTGCTAGAGGCAAAACACAAGAGAGAGAGATACATCCTCGGATTTACATTCAGTTTCCAGCCTGGTAGACCCAATGAAACTAAAATTAACATCTCTACCTTTCATATGCATTTATGGGCAAACATACATTGAGTAATAACCACCACTGCTATATACATTTGAATCTTCTTTCAGCAGAGGACTAAATGCCTTTTGAGAAACCTAAATAATTTAGCATCACACTAGTGTGAAGTGTGTAAAGATGCTTTTTATATACTACTGCACTTAGCTCTCGGGTACAGCACAGGGGATGTTGTCATTTTAAGGCAACAATATAATGTCTTTGGGTAGGAAATACAGCTAATAGGTAAAAGGAACAAAAATATTTGAACTAGACTGGAAACTATCATTCAGTAATAATAATAAATAATCCAATTGAAAATGACAACAAAAAATAATGCAAACCTTAACAAACAATTTTTTGTTTGAAATCGTAATTATTTTAACAAACTATTACTAATTACCATTACAAACAGTGGGATCTTTAACTATGAGGATCTACAAAGACCTTGGTTTCACGTTTCATCCAAGTTTGTTACACTGTCACTGTTTATTTGTATTACAGAAACACAAAGATCCTTCAATCAAGAATTACAACTGCAGTGGCCTGAGCACTGCATAATTAAAAAAACCTGACAATCCTTACATCTATAATGGTCAGGTCTGGAACTATGACAAAAAAGATGAGCTGCATGTGAAACAGGAGGTGAAATTAAGGAGTGAACTGCTCACGTCCACTGTACAAAATTGTGGGCATTCTTAGCTCAACAGCTGCCTAGCAAAACAAAGAAACAAACGAACAACAAAAAACACCCTCAAGGAAGGGTTCTTTAGGATTCTTACAGTAAACATTATTTCCCATATATTCAGGGACCATCTACTGCATAGGATGTTTTCCGTAGCTCTAGGATAATCTCCCACCAAGCCACATGCAGCAAACACCCAGCCAGAATAAGGGGAGTAGCGGGAGAAATTAGCACCCACTGTATTTTCTGTATTCCAAATGCTTTCTGCTCTCTCTTCTTCCAAGCAGTAAAAGAAACTGAAAAGAAGTCCAGATACTAACAGAAATAAAGTGTTTCCTATCTTCCCATTACCTATCGTTTAACATTTTTGGTGCCTCAAAAAACAACAAACACTGGAAAACAATAAAAAAAGTAAAAAACAAAACAAAACCAAACAAACCAACTGAAACAAACCAAAAAGACAATCTGAAATGTTCAACTGAAGTAAAAAGCAACCAAACTAGACCAACACACAGTTCAAATGCTGTGGCCATGCTACCCAAGTCTCTCCTTCACCATCAGTAGCTGGACAAAAACAGATCTCCAAGCTCTTGCATTTTTCTTCTATCACCCAACCTTGCTTTCCTTCCAGACTATAGAGAGCAGGATCAGAAAACTATGCCTGGTTTTCCCGCAACAGTTTACAAACTTCACAGCCCATTTCAAATAACTTCTGGCAGATTATGATTTTTTTTTTCCAGATGTCCTCAGAGCAGGGAACTTTCAATAATTTGCTCCTGCAGTGCAAAGCGGAATGCCAGCATGAAAAAAGCAGAAACCCAAACAGGAACACCACAGAGGTATGCAGAAATAAATCAACAACAAACTAAGCTTCAATGTAAAAAAGTGGAAAAAACTGCTGAATTAGGGTGAAGGACTATATGAAAGTAAGTGGGTGCCATAAAACAGGCACCTACGGAGGTGCTCAGGAGCAATGATCTAACAGTCTCTTCTGATTTCACAGTTCAGAAGCTCCTGGCATACTACTGCCCTATCTGCAGCATCTCCATATTGGAAAGAAAAGTCTCCACCTACAACTCATTTGTTAAAAAGTGGCTCTTTAGGCTACTGTGAGACAATAATTTACAAAGCTTAGATTCACTCTGCTTTGTTGCTGAGGAGAGCAGAAACAAACTTACTGTTCCTCTTCTACAGTGGTTTAAAAGCACAGTGCAATTTCAAGGGCAGATCAAAGTTAGACTAATTATTTCCTTTCTGCATATCCTATAACTAAATGTAACAGGTCACTAGGGAAGGGTGAAACAAAGGATGAATGTACTTGCACACACTAACAACAAACACTAAGAAACAAGGACGTTATTTATATAATAAAAAGATGCATAAGGGAAAACATCAAAGCCTATATTAAAATATACAAGCCCACAAATATATCACCAATGGTGCCTCAATAACTAGGGAAATAAACTGGCTGCTCTCTTTCTCCACACTTCAGATTAAACATAACTGCTGAGGCAGTTAAATCCTTCAAAAAGCCTTTAGCATTACTGATCATCAAGGTTTGATAATCCTAGTATTGCCCACTTAAAAGTTAATCCAAAGACTAAAAAAGTATGTTTCCATTATCTTCTGTTGTTTAGAGACATTTGAGGTTACTAAAGCTGTATCTTAAAGATTTAGGCTGCAGTCAGGAAGGCTAGAAACATGCTTTACTGTAATTTTTTAATGAAACTTGACATTCCTATTTATAGAGTTCCAGGCATCAGAGCTTTAAAATACTCCATCTATCATGAGAACTGAAGAGTGGTCAAGAATATAATTTGCCTGAAGAAACTTGCAGAAGCAAATAGCTCTTGTTCTGCATTAATTCCTCTCTAGGATACCTCAACAGGGATATTTTGCTTATGCTACTGTTCCATGGTCCTTTTCCCAGGTTACTTCATCTGCTAGTTAAGCAATTGCAAGCTTTTTTTTGGGGGGGAAAGAGTATGTAACTCTAGTGTTTTGTCCATCTGTCAGCAACTGCAAAAGTGGTCTCCGTGGCATATCCTACTTATTCCTACTTCAACCGCTGTTTCGAAGTACCTACACAAGGTAAGATGACCCCAGCACACAGGGACTCCTCCAGATAGCACACAATACACAGCAGCATCTGTCAAGGCTCAGGCAACTCTCCAAATTCTGTTAAGACCCATTATACTCTCCATAATTTGAGAGAGTTTTTATTACAGTAGCAGTACCACTTCTGGTTTTGAGATCTTCCCCTGAAAAACATGTTCTTGTACAATATGCTTTTCTCCTTCAAAGAGCAAAAGAGGACCACTGGAATAGAAGGAGGAAAGGGAACGGGCCTTTTCAGGGCAGGCAACTGAGTGTCTTCAGAGAAAGAAAGGTGGCACACCAGGAAAGTACCTGAGGAGGACAGAGGGATGGCTGTGGCTGCATGGAGCATGGGACCACTGCTGTCAGCTAGGCCTCCAGAAGTGGCAAAGTTGTCATTCCCGTTGGAATAATACTTTGCATGTTTACCGCTCTTTTCTTTCATTCCTGAAGCCTTAGGGAAGGCTGTCGTGTGGCCCACATCCAGGAAAGATTGCACGGATCCCGACGAATGTAGTCAGAGGACTATAGTCTGGCACACAGAGGGCTGAACAGCACACCTAAGTTTCTACAGTAAAACCAGGAGCAACCCCAAACTCCTTCTCCATTTCCACACACACATAAAGGGGCCTTTTATTTGCTTGACAGTGCTTTATATTTTTTTTAATGTGTGGCCTTTTACTGTTCCTTGACTAAAAGTACAGATACAGGCATTTCTCACCCACACAGTACTCGAATGACTTTCAAACCTTTGTGTTAGCTTGTCATTTTTGGTAGCTTTCACACCCCTACTGAAACAAAGCTTAGACAAACCCTGAAAACTAAGGATCTCTCCAGACATGTCTACACTCTCAGTTCAACAAGGCACAATATTTTTGAACTCTCTAACCTTTATGGGAGGTGACCAAAGCCAGCTCAGACAGACTAAACTGACACACTGCCAGCTAATACCCCGAACACCTTAAAATGCAAATAGCTCTAATCTTATTAAAAATGATGCAATTTGCTGTACCGCAACAGCAAAAGGGGGAAGGGAAGCAAAAAATACTGTTGATAGCATAGGCCACCGTTCTCATCAGACAAACAGAACGGCAACATGTATGAATTGTTTCCATTTGCAGTTAAAGAAGCTGAAGAATTAGGAATATATATATTTTTTTACATCCATATTGAGCCTAGTAAAAGACTATATCTAGGCTCTGCGTGGGAGCTAAAGAACCGCCACCATCTCCCAAAGACATGACTAATACAAGATTTGGTAAGTCAGGAAGACAATGCCAAGTCTTTCTTCATACTGTACAACTTGGATGAAAGCAAGTATGTAGGAAGGTAGCTAGAGCATGCCAGAGGGTAGGCTCATGCTGTACCCACCACTATAAAACAGGCACCTCACTAACTGAGATGGAGCAAACAATGTAGAAACGTAGCAAAAGAGCAGCTCTTTGCAAGCCAGAGCTGTCATGCTATCCCGTGTCCGACCTCCAGTGCAGGACCACAGGAAACCCACACCCGCTGTAATGGAAAGCTGGGCAGCTGCAAGTCAATTCTACTTGGAAGATGGATCACGCCTCACACCCCACCTGATTCAAGTTGCTTAAAACCTGCTCATTTAAAACCTGCTAAAGTACAGGCTTGATTTCCAGTTCTACAGGGTAAATATAAGGTAAGCGAAGACTGGTGATAAGTTCCTTATTTTGACGAGCTACTTGTATCCAGTATCCTGGGAAAATAACTCAGGTTTGGATTTCTGCATGTGGTCCCAGTGAAGGGTTTCCAGATTCCTCCCAAAGACTTCCAAGTCCTGAGTCTGGCCCTCAGTGGGTGCTTGCCCAACTCTAAGCTTGTGATTGCTCACATTAGCAGAAATCCAGTGCACTCCTTTTGCAGGAGCAGAAACATAAAACCAGCACGGGCTATCAAAGTACCAAAAAGGATACTGATAATAAACTGGTTTCTACCAAGCAGTATCTGTGGAGAAGCTGTGCTGCAGTAGCAGAAAAGCCATCCTGACAAGCAAAGGCATATGGGAGAAAGGACTGCTGAGTTTTTGGAAGCTATTTACTGTGGTAATCTGCAACTGGTGTAGAGCACCATGTACAGAAGGAGTGTGGCAAGTTGACAGAAAGCAAGCAGCAAGATTCTTCTCTTTTATGAGGCTTTGCTCAGCTGGGTTGCCTTATGCAACCACCACGGGAGCAATTCACCAAGGGAGGCAGAAGGAAAAAGACTGATTTATGTTAAACCCTCCAGAGCTTCTTCATTCTCGGTTTCCCAAAGAGTGCAGCCCCAAAGCACAGATTCTATCACATGAAAGACCTGTCAAAAATAAAAACCTAATCAGTCTATAAACACCAGGGCATCATCAAACATACATTTGCCTCCAGATCATGGATTATTGTTAAATTAGGTCATATCTCTTTTCAAGTGACATCTCAAAGTAAAATAAAACCAACCAGACTACTCAAAACCAAATGAACCAAAAGCCCTATAGCCTGCTATCTCAACCTGCAGGGAATAGGCAGGATCTGGAAAAAGCCTCCAAGATGAGAGCTGGAAATAGGGCAGTCTGCCTGTGCAATGCTGGCTAGAAGCAGCTCCTTGTAGTGGCTGGTGATCTGATGGGTGATGGTAAAAGGAGTTTCAAAAGCAGCGAGTAGCACAAATAGCTCTATCTCTCAAGTTGCACTGTACTACAAAACAGATCAATTCCATTAACAAAAAATGAAGTTCTGCCACTGTGAGGCACTTTGAGCAGCACCTACACCACACTTTGTTCTGCCAGCTTAGACAAGGGTCCAGCTAAACATAACTGCAACTTTACAGAGAACCTTACATGGGTCCTGCTAGTTCAGTGCTATCAATAGTCTCCAAATTACTGCTGAGTGTCTTTGAAGTCCGAAAATAAGCCATCATTCTGCTACCATTCACACTGCTTTGCAGAACATTTTCCTATAGGATCTGAACGTGACATGGAACATGCTGGGTCTTTACAATGGTTTTAGTCTAAGCAGGAGCTGGCAAACAAAACAGGAAATCTTGAGTGCATGGTGCAGCACTGGGACAGCATCACAGTGGTTCTAGGATTTTATTCACGGCCCTGCAGACTCCATAAAACTTAAACCAAGCTCCAACGGCAATCCTGTTGGAATAGGATAGTGTGAAAAAGAGGAGACGGGAGGGCTTCCAGTTACAGGCCCCACCTTCAAATTGCTAGAAAGACTTTGGTCAGTCATTCCAAGTCGATAACCTAAGACCTGTACTGCAGTTTCACCCAAGGAAAGAATTTTGCTCACGTCTTTTGCTTTTCTGCTTTGGCTCCGACCCCACTACAGCACTGCTGGCTGTCTAGCTCCCACGATCTGGCATGTAGAGACAGGAAATCAGAGAGGCATCACGCTATTGGGAACACAAGTGGTGTCAGCACAGTGACAAGCAGGAGATGAGAGATCTCCTCTGTAACCTCCCATGACCATGCTCAGCAAATCCATCTGGATGATTACCTCTGTGCTACAGAGAAGGAAGAAGATTCTAAAAAAAATAAAATAATCTTATTAATGCTGAAAGAAGAATTGGGAATTTCTGTGCCATTTTCCTTCACACTGTTAGCTTATTGAGGTTATTGAGTGCAAGAGAGGGATGGTGGATGGACCACAGCTGTTCTACATGGCATTCACCACTGCATGTCAAAGATACAAGACCAGAAAAACAACAGGAACTGTAACAACACTTGGAGTTTAACAGTGATATTACTGCCAGCCCTGCACCTTTGAAACCTGACAGGGATGGCAAAGTGCAGAGGAACTGTAGTGATCACCAGATGAAGCAGAGGAGAGATCTGGGCACTCAGAAAGCATCTATGACAAAAATGACCTTTTTGTTTTGTCCATTCAGACAATTTTCTTGGTCCTCCTTGCCAGCACCTATGAAGGCTACATAAGTCATTCTTATGCATACAGCACAGGCTGCACCATTGCTGATAAACTGGCACAGTCCTCTCCAAGGCCACCAAATCCTTCAGGCTGGAGGGGCCCTGGGAGGTGCCTCATCTAACATTGTGCCAAAAGCCAGGTCAGCACTGAATCCAGATCAGGTTGCAGCTTATATTCTGCTGATCAGATTGACTGTAAGAAATGCCCTTTAACTCCTCATGGCAAGGAGGGAACTCCACTAAGTTAAATGAATTCACTTCTCAAAAAGGCATTAAATTGGTATTCCTTGGGTCTAAGTAAGGCTGACAAGGGTTTCTGAAAACAGGCCATCTTGGCAACAGGAAACGTTTCCCCTAGCATGAGGGGACTTAATGGAGTCAATAAAGTTACGCAGATAACTGTTTCTTACCCATACACAGCCTATATGAGCGAAGAACCCCTCAGACAGTATAGTTTAAACCTGTCTCTTGGAAGGAACAAGCTACAACAGCAAAATAATATATATATATTTAATAAACAATTTCATCTACCCCCAGCTTCTGCTGGCACAGCTGAATGTGTTAGGAGAGTGATTTACGCACAACCCTCGCTGACGTACCATTTTCTAGTGCAGACTAAGCTGCAGTCATTAACTAAGAGAACTTCAGAGTATGACAAGTTTAAAGGAGCTCCCCAACCAGTTCAGAAGTCCAAGTCAAGCAATTTTTAGAGGTACAGCAAACAAGCCACTGGTAATCTTTCCCTTATGAATGAGACTTGTCTTTCAAAAGGTTCAACGCAATCATTGTGGTCGATTTTGGAAAAGCACGTTGTGACATTTAGGATTACCCAAAATGAACAGTGCTGGAGGAGGGAAACAAAATTTAGCAGTAAAACATACAGGTTTATAGTCTGAGGAATGCCAAGTACCTACATTTTACACTTGAGTTTGCTTTAACACAGTGTGAATATTATTACTACAAGCTAATTTGATACCTTAGAAGCTCTCCAGGTAATATAAAAGCATGTCTTCATATGTGCCAGCACTGTAACAGCTCTGCTTATGGCCCACAAGCTGACAGTGACAAAACAGTGAAATAGGGAAACTTGATTTGAACAGGAAAGTTCTCAAATCAGTCAATGTGTTATGCTTGCGCAACCAAGGAAAGCAATGTTCCAAACTAGGTTCAAAGCTGCAACTGGCCTACACGCAGGATTCCTGAAACCTCACTGGAGCACCACGTTATTTTTTTAGGAAATAATTACATGTGCTTTCGTTATTTTCCTTACGCTGCTCTCACTTCTGATTCCAGAGGGTTTGTTTTCCCTTGCCCTAATGACCCATTGCTGCTACCACAAGCTAAAATTACACATAGCTGGCACACACACTGAGAAATATGAAGAATCATTTTTAATGTAATTTGCTTTTAAAGGCAAACCAGCAGTTACTAATCAGTTGACCTATTTCTACTCTAATTTACCTTACTTAAACATATAACCCAAAAAAACCTCTTCAGAAATGAAAAAACACATCCAAAAACTTCACTGGGGTAGAGAAAGAGGTTTCTAGAAGGAAGATTAACTATAATAAAAAGAAGGAAAGAAAGGACAAGCTTAGGAGAAATACCATTCTCATCCAGAACATGAGGATGGTGTTTCCAAGTATTTTGAAGCTGAAATTAAACATTCCCAAGCTGAAAAAAAACAAGTTCCCTGCCCTCCTGGCAACCCCACCACAGAGATGCCTGTGGCCATCTATGTCTTCTTCATTCAGTTCTTCATGTCCCACACCTTCAAACCCAGAGACTGACTCCTCCAACCAGGTGCCAGGGTTCCTGCACATCTGAAGGAAGACTGTCAGACCTGAAGACACTGCTTACAAAACATGTCCATGTGGGTATTATTAGCAAAAGCATCTATTTTAAAGGTACAGTTTCTTCTCACTTATCTGTGCTTCGGGGGTGGTGACACTCCCCCCCACCCCCCTTTTCCTTTTTTAATACTTTCTCCTTGAGCAGGCCATAGTAAGAGCCTAATCATTTTCCTTCTTCTTTGCTGGCACAGATCCTGGTCCCCGGGCCGGGACTGGCAAGATGCCTGTTGATTTCAGTGGGAAGAGGATCAGGCCCAGTCCTGCAGATGTTACTCACGCAAGTGCTCGGCTCCACCCATTGTTTCTCACATCACTGCATGCTCTACTACTTAAAACACAGGGACAGAATGGAACAATGGAGCCTGGCACACAGTGCTGCCCTTATTACATGCTGCCCCTCAAAGCTCTTTGTCACCACTTGGCTGCGGACTGATAACACGCAGCCTTTTGCACCTACAATTGCCAATATCGGGCCATTTGCAATCGGATCTTAGTGGGAGTCATGCACCCATCGTCTTTGTGTGTCAAGGACCACGGCTTTTCTGGCCTGTGGGAAAGTCAAAAATCAACAAAACCATCTCAAATACTGCGGCATTTGCTCTTTTTCTTGAAGTCCCAGTTCCTGGAGTCATGTTTCTTCTTGAGAAACTTGGCTTTCAGTTAAAAACTAATCTTTCCGGGTTCCCATAATTGCAGAGGATAGCCTGAAAATCTGGCTTCAGAGTTTCCCAAGAGGAAATAAAAAGCCAATAAACAAATAAAAAGAACTGGAAGTTTTTCTTGGTTTGATGTCATTTGTTGATTTTTCTTAACATCACTATTTTAAGCAGTTCTCCTTTTTTTTGTGTCCTGTCAAATTATTTTTGAGTGCTTTAGAATTTTGCTCTAAGCTAAATCCTGATTCAGGCTGCCATCACTGAAGATTAAAAAAAAAAAATGTTTCTTCACTTGTTTGTCAGCATTATCCAATATTCATTAATTATATTTTTATACCCATTCTTTTATAGTGATGCTTTAAACCTCTTTATTGGATTAGAGACAAACTTGAGAAACAAAGTCCATTCGCAATCTAGAAAACCCTCAAGGCAACTGAGACACTTGGATCTCATTTTATGCTTATGAAGCTGGTGTAGAAATTGTAAAAATATACCTGTGAGATACTCTAGACTGAGAAACAAAAGCTGACTGTGGCCCCTTTGCAATTGGATAATTTACAAATAAGTATGTAATGGGGCTTTAGTTGCTGACCTGTGTAATGTTCACTATTTCAGTATTTTCAACTCAAATAAAATGCTGCTCATTAGAAAAATGTTCAGCTTGCATTATTTCAGTACTCAAAACTGCTATTCTCTAAGCAGAACTGAAATAGAAAACAGGGATTTATTTTATTTATATGTATATATGTATCTACACATACAAATACACTTTACTCTTCCCTCTCTACTTTCTGCCTTTACAAGACAAAATACGCAGATTGGACAACTGCAGACATTAGGAAGAAACCCTTACAATGCTTAAAGAAAAGAAAAGAAAGAACAGTGTTTGCTCAGTGTCTGCATATTTCATGCACATTGGTGCAAGAGCATATTAGCTGTAACCCTCACTTTGCATTGTTGATTAAAGAAAAAATGACAGAGGAAAGAATGAGACTTTCAGTGCAGCTGGGTCAGCTCGTACCACGGGACTCCTGTCTGGCACTGGTGTGGCCCAGCTGCGCAGAGTATCTTATGCCAATGTCACGACCCAGCTACTACAAACGAGAGCTATTGCACAGTGGTAGCAACAGGCTGCCGGGGCTGTAAATACACAGCCCTGTCTCGTCCCCAGCCACCTGGAACCATGCCTGGCTGAGGAAAGTTCCTGCTCACAGACTGGCACCAACGGAGACATTGATGCACTCCAGAATTTATGTCCCTCTACACTTCAGCTGCTTACAATAACTTTCCCCATGAAGTACCAGGAGGTGGGCTGGGCTGTCAGTGCCAGGCTCACCACCCCCAGAAAGAAACCCTATGCATTTCCCCATGCATATCCAGCCCCGACAGCCATCCTTCTCCATGACCCACCATCACATAACAAGCTGCCCATAGAGAAATACTCTGAAGAAGCTATTTCACGTTATTTTTTACAGAATTTGAGCCTCGGCCCACCAAAACACACCCATGAAGGTCTCTGGATTGTCCTTTAAAGAATTATATCACCATACCAAAATGAAAATGACATTTGTTTCTGATGCTGTAAGTGAACTGCAGGAGGTTGTGGAAGACATTTTCAGCAGCAAGGAATTAAACTAACAACACCCCACCCCACCCCAACAATAACAGTGCAGCAAGCTTTGAGACAACTTAAATACATCTGACTCCAGGTCTAGTCCTGCCAGCCAAATAGGGCAACGTTATGTTGGGGAAGTAAGGCTTGGAAACCTAGCGTGGCCTGTTCTGCTCATCCCTCCCAGCCTTCTGGATCCCTGCTGAAGTTCTAAGAGTTTTAGGGAAAAAAACAGCAAGTGGGTATCCTGGACCCTTTTGAGAAGGGTAGCAATGACTGAAGAAAACGTACTTTGATTTTGGTGCACACATGAGTGAGACTCAAGGACGTATTTCTGTAAAAACTAATAGCAATATGCACTGTGTCAGCCTATCAGGTGATGGGAGAACCAGCAAGAGAGCTTAAGAAACTGCATTGCCATGGAAATAAGATGATGCTGCTGACAGTGTGCCTCAGCTTGGGAAAAATGATGGGACAAGATAAAAATACCAGGGGAACACAGTGCTATCAGGACTGACTTCAAGTGTATATACCTGCAACACGTTCTCATGTGTTAGCAGTAATGCATGGACTTTTATTTATGCTTTTAATACAGACCAAACAAACCCAAGAGTAAGTCATGTAGAAACTTAAAATTACTATTTCCTTCTCAATTCTCCCCAAGGGACTTCAGGTCTAATTTAAGCATAGAAAATTAGAGGCATCAAGACTACTCAGGGGTGAAACTATGATCTGGGGGCAAAAAAAAGGTGATTGATTCTTCGGGAAAATATCTATTCCCTTTTAAAATGGGAAAAAAGGGTACCTGTTTGGGGTATTCACACACCCAGAAGACTGATGCATTTACAGTGCAAAAAAATAACATACCATCCATGCTGAGAAGTCAGGATCTGTCAACTGACCTCACCGTGACTGCACAAGGAGCATTACTGCCAAAGGCAAACTTCAAAGAATTTTCAGATACTGAATGTCTGTCTTTTGTTTTGTTATGTTAATTTATTATGATGCAGGAAGAGCCAAATAATCTTTTCCTGGTTTGTTCTTGAATTTTAAGTTTAATGAGTTTAGGAAAAAAAAAATAAATCAAATCAGTCATTTTTTCCATTCCCACAAAGGATTTTTTTTAAGATTACTCTGGAAAATGCTTACGTTTAACCAAGTGTAACCTTCCATCCAAGCTCTCCCTAGGATTAAGCTAGTATTTACAACATCACTGAGAAATCCCGCAGGTTGCAAATCCTTCCTCCTCTAAACTGCTCAGCCTTTGGTAGGCTCAAGTAGTTAACAGTCTTGAGGACTTGAGGAACTGCAGGACTCTGCAGTTCTGCAAAAAACAGCAAAAAAGCCCCAACCAAACATGAGATAAAACCCTTCAATCCCTGCCCCCGTTGTCTTTTTCCCTTTTACATGTGTATGTTTCATATCATCCTGAGTTTTCTATGCAGAGAAATATGAGAATGTGTTCTCCCACATTTCCACATCTTCTTTAGGTTTTTTTTTTTTTTCTGATCTAGATGCTTCTTTTTCCCTGGGAATACGAACATAACTAATGAGAGGAGAACTCTTCACCTCCAAACGGAAAATTGGACTCCAATTCTGATTTCTCCCACAGTGGCTGGAGTCAAAGAAAATCTCACTGAAAACAACTGAGCTATTCTGGTGGAAACTTCAGAGGAAAAAAAAAAAGAATTAGGCTATCGCCTCGCTACAGAAATAGATCAGTGATGTATGTTTAGGCAGTGGCATTTTTCAACCATGCACTAATAAGAATCCTCAGCTTGAATATTCCATAAATTCCTTAAGATCCTGATGCCTCTTCCTGGGACTATCTCTTCGTTAAATTTAATAACTCCTTAAAACAGAGAAGAGAAAATGTCAATACCACCTGCTAGCTTGAGAGAAAGCTATCTAGGGAAGCTTGGTCAAAAAAATTATACTGGAAAATTCCATGACATTTAGTGATACAGTATTTTCTTGCACACACTCATGCACACACACAAAGGGGGAAAAACCCCAACCTGTTTAAAGACAAACTCCTGTCTTCCCCTTACAGTCCTCCCCACCCCCCAACCCGAAAATGTGATTTACCAGAAGGAGCTCACAATGCTGCTCTGGCTGAGAAAGTACACTGAGAACTTCACAGTGAGCCCAAAATAGCCTGAAAAGAGGAAATGGGTGGGGGTGAGGTTCTTTCTTCTGCTTGCAAAGGAGTTCACCAGCCGATACAGATCAAGTAAAAACAGTCCTGACATGCGGAGCAGCACTTAGTGACAGTCCTCCCCTCTTTCCCAGTCTGGTCTATTTTAAGATCACATCACAGGAAACTTGGCAGCTACATGTTTCCGAAAGTTGCCCCTGCCACTTCCACAAGTTCAAATCATTTGTAAGGGCAAAGCTCACAGCACAGAAAATTCTGAGAGGACAGAAAAGGCACTGTCGAGCTACCGAAGGCAAGACATTCAAAGAAAGAAGACAACTAATGATAATTAAATAAAACTGAAAACATGCTCACTTTTCAGTACTGCAGTACTCTCGTTCAAAGAAATGCAACATTTGTATGAGCGCTGGTAGCACTTGCAATGGACACTGTGTGAGCTCAGAGAAAGCCCTCCGTATCGAGACATTCAGCTGTGTGGGCTGTACCCTCATCATTTTGTCACAGACTTTCTCTCACCTTCTTAACATATTTTCAGAGAAAAATTTAACACTGTTAAATACAAACTAAAACAGGACTTACGTGTGTGTGTGTGTGTGTGTGTGCATGTGTTGACAGACACACAACCAGGAACAAAGAACAATGCGGTTGTTGCACGTGAAACCTCAAATCTGATTCCCATTAAGCACGGAATAGGAGGAATGTTAATGGCACGGTCTGATTAGAGAAATCGATGATAATTAAAACACTAACAAAAAATGCAAAAGCACAGAAACACTGCTAATGCCTTCACCCTGCATTATAAAATGTATGTACAAAAGCAGCAATGGGGGATGAAGAAGTAGTTTTCTGGAACTAGGAAAATGAACAGTAATTGGGAGCAAATTTCTTTAACACCCCCCCCCCCCCCCGTTTTTATTATTTCATAACCATACCTTTTACAAATGCCAAAGCTTCATGACCCCACTTGTTCAGGGTTTCTGAGTAACCTGAGATAAAAAAAATTGTTGGCAAAATGTATTCTGCAGGGAAAAAAATACTATTTAAGCTCAGTGGATTAAAACAGTCAAATGGATGTATATCTCCCCTTCCAGAAGTAATTTATTTCTAGATATGGGAAGATCATTCTCACCCCCAAAAGTAAATTTTGAGATACCTGTAAGTAAATTGAAATACAGGTCCTCAAGTTCAGTCTGTACACTAACATAATTATTGGAACACCATGACTTTGAGTGGCAATCTAAAGCTATTAAAAAAATACTAATATTGTCTACAAAAAAGTGCAAGCCCTTGCCTCTTTATGATGTGTAAAACTATGTGAAAGCTCTCAGAGAATTTCACATGGTTGGCATTCTGTATTTTAGTGACATCTGCTTCAAAAGGAAGGGCGTATTAGATCTCTTCTCGCAAAGCTCACTCTCTGCTCCCATGCTGAATATCACTACCCCCTCATGCGAGGGCTCTCTGTCAGCTTCCATACACAGTCAGACAGATTAGTTTAAATTGCTGTAAATAACTCCTACTTGCTATACTTGAGCCCTTTATGCCAGGTTGTTCTATATTCTTAAACTGTACTTGAGTCACCTTCATGTGTTATCCATGGTGGTCTGGGAAGCTCAGGGTTTAGTAAACAGGCTAAGCAAATGGAAAGATTAGTCAGTATTGTGCTTCAGAAGGACACAAGATGAGATTACACAGAAAGCAAGAATATTAACAAAATTAAGAAGGAAGGGTTTTCAGAATCTTTGAACTAATCTAAATTATATGTACTGCACAAAAAGAAAGCATCCCCAAGTTCTGTGCTTCAATCTTTTTCACCCTGGTACTGAAGACCATTACAAGTACTACCAGATTATTGGGCAAGCTGGGATTTTTGGTTGCCATGCAGGCTAGATGACAACGACATTATGAGTTCCCTGTAATTCAAAGTAAAGAAATTGGAAGGAACAGCGCATAATGGCAACTAGGTAATAATGTTAGTTTCAGGAGGCAGAATACCACAGCATACTTACATTTACCCCTCAACATGTGCTAATGTGTTTCACTACAGCAAACAGCATGAAATTCAATATACACACTCTTTTCATCACACAAAAGAACCACCAGGGCAAGTTAAAGCAAGAGCAATTAAGAATGAATACAGTCATTTAAGAAAGGCTCAAGATAACATTTCTTCATCCATTCATCCCTTCCCACATGCTAGTGACACTAGGACATGACGAGCCATCACCAGTTTGAACTCAAAGATTACCAAGGACAAAAACATTAGGTGGGAAACAACGGGATCCAAGCAGTATGGCAATGGACAGAAAATCTACAGAGGCTCGGAAGCAATCCAGTCTCTTTTGAGTCCTCTCTACATTTCTGTCACAAATCCGTCCAACCTTCATACCTCCATTTTCTACTGGCCATGAGACAGGCCATGATGGTTACAGAATCATAGAATCACGGAATACTTAGGGTTGGAAAGGACCTTAAGATCATCTAGTTCCAGCCCCACTGCCATGGACAGGGACACCTCACACTAAACCATGTCACCCAAGTCTTTGTCCAGCCTGACCTTGAACACTGCCAGGGATGGAGCACTCACAACTTCCTTGGGCAACCCATTCCAGTGCCTCACCACCCTTATAGCATTTCCCTGTAAAAGCACTTTATAGACAACTGTAGAAAAATTCTGTACAAGAATGTCTTATTCTTATGTCCTAAAAACGATTCTTCACGTGAGCTGGCTTTACAGTCTTAGTTTCTCTATGGTATATGGTCCCTCAGCATAAATGTATTCAGGTTCTGACAAGTACCCACCATCTCAATATTAGAGGCACTGTCTACCCTCTTGGACCACTAACAAACCAGCATCCTCAGAAATGAGAAGGGGGATGGAAATGATAGTGTGAGTTCTCCCCTGAAAATTACTTCTGAGTAACAGCAAAAATAACTTGGATGTAAATCTGATTGAGCAGAACAGAAACTGGCCAAGTTTTCAGACTGAAGAACTGCAAACTGACAGAAGATGTCTGGTGCCAGTATCCCCAACAACCCAGGCCTCTACCAGTTTTCTGACGCAGTCCTTCAGCTGTGAGATAAAGCGATCATTACAATAACTCTACATATACAGAACCCATGCAGCCACACGCAGAGCTGAAGAAGTTTTTCCAATTCAGTGGCATCAAAGGAAACCCCCACAACCTGTGCCGCTGTGCATAGCAGCATGGCACCTATGAGTCCCTTCAGTGCCACACGCAGCCCACGCACATCGCACGACTGTAACCTAGCAAAGTTTTGGTGGATGTAAAAGGCAAAGGGTAAGCAGAGAAACAGGCACAGCGCATTGAACCCACTGTCCTGAGCACCAGCTGAAAGCAAGGGGCAAAGCCCAGGAATGTAATTTCATACAGTGGGCCGCATTTTCAGAAGCATCTAGAAATGTTGAACCTTGTAAGAGCTCAGGACTTTGTATTTCCTGGTTATGCAATGACATATCTACAGCTCTGTCTTGTTCCAAAATCTAACCTTGGTAACCTCTCTTGTGGATTACACCAATACTTCAATCAAGAGAGTTGTTGAAACCCTCTCCCTCCTGTTGAAAAAAAGAGGCTTAAAATACTGTTCTAGTTTTTAATAACAAAAGTTAAACTCCAAAACCTAAAGCTCTCCTGGAACCCAAAACAAGTGCTCCTTCACAGTAAGTGCCAGTGAAATTCTAGCAGGGATGCCACCAATTTCTGTGGTGTGTGTAACCTTTTGAGCGTCTCGGATAGCTCAAGGCACACTCAAGAGACAGTACCCTATACCCTGTAATATATTAGTGTTCACACATGTACACTATTTCTTTAATAATAATTTTTCTACAGTACGAGGCTGCTTTCCAAAGATGTTTATCACTGTTTCCGGTGGACTACTTGGGAAACAGCAGATCCTCATCATCTCTGAAAATTAGGCCATAGATGGCTTGAGAGCTGAACTGACATTCACCAAGATGACATCTTCCGAACAGTTACGAAAGCCAAAGTCCTCCAAAACCAAACGAAGATTAGGGAAAGGAGAGCTCGCAAAGTTAAAATGTGTGGTACTCTGACTACACAAAAACATTAAAAGAAAAAAAAAATCCTTAAAATCTACCTAATTTTAATATGTTAGTACTAATATTTTATAATGCAGCCTATTTTCGTAACAGAGGTACGTCTTGATGAGATGAAAGGTCTGCTCTGTGGTTGTGAAGGGTTTATCAAGAAAATAGCCATGATACAGTGATAAAGGACCCACCACCTCAGCACCAGCATGTATTTGTCCCACTGCAGAGGTGGTTGTTTTCTGGGGAGGAGCACCCAGAGCCCCACCAAGAGAAGGTGGAAGGCAGGTCCTTGAGAACAGCTGCTCCTGGGAAGGATGAGAAGGTGCCAGGGGTGACCATGAGCAGGAAGAGGCCTGAGTGGGAGCTAAAATGGTGAAATGAAACACTTGCAGACAAGGAGTAGGGAAGAAAATCTGGCAAGCTAGGAGAGATACGACCAGCATTCTGCACAGGTGATGTCTGTTCACTCCTCTGCAGCCTCCCTGTTTGGATTACAGGATATTGGAGTCATGCTCACGGAAAATGGCTGGTGAAATGGGGCCCTGGCTGCAGGCTCAACTGCTGAGGAATTCCTCTGCTTTTTTCCTCTCAAGTTACGGTTGCAGAGGGAAAGCATGTAGGTTTAGGCAGCTTTGAAGGGCTTTGAAGAGCTGTTTGGAAGGCTTTGAAATGGAGGGTGTAGGGGAAGAAACTAATCTACACGTTCAGTAATGACTAGAATTAGAATGGTTTGGGTTGGAAGGGACCTTAAAGCTCATACAGTTCCAACCTCCCTGCCACGGCAGGGACATCTTCCACTAGACCAGGCTGCTCAGAGCCTCATCCAACCCGGCCTGAGCACCGTCAGGGATGGGGCTGACATGGCTTCTATAGGTAAAATACCTAAGTTTTAATAATATTATTAATTAATTTCTTTATTAAGCCATTAGGGGAATTTGACTTATGTTTATTTATTACCCAAGTTACAGTTCAGCACCCCTGTGAACCCAGAGAACAACTTTATTTCCCCCTCTGTGAGACCGGTTGGCGGCAGCGAGGAAAGGAAGGAAGGAAGGAGCCCTGAGGGGGCCGGGCCTTACAGCCGCCCGCGGCGGGCGCGGAGGCCGCTCCCGGCACCGGGGACACCTGCCGGCGAAGGGCCGCCGCGGTGGGAGCGCCCCGCGGCCCGGCCCGGCCCGGCCCCCGCCGGGGATGGCTTTTTCTGGAAACATGACAGCCGGCCTCGGGGAGCCGGGGCGGGGGGAGCCCGGCAGGACGCGAAGGCGCGACGTGGCGACGGTTGTTAAGGGAGTGCAAACAGCGCGATCAACAGAGGGGCTTGTGCGCGGGGAGGTGCGATGCCCCGGGTTTTTATAGCCACCTCATGATGTCAGCGAGCCGCGCTGGCCGCCGCGCACGGAAATAGCTGGGCCCTGCAAACGCGCGGACATAAATCCGTTGGCAGTGCTACAGCGAACGGTTATTTTTGAACGGCCTGAGCAAGATAAAACTTGACTCGGGGGGGGGGGGGAAGGGAGGGGGAAGAGAGTAGCTGATTTACAGCCGCTCTAAGGTCAGTTTGCTTTGCTACAGAAGGGTAAAAATGCGTTTCAGTGAGCACAGGAACATTTTGAATTAGGGAGCTACCCACGTGCCTCTCCAGCACTGCCCTTCCCGGCCTTTGGTACCAGCCCAGCTCTGCAGGCAGCGGGTGCAGCTTCTGAGGAGCAAGAGGGCAGGACAGATGGGTCTTTGAGCAACCTGGTCTAGGGTGAGGTGTTCCTGCCCATGGCAGGGGAGTTGGAACTAGATGAGCTTAAGATCCTTTCCAGCCCTAACCATTTTATGATTCTATGTATTCCAAGATGCAGAGCAGGGATCTGGCTTCCCACCCATGCCACAGAACAGCCCTGCCATCCCTTCAGTCAGTGCGTTTTGCCCCACAGGCCATACTCCCTCCATAAGCAGCGGGCCCTATGTGCCAGGCACAGCTCAGCAGCCCTCCTGCGAGAGGGGGGGTGGTAGGCAGCTTGGGCCACAAAACCAGCTTTGGGCTTGACAGCCTCGCTCCTTCAATTCAGCACTGCATGCACTCCAAAAGCTGCTTTGCCTGTTTAAACGGGGTCTTCTGGCCAAAGCCTCTGTAGCTGGACAGTGAGGATTTCTGGGACAGCCCATCTTGCTTAAGCTCACACTGCCACACCATGCTTTAGAAAACAAGGAAGGTGTGGAATCCCCTCATTGCGAAAATTAATGTGAACTACAGCAGAAACCTTGACAATCAAACTTCTGTTCTGTCAAAGCAGCAACAATAATCTAAGCTGCTGTGCCAAGGCCCCGATTCATGTTACATGTGCTCCTTCACCAAGTTTTAAGAAGAGCAAAAGATTGGGTACCTTTAAAAAAATAACAGTATTTCAATGCAAATATAAACTTATCATAAGCTTCCTGAAGTACACACAGCATAAAGGCAGTATCACTGCAGAGAAGGTATCTGCTTTCAAGGGGTTTTGCATTCTCATTGAATGCTGGACTGGGTCCAGACCAGCCAAGTATAACCACCCTCTAACCTCCCTGCGGAGCCTTACAGAGACGAGACTGAAGCAGTATGATTTCTGACAGAAATCAAATCCCGGCTACTGCACTGCTGGGAACACTACAGACAAGTAAAAAAAAGAAAAGAAATAGGAATTGGAAGTGAAACAATTCTGTGGAGCTCATTTAGATAATACCTTGTCAAAGGACCAGATACGGAAACACATGATACATTTTACTAAATGCTTGCTAAAGTTAAGTGTCTGCTAGCATAAAATTTAGTATTAACAAATGGGATGTACAAACATTAAAGCTGATCAGTTATAAAACAGCTCAGTTACATTCCCAGGTTAACCAAGCTAAACAGTATGTCTAGTCAAATCGTACATAAAACCATGGAGACTATTTGAAAAATACAATTTGTTCACATTTCCATCAGTTCGTATTTCAGCATTTGTATCTCAGGGGACTAATAGGGGAATAACTCCTAGATAATATGCTTCCAAAGATTCAAAACCAAGTGACCTTAATGGAAGCTTATCAGTATTAGGATGTTGCATTATGGATGCTGGATACATATTCAGTACTTCCTTCTTGATGTAATGCATCCAGGGACATATATAGGAAAATCCCAGGACAGACTGATGAACAGCTTCTAGATATTCCCTATCTTGCAATAATCATTCTGCTGTAGTGGTAGAAACCTTTGAGCAGTCACACAGCGAACTGGATCAGAAGAATGGTAAGCAATTTTTGAGCGCAGGCAAAGCACAGGAGGCAGCACAGGAATGGGAGCAAAGAGACTGCATCAGGCAGCAACTGCTCAGTTTTGACAATATGGCCAGTAAATGAATAATCTTCATATATTTTGTTTTCATGGCCAGTGAGCTCTGAGATTGTCCCAAAAGTAGCAGCATCTGAATTGTGTTGGGCTTACAGAGACCCCTTAGCCATGGCTAGACTGTTAGTGAAAATATGTCTAGACTACAAGATGTAATGTTTTAAAATGTACTAGTTGGCACATTTTAGCTGTAATACTGTCAACCCAAATTACGGGTATGCCAAACCCAAATGACAGTCAGATACAAAATCATGACATTACAACAGATGAAATGACTGCATTTAGCTCTGTAGCCCCCAAGAATGATGTGAACCTGTTGGAGCGAGTCCAGAGGAGGGTCATGAGGATGACTCAAGGGCTGGAGCACCTCTCCTGTGAAGACAGGCTGAGAGAGCTGGGGTTTGTTCAGCCTGGAGAAGAGAAGGCTCTGGGGAGACCTTAGAGCAGCTTCCAGTTCCGAAAGGGGGGCGACAAGAATGCTGGAGAGGAGCTTTTTATAAGAGCATGTAGGAGTAGGACAAGGGGGAACAGCATTAAACTCAGGGTAGGTTTAGATTAAATATTAGGAAAAAAATTATTTACCACGAGGGTGGTGAGACACTGGAGCAGGTTGCTCAGATAATTTATGACTGCCCTCATCCCTGTGTTCAAGGACAGGTTGGACGGGGCTTTGAGCAACTTGGTCTAGTGGAAGCTGTCACTGCCCATGGCAGGGGAGTTGGAACTGGATGATCTTTAAGGTTGCTTCCAACCAAAACCATTCTATGATCCTATAAATTTATTTTTCAACTTATACCTTAATTTGTACTTCTTTAAGTCACAGTTTAGAATACTTCCCACTAGAATCTTGTTTTTGCTGTTTTGTAGCATTTGTAACATAAACATTACGATTGGTCTGAAGAGTGTATGAACAGAAATGTCTGTCAGTAAAGCACCAGGAAAGACAACAGAACAAAGTTGCGGGGGAAAAAAAAACAACACACCACCAAACCCAAACCATTTTGATAACCGTGGACGCAATTGACAGCAATCAAATGGTTACACACCAAGGAATGTGGTGTTTGCAGCAGGACCAGGAAGCCTGTGCCCTAGGAAACCCTCAGTTGCATTAGCAGGCCTGTGCCCTGACACACAGAAGATAGCAGCAAGGTTGCACCATGCTATACGTGCTGTTCCTCCCTCTTCCTGTTCTGCAAACAGGGAAGCTGACTCTAGCCATAAAGACACCCACAGCAGGCAAACCCATGAAACAGACAGCAAACTAAGATTCACCTAGGCTGAGGTAAGCACAATTCAGAAATGAATGCACACACCACAGTAATGTGCTTTGACTGCCAAAGGATAGAGAAGAACCACCCCAAAACCAGAGCGTCACAGATGCAGAAGTCAAGAGACGTGGTGCAAACTTGTTGGGTGATGTCCTTTGTCCTTCAGGGACAAAACTGATCCTGGCCAGATCACTTTTGAGGCATGCATCTCTGAGGTTAAAAGCATGAGGGTTGTGAGAACAGGCATGAAACTGGTAAGGCAACAAGTGTGGGATGAATCAGTTTTGTTTAAAATGGGTATGGTCTTCTCTTTCCTTAACATCTCACTGAGGCATTTTTTGCATTACTTTCCTTTGCCACTATGTGTAATGATTAAAGCTGAGGTTCTCAAATAATCACTATCATCTCAGAGTTGAAACTCACAGAAAACTGTGGAATATGCAAGCAAATAGTAGTAACTAGAAGGTAATACTGCAAATAAAACATTTTAACACACTAGCACATAAAAAAGGGCATGCCAGTGATGGAGAACCCCACTGCTGTTTATTTTACCTGGTTAATGATTTTTAAAGTACAATTTGTTCTACAGGAGTGTTTTTAAGAGTGTTTAAAAAAAAAGACCCAACACTTTCTTCCCGGTTTTTAAATGCCCTCCTGGTCCTCCAGGAGAAACTCCATCAGCAGTACAAGTTAGACTGAGGGTCTGAATGTATTTTAATATTTGCATAGAGACAAACTTTGCTGGAGAGGGGAAGGAATATATCGTAACTGTGGCCTGACTCTAAAAATTGGACTGATTTACCAGGGGGACACTACTTAAAACATCTAGAGACCTGTCAGTGTTAGTGCTTTGACATCACATGTCTGTGTGGGCTCTTTCTCTGCCACCACATCCACTCAAATCTAGGCATGTTTGCCTAGGGAAGGCAACTCTTCATCTGATACAGAATTCAGGAGGTAATGCAGTTTACTATTTGAGCCAAATATTAGAAAAAGCAAACAAAGGAAAACCAGAAAAGAACGGGGCAGTCTTGTAGGAGAGACAACCTAAAGCTATTCTAGATGTGCAGTTTCCTCCCAGAAATAAAGCAAATAATTACCTGAAAATAAACTGACTTTTATGCTGAAATGAACTGCTCTTGCAGATTTTTGGGGGTGAGTGTCACATCAATCTAGCTACAGCTGGGTAACCACTCTGCTAACTCTGTACTGGTTATGCTCCCAGTACAGACTGGCTCTAAGATTTGCTCTATTGTTTCTGTTTAAGTACACTTGATTCAGTTATAGGTGTGATTCTTACCTAAACAGTCTACACTAGCAATACATGTGCCTGCAATACAGACACATCTATAGAAGTTTCTCTGTGATGCTGCTATAGCTATTCCCACATGGGAATACTCTGATACTGGACATAGGATATCAGTACTGAAACTGAACTACTTCACATTGTTTAAAAAAAAAATCGTTGCTGCAGTGCTGCAGAGTGCCTGCCACTGAATGCTGGCTGCTCTTCCAACACCAGTTGCTGTTTTCTGGGATTTATGACTGAAAGGATTAAAACCAAAGGAAACTAAAATAGATCTCCAAAGGATATTAATAGCTCCTTTAAGATTTGTCACATTTTAGATCTTATTATTACAGAAAAATATTCTTAAGGTAATAGATACAGTTTCCTCAATTTAAATGTTGAGGGTTTTGGGTTGTTTTTTTTCCTTCCAAAAAGTAAATTTTAATTCATTATACAGATATTCAGTATCCCAAACACAACCATCTGTGCAAAATGATAATTAGGTGATCATTTGCCCCATTTGCACGTGTATTTAAACAGCAGCTGAAAATTTGGGCCCTTGTAAATATATATGCATGCCACTGTTTTGCAAACATAGGGCTAATGCCCTGGAAACATTCAAATGCCCAATGGCATCAGTGGGATTTGGGGGCTGTCAGCATTTGGCAGAACCATACCCTTCTTACACATGGCTATAAACACATTGGCATACATAGAGAGGTTTTGAATAAAATACAGATGCTGGACAACAGTTTCCCATTTATCTGGACATTCTGGGAGATGACATTCTTGACTATAGTTTTAACATTATAAATTAAGGTTTGGTAGTTCATTTAAACATAGTTAATTTATTTTCTAAAGATTTTGGTTCTCAGCAAATGAAGAAAACACATTCCCAGCCAGCACGCCAATCACAGTATCAACTCTCTCACACTTGCAGATAAACCTTTAAGGAAGCTTTACTTATTTATATTAAAGCCATGAAAACATCAAGAAGCATATTAATTAATAGCGATAATAAAAAATAAAGCCTTCAGTCATGTGTTCCATTAAATCACTTACACCCTGTATTTTTAAAATGTACAAAATCCATTTGCAGTTTGCCAGGGAATTATTTTAAGGTCCTGGTGTCCCTTAGAATCTCTTCTCACGTCTTCAGATGTCTGCCTTTCACTTGCGTGGACTGAAATGTCTAGACATCCAAATTAAGGAGTGACCAATCACCGACAAACTGATCTCTCTGCGTACAAGGTCAGCGCTGCAGAGGCACACACATACGTGAGCGCACACACACACACATATACTGGCAGCAGGCACTGTGCTGGAGACCTTTATTTGTGCACAAAAATATTGATGTTGCTAAGTGATAGGCAGGCGGTCACTAGCCCTAAGTCTTTGTGTTTGTTTATTACTGTCTTCTTTCCCCAGTAAACAATGCAACGGTGATGCAGAGATAGAAAAGCCCATCTAAACTAAAACAGCTATGGAACCTAATTTATTATGTCTGTATGATATCAGCCCACTACTCCTTTCCCTGATTTTGTTCTGTTAAGTCAGAAGGAAAAAATCTAGGAGGAACTTGAAAACCCACATGTCCTAATGGTCCCAATCATCCTACTTTCCTTCAGTTAAATAATAGAACTAGGTTATTGGCAAAGGTCCCTCTGCATCTTAAGCTTGCTGGCACCAGATTTAAGGAATTTTTTTGAAGTTAAAATAATAGTCCTGTATGAAATTCGTATGTCTAGTCAATCGGAATATGGAGCAACCTGAAAATAGTATCTCATGACACTACACAGGAAGTGTGGATACACGTTCCTTATCTAAAAATTCAGTTACCTTCAGTCCTAGAATCCAAATCGCTATTTTAAAAAATCTTCTAAAAAATTCCCCTCCTGAACAAATACACCCCACCCCTCTTTTTTTCAGTCATCACTATTTCTAAAACCTGTACCTTTGGTGATAAAGAGGGGAGATTTTGATTAGATTGCAGGATTCTTTACTATGAGGGTAATGAGACATTGGCACAGGATGCCAGAGAAATTGTGGCTCCCCATCCCTGGCAGTGTTCAAGGCCAGGTTGGATGAGGCTTTGAGCAACCTGCCCATGGCAGGGGGCTTGGAACTAGATGAATTTAACCCAAACCATTCTATGATTCTATGGTATTAGGAGCAGGTTTCTGGAAACACAGGTTTTCATGACAGGGGTCCTGTTTGCAGTTTTCAGTATAAATTGGCTTGCTTGACTTCAGGGAAGACAGAGCATGGGGAAGCTGGGTTTCCATCATCACCTCCTCTGGCTAGCCTTCGAGGCTTCTGGGGAGCCCTGGAAGTGCTGCAGACCCCCAAGCTTGTAAGCCTTCCTGCTCTGATACAGCCCCCCAGGTGAGCTGCCCAGGTAAGATCTCAGAGAGCCCCACAAACACAGGTCCCCAGAGGTTACCGTGCTGTCTGCAAGCATGCTGGGAGGAAATCACGGCCCAGTCTCCTCCTGGAAGCTTCCAGATTTTCAGAAATTATATGGTCAATATGGCAGGCCATTAGATTGCAAATCCTTTTTTTTCAACAGAAAAATATTACATAGAGCTTTGCCATGTCATAACAGAGGCATCACTGGAGCGAGGACACTCTTGCCCTCACTTGTATGTAACTGCTGCTGATACGTGGAATTTACACAGAACACATTATTAGGAAAATAGCAAGGGTATTTTGACTTTGATTTTATTTTAGCAGTGAGATACAAAGATGACTACCAATGTCAACTGGCGGTGGAAAGCACAGCTGGAGGAACATTTCAGAATGGTTTGGACCCTACTGGAATAGCAAAAGCCTGCCCAGCAATATAAAGATGAAAATGACCTGGGAGCTAATGTAAAACAGTAATTCAGGTAACTTGTTTTTCCTCTAGGTTACTGTAAGTCCTGTAATAAATCACAAGACAGGCATAAACTTCTGGTTTTAATTGTCATGTACATACAAGTTCCTCCTAAATTCTGTTTCTCCCACTGAAACAGCAGTGAGTTGACTACATATTGGAAGCCTTATACATAAGCAGACCCAAAGCAGCACTGCTACAAACCATTTTCTGTTCAGTCGGCTGAATCAGATACGGCAGTGATCGTTCCAGCAGGAAGCTGAAGGGACAGGACAACTCGGTCCCTTCCTCCCTACGTCAGTAATTTGCTGGATGAGTCACTGGCTCTCTCTGTCTTAGTCTGTCCATATGCACAATGTTAATAGTAACAATACCTTCCAAGCAAAAAGCGTTGCTTTAAATTCCAGAGATCAAAGACCAGCAATATTCCTGTTCTGGACAAAAGCAATACTTTGTCTTAGTCTCAAGCTGCTTGCACAGCCAGTGCTGGGAGCAGACCATTCCTGCAGTAATTGTGAAGTAAGTGTATTAACACTTATGCACCAAATCAATACTTTCCATTAAAGCATTATCTGCAGATGTACTATGGACAAATACTTCAGTTGTTGAGTGGGGAAAGAAGAGGGAAAGAGAGGACATAAAGAAACCACGTTCTCCTCAGAAAAGCTGTATGTTAATTAAAAATATTCTTTTCCAACAGACCTCTATTTGTAGGAGGAATGAGATACTGCAGACAACAGGCTTTAGCAGCAATGGCTCTACTTTGAAGGACCTGACTTGCCTTCAACTATGTGCCCTCTCAGGCAATCAACACACCCTATGAAGAACACACACCTTAATCACACTTGAACTTATTTTACTTCTTCCTCTTTTCTCAAAAAGTATTTTACATCTCACAAAAATTCTAATGGTCCTACCGAAAGTTCACACTTCTGATTTTGCCTGTCTAGAGAAGAGTGCTTATGCACAAATAAACCTTGAAGGATGGAAAAATGACGAGAAAGAAAGCATCAAGCCAGACAAGTATGACTGGAAACTCAGATGTAAAGAATTCAAATATTTCAGAAGATGTCTTGATAGGTATATTCCCACCTCATTCCAAGCAAATAAGATTAGCACGTATTACTGAGAATTTTATGCCTCAGTAGAAGGCCCTAATTATATTTCACACTGCTCTGAAGATTCCTGTAATATACACACGCCTTTAATGTGGAATTTTATACCCTATTTATAGCATATAGGTTCTTTTGGATATTATTACTTTTCTATGAAAGTTCCTTTGATGTCAGGTAATTACCTTAAACAAAATATTTAGCCTGTTGCGAGAACTGAACTATGAGATTTGTGTTGAACAAGTCAGCCATCATGCAGCTCAGTATAAAGGCTTCTAAGCCGCAAGTGGGGATGGAAACATTAATTACAAAGACAAAGCCAATAATGCATTTTAAAGGGCAATTTAAAGTGAGGGCTGATAAAACTGTATAGTACTACATCTTGCTTCATGCATGCCCCTAAAACCTATTTGAGCTAAGCACTAAAGAGTGTAAAAATTATTTCATTACTAGTTACTATCCTTAGCAAAGCCACAGGTTAGCACAGACTTGGCCAGAGCCAGGCTGAAACTGTGAAGACGTCGGGAGGAGTTACTAAAACAACCAGTAACAATCCCCAGTAATTTCTCCCCAACCAGAAATGGTGCATCATTAAAGATTTCTAAATTTGTATTCTTCCCATGCTAGAGGAAAACATGTCTGTTTCTCTGCAAAGCCATGAATTTCTTCAGTGCAATAAATGACACATGGCTACCATATATCAATCTAGAAAATTATGCTACTTTTATATAACATTCTGATCTAGGATTGAACCACCACCATTTTATGTCTGACGCGTTTTCAAGAAAGTCACTTGCAGTGAGAAGTCACCGGCAGATCCCCTCTTCACCTCTTCAGGCACAGTTCCTTGAAAACACCTAAAAGTACACGATTTTAAAACACCATGCCATATGAACCCACAATTTGTCATGCAAATGTTATCCCTCATATACAATGCATAATATACACATGAAACCAAAACCTCAAGATGTAACGCACGTGCACACACACACACAAAAGGGAAGTCAGCCAATACAGGACCACAAACACAATTTATTATCATTTTTTACTGATGGAACAAACTGCATCGAGACAGGTTTCCCCAACTGTCTGCACTTCAGTAATCTGAGACTTGAAATTGCTGGTTTTATTATACTTTTTGCCTAAGCAGAAGTGTAGCTGCTTATTAAGAATGCTTAATAAAACCAACAGACATTAAAAACAGTCAGCAGGGAGTGTTGCAATTAGATGCTTGCACAGTGCTTCCCTCTGTGCCTACATGCAAATATTTTTCATCTTACACAGACTTTCAGAAACTTCATCATGTTGCTGCAGTAAGAGAAACCTCCTCCCTTTTTCTTCATGTGAGATGTTAGGCCATCAATTGCATATCACAATTACTTTATAGAATAAAACAAAATTACTTGTAAATTTCTAAGTTCCCCGCCACGATGTGGGACCTCTGAAGAAACCGATACTGCAGTTTCATCCCCCAAATACTATGGGTGAAGGAGAGACTAGGACTAAAAGGGCAGATGAGATATGGGTCAGTAAGGAGGTAAAAAGCTGGAAGAACCACATCTCAGACGACTGAAGTATCTACATTAAATATATGAAATATTTTCCTTTACTGAATATAGAAATGTTGTTGAACATGTTCTGTTCTTTGGGGAGAGGGGAAATGTTTGGAATAATAAGGGCAATCACAGGGAAGAGAGGCTTACAACTTATCTCTATCGAGTTAGTCAGATGCAAAATTCACTCTGCTGTGGGATTCTCTGTGTAACAGCCAGAATCTACAGTGCTGCATGCTCTCAGCGTAATTCCTTCCATCTGAGTGAACGATGCTCAGGAGTTTATAGGAGGCACTCTTCCATCTTGTAAAACTGGCTGCACTTAACTTTGTAACAATGTCTGCAATTCTCTTTCTTCGTATTCTTCCTTCCCAGAATAACCTACAGAAGGAACTGCAGTGTATATACATGAAAGAAACCAAACCAGCAGGAGGAACCTTTAGGAGGGGAGAAATAATAGGAAGGCTCTGAATAGCTGGTTCACAGAAGGGTTAAGGTTGGAAAGGACCTCAGGGGTCATCTTGTCCAAACCCCCTGCTCAAGCAGGGCCACCCAGAGCCAGTTTCTCAGGACTCTCTCTGGCTCCTTCCAGACTTGCTCTGCCAAGTGAGAGGCTCTGTTCAAGGCAAGTAATTGCAGCTGTCTCACCTCACCCCATGGATGCTACAGGACATAATCCTTTTCTAAACCAATTCTATAGCCGATCTGTTACAAAACCTTCAACCTTTCTGTAAAGGCTTCCAGTGAGAGCCTGGTAGCATTTGACATGAGCTTTTCTGATGCCACAGTCTGACAAAAGCGGCTTCCACTTTGTCAGAGCTTTGTTCCCACTGCCATATCCTCGCCGGCAGCATAGAAAAATGTCTCTACCAGAAGCCAGTATGCAAACAAACAAATCTTGCAAAAATATTCAGTGTGAAGGAAAGCCACACCCATCATATAGGTCTGCCCAAGTCTGTCTTTTCACCATATTTATATTCTAATGTTCCAGGTTTGTTGGTTTATTAATTGCAAATTTGTCTGTGTGAGTCTCTTGCACATTCGTTATGGTCTTTATAAAAGATTCTCTGCAAACGCCTTGAGGTCACACTTGAAACCATGGTGTGAACTATGCCAGACATGGAGTTTGTGAAAGAGCTTCTTCCAGGACTGTGCATGATGTCTGCCTCTCTGTGCAGAGGAATTCAGAAACGAGGTGCAACTACAGCAGGCCTTTCCTGCCGCTCAGCAGCTGCCACCTCTCCTCTTGGCCATGGCCAGTTCCCACAAGATGGCATAGCACAACTTAATCTGAGCTTAATCTGAGATTTAAATGATGACTCCTTGACTGATGCAACAGTCTGCCAGCACACTGCCTCACTTCACATCTCTCACGATCCACTTCTCTTATGCATTGTCTTTGCAATTTTCCCCTAAATCAAAACACTGCCCATCGCTCCCTGCTGACAGCAGAGCACTGTTTCTTTACAGCCCTTCTGCAAAATAAAGTTGCAATAACTTGAGAAGGTAGCTTTAGGTTGTGCGATCTACCTGAAACACCAGTCAGGCAGTGGAACATTGAAATGGGAAGGAGTTGAAAATAAAAGAAAAATGAGACATAAATGAAAGAGCAGGTGGTTTCAGTTTTTTCAGCTCTGACAGTTGTCAGTGCTACTAGTGTTTTGGTTTAAATCAGTCTTAAAGCAGGCTCTCCCTAAATCTTTAGAAAGAAATTTAAACTGAAATGGAAAATGGACACTGGTTCAATCAGCACAACCTCTCAATTACACACAGGATCTCCATTATCAAGTTGGAAAAAGAAGACTAAAAATGACACTTCTGGTAGCCACACAGGAAGTTGGAGAGAAAAGCAACAACAAAAAAATGCTGTGTGAAGGCTTCCCATTCTTTTCAGTATATGGTTTCTACCATTTTGTCTGCCCAAGCTGGTATTTCAGCTCCCTATCCAAGAGCATTCTGTGCAGAAGCTCCCACACTGCCTGATGTGTCTCTGCCTGTCTGCGGTCAGGGAGAAAACAGTTAAGTTGAGCAGCAAAGTGACAAGAGAGGCAGGAGCCTGCGGCAACCATGGGAACAATTTCTAGAGACTTGAGGCTGAAATTTCAGAGGGAAATCATCCCAACTACTGTAGGCAGGCCAGAGAGGGGCCCCCAATGGCACTGGCTTTGAGTTTTAAGGCAAAATGTTACTGTAGACGTGCATGGACCTGACTTTACCATCCTCTAAAGAGCCATAATAATGACAGCCACATACCTGCAAGAGGTTATAAAGCAAAGCAGGAATTTTGCCTGCACAAAATGTAAACATCAAAACAGATGGCACAGTTATGTTAATCGGTTAATGTTTGCAGAGTGCTTTGAAGATGCAAAGCACTATAAAGGTACTAAATACTTACAGTCTTGTCTAGACATCATCAAGCTAATTTTTAGACTGCAACGTTTTCAGGCCAGACAGTACCTCTCTGTATATGTTTGCACTATGCCTTTTGTAACGGGATCCAATCTCAGGATGTATTCCTAAAGGAGGAATAAGAGAGGAGCAACTCCTGGAGGTGAAAAGCACAAGCTAACAGCTCCTGCTAAAGGAGTATGAAGTAGCACAGCAGAGAATCAGGCTAAATATTATCAGGGGATGAGATAGGAGTAAAAATGTACTCTGCTAGAATCAAAATAAATACAACACTTTCGTATAGCGCAATACATAAAATACGCATTCAACACAAAGACGATTTTTCCGACGTTTCACCAGAGAAACAGGTAAAGATTGAGGCTGTCACAACAAATAACCCTTTACAAAAGAGTTTGCCGTAGTGGTGAAAACTGTTTACTGCACTAACAAGAGAGGATGAGAAAACATCTTTGACAGAATAAACTATGTATGTAGACTTAATAGAGCTGTGAGGAGTGCACTGGCAATGACTGTCACGCAAAGTCCAAGTATGCAATTGAACAAAGCAAATTATGAACAAAGAGATCACAGATTTTGTTGAGGTTTGGGAAAAATCCTTCTAAATCATTTCAAAACTCACACTTCTTGTTTGCTCTAAGGAATGTTGCATACAAAGAAAATTAAATTCCAGAGACATATTCTGCAATAAGTGAGCCTTCTGTGTCAGACTGCCTCTAACCTAAACCAAACCTTACTATTCTGATGTTAAGAAACCACAGATTTCAGAAACCTGTTCCACTCATGTTTCCCAGTCAGCTCAGACTGTAAATGGGGAAACAAGTCTGGTGTTACACAAAAGGTGTGGACAGCTGAAACACGTAATCCTTAATCATAAACTAAAAATAGACCCAAACTGACCACCCAGTGCATAACAAGTGCTACCGAGCATGGAATCGGAGAGATCTCAGCTCAGCCACTAGCTCCTGGCTAGGAGTAGAGTGGAGGTGGCGTGTGGAGGCCTGAAGGCAAGCAGCTCCCAATCCCTCTGAAACAGTCCCTCCAACCCACTCCAAGGCAGCACCAACCAGAGCCATAAGGGCATGGTCCCCTTTCCCCCTCCCTTTCCCTTGAGCTCAGCTTTAATCGGGGGGCTCATAGTCAATATAGAAAAAACTGAAGGAAGAAAGGAGTGTTTGGCGTTTAGAACACTGATCTTTCACCCTAAACCACCTTTTTCTTTTTCAGATCAGAAATGTACATTGTGAAATGTGGTGGTGAAGATGGTTTTAGGCCCATTTGTACTTTCAGAGCATCCCCCAAAACCTGGGGGATTCCTACTCTTCTAGGGGAGCATGCAAATGGTCTACTAACTCGCTATTCGCATGAACAGCTGTACGACAAAGGCCCTATGCTGTAGATTCACTTGAATAATGACAGGTAAGGTTATCTTCTTGCTTTTGAGGTTTTGTTTTACTTATTTTCCAGCCTCTTCACTTCAGCAGTTAAACATTAATTTCTAAGCAAAAGCAAAGTCTTAATATCATTACAGCTCTTATTTCTCAATTTGTTCTCAAATAGTTTCTGTCACTGTACAAGAAAGAAGACTTTAATTGGAAAAGGATTAAAATAATAATAAAAAGTGGTCCATTTTACTGGCACATTGAAGAGCAATGCCAACACCATAGTAACTTTATTCTTCCAGGGAAAGTGTTGCCTTTCCCTCTCTGTTTCAAAAAGCATGTATAAATAATAAGCCCAATTTTCAGTCTCAACTTACCCTTTTCCTTGCTTGTAATTTTGCATATGCTCGCATAATTACGGACTGAAATTTGCAAATACAATTACTTGCTGACACACATTGTTATTTGAATGATAAAGCATTTGATTGTATCCAATGAAAACAAGATGTGAAAGCAAATGTGTTTTAGCAAACCTAATGTACTAACTTAAGCTTCTGTTGTTTTATGGAAATACGATCCCCTAACAGTATGTCGACACCCTGTAGTGAAGTATTGTCTAGAGACCTTACATTAAAAGCAAGATAGCTGTCTTGCTGCATTATCACATTTACACTTGCCTGGGAAGAAATACAGCTACATAGGAACAATTACTTTTTACTTTTTAAACAGGAAAGTTTGCTTTCATAAAAATAATCAAATTAACAATGGCATATTAGTGGAGTCACAAAATAAGTAACAAAAAGATGCTGCTAAATTAAACTAATTCAGAATTCATATTGCATTTTGATGGCAGTTCATGACATGTAGTAAAACCACCTGTTTTCTCTGCCAAAGAGAGAAAAAGAGTTAAATCAGAACTCATGAAAAGAAGAGCAGCTGTCAAAACTACAGTTTAGCAAAACCAAGAGGCCTTTGAGTTCACTTAGATTTGCCAGTGACTTTTGAAGCTACTTTTATTTTTGGTTACTTCAAAGTTAGCAAACCTTTTATTAACAAAATTCCATAGGAAATCCTTCAAACTGCACATGGGGGGCTGTCTGTGGCATGGTCCTCTCTCACTGCAGTCTTGTAGAGTTCTTGATGGATTTCCTAGGGCTCACCATAAATACAAACAACTGACCAGAAAATCCAGATGAGGTTCAACTGTATTTCAAGAACAGCTATGACCTAATACTTTCTTGATACAGAGACACAGACGTGAAGCTAGGGAGATTATACTAAGAACTCATTTTGGTTAGTATCTTTCAGAAGAGAATGCAAAGTATGGCTAAGCAGCTCACTGATTACATTTAAAGATATTACTCAAGAAATCTAAGGATAGGAAAGAAGTTACCGATATCCTTAAAGGCATTATCAATAAGATAAGGAAGACAAAAGAAAAGCTTTTTGTTACTAATATTTTTGTCTATATTTGAATATACTGTTGTCAATGGAAAAAAAATCCAGAGCCTGGAGTCATTCATTTTAAGTCTGGAAGCTGGCACCGAATAAAAACACAGCCAAACACACCGAGAGATATTTAACAAATGAATATTATATGGAATCAATCAACGTAACAAGAGTTACCACTTCAAACTATTCAGAAATGGTGGCAGTGTTCATATAAGGAGAGCTTAAAGATTCCTACATATTTTTTTTTCTCTGATTTTATCTAGTTTCAAAGCTTTCAGAAATCATGCACTTTATCTTTTCTTTGCAACTGAGAGAGCTGTAAGTTAACCTTTTTTACAGTAAGACCAAAATTCTTAAGTATTTCCATAATCCGTAGTCTTGGAAGGCAGGTTTTAAAGAAAATGCAAATCAGTGCATGACTACAGAGAAAGACTGCAAGAGTTGTAACTCTAAGCCAGCAGTGACAATGCACCATAAATTGGATATTAACTTCAGGAAGAATCAAACAGCAAAATTCCAGTGAAGTCTTGAATAGTGTCAGCTTCAAATTATAATCCAGGATATGTCTGCACCATGTTGGCCAAACTACAGATTAAAGCATTGTACAAATATAAAGTCTGAGGACAGGTAGCCACTGAGAGCAGCTCAGTATTTACTGCTGCATTTGACATAAGTGTTTATTTATGAGGGTCAAACTGACTTCTTTGTGTTTCAAAACCCCTAGGTGACCATACTCTATCATCCATATATAAATGCTCCAGCAGTCCAGGAAGAAACCTATGCTTTATCAGACATATTTACAAGACACATCCTACCAGCACGCTGTCCATGGTCACCAGAGAAAAGTACAACACTTTTCTGCATGGGCTGCCAAGCACTGCTTCCTAAAACCAACCTGAACTTGTGTTTGTATTCCAGACTCTTGTTCCCATTGGAGCTACACAGGATCAAAAGCTGTTTATTCCTTTGGCTTAGTACATTCCACACCAACGAGGTTTCAGGAAAATGTGCCAAAACCGCCGATCAGGGCTTTCATGTTGTTAGAGCCTAAGGAGGGATGACACAGTGTGTTTACAGCTCAAACGGCTCTGAACTCTCCAGTTCTCTGGGCAGGAGAAAGACAGCATGACTGCAGTCCCCTGATTATGCCTTGCATTTTTTAAATGTTCAAATCTTTGCAGCCTTTCCATAGTGTTCAGTGCACTTTGACCATAAACTGCTCCAGAGTGCAGGCAAAAACAGTTGGGAAAATATTAATCCTCTCCTTATATGGCGAGAAGAAAAATGAGAAAATACAGGCTGCATTCAATGTGATAAATGTCTAAGAAATTCCTCTTTGAGTGGATTCCCTGAGTCTACCTTCTACATTCACAGAACACAAATTATTTGGCATACGGAGATAAGAATTTGTGTCAGCTCAAGTTAATTTTGTACCACAATTATGAGAAAATGCTGTTTTGACCTTTAAAAAAAATCTAGTATCTGCAGACTTTCACCCACTCTTAAAAGTTAATTTGAAGTGCTGTACACCAGTTCTTGCAAGTTAGACAAGCGGTTTTATTTTGCAGACAAGGAAACAAGATAAAATTGTTAAGTCACTTCCCTAAGTCATTATTAGGTCTGGAGAAAATTTCAGAAGACTCAATCCTGTATCCTGCATTGTCCATTAATCAACATTCCTGACACAGTATGTAAGTATAAGCTATCACCACTATACATGTTTGCATTGTATCTACTAAATGGCTATGTGAGTTGAATAAATTACATTAAAGTAATCTCTCTTACTGGGTTGCTTTCCTGTTGGGTCAGCATTGCAGTCTAGGTCACCACACAGCTGTAGGAGAACTGTCACAAGGAAGTGGGCAAGAACATGTGGCCGGAGGTAGAGCAAGACCAAGTGCAGACAGAGATAAAATTAGACACAGAAAGCAGACAGTGGTCTAACAAAGTCCTCTGGTTTGGCCACAGGGTGCTGTATGGGTTTTTTTTTATTTGTGTATAAAAACATAGAAATATGGGGCTGAAGAATTCATAGATGAACTAGTTCAACCTCCTACTCTAAGGCAGGATCAAGTTCACGCAGAGCACCTATGACTGATGATTATCTAAACTGTTCTCACCTCTAGTGAGGATAATTCATTGAGTAACCCTCACGTAGCCGCTGACGATGCTTTACCATCTCAGTAATGGAAAGGTTTTACAGTCTTTTAGCCTAAATCACCTCTGTGGCACATTAGATTGATTTCTTTGTTTCCTCTGGAAATTTTGGCAAGCCATTGATCACTGTCACTTAAATACTGACATTTTGTGTATCAAAGACTAATATCCTTTCTAGTTTCCTTTTTTTTTTTTTTTTAGCCTAAGCAAGCCAGTTCTTTCAATCTTTGCTCTGTGATTACCTGTTTGAAATATCATTCAGAACTTTCTCTCCTTGAGTTTTGTCTTTCTTTGAAGTGAGGGAACTAAACCCAAAGAAAGTATCCCACTAACCAGCATCAGTACCAAACAGCAGAAAATTACTTCCATTGTCCAGCTATTAATTTACCCTTTCTGGATGGAAAACTGAAATATCACTGAAGACGCTGAATGAATTCCAAACATATATTTTTATGTGGATAATAAAATTAAATATTATGCAAGGAAAGTCCCTGCCCTAGAGAGCTAGCTCATCTTTTGAAACAACATAATTACACATACATTCTCTCACACATTATAATCTGGCTAGCTGCCTGTATGACCTACAAATTCTACTTCTTGTTATGTACTTTCATTTATTCAACAGTCTTTGCTTTTCAGAAATGCTGTGCATCATGACTTTGGCACTACAGTCACCAGACCGAGTAGGAACATCCTGGACTCTGACGACAGTTGCACTTACTGATAACTGTAAGGACTGTGCTTTCAGATGAGCATACCCACAGGAAGAGTTGGTGGCAAACTACGCTTTCTAGTTCAGACTCCAACTCTCTATGCAGGACAACTAACCAGTCATCTGAAGGTGCTTTTTTTCTGTCCGGCCACTTCAGAGGAGAGAAATCAGAAAGCAGAAAGCAAGGCTCCCAGTGAACAGAAAAAATGTGGACAAAGTGCAAAAGGATCACTGCTGTAGTGAGGGAGCATAAGCAGCATTTAGGAGCAGGTCTTTCTTTTTTCATAGGGCTTCCCATATTGCATACTCCCGTGGTCAGTTGGACTCACATACAAATCCTTTTTTTGCCAACTTCATCATCCTGTGCAAGCTGCCAGAAGAAGGGGAATCTGGGGAAGCGCTGCTTAAAACTACTGGTTACAGGGACTGATCAATACTGGCTCTAATGCTCCTTTTTGCAATTTTTTTTTTTCAAGATTATTTTTCTGCCAGTAAGTTCCTGGAAATAGTTCCCTATAGTGGAAAACACCTGCATTTGCACAGTTTAGGGCAGGAAAGACTGGCTGGAAGGCACCAGCTGAACTTGCCACCATTGACTCCAATATGAAACCAGAGTCTTCAATCCCCTTGGCGAGGCCTGAGAAATCACAAAGGAAATTCAAAAAATAGACTACTTTTATACCTTAAGAAACTGCAGATGCATTCATACTGGTTATAGGAATATCACAAACTACATGTTTCCTCCTGGCACACTACGGCTACCAACATGTGTTGGGCTTCACTCAAATTGCTTCTCATAACTCACTGTAACACAAGCAATCTATAATTGTTTTTGCAAATCACGGCAGTAGATTTTCTTTAATTTTAACCAGCAGCTTTGAAGCAGACCAGTAAATAACCAGAGTACAGTTCCCACTAAGCTCCCCAAAAAGACTGTAAATACATTTAACAACCTGCAGTATAAACACATCTTCTGCTTTCAACCATCACTGAATAGCTTCCAGAAAGTGTTTTTGTTAGGAGTGTCTTTGAAGAGAAGAAAGGCTTTAAAGGACAGCACTAAAATGTCTCTTTTTCCAAGGGATGTATCCACACTCTCTGCTGCACTGCAGTCTCCCAGATGAATCAGAGATCCACAAATGCCAGTAGCTAAACTTCTTTCTGAAAATGAATGTAGTAATTGGTCTGATTAATTTAACATTTCATAGAATCCTAGAATCATAGAAGGGTTTGGACTTGAAGGGACCTTAAAGATCATCCAGTTCCAACTCCCCCATCTTTATGGCCTTACTCTGGACCCGCTCAAGCAGGTCCCATTCCCTCTTTTTGGGAGCCCCAGAGCTGGCTGCAGTGCTCCAGGTGGGGTTTCATGAGAGCAGAGCAGAGGAGCAGGATTACCTCCTTCAACCTGCTGGTCATGCTCCTTTTGATGCAGCCTAAGATACACTTGGCTTTCCGGGCTGCGAGCGCACACTGCTGGCTCATGTTCTCATTGATCAACACCCCCAAGTCCTTCTCCTTGGGGCTGCTAAGAATCCATCCTCCATCCAACCTGTACTCATGTTTCGGCCTGCCCTGACTCATGTGCAGGACCTTGCACTTGGCTTTGTTGAACTTCATAAGGTGAACTTACTTTAACATTATAACTTTAAGTGGGGAATATGTGACAATTGATGGGAGTCATAGAAGTTATAATTGTGTCTTGGCTTACGGTATTTCCATAATACACTCCCACTGTAAGTGCTTAAACTAACTCAGATGTCCGAGTAGCAGTAATGTGGCATTTGACAAACTGCTGGCTATGGCACTAAGCTGAGGCACTAAGCTGAGTTTTAACAGGTACCACTCACCTGGACTCACACCTCAGCTAGCCACCATAACTTTTTGTGCCACCATCCTATAAAACACATCACGGAACTGATCCAGCATAACAATATCCAGTTCCCTTTTTCCTGTGGAGCTGTTTTTCTACACAGATTTTTTTCAGTGATGGCTCAGCAGTTCAGCCGTGCCAACAGTCGTACTGCCAAAACCTCAGTGGTGGCAGGCAGATGTACAGAGCCAGAAGGCTCTTGCAACTGACTTTGCCGATGAAGCCACTGTCTTACTGAGTTATGCTCTCAGGAGGCAGCAAACTCTAAAACTTCCCTTGAGCTCAGCTAAAAAATGCCACTACAGGAGTATATGTAACACTCTGAGGCAGCTTCCAACTTAAAAACTACACAAGAGACAGCAAAATAAACCTGAAATACAAAACAAAAAGTGTTCTTGAATGAAACTTGAATTAAAAAGTAAATTATGTTTCTTTATTGCACTTGGGGTACTTCATGCTTCACCAAATTTGCAATTCATCAGTCACTCTACATTTGTATAAAATGAAACCAATTGCAGTCTCCTCCATCTTTACTAATGGTGACAGTCTTGGTAAACATGTAACCTGGTGCTTGGAAGAAGACTCCTTCAGGGGGCATCTCTTGGAGTGATTTGGTGCAAGCCGAGAGAGCTGGTGATACAAGCCCTGCTGCCTCTTTGCCCCTGAGACCAGTCTACTGTAGTCTCTGGTTATATTAAGCCAAAGCCAGGCCTCTTCTATTGCTGATGCTGAATGTCTCATATTCATCCCAAATGTCAACTGCGCTTTAAATGACATTTCTGAAAAAACTGTAACATAAAGGGAAGAGCTGGTGTACATCTGCCTGCCATTTCAGCTCCACCTCCAGCTAGGGTAAGCAGGAGTCACTGTGAAGGTATTAACTCTGACTGTATTGCAGCCAGGACCATCCCACCAAGGATACATTAGAAATGACTAACAAAGGAAGCATCACTTTATGTGGTGTGCTCTGTCATGGGGAAAAGCACAGTTTTGGCTGTGTACAAATATACTTTTCAGCTTAAGGTAATGCACAGAACTGGGTTAAAATCAGGTTGGTTGGATCAGGTAGGGAGATGGTTATTTTTTCCTATTTCAACACTTTGAGGCAAATACTGAAGGCTTCTGCACAGCTGTGCAGCACGCGGGTTGCCTGGCCATTTTATGACTTGTCTGCTCTACCTTGCCTTGTTTCACAGTTTCTACTATTGAAGAGCACTACTTTCAGGGGGTTTCTGTTCCTATTTTAATTGCAGAGCATGTAAAAGGCTCTTCAGTTTTCAATAACAACAATAAATCGCTATCAAACCCAGAAAGACATAAGCATTTGAAATGTGCCTCCTTTAAGAAGTAAATGGGGAGGAACAAAGGCTGATCACAAAAAGCTAACAAGGATGTGTTCCAAAGCAGAGATCACTTCTAGAGTATGAAAAACTACCTCTGCTGGCTTTGAAGAAAATACTTGACCTTGACCTTGGGCCTCCCCACGAATATCTGTTGAGCTACAGCAGCAGGCTCTGCTTGCCTCTGCTTACACTTAACAAGCACCTGCTCAAAGTGGAAAATCCACCAAGCAAGCACGAGACATATGCTTTGGGGCAGGCAGCAGCTCCATGAGAAGCTCTAGTGGGGGATGCAGGAGATCCAATGAACTGGGAATAACCTGACTGATCTTCAGTTCTACCTTCTCTAGAAAAAATATCTTCTGGTAGCACTTCACTGCAACCCTTATGTTCTCCTCGGTTTTCACAGCAGTTTTCTATAGGCTCAACTACTCTTGACTCAGACCCAGGCCTCCTAAAGAACATTTCAATGAACTACAGCAGAATACCTAACATAGTCTGAGAAGGCCACAATGTAATGACTCTGGCAATGACTCTGGCAATCATTATTGTTACATTGCAACTAAGAAAAAGTCATGTGGAAAGAAAGGATTTTTATTTTTTTAGTTTGATACTAAGAGGGAGTGGGAGAGAAGTGCCTTAAAACAGAGCAGTATGATTTAAATGGCATTTGCCTCATACCTAACACTATTCACAATGCAAGTGAGTAAAAGCACGATGCTAGCCTGCCAAAAGAGTAATGCACTTTGCTGCTCTCAGAAAACCTTCAAGCAAATTCTTTGTACACTGCCGAGGAAGTCCTTTGGTTCTGCTTCAGTGTAAGGTCTTTACACTGCCAAACAGTCCCGAATAATGCTCCTAAAGCAATGACAGAAGGAAACCTGACAGAAAAATGAGGTTGTGACAAAGTTCCTTGAGTTGACTAGCTTAGGCACTGGGCTTTTGGAAAAGATGTACGAACCCACAGTGCCATTACCTCAGCTACTTATTTGTTAGAGAAGCTGAGGAGCCGAGTCTGGGAAAAGTGCAAGCTGTTTCTCAAAGTAACCTCTTGTCCGTCTGGCACCTTTCAGGGGACAGAACGTCTGGGTCACATAGGAAAGAAGCTGGAGTCCTGTGAACCTTCACAGAGCCATGTTGCAAGCTGTGTGAACTGCTGCTTCAAATGAGGCAGCTGAGGGGAAAGGGGGAAGTGCCACTCTAAACGTCTCACAAAAGCACTTAAAATACTGTAAAGCTTCTAGAATAAGAGACTCGGTGCTACCAACCCTTGCAATTTTATTGCAAGTCTCATGATGCTCTGTTTAAAGTCACAGCTTTTGAAAACAACTGATTACGGAATCAGCTTCCATTAAAGAAGGCCTCCAGCAGAGGTTACACAGAAAAGCCTGAAAAGCCCAAGCAGGCTGCAAAGCCTCAAGTCAATAACATGTTTATTAAAGGCTTATGAGCTTTAAGCTAATAATGATTTTGACAGACTGGCTTATGACTTTGTTTAATAGTTGGTGTTAGCCATATCAGAGAGGAGAAAAAAACCCAACAAACCCTGCCTCAAATCTAAGCCTAAATGAATTCTTCAACAGCATGAGAAAATTGGCAGCAAAAAGGAAAGCTATCTCTGGATTGCTTTGCCTTTGAAAGTTTCTCAACAAAACAACAACAAATCTCATACTTACCTATATCAAAGGGCACTAATCAAAACCAGCAAAACTGCAGAAATATGTTGGGCTTATGGGGCCGTTCTTGGAATGAAAGGTAATAAAATGTGGAAGAGAATCTCTGGGTTGTTGATTCCAGCACAATAGCAGGGGCCTGGCAGTCAGCTGCAAAATAGGTGCAGCAACTTCAGAAACAGGAGATGTGGGAGCTGGTGGAAAACAGATGGATCGTTTGCCTACTATGCCAGGGAAGGTTATTTTTTGCTGCTTCTACTTCCATCCACATGAATTATAATGTACATCCTGTGGCTGTTGACTGTAAGGGAAGTGGGGCGAGAGGATCGGGCCATGGCTACAGCAGTGGGAGAGAACTATCAACACTCATCAAAGGAGCTTGGATGGGAAAGAAAACAGTCTTCAAGTAGGCCAGATCAAGATAACAGAGATGTAACGCCATGAATAAACTATCACTTCCACCTTTGCTACATTTATCTCTTCCTTCATCATTATTTCTCCACTCTCCCCCACCACTCCTTCAGATTTCCATTTCCAAGTAATACAGATCAAGATGTGTGCTTTAATTTAAAGGGAAAGGCACCGAGGAATACACAAAGAGATTAAAGCAATCAGACTTATTTCTCACTTGAAAGTTTTGTTTTTACAGGGAGGAGGCTGGTCTGATTTGAGTCAACAGTGTTTTGTCAGGGTATCATTGCCATGAGCAGCAGAGCATCTCCAGCCAAGATTGCAGCTGAGCCTGCTGGCAAGAGCCACACCAGAGACGGGAGCAAAGAACAGGCAGGGCAGGGAAGATCTTCCCATCCAGCCTATTTGTCAAATCACCATGGAAGAACAGAAACAGTGATTTTCCTGCATGAAGGGGGTCTTTTTACCTGTAGGAGACACAGATAGGTATATTCTTTTCCCAGTCTCCTCTCTGAAGCAGCTTCTTTTTAAAGCTGCTATCATGCCGAAGACTGTTAAGAATAAAAAGCATACTTCTTCTAAGATGGAAATTAAAAATAGTTACAATCATACAAAGAATTCCTGGACACTCTTAACCAATGCCTGTTGGGTCTATCCCTGCTAAAATTGCTGCATGGAAATAATTTAGAGGTGGAAAGCCAGCCAGGCAACTCACAGGAGACGTGTAGCCCATATTTTTCTAGATTTTGGTTAAAGTCTTGTTTCCCATTTGCTTTTAATATACCCAGGATTCCTCCCAGACCTGCTAAGCTTTGCACCGTTTTTGTCCATGCAGTTTAAAATCTGTTTTACAGATACCAGAAATAAACAAACAGAAAAGAAAGCTTCAGGGAAAAGAGCACAGCTGCCATTAAAACTGCATTGTTTTTTCCAAAAGCCAGTTTCACTGACCCAACACACCTCTAGACAATGACCACCAAGCACAGGGTTAGCAAGCCCAGACCTTCCTTATCAAAGTGACCATACATTTAAATGTAGAGAGTAATAACATGGATGTTGATCTTAAAATGAGGCCATGGACACGTGGATGTCAGCCCTGCGCCCAACAACAGGGCATGACTTCAGCAGGGAAGAGATCAGGAAGGAGCAATTGGAATTTAATCCAACCTTTCCTGAACCTTTCCTACAGGAAGCAAAGCAGAGCAGCTCAGTTAAAAATGGTACATGCCCCTAAAAACATGTGTGAGGCAACTACTGCCTTGTACTGATGTTGCTATTTTCTGAAGCTTTGGCAGATGTTTTTACTTTGGGCAGTCAAGGTCCCAGGTCCCAGGTCATACCCGATTGCCCTCCAAGAGCTGAGCTGGTCGGGCTGGAGGGAAGGTTGCAGATGCAGCAGCTTGCAGCAGCTTCTGCAGACTTGACAGTTGGTTTGCCTAGGCTGCAGAGACGCGTCTGCTGTTCAAGCTCAGCTTAGTAAGGCTTTCGAAAGATGTTCTTGTTTCACTGGCAACTGATTTGAGTCAGTCACTTATCAAGGACAGAGAACTTTCCACTGCGGAGACACCAGATGAATTGTTAGTTTACTGGACAATGTAGCCAGTTGGAAGAACTGGGATGGTGCCACGCTTCAGCTCTGAAGTCAGGCTGATGCACTACTTGTGTAGTGTACACTTACGCAGTGACACACTACAGGCTGATACATCACTGCATGGAATATATTTACATGTGCCTGCTGAGATATATACTACCGGTGAAGCCTTGCATATAAATGTAAGTATTTAACAGCAAAATAGGGGTAAGTCTGTGTGTGTATAAAAAGATTTTTCACTCAAGGGCTTCATTTAAAACTTGTAACCAGGACACACACCAAATAAATAAGACTTGTAACACACCAAATAAATACTGCTGTGACATGGTTTTACAGAATCTGCAGTTTGTTGGTGATTGGCATTTGTTTATTAAAAGACTGTATGTACTATAGAAGCTGACAGTTTCCAACATCTCTATATACACAGTGGTCTTCAGAGGAATGTGCTACCCTCTTTAATATTTCTTGAACAGTCACAGCTCTTCCCTGTCCTACAGAAGAGTGAAGGAGAGGTAGAGGCAGGATAGAACACAGTGCAGTCACACGTGGTAAATACAGACATGTCATGCCTTACCAAGAACAGATAAGATTGAAAATAATTTTCAGGTGAGTAGTTCAATACTGCAGATAAAAGTATACAAACATAGGTGTTGCGTAAAACTTCTCAAAGACTGCGTGTAGCTAGATATGAAATCAAATTAATGGCCAACATGATATGTGTAAGTATAATTACCAAGATAATGGGATGTCTTAGTTAATTTAAGGAATATTAACTGGTTCATAAATCTTGTCAGATAGATTTATCAGATTGGAATATTCTGAAAACCTCACCAAACAAGCTCTGACTTTAGAAAGAGGAAGATTAGACTCTGCTGTTGCACATCTCCTACGAAAACAAAACAGAAAGGTCAAAGCAGTGTGCCTGACATAAATTGCACTTGGAAATTTCATTACGGATTGGCACGTATTCTATTCACATCATCATCATCTGATGTTACTTTCAGCCAGGAAGCAAAAGATAAAAGATTCCTCAATATTCAACATAATATCAGAAAAGGAAAACTGTATCTCAAGTGCAAAGCTGTCCAAAAAGCTCAGTGAAGCATATTCCATCTGTGAAAATTAGGTTCAGGTTAAAGGAATATTTAAGGACTATTTTGCTTCCTAGCCTTCCCACAGGACCCAGCCGTGCTTCCCAGGTACAGATCACATCCTAACTCAGCACATAGCTGCAGCTCCAGCAACACATCTGCAACATCTTTAGTCTAAGTTACACAGACAAAATTAAGCATGCCATAACTTTAGAGATAATGGTATCAATTCTTCAGCATAATTGTAAGTGTAGTTGATACAAGATTCAGTTCTGTCAGTAAAGTATCCAAGGAATTTTAGTATCCTAAACAATGATTCAATCATCTAGTAAGGAGATACCTTATTTAGTTGAACATCCACGAATACTACAGTAGGACTTCTCTGATGCAACAGATTTTATTCCACTCAATGTTATGTTGTCAACAAAAATGTTCCAAGCCTTACTTACTGCTTACATTTTAAACCAGAAATAACTGAGTGTGTCATATTTCACAGAATCATAGAATCATAGAATTGTTAGGGTTGGAAAGGACCTTAAGATCATCAAGTTCCAACCCCCCTGCTATGGGCAGGGACACGTCGCTCTAAATTATATCACCCAAGGCCTCGTCCAACCTGGCCTTCAACACTGCCAGGGATGGAGCATTCACAACCTCCCTGGGCAACCTATTCCAGTGCCTCACCACCCTAACAGGAAAGAATTTCCTCCTTATATCCAATCTAAACTTCCCCTGTTTAAGTTTTAATCCATTACCCCTTGTCCTATCACTACAGTCCCTAATGAAGAGAATCATGCAAGTTAGGAGGCACATACACACCGAAGTTTTTCTTCTATAACAATGCTAAGTGTGCCTTCTCCTGCAGTGATTAATTTGAAACAATAGGATGTACATAACGTCTTACATGAAACTTTACCAGACTTTTTATTTATTTAACTCTTTCAATCAATTTTACTTCCAACCATGTACTTTTGTTTATCTAAGATATTCAATAGGTCATTAATAATTAGAAGCAAACCTCTGTGAAATAGCTTGAGTCTTGCACAGTTTTAAAAAGCCCTGATTTGAAGTCTGGCCACATTTAACAAACAGACAACTCTAGCTGAAAGGTGGAGGTTTCAGGTTCTGCTAATCATCCCCACCCTTCCTCATCTTCACAGATTCAGAACAGAGGAGTTTCCTGCCTGTTGTGATGATTAGTACTTGCTCACTATTTTAAGCATAAAACATACCATATAAGCATGTGTCTTTATTCTAAGCGCACAGAGCCATGCCATTCTAGGACTCTGCAGCCTTGTACGCATCCTGACACTAAGCAATTTACAACCTGATCAGATCTAGACCTTGGCTTACCAGGCCTTGAGAAACAGTGCTGACTACTTTCATACAAGGAAACAATTTTCCCTGCAATATGTAAATGACGGTAGAATTGGCTGTTATAGGCTGCTGAGGGCAAGAATTTCACAAAGCATATGATGACATCTGTACAGATCAGAAGGCTGTCCAGAGTTGCAACAGATAAAAATTCAGCAAGAATATTAAGCATCTGACTCCTGGGTTTAAGCCAATAATGACGAGAAATCAAGCGGAAGCTTAATATGCAGGACTTAATTATTTCCTTTCCCTTACACATTCCTCTAAAACCTGCCTGGTTCACTTACAGACAATTAGAGGGCATTTTCCCTGTCATCCAGCTTTTTGGTTGGGCCAAGATTGTTCCAGGAAGTGTTCATCTCTGTAAGACAAACTCAGGACCAGCCCCAGCCACACTGAATAGTGTGACAAGTGCTCATCACCTTTTCTGTGATGCAATGAGCTCACAGCAGGAGCACTACACTCCGTGGTTCTGGCACCCACTATAGAGCATCCCACTAGACTCACAGTGGGAAAGTGGCACACACCACACAGATTATGCTGGGCTATCAGGGCATATCAGTTCCTGCTCAGTGTAAGCCCTTTGGCACGCTACGGTGCAAACTGAGGGAGAGGGCAGTTCCATTCAGGCACAGAGGCCAGCCCTGAGCTGAGTTACTGTGCCTTCAAGGTACCAGAGCTCAAGGGCTTCAGAGCACTAACACCCACGTCCTGTTGCATGCAGTCAGCCCAATGGTCAGCAGGGCATATGAGCTAGCTCAGTGCTGATGGCAAGTGATCACGCTGATGAAATCAATTGGAAGAAAGTTAAGCTATTCCTATACAGTGATGCCCACGAGCTAAAAAAAACTTTTCAAGCCAGAAATGGCTCTGCAGGGGGGACGGGGACAGGGACGGGAGGGGACTGGGATGGGATGGAGAAAGCTCTAGTACTCCTGAATCCTCTTAATCTGCCACACAGGAAGTTGAGATTAATTGCCCCTCTCTGGATGCAGGACTCCTTATCCATAAACCTAGTCACACTGCCTTATTGCAAACCCCCTCCTCCTACAGCCATTGACTCTACTGTGTATTGAAATAACCATCTTTCGTCTTTCTTGATATGCTTATGAAAGTGCTGTACAGCAAGCAGCACACTAAATGATTTACATGACCCACCAGGGATGGAGAGGGATTTACAAGACAAAAAAGTATCACTGAGTTAGACAGATGGCTGTACTGCAGGGGTTATGGCTGAGGAAGAGGCTGCAGAGACTAATCAGAAAAGGGAGGTCTAGACTTCACAACAAACTGCCAAGCACAGGGTTGTAGCAACTGCTGGATGGGGGCAAGATTTACGTAAGAGACTGTCCAGTTTATTTTAAGGCTGGGTCAGTATGCAGACATGTAGTCTAAGGATTGGAGGGGTTGCTTGTTAGATAGGGGTTAACAGTTCTAGTATGCAAAGTCTGATGAATACATCTTGTTGCAGAGGGGGCTGCTAGCAAAGGCTTCCTTCTCCAGTTGTGTGATCCCTGCAGCCTATGAGAAGGCAGAAACAGATTAATATTAACAGAGAGCAAGAGTGCAAGGAAAACATCAGGTGGTGTAAGCCAGAACAATAACCTAACCTCATCATTGCCAAGTTTCTGGAGATGCAACAGCAAGGGAGACTTCCAAGAAGGATACTGTGGGTGCCCAGATGTTTACAGGGGCTTTCAAGAAAGAGCGCTGGTGCTGAAAGCACAAAGCTAAGGGAAGTTTGCCCATGTCACTCTTCTTCTAATCCTTCCACCAATTTCCCTTCCTCCATAACAAAATCTCTAGCACGTAAATTGCTTGCCTTTGCTTTCAAGACCTATTCATTTCCTACCTGTCATATCTCATTTCTCACTGAAATATCAGCTCCTGTCTCTGATCAACCAGTGGTGCCAACACTCATCACCAACTTCAGTGACAAGCTGGGACAACAATCTTTGCAGGAGCATTTGCCATGGATATGAGCAAGACTGCGTTTGTCAGGGCAAGAGAAAAGTACGTGGCAGCAGTTGAAACATGAAACTGAATTTTAGCTAGATGAGAAGGTGGACAGAAACAGAAGATGTTTTGAAAAAATTCCTATTTGTCTGAGACTCTTCCCAGGCTCCCCTTGCAGCTGTGGTTTTTTAATTCCACATACTCCATCCCCAAACCAAAACAAGGTTGTGTTATGAGGCTCTCGTGACTTTCTGCAGCATTTCCTTGCTATAGGCATCATGTAAAAAATTTTCATTGTTTTTTAAAGGAAAGCTCAGTTACCCAATTAATTATAATGAAAGGCTGTAAAACAATCATACAGTCAAAACAGTGAATTCAAAAGTTAATAGGAGCAGTAAAACGGCTCCTATTAAAAGGAAGCTACTTATTGTAAATAAAGGGTTGTTTTGATTTAATTTCTACATTCCTTTACCTTTATTCAGACACATACTATGTATCAACTTGACCATGTTATTGTAAATGCAGGAGCAACATGAGCCACAGACGCACCTCATGGAAACAAAACACAGAATGCATTAGTACTTGCTAATCTGGACTTAAACTTCAAGTTTAAAATAAAAAAAAAATAAAAATTGAGTTTGTGGCCAACTGAGTAATCATGATGTAACTATCGGGCATCCCCGCATGTCATATCCCATGGATCACAGAACCACAGAGTGGTGGAAGTTGGAAGGGACCTGAGGAAGTAATCTACTTAAACTCCACTGCGCAAGCAGGACTACCAAGAGTGAATTGCCCAGGTTTATTTTCAGGCAGCTTCTGATTACCTCCAAGGATGGAGACTTCACAACCTCCCTGGACAACCTGTGCCCATACTTGGTAATCCTGACAGTGAAAAATTGTTTCCTGATATTCAGAGGGAACCTCCTGTGTATCAATGTTGTGTCCATTGCTTCTGGTCCTGTCACTTGCACCACTAAAGAGCCTGGCTCTGTCCTCTTTGCAGCCTCCCTTCAGGTATTTCTAGACATTAATAAGATTATCACCCTGAACCTTGTCCAGGCTGAGCATCCTCAGCTCTCCCAGCTCTTCCTCATAGAAGAGATGTTCCAGTTCTTCACCATCTTTGAGGCTCTTTATTGGAGTTGAGTCTCCAGTACATCCAGGTCTCTCTTGTGCTGGGGAACCAAGAACTGGATACAGCACTCTAGGTGTGACCTTACCTGATAAAGTAGTCATAGACAAAATTTCCTTCATCTTTATCTATACATTCACATATGAGCAAAGCGAACTCTATTAAACACAAACATTAGGACACCTGTCCTTCAACTGCTTAGGCATTCAAAACTGAAGACATATAAAGTCATTAGCCATGTGTAAAAGCTGGGCTTCAAGGCCTGACTCTGACTCAGACCTCCATCTCTCTCATGCTAGTAAGTTTTGTTGATTTGTTCTGTTATATCCATTTCATACAGGTGGTGAGTCCAGAAGAGACTTCAATTCCTCAAAGTATTTTACTTCACCAGCTACCTCCCTCTGCACACCAGCAATGGAATGAAATGGGATGTGATATTTCTGAGTAATGCATAGCCAAGTGACACAATGATAAGGGGACTAGAGCATCTCCCATACGAGGCACTGAAATGGATTGCCCAGGGAAGTTGTGAATCACAGTATCACAGTATGTTAGAGATTGGAAGGGACCTCAAAAGATCATCTAGTCCAATCCCCCTGCCAGAGCAGGAACACCTAGATAAGGTAACACAGGAATGTGTCCAGGCGGGTTTTGAATGTCTCCAGAGAAGGAGACTCCACAACCTCCCTGGGCAGCCTGTTCCAGTGTTCTGTCACCCTCACTGAGAAGAAGTTTCTTCTCAAGTTTAAGTGGAACCTCTTGTGTTCCAGTTTGTACCCATTGCCTCTTGTCCTATCATTGTTTGAATTGTGAATGCTCCATCCCTGGTGGTGTTCAAGGCCAGGTTGGACAAACCCTTGGGTGGCATGGTTTAGTGTGAGGTGTCCCTGCCCATGGCAGGGGGGTTGGAACTTGATGATCTTAAGGTCCTTTCCAACCCTAACTACTCTATGATTCTGTATTATAAGTGGGACACTATATTCATCTCAAAGAAACAGCTCTAAGACTACTGAAGGAGAACATTTGGGATTTTGAGACATCCATAGAGCATTGAATGTTTAAAAACAGACGCCAAGTACACTATCATAGCACTGTGCAAGGATAAGCATTAACTCGATCTATCATTTTACCAAAACGTTCTAGCATACACTAAGTAGAGCAAGTGTGAGAAGCAAGCAAGAAAATGATTGTCAGCTCAGCACAAAACACACTGGGCCAACAAAAGTATTTCACTTGCAGATGAGAAATTACTTGCTGAAACTCTTCATACAGTCAGCAGTATACATGGTTTTTTTTGCTTCCCCCCAATCATACACATCTGATGATAATCACTCTAATAATCACTCTAATCTGCCAGCATATCTGCCGGAACAGACCTGACATAGCAGCTATTACCAATGAACTGCAAAGCCTTGTAAAAGATGAAAACCAGTGAAGCTATCAAGTCCTTCAGGACTGGCCAGATGCCATGTGATGATGAGTTGCCACCTGAGTTCTGTAAAGCCCACCAAGACCAGGTGGCTCCAGTCTAACCAGGCAGCATTTCAGGAAATGGAGGAAACCAAATTTTTGCAATCCCTCTCAAAAAACTATCTGTTCTTTGACAGAGACTCCCAGAAAGGCAGTGAAATGCCACGGATAACAGACACACTGTAAGAATTTAGGCAGACCAATCACTGCAAGAGTGGTCATTTAATTTTATAACCCAGTCTGCATTTAAGTGTCATGTTAAAGTATAGGAGAAGGCTTTAATACCATATTAACTGCAAGAAAGTAGATGCAAATGCAGAATCATGTCTTGTTTGACAGAGGAAGTGAGGGATCCATTGGTCATCATGGGAGAGTTGCCGGTTACCAAAAGGGCTTTTGACTGGGTCAAGTGAAAGAACTTTTTCAAAACTCCTGAAGGATATCCACTGTTATTTAACTGCAAGTATGCATCTTCTAATGGTTCTATTTCTCTACCATTTGAAGCACTTGAAAATATTGCTCACTCTACTACTTCAACTTGAAATTTCTCCTGGGAACAAATATACCAAAAAAGTATGAGCAATCAAGTCTATAAAAATGATAGGATGCTGAAAGAATTCTGCAGCCACTCCAACATTCTGTTATTGATATTTAAAGGTCGGTTTGCTGAACCTCAAGATCTTCAAATTAACCAAGTATTTAATATCATTGCTCTGTATTCCTGGGTTAACAGAATCTGAATGATAATTTAAACTGAGCAAAATAAAGTAGGACCTGATTAGGTAATGGTTGATGAGGTACAATTAACATTACTATTCAAAATAATGGGTCAGATTTTCTTCCATATAGAATTTCTGCTTGGTTCAGCAAGAAGGGTCAGAAATACAATTACAGTTCCCTACTTATTTGTCCAGCCTTGAAACACAGACAAGCCTCAAGTCTGCTTTAACATGCAGCAGAAGGAAAACCTCCTCAAAATATACTCTTGTCAGCTAAAGAGAGATGGAGTACTTAAACCACAGCTTCTCCCTGTTTCCACCACATTGCCTGAAGATACTCAAGTCTTAGGATATGTTGGGAATGGCATAAAGAGTAACTGTCTTAGAAAAAGAAAACTTCAAGATGGATCTGAGCAGAGCCCCATGTGGGTAGATACGAGGACAGAAAAGACAAACAAATTAAATCTCATTAATTACATAGACAAAGCTTGTATTAACAGAAGTAACTACAGTTTGTGGTGCTGCACCTATGTGACAGTTTGGGTACCTAGAGAGTAGCAGCACTGCAGGTAGCTGCCTGAGAAAACACTAAAAACTGGATTAAAAACATGAAACTGCAAAGGTTTATATGTTTTGTCCTTCTAATTCCAGACAGCAATACCCTAACAGAAAAGCAAGACACATTAGGAGGATATAAGTAGGCATTACAGCAGAAAAAATTCATCTCTGCTAAATCAAAGCAAGCTTAACAGCCTATGGACAGATAACACAGACCTGTGCTCCAATCTTTCTCAAGAAGTCTTCATATACTATCATGAATAGTTTTACCTACTAAGCAACCCAAAACCAAGAAGATGTGGCTGTAATAAAACTGGCTTTTTCCTCAAATACAGAATAAGCAGTGCTTAGCTTCTCAGTGATCTAATAAAGTGTACTGGGTGCTTCTAACTTCTAAAGGCAATTAGTTTAAATGGAAAAAAGTTCATACACACAAAGCTATTTTACACTTCTTTGGGGAGTCTGTACAGTAGAAAACCTGTAAGATCTTGAAAAACTCAAAAGCAGACTATATAACCTACATTTGAATAAGGTTTAAGCTTTCAAAACAAAATATTTTGTAAATGACTGTCATGACATATACAATTTGCTCCTCTTCTCCACAATCACTTAGCTTTCATAATATATATCTATAATATATATATGTATCAGATGCATTTCTAATAGAGCACCATTCTCCAAACAAAAGGAAGACATCTGACTTGGAGTTAAGGTTGAGACAATATAACTACAGTTTAACAGGAAAAAATATTCTAAGACATTGCAACTAGCAGCACCTTTAGAAAACACAGAAATTTAGAGACCAAGTTTGACATGAAGTCTGTGTTTTATCCATTTATCCCACCCCTTTCCTACTGCCAAAAAGCCACAAAACCATAACAACCCCAAGAAATGCTTAAGGAGGGTGGAGGGTAGTGAAGCTACTTTATTCATACTAAATTCACAGAATTCTTTATAGGAAGAGAGTATGTCAAGAAGGAAATCACCCAGGAAAACAACTACATCATAGCAAGCGTATGCACATAGTAAAAGTGGTCAAAACCTGTGTGATGCTATTCCCCTGTCCCCCCATTTTTATAGCTGAGGCTGAATACCATATATAATTAAAAAGTGGTAAAGCGTTAACCAGACGAATACTGTGGTATCTACTCCTTGAGGTGACAGAAAAGAAATCGTATTATCTGCATTCATTCTCAGTACAGAGCTTCCCTGACTAAAAGCAACATCTCAGAATTATAGGTGGAGGCATAAGGTGCTGTAATTTCCACCTCCTCACACTTCCTTAGAGCATCAATTTTTAACATAAGCAGTCTGTATGATGCTGGAAAGGCACAAAGTTGGGGTATTTTTAAAGAAGTTTTCATGCAGGACAACGAGGTAGAACTAGAGATACACTTTAATTGCCTTCCTAGACAGGAAAGGAAACCAAAACCAGGGAATTAACATTCCAAGGAACTTTTTGCAACTTAATACCAAACAAGTTCAACAAACGTTTCATTTGCCTGCTAACAGGCTCCATCTGAACATAGCTGCAGTGCAGTAAGTTACACAGGAAGTTTGGTGAAGCTCAGTAGACTGCTTGATACCTCATTTCCACTTGGCAACAACCAGGAGCTCCCTGGGTATTCCTGGGAAAAGAGTGCCCCGAAAGGGAACTCAGAGCTGAACTGCTGCTTGGCTTCCACAGCTAATTTATACCTGAAAGGTACTAAATAATAGTTACTGAAGGATTCCTAGTGTGATTTACTGTGGTTTTCTTTTTTGCAAAGCTCTTTCTAACATTGTAATTAAGTCCTTAATTTTCCAGCAGGAACCTGCAACTCTATGAGGTTTTGGGTATTAAGAACAACTTCCATGAAACTCAACAAACATTTTCCTAAACAACCCATCTATATCATACTGCTTACTGACGTAGATTTGCAAATGCCTGTATAACTTAGCAGGAATTTCAAATTCACAGGAACTAAGCATGTTTCCATCAAGATGCCATTGCCAATCTGAGAGCTGGTTACCTACACATGCTGCTTTTGAAGAGGCTGATCTAACAGAACTGGCATTAAACACTTTCCCAGCAAAGAGACAGTGGTGATGACATTAGGTACCAATCATCAACAACAGCCGCCTCATCACTGCTGTTTACAGGAAATGTCCAGTCTCATAGGCAAGGCACGGCACTACTCTGCAATGACTTGGAAGCGGTTATCAGCTGATGGCTCCTTCGGAGGTTCTGCAACTTAGACCACTCCTGACAATTATTAGGAACCAGCCTTGACTGATGGACTCCCACAAGAGGAATTAGCAAACTGATGAGGGGTCCAAAGGAGGAAGGAATTCCCACCCAGCACAAAATCCTGCACCAACTGTGGATCATGCTTGAAGCCTAACATCTATACTAGTGCCCCCCTCAATGCCTCACACACTCAGAGAATCACAGAATAGTTAGGGTGGGAAAGGACCTTAAGATCATCTACTTCCAACCCCCTGCCATGGGCAGGGACACCTCACACTAAACCAAGCCACCCAAGGCTCTGTCCAACATGGCCTTGAACACTGCCAGGGATGGACCATTCACAACTTCCTTGGGCAACCCATTCCAGTGCCTCACCACCCTTACGGTAAAGAACTTCTTCCTTATATCCAAACTAAACTTCCCCTGTTTAAGTTTTAAACCATTACCCCTTGCCCTATCACTACAGTCCCTAATGAAGAGTCCATCCCCAGCATCCTTGTAGCCCCCCTTCAGATACTGGAAGGCTGCTATGAGGTCTCCACGCAGCCTTCTCTTCTCCAGGCTGAATAGCCCAAACTTTCTCAGCCTATCTTCATATGGGAGGTGCTCCAGTGCCCTGATCATCCTCTTGGCCCTCCTCTGGACTTGCTCCAACAGATCCATGTCCTTTTTATGTTGAAGACACCAGAACTGCACACAATACTCCAAGTGAGATCGCATGAGAGCAGAGTAGAGGGGCAGGATCACCTCCTTTGACCTGCTGGTCACATTCCTTTTGATGCAGCCCAGGATACAGTTGGCTTTCTGGGCTGCGAGCGCACACTGCTGGTTCATGTTCATTTTCTCATCGACCAGAACCCCCAAGACCTTTTCGGCAGGGCTGCTCTGAATGTGTTCTCTGCCCAGCCTGTAGCGGTGCCTGGGATTGCTCCGACCCAGGTGTAGGACCTTGCACTTGTCATGGTTAAACTTCATGAGGTTGGCATCAGCCCACCTCACAGGCATGTCGAGGTCCCTCTGGATGGCATCCCTTCCCTCCAGCATATCAACCGAACCACACAGCTTGGTGTCATCGGCAAACTTGCTGAGGGCGCACTCAATCCCACTGCCATGTCACCAAGAAAGATGTTGAACAAGACTGGTCCCAACACCGATCCCTGAGGGACACCACTCCTAACTGGTCTCCAGCTGGACACTGAACCACTGACCACAACTTTCTGCGTGTGGCCATCCAGCCAGTTCTTTATGCACCGAGTGGTCCATCCATCAAATTGATGTCTCTCCAATTTAGAGACAAGGATGTCATGTGGGACAGTGTCAAACGCTTTACAGAAGTCCAGGTACATGACACCAACTGCTCTACCCCTGTCCATCAGTTCTGTAGCCCCATCAAAGAAGGCCACCAAATTGGTCAGGCAGGATTTCCCCTTAGTAAAGCCATGCTGGCTGTCACCAAGCACCTTGTTGTTTTCATGTGCCTTAGCATGCCTTCCAGGAGAATCTGCTCCAAGATTTTGCCAGGCACAGCAGTGAGACTGACTGGTCTGTAGTTCCCTGGGTCATCAATTTCCCCCTTTTTGAAAATATGAGTTATATTTCCCTTTTCCCAGTTGTTGGGGACTTCACCCAACTGGCATGATTTTTCAAATATGATGGACAGTGGCTTAGCAACGTCATTTGCCAACTCCTTCAGGACCTGCAGATGGATTTCATCAGGTCCCATGGACTTGTGCATATTCAGGTTCTTAAGATGGTCTCAAACCAGATCCTCTCCTACAGTGGGCCTAGGGTCTTCATTCTCACAGTCCCTGCATCTGCCTTCCAAGACTTGGGTGGTGTGGTCAGAGCCTTTGCCAGTGAAGACAGAGGCAAAGAAGTCATTCAGAACCTCAGCCTTCTCCAAATCCAGGCTAGCCAGTTCTCCTGACAGCTTCCAGAGAGGGCTCACATTGTCCCTAGTCTTTTATTCACAACGCACCTATAGAATCCCTTCCTGTTATCGTTGACATCCCTAGCCAAGTCTAATTCTAACTTGGCCTTAGCTTTCCTAACCTGGTCCCTAGCTTCCCGGACAACATCCCTGTATATTCTTCCCAGGTTGCCTGTCCTTGCCTCCACCTTTTATAAGCCTCTTTTTTCTTCAAAGTTTCCTCAGCAGCTCCTTATTTATCCAGGGAGGTCTCCTGGCCCTCCTGGTGCACTTCCTTCTAGTTGGGATGCAACACTCCTGAGCTTGTAGTAGGTGATCCTTGAGTATCAACCAATAGCCTTGGGCCCGCCTGCCCTCTAGAGCTATATCCCATGGAACCTTACTAAGCAGGTTCCTGAAGAGGCCAAAGCCTGCTCTCTTGAAGTCCAGGGCAGTGAGCTTGCTGCACGCTCTTCTCATTGTCCTGAAGATCTCGAATTCAACCATCTCATGATCGCTGCAACCAAGGCTGTCCTGGAGCATCACATTTTCAACCAGCCCTTCCCTGTTGGTGAGCACGAGGTCAAGCATGGCACCTCTCCTTGTCGGTTCCTCTATTACTTGCAGAAGGAAGTTGTCTTCCACACAATCGAGGAACCTCCTGGATTGCTTGTGCTGGGCCGTACCGTCGCTCCAACAGGTATCAGGGTGGTTGAAGTCCCCCATGAGAACAGTCAGCGAGAGTCATGAGAACAGTCATGATAATATCATGAGATGTCCAGAACAGTCCTTGAAACCCATTTGCAAATGATGAGTTACCAATACCAGGAATGCACATCCTCATATCCAAACATAGCTGCTTACAGACACTTGGATCTACCTGGTAATAAAGTTTTTCTCCACAAAAAAGCTGGATAACTTAAACCTGAATGAATGCCTATAGTAAGTATGGACATAGTAACTGTCCAGCTCAGTATGGTCTGAGCCATTCATAACATGCATAAAATTAATTTATATCAGCATCATCGCCCAATGATTTAAAAATCTAATTTTAATGGCTGCTTTTACTACCATCTTCTCAGCAAATAATTAATTAATTGTAAATAAATAAATTCGGATAAGCCAGGAACATGTGAACAAACATTTCAACCAAGAAAATCTCTGAAGAAATGTTTAGACTTACCTGTTGTTTTTAGATTCACATAATCTCTCATGTTTTCCTAAGCTACAGTGTACAAGCCACACCTCTGGACATGTGGTAGCATGATCCTTATGACAGTATGAAGTGAGGTGAGTTGTCCCTCAACCTCTCTGAAGTTCTGTATCTTGCTATGACTCAAAAATGAGACATTGTTTAAAACTACAAAACCTGACAACAAAATCCCCTCTCTGACACATTCTGTTCCCTTTCCGAGAAGGCAAATGCTTCCAGTGAGTCAGCAAGGAAAGTACCTGTCATTGTCTTCACTATTCATAACTGATCTAACCCTCCTGGCTTGCTTTCAGTGCTGATGCTTTTTAACCAGCATGCAGTTCTGACAGAGATTACATCATAGCAAGAGAAATTATGCACCACCTAGATTCTGTGGGTGACTGCAGTCTACTATCTATGATATTGTGCCTAAGTGACATAATTTTTGAGCAATATTGCTTTGATGAGCAAATAAAAGGAAAAGGCATGGAATATAAAGGTCTGCTATCACACAACTTTCATCCTTCCCTGGAACTTCAGCAATAAGGATAATTCACCATTTTACTACTTTAGTCATCAAATTTTACTACACTTTTGGTAGCATGAATGTTTTCCCTCTAACACTCTGGCACTTGGTGATTTTAAGGTCTCTCTGTTCAGCTCTGAGCAACAAAAAGGTGCAAATTTTAATAGCTGTTACAGTCACTCCTCTTGTCTCTTCTCTTTCCGTGCCTGAGACTTTCAGAGCCTAAAATACATTTAAGAGTTAAGTATTTGCAAGACAAGGGCTCTCTGAACAGCCACACACTTGGGGCAACAGTCCCAAGTCTCCCAAAACTTTGGCCATACAGCAATGGCAAAAGTTTTCCATATTCAGAAGCAAAATATTTGTCTATTTTTTTCCCCCAGTCTGATGCTTCTTTTAATTGTACTTGTTGAGCAAATTATTTCAGATTTTTTGCCAGGAAACTTTATTCAGTTCCAAAAAGCATCCAAGGACTCTTAAGACTCAGTATTCAAACCTGAATATATTGAACTGCAGGCAGTGTGAATCCAACTGCACGTCCAGCTGTGCATTTTTCAGTTCATATGCATGTTCACACACCATTGTCTTTATTAAAGAGGAGCGCAGACATTTTGAGAGTAAATTTAAGGTGTGATCCTTTCAGCGAAGTCGAAACAGGTTGGAAAGCAGTGTGCCAGTGTGACATGGCATTTCACCTTTCCGTCATTGCAATCTTTCCCTGTTCATGCACTAAAGCCTTATGTAACTGGATTTCAACATTACATAACATGTATGAACACGAAATGGTGTTCCCAGCAGACTCAAATCTGTACATGCATCAACAACGGTTTAATAATAATTCTATAATGGTTTTGGAGTTAAAAGCTCTGGAGTCCAACTGCAATGACGATTACCTGTGGAACACAGGAAAACATTCACCACCTTTTTATGTCTCACTCCATCTGCAAGTTCAAAAAAGGGGGGCGCTATGATGCCAACCCCACTTTGACATTGTTATGGTAATTAAATTGCTATTTGTGAATTATATGAAAAGCTTCAAGATGATGTTTCAGTTATACTTGCTAAAACAGTCACATTCAACATCGTAGAATCATAGAGTAGTTAGGGTTGGAAAGGACCTTAAGATCATCTAGTTCCAACGCCCTGGCATGGGCAGGGACACCTCACACTAAACCATGTCACCCAAGGCTCTGTTCAACCTGGCCTTGAACACCACCAGGGATGGAGCATTCACAACCTCCCTGGGCAACCCATGCCAGTGCATCACCACCCTTACAGTAAAGAACTTCCTCCTTATATCTAATCTAAACTTCCTATTTTAAGTTTAACCCATTACCCCTTGTTCTATCTCTACAGTCCCTAATGAAGAGTCCCTCCCCAGCATCCTTATAGGCCCCCTTCAGGTACTAGAAGGCTGCTATGAGGTCTCCATTTGTCTGTGTATCTTCCCTGTGACTTATACAAAGAGCAATGACTTGCACAAGTTCAAAGTGCATAAAAACTCTTGGTCTGAGATCCAGAAAAGATCAGAAGGCTGGAGGTGACCCTTATTCACACAGATACATAAAACTACAGGCATTTATGACCATTAAAACATATGCACATACCTGTATCTATTCACACATGTTTTTTACAGCATTTCTAACACCACACAAGCTCTCTTACTTATTCTCAAACACTACACAGTCCAGAAAAAAATAACTCCAGGAAGCAGCTTCATCCTCCACTGATGCTAAACTGTATGACCCTGGTCTGTGGGGAATTCATTAAATCTTCTTGTAAGCAAACAGTGTTTTATCTGAGCAAAGATAGCAATGGAGGGCATTCCACAAACAGCTGGGTGTACCTGGAGACAGATACACACTGTGAATAGACCAAGAAATATGAACAGTTTTAAGATTTTGTGAATTATTATTTACAAATCTTCCATAAATCAAAAGAGTTTCCAAAAAGTATGTTCTTCTCTGTACTAAACTTCCCATTCCATAGCCACCTCTTAATTCAATTTAGACTATTTTTAAGCATCTCTCAAGGTATGTGCCATTTTCAATATCAGAAAATAAAGCCCAAACAATGCCATCAATCACAGTTGGAAACAACTCAGTGAGAAAAATAAAATCAACATTTTGGTCAGCCCTTTAGGAGAGGAAAATCCCCTAAGGTTGATGCTGCTTCTTTTATGCCACATTCTTGCTATTGCTTTTGAAAAATATTGCCCGCCTTTGGTTAGAGCCAAGACTAATGCATGTTTCAGTAACTAAACTGGGCTTCAGAATTGTCTAATATGGCAACTAAAAAGAAAAACAAGTCCTAAAAATAACAGACAAATTCTTGTATGTACTAACACCACCACTTTAATGGTGAGTAAAAGCTAAAGTATTTTGTAGATAATTTTTTTCCTCTTCAGTGTATCTAAGCACTCAGTTCCATAACATAATTTATCTACCCATCCTTTCTGCCAATTTTTAAAGCTTTAGAAAAAGCCCTAGTAATATCCCCTTAAACTATTGTCCTTCAGTGCTTGATTTACTTAAAAATCCAGTATTTGTTTTCAACTACAAGATACTGAAATATGACCAAAAAGTCAAATCTACAATTGATCTTGTGAACTGAAAATCAGTTCACCAGAACTGCACCTGAAACTCTCAGTAAGAAATAAGGCCCCTTGGACTCCCACGTTAATCCTCTCCTCTTCCTGTCCCAAAACCAAAGTGGCCAGAATACAGTGTTTTGCTGCTCAGTCGCAATTATTTTAATCAGTAATAACTTAAATAAATTGACACCTTGAACGCATTTTGGATTATGTTAAAGGAATCTGAGGTCCCACGTAGCAAAGGTGACCACAACAAGGAGCATTACAACTGATTCAACTTGACAAGTTGCTTTCCTTGCTGATTCACAAATACAAGAAGTAAACGGACACAAAAGAGGAAGCATCTTCAAGCTTTTGCAGGCAGCAGCAACTCTGCCTGCTGAGAAGCTTTCGATAGGATGGGCAGGCAAACCTACATGGCTATTACACAGACTGCTTTGCTACTGGAGAGCATACATATCTGAAGGTACCGACATGGCAGTATACATATACACTACACAGGTCTGTGAACAGCCGAACTAATGACAGCTGTTTACCCAGACCTTTCTGGTTGGTTTGCTGATGTAAGATGTCCTCAACATAAAAAGGACATGGAACTGCTGGAAGAAGTCCAGAGGAGGGCCATCAGGATGATCAGGGGACTGGAGCACCTCCCATATGAAGGTCGGCTGAGAAAGTTGGGACTGTTCAGCCTGGAGAAGAGAAGGCTGCGTGGAGACCTCATAGCAGCCTTCCAGTATCTGAAGGGGGCATATAGGGATGCTGGGGATGGACTCTTCATTAGGGACTGTAGTGATAGGACAAGGGGTAATGGGCTAAAACTTAAACAGGGGAAGTTTAGATTGGATATAAGGAGGATATTCTTTCCTGTAAGGGTGGTGAGGCACTGGAATGGGTTGCCCAGGGAGGTTGTGAATGCTCCATCCCTGGCAGTGTTCAAGGCCAGGTTGGACAGGGCCTTGGGTAATATGGTTTAGAGCGAGGTGTCCCTGCCCATGGCAGGGGGGTTGGAACTTGATGATGTTAAGGTCCTTTCCAACCCTAACTATTCTATGATTCTAAGATGCAAGCAGTAAAAAAAGGTTTTTCCAGGAGCTGAACCATCCATACAATCCCTTTCTCACACAGAGCATGGTGTTGACAAGGCACTGGGCTCTTCCTGCAGCTTTTCAATGGGCTCACTAATAAGGTATTTCTCTTTCACATGCTTCTCACTTTTGAAGAAATCACATCTCCAAGACCTGTTCCTCTTGTGGGGAACAATTTGTTCCAAAGATGTGAAGGGGTGAGAAGTAGGCAGGCAAACAGGTGAATGAAGATCTACATGGGCACACATGCATGCTTGCACACTCACACCCCGTGTTCATAGACAGTCACTGAAGCCTTACTTCTTTAAGAATTTCAAACAGGGAAGGAAATGTATTGCAGTAGGTTTAGTACTTAGTAGTTCTCATTTATTGCTAAGTGGCTGAAACCCTAGCAGAGGGAAATATCCACAGCTTAGCAGCATCTGGTAAACACTACACTCTGCTAAAAAAGTAGTTCAAGCTTAGTGGAGAATGGAAGTTGGCCAGAGCTCTTGGCTCAGTGGATATGCATGCTCAGTAGCCCTGTCCCCCAGGAGAGCAGCTGAGCATCCCTCCCTGCAGCTGGAGGAGCCTTTTGACGCTTGCTCCCTGTCTGTGCTGAACCACAGAAAACACTGGTGAGCACACAGTGCACCATGGGCAATGCTGCATGCTCCCACCCCAAACACCGGCACCTCAGCAGCTGTGAATCAGCTGAAAATTTAGGATGTGGAGGATCCTCCCTTTTCCCTTACAGCTGCCCTAGAGATCTGGATGCCACCTGCAGAACACATTAAGCAGAGGCTCAGCAGTGTCTTCTCAGATCTGAGCTCTGCCTATTCCACTTCTGTCTGCAAAACACATGACAGTGTTTAAATTCATGACATTCAACAATACACAAACCCCCTCTTCTCTTACAAAAGGCATAAAGGAAACCTTTTAGTTTAGTGTTCTTATGTAATGGCCATGATACTTTCTTTGTTTGGAGTTGCATTTTATCAGTAAAACAATAAGGAACTGGCAAAATCTGATTATCAATACCAAAAGCAGTATATGATCTGAACCTCTGATAGGTGGACTACAACAGTAAGCTACAAATTGAAGTTACAGTGCCTATCCGTTTGACAACTGCTAATGATATCGTTATTAAAAAAACTCCAACAAGCTCTGCCCTTTGTCTGTTCCTTATTTATTGACTGATCTACATTTTACCTGTTTATGTTAAGTAGAACAAGATGGTTGTTACATATTACTGGCATAATATCCTTGGGTAAATATGGTTATGGAACAAGACATAGCAGTTGTAAGGAAGTCAAGAAAACTCAGAGAGATCACAATTCTGGGCAGGGTGGAGACTCAAGTGTTTATATCCTCATGTGAAAGAATACATCTGCTTGATGCGGAGACCATTCATTCAACAGATCTAGGAGTTCAAGGCCATTAAAAATACATATTAAAGAGGAAGTAACTTCATTTGCCACCAGGTATGCAGTGCCAGCCCTGTTTTGTCATGTTGATGCAAGCAGAGATTGCTGATAAGATAAAGTATTCTGGAATCTACCATACCTCCCTGTTTGCAACCTGCCACATTTCCAATTGAGATGAAGATGCAAATTGTTAGGTCAAAAGATAACCCACACAACAACTTCTAGATACTTCTTTTGAGTTGAAACAAAACTGCTTGCTAAAGAGGAGTGTTGTAACCAATGGCTCACACTCAATTTTTGGTCTGAGCACTGGGATTTAAAAGGAAAACTTAATTGGGCACAAAATGAAAAAGATTTTGTCCACTCTTGCACACTCACTGGCCAAAAAGGTTGTGCTGGCACTGTATGTGACTACTGAAACAATGTGGTATTTTCTGTCAGATCTTAAGCAGTGATGTTCTTGATTTTGCTTTAAGTGAGGAAATGCTCTTAAAAAAAGAGATTATGTTCTGCTTCTGTTTTCCCTTGAGAAAAATTTACAGAGCAGTGTCATAACTCAATGTCCATTCTTCTCACCTGCAGATGACAGAATGGAAAATGCCATTTTATTTCAGAAATGAGCTACTTTTTTCTTCTTCCGTTAGTCATTCCTGCCTAAAGGCACAAGGGTTATGGAGATGACTCCTTCAAACTCATGTTTGGAGTACTAATGCGACAAGCTAGTGCTTGCATACTTGATAACTTAGGCAGCTCTATCTTCTACCACACTAGTTGCCCCAATGAAAGATTTAATTTTTAAATCAAGAAGCCCAATGACTTCTATAATTTAGCTACAAATTAACATCCAGAAATACCTCAGTGGTCTACTTGTCCTTTCATAAAGAGAGCAATCTGACTTTGTGAATCTTGTACCACTTAAATAACCTGTGTGAAATGTGTTCGAGGTGTCCTGCCTACATCAAACCAGGCCAAATCACTAGCAACAGAAGAGTGCCCTTTCTGACTATAAATTATTGAAAGTACAGGAATTACGTAGAATTTTATTGTTTTCTACTGCTGAATTAAAAAAAAATAGGTTAGAGACCTCCCTCAGATATTTTGACAAAATGCAGAACTTTGTCAGTTTACCAAGATCAAGCAAACATCCATTTTGTTCTCTGTTCCAGAGTGACGTAAGGCCCTCAACGTCAGTGACAAAACCCTCATAAGCAAGGTTGGGCATCTGTATCCTTATTCCTTTGTGAGCTTTCTTTGACGTTTCTGCCAGAAATATTAACTGCCACTTACCCAAAGTGGCATTCTCAATTTACAAATTAAAATGTTCAGCTCTATCACTAATTAGAGAGCGGAGAATCAGTGTCCACATCTGTGTTTCTATAGTGTTTTTATCACTGGCGTTAAAAGATACAGGATTTTTTTTTTTTTGTGATTTTCTCCTCCTTTAAGACACCCTGGAGACAGCAACTTGCTGCTCTTTACCAGCAGAAAACTCCCCTCCGGGAAAATAACTCAGCCATTATTGCAGGTCTGGTGGTGCAGGACTTTACATCTCCAGTTCCCACGCCACTTCCAGGAGAGTGATGCATGTTTCAGCAATATGCTTTCTCAGAATTAGGACCAGTAACTATCATGAGAAAAGTTACTTCCAGAGACTGGCCACCTGGTTACGTGGGTCCAGTAAAAATCACCTATGTTTTGGCAGGACAGAAGGTGGAAGATGCCAGTCAATTCATCCTTTTCTCCATGAGGTATTCCCTCATCTTTTTCAACAGCTGAGCAGACTGCAGTTTAGAAATATATCCACTAATCAAAATGGGCAATAAATCTACTGCATAAATTCTATCCATATGCAGAATGACTTCAGATTTCTGAACATCAAAACAGAAGAACATCATTTGACTTTTCTCCACGTATTCCTGATAATGTAAGCAATGGAGCCAAATGAAGAAAAAAGGACGAAGGTGGCCAGGCAATAAGCCTACATAGGGGTTTGAAATGGAAACAAATGTATACATGGGAAAATACTGGTGTGTGAACTCCAAAGCAGAGTGGTGAACCATGGACATCTGCAGCTCCTGAATGCACAAAGGCATTACTGTGAGGACTTCAACAAATCAGTAACGAATACTGTATCCTGGACTCCTTGAACCTTGCTATGGAAAAAAGACAAGTGGTAGCCAAGCAGTTGGATGCAAGGGTATGATGCTCCTTTAAAAGTGCTGCAACAAATTCAACTGTTGTTGGATATTTTTCCCCCCCATTTTGGTTTTTTCCTATTACTATTTTTATTACTACTTGTCTGAAATACATTATGAGGCTTAATTTTTTCTAAAGGAATATATAGCATGCTGGGAGTCTGTGATAGAAGACACTCTACACAGGCCAACTATTATAATTATGCTATGATTTTACACCCAGCAGGAAACTTATGATTTGCCACCCAGGAACAAAGCTAAAGAAATGATCTAAGGTAGCCAATTAAAGTTTTCATAAAGAAACCCTCATCTATTTCTCAAACCCCAAAATCTCCTTTTATAGCACAATCCTCTTACCACTTATCTCTCCCTCCCTCATTAATCCAGTTTCACCTAGCTGGCACTGACACATGCAGAGACGGGGAGGGAGATACACACTCATATACACACACCTTTTTCCTTCTGTTCTTCTTGACCTTTCTGATTTGGTTCAGCATTTATACTAGCCCACCTGTCTGGCCAATCTTCCCTGCAACGTGCCCTTCAAGATGAAAACGTAGTTTGATAACACATGGTGACAAACCTTGCAGAGAGCAAGCAGGCGAGCAAAGGAGAGAGAAAGCGCTAAGGGAAATCGCTTCTAACCAGGATCTGCTGCTGCACAGCTAATCAGGCAGGTATTCAGTTGTTCACTCCTGCAGACTTGCTTAGCATAGAAATAGGCTGTCTGCCCAGGAAGATGAGGTAATGTCTAGGTTTAATGCCAATCTCTGTAACTGGCAGGACACATCGGGTAAATATTTCTGCTGCAGGAGACCACATTAATTTGATTTTGCTACCAGTTTTCGTGATTGTTATTATTTCTATCACTATGAATATGCATGAGTTTACCTGCTAACGCTTAAGATGGAGAGGTCACAGGGCTCCAGGTGAGGCTGTCTCCATGCCGCAGCACTGCTCTCTCCCCTCACACTCCTCCCCACACTCATTGCTGCCTCCACTTTGTCCTTTCATCTTCTTTACGGAAGGACCAGGCATCTGTCTCCTCATATATCTTCTCTATTCCATTTATGTAGTATTAGATCCCCCTTTTCACTCACAGCATACTTTTTTCCCCCTCCTTATTGTACCACAAAACCTACCTTCCATTCAGTACTACAATACTGTGGTCATCCACAAGTGCTGCTTATGCTTTACCTGCATATTAATACAGCGATCTCTTCTATCAAACTGTCAGAAATGAACAAAACCTCCACAACATCAAACAAAACTTCTCACAAAACACTGACAAGCAAATATGCACAGGGGTTGTTTTTGCTCTTTTCCCAAGCAGAAAAAATCTTAAAAGGTCAAAGTGAAAACATAATGGGCCTGTCTGTCCATCTCAGAGCTTCATAAACACATCCAGAGCTCTAAAGCTTAAAGGATGTTTAAAGTAAGTCACAAGCACGAGACCTGGCAAACAGCAGCAAGAGGGAAGTGGAACAATCCTGTAGGATCAAAAAGAAGAATGCATTCTCCATGACATGGTGGCTCTAAAATAGGCAAAGAGGTGGCAGGGAAAGGTTTAATGACAAAGGAGGACATGGACTTACAGCCTGAGAATAGGGTTGCAAACCAGGGTTTCCCCAAAGAGACTTACTCTAGGCCATAATCACTCTCTTATTTCTCTACCAGAACAAAACCAACTAGCCATGCCTTAAATAAAACATAAATTCCCCAAACTTTGCCAAATATACTCCATTTACAGTTTCTGGATCATTTGCCTTTGAGCTCTACAGTTTACTTGAAAACAATATCCTGAGGATACAACAGTGCTCACTGAAGGCTCGTATTTGCTTAAAAACAGAGACAATGGCAAAAATTTGGTTTTAGCAAATATAAAAATATTCAAAGTCTTAATGTTGCCTTTATTCAATTTTAAAAGCCTCAAATATAAATACAAACTGGTATTTTCCTCCTTTTTCATGAGGTGTTTCCAGAAAAAAGAGTCCAACCACCTAAATACTAATACTATATTAATTTCTTTAAATCTTCAGGGAGGTTGGAACTAGATGATCTTAAGGCCCTTTAAAACTCTAACCATTCTATGGTTCCATGATTCTCAGCATAATGGGTATGATCTCACTTTTGAAGCTACCACACTGTAAGACATTTGTATGCAAACTTGCCCAGTCTGAAAAGACTGACAGCAGGGAGCTCAAGCTGAACATCCCTCTCTTCTAAAGGTGCCTGCTAGCCTCAGCTGTGGGACATGCCCCCACTCTGACCACCCAGTTCCCTGGTCAGAACCAGTCTGCAAGTCCCCAGTTCAGGTGGGGCATCCCACTTTTAAAATTACCCGTTTATGTTGGGTTGTTGTGCACAGTTACATGAATGTTGAATAACATCAGATATGGCAATTTTCTTCTGTTCAAAAGTTTAATGTACTTAAAACAGTATTAAAACTGAACAAAATCCTTGAGAACTGCTAGCAAATCTCTTGTATTAAAGCTACTTTTTTCTTGTTTCACCTTTCATCTCTTGAATATCAGCACGTATTTTAAATCATATAGCATCAAAGAGGGTGAGGATAAGTTTGAGTTCATTCTTTTCCCTTTGATACCAGTAGACGGATGAGTATTTCAGTTTAGAATCTGTTACCACTTGTGATCAGCATTAATACACTGAAGACTGTGCTCCAGCTCTTCACTTCCTTCCTCCGTGCTTCAGGGGGCCTACAGCGATGCTGGGAAGGGACTCTTCATTAGGAACTGTAGTGATAGGACAAGGCGTAATGGATTAAAACTTAAACAGGGGAAGTTTAGATTGGATATAAGGAAGAAATTCTTTCCTGTTAGGGCGGTGAGGCACTGGAATAGGTTGCCCAGGGAGGTTGTGAATGCTCCATCCCTGGCAGTGTTCAAGGCCAGGTTGGACGGGGCCTTGGGTAATATGGTTTAGAGCGAGGTGCCCCTGCCCATGGCAGGGGGGTTGGAACTTGATGTTCTTAAGGTCCTTTCCAACCCTAACTATTCTATGATTCTATGTTGTCTTTTCAAACTGTGCTGTTCCATTTGGTTCTGCTATAACCACTCCTTTCACCAGATTTAGTACTTAAAGTACACGGCCTACTACATTAAAGTAGTATACTAGCTTCCTTGAGGTTCAACCAGTTCAGGGCAGACATAATACATACAGACTTACCCACTTTTACTACATACATGTATTTCAATCAAGTTCTTTACAGTTTTTGCTGAAGAAACTGCTCAGGCATCATAATAACTTTACAAATCTGTTTCTGGTTCATCACTACCAGTGATTCAAGAACATCAAAGGAACATTTTACATAAAGAAAGACTAAAATCTGCATGAAGAGGAGGGGCAAAAGGTGACATGCTTTCTTCCAGAAAGCTCTTTATGGCATACAGCAAGGACAACTAAAATTGAGGAATCTTATGTAAATCGTCCCTCCAAAGTGAGGTGTGCCTCCTTTCCTTTCACATGCTCTGGATACCAGTGATATCTGACAAACCTGAGACAGAAGATGATCCAGAGAGCTTTGTCAGAACAAGAATGGAACGTGGCTCTGGTAAGAACGTGGTGACTATTCCTCAGCTGACTGCACGCCAGAGTGTGAAGAAAGAAACCGACCTTCTGTGTTAGGGGTGGGCAGGCATAGAAATCCAACTTCGAAGGATAAAAAACCTCCCTTTACCACAAAGAAATGCATAGCTAAAATGAAATCTGAAGGCTTGGTGCTACTGGGACCAAGGAATGAGACTCTGCCCAGCAAGTCTCAGCTACTTGGGCTGAAAAGACAAAATTAATGGGTGTGTTCTGCACACTGCTTTTCCTGATAGGAATAAGATCTCATATTGCATATTCAACTGAGGCCATTGCCCTGGCAAAAAAAAGACCAGCATGGATTTGATGGATGACACATTATAACAATTTTTCAATATTTTTTAGTGGAAAAAAAATCTGTTTAAAAAACGTCTGGTTAAAAGAAGGATGGATATGCCCACCACAGAATTGCAACAGCATCCAAGTTTTGGACATTGCCAGATTGCACTGTGTAACAAAGTGCTTCCAATTTGCTCCCAAAACCTCAACAAAACAGGTTCTCATTTCTATGTCCCTCAAGTTAGCATATTTTACGAGGGACAATTTCACTTTAAAATACAGGCATTATTTTTAGCAAGAACAACTTTAAGCCGTGATGTTACCGATACGCAGTAATCAAGGACAGCTGCTTTTGAGTGCCAGTATCCTGACTGGCCGACAATACCTCTGCTTTATGCCTTTGAGTCACTCATTCTCTCCTTCTGCATGAAAGCTTCCTCAAGGGTTTTTTCACAGAGATTTAGCCACATTCAGTTTCAACCCTGAAGGCAAAGTCCAATGGCAAGATAAAAAGAAGCCACAGTTATAACAAGGTTCTTGTTGCAACACTTGGCCATCCCAAGGACGCCCAGGCTCTTTCAATGCATTTTCAGAATTACGTCAACAAGAACATCACGTATCTCTGAGTGTTTCTGATTTTGTTTTCTCAGAGAACGATAGCAGCTTTGTACCACTTAAAAAAACAGGGACAAAGGGATGGAAAAACTAAGTGTTCCAGCCATGAACCAGTGCTGTGGAGAGTTAACACTCTGCACTGCGACAGGCCAAGTTTGAGCTGGAAGGGTGTCCTCAGTGTGTCATGTCAAGCAGCAGAAAGACAGCAGGACGGATTCATGGGTATGGCAGATTCTCCATGTCATGAAATATATGGTATGTTGTGGGTGCAAGAAGCTGCAGCAGGAAAGCCATGGCTAGGTCTCTGCGACTGCTGGAGCAGCTGTGACAATCAGATGAGGTGGCAGACATTAGGGTGCCTTTAGCATGCAGAGTATAAAAGGTCGCTCTTTGCTGCTACATGGGAACCCGCAGCAGCACTCCACAGCCAGAGAAAGGAGATCAGGCCACTTTGTCACTACTGATCAAAGGTTTTGTTAACTGGAAGGGAAGGTCTGGTGGATATAATGAAGGCACAGGGAGAATTCCTTAACAAAAAACACCCAACATTCAAGAGGATTTTGACAACAGTGTGTTCTAAGGGCATCTACCACAAAAGTCACTCGGCAAATCTCACACATACCTCTAGGCTGATGTGATCTTCTCACTCTTCCCTCCAATCTGCTGAAGAAATTCTCCCAAATCCCCTCAAGTGGTGACAAGTGCTCTTATTCTTGCTGGCTGCCAAACCTCCCTCCTCCCCCAACCTGTTACAGCAGCCATGCAGGAGGAAGATAAAAGGGAAGAAAATTAAAGTCTCTAACATGGCTTTCCTGAATCTCACTCACTGAAAACTAGGTTGATGGATCTTCTCCTGAGAGCCAAAAAACTTCTGTGTAATTGAAGTATTTCTTATTTGCCATGTTTTAACTGTGCATCGTAACCACAGGACTAAAAGGAATATTTGGCTTCCTTCAACTCAAAGAGAAATTGGGCAGTTGAGAACAGAGATTGAGTAACAAACATTCTTGTTTGCTTGTTTTTGTTTTTCTGCATTTAGTACTTAAATTTTATCCAACATAAGTTGTCTCATAAAAAACATGTGAAATTTAATATAAAAAAACCTGCAATGAAATGTTTTGACAACTTAAAAACTGAAACACTGAAATAATTCCCCAAAAAATTAGCTACCAACTTTGACAGAAACTTGTGACAAGACTAAGTTAGCTCTAAACTGTGTTTCTCTCGAGCTTACACCTCACCTGCTTCGTGGTTCACACTCCTCTACAGCCAGCTTCTCACTCAACCTTCAGCAGCAATTTTGCAAAGTCCGGAGATCCAGGATAAAACTACTAAGATTGGCCTGTTGCTTTTCAGAGCATAATAGAATCTTAGAATAGAATCACAGAATAGTTAGGGTTGGAAAGGACCTTAAGATCATCAAGTTCCAACCCCCCTGCCATGGGCAGGGACACCTCGCTCTAAACCATATCACCCAAGGCCTTGTCCAATCATGACCTTGTTCATTTCCCACTGATGTTACCATAAAAAATTCAAAATTCAAATTGTTCCTTAATTTGTTAGCCATCTTTGTGGTATTTCAAATACCAAACAGAAAATGATTCCCTTATTATTTCCTTCACGCAAAGCCACCATTTTGTTTAATGCTGAGGTATTGTGAAAACAAGCAAACTGATCTTCTATACTCCTTAAAAATCCTACTATCCAATCTATCACCATGTATCCTTGATGATAAACAAGTCGGTGTCTCTGGAACACTCCTGACTCAGGAGCCAGATTCTGGTTTTGGAAAGGTTTCTTCACATGGCTCTACCACACAGATATCCAGGACTTCAAGACTTACCATCTATTACTTCTTAAAAGAAAATGTCTTGATTGCTTCCTTGCTATGTACTCCCTACCCCTTTTTTGTGTCCCTCTGTTGTACCCTCTGGGTAGCAGACAAGAAACAGCACTGCAGACATTTTCACGTAACTAATCTTTATGAACCAATGGTGTTTCTGACAAGCCATTACCTATAACCTATGACTACTACCAGAGGAAAAACATTTTTCAACTACTTGCAAGGATACAGAAACAGCTTAAAAAAACCCCAGACAATAACTTTATGCTAGCCTGCATCATCTCCCAGCTATCTTAACTCTCCAGGGAATAACTTCTTTTATTCTGCTTAAAGTCTTGTAGTATGCACACATAGGCTGTAAAACCAGACTCTCTCCAGATGACAAGTTAACTCATTGGAAGTAGCAAGCCTAAAGCTGTTTCTTAGGCTGATGAATGCAAGGCATTTCTTTACGGAAACCAGTAAAATACCACACAGTAGTATTTTTTGGTCAACATGGAGCTCTAGGGTCAAAAGGACTTTGACAGCAATGCCTTTAATCTCTTTTCCTTGTGCTAATCAATTAATTTAAAAGGTGTGACAGAAATTAGTACTAGATTATTTTAGCCCTTTATCCAATTCCACTTGTCCTTCCACAGATCTATGTTATCCTCCTTTCTCACTGCCTGCAGGTAATGCATGTAGCAAATGATGGCCAGAGTGAAGAGCTACCACCAGGAAAATAATGGCTTCAGCAAAACCAGACTGACTGTTTTGGCACCATTTCAGCTCAGTGAAGATCATATGAAGAAAAAATGTGAATTACGATTTCAACCACCCACCCATGCCCACTTGTGACACTGTTTGCTCACACTACCCACGCCGTAATGCACGGATCGCTTCCAAATTACCACCTCTAAGAGAAAGAGCAGAGCGGAAAGTTCCCCAACCTTTCCAGAACAGTATGGTTTAACATCAAAATGCTCCACATACAACACTACCTTCCTCATTTCTAACCACATTTCTTTCCTATATAGTTATGGACTATTTATATTTTCAGTAACAGCTCATGATACCATCCTGTCTCTAGAATCTTAAGAGGAACTCGGCATGTGAAATTAAGATCAAGGAGATCTGTTATACTAAGGTCTAACTTCATCTTGTGAAGTTAACGCCATTGACTAGAGATGGCTAAAACAATGTCAGGCTTTCATCTGCTGGAAATGCACCAACATTTACTCTTTAAATGCAGCATGTGTCCTAGGCTGCTGGTGAGTCTCAGGTCGTTCACTACTGTGATACCTCTTTATTAAATCCATTTTTTAACACAGTGAGCTCATTAAAGTTCTCATTTAAAATAAAATGGTTTCCATTGAAGACAATCTACCCTTTAATCTTGACACTCAAACTCCAGTAGCCCTTAGGACCAGAACTGAAATCCCTTCAGCCTCTCAGATTTGGAAGGCTACATCTGCAACATCCCCAAGTAACAGATCATTATTGGGTTTGGTTTGGAGTTTTCTTCCCCTCCACTTTGGGATATCCAGGAGAACAGAGACAAGGGGTTTTATTTCCCATTTTCACTGAATGCACATTTTCATGCCAGCCAAAGTGAAAGCTAACACAGTTGGAATATAGTAAATGTCAATGTTTAATCTGGCCTTTCCTTTCCAGTTCTTTAAGCCACAATGCATCATCTCAGCATGATAAATAACAACTTGTCTGTTGCCTTCCCTGAACCAACCTGAGGTATTTTTGTTGCTAGGTAATGTTTTGTTGTGAGCTGTCCTCCCAGCACAGCAAAGATTAAGAGATCTCAGATGGAACCAAAGATGGCATGCCAGTAATCACAGCTGAAAGACACTTGCACTTGACATCTTGAGATGGGAACAACATGTCTATTGTTTGGAGTCATCAGTCCCTTGCTGTAACGCATGACAGACAAAACCACCTACCTCGTCAAGAATTGGGAACCTTGTCAAGAAGTCATTTGTACTGATTGGATAAACAAAAGGGGAATCTGGAGAAGCAGGTTCATAAAAACCCACAGTGTCCCAGAAATGGCCCATATTCACCATTACATTCCAGAGTAGAAAGGAGCTCTCAATCTACTTGAAGTGGTCCCAGGAGGATCCAATATTCATAAAGAAGTCTTGCATTGACCTCAAGCTTCCACAGCAGCTTTTATAAGAATACAGTGCAGCTCTGCCAAGGGAGTGGGTTTAGCCAGAGAAAAGAATAATTTTGGCCAAGACATTCCTCCATCTGACTAATCCTTGGCTTTCCAAGAGCCTGTTGAAGCCACTGGCAGCCAATTCAAAAAACCTAACACCTTTTTAGTCCCAACCTGCATGAGACAGTATTTCAGCAGCCCCAAATCAGCAAATGTGTAGTTATGTTGCATACTTCCTCCAAACTTTAACTATTCTTTTGACCTATGAGGGCATTTATTCTAAAACACATTCTCTATGCCAGGATCAACATTCTTATTAGCATATTTACAAAAATACGTATCCATATCTCCGAGTTTCCCAGCAATACCCTTGGCAGAAATAAAGGAAGCCAGACTGACAGAAAAGTTATACTCCAATATTACTGTGCTGTTTTCTTTGCCAAAGGGTTATTTGTCAATGCAGCTGACAAATTGAAAAAGGGGAACACTTTTAGTGCCAGCCCCAGAAAACAAAGGAAGTGAAAAACAATGCTCATTCCCTTACTGAAAATATCACCATACAGCCATAAGGAGGAGGAATACATGGGAAGAAAAAGAAGTCACTTCACCGAGGAACCTAACTCCTTAATCTTATATTCTTTTAAGACTATCTAAGTAGAGAGACCATCTACTTTTCCCAGTTAACAAGCTATTTGCACATTCTGGTGGCAACTAGGCTCCCATTAGCAGTCAGAGATCCTTTTGTGCTAGGCACTGTAAAAACACTTACGAAAAGGAGAGACAGCCCCAAAGGCTTTATTATCTAGAATAAATAAATTACTATGAATTAAGACTCAATTTTCTAGCAGTGTGGGTAATTAAACACTGGAACAGGTTGCCAGGTGGTAGACTCACCATCACACAGAGTCCTGAAGACTGTATTTCTCTCTGAAAAATATGCCTCCAACTAATTTATAGGAAAAACTAACTGGCTAACTCTACCAGGGAGGGTCAAGCTGAATAATTACAGTGATCAATTCTGACCCTTGAGCCCATGAATTCTCCCCTATTCAATCTTTAGCCCATGAGTTCTCCCCTATTCAATCTCTTTTTGTGCTAAACCAAAGGCAGATATTTAACAGGACAGCACTAAGCTGCTACTAATACTTATCAATTGGCATAAGGCAACAATGACATCACCCTTCAGAGCTTCAGCCACTGGACAGATTTTTCCCCTGCTGTGTATCCCAGTTTTGATTTCTTCTGCAAACTGAAGCAGTCCTCCAAAGTTCTATGCCACAGCAAGAGTCACTGGGTAGGGCGGAAAAACATGCTTCAGTAAAGGATTTATCTCCTAAATCTTTTGAAAAGGAGAATTTTCCTTCTTCAGTGCTTAATCTCGTGGGTGTTATTTGTCTGTACCTGGTTACACTGGCAGCATGTCCCCAGATCTGGAAGCCCAAAGAAATTTTCCTGCAGTGGTCTAATGACACTTTTGCCTTTTTTTGTAAGCACAGAGTGTGAACCGCAGGGTTATCCAGATGGACGTCTTAAACTACTGATGTGACCCCTGCTCTGACTTCTTATCTGAATGTAGCATCCAACAGTTTAATCCAAATAAACCCCCTTGGGTCAATATTATGAAAGGCATATGAATGAAATTCCAAGGCATTTTACACCCTCAAATTAGACAATCTAATGAAGTCCTCTGGGCTCTAAATTCTGTGAAGTCAATATAATGGCTTCTCCATGGGCAAACAGCACCCAAAACATTATTTTCTATCTCGTATTAATGTGACTTTCAGTTTAATTAATACTAAACAGCTTAATCTTCATTATATATCTCACTGTGTCTATGCAACTGCCTTGGCTACTTGGAAGCATTAAACTACTTGTCCCCAGTGACTTCTTAACAAACAGCAGCATTCTAGTGCATGTCTGGGAGCTTGTCTCCCTTTATTAGCCATGTTACAGACCACTGTGCACAGGTGGTCGTAAAAGTGTGCTACATCTGTACATCATTCAAACTCAGAAATGCAGAGCAATGTTAAAATAAAATGGATTTCTTCAAAATGGTATTCATCTCATGGATTAATACAAAACTCTGTGAGACATTTCACTCCTTAGGCCCCCAGAACCTTTCTGGACCACAGAAGAGTGAGGCAGCAGTAAGACCTTCAAGATAATGCTGGGTTTTGTTATTGCAGCTTTAAGAAAGTTGGCAGACCGCTTGTCACATCCCACACCCTTCCCACATCCCTGCCAGTTGTCTTCAAGAGTGAAGTCAAATTAACCTTAAAAACCTGAGGTAGTTGGCCAGCAGCTGTGGAAATACAAAGAACAAAGAATGGTAGAGGCAGCCAAATCATTTCCTTAGGCAACAGCAAAAGAAAAGGGAATGGGCAAAAACCTTTAAGACCCAGGGGAGTTTGGGTATATATATATACTTGTGCTTGAGGGCAAAGTACTCCCTTCCTGAATCCGAGAAGGGAAACAGATAAGAGAAGTTGGTGTTTCAGGTTAAAGAAAAAAAAAGAACAAAACCCCTCAAAACCCCACCGCCCTGAAAGTTCAGCAGTTTCTCCTTCTTTGCTTCAAAGTCATTGACCAAGTATGGATTTTATTACATTCCCATTCTAGTTTGAATTCCAGACGTGATGCAAAGCACAAACAAACCCACTCCTATCAAGGAAAAACAAAACCAAACCTCAGCAACCCACATAACCACCACTTTTCAAAAAAGCTCTGCTTATAAAATGTTAAGAGAAGAATCATTTGTGTCCAAATGCCATTCGAACTGGCATCGCCGCTCAGAAATGCTGCCCAGTATAATCAGTAAGACAGATTCTAACCTTCAGGAATATTTTAATCATCACAACCATCCATGGTTATCAGCTCAAGTTATGTGCCCACCCCTAAAACATTCTTTAAGGAGAGTTCACTGTACTGGCACTAGTTTTAGGGCATGTATTCTATGACTTAACAAGTAGCTACAAGTCTAAGAGAACTGTGACGTTTCCAAAATGGCAAAGGCATGCCACCCTCAAATGAACTATAATAAAAATCTATGTCAGATCAGTGCAGGGGCTGAAGTTTTACGCAGAGCAGACATCTGCCTGGTAATCACCATCAGCATAGAGACTGGTTGAATACTGCAGCAGGAGCATCTTAGGTGCTATTTTTCCATCAGGCTTATGCTGGTTTCGCAGAATCATAGGACAGTTTGGGTTGGAAAGGACCTTTAGATCCCCTAGTTCAGACTCCCCTGCTATGGGCAGGCATGCCTCACACCCTCACAGTGAAGAACTTCTTCCTTATATCTAACCTGAACTTCCCCTGTTTAAGTTTAAACCCAGTCCCTGGACTTCTGCTTTTCAAGCCAAAGTAAGCTCCACCAGTGCAAATAGCAGCTTTGCATCAAGACCAAGAAAAATCAAACCAAACCCAATCCACCCTACATCACTACTCAGGACAGTTACATCTGAGTTATGCAGCCTCTCTCTCCAGTCTAGAGAGAAGCAAGGAGCAAGACCAGACACTTCTGAAGAAGGAACCTTCAGGACAACCCAGGCACTCTCCACAGGAGCAGTTATCTACACCTGACTCACCTCATGTCTGCAGCAGAGCCGCTTGCACTGCACTTTACTGTAACTGCCATCTTAAAAAAAACACAAACCAAACCAAACAAAACCCCTTTCAGTCATAGATAGGCATCATCTGCTTAATATAATCATATCACTCCTTTCCAAATGCAAGAGATGAAAGGCCTCTATTTCAAAAAGCTGTGAGACAGCAAATTAAACATTGTGATAAAAGAAGTTTCTGATCAGCAGGTGCCTCCTGTGTTGGCAGTAGAAGATCCTCCTGTCTGTCAGCAAACACGAAGGCCCCCGAACAATGAGGGCTCCCACCTTGGGGGCTCTGCCAGAAACACTATCACCACCTATATCAAGTAGCTGACAGCACATGGTGTTATATGCAGAGATCACCAGAAGGTCACCGAACATTTACTTTATGGTTAAAAGCCAAAATGAGATTATCCCCACGGATGCCACCTAATAAATACACACACTAGGCTGTGAGGGATGCCAGCTTGTCTGGAGCAATAACCACTCACAGTGCTTGTGCTGTCTGGTGCAAAGGGAGCCTGAAGAAGGAGCCCACCACATCTGCAGAGCAATATCCACCAACCACTTTATGGCCTATGCATTGAGTTTTGCTCTTTAAAGCCTTGCCCTGTGCACACATCAAGCGATATTGCCTGAACAGCCTCACCTGAAGCATCACTGCTTCTTCCCATCTCTCAGCAGGTTATTTCATTAGGATTAGTATTTCAGCCGAGGTCTGCAGACTGGGAAGAGATTTATTACGTATAAAATCTGTGCAGTAGACACCTAAAAATGTGGGCAGTCCTCAGAAACAAAAGCACAAATCAAGGGAAAACAAAACCAGACCTCAACAACCCAGAGAGAGCACTGCAGAGAAGTCCACGTTACACAGATTCTAAAGGTAGCATTAAAAAACAAGGCAAGGAGGAGGGCAAAAATGTTCCGTCAGTCTAAGGAGAAAGGCCTAAAGAAAGAACAGGGAAAGGGCTTAAATAATATCCTTTAGTTTTTTGGTGGTTTTTTTTTTTTTCATTTACAAACATCACTTCTACAGTGATGCACAAATGTAAATGAATAAATAACAAGAATAAATAACATGCCAGAGAGGGATTATTACTTCATGGCAATTCAAAAATCACTGAATGGTTGGGGTTGGAAAGGACCTAAAAAATCACCTGGTTCCAACACCCCTGCCATGGGCAGAGATACCTCACACTAGACCATGTCACCCAAGGTGATTCTATGATTCTATGAATATCAGGTGCTGCAATGCTCAATATTGGGTCATAGCTGCCTTTCTCCCCTCCTGCTTTTTGACCATCACCTCCTCTCTTCTTCAAGGGATGTTATAAGGCCACTTCCTTCAGGTGACTAGCTATAGAGCTTATGTCTGATTGAAGAACATGCTATTTGTGGCTAATGTTATTTGTCCCTGACACAGACATCACTGATAACGGTTCCCCTACTGTTTGCGCTGCCTTGACACAGCAACAGCAACACACATCTTGCACACATCTAACAACTTCTACAACCAGCCTGAGGAAACACCACCAGAAAAATACATTATCCTGCTGTGGCAGCTCAGGATTAGGTCAGTTAAACATGTCTAACTGCTCCTGGGAAACCTTTTCTTTGTGAATTACTGACAGGTAGGTTCTGAGTTGTCTAAACAATTTTAGATGCAGCCTCTGGGATTCTCAGTGGCAACCAAAGGCAGACAGCACTGGTCCAATAAACAAAGAAAGCTTAACACTTCTTAGGGTCATGCCCATACCATTAGCAAATGCTTTTTAATACAACTGGTGCTTTGAGTTTGTTGCCTTCACAACATCAGGAAAACAAGCATCACACCTCACACGAACTAATAATGAGCTGACTTCACCTAGTCAGTGGACAGACATTTGCATGGCCCCAAGAATATCCCACTGTTCACCCTACACCAGTAAAAGGCACCATATGGCCTACTATATTGGTGTCATATCTAATTTCTGAAATTATGTAGGGCACTCTTTCAGAGAAGTAGGTCGCTGTGATATTTTGGTTGCAAAGGTCTTCCACTCTTGGAGACCTGAATCAAACTTTCATGTAAGCACAGTGCTTGTTGCTATGACATAATTGCAAGCTTGTTTATGTTATGAATACTGTGTAATGAAGTCTGTATGCAGTCGCCTCTATTCTGGGATTGAAAGTACTTTGACTTATGAGTTATGGCAAACATTTTCAGTCTGGGTATCTGCTGTCACAGGAACTATTTGGTAGGCAGTAGGGCTGGCGTGCACAAGGGGAAGGTGTTTAAAGATGTGATCAAAGGAGCAAGAGTACTACTCAGAGCACAAACCCACAGAAATAAAAAAGTGCATGAGGTAGTATGTTCCTCAGATTCCTCTCCTCTTAACACAAGGTTATTCCTAGTAACCCCCTGCCCCTCTCCAAACTAAACTGCTAACTGTGCTGATAGTGACCGACCTGACTCAGTACATACATCAGTTGCTGAATACACATCAATTTAATTTGAGACAATACAAGTCATCACTATTCCTTCCCTTTCACATGGATGGCACCAGCCACCTAGCCCTCCCAATGCAGGGGAGTATTAGCAGAGTAGGGAACAAGGGGCCTGACCTTTCACAGTTAATTTGCTCTTACACCCCAGCACAAAAAAGAAGTATTTTGGGTCCTGGGAATGTATCATAACTGTAATTTCCCCATCTGAGATGGCAAAGGGAGCAGCTCTGATTTACACAAACGCTCTTGAGTACTGATCTGAAGCTTACAGATAAAAATGGGTTAACAATTTCTTTTCTAACTTGCATACTCCCATTCCCAGAATACACATATGAAAAAGCAGTGATTGTCCTTCTCCAGTTGATACAATCACAAGGGCAGTAAATATCTCTCAAAAGGGTAGCTTGACCCAGAAGAGTCTCGGGAGAGTCTTGGCACTTCAAGAGCCCTCTCCTGACCAAGCCAATATATTTACTCTTTACAGGGATGTCTGCAACTTTATTTTAAATTAGGTTTCAAAACTTCTGAACTATTTCATGTTGGTAATGGAGAAGGACAGGGGAAAAAAAAAGAGAGAAAAAAGAGACAGACCAAGATAAAGACGGTTTAAATTCCATTTTTCCATTTGATGGTTTTAAGAGATAAACCTTGAGAAGCATGGGAAGAATATCACTAGGGAGTGAAATATTCAGCACCACAGCATTAACTGCTCTACCTGAGAGCATAACAATAATATTGCTAAGCTTCTGTTCTCAGAGTGAAGGCAAAAAAAATCATTTCATAAAACTGAGACATGGTACAAACTTCATTTCTCCTCACAAGGAAAAAGCACTGATAATTTTTTTCTTCCACAGAGCTTCAGAAAGGACTTTTTTCTTAGATTTTCCTTGAGTTTGCAATAAAAGGCAGTGGAACTAAATATACATTCTGTGTAGGAAAAGAAGCTGGGTGTCAGAGAGGCCACAGCACTGTGTAAAATAGTTTGCAAAATGGAGGTTACAAAGGGATTAACAGCACAACATGCTCTAGTACAGAAAAATAATGGAGGGACTAAAGCTACACTCAAAAAAGAAAGATAGAAAGATTACCTAAGGAGAGACCATCCTTCAGACTTACTTCAGGGTCTGGAAACAAGATCTAAACATTACTGAATGACTCTGTCTCAGGTGTGTAGACACCACCGCTGAAAAGCCGAACTCCAGCCATTGCGTTCTCTCTATGACTACACACAATCATGTATGTCTTAGCGCTCCCTGCAGCTCCATAAACCAAGCTTCCCAAAGGTGATTCTGCAGTCAGCTGCAGAGGAGGAACCTGTCTGTGCACATTCCAGGCAGGGAGCCAAAATTGCGTGAAGGTTTTTAAGGACCACAAACCCTCAAGTTACTTAGCCCATATTCTCACTGCAAGGTGGCTGCAATACAAGCCTCGGTGAACAGAAAGAGACGGGCTCTTGATTTTTGATCCTACCTTCAAGCAGATTAGCCTGTCTGAGGCACCAACAAACTGCACTGAGCAAGTTTTATGTATAGATAGGAGCCAAGCTAAGGGCAACACCCGAGAAACCATGTTAAGACAGAACCTGGAGTCCTGAAAAGGTTGTATCCAAATCAAAAGGAAAAAACATTTTTTCTTGCTATTCATATTTTCATAGCAGAAATAAACACACAGAGCGCCTTTGACAATAGCTCCAAAATCAAAAGAAGATTGTTGTAAGAGGGTGAGTAAACCAGAAAGCACTCTTTGGCAGAGATTTGCATTCAGTCAGAGGAAAATCAAACCAAAATGTAGATACAGGGCAAGTTGAGTGCTAGAGGGGAGCCAGAAATCCCCATTAGGTAGTGAGGTAAACCAACTGAAGTACATTTAAGAGAATACCAACAGCTTAAAGCTACACTATCATCATTTTTCAAAGTTAAACTAGAAAACTACCTTACTACAGCACGGAAGATACCATGTGCTGCCTCTGGCGATTTGCATATTGCTGACATTGCTAGCCAAATGCCATCAGAATCCCCTTATGGCCATTGGTAACATGCTGTATCTGTTTTAAAACAGCTGAACAGGTGTATATGGGTTCTTAGGAAAAGTGTTTTGGCTTAAGCAGGAAGAGTAAAGCCTTCAGTGAAATAATAACAACAGGAAGCAAAACATGCATTTGAAAAACCACCAAGGCAAGAGAACAACCTCGAGTTGCAAGTCAGAGAAAGCTAAGTAAAAAAAGCACAAAGGTGCATTTTGCTGTCAGCCTCTGTGGGCCAAGTCATGAGAGGTAGTGAGTGTTTATTTGCTAGGGACAGCAGTTACACAAGGCACCCTTCCTCTCCTGCTGCCTTACGTAAGCTTCCCTGTCTAGACACAAGCTTGACTTTGACGGAACATGCCGGTCCTACATTTTTCCCGGGACTTTCCTCACCATCTGGAAGCTGCAGGGGAGCAACAATGCACTTGACAGTGACTCTCCCTCCCCTCAGCCACTTATATAAAAAGTCTGGGCTTTTAAAGTATTCGGTGGAGGATGAAGGAAGTAAAAATCCAACTGCTTGGATTTAATTTCTTACTTCAGTGATATTTCCAAGGGGTTGGTCTGTCATGCCAACATAGACAAGAATCAATATTCCTCAGTTCTGCAAATAGAAAACAGAATCTGGAACAGCCTAGAAAATAAACACACAGAAAGGGAAAAAAGGAAAATAGAGGTAATAAAGGAGAAGGAAACTCCACATAAGCAGACTATATATAAGCTGTTTTATATAAAACACCTTCTATACCCCACACACTTTTTCAAGTCTTCCTGGCAATAACAAATGGTATTTTGTTCTGTAGGAAATAACATAGACTAAATCAATGACATGTTGAACTCTAATACAAGAATGCCATGAAAGTAACATATGGGTTTGGTTGAGGTCACAGTAATACCTTTGCTAGACAAGCCAGCTAGAATTACGTCTTATACTGGAGTTTTGAGAAAACATGGCATTTTAATAATTCTAAAGGCAAAATTAGGGCAGAAGAGTCTCATTAGATGTCAGGAGTTGGTAGGAGTTCCTGTAACAAGCTCTGTTTTCCTTTTGCTAAAAACACAACAAATACATACAAAAAGAAAATGGCACAGCCAATATTCATGGCTACTGAAAGTTTGTTTTCTGCTAGAAAACAAACAAGAACAAAAGATAACAAAGTTGATCTCCTAGTGAAAACACTTGGGCATCCCTTCAACTTTTGTCTGACTGCTGTTTAACCAATACCTGTTCATCCTGACCCAGTGGCCTGACACAGGCCAACCTGTGTACAAACAGAAGCACGACATAACAACAAACAGAAGATGCAGTTTTGCACACCTTAACGTATTTCCAAACACTAAGCAAAAACTTAAAACCAAATAGGTTTCTGAAAATTATCCTCTGGAGCCTGTGCAAAGCAAGGCAAACATCATTTGAGATCAACCATAAAATAAAAAATATATAAAAGAGGAAAAAAAAAGGTATGCTGTAGTTATAAATGGCTCATTAGTGGAGTTCAGCAGCAGGGCAGTCTGTGATTGATCAAGCTGGCTGTCACCAGTGGGAATCACTATAAAGATTTTTGGCAGAAGGACTGGAATGGGATGATGAACTATTTGCTCAACAAATGGGGGGGGTGGGGAGGAAATTTTGCTCAACAAATGGGGGGGGGGAGGAAATAATAATGTTTAATAAACTATATATTAACATATATTCACAGACATGGTTCATGGTAACCCTATAAACTCAAGAATTTTCTGCAAGGACACAGGAGGACTGAAGGAGCTGGTGAAAGGAGGCACAAAATGCATTTTATTCTTATGTATGTATAATAAAAAAAAACCTTGGCTTTTATAAGAAGCCAGTTAAAAACTGTTTGGCATCTCCCAGGATTCCTCCTCTTTGATCTCACTGCCAACATGATTCATACTAAATGAAGAAGCAGAGCTTACACTATGTATCTGTCAGTAAGAGTCAGGAGAGTCATTGGGAGAGACATCAGGAAGGAGTATCATGACATTCTCACCCATATCATTTTTGCAAATCAAGGCAGAGCTTGCTATGAAAGGAAAAGGAGGACAAAAAGCCATCACCTCTACGCGAAAGAGCTGTTAAGTAATGGGTGAATAATGCGGAACAATACAGTTAAACAAAATGCCATTGCTCACTACATCTAGGGGAGTGTGGGTATAAACACATGCACATGTATACCATGCAGCTCTTCTAGTTACAAAGAAGAAGAAAAGGGTGCAAGAGCCTTCACTGCCAATGTGGAACTTCCATCATCCACCTCAAATTGGTAGTGCCCATAACAGCTGTGATTCTGGATCCTTATAATCTCTCCATTATAGATGAAGTGTTACTGTCAGCATAGCAGTCCCAGGAGAATAAGGAAATTAAGGAAAGAGTACAAGTGACCCTCTAACAGGAGTGAAAACCAGCCAACCACAGAGACATTACCCTAGTCATTCTCCCTGGCAACGCTACAGCTGCATAATGACCAGGGGATAGTCAGTACCTGTCACCATAAGGAAATGCAGAGAAACATATTTAAGGAACAATAAAACTGAAGTTAAACAAATGATGGATGGACCTTCATAATTCTGCATTTAGCCAAACAAAATGTCTGGCCATAGAGCTGAAAAAAAAATCTGAATGTTCATAATTAGAAGAGAGAGGTCAAAAGCTGAATATATCCTGTCTCAGCATCAGTTTGAACAGTGTTAAAATTGTTGCAAGTGGATAGCTTTTGAACAGCCTGCATGAGATCTCACCTCTGTGTGTATTGTACAAATATCCACACCACAAAGCCATCAGCCCAGCTGGAACTCTTACTGTTACAGCAAAGAAGTCAATACTTCAACCTGACCTAAAGACCAAATTCATAAAAGGTATTTGCTGCTGAGACACTAATGCTCTGCAAGCTCATGGTAGCAGTGTCCATATGTTCTACTTGTAACATTACTGCCAACACCAAGTACTCAAAAATACCAGTCAAGTACCATAAAATTTTGCATCTGGCACAAACCCAGGCATTTCTTTTAATAAATAATGAACTTCAACATTTTGTTTCCTGTTAATTTCTGAGCACTTACAGCTCCTAAGCATTTTTCAGGAATGTTAAGGAGGCACTCCCCAAACCCAAGAGCTGAAATCCTTATGAAATCCCATGATGCAAGTACACAGGCTTTCCAGTAGGAAAGAAGCAAATACCATGAGACAGGAACAAAATCAGAAAGTTAGAAATGCTTTTGCATAAGCAACTTCAAGAACAACATCCACACAAAGGCAAGAGGACAGAAATGCACATTCTTTTACCCAACGTCCAGAGTTCAAAGCCAATAACCCATTTTAAGTAAGGCTACCTCAGCTGTTGTATAACAAATGAATTACTTGCACTTCTTGCACAGTATGTGATTTTTACATTAGAATCGCACGTTGCCACTGCAGGTTTAGAAGGAATATCACAGTTCTGCACACAACTAAGTTATATTTACCTGCTGTCATAGGGAAAAAAAAAGAAAAAAAAAGTTTTATTTTAAAAGGAAATGTAGCTCTAACAGACTTAGATTTGGAAACACAGTTCTTATTAAATACCAAACAATTAGAAAGCAATGCATCACCACTGTGGGGATCACCAGATCTCTACCTGCCAACCCCACAACACAACACCAGCTTCCCTGGGTGGACCAAAAGCAGTTCATTCTTCACTCTTAACACTTCTTCAGTCTGACAAACTCAAAACCTGTAAACCTCAATTAAATACACTGCTGTTGTAGAGAGAGGACATCTCTCCCAAGCTGAAGATGTGCTTCGACACAGCTACCTTAGATCTCTGTGACTCATCATTGGGAAATCTGCAGTTTCACAGGGCAGTGTCTCTTTAAGTAACTGTTTTTCTCACTTTCATTAAGTTATGTGTTTACTTTAAGGAACGTTTCTTCACTGCAGCATCAAGGGACTACTGTAATTTATCCCTCAGTGATTTCTCATGTCACAGACAGAAGTGTTTCTGCAGAGACAGGCAGGTGGGAAGCAAGTCCATGACCCAGGTGGTCATCACCGTGCCCCTGGGAGCTGCTCTTGTGTAAGCTCCTCACCAAGCACAGTGGATGTGGATAAACTCCCAAACACCAACGTAGGGGCTCTCTGTTGCTCACCTGCTGGTGTCACTGACTTAATTCACTAGAAGATTCAGAGACAGACCAATATGGTTCTCCTCATCCTTCTCTGAGCACTGTTACCACTGTCCAGCAAACAAAAGCCAAACTATGGATTATAAGATGTCTGATCAGTTACCGGCAAGTCCATCTCTTGCCCTACTCTCTTCACACCCAGCACAAACCATTTCCTCTATTATTCCTTAACCCTGTTCTTCATCGTCAGGCCCAGAATGCACTAAAAATTGTATGGGAGACATAGAACAGGCAGAAGGAGAGAAAAACCAGGCAAACCTGGGGAAAAAGCAATGGTGAGAGTGGCTGCATATAGATTGTATGAAAGCCTGAAGGACTGGCTTTTATATATATGTTACCTTGTGCTTGCAGTCTCCTACAGACTGCCTTGAGGGCACTTCCTATTTGCCATCTTGCTTGGTTCCCCCCAAATTATGTCCAGGTCTCTGGCCACCAGCCACAGGAGTACAGCCATCCCAAGGCTTCCTGGGTGGCCATCATCCCCTAGCACCTCAGTATCCACAGGGATGGCTACAGGTGTGACTGCAGGATTCCTCCCCACGTTCCAGTGAGTTGTAACCCAATGGATTTGATCTTTAGTACTGCTGCAGCCACAGGAACAGGTTTGAGTTTGAGCTGGATTCACATCTTCAAGCAGCTGGGCTGAAGTCTGGCTTCTCCAATCTCCATTTCTACCAGCGGCTCAGCCCACGCAGGTATCTCTGTGTGCCTGTCTCAGTTAGATCGCTGAATTGCCATGCAGGCATCACTGTGACAAATCTCCCTCCATGCCTTTACACTCCCCTCAGCCTTTGCCAGATCCAGCAGGGCATGTGAGATGCAAATGCTTTCACACCTACGTGTTTTGTTTAATCAACCACAGATGCTCAGATTGATTGAGCCGTGATTTGCATAGATTAGCGTGATGTCAGTATTTATGATACAGGAGGAATATCATGCCAAAATCCACCCCTGAGGAGGTAGCTGCTCAAAATCTAATAATAATTGGATAGGTTTCGTAGCAGAAAAAGAGACCAAAATTAAATCAAGTCAGATTTATCAGATTTCCTCAATCTTCTCCCCTCTTGCAAGCTTCCTTCTTCTTGTCTATCAGAAATTTTCCTCCTTACCTTTCGTAGAACAATTATACCAGATGTTAAGGCTGTCACTGTGACCCAGTCTACCTGAAGTGAAAAAGATATGGCTCAAAAGTGGCTATTTCTGCACGCTGTAATTTGTATATTCTTTGGAGCTAGCTGTGGGTAAAGACTGTAAATTTTCCTATGAAAATCTTCATGGTTTAAAACATTATAAAAAAATTATTTCAAAAGTTCAGTTTAAATGTAGTAAGAGTTGTCCAAAAGAGGTCAGAAATCTGTAGGAGTTTTCTGCCAAGAAAAATCAAAAGTTTAAAGAAGACCTAATTTCTGACAAATAGAAATTGTCAGCACTTCTAAGCAGCACTCATCATTTTTCTCCTGGCCTAAATTACAGACAGCTAGAAGATTCACCTTTGTACTTCAGTAATTTGCATAGTGACTACCTTTGTTTAAAATGAAATTGTAATGTAATTCAAAGGATGAACAAGAAAACTAAATTAGTGCGGCATGCTCTTCTGGAATTCAGGTTAAACATTTTGTTGAAATATAGTGAAATACAGTGAATACAGATGACTTTAGACAGGCAATAATCCCCATTTTATCATACAAGAAATTAATACCTATTTTACAACCAGCCCTAGTAAACATCTATCAAAACAGCAGAGAACTTTACTTGCAATGTGAAATGGTCACCATGACCAAAGGATGCAAATACGGTCAGCTGTCATGAGATGCAAGTACTACAAACAGCAACACAAACCCCAGGGACTTCAAAGAGTAAATTAGATGGCTCTTTGCAGAACTTTAGGGACAGGCAATGCTATCATTACTATACTGACATAAAAAAATAAAGGGTTTTGTTCCCCTGAAGTTTCAAAATAAGATTAGGTAGACAATTTGGGATTGACTTATCTATTTCACTGCCTACTTCCAAGGACCAGTCTTTTTTCCCCTTTCAAAATAACAGTCCAGGCTCACATCCCAGACATCGTATCACCAAAATCCAGGACCACCCAGTGCACCTCAGGCATTACTGGCAATGGCATATTGGCTACAAGCTCTTTTCATCCTTGGTTTGCCTCCTCAGAGGATGACAAATGGTTTCCAGACCACTGAAAACTAGCTTTGGGTTGAAATACTGTAACACTGCTTTAACTTCTTTTGAAACCTACATGTAGCTGTATTCTGCTAAGACTGAACAGGAGTCTCAATTCTGCATCAGAAGACTCTTAATTCTTCTCAATTCTCTTAAGATTATTACAGAGATATTTTGTTTTCTAAACTGGTCTTTATGTATGCTAAATAGTAAACATAGGGAGTCAAGAGTGAATTCAGAGAATATTTTAATCAATACATATTTTAAGTTTTACTACATGAAGCTGTTCAGTTCAGTGCCCTAACAGTGTCTCACCTAACCTACCATTCCTGGCAATAAGAGATACTACTGATTGATTTTACTGCCCTCTTGCAGCTGCTTTTCTACCAAGACGTTGGTTTTTATCTTGCTTTTACACAAAAGTTGGAATATTTCAAAGAGTAGCAAATTGCTAAATGTGCCTTTAGCTGGCAATTAAAATGTACTTTTTCCTCCCATTAATGTTCACTGAACATCTGCATGCACTGATGAATCTCCCCACACTTCCACTAGAAAAGGCACAGCTATTAACAATTTAAAAGTGAAGAAAATACGAACAAAAAATTCAACAGACTGAAATTCCCAAATACACAGTGCTGTCCTTGAACATTAGGACAACACTGAAAAGGTGCAAAAATTCTTGAGGAAAATACAGTCAGTCTGTAGGAAACAATTCTGGGTACAGGGATGCCAGTAGAAAAAAACCCTCTCTGTTCCCGAAGTACATGAATATGCACTTTCCTCTCTCTACAATGACCAATTTACCGTTTGGAAACTGCAGAGTGATAATTAATGTGCAAAGTTAAAGAGAAAGGAAAAGAAAAAAAACCCCACACCATCTTTTAAGAATGCAGCAAGAGAATTTTCTGCCTGAGGCTACATTAGCCAAAATAAGAATGTCCACTGTACAATATCTCATTTCATGCATGAATGCTGCTCTGGGTCACAGCTCTATGCTCTCTCCCTCTGAAACTTCCCCATTCATGCCTCTACCCCAGCCTAAAATACTGCTATTAATAAACTGCTTGGAAAACTGGTATCCCAACACCTTTATAGGTTTTATAAACAAATGTGCCTGTCTAGCATGATACTGAATTTGTAACATTTTTCAGCAAAGAATAATAAACAGGATGATGCAGAAGGCCATTAATTCCAGATTCAGGTAGAATGGAGAGGAATGTTACTGACAGATAAAAAATTGCTCCTATTTTTGCCATCAAAGTAAGAATTCTGCTGGAACAAAATGAATACTGCTTCCAATTTCCATTAAAACAATTTTTTTTCCCTTAAATAACAGAACTCAGGTTCATTTTAGGGAACCATCCTCAGGACCAATGAAGATACAGTTTATCAGGGCAAACACTCATTTTTTTCTATTTCAGTTTAGCAACAGCAAAATTGTTCAAATATGTTCTATCTTACATCCTGGGGGACTGAACTCTGCTGAAATAAAATGAGGGCAGATAACCAGGCTCCGGAACAAGTTTTAGGCCTGGCTTACACAGGACAGTGTAGTAATATATGAGCAATGCACTATCTTGGACTTATTTACCCACATTAGCATGGCATTTTCCTAGACTAAACCAATCACGTTTCTGATAACTCAAAAAGTTAGCTGGGGTATCTCAGCAATCATGACTGCATCCACATGGACACATCTTCTGATGTTATGCTGTATAAACACACTGACTCACCAGATTCTACAGTGGACAGTCTACATAGGCAAATCAGGCACAAGCTGAGGGAAGGCAAAAATAAATCTAGTATGAACTTGCTCCATGCACCTGTGGAATTGCCATGATTGCAAGTGAGATAAGCTGCAAATAACAGTTTTATCTGTCTAGACTAAAGGTTTAGATTGGCTTGCAATCAACTGCTTCAAATAAGGCAAATCTCCAGGACAACAAAATGAAAAAGGAAAGAGGAAAAGCAGTATATGAAAACTTCTTTAAAGATATGGCATATTGCCAGGGAATCACAGAATGGTGGGGTTGGAAGGGACCTCTGGAGTTCTTCTGGTCCAGTGCCACTGCTTAAGCAGGGCCACCCAGAAATGGTGGCCTGAACCATGCCCAGGAAGCTTCTTTGTCCCAAGGACAAAGACTCTGCAGTCTCCCTGGGCAAACTGTGTCAGTGCTCAGTCACCCTCAGAGTGAAAAAGTCGTTCCTGATGTTCAGAGGGAATCTCCTGTGTTTCATTGTGTGCCCATGTCCTCTGTCCTGTCACTGGGAAACACTGGAAAGAGCCTGCCTCCATCTTCTGTACATCTTTTCTTCAATGTATTTATATACACTGAGCCTTCTCCAGGCTGAGCATTCCCAGCTCTCCCAGACTTTCCTCATAGAGTAAATGCTCCAGTCCTCCATCATCTTCATGGTCCTTCACTGGACTCTCTCCAGTAGCTCCAGGTCTCTTTTGGCCTGTCGAGCCTGAATGACACATCCCAAAAGGCAATTTTTCCAAAAGACACTTTTCTCAAAAAACACTTTCTTAGTCTGAAAGTAGATTTCTCCAAATTCAAAGCAGCAAAGAGTGAAGATTTACCTTATATGGTTAATATGATCTACTTCCTCACCCAAAGATATTAAGCCTTTTTACTTTAAGGGGTCACTACTATTAGGCCCACAAAACCCCCACTGAAGCCTCTATAAACAACAAAATTTTTTATGCATACCAGACAGAATTATACGTCTTTTTCACACAATTTATAGCTGTCTTCTAGAAAAGGCTTGAAAATGACTAAAAAGGAAAGTTTATTAAATTGTTTACTGCTCAAATACATTCTGAAGCAAAAATAAATGCCTTGCCAGCTGGTGTTCCTGTGCTCTCTGCAAAGAAGCAGTGTTCGACACTTATCTCATAGGACCCAAAATTCTTCTTTCTGCCTTTTTTCCCCCTCTATGCTGCCAGGTTTTTTCCTAACATTTCCTCTTTTAAAAAGCAAGATCAATAAATAAAATTCTTGATATAGCTGTTTGCATAATGTCATGAGCATTGTGGGAGAGCACAAAGTGATCCTTAACCTACCCCTCTCTTCCCTGGGCAGCTCAGGCTGGGAGCAATGTCATCATAGGGTGCTGCTTGAAGCCCATGTTGTATCCAGGTCTTGGAGCCCCAGGTGCCCAACCTCTTTAAATGGGAAGCTTCCCTAACCCTTTAAAAACTGTAGATTCTGAAACTTGAAAGAAGGAGGGTGAGAAATAAGAGAAAAAAAGCATGTACTAGAGTCCTCTCCTCTATCCGGAAGGAAGTAACTTGATAAAAGATGGTTAAAGCCAACATTTTAACGAAAGCATAGACGAGATATCAACTTTAAACTACTCCTCTGCACATTTTTTTTCCAGTTTATGTCAGGGAACGCTAACAACAAGAACATGTTAATCTTGCTCTGGCTTACTAGTAAGTTATTTATAACACACTTCAAAATTTTGGAAGGTTATATTATGAAGTTTGAGTTGCATTGTCTGTTGTTTTACAACCAGGTGCAGGAAACCCAAATAGAGCCAACATGCTTACTGGAAAAAAAAAAAAACAAACCAAAATCCCAACCAAAACCAAACCACCCTGAAAAAAACAACCAGAAACCTCTGGATTGCAAATTTGCTTTTCTCACGTATTTTAGCAAATGTAGTTATCCCATAAATAAATATATACTAAGCATAAATGGAGACACCCTTCCATTATCTGTATGTTTCTATAAATACTATTCCATAAATACAGTGCCTGTCAGAGGCTCATCTCTGAAGGGATACTCCAAACTTATCTTAAAATTGTTCTATTTTGCTAACTGATTTCATATTAAAGATACATAAAGAGGTTTTGATAGGGAGAGGCGAGCTTTTTGCAATAGTCTGGTCTCTGTATTTCAAAGCAGAGGTTAGGTCTTTATGAAGTGAAAAGTAACAGGAAATTTCACGGGCTATTCTTTTTTTTTTTACTCAGTTCTTGCTGTTCTTGCAGAGCAGAAATAGTCACCTCTTGAAGACATCTCATTTCACTAAGGAGGGCATTCCCCAGGGTTTAAAAAAATGAAGAAATCCAAGTAGGAATAGTACAAACACTATGAATAAGAAAGGAGTCTGTATTTTAATCAAGATGAAATAATACTGACTTCAACAAACAGATGCCAAACACGATGAGATGTCGATGAGATGTCGATGAGAAAATGAACATGAGCCAGCAGTGTGCACTCGCAGCCCAGAAAGCCAACCGTATTCTGGGCTGCATCAAAAGGAGCGTGACCAGCAGGTTGAAGGAAGTGATCCTGCCCCTTTGCTCTCGTGAAACCTCAGTTGGAGTACTGTGTGCAGTTCTGGTGTCCTCAACATAAAAAGGACATGGAACTGTTGGAACAAGTCCAGGGCTGCGTGGGGACCTCATAGCAGCCTTCCAGCGTGTAAAAGGGGTCTATAAGGATGCTGGGGATGGACTCTTTATTGGGGACTGTAGTGATATGACATGGGGTAATGGGTTAAAACTTAAACAGGGGAAGTTTAGATTGGATATAAGGAAAAAATTCTTTACAAAGGGTGGTGAGGCACTAGACTGGGTTGCCCAGGGAAGCTGTGAAGGCTCCATCCCTGGCGGTGTTCAAGGCCAGGTTGGACAGAGCCTTTGGTGGCATGGTTTAGTGGGAGGTGTCCCTGCCCATGGCAGGGGTGTTGGAAATAGATGATCTTAAGGTCCTTTCCAACCCTAGCTATTCTGTTATTCTATGTGGTACCTTTTTCCAGCAGCACAGTGTTGAACAACCACAGCATAATTATTAGACAGCTGCCAATTCTGATCTTGCACAGTAACAGCCAAAAATTTGCTTAATCATAGTTTTAGGTCAGGTAGTCCAACACAAAGCCTGTGTCTGAGGAAGTTACATTTAGGTACCACTTATCTGTTCTTTCCCTCTGAAATCATTACCCAGTTTTTTCCTTCCTGCTTAGCCTTAACCTCTACTTCCAAAAAAACATCAGATTCTGCTTACACAGTTTTCTTTATAATTAGACATAAATTGTTCGAAATATTCAATTATAACATTTTCTACTGTAGCATCTAAAAATGCTGGATACTAAAAAAACTTTAATCATCCTGAATAAAATACTATGCTATCACAATTCTACTCCATGTTTAAATTCCTCTAAGCAGAGAGAAATATAAAGACTGATATATTAATTATTACTATGCACATAGCCATCATTCTATGAATTTTATAATTTGGGTCACAACAGTCTTACAGTGTTTAGAATACACCTGCCTATCAAGTTCTCATCTATGATGCTGGATACAATAAAGCTTATTTTATAACGTGAGATTTGTGTTACCATTTATTAATAAAAATGTAAATATATACAGCTATATTACATTATGTTAATATGACTTATTGTACATACATATTATAAAATACTAACGCAATATATTAAATATGTGCATATGTGAGTTCACGTACATGTATGCACATGAAGCAGGCAAAAGAGGTGCTCAGATCCCTGGGAGTATTTGATGGGCAGTGTACACAACATTACAGTGCAGATCCTTAGACTATCCCGTTTAAATACTAGTCTAACAGAAACATATTCAGACACAAATACATCATTTAGCATGTAAAGCTAAAACAACCTACCTAGCTGTTGTTAACAGAGCTTGTAAGACATGCTAAGTGTCTGAAAAATATTTTTATGCTCCTGAAGCTTCTTCCACATTAATGTATATTTTCAACCTAATAAACTGCCTTCATGTTTGAAGTGCACAGTGCCTTCGTACTTGTCTCATATATTTCTCCTTTACCTCTGCTGTCTGCCAGCAGGTCAGCCTCCCATTCTCATTTTCCACATTTTACATATTTCCTTCTTCGGTCATTCACTGGCACTTGTCAACAAAATTTACCCGCTAACCTGCTCGCTGATGTTGACATTTTCCAGGAATGTGTGTCAGTGTACAAGGAACTTAAATAAAATGAATAACAAAAAAAGCAGGTTTCCTGGAAGATGCTGAATCAGAAATCCCTTATGCAAAATCTCTTCAGTTATACAAAGACTGGGCACCCAGTCTTTGTCCTGCCAGATAAACCCAAGCATTGCCCTTTGCTTTTCCACATCAAGTGGCTTTTTCCTTCATCAGCTTCTGCTTCCAAACTCTGGTTTGGGATTTTTTCATGGCACTGCTAGTATTTGGGAAGGTGTTTTGGTTTGGTAAGCAGTTATGATGGATAAGTACAGTAATGGATCACTGTATGATGAAGAGCCTTTATGTTTGTTAGTAGGGAACTCCTGCTCTCTGGCTTTTAAGATCTGCATCAGGAGCTGCTGGGCTTTTTCCCATTTTATTTCCCTTCTGTACAGTTTTAATTATTGCTGGAGAGACACTTCCAAACCTAAACCAGAAAGTTTCTTATTTAATATTTGCTCTTTGTTTCTCTTCTGAGAAAAAAAGGTGTTAGACCTTGTACAGATAGACAGTTGTTGTTGGAAGACAGACAGGTGGTCACAGATCCAGAAGACTGAAGACCACTTTTCCAGGCACCAAGAACACAACAGCCCATCTAGAGATGCTCAGTACTTCTGAAAATATTTAGAACACGTGCATGATCCCAATGAAAGTGAGAGATGCAGTGACCAAACTGGGCAGATTTCCAGCAAAGAACTTTACATCGCAGCTACCACTGCTGCACTTGCTCTACAGATGATAATCATACCTCCAATATGAAAAAGTTTACATTGCTACATGAACATATTACAGTTTACTAATTTAGACCTTTCAGATACTATTATGTCAATACAGGCTTTAAAATCCTAATCATAAAGTTTTTAGCCTTCCTGTTTAGCTCCGAAAAAATCCCAACCTTTTTTACAAGCTCAGATTTTCCTTTTACAAGTACCTACTGACCAGAATATTGTGGGGTTTTTTTAAACGATAAAGAATTAGGTTTTATGTCCAAACCTGAGGACCTAACAAAGCAATAAAACCTGACAAGACAGATCCAACAATAATTTTGGGGCACTTTACATGGAAGGCTCTTGGGGGAGATTAGTTTCACTATAACTACTCTTTTTTTGCAAAAGCATACATGGAGGTTTTTTCCGGTACACTTGTCCAGAAGTAAAGTTTTGTTCTAAAATAAGTGTAAATTTGGCCTTGTTACAGTCAACAATGAACAAAACAAAACAAAACAAAACAACCCACAGAAGAACGTGTAACGTGTAAATACTGAAGAGCAGCTACACTAGCAAGAGGTGAAAAATTATACTTTTCTCAGGCAGAAAAACTAGCATGAGCGAGGTCAACTTAGAAAAAAAGATACCAATGTCATATCTCCTTGTAATCATCTCAAGGAGACAGATCTAAAGAGAGAAATGAAATCCAAACAACAGAGCTGCAATAGAGTTTTCCAAGAACAAAGGAAGAAGTCATTGTGCTCATTTTATTGAAAATCATTAAGAAGAATTCAAAGAAACCAATTCCCAGGGGTTTTTTTCTGGACTGAATGACTACAACCTACTGAAGTGGAACACTCTGATGGAGGCATGGTGTAGAAAGTACAAATCCAGTTCTTGATGAGGACCTAAATACAACTGCATATAAAGGCAAAAAGCTTTACATACAAAAATTAGTTTTATGAGAAACCTGGGAAAGCAACATCTATTATTTCAGCAGTTAGGAAAACAAGTCCAAAGCCTGCTTTCGAAGAGCCATGTGCCTTCATTCAACACAGGATTTTAATGATTGTTTCATAGTTTGACATTAATAAATATATGATATTAAATATCACATATAATACATTTTTGCATTAAGTACTAATGTTAATATTCTCTTCATTTTAATTAAAATTAGTTTATTAGTGTTTGTAATAGTATGTAGTTTATCAAAATTGTGTTGCCCATTTGCGTAAATGAACTTCTGCTGACACTCTAGAATTATTTGGGTTTTTCTTTCCCTCATTTCCTCACATGCCCTTTTCAACTTAGCAGTTTAATTAATATCTATTTCTAAGAATAAGTACTGCCCTGGAAAATTTAACTAAACATGGCAAATGAACCCCATTTCTGAGAAGACCTGTAACAACACACCAGCCTTCAGTTGGGCTTCATTTCCCAGAGTAGAAATATCTCCTTCAGCTCGCTGTAACATGACTTATCACTAGGAATGTACAAAGTTTATATTATGCTTTATGGAAAAAATCTGTAGAACTCAGTTCAAGTTAATACAGACCCAAATGACCTTCTCCAAAATAAATTCTTAAGCTTCCAGAAAATAGCTCTTCATGATAAACCGTGTATTTTTTAAGCAGAGTTCTAGCTCTATAGAGCTCTTCAGTAAACACAGCCCCTTCCAGCACACTGTGAAGACTACCTCTGACTGGGAAGATAATATAAATAAGTTTAAATAATATAAATATCTTTTGAAAGAAGATATAAGTCTTTTAAAGCTGGAACTGCTCTTTAGACAGCAGCACATTCATGCAAAGCAATCCTGTGATCTGACATGGGTCTGTAAAATACAGACTTTGACCCTGAACTGGTTCCTGAAAAATCCTACAGCAGCCAGGGGGGACTATTTCAAAGAACAGGAGAGTGGGAAGGGAATGGAGAAGGGAGATGAACTGACAGATCATTTCTTTCATTTTATTTCTCATTGCTCAAAACCTGGCATATACACAGAGCAGGATAAAAATCCAGCAGATACAGCACTGAATGCTTCTTTGTTCATTTTATTCTAATATATTTTTCCACAAAGAACAGAAGCAATACTGTTAGACTGGAATATGTCACCAAACTTGATTCTTTTATCTGAAAGCGAAGTCTAAATGACTTCTTTTATCTGCCTTGCTAGTTCGTTGTCCGTCTCCAAGTGCCTGAGTAAAAGCAAGGAAGCTCAAAGCTGTCAGATTTCCAGATGTCAATGGACATTGCAACACCCATGCTTTGAGCAGAAGGAAGTGGACTGATTTGGTTAAAAGGATTTTAGGAGGCAAAACATCAAATGATGGCAGGAAGCAAGAAGAAGGAGGGGAGACTGCTGGCTAGTTCCAGCCTTGGAGCTGATTGAAATGAGGGGAGATGAAGCCGGATCTTAAGAGATCCTTTCACTGCTTTCCTCAGCAACACACAGCTGAAACAGTAGGCATGATTCAGTGAAAGGAAAGCAGTTTACTGAAGTCTAGTACGTTTACTTACAAGCATGAATTCAAGTCCTCACAACTGGTACCGCCACACCATTTGTTTTCCATGTGTTTATTTTCAGCACTGGTTCAAGTCATCAGTGAATGTGTTCACGAAGACTATCATTATCCTACATTCAGCCATTCCTTACCTCCTCCTCTCCCAACATCGAATTTACTGAAGCTTATCCAATATGCAGATTTTCTGTGACATAAATTCACCACATCAAGAAATCTCCTAAAAGAACCCCATTTATGCTGTCAGGTACCAATTTTGCTACTCTTAATGTCCACACTAAAAAGACCTCCCCGGATGCATTCTGTGTGTTTAGTTCCCAATTTCTTTTCAAATTAAAATGAAAACTAATAATCTCTTGTACTGTATTTGCTGAAGTAACTGAAGACATGCAGGATGTTATACTACAAACACTATTAGAACACAGCTTCATCCATATATATGCTATTTTTACCCTTCCTACCACCAATGGCAGCAATAACCTCGACCTTCTCTTCTTCCTATTCCTCATGCCCATCAGGATGGCCATCTGAGCTGCAGCTAAACCAGAGCCATGCACATGCTGCCAGGTCCCTTTTGTTTAATTTGCCAGTCAACCATGGGCCTGAAATATACTCAATGCATGCATGAAAGACTTTCTCTTTTTTCCCTTTTCTTTCTTAAGTTATGAAAATTCTTTATATTTAGTACTTATGAAAGTAACAGACAAGATGAATAATTAGATATCCAGCAGGGCTAAATCAACGAAGCTCCTTTGGACTGAGTTCACTATGCATGTAATTTCAGTGTGAGGTTCTTCCCACTGAGCCCTATCAAAGGGCCCCAAACTCCAGTTATAGAACTTTTCAATCAGCACCTAATTTAGGAGTGAAAGGAATGATACCATGTAAGAAAGAATGAGGTCTATTTTCACCACTAACCTGAGCTAAGACACAATGTATGAGCAATTAGGACCCTAATCCTGTACCACTTAATTTCCCAATTGCTTTCAGTGGTTTTTTAAATGATAGATTAGTGCTTGCTTTCTCCATGAAAACACAGCAAGTACAATCAGGTGCTCTAAATACCCTGTATCCGAAGAAATGAGGACCCTGCGGTACTCCACCTGGAGCGACATCCTCATGTTTAACATGCACATGCAGAGCAGCTGATTGCAAATTCAGCACCATGAACCCCACAGCTGACTTGTCAGGTTTTACCTAAACCATTCCTGCAGAAACAGTGGGAACCAAAGATCCCAAGGACTTCTAATAAACTGACTCCAAGACAACCAGCAGGAAGGGCAGCTGGAAAGATGTGTGCACACAGTGAGTTTCATATGGCGATAGCTACACATGGCAGGGCGATGTCTTTGGGAAATCCAGCAACTTTTTCTTCCCACAACCTGCCACACCTCCCTCTTTCTTCCCACTGAGTGACTTGCCAGGCAGCCTTGCTCTACCTACCACAAGTTATCCATCTACCAGTCTCTCTACCAAATCTCACTCAATCTCTTTGCTCTCAGACTGGTATTGTCCCTGTTTCTCCACCCTTCATGGACACACCTAAAAGGCCCAGCTGCTTTTTCTAATGTTTCTAACTGCTTTATATGTCAGTATAGTATACTGTGGAAGTTCCAGGTCTTTCAAGGTCAGCCAAAGGGACCACCCTCCAGGCAGTGTACACTACAAACACGTAATGTAACAAATTACAAACTCTGTCAGAGTATCATTACTCCTATAAGTAGTTGAAATACTGTGGAAAACTACAGTTACAAGGTGAGGACTTCAGGTCCATGAAATACAACATCCTTTATGCATGCCAAACTTCAATATGCCAAGGGCTAGCAGGCCCAGTGAACAGGCTGCAGAGGAATCAAATGTAGGCTATGAAGTTAGATGTTGCTTTGATTCATGTTTAAAAACATATTGACAAGATTCATAGGCCAGTGGCAGAACTCAGAGACCAGGTCCAATGGCTTCAGGAAGCCAAGAAACATGGAAAAGAAACACCCTCTGCAACTGAAAGGGTTAGATGCTCACTCCTGTTTGTATCCATGTACCCTTAAAAGACCATTTTTTACCCAAGCCTTCTACCAAAGAATGGAAAAAAAACCAAACAAACAAAAACTATGCTACCATCTTCCATCACTTAAGCATTTGTAGCTGTTCTCATCACAGTTAAATTTCACAGTGTTTATGGTCAGCAAGTTCTCCCTCACAGCACTGTACCTAACTGTGAAGTGATACATAGTTGGTGTGGAAATATTATACCATGTGGAATGTAAGGTGTTTTTTTAAGATTAACAGTGTAGGAATGCAGGTTATGTGGGATCATCACCTGTACCTGTCCACTTGTAAGTAACACTTAAAACCAGATTTCCAACACACGGTGCCTGTGCCATTGCCTTGTTTCCCCCATAGTAATATTTTACCACTATGAAACATGCCTAGATGCAGCTTCATGCACAACATGAGGCAGAAAACCTGAAGTATTTTTCTGTGTTTTTTCTTTTTTTTAAGCGATAAGCAGATCACTAAGAAAATCCCAGTAAGTGCATTTCTTTTCCAGATTTATGTGATGAACACAGATCTTTAAACCTCAAGAAGCTGTTTCACATCTGCAGATTTTTGGCGGCTGGTGGCCCCATTCTGAAATCAGATTTTCTCAGAAAATCACCTCTGGAGTTGTTTTTTCCCCCCCACTGGTCGACAGCTACAATTAATTAGAAGAGAGGTGTGTGTCTGTCTGTGTATGAATAATGGGATGAGACACAGCTGGTAAAACTAGCAAAGCATAAATGTAATGTCTTGACCACTTGTCACTATTACAAAATCCTGTGGCATTTTTCCCTTGTGTATTAGTCTTGCAACGGGGATAATTACATTCTGTCTACTTAAATCCTTAGCTTAAATGGCTACTGTGGTCACATATAGAACACATTTGTGTGTCTAGCTCCTACTTAAGCGACTTAACTGCTGTTGAAATCAGGGACAATCACACCTTTTCAATATGGCTTATACATGACATAATTAAACAGAAGAATTTCTATCAGGAACCTATGCAGTCTGTAGTTTTGTAAGGTAAATCTTATATTTAGCTAAAATACCCAACCAACCATTTCCAAAGCTAACAAGTTATCCACCTAAGTAAAATACGCTATAAAGTCTATTGTTGCTCTTTGTAAATCAGACACTATCAGTATCATGAAAAACACACTCTGAAAGCAAGGTCTTGATGGTGAAATAATACTGCAGTTTCCTCACTAGAGAGGCCACAAATTAGAAATATATATTTATAAAAAAAAATAAATCTAACTGACGTGGTTCAAACAAGCAGTTAAGTTCAGCCCTGCAGAATGGAGAAAAGAATCCTATTTATTATTATTGCCATATATTCTAATTATCTAATCCAGGTCAGTATATTGCAGAGTACTGCAAACGTTTGTGGGTGCAATTCAAAGACCTCTGAAATCCATATTTTACTATGCATAAACATTTTCGTACACAGTTATTAGCTTGACAAATGATGTCTTCACAGAACTCATAACGGAATGGCCAAATGTGTAACAGAAGTGTTCCAAGCAACATGGAGAAACAATCGTGTTCACATAGAAATTAGGCTTTCCAACAGAGATCTCTAAAGCCCCATTTGTACTTGAAAGACATGTCTCTTGATTCACTTTACTTTTTCCTAGCCAACATATATCTCATCTGTATTCTACAAAACACACCTTTCAACTGTGGGAGGAAAAACACTGTTTTAGCATTCTGTGGGGAGGGAAGATAATGGGGGCGGGGGGGGAAGGGATTATTTGCCCAGTTGCCTGGAAGATTAAAAGTGCTCTGCTAATTCACCAGCTTTATCATATGGAAAAAGGAGGAAAAGCATGAGAAACATTTTACAAATTCAGAAACTGAATCAGAGAAAAATCATCTCAGGGTTATGTTCTGGCAGCAAATTTGCAGTCACTCTTTCTGATCTACAGATGTGTCTTTTACCTGGATTACAGTGCAGTATAGAGTAGCAGACAATTTATAACCCCAGTGTGGCAACACTAATTTTACTGTCTGTTACTGCCTGTTCCTATAATGATGGGCAGGGCTGAAACGTATCACGGATCTGGACTTCACAGAGGAAGACAGACTGATTTAGAATATACATACATGTGTATGCATGCATGTGTTTTTAGGACATACAGCAATTGGAAATGCTAATAGTTTGTACTGACATTCTTCTATGAACTTCAGATAAATTGCAAGAGTTTTCCTAAGGAGCCATTTGTCATGCAGGTAATATTATCATGTTGTTCCCCCAGCTATGGCAGTTCAGAAATTGGCTGCTGTTTTCTGACTCTTAACTGAAAGCTGTGCAGTAAGAATCATTAAGGGGGTAGTTAGAAGTTGAGATAGCACATGCTGTGTTCATCAGCATGATAGGAAGCAAAACAGATGAGCCAGGTTTCCTCTCCAGTGTTATCCCAATGCTGTCCCTTCAAGGGTACAAGAAGTCGAGGGCCCTACAATTACAGTAATAGACACCAAGAAATTATCTGTTGTAACAAGAAGCTCTAGATACCTCACTTTCACAACAATCATAATTGAAGCTTGTTACTTATGGTGCCATGTAGAGATTAAGACAAGTGTGAAAAGCAGATGTGGGACTGCACTCAAGCAATCGCACAAACACCAATGTTATTCAACATTCCAGCCGCTAATTAACAGATGGATGGTATCTGAGTAATAGCTGGCTGGTGCATGTATGACCACACATCTGTTTCCCACCTCTCTGCATCACTCTGCATGTTCACAGCCTACACACACTTCTCTCTGAAAGTCCTAATTAAAATAGCTTGTGTTGCAATAAGCAAAGAAACTGTTATCACCTCCAAGAAGAGAAGATCTACAAATGTCATCCACTACTCTTGAACAGTTCAGTACATTATGCTTAATGAGTAGACATTTCTGGAAGTCTGGCTTATTAACTACACGAGACTAATGGACAGAAGGGCTGTAGGAAGCTTCAAAGGATCAAATACCAATCCATATTGCAACACATTTAATTCTAAACCTTGCTTGCCTAAACCAGCTTCCTCTGCAATTCCTAGTACACGTTTCCCATCAGCGCAACACTCCTGTGCTGGGGATGTGCTCATCACCCTTCCCAGGGCTACAGCCTGGTATGCAATAGGTAATCCAGCACAGGCTGGCAGAGATACAGCAGTTTCCACTTGCAGAGCAACTCGATATGCCAGCCTCACTAGTTAACCACCTTCTATGAAAAACAGATACAGAAGACAGTCCAGATTCTGCTTTATGACAGAAAGCTGCCACATGCAATATCAGTAGTTACTTAAGAAAACTGCACAAAGCTGCACTCGAACAGTATTCCAAGCTATTTACTATGGACGTCAGTTTCACACCACACAGGGGAACCTATGCACTGCCCTCCTGTATGAGGATGTTCAGTTCTCAAAACACCTGACGAAATGTCCTCTCAAGCTCTCGACCTGACCTACAGTTAGAATAAGTTTAATGACTTAAACCTCAGCCTTCTACATTTCCTAACTTCTCTCTGAATAGATCCCACAAAAGTGGACTCAGTGTTCAGAGGCTTCCTGTCTTTAAATATAGCTAAATTCTTGCCTCAACAACACTGTAATGGGTACTTTTGGGTATACAACTGAAAGACAGATGTATCAGCTTTGAACTGCACTGGGTGATCTTCAAATCTTATGATACAGCCTAAGCTCCTGACCCACCTTCTGTTCAACACCATAGTTCTGTGTACCTTTTTATTTTTCCACTCTTTACCTATACTCAAAACTAAACAACTACAAACTTGTTTGGTCTCTACTCATATCAAAGTCTTTTCACAATTTCTTTCTGCTGTTTTTCTGTGTTTTCTAGCTCTGCAGCATGTCTTCTGTGCTGCAGCAACACATGAACTCAGCATTCTAGATAAAGGTGAAATGTTGATTTATGTAACATCACCATAACATTTCACATCCTATTTTTATTGACTCAAACTATTTTATCTGACCGCAACTGAATTCTCTAAGGTCTTCATTCAGCCCTTCATAGTGATGCTTTGAACCTCTCCCTTAAATTACAGTTAGGATCCAGTAAACTGTAGCACATACTCTGCCCTCCATATGAATTACTTTGCATTAATCAAGATTGAATTTCATCCCTCATTCTGTTGAATACTGACCTCATTTGATTAAATCCTTCTGATATTCCTATTCAGGCCTCACTAAAACACAAATATCATTACACTACATTATATTTACCATTTTTTAAGATATTCTGCTCCCATTGTGGACCTACAGATGACTGATGAAACCCACTCCTATTCTTCTGTCTCTAGTCACATTTTAACACAAATTGACTTTTTATGTACTTACTTAGAAACTGTTCAGCATAACCATTTCCTTGCTCTTAGATGTTGACATACAAGCAAAAAATGAAAGATAAATTTATTTAAACTGGACAGTATGTAAAACATAAAGCACATACTTTATAATTTATTTTTTTTAATTCTGTCAGGTTATCATCGTTATTTTTTCCAGTATAATACCCATTTTCCAAGGTTATTACAGCTTAACATCTCTTTGCATATCTTTCAACCACATAAAAATTTCATCTTCTTTTATTACTTCTGCAAAGTAAATTATCTCCATTATCTCCATTTTATAAATAAACAAATTAGGGGAAAAGCCCCCAATAATGATTTCATCAGGACTGCACAGAAAGTCTGTGGCAGTGATGCCAAGCAAACTTGGAATTGTTGGCGAAACCTATTCACTAATCACTAAGTCTTCTATTCCTCATATCATCTTAGTCCTTTAGTCTTCTAGCATCAGTGGAAATTATTTTCCTCATACATTATCTAATCAGGTTGTCAAAAGGGGACATAGTTTGAAACCTGTGTTACATAGCACAGTAAATGCATTTGCTGGAGGAGCACTGCCAGCACCAAATACGGCCATTTTGACTGATCACCTACATTGTAATAGCCTATCAAAAGTGACAGGTATTCACAGTGAGAGCTGCAGCTTATTACAAACAAAAGCCATATGCACCTTTCATCCTGGTAATTAAAACAAAGAAGCCAGTACCTTTCTCAGGGAGGAAAAAAGAGGAGGTTTGCAACATAGTGATTCCTGACAACGAATGGCAATTTCTTTAGGAATACATGAATCTGCTAGAAAGTCAAGATCATTTCCAATTGGAACAGCTAAAAGATTCTGCAAGATGACAATATCATTCTTGGCATTAACTGCAAAGCGCTGAACATGAAGGAAGAGAGTGAATATGTGAAATACCATGAGATGAGTGGCCAGGCTGTTACTGGAGTGGAATATAGGCCCCTGTTAACTGTTCTCAGGAAAACTACTGACTCTCCTCTGGAAAACACAGGGAGATGACCCTTACTTCATAGAATCATAGAATAGTTAGGGTTGGAAAGGACCTTAAGATCATCTAGTTTCAACCCCCCTGCCATGGGCAGGGACACCTCACGCTAAACCATGCCACTCAAGGCTTCGTCCAACCTGGCCTTGTACATCGCCAGGGATGGAGCATGGCACCGTGGCTCTACAGTTTCTCAAAGCAGATGAGCTAGCTTTTGAAACCAACAACAATAAAGCTATCTGAAATTTCACAGATGTAGGGCATGAACTATCCAAGAATTGAGACACCGATCCCTATTCTCACAGAACCCTCTGAATACAGCCAACTCTAGCCCAATCAGCCTTAGTCACACCAATCTGTTTATACACGCTTACGTTTGTTATCTTAGACCACAAAAAAGAACATTCTAAATCTTGGTAAGATATCAAAGAAAGGAAGATTGTTTCGGAGGACTGTGCTGCCAAGAACACAATAATATCACCATCAAACCCCCACATTTGTTACTGCATTCAGCCCAAGTGCTGGATGAACATCTGCACTGCAAAAATTAAGCCCATTAGCTCCTTCAGCTTGTTAGCATATTTAATACTGTGATCACAGCTTTCTATTTCTATCAAGGTGCTACTAGGTGCCAGACTCAGTATTCACATAGTGCGTCATTATTATCTCTACACCCCCCAGGTCTTTAATCTGTCTTACTTTAATGAAATTATTACACAGCAATACTGAAACAGAAGGGAAGAAGAAGGGGAAATCTGAGAAGGAAAGAGGAAGCTACCAGTGTAGGAATACTGCTGGAAAGATAAGTAGAGCTGCGATCTTATCATGTATGGTTGGACTAACACTGTGCTACATGCATCTCCAGCCTCTTAAGACTGTGTTATTAAGTTAAAGTCATCTATCACATACAAAATGCAATTAATTTAACAACTCACTCTCCTGATCTGTTTTCCTTTAGCTCCTAAGAGTGGCTTAATATAAACAGTTGTTCAACTATCTCATTTATGGTCTAAATTGAATGTGAAAAATATGTTAGCTTTGATTTTAACCCTAAGCCTTTAATTGAAAGAGTATTTTAAAACAAAGACAGAAATCCCAATTTATGTTTTCATATGAGCTGAGGCACAGATCTTTCTACATTGCTGATATTTTTCTTAATGCTAACCAGTCTCTATTCACTCCTGACATTTGCACACAACATGCATGCAAACAAACAAAAAATGAGTGCAAGGCTGCTGTAAGATACATACACCTACTCCCACAGTATGCGATGCCTGTGAGCTACACAGTCACAGGTGACTGCATGCAGTAGGCTTTGTGCATGCACTTGTTTTTTAAACATCCAAGCCAAATTTAAGCTGGCTTTCATCACAAGATGAACTTATTCACTATTTAGTATAAACCCACCACAGAGTCCACAAACCATGACCAAAAATCCCCATCACCACACAAAAAACAGTAAACTTGGAGAAATTAAAAGTATCTGTTCCTCACAAAATAAGTGAAAAGACCCAGGCAAGTAAGTCTTTCGGGTTGATATGAATTCAGCACTTCCAAGCTTGTGTCCTACATTCAAAGTGCCTTAGCATGAGAAGTATGTGCTGAATATAGAAGAAATCAATGTGCCCACACATCTACTGGTTAGCAAAGGGCTGATGGATCTTCTCTCATTCTTACACTTCTGAAATGAGGCATTTTCTCTTTACTTCAGTTACCGCCCTTTCTAAAAGCCAAATTCTCTCAGGAGGACAGAAATCCTGTGCTCCTCACGCAGAGCAGTGCAGTGTTCCGCTAAGAATCCAGGTTTACTGGGAAAAGCACAACTATTTATCTAATTTGCTTATACTCTTTCACTTACCATCTGCAACTGGCCAGTGCCAGATTCAATATTGGGTTAGCTGGGCCTTTGATCTGACCCAGGACAGCTGTTTTCCTATGAACTCATTTAACTAGCTAACATTATTCTAATAAAGCACCATGTCTTAAGCCAAACTGGACTTTGTTATTGAAATGTTACATTACATTCTACTAGCCCCTGAATAGTCACAAGAGACCCCTTCTGATGCTTCATTCTTCTGCTTTATTTCTCTGCAACAAAAAGTAAGAAATGATGGGGTTTTCAAAATGTAGGAGAAGGAGGAAAGCAACAATTAGTTTTTCATTCCCAAACTCTCCTTTAGTCAGGGAAAGGTTTTTAAGCATATGCTTTAGTGAGTCAACAACTAAGGCATTTAATAACACTATTGTTTCATGAAAACCTCAAATAAGTCAAAGATAAATCACCACTGAATGTAGTTGCCTTCTGCATTGCACTGGCAAAAGAGTTTGCACAGTTGAGCTGAGAAGAGAATCAAAGACATGACACTGGCCAAAACAAGGTGGTAGTTTCTCAGAGTTCATCAGAACAGAGCGTGTGTGATGGCAGATTTGCACAGGGACAAGTAAGGGAGCAACCACGAGGGGCAATACAGGCTTACACTGGTTTCAAGCACTTGCAAAACTGTGGAGAAAATAGTTTCTCAGACTTTCCAGTCTGCGAAAAGTATCTGCACACTAATGGCCAAAGCAACATGCTTTGGTCACCAGTACATGATGTAGGAAAACACGATTTCACACACAGTACAGACAACAGAGATTACTGAAAAGCATGGATTTCTTTCAGCAGGGGCATGATGCTGTATTTTAAGCTACATAGAAACTTCAAACAGAAAATTTTCAGTGTGCATTTATTTATACCAGAACATAGAAGCAAATTCCCAATTCACCTTCACCTCAGCTGTTACTTTAAAACAGAAGATGAGCCTGCGTTATGAAAAATTCAGGTGGTTCATTTCATCAGGCAGATGAAGAGTTTGTGGAGATAAAGGGTCAGATACGCATCTGCGGAATGAAAAGCAATCAAACATCCCAGTCTGCATCATTTCTAGAGAAGGAAGGTCAACTAGTTTGACTCTGTGGCCCTTTTTTGTGACTTTTAAAAATTATTTTTTTATTCTCTTTAAAAAGGTGCCTCAAAGTAACTTCTCTGAAACACTTTAAACCGTACAAGAATACAAGTAATCTTTGTACTACCTAAGCACTGAACAGCTTCCAGTACTGTACAGAAGAAATAGTTTGTGTGACTGCTCCTCTAGGCTTGTATTAGTCAAGTGCAAACACAGCACAAATGCAATGCTCTTAATGAGCATTTACCAGCAATAACCAATGTGAATTGAATGAATGACAGGGAGACCAGTGGCTTTAAAAATTACACAGGAGGATTTCAAAACTGCATTTAAATTTACAGAGATTTAGCCTGGCAGCTCCTAGTGCACCACACAGGGTGACCCCAGCAAAGGAAAATGTAGAGAAAGGACATCAATGAACAACACTCACTAATGTGGACTGAAAACAAAATCAACAAAAGTGGCTCAGCTCCACTCGATATGATTTCTGATGTTGTGTTTGAGCACCTACTAGTTGTACGTGAAATACCACCTCGAAATAACTGTCTCACAGTTTATTCTCCTCCTCTCTCCAGGGGGAGAATTGTGCTTGTGGCACAATACTGTGCTGTGAGGATTTGTATTTTAGTCTTAAGCCTGGATTTATGAAATATTTCTGCTACCATGCACTTCTGGTAGAGAAAACAGTTTGAATAACGGTGCTCTCAGAGTCATTGGGAGGCCATCTCCCTGCCTCACAGCGGTCCACAAGGCACTCCTGTCTCTTGCAGAGCTGAGCATACCCATAAGATAGAAAGTCAAACCATGCCTGGCACTACTGCTGACATTTCCAGCCTGAGGTTTAGGCATTCTCTCAGATACATAAAAATCAGTCTCTGAAGGAAAATTTTAATACACTGTACACTTTGAACACTTAAAATTCTCTTTTGCGTCTGTAAGAAATCAGTAGCAGAAAAAAGAAAAGCATTACCAGACATAATCATACTAAACTGTAATGTTTAGCACTAGATGAAGTTTCCTAAAAGCTAACAGGAATTGAATGAAAGAGAGGGCAAATGAAATGTGTATGAAGAACAAACACAAGCAGTTCTAACAAATGTTGTTTCTAGATCTTGGTTAAGGGTGATACAACTGACGTATTTTGCAAATGAATAATACAGATAGCGTTTGAGAGCTATTGAAATTCCCACATTTTCATCTGTTGGGCACTGTGAGCTTTTATTTATTTTCTCATTAACTGTAAAAATATGATTAATGTTCAGCTGCAAAACTTTGTGAAATCTAAATTCCTTACCAGGAGCAGAATTCAGCCCTGTTTGTAAGCAGATGTAAATACCTGATGCTGTACCAGCATGTTTCATGGTTGTTACTGGCCATGTATGTGTATGTCTGCCTTGTGCAAATCGCTAATACTGTAAGGCTCTGGATAAAGAACGGGTAAACTCTAGCATTACTGAATTCCACTGTCATTTCATTAACAGAATTCATGGGACCAGCACTGTACTCCATTTATCAAACACCAGGAAATACAGTATTTTTAGAAATACATGCAAAAGAGAAACACAGAATTCACCCTAATGTTTTTCTTTGCTTTTTTTTTTCTTTTTCCAAATATTCAAGCTCATATTAATTGCTAACATTCCATGGTGTGCTTCAAAAACATGCAGAGATGAAATGATTTCAAAACAAAGCACAGGACCTGCTTATAGCACTTTAAGAAACAAGACTGCACTACAAGCTGAAAACCAATTGTATTTTCTAAACAAAAATATCTATCTGGTATTTAGTTACATACACACAACACAAATCCACAATGCTGTCATGCTATGGCTTATTCTCTAACACAAAACCCGAAGAACCTATTGCTTTTTAAATAAGTTAGTACGTGTATTGAATTATGTTTGTGTTGGAACTCCACCCGTCCAAAAATGTTCATCACTTCACCAACATTAGAAATTTTTATTTTCTTATCATTAACTGTGCATAGTGATAGAGAAAGGACAAGTAACAGCAGGAGAGATCACTAAATAGTGCAAGATCTGCCCTAGGCTACAGATCTCACCTGGTTAACACAGATTCTCCTTTCCGAACTGGAGGCAGCCTCATGTAACCTCATCTTAATCGCTGGGGACATACGGAGCCCCAGGTAGGGAGAACAGACAATCCTTCTGAACAGGTGGGCCAAACCAAGAAAAAGTAAGCAAGTAAATAAGCATTTTCAAGCATATACTGTGACTAAACCAATCAATAAATACAGGTGACTATGTCATTTTAGGCATGTGCTTTATGGCCAGGTGATGGCTCTCCCAATCCGACCACCCCCCCCCAGATCTATACTCCCAGCTAAATCACCCTGCAGTCCCTGGGCAGATGGAGCTGAAATCAATAGCGTCATAACACCATCCCTCTCCTTCCCCCCCCCCCCAAAGCCCCATAATAGCCAAGTTTCAGCTGAGATCAGTATTGACCGGCTCCCAGCACCAGCAGGGCCTCTCCTCCAGCAGGCAGGGCAGGATCAGGCCGGATCGCTATCTGATTAGAGGGGAGCACGTCCTGACTTTCCCCAGTCACTTAAGCCGGCGTCTCATTGCTTGTCCTTAGAGACCACAGCTCCACTCAGGCAGAGAGCGTCTAGACAGTATTCATGATCCATCTGTCTGGCACAGCCAGGCTGATGACAAACTCTATTAGACCCGAAACAATTTTTCCTTTTTTTTTTCCTCTCTTCCCTCCTCCCATCTCCCTTTTCCTCTGAGAAGCAGTAATCTGACACTGAAAATTACTATCATTGTTGCAGTGCTCAAAATAGCAGTGCCAGACTTTCATTAACATCAACGCTAGACTGCTAAATATTTAAAGAAATGGATAAATTTCACCTGAAGTGGGACAGCCCAGCACACATGAAAGCAGCAGCACAATCAAAATGTAAATCTAAGCGGTTGTTTTTATCTGCGCAAATTCAGTGTCACAGTCAGAGGGGGATGCCAAAGGTCTCTTTAAACAAAACATTTTCCTTTGATTGAGCTTTTTGTTTTTAAAACAGAATCATTCTCCAGCCCCCTGCAGATCCCTACAAGGCTCAGAGCTGACAGAAGTAGGTGGGGGTGGTGAAAGAGAGAGCTATATATTTGATTTGTTTGGGGTTTTTTTTTACCTTGCACAGGAAAATGAACTCCTACAGCAAACTCTTCTATGCCAAAACAGCCATGACACATCACCTCCATCAATGCTGACAACTTGAATTTGATGTAGACATAATTTTCACATGACAAGAAGGATTTGTTCTTCCTCATTTTATTCTTCTTCAAATTCTCATGTATGTCAATATTTGTGTTTCATATGCCCAGGAACACAGATCACAGCAGAGATAACTACCTGTACTGTTTTCCACTAATCAACTAAAGAACTAAAATTTCCACCATTGTAACCCTTCTCAATTAGACATGACTTGGATACTGCAGTCTGCAGACAACAAGGCTACACTTCCCATTTCAAAATCTAATTTACTTTTAGCAGGACAAGGCAGGCTGATTATTTGTTGTGAAACAAAGGGAAATGCTCAAACAAATGAACTGTGTCCTGCTGAAAGCAGGCACATTGTTTCAATTCCTCCGAGTCCCAGTTTTGCAGGTCATGTGAAGCAGGAAGCTGCTGCCAAGGTTTAAAAGTCTGCAAGGTGTAAAATCCTGCTCTTCATCACATTTTTGCTATCACGGCTTTGTGTCGTTAAATACACCCTCAACCTCCAAGTAGTGTTTTAAAAGAACAGCCATCTCCATTATCTCAATCAGTAAGTCTTTATCCCTGATGAAAATTATAGTAAGTAGACCTATGGGAAGGAAGTTGACACAGGCTACTTTGCACAGGGCTACCTGTGGGGAAAACTGCAGTAAGGTCCCAATGTCCTCACCAAGGAGGGGGAGGTATGCTTTAACACACACCACCAAACCTGTGTTAAAAATCCCAATGTAAACCAAGCTGTTACCTTAACATGTTCAAACGTAAATACCTTAGTGTGTATTTTGACCAACTTGCTGGATTGCAGCTAGTGTTGCCTAAAATCAGACTCTAACACACCTTGGAGCTGGTGAAGATTTTTTCCAGCTGGCCTCCAATTTCTCTGTGCTAAATTGCCCATGCAGCAGCATAAGGAAACCTTACCTTCAAGTCAGCAGAGGAAAATTAACAGAAAAACCAAAGGGCTGCAGAAATACATATTTTGTCTAACTTTGCACACGTGAGATATCTTATTGAGCTCAGTAGCAACATTTAAAAGACCAAATAAATAGCCTTCGCATTGGAGCCAGGTAAGAGCGAAGAGACAGGAACACCAGAGATCTGGGAGATTTAAACTCCTCTAACACAATTAGATAGTGTCTGCTGCAATCATGAGATCCAGGGAGCAGGTCACCCACAAAAAATATCTTTCTATACCACTGCTCATGCAAGTTAACTAAACTAAACAATAAACACCAATGAGACATTTCTGGATCTGGCTGTTGGCAAGGACACAAATGAGAAATGCTTCAGTAGCCTGGAAATATGGGCTACTGCTAACATGGCACATATTGCTTAAATAAACTACAGCAGAACTTCCATATGAAAATTTATTTATCATGTGGGGGTAGTCTATGCATTAGTGTGAAATTAGATGAATACTGATTCCACCACAGGAGGACAGAAGGTTTGGATATAATACAAGAAAGGGATTCTTTGAAGAAACAGAAGAGGCAAAGGAGTACCATAGTAGCACCAATGCGATCTAAGACAAGAGTAGTCCCAGGGAGAAAAAGACCACTCTGCTTGGATGTAGACCAGCACACAAACATAGGTCCTTTCAACAGCTTCTTCCCTATTCAACAACTGTGCACAAGCAAGAAGATGCAAGAATAGAGCTGATATGTAATGCTGACCAGAAAGAAGTTTCTGTTTTAAAATTCCTCAAGTGATTATTTTTAAAACTCATTTTCTTCTTACTGAGCTGTATTACTGTCTTGTCACTAACTGGAAGCCAAAGAATGTATGTACTTCTGTACTAGAAGGTAGCCTTGTCAGCTGGGACATTTCAAGTGCATACACTGTGGTGTACTCTGGTAGGGATCCCTATTAAAATCATTGAGCAAAAGCATGCATGAGTTTCTTAATTCAAAATGTCATCCCTCTAAGGCCTGGGGACTTCAGCAAGTATTCTAGAAACAGTTTTTCAAGGCTGGATTAAGCTAACACAACCAACTGCCACGTCCATAAAAATGCTCTTTCCTATTACCAACCGGCACCGATTTCTATCATGTAGCAGCCTGTTTAATAACAAGGACATGGTAAATATCACTAATTCTCTGTTGTTTTAAATACTATATTTATGGCTGTATTATTTTTTTATCTGGCTTTGATCTTTTTTCTCTTTGTTTCACCAAGTTTGGGGTTGTTGGTTTTTTTTTCTTTCAAACAGGATTCCCTAAATTTACCAGCATTTGTCACAGCCCCTATCACTATGAGCAAGTACAGTCACTATCATTATCCCCAAACACAACAAATAATGAACTACTCTCCCTGCCACAAAGTGAGTAAAAAACACTTCTGAATGCTCCTAGCAATAAATGAAGTACTCCCTCTACCAACTGGTCGTTTGCAATGTTGTTGCAAACCCAGCAAATATAGCTATTGAAGGACTTAATAAGACTGTTCACCTAATTATTCTTCTTCACTCAGCACTGGAGAGGGCTGAAGTAGCAGGACTATTGGACACTGTGTTTTAGAAGTCACTGAAAATGAAGAAATGTAACATTTAAGGAAACACAAATCATGGAAAGATGTTGGGTTTGTTTTTTTTCTTTTCAAACCCTCCCAGAGGGTAACTGACACATGGGTGGTAACAGTCCTCAGGTCTGTAAAGATGGGGAGGAACAACTTAGGGGAAGACCAGCAGTCTGTAGATCCTGGATCAAGCAAGTAACAATTTCTGCAGTCCAAAGGCCTTTTGAAGAGAAGACCAGCGCAAGTTGTGAACATGCCGCTGTGATTACCGCACAACTGCCACCAGCACAGAGGGGTACTGAAAAACCACCGACCCCAACGTTTCAGACCTCAAGCTGAAGGGTGGCTTTGGGAGTTCCACCTAGGAGCCTGCAGAGGAACTCACAGGGTGCCACTTTTGCACTGAAGCCATGCAGCACCACCACCTGCAATGCCCCAACTGCTGCTTGTCATCAAAGTCCTGCCCTCCATCTGCTACCACAGTGGCTTTCATGGCTCCTTTAGACAAACATTTGTGCTAGCTTGGTTGAATAGTTGTACAGTATCCCAGAAAAAAAAAAACCAAACCAAACAATCATCTATCTGAACTTTAAAGGTATGCTTACAAGTTTTGCATGCACAAATAATATGGCAAAACATTTCTACAACTCAAAAGCCAAAGTCAGCCTAAGTTCATGGGCATATACATGTGCCATTTTGATCTGGACCCATCACCAAAGCCTATGGCTAGTCCTGGGGCTTTGGGAAGAGTTTCTCTCAAAAAAAAACAAATCAAAAATAAAATGAAATAACATAAAAGTACATATAGGCTGTTATTACTTCAAAACCTCTGAAATCACTGCAGAGGTACCAAAGTACTTCAAAGTAAAAGATTTAAAAACATTTAGGAACGTGTATATTTGGAGGTTAGAGGGCAGAGGAAGAAAGGCAGACACCCAACACCTGACTTCATCTTCTATGATGTATTCAATCCAGTGATTCTACCTTGCTTAATGGCACGTTTGTTACAAAACTTACAGATACATGCTGCTTATAATTCCTGTTATTAATAACAACACAGATATTCCTAAACCATAGTTACAACCAGAGGTGAAACAGCATGATCAAGGATATGAGTATTTACAAAACCAAACCATTTGGAAAGTGATAAATAATGTAAAAGCCCTTCTATGGTACTTGCACACCAGAAGCATTATTGGAAAAATTCTCCCCCATCCAGAAAGCTGAACTGTGGTTCAAAAATAAATCATTGCAGAACATATAAAAAACAAAAAGCAAATTTTGATTTCAGCATACATCACTGAGGGCAAAGCACTAAGACAGCAATTCTGGTGATAAGCTCTGACACTCTGTGTGAGGTATTTATGCACCAAAAAATAGCAACTAAAGCTATTTTAAATAAATACCTACAAAAGCTCAGTGACCTACTAAATGATGCTCACCTCAGCACTACTAAAATATATTTGATTAATAGAAATTATGACTGGAAAAATTACAGCTCTCATAACGATCTTAATAGCATATAAAGACTGTTACACAAAGCATAAATTATTTTTTTAGAACCTTGGAAAACAAATTATTTAATCATTTATGTATTATGCTTTCTTCCTCAGAAACCACGTAAGATCCATATGATTTTAACTTCAATGTCTGCAGCACAAACTCCTTGTGCATGACTACAACTTTCCAGGTTTAGAAACATAGAGAAAATGTGTTAAAAAAAAATGCCGGTTCAGAGAAGAACAACATTTACTTCCACTGTCTCATCTCCCCTAGGTATCATACTGCAGACCAAGTTTCCAAACAGACTGATTTCTGAGGTAAACAGACATATTTGACATACATACATACACGGATGCACACAAAGCGCCAGTACTTACAGCTGAAGATGCCTGGAGGTGGATGCTCTGTTACAAGCAGACAGTTCTCTTCATCACTGTTATCCCCACAGTCATTCTGTTGGTTACAAATCAATGAACCAAGATACAAGCATTTACCACTGGCGCAGGTGAATTTGCACTCTGAAAGGCAAAAAGGAAACCAAAACAAAAATGTGTCAGGAAATTCATGCTTACCTTCTTCACCTCTAGGGTGACTGATATTAAAGGTAATGTCTTTCTAGTAGATGCTAACATGGTGGTTGCGGCTCTAGCACGTAACACCAAAATACATAATACAGTATTTGTAGCTTTGCACGTGTAAATATATACATGACACATTTCAGATCACTGGACTCAATCCACTACTAAACCAGATCTGCCATTTGGGGAAATCCAACTTCTTAAAAAGAGACAGTATTTTTTTTCTAGTTGATGTTCAGTGTTTGTGTGGCACTTTGCATATTTGGAATAAGACAGCACTGTGAATAAGAATAATAATTGTCCCACATTAAAAAGTCTTGCACAACCTAAGACAGCATCAGCTGTAACGTACAAGTATAGTTTGTAACCAGGAACATTTCTGTCCACACACAATTATTCCTTAACTGCTTTCCCAAATTCAATTTGCCAGTCTCCCAACTAATTACAATCAAGCACTCAGTGTCTGCACACTGAACTCCCACATGCCACTTTGCCTTACAAGGTCAGTAAACTTCTAAAATCTCTATAAAGTGTATAAATGCTATATGCAGGCATGTTGTATTTTTACTTTATTCTTTTTCACTACAAAAAAAAAAATTAAGTTTCCCCTAAATATGGTTCCATCATGAGAACAATTCCTGTGAGACCAAGTATACTTTACAGTAAGTATTTGAGATGTAATTAAGAAATGTTCACAAAAATATACATGCGATTATAAAAAGCTTTCTCACTAGGCTTGTTCCAAAGTTAAATACACTACACATCTAGAACAGAGGACATACCTAGACACATTATAATTTAATGGTTACACTTCCAGCATGTTGACAAATTCTGGCAATTGTCATTCACAAGCAGAGGTAAAGTCTAATACACTCACAAGTAGTGTATTAAAGTAGTGCCATTCCCTGAACCTCGGGCTTCCCTAAGGCTGCAGTTTGGGTTGGCTGATTCTGCTTCAGAGAGATGATCTGAAGAAAAGAGATAGCATTTTTTCACCTTCAACTGTATCAACAAGAGACTTTCCTTTAATCTTAACAGCACTTACACTTAGGCAGCACCTCTAATTCTAAAAAGCCCCTAAGCCAGTTACTGGGGTGTGATATTTACCCATATGTATCTGATGTGTAACATAGGCATGCTAATAGTGAAGGAGAAATAAAACTGGGAATGTGAATGAAATAATTTCATTTTCTTAGCAAATCTGCTTTGTAGGTAGAAGTGATCTGTGGACTTTGAACACTTTTCATTAAGAGTATTAATGAAATTTTTGGTACACATATCAGCAAGAATCTGTTGCTGCAAAAATATATGCATCAATGTGTGTAACATAAAATGCTACTTAGGAATATAAATAAAAGCCATAAAATGTTATGCAAGAAAAAAAAACATTTCCTGTGGAAAAAAAAATCTACTTTCCTGTTTCACTTGGTCAAACTGCACTCAAAAATCAGTGAGCATTTGCCTAAATAAGGTCCTCAAGATGGATCCTTTAGCCCACCCCATTAGTATTTAATTGTTCAAACTGTACAATAAAATACTGTACAAACAAAATATTTTTCCCCGTTTCTTTGTCACCCTGTCCTTCTCTGATACAACAAAGAACTGAAGATGCATTTAAGGGCTTACGTTTTCTGGTTTGAATACAGAGGATACAAAAATCATAAGTAAACAGAGTAAGCCTTTGAAATCGAAGAAATTAAGTAGGTCATTAACAGTTACTTTTTGAAAGCAAGAGTTAAAAGATAGATCTCAACAATCTGGTAATTACAACACCTCAGAACTCACTTCTGCAACTTCATGAAGTAAGAAACTGGAATAAAAAAGGAACAAAGCTGCCTTGGAAGATTAGAAAAGTTGGCTTGCAAGGGTTCAAACTTTCCAGCTGTCTTAAATGAGGAATATAACACAGGGTGAAATTAGAGTGGTAAAGGACATACTGCTTCTCTTTGAAAGACAAATATCAAACACCATTATTGCCTGAAGTTAAAATATTTGGCATGTTACTTTGGCCACACTATTTCTTTCCTGTGTCTTTGTGTTGAGTCCTAATGTAAAGCTTTCCACACTTCCCTCACGACTGATATGAAGTGCGCAGGCAAGATGTCATCTAAAAAGCAATTAAAGCTAAGAACTTTGGGTTCCTGTTTGCCACCAGATTATGCTGTCTTCAGACAAAAGACCAAATGAAGCACTAGATTTTCAGTAGCTCTATTAAAGTCAAAGATCTGAGCTTTGACTAACATTACCTTAAGAGGACTAACTAGAGGAAAGAATTAGTGCTTTAAGGGGTTGGGGTTTGTTTGGATTTTGGGGTTTTTTTTTTGGCATAGGTAACATAACACATCCAAATTTGGATTCAAAACCAGACTCAAACAAGTTGCCATGTAAAATGTCATGGCTACTTCCTCCTTCCTTCAGATACATGAGCATTGCCATTGTCAAGGTGTATTAAAAAAGAGAGTCACCAGATGTCTCATTCCCTGTTGATATGCCTGCCTTGACTGGAAAATTGCTCACAATACCACAGGAATTCTATGTTGATTTTAAAACTGAACATGTTGTTAAAGTCATCCTCCCTTGTGATCTCCAGCAAAATCTATTTGACAAGAAAGCAGTCACCCTGTGCTGGGTCTGGCTGGGATGGAGTCTCCTAAACAGCCCCTATGGTGCTGTTTTGGCTTTGTGACCAAAATAGTGTTGATAACACACCAGTGTTTGGCTATGGCTGAACAGTGCCTGCACATCACTGAAGCTTCCTCTTTTTTTCACCCTTCTGCTCTGAGGGAGTAGACAGGAGGTGGGCAAGAGGCTGGGAGGGGACATGGCCAGGACAGCTAACCACAACTGACCATAGGGGTCCTCCGGGTTTGTCTTCCTGTTGCTTCGAGACTTGGTTGGTCATAAGCCTATCTGTGGGAGGTAGTGACTCCTTTTGCACAAATAGGTTTCTTCCCCTCTTTTCTTCACTTACTAGAACTGTCTGCTGCTATTCTTCCTATTCTCTCCCCTGTCCTGCAGGGCGTGGGTGCCTACCTGCTGGCCAGGATCAAACCACAACACATGCCTGTGCAAAAGTAACTTCTAAATCTAACAACATTTAGTATCTAATGGAGGACAGAAAAGTGCTAAACTTGAGCCTGCATAATAACATTCTGTTGAAGTCTGAAGGAAATACTCAAAGTAAAAATATATTGTAGGAACAGGACAAATTAACAGATTGTTCAATGAAAGTACAGATACTTCTGAACATGGAACATACTTTGCATCAGGTATTTGCAACTTGTAAACAAAAATGCAGTACCTTAAAGTAGTTTACATAGTAAATGCATTTAAACAGGGCATGCTTTTACTAAAACCAGAAGAGAGCCCTTCCTTGTAAAGCAAGGTGGAGCTAAACGAGGTTGATGGTTAGTGGAGACAACAGAAAGCAAATACTAACAGTACTGTCAAGCTGAAAGTTAGTAAATAAACTCGCACAGGTCTACACCAAAATACTAGGAGTGACCTCAAAACACTCTGACCAGGAAATTCAGACCAGTCTGGACTAGACCAATGTGCCTAATGACACACCAGAGAGCCCTTTTCAGTACAAAGTCTTGCACTTGGCCTGTCTAGACAAGAAGAGGGGGGGAAACCTCCTGTTCTGAAAATAAGCCAGCACGATCCTTCTTTCATGAATAATGTTTCAAAGCTAGACAGTTTTCCCTTTCATTTTCAAGTGGCAATTAGTGAAACATCAGTAGGTTGGCCAGCAAGGCTCTGACTAGAGCTAAACCTGAAGCAAGATGACAGCTACTGAAAGTTGAAAAAACAGCCCTTCTTATAATTATGTCTTACTATGTTCAGAATTATGTCTTCACCTTAATTTTAAAATTTCTCTTGATGATACACTGATTCTTCAACATAAAGTTTTAATAAATATACTTCCAGGTAGATCCAGACTACCTTGAAAATAGTAAACACTAAGAATACTATCATGAATATTTCCTGTTTTTATAAACTGCATGCAAGTAGTATACATAAGTGTATTGCTCACATGTTCAAGGTAAATGCTTGTATGTATAAATTCTTTACATACATATACCCATTAATATATGACTGTATCAAATAATTGAAGGTTACGTTTCAGCTGCAACAGCAAAAGATGGATTTGCCTCATGATACAAAAATCTTTTTTTGTTGTTGTGAAATACAGTATCTGCTGTATTGGGTAGGCTTATTTTATACTTTCTGTGCCTACCCAACAAGATAATTTTATCCTTGCATTCCACTTAATTCTTTTAGACTTCATTTACACTTGACTTCATCCATATGAACAGTATTTCCATTGTTTTGTCATCCCACTTACTGTAGGGAATTTTTAATTATAGCTAAGTGCTGTTTCTTCTTGTAATGTAAGTCCAACCACAGGCCAAGAGAGAAGAAAAGCAACAAAATGTCATATTGAAAAAATATGGTGGTTTAGGCCACTGTTACGATGCATGTCACAGCTACTTATTTAATGGGTCTGAGATGATTATCTGACCCAGGGGCAGACTTCTATTCCATCCATTCGAATAAAAAGTAAAGAACTATATACATAGCCAGTGATCTCAATTTGTTGTAGCTAAACTGTAGTAACACAGCTGAAATGTGAAATCCTAAGTGATGCCTGGGACTTAGCTGGACCATAAAAGCACTCTCCAGAGTCCATCCAACTGGAAGCAGCCCTGGTAGTACAGCCAGCAGAGGGTGATCAAAAACCCTACTGGCATCAGGTAAGCAAAAGGTGAAAATCTCCTTACCTCTGGGTGTATCTAGGTCTCTAGAATAAAGGCCTAATGTCTAATTTCTTGCATAAATACTCCATTTGAAGTATGTTGTCATACTTCCTTCATACTCCTGTTCATATTGTAACCTGAAAGAAAATATGTTTAAAGGGCATAATCACCTGTTGCAAGAGTAAAAAGAGGCAGAAGTAGTAAATTGGGGAGAGAGGGAGGAAGCACACTTCGCTAGAGATTAAAGAAACATAAACCACAAATACCAGAGTCAGTACAATAAAACCCTGTTCAACCTCTGATAAACATCTGTCTGCATATTATTTTTAATATTGTAGATTGTAGCTTTATAATGGGAAGTAAGTCATAAATAGAAGGCAACGTGTACACAAGGAACATGTTTATTTGCAAAAAAAGCTTGGTTAATGAGGAAGATGGCAGGCTGCCACGTGATCTAATAAACCTCCATTGATAAGGGGAAGAGAGGCATAAATAGGCCTTTAAAAAAAAACAAAACAAACAAAAAAAAGGCTTCATAAAAAGAATGTCAAGCAGAATACCAGCAAAAAATGAAAGCCGATCAGCTTATGCAGGATAAGAAGCAGAACTGTAAATCACAGGCAAAGGCCTGTCCTCACTGCCTACAGATTCACACAAGACAGGAGTCTTTTCTCAGAGCCACACAGTGTGGAGACTGAGAGAACTCTGCCCAGAGGAGAAACAGCCGTAAAACTGGGCTGATTGAAAGAAGATTGGTACTGGTTCAAAAGCAGTCTCATTTGCCAAGCTGCTACCCTCTTGCAGTCTCCTATGCTTGCTCGGTTATCCAGCAATTATCTTTTCATCTTCTTAAGGCACAGCCTAAAGCTATGCCTTTTAACTAGTTAACTATTTATGCCACTAGCTAAAGGAAGCTTATTCTTACACACAGGTAGTGTGCGTATTACACAATATTCTTAAGCACAAGTAGTGAAATCTGCCATTCAGTTCACCAGTTAAGGGGGTTAGGACATTTCCCTAAGCTTATCTTAACAGCCTGAACAAAATTACACTAGAAATTCAGACTTCCTTTATTTGGGACTTGTCAATGAGCTTAGTTTTTGTCTGTGACTCAACCGAGCCATGGTCTTGATTTTGACCCATCAGAGCCCACACAAAGAAGTGCGCTGCAGTGCCACGGCAAACACATACAGCTGCTAAGGTGTCAGACAAGGAACATCTTCACTCCAGCCCCTCAGAGGGAAAGACCTACAAAGCATGGGTTTCCATGGCCATTAGAAGGCCCTTTGTTTTTCCCAGTTTAATGCAGTGGTAATGTGGGATCTGCTATGGCATGCCAGACCCACCCATGGGCCATATCTTAGCCCCACCACCTCAACCCAGGGTGACAGTGACTGCCAAGTCATGCCATGACAGACCCCGGTAGGGAGCCCCCACCACCTGCTGACATTTCTGTATGTACTAGCAGAGCTTTCCTAATCAAGTATGTGAAGGCACATTGGTGACTCAGCTAATGACACTCTCATTTTCAGTTGTGGAATTACATGAGGAGACGATTAAAAATGCATTAAATACGTACCTTGTAATTTTTTGTCAAGCACAATGTCATTATGGGCAAGTGCGGATGAGAAGTAAAGGGCATGTGCAAATGAGAGTTTCTAAATGTCTAGTTCTCCTTAATCAAAATTCAAAGAATTCCTGAATTATGGTAAATATTTTTAAATTATCTTAGTTGGTTTTCATCTTCGGAAATCTTTAATAATCACAACCAGTATCACTTACAGATTTGCAGAATGCTGCATATATAGAAGAATATAAAATAAAAAATCATGTTACTGTAGTAGTTTCTTGGAGGTTTTTTTTTCCTTTGGAATATCGTTTGCATAGCAAATAACTCAAGAGTAAACCATTTTATTAGGTAACATCACAACCTTGTATCCAGAGAAACAGATTCATGTCACTTCACAGATGCATTGCTAAATTTTGACTGCAGTCCTAAAAATGTGCTGCCTTTATGTTCTGTTATTAAATCAGGTCAGATTACTTCAGACTGTAACCTTGTAAGATAGGAACTGTTTTCAGTAGTTCTAGCAGGTACTGGAACCCCATTCCCATCTGACATCACGTAATGTTACTGAAGCAATGAGAACACATTAGAGAACTTGTCTTTCCACACAAGTAATGTACAATGCAGGTAAGAGTATACCATTGTTGTGGTGTAAGACCAGCCAGTAACTCAGAACCACTCAGCCTCTCTCTCAATCCCCTCCCCCCCCATTCCTCCCCCCTGCTCCCAGAGGGATGGGGAGGAGAATCGAAAGAATGTAACTCCCACGGGTTGAGATAAGAACAGCCCAGTAACTGAGGTATAACACAAATCACTACTGCTACCACTAATAATAATAATGATAAGGGAAATAACAAGGGAAGAGAATACAACCGCTCACCACCAACTGACCAATACCCAACCCGACCCAAGCAGTGATCTAGCCCTTCCGGGTAACTGCCCCCAGTTTATATAGTGGGCATGATGTGCTGTGGTATGGAATACCTCTTTGGTCAGTTTGGGTCAGGTGTCCTGTCTCTGCTTCCTCCTGGCTCCCCCTCCTCCCTGGCAGAACACAAGACTCAGAAAGTCCTTGATCAGAGTAAACATTACTGAGCAACAACTAAAAACATCGGTGTTATCAGCGCTGTTCCCAGGCTGAAAGTCAAAAACACAGCACAGTGCACCAGCTACTAAGAAGGAGAAAAATGACTGCTACTGCTGAACCCAGGACAACCATGTTTCGGCAGGCTGCTCAGATGTCAAATTAATGCTGATGACAGTATTCTCTCTACACATCTTCCTGTGCAAAAGGTCTAAGAGAAATTTATTTGTTTACTATGTTAAGATGCAGGACAGTTATGGTGTTTACACTGTAACATGAACTCCAGATTTTAATGGACAAGAGAATTTTCCTTTCATTTCTCAATGGCATTTGAATTGTGCAACGTGCAGTAATGTGAGGAATGACAAGTTTTTTACCACCTTTAATATGTTCTCCAAACCACATCTGCTGAATTTTGCATGTTCCTGTAGTAAATGCCTTGTCACTGTTAGATTTTGTACTTTAAAAGCAATTTCCTTTTAAGTCCAATTATCTTCAATGTATCAGGCCAGAGTGACTCAGTGTTCACAGCACAAAAAATATAAGCAAAATAATACACAGAGTACAGCCAAAAACAAATGGCTTTCAGTGGCTTGCATCATAAAGTACAATGTCTTTTATAAACTTGAACTGTCTATATCAATTGTTATTTAATTCTTCAGTCCTTATTCATCTCTATCTAAAAAGTGAGTCACACATTTTATTCACCTTAGTACCTTTCCCAGAAGTCTGGGGTTTTATGGCTCAAGCTTTTTAAAATGAAAAGAAGAAAAAATATTTTCCTATTACAAAATCCATTTTTTCTACCCTCTGTCTTCTCCTCCAGTCAATTTCCATGAACATTCCCTCCCAAATATGTATTGCATTACAAATGGATAGAGACTTCCATCTATATGCATTTCCATAGAGGAGAACTGGTAGTAATTTGGCTTGCCTAACATTTTCCACTATAAAAGCCTTGAAGGACCCCTCCCATGTTCACTCATGCAGCAGGTCTGTGATGCTGAGCAGGAAGAACACCCCTGGGCCACAGAAATATCTTTTCTTTGTCCCAGAAAATTCTCTTCTGCTTTTATGGAAATAAAAACTGGTAAAAAAAAATTCAGTTATCTTTCCATTGTCCGCATCAGGAGAGTGTCTGGCAATGCTCCAAAGTAACTAAAAGGTGCAGACGCTGTGAGGCTTCAGCAATACCACTGCCAGAGCAACAGCCCAAAGCATACTGGGACAGTGGGGGAAGAGGCTGATTAACTGTGGTAGGGAAAGGAGGTGAGCTCCACTTCCCACACTTTCACACAAGGTTTTCATTTCACTTCCAGGTATCTCTGCTACCAAGTACAGCCATTACTACAACCACCAGATGCTCCTCTTTTGTCCATGAGTTCTCCCAACATTCAGTGCACAGGACAGAGAGGGAAGAAATGTGAATGCACAGCAAAATCAGTATTTTATGGGTTGAGAGTACCTCATTTAGCAACGTAAGCAGAACATTTTCAATAAAGATTCTTTCACACTACAATGATGCAATTTTGTTTAAGAATCAGCAACATATTTGACTGTGTAGCAGCTATTTAATGAAGATTATTTCATAATTTCCATGGCCAAAGTGCTTACAAAGTAGACTATGCAGGAAACACTGACACAGGCATCCTGGAGAAATCTTTACCATATGAACCTTTCTGTTGTTGAAATGGCATAATTTGAAAAGCAACAGTGCATTTAGGACAGTGCATTTCTGGTTGTGAACATGATCATACAATAAACATGATGCTGGATGGTGCTGAGTCTATCCATGCACCATCCAGTATCTGAGGAAATGTTACAGTACAGAAAACCAAAGCAAACAGCTTTCCTCCCCTGAACAGCATTCAACTTTGCAAATACACTGCATTTTTCGGAAAAAGAGTGCCTACACAGTATGTGAGAACCAATGTAAATGAGCTGGAGTGCTGCATCCTCAAACCCAAATGCTCTGGCCTGGCACTGCTGTCCCTCAGTGGGGCACAGCCTTCCCCTGTCACTTCCATGCAATTTCCATTCATGTGCAGCTGCTCCTCTGGAAACAGTCAGAAGCTAAGGAGGTCTTCAGCGGGTCCATTTGAATCAGGCAATGCCCCCAAAATGAGCACCACCTCGCAGAGTAAGCAGCCGGACGTGAGGAAGAGAGTAGAGGGGTATGCCAAGGGAGGAAAGATGATGCCAGGGTGCCCAGGTGTGATAGTAAGGGCTTATCTTCACACCTGACATCTGCACATCTGGCTTGGGTGGAGCCACACAGCCTAGCACCCTGCTGGCACAGCTGGCTATGAGATGTTAACCATGTTTACCTCTTCCCAAACAGAGGTTTTCGAAAGGAGCATGGTTTAGTTTCACTGGAGGCTGTACTAACACACCTGAGGAATGCCCACCTGCTGCGCACATGTACATGCCTGACCTGGGCTGGGGGGACCACTGATTGATGGAACTGACACTACTGACAAAATGCACATCGCATTTAACAGCCAAGCAGCATTTGATCTCCAAACCACACCCTCAAATCCTGACACATTACCTCAAGCCTATGGCTCTTCTGGACATTATTTCTGTCTGTGGTTTATCTTAATATGCTGGACTGGAAAATACTGTGGTTGACATGCAGATCAGTCATGCCAGCCTTGAGACTGCAACATCTTGTCGGGGAGGCAGGGTAAGCGGCTGACAGTGATAACCATTTCAGCCATCTAATTTTAATCTGCTGCTGTATATCTGTCAGAAGCCCCACAGTACTTTCTGGGTGGGGACAAGAGATGGGGCTAGGAGAAATCTCCAGTTACAGCTCAAGTTATCAGTGTATCGATGACAAGTTAAAGCGTTTTAAAAGTTAGACAAATGATGGGATGAATGCAGAGAACCACCCAAACCCATGCCAGCCATGAAAGAGAATAAACAGCCAGCACATCCAAAATTCAAGAGCAGCTAATTGCGTTTTAACTGTGGGCGAGGTAGTTTGTCATATTGTACCAGCTCATTATTATTAATCTGTTCAGAGACAGTGATAATTTTCTGTGATTTTACAAGCCAACATCATTAAACTGAGGTCAGTTTCATAGTGTTGGTCTCACCTCTGAAGACTTCAAATAGTAAAGAGCCAGCTAATGCAGCCAATTTTCAAGCAAAAACAAAAGAACAAAATATTTTTTAGAACTTCCTTCTGTTCCATGACATCCCTCTAGTTTATGGTCCTTCAGCTTAAAGAATTATGTTGAAACACTAAGAAACACCAGCTAAACAGATTAATTTTCATTGCCATTAGGAGGTATGCCTTTAAAACATAACATGTTACTATTGAATGTTTTACTAACATGCAAAAAATACTTCTCCAGAGAGGTGATTGTTCCAAAATCCAGTTTGCAGAGTAAAAATATTTTATGATTTGCAAGCGTTATGTTCAGATAGATGAATAGAAAAAGAATGACCACACATCCTCAAGAAAGGAAAAGGAAACTCAACAGGTACCAAGAACAACATTAAGAGTCAGGCTTGTTCATCCTCCAAAAGAGAAGGCTCCAGCCAGACATTATAGCAGCCTTCCAGTAACTAAAGGAGCCTGCAAGAAAGCTGCAGAGGGACTTTTTAAAAGGGTCTGTAGGGACAGGACAAGGGGCAATGGCTTTAAAATGACAGAAGGGAAATTTTTGATTAGATATTAGGAAAAAATTCTTCAAAGACAGTGGTGAGGCACTGGCATGGGCTGCCCAGAGAAGCTGTGGCTGCCCCATCCCTGGCAGTGTTCAAGGCCAGGTTGAATGGGGCTTTGAGCAACCTGATCTAGTGGCAAAGGGGGTTAGAACTAGATGCTCTTTAAGGCCCCTTCCAACCCAAACCATTCTATGATTCTATGATGAAGTGCAATCTAGCACAAAAATATTTGGGGATCAAATTCAACTACAGTAGTGTAACACAGGGCTCCCTTATATTTTCTTAGCCCAATTACGCTTTCAGCTATTTACTGATACATAATGGAAGCTACAATTAAATGAACACTGTGAACATATTAGCATATTCTGATAAGTCTGTGCATCACACCTGTTGTTCATAAAATCTGAGCAGAGATATGGCTTCCAGCGTAAAAACACCATCTATTCTTTGCAATATTAAACAAATAGCTTTCACTTAAAGTACAAAGTACTTCAGCAACAGCCTACACAAACCCTTTGTATTTTGTGTTACAGTACATTAGAAACAAATTAGCTAGAAAACTTATAATTAATAAAGTGGGGAAATAATACTGGAATATGTCTTTTTACACTTCATGCAGTAACTCTGAGTTTACAGCAAATTATTTAATGTGCTCTACTACCTAAGAGACAGAAGACAGAAGCAGCGACAGCAGGAAAATACACCCTGATAAAAGGTCATTCAAAAGGGTAGGAAGCCCTTTCGTAACAGATCAGGTTTATATTAAATGTAAGAAAAACTTCCTTAAAAGATCTATGTGTAAAGGTTTTTGAGGAGGTTACTTGTTTTAGACAATAATCACATACTCTAATATTTCCTGGTATACAGTATGTATATCAAATCAAAATGGGACTAACCAGCTAAAAGAGATAAGCATGTTTATATATAAATATAAACTTATGCATATATAACCGTAATACTTGCAGTCTTCAGAATATACTGCAGTTGCTAAATGCACAGCTTAAACAGTAGCACATATGAGAGAGAATACCATTTGGTTGAAACATGTTTTTTAGATTTCCAAATGTAACCTCACACTCAGTTTTATTTCTGTCAAAGCTTAAAATACAGAATAAAAAAATCTTATTCTACAATGACACATTAAGCATACCATTAATACAAGAAAAATGATACTGTCTTGTGACTAAAACATCAACATTCATGCAATATGACACAGCAAAGTATCTGCTTACTGTTCCTGAAAGGCAAAGTTATGGCAGAGCTGCTATTTTCAGCCTAAATGAATGCAGTTTTGTTCTGTTCCTCAACATTATTTCTCAGGACACTAAATTATTTCCGTGGTGATTTCTAGGGAGTACAGTTGTAGGATGCTGTTCTTTACAACATCTGAATTACTAAGTTAAGGCAAGGATTTAAAATGTCGCATATTAGAGAGACACTCATACAGGAATAATCAAAGAAAGGAATTAAGTCTATTTCTGATTTCCAAACAGCACATTAGGGTCCTTCAGGGATTCATCAGTCTGCAGCTTTTTAAAAGTGTAATTACATGGGACAAAATCTGGATATGAACAAATTTCTCTTTGATGACATAAAAAATGGAAAGAATTCACATACTTAAGACTGTCTACAAAACCAGTGTTAAAATTATAAGCACCAAAGAAATGGGCAATGGATACAGTAAGCTTTCTAATAATACATTGATGTTGAGTGGGTCTGTCTCATTTTTGACATTTTGGGAGCTAATCACACATATTTTAATGATAACTCTGCTTCACTGAATTCAACTCCTAAACATGCATTTTTAAATATCTTGCTCATTCTTTGACGCAAAAGGTGATCTATATAGACTAAGACTGTGGAGACATATTATGTGTGTGTGTATATATAGATATAGGAAGATATAAAGAGTATTAAAAAGAGAGAGGAATGTTTTGCCCCTTATTTTTTAAAACATTAAGTATTTATTTCTGTCTCTCTTACTCTGTGGACAGAAAAAGTAAAGATATATTACAAGTACCTGCACGGTGAAAACTAAAGAACTGAAATGAGAGAGGACTACTCCTTAAATCACTTTAAAACTCTCTAGATCAGATCTTCAACTTTAATGGGGCTTCACATATTTATTTCACTTAAAACTTATTTATATCAAATTCCTAGCAATCAGCAGCCTACTTCTTGCTCTTTGCATAAAGATTTCTGCAAGTGTCAAAGTTTTCTTCTCTTTCAAGCCATATATCAACAGCATAACAAGGAAAGCATAACCTAATTAATAAATGAATCATAACAGTGTTGATTTCTTTAGAAAATATAGGCAAATAGCTCACAAAGAAATAAAATCAACAAACAAAAAATCCTGTCTTTCCATAGTCTTCCCTTACAAAGTTCACCTTTGATTCATACCATTATAAACAGAGACATATAGTGTCACATGAATATATCCAACAGCAAACTCAAAGCATAGGCATTTTAGGCCAAGGTCTGAAGCAAAGTCTGGCCTAAGATGCAGAGTACTGACCCTGAGATTCCCTCACAAAGTACTCAACCTGTGAATTAATTCTTACTCAAATACAAGGACAACATAGAGTTCAAAATCTTAATACAGAACCATCAAAAAAAGTATTGGCTTATTTCATATCGAAATTCCCAGGTGGTCAAGACAAAACAATTTTTTTATTTTATGCAGAGTATCACCTGACTTTGATTCCATGTGTCAACAACATTATATATGATGTGCATTAGGCAATGCAGGGCATAAAAGTACATTCCAAGCACACATGGAACACTCTTGCCAGACTGCACTACAATTTTCCAGCTTCTGTTTTAATACTTGATGTCTGTACATAAAATCAGCAGGCCAAACAAGAAGGCTGACCTCAATTATATGCATATAATGTTCAGGAGGAAAGAGATTTGCTGGCTACACTGGTTGCTGTAAGAGGGAGCAGCCTGCAATACTGCACTATTACACTTGCAAAGCCTGCAAGGCTTAAGTCTTGTTAAGTAGCGATACATTCCCAACACGTAGCAGTCTGAAGGGAATGCGTGAGACCCGAGGATAAAAACTACTATGCTGTCTTAAGTAATACCTCCAGAAAATTTTCTTACTGAAAAGTCACAGATTTTCTAAGATCTTGAAACAAAAAGATTACAATTATTTTCTTAGTTGCAGTTTTCCCCAGTATACATGATGCTGGGAAAGCTATTTGTCTCTTCTCAGCATATCTAGAGCTGGGATAATTAATAATAACAATTATAATAAGAGCAGTAGTAGTAATAATTCCACTACTGCTGCTGTGAAGTGATCCACGTACGCAGAGTTTGTGACAACTCTAAGAAGGAAGGTACTAGCAAACTGAGTAACATTATGACGTGTCTTAGAGTTGAGGAGAACCTCTACTGATTAATAATTGTAACAATTTTCTAGTTCCACTAGATTTTTTAACTCTCATCAACTATTAATTCAGTTCTGTTATCTGTACAGATTCCTCAATGGAAACTGGTGTTTCAACTATGCCACCCAGACAGCTATCAGATGAGACACAATGCTTCTGCTCACTTCCCTTCAGTCCAAACACTTATCCCTATCAAAAAAAAAAGTAAAACTAAACGCTTCTATGTCACTAAAACTAAACATTTTGGGCCCGAGACAGCCATGATTTCATGATGACTCTGGGATACTTCTGAATGAAAATAAAGCAAAATAATTGCTCTGTTAAATTGCTAATTGATGAGAAAGGTGTAAAGGTTTGAAAGAACTGCTCTGAGACTTCTGCTACAGTCATCATGATAAATATGCCAAAGCCCTGGCATCCTGAGAAAGGTTTTGAAGAGGAGTAACAATAAAAGCACAATTAGCAGGCAGTTGAATCTAGCTACCGATTACCTTTGGTTTATTATTCCATTTCCCAATATGTCAGGGAAGGATAATTTTAAGAGGACCTACAAGTGAAGAAAGACTAGTAACTCTTGGCTTAAATTGATATTAAAACTTGAACAGCCATTTTATTTTATTGCCAGTTCAGCCACTAGTTCCAATAGGTTGAGGGCTCAAATTAACTTTTATTTGACATTATGTCTTCAGTCATTACACAGTCATGATAGCAAGTCTCACAACAGCCCAACTTCAGTAAAAACAGTAATAAGACTTTCAATGGGATGTAGGACCACACCTCAAATCAGGGACCATTTGCTTCTGTGACTGCTTGCCAGTCCTATACCAACTGATGCTCCCCATTCTCCAAGTGAGTAAACAGCACCCAGTGCTGATGGAGCCCTCTCCGCAGTAACAGTCATAAATTGTGCAGATGTATTTGTAGCCCATGACAGATGCAGGTGCCTCTCCCAGTTCCCCTATTCCAGAAAAATGAACAGGATAATTAAGCATGTCTGGGTTTTACTGAGCTGGCAGATTTAGTACTGAAGGAGAACACCTTGTGCAGTAAGCAAAGTCCTGATGCATGCAACATTACCTGCAGGGGCAAAAGGAGACAGCCTATCTGTGTGTCAGCTTCCCCTCCATCTTACATCCAGTGATTTTCCCACTTTCTCTCACCAGGCAGAAAATACCCTACAACTATTTTTTAAGGAAATGGACACACAAAAATTCTTAGCAAACATAAAGAAAAAAGTCAGAAGATTTTGTGCCTGCGCTATTGAATTATAACTGCTGCTTTTTGGATACCATGATAGAAATCATGCGTATTATATAAATGTCATACAGCAACTGGCTCCATGGCACTCAGACTGAAAAACTAACAGTGTAACAATCAATGAAAGACCTATCACTGATATTAGAAACATTATTTGCCAATGTAATACATCATTAGATGGAAAATTACACTGAAACAGAAACTTTATGTTTCTTAGAAATTTGTAGAAGTTCTCAGCCTATCTGCACTTTGCACCTTAGACACACCTTCCTTATAATTAATATCCCCAGGTTTTTCATAGGTACTTCTTTCCTCATTAATTGTGAGATTTACCATAGGTAAAACTTAAAACTGTTGTTTCAGAAAATTTTCCAAGCTAAAAGAAAGAAGTTACTGGAGGAACGAAAAAGAAAACAAACCCTATTTAGTATTAAAACTTCCTTTCTTAGGAGAAGCTGTAGCTCTACGGAGCAGTAGTGGCAGAATTGTAAGAGCAAAATGGGCTTAAGTAGTTGCAAAAAAAACAAACCAAACCCAAAACAAGTAACAAAAACCAACCCAATCAACCTCATATGATGGCTCCTGCAAATTCTCAATGTATTCCTTATAAAAATAGAAAAAATGAGAGAGTAACACATAATGTCAAAGCCCAGGAAATACAAGATTTCAAGACCCCAAATCCACTTCTGCTTCTAACTGGTTATAACACATTTTATGCCATATTCCTATTCATTACTTTGCACACATCTGAATCACAAATATCTTGCTACTGCACAAGGGAAAGTATTAAATGGCATAAACAGAGCCCCTTTAGACAGTCTGATGACAGAAAGTTTCTAATTAAAGTTAACTAGTATGAATCTTGATTTTGTAATAACGTTCTTTACACACGATCAGCTCTACTATAGGAAGAGAAACAGTGGTCTTAAAAAAAATCCAAACAAACAGAACATTAGAACAAGTTGCCCAGAGAAGCAAGCTGTGGCTGCCCCATCCCTGGCAGTGTTCAAGGCCAGGCTGGATGGGGCTTTGAGCAACCTGGTCTAGGAAAAGGTGTCCCTGCCCATGGCAGAGTGGTTGGAACTGGATGATCTTTAAGGTCCCCTACAACACAAACCATACTGTGATTCTGTGAAAACAAATTGTTCTTCTTCGTGTGTTGTAACACATAACATACACATCTGTCCATACACTGGTAGAAAAAATCTTACAACCACTTACTCCTTTGAATAACTCTTCCACATAAACCACTATAGACAGCTTGGTTACGTCTTGGCAGCCTGTTGGAGCTAGCAGAAGCCAGTTCCTTTGACTGTTAGCTGGATCAAGAGGAACACAAGTTTTCAGCAAAGCCTCCTGTTTGACCACTGCTCTCCTCCCCACGGGAAGGAGGCAGAAAGCCATACAGCCAGGTTCTCAAGCTACCAGCTGTACCACAACAACTGAGAGGATATGGCAGATCTTATCCAAAGGCTTTTCTCTTTCAGATCAGGCATCAAAAAGAGGTGAGAAAGGTGTCAAATGCACAGGGTAGCTATGAGGAGACTTCTCATCTGTGTGTTGAATCCATGTGTCCAGTGCCACTGGTCCCAAAAACGTTCCCATAGTAAAGTTGCTAGTGGAGCATAGGCAAACCTCTGAGAGGAGTGGGGGACCAGGAGGAAGGAGGTACATTCAGGAAACTGCAAAATACTGCAGATACTGCAAATACTTTTGCAGTAAATTTGCAGAAAACTGCAGATACTACAAAGAAGTGACTTACCTGCTGCAGGAAAATTCCCCTCACTAGGGTGCAAAGCTGTATGGCGTGCCCATGAAATCAAGGTGATTTGACTGAGGAGTGTGAAACCAAACTTTAAATAGTTTGAATCACATATGACAGGCCACAAAAAAATATTTTGGCCACCAATAAGGTCTGTAGTGAAGTTGCAGGGAATGCGAACAACATAAACTGAAAAGCAAATCACAGGCTCAACTGCTTCATCGGGGTTTTAGTACAACTTGGTTTGAGCTTAGGTAGAAGAGTCAGCCCTTCTGGCTATACCCAGAGTGAGAAAATGTGAAGGGAGAATGGATGAAAGTAACTTTAACTTAAGCAGTTCAAATTAAGGTATGTGTCCTGAATGGCAGTGGTTTACTGTAGACATGGCAGTTTAATCAAGGCAAGCTTTGTAAAGAGACAAGTTATCTTCTAACTGATCAACAGATACTCGTGGAAAAAACAGGCATTTGGAGAATGCAGACCTGTCATTTGGGATCTTTTTCAAAGACTTGAAGAAGGAGTTGCAACACACACAGCTTGTCTATTTTCTTCAACTAAAACAGATGGCCTAATAAAAGAAACTACCACCCACTATAATTTCTACCTTGTAGGAATTACTAATACAGGGATGTATAACTCAATATATTTCACAACAAACAGAACAGCTCTTCTCAGTAATATGAGATCATCAGAGATGCAACATCTTCTAATGTCAGCATAAGTCATTATGGGGAAACTGAATCTCCAAATATCAAACAGTAAAGTCCAGCAAAATAAATCTAAGGATAAACACTACATTTGACACACTATGAAGCCACACACCTGCTAATATCAATATCTGAGATCTAAATCATACTTAATTTACTTATCATGACCCCCCCCAGCTGTAGGTCAGGAGCAGATACAGAGCTGTTAAGAAAGTTATCATTTAAAATTACAGCTACATTGCCATAGGAAGTAAAATCCATAGTCACCTTTTTTCTCAGGGAAATCATCCCAACTAATTGTTATTACTACTGAGAACAGAAAAACAAAGCTATATCTTCAGTCTGATAATCATCATAGCTTTTCCTGTGAGATTTAGTTTAGCCTTTGTTCCTTCAAATTTATTCTTTTTTAATATCTTATTCTAATATAAAACTATTTGCTATTTTAAGGATGCAGTTTCAAACAAACTTTGACAGCTAAACTTAACTAATTATTACCTGTCCAGAATATAGAAATCTAATGACAGATGTTATAACCCCCGTAACTTCTTGTGGAGTCTACTTCTGTTGTAAAACCTGACAGAAGAAGAAAACCAAACAGTATTACTTTCAACAAAGCTGCAGAACAAACTGAAAGTAGCAGAGACAGGAGAGGAAAGGAGAAAGTTATTACCTCACTTCACACTAAACAATTTAGCCATTTGTAATCAACAAACATAACAGTGGCAGGTAAGAATATCAACACTGCATTAGAACACCTGCAGTGGTGAGAAAATACATACATATGTATATATGCATGTATATATCTGGTCATAGTGGACCAGAGAAGTAATGTATCCTCCCCTTATACTAAAGGCACATCTGATTCTTTTTAACATTATGAGACTTGAAATACTCCTTTCTAGATTAACTGGACATTTTATTAAATTTTGTCTCTTCTGGTAGATGCATTTAGCAAAACTAAGTGTTTTTAACAGCTCTTCCAAGTGTTATTAAAATGGGATCTCTTGGACCATTTATACAAAGACTACCTTATTCAATTTCTGATTTCCAAACAATCTTGAAAGGCTCAAACACCATAAAAGCATGCCTGCTGCAGCAGGGTACACAAATATTCCACAAATTATTCTCACAGTTTAGGTTGCACTTTTTAAACCTCATAACAGTCACAAGATGTTGACAATATTGTACAATGTTAATCAATAAAAGAATTTTTAAGGTTATAATTTTGGAATGCATGATTTCTACTTTTATGTCTCACAGATTACTCCTCCGCTCAATTTAACACTTCATAATTACTACAGAGGTAAAAAGAACATGCAAGGTTAACAGCTATGCCTATTAGCTGTAACCTAGCCAGTGTTCCACTGTATAATTGATCTATTTTCTTCAAGAATAAAATTCAGAAAAAGAGAATTACTACTGGTATCTCTATAAAAAAGTATAGATAGCCTGGGGGTAAATGCGTGGGATAATAGCAAAGGCAAGAGGAAGGAAAATGGGAGCGCACTGAGAGTTTATTTATAAATATCTGGGAACTTATTTCTTGGCACCATGTCTACACAGTCTCACATTGATCTGACTTCTAGACAGCGGCCCTATATTTAAAACCAGAAAAACTAAGAATCAGCACACTAGACTTATGATACTCTTCTCAAAAATGAGTCTAGCTCTTTCCCAGTTGAAACTGTTTCAAGACTGTCAATTTAAGGATAAGATACCCAGAGTTTGCTCCCTGTACAAGTATTTAAAGGTTTTTCTAACCCAGGGTTGACAGAACTTGGTGTGATTGTAATGACAGCTATCACTGCTAAAGAGAATCACGTTAACTCCTTTATGCACAGCTAACTTTATCTCCAGCTTTACCTTCTGCAACCATCACAAGTCAGGCTTTGGCAACTCTTCAGTGTCTTCATGAACACTCTTTCCAGGTGGCAGGCTCAAGCATGTATTTCTTTTCGGGTAAAATTCTTCAAGTCCACCTCAGTTTTAGGTACTGTCCATAGGTCTCATTTCTCTTTCCTCACTTCTCTCATTAACATGTCCAGCATCCCACTGCCTCTTCATTAGGTCACAGGTACCAAACAGATGGAAAAAAGAAACTTCACCTTCTCTAGTCTTCTGTTAGCAAGTACTGGCTACTTTGGTGGCAACAAAGCTGTCTTGTGAGGTGAACCATGATGCCACCAATGGGGACAACTGGGGGATTTCATTCAGAATCACAGTACTGACTGAAAGCAAAATGCTAATACAGCAACAGTCAATTTCACTTGCATGAGAATTTTCTCCCCACTGGCTGTCCATGACTGGTTTTAGTACTCTTTTGCTTATGTAGCAGAAGATGGCCCCTAGCAAACTGCAGAATCCTGAACACTTACGTAAAGATTTCCTGGAGCTGAAGGGCTTATATACCTGAATACTTCTGGGGTTTGGTGTCTTGCTTGTTTGTTTTCCCAAGAGGCCACTAGTTGTAGTATGAAATATGATCTTTCGACAAAACTTGCATTTCTACCTTTGTATAAAGCAAGCTGCATAAAGGACAGACCTTTCTGAGGCTTTTCAAAATGTGCCTTAAGACAACACATAAGTCTGATCCATGTGTATAAAGCCACAAAGCAATGAGCCTGCCTACGTTACGTTAATGAACATATTTTACATTTAAAGATCCTTGAAAAAGAATCATGAAACTAACATGGGCAGCTTTATTTGTATTCATCTCACTAAATTTTGTTCCCATAAATTTCAATAATCCTACTCTCTAGTTGGCAATTCAATCACAGATTTTATTTTTTTTTTAAGCCCTTAAGTAATATTCCATACCCTTCAAGCACTCTTGTATCCTAGCACCTCCTTCTTCCCAATGCACAATTAATGCTTGTGAATCAGAAGGGTTGTTTGTGTCACATATTTTATGGGCAGCTGTAATTCTTCTTCAGAGAAATTCTTTCCAGCACTGCTGGCATAAAGCAAACCTACAGTTTCCACAAGAAACCCTACTAACTTATGTTCTTCTCCTCATAGCAGCAGCAAGTAGAAACAATAAAGGTACAACAGAGGAACTGTGAGAAAATAGTGCAGTAGGTATACTGCTAACTCAGAGATAAAAATAAAGATGTTAGTACTTGTGGTTATAATCTCACCCTTCATACTGGGTTGAGATTTAGAGGCTGGAGCTTTAGTTCTCAGTCTGCCAATCTTTCTAGCTCACTCCATGCAAATATTTCATCTGTGCCTTTGTCTATCTGTAAATGCAGAACAGCAGTACGTTTTCTTTCTGCTTCTATCTTGCCTTTTTTCAGATGTTGAGATTTTAAAAGGGGCTGACATTGACTGCTTTGGCACAGCAGGGTCCTCATCTCAGCTGAAAATTCTCTAGTGCCGCACGAATCACTATGAGCAGGACTCATATGCCTGAGAGAATGTTAACTTGTTCTCATCAAAACTAGAATAATATGGTTTTAAAACAGTAACATACTTGAGAGACTGTACAAAAGCCACTAAGTCAATGTTTTGTCACTTTTTCCATGTATACATTAGAGAAGGCACTCAATTAAAACATCTTCAAGAATCATACTTGTTGCCTTTATTGTTCAAGTTTACCCCATTCCTGTTATTACATATGAACTCTCCAACAATTTCTACAAATAGCACTGGTTTGGGCACAAAGTTACAATCTCTACATGAAAAAAACCCTGCCTTTAGTTCACAGTTGCCACCTACGTCCTGAGTTAATAACAGTGAAGTTTTTCTGAACTTACTCTAGCATTGCTGTGGCAGGTCTCTTCAGATTCTCGCTCTAAGCAACTGGAAGCAGATATTATCTTGAAAGTATTTCTTTTGAGATAAACAAATCAAGTATAATAAAGCTCAGAAAGGGGAAAGATTGAGACTCATGCACAAAATCCAATTTTTTTCATTTAAATCAAGGACCGACTGAGTACACAGCCCGGCTGCGAATCCATCTTCAGACAGTATAAATTACTGGTTTGTATAGTCTAAGCCTCCAGGATAAACAGACCACTCTTGAACACTTCATATGCAAGCAAGTCTTCCAGGCTTTTCCTTGTCCTTGGTCCTCCCACCACTTCCCCATATGTATACCTGTAACACACAGGCATGCAGCGCTGTCAGCAATCAAATGGCACTGAATGAAGCTACTTTACCCACTAACAACACAAACAAGCTTATCCTCAGAAACATGGATTGAAGATGCTGCTTAGATGCTGGCTGTAGAATAGGATTTTTTTTGTGTTTCCATCATAGAAAATCCTCACTAACTGCACACTTCAAACAAAGTTTCCTCTATTCTTGCCCTAAAATCAGAAGGGAGTGACTTTCCAGTGAAGAAAGCAAGCTAAGAGCCTACAATAGGAGAGAAAATTTAAGAAATATAATCAAACCCCACTACTTATGAAAAACACAGCGCTCAATCTGTTCTCTGTGAACAGACTGTCAGTCCCGGCACAACAGAGTATGGAAAAGGACCTGTGGTTGTGCCCCGCTTGCCACCCGCACACAGTAACATCCACTTAAACCCCTGGGAAACCCATCTATGTGGTTTCCAAAGAAAGCTTAGGGATTCAGCTGTCTAAACTACTGGGTACATTTTACAGTCAAGTTATAGTAGGGTGATAGGAAAGGACTCAGATATGATACAGTGTAATTTTGTTTTGATATCAAACCCCAAGTTCCTGGTCTCCAAGTACTGTCAAAGCCCAACTGTCCAAAGCCCCTTGGTTGAGAAACCAGCAGTTTCTGAGGCCCACATGAGCACAGCTTTGGAAAAGGTGGATCTCAGAAAGCAGCTAGTACACATGTATCAGAGTACTGTGTCATATTCCCTTCCAAGGAAAAGAGTGTCTCTGGGTGTTGGTAAGAGGCTGGCAGGGTTTGAAGGCTGCATCCTATCAACAAGTAATGATCCTTCTAGAAAGTGAAATTTTGCTTATTCACCATTGCCGAGGGCTGAAAGAAATCAAAGAGGGTGGGAGCGTCCCTCTAGAAAGGGCTTGAAGCAGGAGCTGGGCAGTCCGTGCGGATAAAACCTGGGAAAGGAGCAGCACGGTGTGCATGCTTGGGTGAATCCATGTTGCTCCATGACAAAATGCTTCTGTGAAGAAAGCCAAGCCCCAGGATGCGAGATGTACCTGATACACCTGCCAGAACGTGCACATTCATAGAAAGACTCAGAGAAAGGATTATGTCCACCCTTAAGAAGTTTTCTCTGAACAAAACCCAAACCAAACAGCAACCAATAAAGGCCTGACAAGATAATCCCCATGCATCATGGACTCTTTTCCTAAAAACGATGTAAGTATCAAAGAAGTAAATGTAGCACTTAACTCTGTATGCATAGTATCGCCTTTTCCTAAGTAACTTTTAGGCTTTTTCACCACATTTATCCTGCAACATCAAATATTTTCATTTCCCTGTTTACCCAAACTGCAGGTTCTGATTTGTAAAGGTGTTGCATACAACAAAGAAACATAACATTAATTTATACTATTTATTTTATGGTATAAGGAAACCAAGAAATGTTTTTTATATTCTCTGTTCTATCAGGAGATAGTTAAACAGCCTGCCTGACATTGTAGAAAAAACAAACAAAACATTAAACCAAAACTTCACCTCACACTCTTTAACTCAAAACCAAAGCTCCACTGCCTGAAGCTGAGCACATGGGAACATCCTGCATCCTTTTTGCATGAATAAAACTAGGTTTAGACTAATATCGCTCATACTTCCACTTGGCCTTCCCTCAGCTTCCAAAACGGTGTAGTCCAGTGCTTCAGTAGCTTGAAATCAATTCGGGTCCTATGCTTCCTCTTTTAGTGCTTGTATGTGTGTAAGAAAACACATTTCCAGCTCGGCTCGCACTGGTGCTCCTGCTCCTCCTCCTCCATCTCCTCCTCCTCCTCCTCCTCCTCCCAAGCAGGTTGTGTGCCTGATGACAGGCATCTGATGGGTTTGTTAGGAAGCAGTGCATGTTCCTGCACAGGATTTTTGGCCACCTCCAACAGATGCAGCCCAAGGCTGGTTTTCTGCCTGGAACACCACCAGCGGGAGCATTACCCTCAGTATGCAAAAGACCTTTTCAGCAGTAAAAAATATCATCAGCCAGCCACAGGCATAGCCTGAATGTCATATCCCATCTCTTCTCTAAAAAAAAAAAAAAAAAAAAGACTACCTAATCACTTAGCAAGAATTAACAGAAAGCACACACTGCCAATTTAACTATCAATTTTCACTAGTTTTTATTTTCTGGGTTTTACTCGAGGGACTACATATTCATTTGGTCCACTCAAAAAGTCTGCCTTTTTATTATGATTAAACACTGAAACGTAGCATATTTGCAGCTAAATTTATTGTCATATTCAGTCTGGAATTGGCCATTTGGCTGATTAAGCTGTACTCTGTGAAGGCACCGTGACAGGTACTATTAAGAAATGAGAAATGGCAGATGGGCACTTCCAAAGAACCATCAGCTTTGCAAATGCTAATGCTACAACCGAGTATCATCTATTAAAAATGGCTATCAAAGGTGAGGATCCAAGCGCAACATCCTCCCTGAACATGCTGCAGCATGCTCTCCCATGACTTTGGGAAGGAGAAGTTTGCCATTCCCAGCAATACACTACTTCATGAAATAATTTTGATCTTAGCACTGGCCATGATGTTTCTCTAAATTTGAATCTTCTTTTGCCCTGGCCTGCTCAGCCTTCATTTGGGCTCTGGACTGTCATAAGAACAAGTGGAACATGCACACACAGCCAAGACTACACCTAGACTGAAAATTAAAGGGCTTTTAAATGGAATTTAAATTAACTCAAATATTAATGAAAATTTAATTAAAAATTAAAAATATATTTTTAAAAAATCATTCCAGATCAGAATAGTAATTTTAGGATGGAGCTTGATATGAATGGTCTGCAATTCTGGGTCTATAGAGGATCCTTGTCTGAGTCCAGTGTCTCTGAAAGCGTTTCACAGGGCACCACACCACTTCATTTCCTCTGGAATCCTGTTGGCTTCTGTTCTGCCTTTCTCCGTCTCCACATTTCTCTGATCCCTAGGAGTCTTCACACAGCAAGGCTACCTTCTGGAAGTGACTGCCTTCCAAATTCTCCCGTTCTTGCCCTTCAACAAGAAGAACAGGATGTAGTACTTCACTGAAACAAGCAAACAGGCAAGGAGGTCTTCTACCTCAATTAAATATAAGAATTTGAAAGGAAAGGTGTTTAAAATATTAAATCCTTGGCCTGTGTGAAATGCTCTTTTTCCACAAGGACTGCCACAGCTCAATTAGCAAAGGTAGCACCTGTGCAGTTACAGATTAAACAGTCCTTTAATCAGACATTTGAAGAGATCTGTTTTCTTGAGGGGAAAGGAAAGAAAACACAATGTTTCACCTACACAAAGTCTGGGGTCAAAACTTAAAAGCCGACCTCCCAGATTTGAAGAATGACCTAAAGCAAAAAAGCAGTGCTGTTCTAATCACTGATCTTAAGGACAACAGAAGAATTAGATTGTGACCAAAAGCTATCACTCTCACATGGCACCAGCACCCGCAAATTGATTTTCACAGTTTCTCACTCTCCTGTAATTCTATTAAAGCATTTAACCCTGAAGAGGAGACTCCCAAGCTATGTATTACTATACTTAAAACAGTTTTGCTGAATGTAACATAGTTAGATAGCAAACTCTTAGACACAAAGGTTTTATCTTCTTTCATGTATTTTTGCTGAGAATACTATCTGTACTCTAAAAATTGCATACTCAAAATATCTAAGGGAATACCATGGAATGTGATCTGTTACTATCTGTGTGCTGAGTAAGGGCCATTGCAAAAAGGCAATCTGTTTCTCTCATGAACTAAGAGACAATAAGAGTTGTCCATGAGTGACACAGTAACCTTGAAAATTCATAAAGTAAGAAAGCATTTGTTAAGAAAACGGCAGTGATTTTAGACCAGCTTCAAGAGACAGATGAAAAAAACTTGGAACAGAGGGGGAGGAGAATAATCTCCTACATATTCAAGTTGTATTTTTTCAAATGAAATGTTTATCTGTAATTGAAAATCATGCAAATAATAACAGCAGCAATGTGGGAGACCTGTGTTGGTGTATAAATGAGTTTTCAACTGCTTTTAATATTAATTACATTATATACTTATTGGAAGACATCTCAAACCTGTTTTGCTGTTCTCCATTGAGCCTCAACTAATTCTGAGGAAGAAGGCTACCTTCAGCAGCAGATACAAGTTATGTATTCGATGCTAAGTAAATAATTCACAATTTTATTCATAATAAAGAAAACAACCTCAAAGGGTGGTTACTTTGGCTTTGGCCTATTTTGGTTATTCTTAACAATTACCTTTTAAATATGCTTACTGTTTAAGAGTGGTGAAAGCTTTGCTTAAAATACTTGCATACTGTGAAACAGAAGAATGGATGCAGTATTTATGTAACATTAAAATATTTCTATACAAGTTGCACAGACATAGCAACATATGTCACACACCCCAAATATAAGATGTTTACAGAAGGCCTGGCTAGAAGGAATGCAATGGAGCAATACTCTGGCAAAAAGAGTTATGACTTTAAAAACCCAAGACTCCTTATCTGTCTTTTATCTACAGAATCTACGTCGAACATTGAGAAGACAGAGTGGTGCAGGTAGGTTACTAACCTTAAAAATGTACGTTTATTATCCAGGGAAGCAGCAATAATAGAATCATAGAAAAGTAAGGCTGGAAGTGCTCTCATGAATTCCATTCCCCTGCTGCAGGGCAAGATCAACTATACATAAACCATTTCTGACAGATATTTGTCTAACTTGTTCTTAAAAACCTTCAGTGATGGAGACTTTGCAACCTCCCTAGGCAATCGGCTGCAGTTCTTAACTATCCTTACCATTAGAAAGATTTTCCTAATGTCTAACCTCAATCTCTCCACCACAATAAGCTTGTCTGTTACTTCATGTTCTATCCTCAGCAGAACTGGAAACCAGTTTCTATTACCTTCCTCTTTACATGAAATTTCCATATACTTTTAAATGGTTATCACACCTTCCATCACTCTTCCATTCTATAAGCGAATAATGGCCAACTGGGTCATATGCAACCCACTGGAGCAATTCATCTAATATCCCATGTAATTCCCTCAAGGAGCCTCCCTATTCTGGAACTACCACCCCATGACAGAGACATCTCCACCCAAAACACCAGCAGTTAAGCAAAACAAGATGTAGGGAGAGAAGCCAAACTGAGCAGCAGGGTCTTAGACTGCCTTCCTGCAAAGAAAGGTCCCATAGAAACCAGAAGTCACTGTGGAAGAGATGCCACATGGGGAAAGGTACTCATCCCAGAAAAAGGCAGATGAGGAGACGAAGAGCTGAGTCTAGAAAAGAGGGGAAGAGGCAACCCAACCCGGAATTAAGTTGTACTGAGTTGGTCTGAAAGTGGGAGAGGTCTGGAAACAAAAGTAGGTGATGGAAGCACTGAAAAGCAGAAGATTACCACAGAGGTAGGAAATACAGAAGAGAAGTGAGACCAGACGTTAAAACTGAAGGATAGAGGAGTCTCAGTATAGAGAGAGGGAATTTGAGCACTAATGGGGGAAGAGGTAGCAAAAGATTGGGAAAGCATGGAACAATGAAACACAGGACAAGTGCAGCAGAAGTCCTGAGTGCCAGGGGGATACAGAGCAGAGGCAGGGGTACTGAAGAAGCTCCACCAAGCTGCATTCCTGTGAGCATGAGGATTTCCTAACAGATGAGTTCACTTTCTCTGCTAAAGCAGGGGGCCTGGGGATAGTATCAGCCAAGCAGAGGTGTTGCTTCTTGAGAGTAACTTTGCCTCTCTGGATACAGCCCAAGGTCAAGCTTCAGCAACAATGACCTTGAGAGATAAGGCTGCAAAGGATTATGGAAAGATTTGAGGGTGCCATCACTTCCACAGGGGAAGGTGTGAGGGCGAAGATACGAAGCTGTGACAGAATGGGATCAGAAGGTGACAGGAAAAGTCAGTGCTAGACTGAAAGGCAGGACCTATTGCACAGAGCAACCTCTTACTATTTATTCAGGTTTCCATAGTGCCAGAACTAATAATCCCTCTAGGAGTGCTGAGGGTCACAAGGCAGGAATGCCTCAGAGTCAACCCAGGTCTGTCAGAGCTCATGCTGAGACAGAGCTAATAAAATCCTGATGGACGTAAGCTGACCTTGCAAGGTCAAGAGGTTTCACACACCGTTTACTAATCCATCCCATAGTGTTCCCCTTGACTATCCTAGATGCCCCTGTGTCACACGCTCCCCGGTGATGGGGAGGTAATTTCAGAATCACGGGGTTCTCCTAAACCAGCATTCAAAACACACACTGGTGAGGAAAGCAGCTAATTTAAAAATAGAACTAGGCTGTCTAGGATCCCACCGCTGTTACCCTTGCACTGGTGCAGCACCAGGAGTAGCCAAAGCAGAAGTTGTAATACTTCACGGCAGCTAAGAAGCATGCAAGTGAGGTGGTCCTTCTGACCATCACACCAGTACCAGTGTATCACTGCCACATCTTGCCATGTAGCTCAATGCATTGGACACACACCCCAACACAAATCCCCACTGCTTCATGAGAAAAGCATATTCAGAGAACTTGAGAATTACTCACCTAGTCTAAAAAAGACCAGTTCTCAAGGGTCACATTGTCTAGACCTCTGGCCTTTTCTTCTGCTCTCCTCTGGATTCTTCCAACATGCCTAAAGAGCACTGCTCACAGCAGAAACAGTACACCAGCCACGCAAATGCTAAGTAGAGTGGAAAAATGATTTTGCATGTCTCACATGCAGACCCCTGTCAATATACTACAGCAGAGCATATACAGCATAGACTGTTGATTCATAGCCGTTTTCTGAACTCTTGCAACTGTCCATCTGTTTTCTGCAGACCTGCTGCCTCACCGGTTATTTTACATTTTGATTTGCACAGCTGATTATTCCTGCCCAACCACAATTTAGAACTTGTCCTTGATGAACTGCAACTTATTTATTTCAGATCAGCTCTCCAATATACTACATTAATTTTGAATTCTAATCCTGTGTTCAGACAGTTTACGTCCTCTCCCTGGCTGGTGTCATCTGGATATATTGCATGCAGATTCTAAGTCATTAATTAAAATAGTGAATATTTTCAGGCAAACCAGGGTAAAATCCCACTTGACTTATCCTTCTAGTTTGACTATGAATCACTAGTAATTATTCCGAGAACAGCTTTCCAGCCAACTGTGTACCCACCTTGTAGCCCATATTGCCACCTTGTTTACAAAAGGGTGAAAAGCCTTCCAAGAAACAAGATATACTGTTTCTCTGCTTTCAGGGAATTTAGGCTCCACTAGCTAGGTACTCTGGAAACAAATCATGTAAATTCATTTAGCATACTGTTATCTACAGGCTATTTATTTAAAAAATCAGTTAATTATTTGATTCCAACTTTTTTCCCCAAGTATCTGAGATAAGCTATCTACTTCAAAGGGGAAAAAGAACAACCCAGAAAAGTTCACACTAGGTGCAGGGTTTGCCGTTTCACAGCCTTTTTGAACCTAGACTGTCCTCTAAATGTTCTCCAAATGTAACCGCTAACTGCTCAGGCATTGCTTCAGCTATTTCACCCTATGTTGCAGAGATCACTAAATAAGCTCCAGCTTGTTCTAAAATACCTATTATCCTACCTCGTTAGTTTCTAATCAGTTCTGTTCCTGCTGTAGTTGGAATTCTTACCTTTCTCAAGGTAGCAGTCCTTTTCTTGCCACCTGATTACAAGTCACCCTTTTGGCAAGGAATGATGTAAAAAAACGTCATGAACTACTCGGTCCTCTCTGCACTGTCAGAGTTTTGACATTCCATCTCAATTAGTAGTCCGGAAACTCAGTCGTCCTCTAATTACTACTGAGAACATACCTTGTTTCTTTGTTATGCTAGTTGCATTCTTCTAACGTAGTTTTACGTTCATCTCTAGCAACATAATCTAGTTTTCACTTTCTGTATGAGCTCTCAATTTCCAGATCATGCAATTTTGTCTCTTCTTACACTTTTTTGTTGGGAGATCTTTTATTTGTGCTTTTAAAATTCTTTACTGTGACTGGGAAAGTTAGTTCCAGTAGGAACTGCTAGCCTTCCTGAATTTCTCAGGTTTGTTTTCAAGAAGTGTTACCTACCAGTTCTATGAGGTGAATGAAACCTCTTTTCTTTCATTTTCTTTCATATTATTGCTTTTATTTTCAAATTCTCTCTTCTCATCTTCTGAAGAATAGTAAGCTCACTTTTTCATGACTGCTACCATTCAGTCTGGCTTTTCCCATCACAGGCTCAGACATCTCCTTCCTAATCAAGCCTAGGAGCACTTCCCTCCCATTGCCTTTTCTACATTTGGTAATCCTGAACCTATTATACTTACATGACCTACTGAAATTAGTATTTACCCAGTAAAGTGTAAAAGCTCTAACTATAAGCTGTTGTTTGGAAACACACGACAAAGTGATTGAATGAGCCCATCACTTGGAACAAGAGCCATCTGCAAAAAGAGCAGCTCTGGCATCTGTGCCAGTAAAATGAGCACACAGACAGATCAAAATACCTCCTAGCCTTAACTGTAAGCATTTCCAGGTTACAACGATTAGCAAGGTAAAAAGGAGGCTTATGAAATACTCTGAAGGTGGCTACTCAGAGGCATGGTCTCCCCAGGCTTCTTTTGCCAGCACTCTCTTCAGTTGTAAATTGAAATGATTACTCTGATTGTTGCAATAGCTGCAATTACTTAGCATGGCTAGATTCAGCGTTGACAGTGCACAGGTTTCAGATACCAAAGCTTTTTCTATACAAATTAGCTCCCTTCTGCATGTGGTCATGCCCCCTCTGCCACCAGCAGCTGCTGTGTTCTCCTACAGCTAAACTGGCATTCCAGTAAAACTAAGGAGCAGTATAGCAAGGATTAGAGAAGCAACCATATGCACCTGCCATTACACTTTTATTGCAACTCTTCAATTAACATGAGTCCAGTAAACTTCTGTAAGAATTACATACTTACATACTGTTCACTGCTGAATCTGTTATATAACAGAACAGAAAAGATCTCCAAAAAGGAAACATGAGTATCAATTTGATATTAGTTGGAAGAAAGAGAAGTCCTTGCCTTCTCCTCATATAAAGCAATGATATTTCAACCTTTACAAGTTTCCTGAATGTATGGTGTAACTGAATTCAATAGGTAATAATTCTTTGGTACAACTACCAAGACTTGAAAATGTTTTATTAACATTCTTACTGGAGGTCAGCTCCAAAAGAATGCCAGAATTTCTTATGAGAAACCAAGCAACCTTCACACTGTTAAAGCCTCCAGAATAGGTTGAATCTGCAGGGTTGTCTCACCATCTGACTGTTGTCCTGGGACTCCAGAAACCCCAGTTTCATCTCCCTGAATGTTATGCACACTGTTTGCCATGTTTCCTCCACCCAGCAGCAGTCACAAGGTTACCAGCTTTCTGCTACCCCAACTCCCAAGCTCCCTGATCACATTGCCAACAACCCATACCTTCTGGGAGCTAAGGGATAGCAGATGCTGCGGCCAGAGTGTAAAGCCAGAAAGAAAATAATACAGTATTGCAAAGGTGCTGAAAGTAGTAAGGTTTTCAGCAAAGGAAAGAGCCACAGAAGGCAGGGCAGGTAAGGAAGAAAACAGATATCCACACAGTAGGATTCTGGTGGAGAACAAAGGAGCATCAAAACGCAGTAATTACCTAAAGGCTGGCAGAGAGCAGTGAGGAAAAAGATGCACAAACAGGACAAGAATGGCAGTGGGGAGCTGTGGGAGCACACTGCCATCCAGGCAGAGGCAGCAGAACCCTGCAGTACTCCCAGATGTCACATGTCCCATCAGCACTGGAGCACACGTTGAGAACATCTTCCCAATTCCTCTCCTTCAAGACACATCTCACTGGTACACATGAAAATCATGTTGTAAATCAAAACAACACAAGATGAGGGAGACAGTTCAGAACTGTCCATTGCAGCCAGAAGGGTGGGACCAGCCTCTGAGGGTGGATCTGCTTTGGGAAAGGACAAAGTGGAAGGCTGCCCACAGGGAAATGAACAGTTTTGCTGTTCCTTCCAGGAACACCTCCTAGAACAGAAAGCAATCCAGGGTAAAGCAGCCTGAGACAGAAAAATGATCTTCCATAGATACAATCATCAATCCATTGAACTTCTTTTACAGGCAAAAATTTTAAATTGGAAAAATAAACTAGTTGCACATCATAAACTTTCACTGTGGTACTAATCCATTATCTAGACCTACTAAAGCAAGAGGAATATCCAGTTCATTTTCTACCCACTTCTTGCAGGGTCTCAGCTGGCCAGCAGATGTGGAAACATAGCAACAGGATCTTCTGATCCCCGTCTCCTTCCACCTCTCAAATCAGAAACCAGCTCAGACAGGGAAAGCACTGCATGAATTCCAGTGGACTTTACACTAGAGGGAGCTTTTCTCAGAGATACACACCACCTTTGGCATCCTCTATCATCGCATGATTTTTAATGTTATCTACACGGAAATACATTGGACTCAGGTGAAACAGTTACTGTTTAAACTCTCTGGCTTTGCCAGTTTAAGCACTGCAGCACATCAGTGGTGTGGGAGTACAAGGAAAAGGTACCTGGCAAGTTCTGCCCAGAGATGTTCTCTGGCTGACAAGATAAAGCTCAACACCAACATACTTCTGAGAAGCCTCCCGATATGAACTGTGCCCATCTTACGCTCTTGCCAAACTTCCTTGTTGAACACAAGAGCAACTTAACAGATTATGTTTTATACTGACCCATGAGGCCACTTACTGTTAAGCTGTAAATAAGTACTTCAAGGAGGAAAGTTGAGAGATACACGTTCCCTAAAGCTTGTGGCTATCCATTTCACAAGGCCTGAAATACAGACAGTTGTGTATCTCACTGTTAATACAAGTGTTGAACTGTTCCTCAAGTGAACTGTTTTAAAATACTATTTAAACTGAAAGTACTAGAAAGCACTAATGACAGCCAGGACCTATTCAATGTATCTTCTAAACTCTACTACGCTCTCCCAAAATTATATGCTGAACTAGAACAGAAGTCCTTACCTGTGAAAGCATTTGTGGCCTGAAAACCAGCTTCCTGCATACTGCTCTCCCAGCGAAGCTTGAGATTCCCGTCTTAACCTGTCCTTACTGGAGACAACTGCTGAGCTTAAAGCTGTCAAGTCACTTCCATCTTAGCTTGTCAGAGTCCATTTCTCTTTCCATTCCTGTATTTGGCACCATCCAGTTCCCACCTGATCCCAGGTCTTTTGATCTGTAGACAGAGGGGTTCTGCACTGAACCTAAGTAGGAAGCGTTGGACAGTCCCATCAACCAGCCAGCCAGAGGATTTGGGCCATGATGAATGTGGAAATGAAGCGAATCGCCTGCCAAGACTTTATTTCCCTTTTACAATGAAGTTCTAATCCTCTGTTCATTCAGCACCATTTTTTCAGGTCTTGGCCAACGGTGATGTTCAATTGTCTCTCCTCTCTTGTGTTCCCCTCTCCGCAGGCACGTTCACTGAGGAATTAAAAAAGAAGAGATTATGTTTCCTGATGACCTGTAGCAACACTAAAATTAACAGACTCCAGGGAACAAAAACCCAAAACACATTATCAGGGATTGATTGTACACATTAAAGGAAATCTTCAGAAGGCAAATCTTGCGATTTTGCTGAGATGCAAAGTGTGACCACACAGCTCTTTGAAGTGCAAAGAGGAACAGTGCTGAGGGTGTCATATGCATCTCTGAGAACATGATATAATTTACATTTCAAAAGCCATATTTAGCAGAGATGGGGGCAGCAATACAATAACAAAATTGCAGTTAAAAGGGAAGAGGAAAAATACTCAAGGCTCTCAAGTCTAGTCTATTCAAAACCACAGTGAGATTATTAGCATTTCATGTATAGCTGCTCCCCTTCTTTTCTGGAGCAGGAAAAGGGAGTGCTGTCTGCTAACACTATAATATGGTTTTCTAACAATCTTCTGAGGTTAAATACCTTTGTATGTCTTGCTGTCAATTATCTATTTAAAATCTATTTAAAATCTCAATTGTAAGACAGATGACACTATTTGGGTGTCTTTAGACATTAGGCTAAGGTTAGAAACACCCACAGGCTACACAGGAAAAGGTGGGTACGCTTTTCTTGATACTACTACTTCTGCATTGCAGGGATATATGCAGCTCACTGAAAACTCCAGTTGTTGCACATCCAGCTTTTAAAAATCTGGATATATTTATTTTTGTAGGGTGAAAGCAAATAGCAGATAAGTACATATTTAGGGAGATGACTGTATCAGAAAACAAGAAAGAAAGAAAAGAGGACTTGGAGGAGAATCCATTCACCCCCAGTCATCCTGTTACTTCACATAATAATGCTTGGCTCACTATCTCCAAACTCAGTGACACAGGCAGGTTCAGGTTGAAACTATGCCTGTGACAACCTTATGATCTACTAATGGATTTTAGCTAATGAGTCTAGCCAGCGCTTACAGTGCTGGATTGAACCCAAGGCCCATCTCCTGAAGCAGAGGTCCCAATGTCCCTGTCAGTTCCAGCACCCACTGCTTCGGAGAACAGTGCAAGCCCAGGCTCAGTGGACAGGTGTGAATAAACCACCAACCCACTCCCCAGCTGCACTTCACCCTTTTCCCTGACTTGTAAAATGTAGGGACTAGCTTGCACCCTGAAACGTAAGGCTGAATATCTCAGATGGCACAAAACTTCAGAGAAGAGTCTCATGCTCCTTTGGGCACCTCCTACTTTGCAGGCAGCTCCGAGTGCACAGCCAGCCAGCTCAAGAAGGCTTCATTACGGCCCTTTCCTGGGGGACATAAAGGATCTCTTCTCAGGTGTGTCACTGAAACCAAGTAAGCCTAGCACCTGATAAACGTAATTTTCCTCAGAACACACTGAATGAAAACTAGCTGCTAAAAGACAAGTTTTCAGTCTTAATGATGTTGCTGCTTTTTTTTTTTGCCCAATTTTGTTACGCCAGTATTACTGAGGAGCACACGTTTTTGTCTCAAAACACAGCACAGGACTGACTGATTAGTTACTTGTATTGAAATCTAGTCATTTGCATTCAAATCAAATGAGCTTACAGAACAGATTTAAGATGTTTTCCCCTTTTCTCACCCAAATATTTCAACGTAAAAGAGGAGAAAGTAGAAATTAGGGAGGAAAAAAAAAAAAGAAAATGCCTTTACATATCTTCTATCACAAAAAGCTGCACAAAATAGTCTTTAAAGTGCTATTATTCCTGAAAATTCCTGAGGTCCTCAAGATGCTTTTTCAGCCCTTCAGAGTGCTCTATGTAACTAATACCCATTTCGTATCAGGTTATTTTATTCTAAAATACACACAACTGAGCAAGTGTAATATGCATACATCGCAGCACATACTTCTTTTGGATGTTAACATTGTGGTAACTATTCTGTAATGACTACAAGTGGATGCTGCAAGCATTTCCCAAGCTTTTTCTCTAAAGGCCTGAGTTTCTTCTATATTTATAAGAGCAGGTCCATGTTTACATTCACATTTTCAGCCTTAGAATTCTTGATTTTGGTTTATAAATCTACAATTTTGATGCCTTCTGTTTTCAGCCTTTTAATTTCTCTCCACATCTTAGAGATACTTAAGAGATGTGCACTAATACCTCAACATCCAGGAAAATTCTCTTCTTGTTACATCCTTGTATTAGGATAAATTTCTTATTCTTAACAGAATAAAATACTTTCACCTTCTCAAAAATTAACTTTTTATTAAAAGTAGAATTATTTTCCAGACCTTCAACAGTTCTGCTAAACTAGTTAAGATCCCAGCAGTGCTGAAGAAACTCTATGGCACAGGCACTTTCAGCATTCACTGCTTCTTCAGCTAGGAAGATGTAATTTTAACAACATTACAGGACACTGAAACACTTACAGAGTTCATTCAGGCCTTAAAATTTAGAAGGCAGTGCACTGAATCAGGTTTAAGTTCTCCCTTAAGGACTCAAGTGACAGAAAGTACTAATATCTCTTGATTGCCCTAAGTGAGCATTTTCTATCACTGCAAAAGACTCTTCTCCCTTGGCAGATAATGAACTCGGTGGTGGCTAGCAGGACAGAAGTCAGGAAACGGAACAAGCTGCTGGGGCTAGCCTGTGCAGTGCTCAGTGTTTGTTGGGCCTCTTCACAACTTAAACCCAAATTCGCTACTTATAAAATGCTTCACAGTTACTGCTAAGCAAGCTATTTAATGAGTATTTTCAACATGCAGACTTTTCATCAGTCATATCTGCACAACAGTTCCAGGTCTCTCAGTTCTAATGCAGCCAGGGAAGACAAAAAAGCAGCCTAGCCGATTCCACAGTAAATCAGGAAAGAGGCAAATTCCATTTTTAACAGCATGTAGCGCTATGACCTTTCTATTGCACTTGGCGTTATCCAGAAATTTCCATTAAAACACAACTGATATGTAAAGAGAGGAGTCTTGTGTTTGTTTCCTAACAGACCGGCATGTTTCCATGTACAGAATGGGCCAGGACCTATGCTGACACATTTTGGTATGGCCCATCAACTCCAGTGAAGCTGTGCGTTTACCCTTTTATACCAATGTGGTGCAGAAGTGTTAAAGCAACCTGCTTGAAGAATCAAAAAGTAAAAATATGTGTATCTGAAAAAGAGAGTGAAAAGTAAATAAAACTGACAGAACTACAGTAAGGTGTGATCTTGGATATAACTATTATACTTTTCACAACCGGCAGAGACCTCAGTGGAAACACATCCCTTTACACTGATCAGATGGCAAAGAGAAACGTAGACTAGAAAGACTAGAGATTTTCTTTTTGCTCCATCTGTTGCCTCCTTTCTGATTGCAACAGGAACTCTGCTTCTACTTCTGTTTTAATTCATCCACTGCAATCTTACGCGATTCTCTGAAGCAAATCAAAGCAAAACATTGCGTTTTACAAATATATAGTTGTGCTATAAAGATTTTCGGCTACTGTGCACTTAAGTGATTGAATACTTAGAGAAAAATCCAATCTATTTGTTTTCATCCTCACCGCTTTTCTCAGATTTGGTCCTGGGAAAGACACCACCATCTGAACCTCACACAAACTGCAAAAAGAAAATATTTTGACTATTTAACACCTTATGTGAGTTACATGTTCTCATGGTATATTTAGCTAGTCAACCTCCTATTCCTCTTTTCGAAACATTTGAAGATGCATTATTAACGGGTCACTGTAAAAAAGAATCTGAGAAAAGTAACCAATAAGTGTCATTAAATCCTGAAATAATATCTCAATTTTATGAAGTATTGTGCAATCATCAGTCAGGACCAAGCTTGGGGTAACCTGCACTGAAAGAAGTGAAATACTGTTTCTTCCAAGACTGGAATCTCTGTAATGTCTTGAAAAACTCAAAAGGATTGGCTGGCATGGAAATGCTGCAGCTTGGGGTTTTTATCTGTGGGTTTGGGTTTTTTATTCCCATTTCCTTTCACTATATACAGTCTGTTTCTCTGGCCTAGTGCTGTTGGTTGCCACACAGGCATTAAGAACACACTGGATGCATTGTCAAAAGGGCTACAGCCTTGCAAAGTGTTTCCTGAGATACCTCTTGGCACAAGACGTCCTAAAGGACAGCATTTCACTAAGGTGTTTAACAAATTTCCTAACAGGAGTTAGAAACTTTAACAGGAGTTAGAAACTTTAACAAGTTTCCTAACAAATAGTAGAGTGAGCCCACAAGTTTATATTTTTGAGAAAGTTACTGAACAGCCTGTGAGCTGTGGTTTAATTTAACTTAATGGAGGGAGGACTCGCTGCCTGAATTCCTAGCTTTTCAGGTGAAAGAAACGTAAAAGGGGGGAGAGCCTGAGCTAATGTGCACTGCTTTTGCTGGGGTTCCTGCAGAAGGCAGGTGCTGAACAGGAGTAAATCACAGAAACATATAATAGTTTGGGTTGGAAAGGAGCTTCAAAGGTCATCTAGTCCAACCCCCCTGCAATGAGCAGGGACATCTTTAACTAGATCCCTAGTGGAAGCTTGCCCACAACCAGCATCAACCCACTCTTTGCTAAAAGTAGGACAGAAGCAACGCTGGCCTAGCTGACAGTATGAGTCCAGCTCAGTGAGAGATTTAAGCATGTCTCCAAGGAAAAAGTAATCTGAGTGAAGCCAGGACAAGTACTAAACTATCCATATGCTTAAACACTTCACTTAAGTAAGGCCTATACTTCTATGAGTTAAGGCAGCACAGACTTGGATATACATTTAAGAAGTTTCTAGCTGGAAAACTACTTCCAAAATTTTGTTTTTATACAATGGTGTTCATAAAAATATCCTTTAAAGTTTGCTCTAGCAATTTTAAATGAGTCACATGCATATAGGTATAATCACCTCTCTAGCCCTTTTGGATTCATCAAATTTCTGGGCTTTGGTTTTGCTTCTCACAGAGACTTCTAAATCAGATATATTAATATCTACCAGTTACAAGTACTCTTTTTAGATGGCAAGGCCTGCATTTTACTGTGTGATCTTCATTTATTTTGTTTTCTTTTATCTAAAATTTGTCTTTCTTCCAAGACATCACTGCACCAGTGCTGAGTGACCCATAGTTCTTGGGGAAATAGTATGCTCCATAACTCAAAGACCACTTGAAAAACTCAAGGTGACTTTCACAGGAGACCATACAACCATACACAAATCAAACAGAGAACCAGATGTTTAAAATATGCTTATCTAATCATATCTCTCTCACACACACTCATATACATCATTTGTTTCCACATATACATCATGTGTTTCCACTTCCTATCTTCAGTATTTGTATAAGTCACTTGTGACTTTTTAAACAGCTGCTGTATCTCACTTTCTTGGTGCTTTTCAGTGACATACAAAATGAGTTTGTATGTGAGGTTCTCTTATACATACTTATATTCCTAGAGATACTTTCAGATACTCTTCAGATTGTTTAGTAACAGTGACCAAGATTATTTTTACTTCCCTTTTTGTTACACCACTCCCCTGAATTGGAGCAAATGGAGGACAACCAAAGCGAGGTGTGGTCTTTCTGCATTAGTTGAAGCAGGAAGCAGGTCTTGAGAAAAGGGCATATGGCCAAAACCAAGCACTGTTTTTTCTACAAATAAAGCAAAACATATCCCCAATGCCAGCACACACTGCAAAAAAAAAAAACCACAACAGACAATGCCTAGTTTAAAACAAAAAGGATGATTGTTTTGGTACAGACATTTCTTCTCCTCCTCCTGTTTCTTTCTTTTTGGAACAAAGCAACACCTGAAGCAATAGTATAGCAATCAGTCTGTTTAGTAACTTCATGCCAAAGCGAATAGCCCCTGGTAACCAAACAGCAAGGAGTATTTCACTTGAAGAATTCCTATAAATAACTGATAACACAAAGGAGCATGTCACATTTCCTTCCATTAATCTTGTTAAGTGAAATAATTTGGGCCCTCTATTTTCTACCTCTATGAACAAACTAAAGAGCCATACATCTTACCATAGCCGCACTGACAGAATGCAGTAAAACCCCAGTGGAAAAGTTTCCTAAGATCTCAGTGACAAGCTATTGGATTTGGATGAGATAATTATTGGGAAGACTGTACAAGCTGTGTTATACAGGGCAAATTAGAAGATTGCATTGTTTATTTTTGGACCTTAATAAAATTGTCAGGAGGAATCATTAATCATGCTGCTCTATGAACCTGGCCAGTCAGAGAAAAAAAATGAGCTCTGAAATGTATTTGCCAAAATATCAAACCAGGTACTAAAAGCAGAATCCAGCCTCATTTAATCTTTTTCCAAAGCAACACAGGGTCAGTATTTAAATTTGCAGAAGGCTGGTAAAAGCAAAAATTACACTGAGCAGACTACTTAAAAAAAACACAAGTTTTTGACTGGTGTTCCCTTGACTTTTAATAGAAAAGAGCAGTTGCCAGAAACCCCAGGGATTCTGCATTTCTCAAGATGCTGAGCATCCAACATCCAGCTACACTCCAAAGGGCATTTAGCGTCACAGCACACCAGTGGAAAAAAATGTGGTTGTGAGTCACAGTAGCAGAACCTGGCCACCCTGATAAGCAACAGCAGGATAGGAAAGTTACTGTCTGCACTGTGTAGGATGCGTATGCAAGGTGGAAACACCTTAGGAGAACACAACATGGCCACTGCCAATCCACTGTTAAGATCATTATGAACATGGGGCCAAGCATAAGTTGAGAGACATGTTTCTCTCCTCCTCCTCCCCCACAGCAACTCGTTGCTGCTTCAACAAAATGTTTCTTCTGGCTTCCTTCCTTTCACCTCATTTTGAGAACCTACCACACAGACGCAAGTAATGTCTGTTGTTTAAAAACGCTCCATGTTCCACATGTACATAGTGCATTTCCCAGGTTCTCACTAGCCAACACAAGCTTCCCAAGTTCTTTATCCAGGTTTTCAGGTGTAACAGGAGCACACGGTCATTTGCCATCTCCACTGACAGACTTTGCAGAAGAGATGCAAATGGGCAGTGATCCTTTCCTGCAGCAAATAATAGGGATCTCAACCATCCCCATCATGCCTGGGAGATTCAGCAGCAACCCCCTCCACTGACAGCACCTGCCAGGGAAAGGGTGCTGAAACCAACCTCTCCCACCAAACTGGTTAAAGCAGCCAAAAATCCTAACATACACAAGGAAGATACAGACACACACACCTACTTTGCTCATAAAAAGCAGAAAGTGTGAATTCAGCCAAGCTGCACTTTGTTTCTGAAGGCAGAAACATCTGCACTCTGAGTGTTCTGGAAAGAAAGCCCAGAAGACAGTATCTCCCATGTGAAAAATCCCAAGCAGCGTATGGACACAGAATGGCACAATCCTCCCACTGAACAGTATTGAGGACTATGGATGTAAACATGTATGAGAATCTGAACATTCAGAGATTAATAGGAGTTATCCAACATTATTCCAACTTCTGTCTAAACGGTTGGTGTGAATGAAAAAGCACAACACAATGCTTATTTTGGCAAATGCAAAATGCAGAAGAGAACAGTGAACCTGCACTAATTTAATGAAAAATTAACTGGCTCTGTAGAGACACTCAATATGGACGCTGTTGGAGAATAAAACTACTATCTGTACAGCACTTGGATTTGCTACATATGCCACTGGGAAGTGAGGGTGCTCAGCCACTCTGAAGGATGTAGCATCCTGTGCACCTGGGTCATGACAAAAAAAATCCTCTTCTGCTAAAGAATAAAACTTGAACTATACAACTGAATTAGAATAAATTGCTACCATATTAACTGAAGGACTGATAAGAATTTCATAAGTTCCTGGAAGGCTGTATCAATCAGTGTGATGAAAGTCCATCTGCTGTGAGAAGCAGCTCTTCAGGATGGTACAGAATGTAGGAGAAAGGCCCACTAGTATTTTACAAGCATTACATTATTACACAAAGCTAGTTCTAGTTTCCTGTGAATCAAGCCACACCACAAGAATTCATGTGGTTTATTTACAGTGTCTCAGGAGCCAACATCATCTGCATGCTTGCACAAAGAAATGCAAATGGAGCATAATCCAGATGAGCAAAACCCAGTTTAAAGAAACCATAGAGAGCACCCAGCACATCAGCTGCAGGGTGTTCCCAGTATTCTGCAGTATAGCTGCAGTCAGTGTAAGAAGGCAGTCACATCTGCAACACGAAGGTGTGCAACTATTTCAGACTGCCTACACAGATCATTTACTGCACAAATACATTTTACTTCCACTACTACAGAAAACTTCGAAAGATGCATGACTGTATCCAGAAAGGACCCTTGTTATAACAAATACCTAAAACTTCTCCAACAGAACTACGCCAGATTTTAGGTGACTGAAAAATCCTGAAGTTTGCTGATCTGTATTCTACCAGTTTTGATTTTCATGCTAAACTACAGCAACCCACACAAAGCAACAGAGTTTTAAACTCCTGCTTGCCCCCATTAAGACCAGGTCCCCATTTTGCCCAGTAAGTAACAGACCCAGCAAGTTTAAACTGTGTCTCCATTATTATACTATGACTGAGCTTTGAACTTAATGCGACAATCCAGAGACTCAAACCATTGCCATAACATGGTTTCCAGCTGCCCTGCTTTCCAGAGCATCTGCTCAAATTTTACCCTCTGAATGACACTAGGTAACTGAATTAACATAGAGACTGTATCAGAAGTCATATCCAAGCAAAAGTTTCACTTGAATCCAATGCTGGTTTTGCCCATGCCAGGCAAAGGAAAATGAACTCTGCTTTGTTGCTAAATAATCCAGACAACACCGAAGAAAGAACAACTTCAGTATTTAAATGTGTAACTGCTACAGCATTTCTTAGTGACAACTAATAAATATAACTTTACTCCAACTTTCAACCTAGAAATGAGAAAAGGAACAAAATAATGGTTTAGCATTTCTCGTATTTACCTTGAACTTGGGAGACTGGACTTTGTATTTTTTAGCATGTTACCTGATCTCTCTGGGCTTCCCTTCCCATCAGTAAAGTAGATGTAACTTCTACCTGTGGATTAAGGAGCTATAAAATGCTTAGGAACAGAGGTGTTGCTGGCAAGTAGAAAAAGCTAAAGCAGAGGTTTTATTAATTTGATTCTGTCCTCAAGTGAGTATTTCAGTCTGCAAATCCAAAACAATTCTATTTCACACCAAATCACCACCAAACAAACCCTTTTAACTAAGTAAAAGGCCAGGGATTCTTTATTTCCAGGCAATATCAACAATACAGCTCTCCTTTAAGCCTGGCCTTCTTCAAAAAATCTGTTGGAAAACAATTCACAAAATAACTCACAAGATTCAAAACTAGAGCACAGCTGGGAAGCAGTATCCTGAGGTGATCAGCTAAATCTCATTTTCCAGAGAACTACACAGTTCATTCTCCCAAATCCCTCATTACTTAACACACAAAAGCAGAGGCTCTTTTTTCCTGTCCTTGAAGGACAGCTTTTTACATAAACAAACTACATAAAGGCATGGGAAGCAATGCTGTTATCAGTTAAATCTGTGAAATTCCCCTAGTTGAAAAGTCCTTGTTTAGCATGGATAGAACAGAATTTCGACTCCCTCACTTCAGCTGTAATTCAGGAAGCACTTCTAATACCAGTTGGCAAATCAAAAACCCACTGAGAACTCACCATGTTTGAGGGTTTTTTAATCTGGTGTCCTACCTATTTTTTACCAACATTTTTTAATAACAGATACATCTTAATGTTGCCATATTTTAAAACCGTTCTTGTTATGCTCATATACGGTGTGTTTGGATGCAACAGAGGCAAGTAACTGCATGTAACTGAAGTGTGTTAGCAACACAACACTAACAGTACCCTCTTTAATAACTGCGAGAAAAACCCCTCTGAGGTTTTTGACCAAACAACTCAAAAACAGGTATCAAGGAAAATTTGGCTGTTTTCTTTCTCTCAAGCAAACATCCCATTCAATTGTCCTCATACTATCCATGCGTTTAGGGAAATGTGACCTCTCTTGCCCTGTTCTGTGTTTCTCAACACCCTTTTATGTACAAAACCACAACGTTTACTTTCAGATACCCGTAAGATTATATGTGTGGTCTTTCAAGCCTACCTGCCACTCTTCTCCCCCCAGCAATCGTCTGCCAATAACGACACAGATTCCTATAGGAAGAGCCTACACAGACATAATTTACAAATAATTATGAACTGTAATTAAAGCTTCACAGCTACGAATAGAAACATTGCAGAAGAAAATAATGATCTCTGCAAATGAACAATCATTATCCCCCTTGTTCAGCCATGGAGTTGCAGCTTTGTATTTCCCAGCTGTCAGCGTATCATCAGCCTTACCATAAAAACAAAGCCTACTTTTGACCTTTTTTTCTTTTTCTTTTTAAACAAGTGGAATATGTAATGAGTCTGACTTTATGCCTTTGATAATTAAGCTCCCAATATCATGGCATGTTTTCTAATAGGAGCATCTGCCTTCTCTTTTGAAGCCCTACAGCCAAGAAAGCGTTGGACTTGTTAATAAAATACAATCAAGAACCAAACATCTGGGCGGGAAAGATGTATGGAAGGGGACAAACTGTCTTCCTTTCAAAACATTCAGGAGACAGAAAAGCTCATCCAAATAAGAATCAGTTTTTCTGTTGAGGAAGCAGCTGGAAGGAATGATGCTGATGATTCTTATTCCACTATACCCTGCTGCATGACACAAACTTATTTAGAGGAAATAGAGGGCAAAGCAGAAAAAAATCCCACCTGTATTAATCTATAATACATAGTTAAAAGCTTCTGACAGTGCAACCCGTTCCCATGCCCAAGGAACAGGCAGATGGGTGTACATAAGTTCTTTCTGCTAACAGCGCTGGCAGAAAAGGGCTTCATATCAACACTTCAAATACTGAAAAGAGAAAACAGGACAAAAATAAAACAAGAAACACTAAGATCCCAGAAGAGTTAAATAGCTAGAATTTTGGATCAACAATTTGAGCATCTTATATAACACAGTTCATCATATGGTACCCAGTCACTCATGCATCAAGAGCAGAAACTGGGTTAACTACAAAATTTCTCAGAAACAAACTGAAACCTTGATTTTAAAACACTTCTAAATGTGCCAAATACTTCGGTGCACTGTTCAGAGTTAATTACCATCAAACCAAATATCTGTGCTTTGCATTCTTTTTAAATGCAAAATCTGTGGGGCTCTATGCTGATGCTGTAAATGGCGCTTACTTTCTGTAAGGGTGTGAAGCATTTCTTCACACCATTGACCTAAGGGAACATCAAGGTGTCAGAAAACCTTTCCAAGGGAGGATGGTCATCCCAGAACCCACACATAAACTAGAGTCTCCCACTCAGCAATGGTGCACAGACCTGACTGCATTATCCCACCTCCAGCTCAAAGGGATCTACACATCATGCTGCCCAGGATCACTGCCCTGCTCTCCTGTCTTCCTGAACAGCAGACAATAAGGGCTATTGTCACTGAAGGGACAACATCCAGAGGACCCACATATAGGTCTGTCTTTCTACAGCAAATGGAAGAATTACTTGTTCTCGTCAGAATCCGATTTTCTGGAAGAAGCATGTTGTTATCCGGTATATACAGAAGCCAACAAAACTAATCCTGATTGATCTAGGCATTTTTCTGACTTTTCTCACCTCACACTTGTTGTCTCAAGTTTGTTGGTGTCCTTTGTTTTTAAATGATATGCAAGAAAAAACAACTGAAGTAACGTATATAAAAATCTGTTCCCTAGCATGTTGACAGAATCAAAACCAAACCAAACAACCCTGGCATGTTAATTCAGAACACATTATGGATTTGTAATGGGACATTTTCTAGCATGTGTATCTTCACAACTCTAAAACTCAATTATAAACATGATGTCAAAGGTTTTGCTCCTGGTGCATCATCAGAATAGAACAATATAGTTGCAACACTGATGTCACAACATCAAGATAGAACCCATTTTCTATCCACCGATACTTCATGGCAAGACTGAAGCTCTACATTTATTTTAGTAGTCAAAAAAAGGCTCTTGGCCTTTTTACTAAAACCATACAGAACAGACAAGGGAAAAAAAAATGTCAAATATGCATTTGCAGACAGAACTATGTTTTTAACAAATAACCAAACCAAATTTACCTTGTAGCCAGAAGCAAACACCAAAAATGCCAGCTCAGTGGGCTATTTTCTGTTAGTAACACTATCACTTTGGGAAACTATTAAAATAGCACAAACTTAAAAGCAGCATTGGCAAAAACTGAATGCAGTTCAACGCTGGTTTCCAGCTAAAGGCCTTTCTCACACAGATATACTTTGCCTTCCATTACTCAGCTGCATAATATAAACCACAAACTGCACTTGCAACAAATCTGAACTGACAATGCCAAATTTTAATTGAAACACACAAGAGCATTTGGGCAATGCACAAGCATTTTATAGGCAAGTTAGTAGTGCTGACGACTGGGATAAACCTCCCCTACAAGGCAGCAAGGGATCTAGTTTCCTTATTTTATTTTAATCCTTCCTTCAAAAACCAAACAGATCTGCTAAATTACAAAAGCAAACCACAAATATCTTCCTAGTCTGAAAAATCTTTCTGCTCAAAGCCCATGAAAAGTCTAAGAAGTCTCCTAATTCAGAGCTTTCTTGCAGCCTCTTCATATGACAGCAATATGCAATGGCCTCTCATCATTCTAAGAGCTATACAAAGTGTGTCTGAAAATTGTCTGTGTATTTGTGCATACACTTGTGCATAAATAGCTTTGCATAAAGCCCTGCATGCGAATCATGCCTGCAATATCTGCTTTTCTAGAGCTCTTCATGGAATCAATGCAGACATTTTTCTGCTAAAAGAGAAAAATAATTCACACTAAAAGAACAAATAGAAATCACCTCACAACAACACAACGCAGTTCTCCTCCAGAGAGTTTCCCTGAAATTACTAAGTCAATCTTATGACAGTGAATGGAAAAGACAAAGGAGACTTAAATATCAGAAGGAAACACACAGCATTCAAAATAAAATCTGCTAGCGGTACCTCAAGCCTAGTCTTTGAAATTAAGACTTTTCTCTGTTACTGTAGTTAGCTAGATGAAAACCTCCCTACTTCACTATGTCACCCCTGCCCTTTAGGAAAGCGCGTACATGGGAGTTAAAGCTGGGCACAGACAGCATAAGGGCCTTTTGTTCTACAGCATGATCAAAAAACATTTGCTTATGACTTGCTTTTGGGAAGGCAAAAGGTCGTCTGAGATGGAGGAGGGCCACTCTGTCTCTATCCCCAGCTGGGCCTTGACTCCAGGGATGAGCTTATCAGCAAAACATCAGACGTCATCACTTAGATAGTCATGGAGAACAACATTAAGATTATGGATACCACTAAAAAGTTGCAGCCCTCAACTATTACCCAAATGTATTATGTAAATGTAAATAAATGTATTTATTTCTATGAGCAGCTGAATCACAGCGGCTGCAAACTCCCACTTTCATTTCCTTACTGAAGTTTTTAACTTCAAAACTTACAATCTAAACAGTATACACCATAATACAGCTGCAAAAAAAGCACCCCTATAATGTCAGTGAAACAGTGAAATGGAACTGATGCACCTATTCCCCTTGGGAATGCTGAAGATATCCGGCAAATGCCCTCTGCTCAGATCATTAAAACAAACAAAGCCATTGCCATGAAATCGTTCACTGTGCAAAAACTTTATAAGCGCTATTATCTTTTATAGCTTAATTTGAGAACTGAGAATCTCTAGAGTGCTTTGCAGTACATTAATAAGAGATACTTTGCTTTACAAAGTTTATCATTATTACTGTACTGCCTGTGTCAGCTCACTGAAATAGAGTTCGAATTTTTCCTAAAATTTTCCTTATACTAAGAACTTATTTTTTCAGTCAGTGATAAAGGTAGTGGTGATTCTTAGGGTCTCCTTTATAGGATCGCTGTAACTTTCTTTTCCATAGGGCTTTTAAGGACTCATTATTAATAAAAATGCTGAAAAATTCCTCTCTGAAGCCATCAGGCATCACAGGTTTGACTGTGCTCCTATTTCCCTCCCTAAAATCAGGGGCTTCGGAAGTCTGAAGAGTGCTACTAGAAACTAATAAAACAATACTGAAAGTGGCAGCCAGCAAACAAGGGAGCTTTTCATCTCCGGGGTGAGCCTGTAAACAAGCTCCACTGTTTCATACCTTACTCTGGCTACTTAAATATTTCACATCAGTCTTTATCCGTTAACTAAGCTGAGCATGATCTGGACTCAGTTATTTCAGGGGTTTGAAGACAGACATGTAGAAGTCCACAGGGCCCACGCTGATATCAGCAGCTTTCACCAGCACTGTCATGACCCTCAGGGTGTGATCCTTCCCCTTCTCTAATAGTCTCTATGCCAGTGAATACCCTAAACACAGCCGTATCAGTACAAAAGCTTGTAACTGGAATGGCTTATTTTAGTCCCTGAGACACTACTTTGTCTGGAATCAACTTTCGCATCAATTTTCTTTGATCTGTGGAGCTACGTGTATTTGCAAGCCTTTCCTGGGCACCAGTGTCCAGATGGGCAATGCAGGTGAGACCCAGTACCTCACCAAACTCCATCCAGCTCACATCAGGAAGGATCCATGATGTTACCACCAGTGGAGACTGATCTTTCTAGAACCCACCCCAAAGATGTCCACCCAGATATGGGGCAAGCCTGTAACACAGCACAAGGCACCTCATCAAACTCTCTCATTATGAATAATACAGCGTTTCAGAAGCAAGACTGCAATGCTTTTACCTGCCTTTTAATAAAGTATGATGTTCACATTTCTGGTATATTCATGTAGGATGCCCAACTGTCAAATCTGGGCCTAAATTTGTAAACAAACTATTTCAAGCAAATCAAGATCACGAAGTGGTTTTGAAATCATGCTTCACTTTGTTAACAAATACTGACGAGCAGCATTCTTCCATGTGTTTTGTTCTGGCTTTTTTTTGTTAAAGCATATAAATTGTGCTGCATTCCAACTCGTTAACCATGCTGGGTTTTTCCCAAAAGGGGTACAAGAAGAGACTAGAAGCACATGCAGGTCTGCTGGACCATCAAATGCAAATAATTTCTGTTTTGTTAGGGTTTTTTTAAATGTGAAAAGCATTATTTAATCTTACATTTATGCATAAAACTTACTTGAACAGAATTTATTTACTCTATTAGTTCCAAAAAAACAACTGCCTAAGCTAATAAATGATTGCTTAAGTATGATTATGTGGAATTAATTTTCTCCATTCTTGAAGATGAGTTCAGAGAAGATTATTAAGATTTTCAAATCAAGCTCCCAAAATAATTGTGTCATCCCCAGTCTATTTGGGAATATGTATTAAGCTAATCAAACTGACAGGTTTTGCAGCAGAATTCAACACAACCCAAGTCCTGCTGTTGCTATAGCCCAGCAGCCCAGAAGCTGAGACCTCTTCATATTCGCCTTGTCTTCCCAGTACTCTCCAGCACAGCATTTATTTTACAGAATTCATGTTTTTCTCTCAGTCCAGGATAAAAACGCCTTCAGAAATGAAATATACGCATCCTCAGCATATGGCCTCAATCTTGGTTAATAACCCTGTTCAGACCCTGCTCTGACAGGAGAACCATGTACCTCCTCAGGGGCTTTTAAAGGAGGTCTTCATTGCATCAGTTTGATCTGGGTACACGAGGTGAGACAAGCAATGTTTTACCAGTATTTGTTGGTAGCATTGGAAAATTAAGAAGCAAAAACCAGTTTTCTGCTGAATTTCTAAATAAGGGAGGACTGCAAGCTTCTCAAGAAATGTCCTCCAGAGTATTTCTTTTTCATAAATGCATAATTTCCATAAATGCATGATACACTATTTATTAATCTCATTATTAGGAACTGTGGAGCCATTCTGACTAAAACATACTGGAATGCAGGCAGCCAGCATGGAAAACTTCAGTCTGAAAGTTAAAGACATGTTAAGTGATAAGCAGCTGAAAACAATCACACAATAGCAAATATTTAATAAAGAGCAGTAACTAGATTACACACACTTGTTTTACAGTTTGAGCATGTGTACAGTTCACACACATTTGCATCTCACTTTAGAAGCAGGAAGATCAGCAGAGCTTCCATGGAAAACTTCTACAAGAAATATTTCTGCTAATAGCTAAAACATCCATTAATAACGCAGAAAAATGAGCCCCAAGAATACGACCATAAAAACTAAGACAGTAAGCTAGGTAGGTACCACATAATTTTTATATGAATGCACACATTCCATCCGAACACACAGAGAGAGTCCAAAAGCTGCTTAAAATCCAATTTGATGCATTTCCTTGTATGAGTAAAACATGCATGTGAAAGATTTGAAATCTCTTGAGTTTAAAAGCCTGTTCCTTCCTCTCTAGTTGGACATCCAAGAAGGTCTCCAAATCTCAGAGGAAAAGGCTTCCCCAAAGACATTTTCCAGAAGAAACAAGGTACAAAGAACAACACTGAAGTACTGTAACACTAACGTAATTTATTACAAGACTATGCAAAAGAATTCTAAAAACTGATTTAATCTGGCGAGAGGGTAGTTCTTTGTTCCTGATGACCACTATCTTGGATGAGTGACATAAACAATAATACAGAGCACTTCCAGTAGCACTTCCATCACCAAGACCACCATGGTTACCAGCCACTTCGCAGGTACTGCATCTTCTACTCTCACAGTACAGGAGTAGGAAAAAAAGTATGCTTGACAGTTCTGCCTGCTTGTAGGGGTGAATGCAGTCATATATGTTGTTATGATCCTGTGGTGTCAGCACGACAACAAAATTACTGCAGATTCCACTAATCAATGACAACAAATTTAGTAATTACCTGCCTCACTGACCAAAACCAGTCACCTGCAGTGACTCTGCCTTGCACTGCACTGCGCACTCCAGTCAGACCGCGAGAAGAGAGTGCGAGAAGGAAAAGAAAAAAGGCTGGAAGAAAAAGTGCTTCTTAAACCTCTATGATCTGCCAGAAATAGGAATTAGGAGGATGCTGAAATGCAGAAGTTGCCTTGCTATCCTTCACTTCTCCTACCACAAGGTCAAAAATATGTTTTAGCACACACGAGAAAAAAAATTTCCTCACTACCTTATTATGCATATTTTAGCAAATGGATTATTCTGGCTTTTAGAGCTCATAAATAAGCAATTCTTAGCAATTATGAGGAATAAAACCCCAAAAATCTCCATTTTATCAACCAGGAAAGACATAACCAAGCACACAATAAACCCAGTTGCTAACTACCTAATGCTACCACCTAAATTAGACTTGTGAGTTACGCCCTTGTTTTAAACCAGAGGTCTGTTTAACAGCTTTCAGGTTAGCATTTAAACCCACACCATTAGGTCAAATGCAGTTAACAAAGCAAGTTCCTTCGTGGTAAGGAGGATGAAAGTATTTTCTTACTAGGAGACAGACTCTGGTGAACTCCAAATTATAGCAAAACTACAAATAACTTAAAATACACATGTTACTGAAGATCCAGTAGAGACCATCTGAAACCACCTGCAGGAAAAATGCTTAACTAAAAATACTTGCTGAGGTGAAACAAGCAATCCTCGCCCTAAATGTAAAACCACCTCCTGACAGCTCTCTAGGAGGAGTACGAAAGTGAAGAAATACAACTTGGCTTTGAAGGGTATGATCTCTCAGGGTTTGTAGAAAGCTGTTTAGATAAATTATGAAAGAAATGAGTAGCAGAGATGGAGGTAAGAAGGAGAGAAATAACCCAGCCAAAACAGTTTGTAACAGACAACTGCTAAAGTATTACCAAGGAAAATGCTTTTTATCAAAAAACTACAGGACAATCCCCAGTAAGAGCTACTTCCCCAAGCAGTGGTGAGCAGGAGGAATAACTGAGGTGAGGATTACTTTCTAACCTCATTAGCTAGCTGATCAAGCTTCCACCATTTTCCCCTTAGCTGAGACAGAGGCTGCTCCCTCCATATAGCAAGGAGAAATTGTCTATCCAACCACCCCCCCCCTCAAAACTCTCACTCAAAATATAAAAGAACCAACCCAGAAATCTTCAGTCCCTCGTTTCTCCTTATGGTCTGAGACATTTGTTTGGTTTTAGCTTTCCACTGAGATAGCAGAGGGAAAACACAGGTGGACTTTCTACCCTGCCCTGGCAGCAGCTGTCCCCTCAGCAGGGGGGCTGGGGCCTTCTCCCGCCACAGAGCGTGAAATGGTTTGCTCCCTTTGCTCCTCCTCATGAGCACACACAGGTCTCTGCAGGCTTGGTCCAGGTACCTATAAGAGCACCTCCGGGACAGTAGCTCCCTTCCCCTTTCCCAAGCATGTTTTACAACAATGCTAGTGGTTCAACCTCAGCTGCACAGCGCTGCACAGCATCCTCCTCAAGAAGATCAATGATTCCCAGGCTCCAAGCATGTCTCTCGGAGGTAGGAGCAGTGGCTGCGGAGTTCTGATGGGAGGTCTGAGTGGTGGCTGGAGGAGGCTGCTCCTCCCTGCCTCTCCAGGGCAAATTTATCACTGGGCTTGTAGTTTGCCCCAGGGAGGGTTTAAGCTGTGAGTTTAGGAACAAGCTGTAGAGGATTTCTTTCAACGCTGCAGTCTTACTGATGGGTTAGGTTACATTTCTCAATAACTCCATCTATACAGTGTCAGAACTGACAGCTCTCGCTTCATAGAACAAGAAAACAACAGAGACAGCATCTCCACCTTGGTTTTAAAAGTCTTTATGAGTCACCACGTAGCACAAATTAAAAACAAAAATGTATGTTGCAAAGTCACTCTGGAACTAAATACAAGAAAGGCTTTTGTTTTCCAAAATCTGGTTACTTGATTAGGGATAGTATGAACAGCTCATCTAGTGAGGATTAACATTTTAAATACTTCATGTCAAAGACCGATTATATCCTGTCAAAGGAAACGTAAATGGACACAGAACAGTTGTGAAACTAGAGGGGTGTTTATTAGTGTGTTACCAATCGTTTTTATTAACACAGTCAGCTATTAATTTCTATACAAACTCACCCTGATTTAACCTAGTAATGTTGTCCAAAGAGCGATGCGATGTAGCTTGAAGAAAACACAGATTTCATTTTAAGAAGAATATGAGGTTTATAAAACACATGTACTTTTTCAAATATTAATTGGAGTCTGGGTTTCCTTTTTAACCTTGCACTTGATTGCAAGTGTCCCGTGTTTCAGTGAAATTTTACCCCTACCTCATTCAATGGGAATTTTGCTAACTTCACTGACGTGAATTTTACCTGGGGGAGCCACATTCATTTCACCATTTTGTAAGTGAACCCAAGAGCACTATGCCTTATACAGTAAGGACAGAGCTTGAAGAAATCAGTAAATTTTCTGGTTTCTATATTTTCCAAGCACATGCACTTAAATACATTAATACTTACAGTGGCCGCTGTGCATATTCACTTCCATTTTCAGCCAAGGGTCAGAACAAACTTCTTAGATTTATTTCCTCATAATCAAAAGCAAACCTTTCTAAATCATTTGGCAAATTTCATCCGACCATAAAAAGGTTTGCACAACTAAATTACTTCAAACTCCTATCACAAATTACTAGTTCACATTCGCTATGGAAACAGACTTTCAGTTCACTTGAGAAATAACTAAGTCATAAGGATTTAACTCCCCGTGCTATTCATTAAAAATAATTATTCAATGCAGAAAGGCTCAGTGCTAAGCGAGTGAATGGTCAGGCTGCAGTATTCCCTTTAGCTGAAGAGCAGACATCTCAGATGCACTGAAGATGCGTTTCCCCACACAGCCCCCTTTATTGCTCATTTGGAAAGACTGTCTCTAGAATAAGATGGGACTTCAGACACCCATTTAGTTCCCCACTCCTATATTGCATTTTCCAATAGGAGTGCTGATTACTGGTAGACAATAATGATTCTGTAATGTGAACATCTGTGCAACAGAAAACAGACTGAGATTAAATTAATGGCATGCATCTCACCATTAAGCAGGTACCAAATAGTAAAGTTTTTTCAACTGCCAATAAACCTGACTAAATTCTTACCAAAGATTTAACCATGGAAACATTGAAATAATCGAAAAATCCATGAGTGAGATGCTCTTCAACACCCTCTTGAAATAAAACTGGGTTTTTCTAAATTAAATAATCAAACTATTCTTAGGCAGAGGTTTAACTGAGGTCTGAACATAGAGCACTACAAATTTTATAAGTTATTGGTCTCACTACAACAATAACTCAGCCATATTGCCCATGAGTAGCAATTAATTAAGTTTAATAAGGAATACCGTGAGTTGTTCCTGTTTTTTAAATCCTAGCCAGGACCCTAAACAATGGCACTTTTCTTATTCCAGTTTTCAAATGTTTAAAAATCCTAATGAACAAAATCATCTTCAATGTTGGAGAAAATCCCAATGCATAAAAATTCACTTAAGTGCTCTATAAAACAAACTAACTAAATCCACGTGGAAGAAGAAACGTCAGTTTTCAACAAGCTACTGAATACCTCCTTCCCAGCAACAGAAAGAACATTTATCTTTAATAATATGCAAAGAAGTTTTTCCCCATCACTAAAACTCTGAGTCAGGCATTCACTGAGGATTAAAAAGAAAACATTAGAAAAAATGAACTTAGTGTGCTTAAAATTCTCTATTCACTTCTATGTGTGCAGAAGATTTTTCCCTTTCTCCTTCCAGTGAAGAGTGACCTTAAAAGGCTTAAAATTATTTTCCTCTCTTAGTACTATAATATAAGACCACATCATACAACGGAAAGCCAAGTTAAAAATTCAAGCATTATACAAGCCTATAGTATCCACCTATCTCCTGGCAACTACAGCACAAGTGATACATGTGAAACCAGCACGTTTTTTTCCAACTGTCTTTTACAAAAACATATTACCTGAAAAAAACAGTACAAAAAATAGTGCCAACTACTCTTGGAAAAAAAAGGGATCAAAGATGGGACTTTAAAGGAGAAACATCACAAATTACTGGATACTGAGTAAGAAATGTAACAAGCATTTGATCATTTTTAAAACCATAAAAGACTACTAAAGGCACTAGGCTATCCCACCTACATTTGAAAGAAAGATTATTGCAGTTGGCAAGAAAAATCCATCAGACTAGAAAACAATTTGATTATTCTGGTGTATTACATGTTTTACACTGTGATCACCCTAATCTGAAGTTCTTAAAACTCATTTGCTTCCTCATTTGTACTTATTATCAATGGCATCCACATTATGCTAAGAAAGTTTAACTAGCTTTTCAGAATAAGTACAGAAAACACTATAAGCCACATAAATTCAATTCATGTACTCCAGACCAGGAGAAAATCCACAATAAATAGAAAAAAATGACAAACTGTAACCACCTTCACAGCTGGATTCATGTGTTCCAACAACTACTATCTCTACTGGGTAATGCTTGGTTTTGCTACAAATTAGGTTCAAATACTGAGGTTTTCAAGCCAAATTCCAGAGATTCAAAATCCTCTTATTCAAATTCTAGATGCAGCCTCAGCATTTTTCACTTTTCTTTGAAGACAAAAAAAAAAAAGTCTACAATGCTGGTTAGGACCTGTATTTACAAAACCTGCTTATGAAGGCAATCACTCCTAGTTGATATTATGGATGGGTTCCAGATGCTTAGAGCTGAAGATAGGAACTACCTGAAACGAAAGGTAACAAGTCCAATGTTCCCACCAGAAACCAAGGACCAGAAGAGCTTTATAGTAGTGAGTACCTCAGGAAGGATGCCCTTGCTGTCAAGTACCCTTGCAGGCAACCACGTGGACTCCTCCCAGCGATTTTGGGACTACACGTTCCTCAAGACTCCCTCACCATACCACCAGACAACAGTGTTTGCCTTACAGGAATTACTTGTTAAGGAGAGCACCTCGTATACACGGTTATTTCAACCAGGAAGCCTGACAATTAAAGAAAGAGGAAGAAGGCAGCAGAGTATTTTTTTGGCCATAGTTCCCATTGTTGGAAGCTTGAGTGCTCCTCTCAGCATAAACCCTTCTCTTGCTTATTCAGTTTAGGGATCAGCGTGCCAGCAGCACTCAGTAAATAAGAAAACAGAGTCCAAACTGCACATGTTATTTGCAGCTCAATAAAAACTAATGCTGGGTCTTTGACACATGTTTATATAACACCCAATATAAAAGGGTTGTTACCGCTCATGAATAAACATGCAGTGCAGGCCAGAGTCTGGAAGCATTTTCTAACTAAGAAAATAAAATCTGTGAAGTCCAAACTTCAATTTTTTCTCAAGGTTTTTAGACCTAGGTTTCAATACTGGGACCATGCTCAGTTAAAACTAAGTACACTTGTCAAAATAAAAAAAGTACATTTTGTAATGCAGCGATCTTGACTGGTTTGGTTTGTTTATTTATGCTTACAAAGAATTTGGTAAACTGAGACAAGTGTCTCAGCTAATGAAAGACATTCATCCACCTAGGAACAACCAACACTTTAATATGTATCAATCAAAATGCTCTAAGAGTAAACAGTAGCCTTTCCTACTGGTTGCAGTAGTTATAGTAGAGCTTTATAAGGCCTTAGCTTATCATTGCAGCTCCTTCTTATCACATGCCACAGTGCTTATACTGGCAAAATTAATGTTATAGCATTTTAATCTTTATTATTCTCTACAGTTTGGAATGACCTGTCTCTTCGACTTTACAAATAACCCAAATACTCTGTACGCTTAATTTGCTATCACCATAGCAATATTTTCAAAAAATGAGTCAAATTCCTACTCCATAATTAAATGCATCTTTTTCAATTAAGTCTCTTCTTGTGGCATGAAAGCATTGGGCAAAGTTTTTATTCAAAAATATCTTTCTTCTTCATTAAAATTTCATTACAGCAATCATAATAAACCTTTCTTTAACACAGGTTTTATATAAGATGTGTTTACAACCCTTAATACCTTGTTAATTCTTTTGTTCGTGGAGCAGGCATTTGCTATGACACAGAGTCTGTCATTCTCATCAACTCAGTGATTCATCTGCCTTTCCTACACTTATCTTCAAACCTGTCTTTCCTAATTTTTTGTTTAACATATCACTGTTTAGGTACCACTCTCCCTCTTTAGATTTTGAACCAGGCTTTTTCCTTTCCACTATACATGGTCTGATGTTCAAAACACTGTTGAGCACTGCCATTCATGACACCTTGGCTCATTTCTGTAATGACTACTGTTTTCTACAAAAGAAAATTAGTGTTACTTGTCATATAATTACAGAGTTAACTCACCCAGGTTTTAGAATGTATAATACAGGAAAACAGACACACAGGAGCAGTGGTTAACATAGGAAACTGGAGCAGTCTCTGGCCCCAAGTCATGTTCCACTGCCTTGCTTACAACCAGCAGAAATAACCCATAAAGAAATGGAACAAATAATTTTGCAGATGGATAAAAGGACATCCTTAAAGATCCAAGACAGTCCATGAACCACCCACACCCTCCAGACCCCAGGATACCTGTGCTAATGCAAGTTTTGGCAGGACTAACAGGCATGTAAAATCCTGTTGAGTGCCGCTCCTGCTTTTTCCATTAGACACCTTGCCTTGGAAGAAGTTGCTTTGGTCACTGTAGTCACTGGCAGTCACAGCTACCAAAGTAAAGAATGTAACTAAAACCCAGGTCTGAATCAGCGTGTATTCTCAGGTAAGGGAAGAAATGCTAGCAAGGTTAGTAAGGTAGGTCTGTACTCATCCTGACCATTTTAGATAAGCACAAATAAAATGGCTTAATAAACCTTCTTTATGCAGTTTACCAGATGTTTGTTTTGTTCAGCTACTAGAAGCCCTTTATAATAATCAACCCTTCTTTTCCAGAAACTTGGATTTTTCATGGATGCTATACTTACATGACACAGTAACAGAGGGCTGGCTGTAGCACCCATTTTATTTTCTTTCTTAACCCCTGCACAGAAACTGTTTGATGAATTTCAACATTCAGAAACGTCTGGAATACTGAGATCTCCAGTCACATGTTCATTTTCAAATGTTAACATAAGAATCGTATCATACCACTGCATGCACTCTGCCATTTTGTATGGTACCATGGTTTTAAACTAAAAGACATCTAAAAGACAACAACCATAATTCTAAGTGTTCAAACCCTGTAACACTTCAAAGGCATTTCCCGCATGGCTGGCTGGCACCCTTCTGATCCACATGGCAAACTGATGATGCCACAAGAGGTCAATCTCGGGATGTCTTGTTTCTTTAAATAATCCTGGCATGACAGATCACATCCAAAACCCAACAGACAACCCAGCAGACCCCTTTGGCTTCATTATCTCTGTGATTTGAAATGCCAGCTACATACTCCCAGTTAACTAAAGACACTTCTGCACTGTATCCATTAAAAGTAGCGCCTAGAATTTTTTATTGTGACAATTTATCTACATGAGCATCTACGCTTTAGTACACCATATTTTTAAGAATTTCAGAACCAGTTCAATGGGATCCTATCTTGCACTGCATTCACTTTATTATGTGTGCCAAAAAAACACTGTCACAAAACAGAGCAGTTACTTGCAGAGCATCTACTCTATCAAACCCAGAACAATCCAGGCTCTATCCCAGAAACACAAACAATTTTACACAGCTCAATTTTACACATCCTTCTCCAGATGCACCAAACCCCCATCTAACACCCACTAAATGCCCAGGGCTAAAGTCAGTCAGAGAGAACTATAGAGGAACTGAAATCTCAAGAGTTTTCATTTAGTGGTTTGCATAACTTCTTACCAGCCACCACAAAGTCAGCAAAGACTTTCTGCTTTTCACACACATAAAAGCTACCAGATTTTCAACGGGATTATAGATGAAAAAACAATGAATCCTGGTGATTACTCTTAAAAGTTAAATTTGAAAGATACATTTAGGATACTGAGGACAATTGTTTGAATCTTCGATACTTTCAATAAACATTTTGCAAAGCAAATTATAAGCAGTGAATCCCTTGAACATGTTACTTCTTTTTAACTTTCTAATATTAAAGCTACAGTAAGAATAGGGAGTGAGGGAGAAGATGAAAACCACATTTATGTTGCATATATTGCCGCTAAAACAGACCTTAGGAGGACACAGTATTGCCCATCTGCCTCTCTGATGCTCTGGCAGAATAGAAAAATGGTTGGAGAGCTCAGGAGAGAAGTCAAAATTATCCAAATGCCTGAGGCTGTAAGGTGCTCTGCAGTAGAAGTAATACCATCAAAAGCCACAACTAACATTACCTTACTAGTCACAGGAGTTCTTGCTATCCTTTTGTCTCCTGAACTGACAAGTGAGAACCACAAACTTTTTGGCAAGGAACACAAAAGAGGGGTAACTTTAACAACATGACAAGAGTTTCAGAAAGCAGGTCAACAAAAAGAACAGACATGGAGCAGGTGTCTGCTTATAAAATGACCGTTTTTCAGGGTCACCACTGAAATAACAGAAACTTGAAGCAGAAAGTAAATCCTGAGAAGGCCAGGCTTTCAAACATCAAATGTAAGATCCCAAGCATTCATTGTTACTAGGTAAAGTCCAAGGGTCAGTGATTTCCTTACTAATTTAGGGAGTGACCAAAAATAGAGGAGAACTTGTGGCATTCTTGTCAGAGCCGACCTACAGAGATCACAAACCCAAAGTTCCTTGTTACTTCTTCTGTCACTGAGAGTGTCTGAGATTCAGTTCCCTACAACCACAGCAAACTAGGCACCACACTCCCACATACTCCCTTCCAGGAAAAGCCAAGAAAGACCAGCACCAAGCTCTGAGTCCCAAGCTGTGCTCTATAAGAACTGCACTCATTACAAATCAATGAATACTGAGCCACCTGACACATCTTTACCACAAGAAACTTGGTTCAACATCTTCATGTGCCCATTAACTATCTGTCTCACATCTAAGTTTCTCTAAACCACACGAGGTGCTTTAAGTAGCATAAGAAGACAAGAGAAGTAGAAGCAGAATGGCCCTTGTCCCATGTGACATCAAGTGTGCAAGGCTGTTTACTTCAGATGGAGTCCATGTCATGAAAGTACCCATTCTGAGGATCTACATAAAAGGCTAATTTAGACATGATGTTAATAAAACTATACTTGGACTGCCCAAAGCAGCTGGTAGAGTTCTACCTACTGAAGAAACAGAGACCATCTACTGATAGAGTGCACCTATCACTAACAAGAACTGATGCAGTTGATGTATTTCTTAAGTAGCAACAGAAAGCAGGACAATAAACACCACAGGCAGCTATGGCTGTAATACTGGTCCCACGTCCCAGGGTCATACAATGTTGTAATGTGTTATTAGGTGCTGCCTCGTTTTGAAATTAAAATCCTGGGGCTGACAGCCATTGTACAGTGACCCACAGAAAGATCACATGGCCCTCCTAGCAATATCTGTAGGTTTTTACTTTAGGTTTCTCATAGGTCACCTCTAACTGCACACGCACAAATCCACTTACCCTTCAGCTTCCCTCAGATGAAATGCAAGAAAACATTCAGTGTCCCTGGTAGGAGAAGTTACTAAACACAGAACCCCCTGAAGCTTTTAGTAGCTTCTTCCACCTGCTGAAAAGACTGTCTCCTCCTTGAACTGATACCAGGCAACAAAAATCTTTGGCAGCTTCAACAGCTGCTTTTCACTGTAAGTCAAAGAGGGGGACTTACAAGCAAGACAGAGTTTTCAAACGAAACGGATACTACTTTATGACACTTTGCAGTCAGAGGTGGTAAGAATGACTAACGACTTCCTAGTGCTTAAACAAACCTAAGTTTCAGCTAGTTTTTCCCACAGCAATAAGTTGTGTTCTTACACACATGGCAGAGGTGCATGGTGAGATCCTGGTCTCCAACGATGAACAACAATACCCCAATCAAGGAGCAGAGAAGTATTTCTCGGAGCTGAAAGCTTATGCAGAAACATTTCAGCAGCTCAGCAGCTTCCTGCTGGCTGTCTGGCTTCGCTGAGCACAGCAAGATGAATCACCATGTTCTGCAGAAGAGATCTTTTTCCCTTCACAAAATTAAGACTGTTCTAAGGCTGGTTCAGAGGAACGTGCTCTATGCCAGTATACAACAGGCTGCCAGCAACTCTTCAACAACATTAATAACAAAAAGGGAAAGTTGCTAATATTAATGTAAAAGTGGAATAGAAATGTGTGATATCCACTAGCAAGCATGCATATTTCTTGGCTGTGAAAAGTTGTCTTAAAGTCAGTCTTAAATCATCCATCTCTGTAAACAGTTCTCCATAGAAAATTATGGATACCTAGGGGTGATGATTAAAGGGTTATACAAGAAACTGTGAGCAGAAAAACATCATATCCAGCATCTAACTGGACAAGTGCTTGAATAATACTGACCTCAAACGCTCGTGCTACCACATACAGCAGTGCGTAAAATATTTTTCCATCCAACATTTCCTCTGGTTATTTTCTCCCTGTTAAGACATCAGCTCTCTATTCCTGCAGCAAACAGCAAGGGCAAATAACTGACTTCCTCATCAAAACACAACACTGCCAGGTAACTAAAAGCACCCACATTTCACATTTTCAGACTACAATACTGCATCTGTACTTGATTGTTACCTGATGTCAGTATTCAAGCTTACAATACAACACACAGTCACGTATCTGTTAGTTAAACAAGTATAAACATTGCTTTTTTCTTTTAATCTTACTTCTTCTGCTAGCAACATCCCCACTTCTCAGGTCAGAGCTGCTTATCATTACTACAACAAAAAAGTAAAAGCTTCCAGCAAACAAGTACAAAGATTTCAAAGCTGAGACACAGTACAGGAAAATGCAAGCTTCCTACAGCTGCTTAAACAAGGTTTGGTTCATACTGTGGCCTTAACAGGACACCGTCATCCCAACTCGGCTAAATCCACTAATCTGAAGTTAATTCTTTTTTATTTCTTTATTTTAAATTCTTCTTTATTTCTCTCTTTTTCTTTTTAAATAGGCCACCCCCAGTCCAACTGATTTTGAGTTGTACCTTACCAGGAGGAAACTTTGGTCCCATGTGAATGGAAAAGCAGCTGGTAATTAAAAACAAATTAACCTTTTTCCAACTGTGCCCAAGCTGTAATTCTGCACTTTCAAAGAAAATTGTTACAGTAAGCACACAGATCCTGGTAACATTCAGAGCAGGGACGGGAGAACAAAACTGGACAAAGGGAGAGGTTCTGCATCACTTGGCTGCTGTGCTTAGGTAGACTGACATCATTAATTTCCAGGGTGGGTCAGGAGGTAGTTAATTCCTAACTGCTAGCAGCAGTGTTTGCATGCGGAGAAAAGTAGTTTCATACATCTGGAGGGTTGGCATTTGAAATATCAATAAGCTACCTTTCCCTTGAGAATAACACCGCTGGTTTTTGCTGGTATTGCAACTTTGTTGAGCAATTATCTGATCAGTGATCAGCAGAGACACAAAAAATCAAAATTAAGCATGCTGATCAGTCATTGCTCCATTGCTCGCCATTACCTTGTAATGGAAACATTCACATTTGGTTTCATGGGAGTATCCTATACTTCATGGGTGTATCATGGAAATACTAGCTATTCTGTGAACTCAGTAATCCTGATCAAGTTATTCCTCACTTATGACAGAAAAACTTTATTGATTACAGTAAAGACACAACAGCAAAATATGTCATTACGGCAACAAAACTTTCTGTATTTTGTAAGTACTCCATAATTTACTCTTTATTTTTCAAATACTAACTTGGATTGAGCAAGGCAGAAAAAGCAAGGCAGCAAATCTAGAAAACTCAAGTATTAAAAACTATGTTAAGATTACTATTAGTCTGGGAGGTATTAAAAAGAGGGACATAAATGTTTAGTTCAGGTCTGGTTAACAGAGATTTTCAGAGAGGCCCGAGAAGACACTCTTGAAATCTAAGCACAAAATTGGGTATTCAGACAACTCTTTTTCTTGCCTGATCCTGGGTGGGTTCATTTGACCTCTGGAAGCCCACGTAAGTCGGTTTATCAAAAGAGGAACTAAATGGGGGTACTTGGTCTAAAATGTTTAAAGCCTGACAGAGGTGCCAAACCCCATAGTTCAAACCTGAGCAAGCACAAGGTAAGAGCACAGGATTTCTCTTTAAGTCAAAGCCTCCCTCTGAAGCTTGGCACCCAGAGCTGATGCCCAAAATAGACTTTGTGAAAAATGTTAGCCTGAATTTCCCTTTCCCTCAGCCTGAGCTCTTCAAACTGTCATCTGATGTGAGGCAAAAAGGGAAATTATAAAGTGTATTATTAAATACTCTAGATGCTGCCTGGAAAGAGGAAAGTTTTGTTTTGTGAAAAGCTATAGCTCCTATACCAGTGTGGCTGCAGAGGCTGGACAATTCAATGAAGCAAAAAGCAAACTGACAGCAGAAACAGAAGCGGGATATCATCCTGACCATTTGTACTGGGCTCCATCTATTCTGCAACAGATGACACGTCTGACAACTTGAATTTGCCAAACTGCTCCATTTATTATTTGGTTAAGGATGTAGACAGATGTGTCTAAACCAAGCCCTACCCCTTTTATTTACTTCCCTTTACATTTCAGCTTGAAACAACTTGAGACCAAATTAATGACTCCTAATTTTAATAAGGACTTTGTATTTTCCCTTATGTCATGATTTCTCAATTCACACAATAATTTGACTAAATCAATGATCATTCAGAAATGGTACAAATGGCTTTGGGAATTAAAATCCAGCTCACAGGTTACAAAAATATTTAGCATGCTGACAGAGAACGGTAGAAAAACTTGAATTCAAATTGTTCAAAGAACAGAAAAAAAAAGTAAAAAGAAGCAAAAGAACATTAGATTTATATTTCATTATTTGATTGGGGAGGGTGAAGAGAGCTGGTTTAGTTTTGTTTTGGCTTTTCTGCTTAGCATTAGTGATACTGGACCCAGCACAGCAGGCTTCAACTTCTTAAAGAGCAAGATTTATTATTAGAAAAAAGGCACGAAATTATTTTCAACTGCAACAGAGAAAACCAAAGACTAAGTGCATTTTTTGGCTCCACATTGTTTCTTTGTAGAACAAATGATGACTAAACCCCTGTACTAGATTTTGCTAGTTCAAAGACTCACTGGAGTAGAACTAAAAGCAAATACCCACAGCACATGGCAGTGCTGTAACAGGCAGTGTGCCTCTAAAGTCTCTGCTGCTTTCACCCTGGGCTGCTCACAGGAGGACACTTCCAAAACACGTACCTCTGCTCACCACACTTCACACCAGTGAAGTGATATGCGTGTATTATATTTGAGTATTTCCAATATTTAAATGCATTTATTTGAATCTATTTATTATTAAGACTAGTAATAACTCCCCATGAATAAGAAAATAAATCCCTATTGCCATATTCATACATGTTAAGATAATTCAACTTTACAGTTTTGACATGTGTAGCTTATTAGACTCTCAAGAATGTAAAAACACCATTGGCATTTTTCATATTGCAAGTGTCTGGTAGATAATGGCCGTGCAGATTTTATGCAGAACAGTGCAAGTAAACTTGCCAAACTTTCATCATCACTCTTTTGGAAACGCTGAGGGGGCCTATTAATTTGGCATTTTGTTTGACATGTACACAGAATGTGCTTAGCATGCAGAACAAGTATGGCAATAAACCTTTTCTTAACAGCTGTGTTATTTTCACTAATTATAAACACATAGCTCAAGCCACATATCACTACAACTTAAATCGGTGAGAAAAGCTTAGTCACTCCATGGAAAAAAGAGGCCATCACAACAGAGAGGAAGTCATTTATTTAATCTTAACCAGGCAATTAATTGTCTCGCCAATAAACACAGACAAATATGCAAATTGTTCTAAATTAAACAAAGTTCATGACCATCGTAGATTATATTCTGCCTCTGACCTTGCTGCATCTATTCTTTAGTGACAGATTCCTGCCCACGGGCACATGTGTGCAATTATCACTGATCTCGCTGGAAACTGTGATTGCATAACTGAGAGAATTTCATTTTCCAGAAAGTTTCCTTACGGTCTAAGAGCTTCGCAGGCCAAAAAGGCTCTTTTTGTCACTGTCGTAGTTCATTCCGTTCTGTCTACACTCAAAATGAAGATGTGGACATGTGAAATGCAGATGTTAACAAGCAAGACATTGTATTGATTTGGTTAAGCCATTTAATTTTGACAAACTGCCAAAACAACAATAAAAGAATCGCAAACCTGAAATATTGGAGATTTCATCAGCAGTCTACAATGAACAGGGAGATAATGAGTCCCCAGCAACCTCTAGGAAGGGATCGATGCTCTCCATGGAACTGCAGTGACTGGGAATTCCAGACAGTGCCCTTCGATTTTCTCTGAAATCTTATCTTTACAGAGTAAACAAACACAAGATAATAACCTTTAAACTTTCCGCAGCCATTCATAAGCGGATTCATTACTACAGAACAGCAGCTGACATTCAATATCAGTCTCTGTTCAATATGCGGTACTCCGTGTATCGCAAAACTCGATCTTTTAAAAGGCACAGGTTCCAATTCCCAAAATCACGACACTAAAAAAAAAAACCAAACAAAATCGAGTGCATCAGAAGCATTTTCCAGCTTTTCTCTGAATCAGGAGAGCTGTACACGTCCCACATTTCCAATGAAAACTAAATTTAGCATATAATCAACTAAGTCCACCATTTGAAGTCTTAAAAAAAACATTATTGCAGAAACCAGTGCAAAACCTTGTACCTAAGTTTCAAAATGGGAAAAATCCCTTTGTTTTCAGTATTAAAAAATAAAATAAAAAATTACTAAACTTGAATAAAATTTTCAAAACTTTCTTTTTTTTATTTATTGGGAATCAACAGAATTTCAGTTCCTGCATTCAGAAATATCTGAAACAAACTAAACTACAACAGAGCTTTTAAAGAGCATTTGCCTGGTCTCTGCAGACATGTTAACTATACAGTTTTAAACACCTTAAAAATTAAGGTAATAGCTATATAAAAGTAGGATTTTTCAAAGCAAACTTTGACAAATCCATCTTCAAAGAATTAAAAAAGATATTTTTTCTCTAGGCATTTGATAAATGGCATCTAATTCCTTGGAAACAACAGCATTTAAACTACATTAGCCTAGGGTCTTCAATTATAATTTTACGATTTTATTACGTTGGAGAGAGGAAAAGAATAGAAGAGGTAAGTCCTGGTACATGACCCCCCATATTATTTTTTTTACAGCAATTTGCAGAACACCATCAGTAAACACAGTGCTTTATAAACCACATGAGAGGTCATTACCCTAGAGAGCTTACAACTACAGCAAACAAATCAAGTACAACAACCCTTCCATTCAAAGGAGATATGAGGACATTCCTTTTTAATATATTAGTGTATTGTCATTAAAGAGATCTTTAAACCACTTACAGTCCTCAAATCAAAGAGCACTAAACATTGACCAAAACGGGCACATTTTTCTCCTTGCACTTGCTTACTCATAAGATGCATCTTGAAATAGCGGGTAGACGTACATCAAATCACTTCTCCATCATAGGCACAGAAGGGAGGGTATGGAAACACATTGTGTGGGAGACAGGAAGGAACTGTACCTGTTGAAAAAAACCCACCAAGATCCAGGAGAACAAGCTGGGCTCAAAGCTCTGCTACTCTTCTGCTCTTCGTGTTACCCCGTCATGACTTTGGTTTTGGCTCTTGCTGGCTATACCTTTGCTCTGACATTGTGCAGAACTGTGCCCACCAAAAACACCACACAAGAGAAGAGGTGAAGGAAAACAGGAAGAGAAATTCATGCATGAGCAACAGGATGGAAGCTCGTAAGAAGACAGACTGAGATGTTTATACTGTGAGCTAAATATTACGGCTTCAAGTTTACTTCTTTTCAAACTGAATTTCTTACATGACAATCAGGCCTGGAAAACAGCCAATATTAGCTCTGACCAACTATGTCAGTCATTTAGTTTCTTTCAAAGTACCTCCTGTTCTTTAATTTTAGACCAGTAATCAACATCTTCATTGCGTCCTTCTGAAGTGACCATCACCATGCCCCTCTCAGAAAAGCCTGACTTGCTAGACAGTGAAGTACAAACAATTACCAACGCAGAGAAGCCTTGTTTTCATTGCAGGTTCTGCCACCACAGCAGCAGTGCCTGCAAGGTACAGGTGCAATCATTTTGCTCTTAGTAAGCTCCTTCACAAATTCAGAAGTAATTGTTTTTCTTTGATTTAAAAAAACCCCAGAACAGTCCTTAGTGTTCTCTGCTGAGATGCAAGCTCCTTTCAATTCAAAGAATCCATGCCTCCATATCCCAGAAAATTTCCTTCATGGCCTTACATGGCATCACCACACTCCTGCTGCTTATGAGTTAGACACTTAGTAAATCCATCACCTACTACTGCCTATATGTTACCAGAATTTTTCCCACACCTAAGAAAGCAAGGAAGCTGGAAAAACCCTCTGATGGGACAAATACAACTTTCCGCAAGCAGGACACCTTTAAACCTCTAGGCATGGGTGGTAGTTCAGAGGTCAATGGTGAAGGGTGGTCAGGGAGGTCACCAAGAGCCCTCCAGGAGGCACAGGGATGGGAAAAGCCAGTGCAGCAGCTTCTGTATGAAACAAAGTAATGTTCTGTCTAGAAAGAAAATACTTTCTCAAAATGATGTTTTCATCCTATTTTTCCTTCCACCCCTCACCCCCCCCATCTCATCCCTCCTCTCATTCAAAAACTCACAGAAGTTTACCCTTTAGCTAAGAGAGAAAAAAAAGAAGCACAAACCCCAGTAAGGACGAGGTGAAAATGTTGAATATCTTTAACATCAGCCAATTCCCAACAGTAAGCTTCAGTTAAAAATTATTACTCAAAAAGATGGTTTTTTAGAAATTATTTCTGGTGCTCACTGTCAGGTTAACCAAATATTAAGGTTTCATTTATAATTGATTAACACAGATTATTACCTTCTATACCCACTGTAGACTAGATTTTATATTATTAATGATTATAAACAAAAAGGTGGCTATCAATTATCATGAGGGGTTCTTTTTAAAGACATTTAGCTGGTAATTAACGAGGCATCAGCACACTGTACACTAGCAATCGCTTACCCATTCATTAAAAAAATCATCCCTGTTACCCGTGCATGACTATAAAGGTGAGTATAAAACAAAATGTTATTGTCTCACCTCCTGCTGATTCCATGGCCCCAGCCTGCATTACTAGAAAAAAACTACTGAACATGTTTTCTGTGGGTGACTTGACAAAAATGTGTGGAAGAGTTAATCCCGAGGCTGGCTTTGGTTTAACAAAAGCAAAGCGAGACATACTGCATTTACCTAACAACTCCCAGTCACAATGCTTAGAGAAGAGGGAAGGTAATTTACCAGGTGTACACATAATCTTTGCTGAATTACCAAAACACTAGAATGGAAAAAGGAAGAGGATGAAATCCAGGAAAAAAAACCCAACAAAACGCATGTAGGTAAAGAATCAAATAGCTTAGCTTGATAATATGGGAAAGTAATTAAGAACTTGGATCAGTCAATTACTGTGAGAGTAAAGTTTTCCTGGAGTACATTTTAGCTGACCAGATGTCCTACTTTCAGTACACTCAAATACCCCGTTTTGGATGTGCTATCTTGCTAGTGTGGTGTACAACCATCATGATAACTTGACCACATACTTACCCACACTACCTCAGATTTTGTTTGCGGTTTACTTGTGTGAAGTCAAGCCATTCTTAGCACCTTCGTCCTGCCTGTTACCAAGTCTGTGCTACTTCTGTAACTTTGGGTTTGTTTTTTTTTAACTGATGTTATTATCCTGTTAAGACAGCACTCTTCAGAAATCCCATCAAGCAAAAGTAAGTGGTACCGTTTTTCTGGCATCGAAATATGTAAATATTTTAAATGTTATGTTCACCAAAGTCTGAGCTGATTAATAGCTATGGTCAGACACAGTATCTGTGAGACACCACTCAAACATAGTCACCTATGCAATGCCATTCCTGGTGTACCAAGCAATAAGTACTGTGAATTATCCATCTTTATGCCTCAGTGCAATCAATGAGGACTGGACTACAACATTAAGTCCTAGGAGAAGAAGCGGGTTTGGTTCTGTTGAATTATGAAGTTGTATGATTACACATGCAAACAAGCTGACAAAAATCAAGCCTTTCCCTTGCCTTTAGGCTCAACCCTTCAGAAAGGTTGAGGCTGGATGAGGCCCAAGCTCTCCCTCATCCAGTATAGCTCTCTGCAAAACACCAGGGAATAGGTGTTCTGGAGCAGTGAGGAACAGAGCACTAGAGATGCTGGCTGTTCTTCCACTGCGTTTTCTGACAACAGGAGACTTCAAAGACACAGCACAAAGCACTAAGCAAGCACTAAGCACTTTAGAAACAGCATCTGGCAGCTGAAACTAGACAAGTATCAGAGGACTGACCTTGCATAGCACAGACCTAATATAACCATACTATAAGGGTAGGAAGGGAGATACCTACACTTCATTTACATACACACAGAAAGACTGCCGTGTAGGAAGTCAGGACTTTGAAGTTTGCATGGTAGCTAAATCAGCTGGTACCTTCTTTGTGAGTGTTTGAGAATAAACTTATTTTCAACAGAAGCAGCAGCAGTGACCACAAATGGTCCCTCAAAAAGAAGTAGACATCAAAATGTAAGCTTGAGATACCAAACTTGGAATGATCTGACCTACCAGTATTCAATAGATACCAGGAATAGAAAAATAAAGCCAAATGAAACTGAGTGACCCTGGGCAATGGCTTTCCTAACTTAAATAAGCAACAACCGCAGCGCATAGAAACAACTGGCAAAGTATATGCTTGAAAGATGAACTCTCACCTATCCTTTAAACGGCCAGTAATGAAAACACTGGTTGACAGAAGAACAAACATTACTTAAATACACTCATAAAAGCGGACTCAAAATGCTTTTCCTTTTTAAGCAAAAATTGAGAGAACAAACCATTCTGGTGAACCAGAACTTCTAAACTAACCAACTGGGGTCAAGGAACAGTTCTTTGGGAAGAACCAAAAAAGGAAACAAAAGGAGGAAGAGAATTTCCTCTCTGCAGAGCTTTGCTTCAGCCTGCAGTCCTGTAACTGTAGTGATGAGATAAACCTTTTCCTCACTAAATAGGAAATGTTTCTTCCTTACAGCAGAAAAAAATGCACAGCAAATAATCTACAATTCAGAGATGTAAGAAAGTTTGAAATTAAAAGTCACGACAGACACATACTTTATAAACAATTAAATCTATGACAAGAGGTTATCTGTGAATACAGATGTTCAGCAAGACACTAAAAATAGCTGACAAGTCTATGTATTGTGTTGCTGCTAAGTCGGACTTATTTTTTTTAGCTATATTAACACATGTAAGTTTTACATATCTATGTTTTATGGGAAATGTTTAAGGGTAATCAGGTCCCAAATAAAACTGCGAGAGCATAACTATAGGCAAGTTACTTCCAATTATACTTTAGTTGTGCATATTTTATTTATTAATGCTACATACACAAATGATACACTACCCTCACAATACTTCATGATATTAAAGCCAAACAGGAAAAAAAGCACGAGGTTTTAAATGGGAGGAGAGAGATGAACATTACTGCAAAATGTAAGATAGGAAAAATAAATATAAGACTATAGTTGTATTTATAACTTAAAAATGTCCATCCACTCGCCAAGATAACTATTACCTTTGCATAGCAAATGGTTGTTACGTAACTACCAGCAATTGTTCCAAGAAGTGGAAGCGTTTTTCTCATTAGAAGGTAAAGACACAAAGTAAGATTGGAAATGAGAATAAGGCAATTCCCAGAATAGATAACACATTTTGGGGAATACCACGGTAGGCAAGGCTTGAAATCAGATAGCCATACTAACTCATAGAGCCAGTTTTAAGGCTTTAAAGCTTTTAATATTTGCTTTTCTTTCCTGTCTAAATTAAGACACTTTATCAGCCCTACTGATTTTACCAATTAAACTGTGGATTTTGAGGTTACAAACAACATCAGAACTTTTTAGAGTGAACTCTAGCCCCACACGAGAAGGGTGCACTGGCTAACTTCAATTGACGTGACCTTTAGAATGCAGTATTATTCACCCCCTGCTTGTGGGTGCTTTGACACATTAGAACTTTGTGAGATCTCCAGGCAGTATTTTATCAGAAGGGCCCGTCCAGGCCTGATGTGCACTTTCACAGTGCATTAGCATATCCAGAGGAGGAACACTGCAGAATGCAATGGCCTTTCCTTGCAGGGACAGACTTAAAAGTGTGGAACAACTTTACAGACATTCTCTCTGACATCCAGGAGCTCCTCTGCATATCCAGTATTCATCAGCATGTAAAACCTAGCACCATATGCTGACAAAACTAATTTCCAGAGCAGCTTAACTATTACTACTTCAGTCTTCGACCTGCTCATAGCCTTATATTCTGAGCTCATCATCTTAACTTGTTCCTTCCCACCTTGCACGTTAAGAAAATACCAATTATATTCTACATACAAGCTGAATGCTGAAGTTTTAAAAGAAATCAAATGTATTTGACAATGTAAACTGAAACTCTTGTTCTCATCTTACATCTGTACTGACCAGAAATAACCCTGGTGAAGTCAGCCAGCACAGGTACTCAAAGGGAGAGAACCTGGTCCAAAGAGTAACATAACCCTTCACACACACACACACAACCCAGCAAAAGAAGGAGCCAATAAGCAGACTTGAGGTCACACACAAAGATGGCAGAACAGTCTGTAATAGATGTTTCCTCCTTAATCACTGACCAGTTTTGCACTCAATGCTTCTGGTGGTTCCTAAGTCCTGGTTATCTAGCTGGGGATTGCCTCACTGAACTTTCAAAGTCATCTTGCCAACAAGGTAGGAGTTGCAAACAGCAATCTACAGTTACTTCAAACCATTCTGTAGCACAGTTGCTTGGAGTGTAAAACTAGAAACAGGTATAGCTCATTATTATTAGAAACATTTCAACCTGCTTCAGAATGTAATTTCCAAATTTCAGAAATGAAAAATTGCTTTTTCTCTTTCCTGTTTTATTAAACATAGCAAATGAGCAAATATTCGGGCTAGAACCCACTTTCAAGCCCTTGTTGCTGTGCACTTCTGCAGATGTTCCCCCTGGCTTCGTCAGTTTCTGAAACGCACTGAAGGCACTCCTGAGGAAAAATCTGCTTTGCTTTCATTGGCACTTTTTTGTCAGCTGTAAGACAACACAGCTCACTGCTTTAAAAAGGAAGAACATGGGGGATTCTTCACCTTCAAAGAAATTTACTTTGGCAATTAGAATTTTGAGACCTGCTATTCCAGATCAGGATGTGACTTTTTCAAGGATATCCCTTAGTAGAAACCCAAGAGTGTTTTTTCTAAATAGTAGATGCTAAGCAAGCCAGAAGAATTTCACCTTACAAACAGAGGCAACAGGGTCTAGCAGGAGGTGTCCCTGCCCATGGCAGGGGGCATGGAACTACATGATCTTAAGGTTCTTTCCAACTCAAACCATTCTATGATTCCATGAATCAAACTGTACTGACTGTATCCCAAGTATAACAGCACCTCCAAGGACTCAATTTTCCTACTTAAACAGTTTTATAACCAAGCACCCTATTATAAAACACAACTTTACTTAAAAGGCATTTCCATCATAGTATGATACATCTTACTCTACTCCCTAGTTATAAAGAATCATGTTTACGTCTTAAAAATTTGGCTAATGTTACACAGAGTAACAAACTTCAACCTGTATACCTCAATTTCAAAATAAATACTGCAAGTTGTTTTGAATCTTCTTCGATCTGCAATCTTGTCTTCAGGGTTTAGCACTAAGTGATGAAGAAGTTTATCTCATATCTCATGCCACTAAGACTGAGCTATTCCCTCCCCAAAAACATCAACAAAAGGAGCTATGGGTCACTGAGCCAAAAAATTAAATGCTGAAATGTACATCCAACAACACTACCCTTCAACTAGCAGATGTCCTGTGGAAAGAAAAATATAAACCAAATACAACTCCAGTGTCTAGCCAAAAGAAAACATTCTGAAAAGAACAAGGTGAAATTCAGTCCTGCTCTTCAGGACGAAAGGGATCTTGTTACAGCTTCAAATCTTCCATAGTGCCTGCCTGAGCACAGCTAAAATGTGGAGAAAATTTATGGTATTTTAACATGGTTGGCTGGGGGGAAGGAAGAGGTTTCTCTATGAGGTCAGGAACAGGAAATTATTCGCTATTTTTCTTCAATATGCATTCTCTTCTACTGCTAACATCACAGTCATCACAGTCAGCTACAGAAAGCTGACTAGCCAAAGCAGTACTAGATTAAGATTAGCCTGCACTATGAATGGGCACTTCAGTGGAAGGTACACCACTTTTTCCAGGTTTGAATATAACAAAGGCAAATCCCAGTCTGTATTTGAGCAGAAATTTTGCCCCGATGAGCTTCAAGCTCCATACCTATGACAAACTAATGCAGTTTAAAGGAAAACATAGAATATTTGTAATTGCACTGTTTCACCCCACTACTATTCTACTCCCCAAGCTCTTTGAGGGGAAAAAACCCCACCAAAAACCAACCAACCAAACAAAAAAACCCCAAAACCCACTAATCAAATAACAGACCTCTTATTATACACCAAATGAAATTCATCCTGATTTTATCAAAGGGAAAGAGACTGCACTGTAAAACTTAATGGTATTTTCTCAACACCGTGACTGCAGGGCTCTCCGTTCAGCAGTTACCAATCCAGCAGCTCAAGTCAGAGCATCAGGAACAGGATGCCACCAACCTCACAGGAAAACAGGATTGGAAAATATTTTGGGGAAATATTTTGGGAAAAAAATAATAACACTTATTAACTAAAGTGAAAACAGAAAGATCAAACATACGTCACCATCCAGTTCATCCTTTTCTAAGACCAGTAGGAATTTAAGACAATTCCTACATATTGAATTGGACAAAGCTGTGAGCAACTTTGTCCTTGTTTGAAGCTGTTTTAGAATAATTGCTGTCAAAAAAGTTGATAGCCTGAATGGCTGCAAGGACAGAACCACAAGTGTCTTGTAGTCACTGAAACAAGAAAAAGCTGAAAGACATTGTATGACATGTCAGGTACCTACAGAGATGAACAGGAAAAATAGGCACAAATATTTGTAACTAAAATACACTCACAGAATAAATACCTAAGCCTCGAGTCTTCTAACTGTAACAGGATGAAGTAATGAGAATATTTATAACATATTAAAACAAGACTTTATAGTAATGTACCAAAGAACACCAGAGAACAACAACCAAGGAGTGATCAAAGAAAACATGTATATACTCTGCATCATCCGAACAGTGATGATAAATAATGAATAAAAATTTCTGCTAGGCAACACTGCAAGATACCCTATCAATGTAAGTTCTATTGCTCATCCTGGAATACATTTTATTCACTAGAAGGATAAACGCAGTGCACAACATAGTAAAAGGGAAAGCAAAAAAAATCAAAACTTGAAATGAACAGATCACCCAGTCTATTTTCCTAATGACTATTTCAGCTACTTAGCGCACTTAAATTCAGGCAGGAGGTAAGCAATTCTCAGTGCCAGCCAACCAAGATCATCAGATCTGTAAATCCCTTTTTATTTGAATTCCCTTTCAAATATAAACTATATTTCCCCCAGTATGTAGTAATACAGAATGTGCTTCTACACAGAGTGCCTTTGATCTACAAGTTTGACATGGATTCTTTAATATATTAGTAGTATTTTAGAAAAAAAAACAGCTCTGAAAGATGAATCATCTTTCCAGAGAATTCCAACAGATACAAACTTGGACCTCCTCACTGACAAGACCAAGCTTCAGCTGTATTAAAATGAAAGCCAAGCCTAGCATTTTATATCCCATCAAGAGGGTGGAAATTGAGAAGGATGACTAGAAACAAGCTTCTGAATGTATGAAAGCCGCCCCAACACCACCAACAATCTCCTTTGTCACATTACACTGCCAAACAGCTACACCCCCCTACAAAATCCCAGCCAGACTGATCTCATTTTACCAGAATTTTTCAGAGGACAAGATCTTTGGCAGCAGTCTATCGGAGCTCATACGAATACTTTAATTCTTCAAAAGAAAGGGAGAAACAGAATCTTGTATGCAATTAGTAAACAGTTCAATATTTAAATATTAATGTGCCATCAAAGGCCTGATTATTCAGAATTTTTCTTTGTCAGTGCTTTGAAATTTGAAGTTCACTTTGCACTAAACGCACTTATTTTAAGAAAGCAAACTGTTTAAAAGTCAGAAACTGAAAACTTAAATGAAACTGAACTGAAAAACAATTACATAAACATTCTTTTTTTTTATTTAAAGAAAAATCTCTCTTTGATTTCATCCCCAGCATTATAATTAGCAATTTTAGAAGAAATACATCACTCTAAAACACAAACACTTCATCTTCCAAGGTTATTCCTCAGTGTCACATTTTTATAAATACCGTTAATGTAAAACACTGTCAGCGCACGGCAAAGGCTGCTGTTATAACCTGGAACACTTCACTAGCGAATGTGAGCTCAGCGAACCCCTAAGAACTTCCCAGCAGCTAGAGTTTAATAAAACAGGAGTCGTGCCCCGATGAGCAAGCTTTGACTTAAGGAAACAGGAACACACACGTGCCAAGTGCTTCTTTCAGTGTTGGATTAAGTTAAAAAAAGAGAAAGGGAAATTGTTTGGAAAAGCAAACAAGTCAAAAGCACAGATGAAAACTTGAAAGCTGGCAACAGAGTAAGTTTTTATAATATAAGTGTAGAATTAAAGCAAAAGCATTCAAATTTACCTATAAGAGCCTCCTCAGAACCATGAAACCTCTATTGATAATTTGTTGAGTGTACTCTAGCACTGCAATTTGTATTTAATTACAGTTCCAGAGTTATTTCTTATTTAAGCTATAATGCTCTCCACGCTGAATGCATTTCAGAGGACTTATTGCATACCAAGGGATGAAAACCATGCTTCTCCAATCACCAGAAGAGCAGCAAAATATCCCATGCAGTCACTACTACATTACTGAAATGGAATTTTTAAATATTACTTTCATATACTCTGACTGAAATTCATGCATCACACAAAGTCAATGAAGAATTAATCAAAAGTTTGATTTGCATCCAGCATCTAAGCCTGCAATAATAATTTAATATCACTGAAAATGTAATCAATTTCATAGGTGATAAACAAGGGGGCAAAGGGTAATATTATCATAAAAACACAGCAACCGCCATATTCAATCCTTTGGGATTCTTCAGATCCTACTATACTAGACACTTACGGTTTTCCTAATGAAATAACTTTAGACGACAGCCATAACTGGATGCTCCAGAAACAAATTAAGTCCCATCAGTGTGCATGCACTTTTATAACAAAATTTCCCACTTCACTGACCTGTGCCTTAGACATTTGTTAAACCTTGAAGGATGAGGTTTTGAGGTCTTTTGGCATTTTTGTGGTTACTGTTTGACATTTGGTTTGACATTATTGTTAATATTTCCTAATCCAATGAAATATATTGTTTGTTAGTGAGGACAACATGACCCACACATCAGCACAGATATATTGTTCATATGAATGCACCAACTGATGAGTTGCTATCTGTCAACAACGATGAAAACTTCCAAATTGGGAAAAACTCAGAACGGCATTTTACAATTCCACAAAAATCCAGTTTATTCCAAACAACAGTGCTAATGAATATGCACTGAACAAAATGTAACACAAAAACACCTCTCTGGAGCCCAGCTTAGAAGTGAAACACATCTTAAGTAATAGAGGCAAAAACAGAAAGCTAAACCCAAGAATGAATAAGGAAAGCATAAGGTCTCCTACCAAGGCAGGAAAAATATTCTCTGTCTTTAATCACCTTTCCCTCACAAGGCCACATCAATCCTTGCTGCTCCAAACCAAAACTCATTTTGAAGAGAACTGTGCTATCATTAAGCTGTAGTCAGTCAAGCTGTGCTTCACTATAAAGAGGACTGCATTTTTTAAAACTGCAATCAAGATACCAGGTCAAATTGTGAATTTGCCTTACAATGGAAATCAACCTCATGAGGTCTTGACAAAGCCACATAACCAAATAAGATAAAACCTAAAACAGGGAAAAGAAGTAACTAGCTCATTGAGACAATAATAAATTACGAATAGCACACTAATTACAGATCTAACATCTGATGGCTACGGGATTTGTTTTGTACTGATGTTCAAAACAGGAGTTCCCTGATCTGTAAGCCAAGCTGTATGGGAAAACCAGTCAGTTTTGGTTGTTCCTAATGGGCACCTATCATCATTAATAAGTAAAAAAATATGGTGTCAAAATACCACAAATGCCACAACAAAGTTGTTCATATGTAGGCAGTGAGGATCTAGTCATGTTGATACACGGACCCACCTACATCTGGGAGGCCTCTTAGCATCTGTAGAGAAGATGCCATCGTGCCTCGGGTTCAGGCTTCACAGATGGCCCTGGACAGGTCTAGTCCCTGTATCAGCTGCATGGCTTGATGCTGTGAGAGGAGGTCTACATGAAAGGAAAGCAGGGAAGATTTCCTCTTTTTTAAGAAAACTGAAGTCTTTGTAACATTTGCCTTCTAAACCTCAAAAATCTCACCGCTTAACAAAACTGCTGCTCCACTGTGGAACAGGTTTAAAGATGTCCAACCACTTGTGTAAAGATGTTTTTGCTGCTACGTTTTGGATGTTGGATGTAAACATGTGTTGATCTGAATTAGCTTAGACAAAAAGGTAGACCAGCTTGCTAGAGTGAAGGAGCCTAAGTGGTACTGATTTTTTCACATTTCAAATGCAAATTATTTATTCAACTTCACAATGCTGTCAAAAAGACCTTGCAAAACACATTCCCACAGCTCCCTTTTGTAAGTACAGAATGAAGCAACTAAATTAAAATGCAACCTAAAAATGCTATTTTCCTAATGCTGCAGGAAAATAAAATAAATACAAGGTCATTTGCATAATAAATACAAAACAGTATCAAAAAGCTATAGTTTCTTCTTTCAACCTACAAGTCCTTTTCTCCGCTTCCATGAACATCATAGAAACACATGCACATAATTCTAAATCAGTTATAAAGTGCTAAAAACTTCCTTCACCAGGACAGTCTCCTAAATTTTGATAAATTATTATGAAAACATTTAAGAAGCAATGATAATATATATAGAAATTGTTCTTAGCTCTTTTGCTTTGCTTTTATATTAAGGTTATTATGTCAATTGATGTAGCAACAGTAAATATATATATATATGTTTAAATGCTTATTTAAAAAAAAAAGAAAAAGAAAAAGAAAGGCAGCCTCATGTCCAGAAATTTTGAAGGAAAACAGAAACTTCCATTATGTATGAGGGAAAATTTGGCTGTGGTCTCTTAACTTACACCTGCAACAAAGAATAGAGAGGAGGGAACAGAAACACCCCTTGCAACCACAGCTTATCTGCAGTTATTATACAACCATTGCTTTACAAGCAAATAAAATGCATTTCCAAAGACAGAACAAAAAGACTCTATAGAAGTTACTAAACACAGTGAGGTAGTTAAATTTTCTGCATGTAGCCCTTGCTCTTTTTCTCCCTCCCCCCCCCCCCCCATTGAAATGTGTGGATATGAATCAATAAATCAGTTTTTATACATATTTTCTGAGGATCAAGTATTCAAGAGAGCACAAGATTTGCTGAGCTGACTGCAGGAAATGTTTTTTTCAGCCATGCATATTCAATTTGCTGCTTTCTCTATGAACATTAAGGGAAGTGTTGATGCTTCTAGGACTTTGATACGAAAAAAAAAGAGCTGAATTAGTAGCAACAAAATATCAGAGGTTTGGCTGGCACCAGAAACTTCGACATGAATTCGACTTTTCAAGATGATCCTTCGTTAAGAGCAAATTTCAGTTTTGCAAACCAGCAGTGAACATCAGACCTCATACCAAATTTAGGGGATAAGCTCTGTAATACTGTTGAACAACATCTGTCTTCTGTAATCATGATGCCCTGTGCTTTTACGATTTATACTAATTAAACTAGAAAAGGTCACACAATTGAAAATGTTCACAATTTGGGCAAGACTCAATGACAAAATCTTTCCCATCTGTCATTAATCTTTTATACACAGTAACTGTCACTTTTACAGAGTGTCTCTGTCAGCCCGCTCATGATTATACACAAGAAGCTTCAGCCTTTATCCTCTGGAAGAGTTCACAAACTTTGGTTTGCAAAACTCTGCGAGACAGAGCCACAAAAAAGAAGAAGAGGAAACAAAACCTGGCACTCCTCAGGACTTCTCTATCATCTGTTCAGGAAACCGTTTCTCTGCAGTTTAAAGAACTCCTCCAAATTCAACTTAAGGATTTCAGTATGGAAATTCTGGAATAAAACTGCTTATATTTTTACAGCTAGGAAGGAGACAGCAAAGACCACGTTGGCTCTAATCCCAACCTTAGAAAATTGGCTGTAGTGTGACCTGGGGCAAGACAGCTTTTATGTCTCTGTTTCCTCACAGGTTATCTAATAACACTGTTATTCCCCAGTTTTCGACACCTTAAGACCTTCTATAGATGTCTGCTCCTTTCTCTTCCTATATCATGCTTTGAAAAAACTAAGACCAGAAAACATTTCTTATGTCTTCAGACTCTCATACTAGGCAGCTAAAAGGCCCTTAATATACCTCTGCATTTTCAGATAACTGATGACAGTTTGATCTGCCTTTAGTTCAGTCAGGAATCCGAAAGCACGTTGAGTCTTAGCCTTACGTCCTGAAGTCTTTCCTGAATCTGAGTAATACTCCAAGCATAACCTAGAAATCTGTTCCCTCTCTGAATCATTTCTCCTCCAACTTTTCTTATTATGTGGAAAACCTTTTTTCCCAAAAGTCTGCTCCCTATTTAACAGGTGATTTAAAAGAAATAAAAGGATGAGGAGAAAAAGGCTCCTACCCTTCACACCACAGTGGACTGCACAGGATCAGGACGAAAGCCTGCATTGCAGCACAATGCTATCAAACCTTTGGGCCCTTCAAAGGCTGCAGTATTGCCTTCCCATCACTGGAGGAGGTGAGAGCTTGAAAGAAAAATTAAAACTCACACAACCTAACCAGTCTGAGAACAGCGGGCTTAAGAGTAAGCATTCAATCAGCAAAGACACTGACAGAGCACATGAAAACAAAATGCTTTCAGAACCTCTCACAACCTATTTCTGGATCAAGATCTCAGCTTCGCATGGTTTTCTGCCACTTTGAACTACACCTTAATGTAGCTACCTCTTCAAATGGTACTCAATACATCAGACACGAAGAAAAACTGCAGAAGATACCAGAAAAAAAACCCACAACTACAGATGTGCCAAAGCACACATTGTTGCCATTGAGGCCCAATCCAGGAAGTTTTCCCCATGAAAACAAACTTATTTACAGAAGTCTTATCTGCCCCACAACATAAATGAGAACACCACAATCCACAATCTAGCATCCTGCATAAGGAAACCATACCCACAGGTGAAGGAACGAAGAGACATACATCAGTACATACCAGAAATCTCTAAGAAACTCACTTCCAAGACAGTCGTGAGTTCTCAATAAAACCTTGCAATCAGACTACAACTACATTCATTTCCCCTTGTGATATGCAGGTTTTCAGGATATATTCCTCTTTTATTCTGATCCTCATCTTTTTCTTTTTCCATTAGGCCAGTACAGATAGCAAAGGCTAAAAGGAAGTGTGTATGAGCCAAATGAATTTTCAGTCTAAAAACAACTGGTACAAAATGAACTTCAGAACTGCAAGTTAAAAGGAAGTTGAGCAAATTCAGTGTTTGACCATCTTCAGAAAATAGAGCATAAGCCTTCCTGTGGAAAAGCTTCTCCATAGTAACTAAAACAGCAATCTGAGCATTGACTCCCTGTCAGAAATACCCTCAACATAAAAACAGAGCACAAAAGCCTCTCAAAAGCAGAGATTTCAATGACCCAAAAAGAGGACAAGAGAAAGCTCCACTAAGCACACACAACTTCTCTGCCACTGATCCATTTTACTAGAAAAGGAATGACAGAAATATAAAAAAAAGATTAAACACCTATTTAATATGTACCAAAACAACATCATTATGGAAACTAATAAATTGATGACAGTGATGCTCCAACAAGAGGTAGGATCAATAGAGCTGACCCTCAGCATTACAATTAGGGATCAGAGCACTCTCCATCCCTTAAAACTCTTGACAGGCTTTAAGAACTGAGATGAAATTTTTCATTCCAAGCCTCTGCCTTAAGTCTTGATTTGTAAAGTATTTTAATTTCAGTCAGAACAACTCTGCTGTGTGGAGGACACAATAAAATATCTTGTTGGGCCCTTGTTAAAAAGACAGACTTCTAAAGGAAGGTTTCAAAGACTGATGCATCTCAGAAAGGGTCTGGGGTAGTTTGGGGTAAGGAAAATATCTTCTGTGACCCTCAGGATAACTTCTGAATACAGTTTTGAAAAAAATTGCTCATGTTCTTTAAAATGTAGAGTTTTGCAGCTGAGGTCTCAAAGGGTCTGGTCTGACAGAGCATCCTTTCCTTCCCACCTCACGAGGAAATACCTCTGAAGAAACACACTGCACCACAGAGAACAAAGTAGTCAAAGAAAGGAGAAATCCCAGCTACGGCTTCCTCCTATAATAGTCAGCACAAGGTAACTCAGAACGTGTAATTTTACAAATAGTAAGGAATCTGTTTCTTAAAGAAGAAGGGAAAACACGAGTGGTGGAGTGTTTCTAACACTGCAGGGCAAAACTAAGTGTGGGAAGAGTGCCATACCCTTTATCAAGGTGCAACACTTCAGTGCATCTCTACCAAGAGTCATCACATTGTGCTTTCTTAGTTTTTCTTGGAAGTCACAGTATCTGAGAAACACTGTATATATGTCAGTCACCAACCCACCACAGAAACAAAAGGCATAGTCACTACCATTAACTCTGATGCATCATACAGAAGACTATATAAAAAAGGATGCTGGGGAGAAAGTACATTTACTGTATCTCCAACTTTCCTTTGCCTCCATTGGATGGGGAATCAATGAGTATGAAAAAACATTACTATAATTTTCCCTATTATAAAACCACAAAGCACTATCACAGTAAATGATAGGGACCAACAGACTATGGACAAGGACACTGCTATAAAGCTGGCACTGTGAAAATTGCATTGTTTCTTTTTGTTAAATATTTTGTGTATTATAGCAAGTTTCCCTAACATGCAGCTGAGATTCCTACATTTCCATTATGACAGCTTACTAAATCAGTACAGATAAATACTGAGATTTACCTATGGCATTAAAAATTATAGGTGGAAAAAAACGATTTGAACCTGAAAAAGAGTAAATTTAAACCAATGTTGAATCATAACATAAATCACACTTAAAGTACAAGGAATAACACTTAATATTCATTCATGAAACTCAAAGAAAGATAAAATAGATGCTCATAAATTAGGTAACTCCTGAAAAATCAGGTATTTTTATCCAAAACTCTGGGGGATAATATGAAGAGAAATTCTTTCCATTTATTATGAAATGAAAAAAAAACCCCAAACACCACAACAAAACACCACCACAAACCACTGCATCTTCCCCAAGTTCATTACATGCAATCTTGAAACGACTGTCCAACCTTCACAGAGGATTGCTACATAAAATTTTCCCACAATTTTTTTTCTTACTTTCAAGTAATTTTTCAACTGATTTCATTTTAAAACTTACTAATTGAAAACATTAGAGGAGCCAAGAAAGCAATGTGATGCAGCATAAAATCACGCAAAAACAATTAAACTGAATGCAACTGTCAACACATTCATTCTGTGAAAAATAGTGCTCCCCACACCAAGTTATCTACAAAATAAAATCATGATGAATTTTCCTTAAAAATCTCTGATCTTTTCTTGCTCTCCAGAATTTGAAATAATTATCCTTAATGTTGAAATAGTTCATTTTTGTGAGTCTGGTTTCAGTTACAGGATGCCAACTGTGTGGCAACGGCTTCTCTTTTTGTTGTTTTCCATTTCTAAACATATGCTTTGATCCCCTTGGTCTTGCTGGTACAGCAGTCGCCTCACACACACAGTCTCTCTTTGAAGCCTTCCAGAGAGCCAAGAAAGAAGCAGGCTGTGGCAGCAGGCTCAGTATTCTCCGGTTATGCAACAGATTAGATCATTATCAACAAAACTGTATGCCTCCAGCAGAGAACAGAAATGGGGAATTCGAGAGCAAGTTTTTCTTTACTTTTTGAAGGATGGCTCCTTGGTCAGTTTGAATGGAGGAAAAAGCTACCTGGAATTAAGAGGTGGTCATATCAGAAAAGATTACTCTTGGACGAAAAGCTCTATGAGAAATATTACTGTCACATTTATAGTTCAGTTCTGTTCCTTCCTTGGCAGGAAAGTTTTCCCATTTGTTGTGTAATAGGAAAGAAATATTTGGCTCAAACTGATGCCAATAACCTAAGAAACCTGGTTTAGCCACATAAAAATCAAGCTAATTTCATACCCTACAGATGAATGCCAAGAGGATGTAGGAGAAAAGTCTGGGTTCTCATATACCTGCAGAGAGAATCTGTCCATCTTACCTATGATATGTTTGTTTGCCCATAATCTGTGCATATGGATATCCTACACATCTGTCCCATTTCTCTTTTCTCTAGTTGCTCCAACAACTTTTACATCATCAATTCCTCAAGCTGGCTTTTAAAGGTGCTTCAGTTCAGGATTTCACTCTAGGTAAAGTATCTACTAATCAGTCATGGAGTGCAGACACAGATTTTAAGTCTTAATATACAGCAGAAAAGTACATACTTTAATTTCTTAAGGAAATGCTTTGTAAGCTTCAGCACCTCACAACCGCCGGATCCATTTGTGTTTTCCTTACAGATAACTGGGGGAAAAGCATTATGGTGCATGAAACAAAACCCGAGTCAAGTTCTGACAATTAATGTATGCAAGACTTCAGACACCGAGGCTAACAAATGCAGGCAAATATAAACAACCGGCGGCTTTGAGAAGCCTAACTCAAAAGCTTTTATAGTTTCTATAGAAGACATTAAGAGTAGTTAGATCTTGGACACAAGAAAAAAGTCCAGAACAGTTTTATACAGAAAAAGCTATACGGTCGCTTTTAATAAGAGCAACTATTTTTATAGTGCTTTAAAGTGTTAACTTTAGATTATTATAAATTTGTAAACTTAGAAAGCACTATTGAAGTTGTTTTTTATTTTCAAGTTTCAACAAAATCAGCACTGAGAAATATTGTCTGTGGTTATAGTACAAGAGAAATGTAACATTACAAATAATTTAATCCAATAATAATTCAATTAAAAATTATTATTAAGTATGCCAGAAGTTACATGACCAGTCTAATGTGTTTACAAATGCATATTAACATTAGATAGTGAGATCTTGTGGCTTAAAGATCTAGAATTTAAAAGCTCTGTGTTTGGGGTTTACTTGCAGGAGGTATCTTCCAGACATGAGATATTTTTTTTATACCTTATACATCTAGAAACTATTAAGGCAAAGGAAATATGGGCATAATGATGACCTCTTAGGACTTCCTTGTTACCATCCTTGTTTGATATTGGCACTAAAGAATGAGAAATACGCATTCTACTGTCTTTCTTATGCAACTGTACAAAACTTTATTGTATGACGTGACTCTTTAGAAGCACAGACCTATATAAAATCAGGCATTTAGCTGGGCTGTCTTCATCTCTATCTTCATTCAACAGTCAATAATAATTAAAAACTACACATGAAAAAAATATTTGGCATTTCCCCCAAATTATGCCAGAAGAAGAATCACTGATGAGTCAAGTTCGTTTGCAAATGGGGCACAAAGTATGATTCATAAGTCATTGCTTCAGGTTTAATTCTCGAGAGAGAAAAAACTCCATCAATAACACAAGATGAAAACTCAAACTCTGATTTTCATTGCAAAACTAGAAGATTAAATTAACTACATCTTTGGAGTTCTGAATATTTCTGTTATGTAGGTTTATAACAAGGGCTTAAAGCCACGACCAGTAACCTTCAGCCATCTTGCAGAGGATACTGAGCATGTTGGACCACATTCTGTGTCCTTTACACAGCTGCAAGGTACAAGCTCTGGTGTCCACAGTGGGGGCAAAGGGCCCTCCTGACAGAAACCACAATGAAAGAATCATTAAGGTGCAACTCAGTCACTGCCAACACCTTCAATAACACAATTTATAAAGGCAGCTTCTGAATTTGCTTTTTTGTTCAAATGTAATGTTTACATATACTAGACTACAATCTAAAAACCTAATCTTAGTCCAATTAGATGATGGCAGAGGAATCAATGGGTGCAAGGAAGATCACCATTGCTCCTTTCAGACAGCAGCTCAGTACTCAGCACCATGTCAAAAATTACCTCTGTCCCTCAGCTTTGACAGCAAATCAGGTTTTCAAGTGCATTCCTCTCCTTTGCCCTTCATATTTACCTCATTTCTTTCTTTACAACCCACACCCAAAAAACAAGAGGCTCTGCGAAGCAATTCCAGCTCAAGCCATAAGGACATTTATCACAAGATTATTTTTAATATTTAAAGTATAGTAGAAAAATTACAGAAGTTTAAAACTATAAAGAAACTAAAATAATGATTTAGGGGCCTTTTTTCTTCAAGGAGTTTATTAATAAGACAGTAATAACATCTTAAAAGAAAACCCTGCTTCAAAACCCTGTATGACCTTGCTGTTCAGTCACATACTTCAAACTGCTCACCGAAAGAAACATAATGCAATGCCCATTCTCCCTCATCTCCTGTCAGGGGTCAAATGACAGCTCTGACACTGGAAATGGACTGGCAAAATATTTTATTTCTCCTTACCTTCAGTTATGAAAAATTGGAGGAAAAAAATAATAAAAGATTAAATAGCCATGCTGCTGTTGGACATTTCATTATTTAATTACACATCACGCTTGTACTGCAAAAAACATGCAACAAGATGAAACTCCTAAAATGTAGCTGGGTTTAATATGTATGCTACTTCGCCTACATTCTCAGTTAACAGGCCTTTAAAAAAATATTATCAAAGACACTCCAACAGATGCAGTCTGAAGCCAGAGCAAGTGAGCACGACCTTGGGTTATCCCATCATATTTGGTGACATTTTTTCTTTAGTATTTTAAAATCATCAAAACAGTAAGCACTAAATGGACACCACTGAATACACATGCTTTGATGAAGGCTAACGAAAATTACTCAAATGAGTGTCTTTTGTTTTATGTGCTCATTTACATTCCCCTCAGGAATAATGTATTACCAATGTCACTGCTATGAACAAGCAAGTGACATATCAATAACGATCATTTATTAATAAATACTTCACTCGTTCCATGAAGTTAATCTTCATATGCACCCGTAAGGCAGAAAATTATTAGCCAGTATTTCCCATGGGGAAGCTGAAGTCATGTTACAGACTGTCCTAGACTGTGCACTGATTCAGGTGTCAAAGCCCTAAGTAACAAACTGTAAGAAACCCTGCCTCCTAATCTGACTTTCTGGTCACCGAGTTTTGTCCCTCTAATAAGGAGAAAATTATTTGGATGATGATGTTTTTATCATAACTGAAATGCAAAATTAGTGCTTATTAAAAGCTCTTAGAAGCTTAAAGGTATTTTTGCCATTAAAAGGGAAACACAAACCCTCCTGATTTGTCAGCTAGCTTCCCCTTTGTCTTCCAAGGATACGTGGGTGATAACTGTTACAGAGCTACTGATCCCTGGGATTAACATAGGCCTTTATTTTGAATAAATTTTTATATGGGGCTTGAGAATGTCTTCTCTGTCTAAATGTGTTGATTGCTCTTTACCTGGTTCCTAATCCTCAAATACTTCCCTATGTCTGACTGTGAACTGAATGCTTATGAGGAGATAGTACTACTGTAGCCAAGAAAATCAAGATAAATATGAAGAGTTTAAAAAGAAAAGAATGTGGAGAAGTAAGATGTTTGCTGCACAACACAGATTTGTTGCTCATTTCCCAAGTCTGCTTTTAATAAAATTAATATCGCAATGAGTACATGAAATGCTGGAGTTCAACGGTCATCTTCAGAAAGGAAAATCTCTTGTGATACTCTCAAATTGCAGGTGCATTACAAAAAATAGGATTCTATCTATATGTTAAAATGCATATTTCCAGCATGTCTGAATTAGCACAGTCAAAGCTGACTAGGACGCTGACTTGAAGAGCTCCCTTTAAAACTACTAGGAAGTGTACGGATAAATCTCTTACCAAGTTTTCCTATCTCCACACATGAGTTAAAAAAAAAACACGAGGATGCAAATCTTGCAAGACTCCAAGTGCTCTGGATTCTTACTCGTCCAGAATTAAACACACCCAGCTTTACTCCTGCATCACCCGCAATCCAGGGGGTGACAACCTGAGAAACACCGAAGTTCTAATAATCTGAGTCTGCACACAGATTTGAATGAGTTCAGGGTTTGTGCAGGCTTCTTCGATCTCAGCTGGCAGCTGCTTGCTCGTGCTGAACATACAGATGAGGAAAGCCTCAGAGCATGCAGCAGCAGCAGCCCACTGCAAGAAGGTCAGAGTGAATGCTTCAAAACCAACTTCAGTGTCTGAACAGTTCTTTCCTCAAGTTCCTTAAGATGAAAGGAAATTAATGGGACAAATTGTGGTGCGCATGGACAATGCAACTCTTCTGTATCACTGCACCCAAGAACACACTTCTTCGTTTCTCAGCTGACTGAAGACCAGCTTCTATTAGTACAGTTGTTTCTTCCTACAGGTAACACTCATTTCCACTGTCTCTCTAGCCATAAGAAGACAATGTGCATCACTGCAAGTGCTGTAGGCCGCTATACCACAGCACAGACACACAAAACACTGCTTATTTCCACCATGAATTTCCAACTTAAATTAGATCAATCGTTGCAAAGTGTGAACACAGATCTCATAGCACATTCTTCCATAAGAGTTAGGCCAATACAATTGTTACTAAAAGCAAAGGAATAGGACCTTGAATCGTAATAGAATCATGTAGGCCATGAAAACCATAGAAGCAAATGTCAATCTAACACACACTTGCAACAAAAGATGAATTTAATGTCTTCCATATATCCAAAAAATCAACAGGTAACATATTCCTCTATAAAAATACTTCTTGTGAACCTGGAAGCAAGATTAAACAGAAAATACAGGATGAACCCTTCATGCAGTGCTCCAAATCACTTGACTTCGGAATCCTCACCTTGTTTTGTGGGGAGTTCCACTGAGCACAATGGGAATATTCTTGCACGCTTTGTGCAAGGGTGTTTTACAGGATCAAAACTCAATTGCTGACTCATTATTTTACTTGTGCTAAGGAAACATTCCAAACCAAAGACAAGAGAGCAGTGCTTAATACAGCAACACATAGTTTCAATATTAATCAAATGCATACCAATTTTAAGCAATGGAATTTAGCACTTAACTGAATTACAAAGGTCACCAAAATTCTGCTCTAGCCCTTCAGCTGATCATCTAGATGTGTTATTGCCTCTCAACTTGTCAGTAGTGACAGGCAGGTAACTATCAATTAAAAAAGTCACTATAATGGAACTCAAGTCACTATCACAGAACTCAAGAGCTAAATGCTTCTTAGAAAAGTACGCATTTCCAGAGTGAAAATAAAATCATGTATATTGTTGATGACAGTACAAATAAATAAAACAACCCAGGAAATACAAATAAGCAAAACAACCCAGCAAGTCCATGCTTTTCTGTTCTAAATATAACATTTTTCCATAAAGAGATATGTTTGCTCATATATGAGAAATGGGAATGAAGGTGGACATCCCTCCCACTTCTACTGTATAACACAGTGGTACCCAATCCAGTGTGCACAACAAACTAGGATCCAACAAATCTTATCTCCTAACAGAGATGTTCTTGAATCTCACATTTGTTCCCCAGTCACAGCAGTCAAAATCGGTATTATATTCTAAGCAAAACATTATTTGATGCTTGTGAGTATATACAACATTTTAAGGTGGTACAAAGACTGTGTGTCACTATCTTTGAAGCTCTTTCTTTAAAAAGCTACTTCTTAAACTTTCCTGTATTACTTCTTACTATGTAAACATTCGCTTCAGCAGTATCTGATATGACTTTCTTCAAGAGCAAGCCAACCACATACACACACACACAAATTTACAAGATGTATGTGTCTGTGATGTTTTATTTTAATTTATAATTCCTCAAATTTGAGCAATCCACTGTAAGAGAGGACTAAGCACCTCTAACAACAAGGATTTCATCTATGCAGAATCTTCCCTGAGGGTCTCCAGAGAACAGGACAACCTAGCACATCATGAAACAAGATTCCAATCCACTGAAGCAAGCACAAACTAGATTGGAAGAGTTAAATAAAGCTGGTAAAATTCAGCAGCATTGCAAGCTATTCCAGACTACGGTTACTATAACCTACACTGGGTGTCCTCTGCACAAGCACCAGTGTGACTTTGTGGACTGCTGAGACTCAGTCTGTTGCAACTGGCATAAGTTGCCACAGGCGAGTAATCACAAGAAACTGACCTTGGCAAAAGCACATTTTACACTTCACTGCTGTTCAACTGTGTTATACTAAAGAGAGAGCAAGTGAGCAGAAGCAGAAGGGGGAGGGAGAGAGAACAAAGGGGGACAGACAGCATAAAAGTGATTGCAGCCATTTTCAGCTCTACCTGCATTTAAGATTTTAACAGAGGCGCATCACCTCCAGCACACAACACGAATTACAGGGGGATACATCCCTTTTTTTTTCCACTGGGATCTGAGTTTCTGGGGCAGAAGGAGATGAAGAAAGTAGGAAGATTAAGTAATAAATTGAAAATTAATACCTAAAAAATCTCCCAGCAAGATGGGGGGAGTACAGAAGATATAGAAGACAATTACAATTTGACAATTTCCTACCACTGAATTACTGAATAAATTAGGATTTTTAAACTGTTTTTTCCTCCTGCTTGGCTATACTTATTAAGCATACATTTTGGAATCCACTGCAACAAATAAAGACTAAATTTAATCCATGAGGTGTGCAGCCAGATATCTTACACCTGATTCTTACAGTGTCAGCTCAATCTTAACTTCAGGGTCTCTCTCAACAGCCTGGCAGCAACCCGCATGAGCTAGTATGGCAGAATTCCCACCACCGCACACACAGTCATGTCTGTCCTTTCTTAACCATCTTTGGTCTCCCTTGGTTTGGATCAGTTTGGATCAGTTATCTTCTGTCAAATTTTCCTATTTTCTGCATTAGACTTTTTTGGTATTGATTACCCTGTCTCCAAAGAAACAGGAGCTGGCAGAGCAAGATGGCACAGGATCCCATCATTAGCTCTACCCCACATCCTGCCCATATCTCACAGCAAGTTTAACACAAGGATCTAACCTTGTGGGTATGCTAGGTTTCCAAGACATTCGGTATTTGTATGAGTTCCAAAATACCCAAGCACTCTCCACTTGGGAAATATACAAGGTATGCAAATCAAGACAAAATGAGACTACATGCATTTTATATCTCTGTTTCCTTACCACTCTTAGGTCAGTGACCTGAGGGTCAGAGCCTTCCAAAAAAATCCTTATTGTATGCAGCTTCTTTTCCAAATCCTGAAGGCTGCTTCTCCCCTGTGTAGTTTCTCCATTCCTCATCTGGTTCCACAATTAACCCCAAAACCCAGCTACAAAAGCCATCCTTTGTTCTTCTCAAACATTCAAAACTTTCACATCCCTGTCTTCATACAGTCTCCATTCCTCTATTAAAACTCCCCTTTCTCCATTTCAGTCCTCCAAGTGTCATAACTACCAGTAGGCTGAAGTGGGGATTTTTCTGGATACAGCCATGTTATTACCTTGAACCATTCCCATCTGACAGAGACCCATCATGGTTTAATGACCTCCACTCTCACTGGCCAGGGAGATACAAGGCTCAGCCCTGACAGCAGACTGCTGATTCACACACACTGATGTTCAGCGTTTCAAAAATGATATGATCACACTTAGCCTATAAATTATAAAAACAGCAGTTCTGTGAAGCATGACTTAAAATTTCAAGGGACTGAAGTATTTCCAAGTCTGAACTTCAGATCTGGGTCAAAAAGGTGTCAGCTGTGTATCTGCAGAAATCATCTCACCAGATTGCAGCTCTCTTTCTCACAAATAAATGATGTTTGGAAGGCCCACAGGCATGCTTCGTGACAGCAAAGCAGGACTGACACAGGGGGCTGGATGGGTCACCAAAACACTCACTCCTGTGCAGTGTGTATGTAACTCTTGTAGGGTCCAGGCACAGAGTAAACTGATGTCTGTCGTATTTTGCTGACTGTGCATTTGGGCACAAAATCTAATTATTACATTTTTTGTTGACAAAGTCCTATAATAATTAGTTATAGGAGAAGGCAACAAAAAAACAAAAAAAAGGAAGAAATAAATCCAAAAGAGTGCACTAATTTTGCAGTGATTACTGAGGGCCTTCAGGTTTGGCTACAATACAGTCACCATTTCTTACAGTGGAGCACAGTAAAAGAAAGAAAAGTGTGACAACAAAATATGTACCTGAAAAGTACTCACATCCCCAGGAAGAGTGAATGTTTACTTTTACTAGCTCAGAAGTATAAAAAAATACCTTGCATTACACAAAAGCACCTTTGGCTGAAAGCAAGAATTTGACATCTCTTGCTTCTTCGATGTGTATCCTAAACAACAGGTTATTGAATTAGTCTCTTTGCAGCCCTCTGTCTCTCTTATACCACACCATATTTTGAAAGTATGTGTCACTCAGTGCTGAATAAGCCATTTGACTTTCTAGTTCAGTGGCTAGGAACCCATTTTCAAGTAATTTTTCTCATTAGGCAGAACAGAAACATTAACTGGGCCTTCCACACCCAGGCAAATAATTACCAATATGCTGAATACTCCAAGCATCTCACTTCTCTCCCTCTTCTTTCCCCACCTTTTTCACCTGAGAGGATTCCTTGAAACCAACATATTTCCACAAAAAATAACAGGGCTAATAAAGCAAAATCTTCCAACATCTAAAACTTACTAGTAAGGGTTAGCTATAGCCATCTATAAGGATATATATCCATACACATACATCAACAGATATATATATATATATAATTGCTGTAAAATATGAATCAAAACCATCAAGGTGTTGCGGTGTGGTATGGCTGAAATGTTACTGGCACATAATTAACTTGACCAAAGTATTCCTCTACTTGCAAAAGATCTGTTTGTTTGAATTAAATTTACCTTTCCAGAAGTGATTCAGAAAGAAGTCTTGGCTAGTTTGAACTCATCCAATACAACATAATGATTTCCTTGAAGTCCAGAGAGTCAAGAGATTCTTCCCTTTCCTTCCAGTTGTGAATACTGAGTGTGATCTACAAGAAAAAGAAAGTAGGAAAAAAAGTTTGGCAAGCTCTCAGGGGGTCAGTCTTTTCAAAATCCTTACAGAACAAGGCTCTGACTCCAGAAGATAGATCAATCAATCAATCAATCAATCAATCAACCAATCACTGCTTGGTTTCCAGAACGAATTCAATGCAGGTTTTGTTTCGCACCGGGTATCTCAACAAGCCACACTAAGGATCCATTTTTCCATGTCCCTCTCTCCAAGTCTTAAACACAAAGGTATTAAAAGGCCTGATGTTCTTCTGCTGATTTTTTTTAAAGAACTGGAACACACAGTTTGCATTTTCTGCTATAAATTTTAATTTAACATGAGGGAATTTGTAATTTTTTGTCTGAATGTATTGAAGAGAAATGTTAGTTTCTGTGCTGTGAAATACTAACACACTTCACAAAACCAATAGCAACCCTGAAACATAAGTAAGACCATGAAAAATATAAAACATCCTTTCTCCTACTAGACACTTGAATTAATCAACAGCTATTGGTGGATAACGTAAGTATTCAACAGCTTTGTCATATAAACATATTTTAGTCTAGAAACAGCTGTGAAGAGTTCAGCAAACTTTATTCTCTGCTAACTCTGTGAATTCCATTTTTCTAGGGAGCATCACTCCTGTTGGATATCATGTTGAACATGCAATTTTGCAGATACTCATGCTGTATACCAGCTCAGTCTTTCTAGCTCTTTCAGTAACAGCAAGCAAACTCACAAAAGCTTTGCCTCAGATTTCACAGGCATGTGTGTGCCTGCCTCTCAGTACCCAGGTCGCCGTGCCAATATGTAGGATTAAACTTTTTCCAAGGTTGAATAAGCCACCATCTGTCTATCTTGTGTGGTGCTGTGCGCCATCCAGGAGACTTGTCCCTTAGAGCATGTTTCTACCATATGTCACTCCTGAGTGATCAGTTATGCCAAGACATTTGGGAAAAAATGACTAAGTCGAGCTGGAAAACCCTTTCCGAATTCCAGAGGAGGTTTGCCAAGTCTGTATTTGCAAATAACTTTGCATCCACCGATTTTTGCATGCATTGTATTCAACAGTAAAAGACCTTTACCCAAATGGACAAAGCAATTAGTTGGATTACCTGCCCTCTCTTGTCCAGAACTCATGTATTTTCTGATAAGCCAAGAGATTCCTGATGCATCTTCAGGAAAAATACAAGCAACTTTTACAGAGGAATTGTGACTTTTATGATAACCAAGTTAAGAAAGGAAAAAACAGACATAAAGAATATATTTCAAGAAAGGCTCCAGTTGGTATTTTAAAGTCACAAGAAATTAGTATTTCTTTCACAATACTCAACTAAAAATACCTAAGGCAGATAAATGCAATGCTTTTTCTTAATAACTGTATCCGAAGTACTAACCTGCATGCAAAGTGATCACCTAAACTGTTAAACCACCGATATATCATAGTCCGTGCAATTAGAATTTGTCTAATAAAGAATATGACTCTATCCTATTTTAGATTTAAAGAACCATTTTATGTTCCAATTCCTCAATTATTAAATTAAACTCAAGCCAGCTTCATTCTTACAGCCAGCTCAAGGCTGCTCATTTACATAACTGACTTTCAAGGGCACTTGGTTACGCAGCAATTAATACCAGCAAAGAGTCTGCCATATCTGCTACTTAATGTTAAGGAAGACATTCTTGAGAAAATTAAAAGAAGGGAAAAATTAGTAAGTCACGATCTCCCTAAGTAAGAAGTTGAACATGGGAAGGAAATCTGTTCCTCGGGGCAATTGTAGAAGTATTAATATCAGAAGACAAATTATAGGAATTATTACACTTAGTGACAAAGTGAGATGAGTCCAAGAGAGAACATTCGCAGAAGTCTGAGGGTCCTTTGTCTGGGTTTTGCCTTAAGGGCTTGAACAATCATTGAAAAGAGGGGGAAGATGTGAAAAAAGAATTCATTATGGCCCACTGGTATTTGTAGACAAAAAGCAGAAAAAGTTCATGTTAGACAAAGAAAACCAGTACCAAAAAGAGAGGATTAGTAACGGAAAATGTGACAAATTATCACCTGAGAATGGGTGACTTGTTTTTTTTTTAATATCTAATTTAAATAGTCTCCCTATACACAAAGAGTGAAGCTTGCAAAGGTGAGGGTATTTCAGTAAAGTGACAGGTAACAAATTAATCTATGAAGTAATGAAAGCTTAATACTGTAACGGCAACACTGGCTTGCAAAATGGAAAGAAGAGAGGAAAATAAATACAGAACAGCCAGGCAAAACTGGACCACTTGCCTACAGAACACACCTAGCAGTTTTGAAGCCAGCATATTTTGTAGAAAGGCTCAGCTCTTTCCTGGCCCACTCCAACAGCCTGAATGAGCCAAGAGAGACTGGAGATGGCAGTTCTTACAGCACCAAATATCTGCTGGCCCTTCCTATCCCCATGTTTAGACTAACATATATTTGCTCTAATGTTCCCCCTTCCTTTCTGCATCCATTTACAGGTCCAAATAATTTTGCCTTTAGGATGAAACATGACTTAGGCATTTCACTGAGTGACTCAAGAGAGCTGCAAATGAGAATGAGAGGAGGGACGGGAAATTTATTAACGTTGCTAATTAAGACAATTCTTATTCTGGATGAGCATTTGCACGATGAAGCTGGTAAACAGCTTCCTCACAGAAGGAGCAGCTACGTAGCTTCTGCACTATAATCTCTTGCCAGAACTACAGCAGAAACAATAGTTTCTCCTACAACAGTCATCGTGAAGATCCCCACGTATCTGTAGGGGAAACTATGAAGTAAACAATGCAGAAGAGAGAAAACATTTAATCACGGAAAGAAATTAATTTTCTTCTTTATGTTGAGGAAGATCAGAACTTGTCACCTGTTTGTCCCACACTAATGTAGACATACAAGCAGGAATCCTATCAATCTATAGAAAAATGATGGGGTTTAGTTTGGCTTAATCACCATGAGTCCCTTGGAAATATTAGGCACGCGCAAGCAGTGTTAATTTGTGTTCCACATGCACTAAATCTCAACACTCACTGTCATTCTCACAAACTTCTTAGGAAACTTTTTTATGCTCCTGGAATTCAGGTTCCAACAGTCACATGCAAGAGCATTCCTCTACGACTAATTTACTCATGGCACAAGTAAATATTTGTTACATAAATGCAAAACTTAACTGAAACATGTGCTGATAAATGTAAGACTAGGACACGTTAAAGGCAGCAGCAATGAAACATACTTCCACAGGAAACCTCATTTAGACAGGCCGACTGCAGACAGTGTTTACAGACAAGAAAGGCTCTCTGAGCATAAGGCCAAACTTGAAGGATTGTTATGTTCTCTGAACCACCCATCTGCGGGGTACTTCATATTTTCCTACATTTGCTCATCAGAGTTCACTCCACAGCAGAGATTATGGGCCCTATTTGGCAAGAGTTTGTTTCGCTGACCAAGATGTAAAATACAGGGAGAAAATATAGGGAAGCTATCAAATGTCACTGAAAACTTCAAAGGAGCCAGCCCTCTAGTATAAAACCCATTCTGCAAGCTCTATGGTACAACAACATAAAAAGAGTTAATTGCTCAAAATGTTAATGCAATATTAAAGCGCAGTCCCTTTTTTCATCAATAAGCAGTATACATAAACTAACTCAAAGAAAATCTCTACATGCAACGTAGAAAAGGCCTGCAGCTTCAGAGTTACTTGTTAGGGGTACAAGAAGAGGGCTTGGGGAAGGAGGAGGGAAGGTTTGCTTTCTTTCAAGCACAGAGATAAAGCAGTTTTCCTCAAATGCCTTTCCTCTCCTTCACTTCCCCCCTCCTCCACACAAACCCAAGGAAATCTGCCATTGCTTTAGGTCAAAGGAAAAACAGGCCCAGCTGCCGCAAGCCAAACAACGTACAGGTTTGCTATCTCCCCTGCTGTTTTGGCTCGAGTTCTTCAGACTGGAAAATTCAGAAGCACGATCTCCCAAGCTCTATAAATGCCAGAACCATCTAAGAAGAAAATAGGACATGGCCACCCCCAGGCAAGTTTGTACTAAAATCTGCTGGCTGCAAGGCAAAAAATACAGTAAACATCACATAGGGACAGACTGCTCCTTGGAAAATATTCCACAAGAACAATATAGCTTCCAAGGGAAAGCTGCGCTAAAGGGACTTGTGGAGAAAAAAAATGCAATGTTTTAAGATCCTTGTGAGGAGTTAGCAAGCTAATGGCACACTCAACGACAAATTGTGTGACAGGCAATATGGTTTTGACATTAATCCAAAGAAGAAATGGAAAAGCGACATTGCATGTTCTCTACAAAGCGGTAACAAATTCAGTATCCTAGAATACTTCTGCAGTTCACTAAGGAAATTTCACTTGTGTCTTGACAATTGATTTCATGGAATAAAACATGTAATAATAAGTAATTAAAGGGTCAATATCATCATTTTGTCTTCTCAGGAAAGACAATTTAAGTTAGATTTTTGCAGTCCTTGAGAGATGAACTTTGCAAGTGATTACTGTAGGTTTTAATGCGCTCTACACTGACTCAACCTAGAAAAACAAGCCAAAAACAGAAGTTGAAACATCCTTTTTCCTGTGTAGCTCCAATTTGCAGTAGCAAGAAGCTAAACAACATGCTCTCCACCAGATGGCTGAAATAAAAAGAACACTCTTTCTGATTAATTAGGAAACAAATGAATCTGCTGTTAGCACAACAAGTTACCATCAGGAAACCTGGGCCCCATTAAACTTTGGTATTTGTGCTTTCTCTGCAACCATGTTCTAGACCATCCCCAGATTTGAATCTCATTTCAGAAGCAAAACATTACACACAAGTCCGTCACACAGAACCACACCAGATACTGCATACCAAAAAGGGTACTGGTCCTTTTCACAAATAACACTGTGTGAGAGAGGAGTTTCCCAAAAGAAAATGCCTACAACAACAGGAATGAATGAAGGTCTCCTAGAGCTGTGAGGACTCACCCCAGGCAGAGTCACTAGGTGAAACAGCACATCCCTCATCAGGGCTCAGCAGAGGCTCCTGTGTTCACTGGAGCTCTCCAGCTGGTCCAGGAAATGGAACTCCCCAGACAAGATACAGCACAAGGAGCAAGGATGTGACAGCCTGAGCAACAGAGGCCAGCCCATGGTTCCCTGATGAAGCTGCCAAGGATGACTCTTAACATGTCACATAAAGGTTCAGAATACAGTGCAAGCACTGGCAGTGGAGCCGGGAGAAGGCAGAAAACATACAGAAGGAAGGCAGAAAACATACAGAACATGCACAAAACACAGGCAAGTGCAAGCATTTAGAACATGAATATAATGTATGGTGCTATGAGGTGCATGACCTCAGGAGCAAGGGAACTGCGTTCACCTAACCTGGGGAGGTGTAGAGAGCTAAAATCTTTTGGTGGTGTCATTATTCCTCTGCTTTCAATGGAAGACCTGATGTTTCAGCAACATACAGCATGAGCTCCAAAACTGGGAAAGGCATATTCAAGAATAGCATGCCCTGTTGTTAAAATGAGGATACTGAGGCAGAGTGCTCCTAGCTTTCTTTGCATCAACAACTGCTTTTTTTTGCACCTCTGCACCAAACCTGGGACCCAATATTTAAGTAACAGTGGTTAAAGAAGAACCATTTCAGAAGAAGATGGTAATGCACTGAGAAGGATCTTGCTATGTTTTAGGGCTAAAGCACAATTTCACCACCTTTAATGACAACATCTGTCCCTGCAGAAGCATAATGCCTTAGTGAGAATCCACTGTAACTCCTATATGTCTCCTACACACACAACTCAAGTTCTCAAATATGCTGAGTTACTTTCTAGGGCCAAAGGACAGGGTGGAGACATTACTAGAAACTACATCCAAGACTGCTTTTTAAGGTGTGGGTAAAGGTACTATATGCTCTCAAGTAACTGAGGAAGCTGGAAGACTAAATAAGAAAAATGAAAAATACTTCCTTGCACATTAAAAAGTATTCCAATAATTTTATACATAGAGGGAGGCCACTTAATTTAGCTAAATCAGCAAATCTCACTTTTCCTTATAGGCTTGTGATAGATACCAGCTGCGGGAAATACAAGGTTACACAAAACTGTAGAAGGCCATGGAAAACACTAAAGTTTCAGAGTGTACTTACCCATTACATACATACAACTACTGAAAAAAAAGATTTGTCTTTTTGAGCATGCAGTGTCAGACAGCGAGCCTATGTAAACTTTCAGCAAACACAGTGTTCTTTGCCACAGTGTTTCAAGAAGACCCACCTCTCTCCTTTGCTTATACTCTTTACTTGATTATACACATCTATACTTAATGCCTCCTAAGACTCATGTTGGAAGAGACAGTGAAACAATAGAATTTGTGCACCCTCTCCCCATCTCTCACAATACTGCAGATCTCAAGGATATCCTCCAGTGTCTGTTCTTTCCAGAGAGAGTCCCAGTTTTCTTTGCACATATGACTTTCCATGTACCATACAACTGCTGCTTTCTCCAAATTTTTCCCATCCTGCTTGTTTCTGAGCAGTCAGGACCCAAATTACACACGCTACTCAAGGTATTGGTGAGCAGTGAACTTAGTGGCAACAAGGATGCTTTCTAGTTCATAGAATCATAGGATAGTTAGGATTGGAAAGGACCTTAGTTCCAACCCCCCTGCCATGGGCAGGGACACCTCACACTAAACCATGTCACCCAAGGCTCTGTCCAATCTGGCCTTTAACACCACCAGGGATGGAGCACATCTTCCAGCTTCTTTGGGCAACCCATTCCAGTGCCTCACCACCCTTATAGTAAAGAATTTCTTTCTTATATCCTATCTAAACTTCCCCTATTTAAGTTTGAACCCGTTACCCCTTCTCTTATCACTACAGTCCCTAATACAGAGGCCCTCCCCAGCATCCTTATAGCCCCCCTTCAGATACTGGAAGGCTGCTATGAGGTCTCCACGCAGCCTTCTCTTCTCCAGGCTCAACAGCCCCAACTTTCTCAGCCTATCTTCATATGGGAGGTGCTCCAGTCCCCTGATCATTCTCGTGGCCCTCCTCTGGACTTGTTCCAACAGATCCATGTCCTTTTTATGTTGAGGACACCAGAACTGCACACAATACTCCGGGTGAGGTCTCATGAGACCAGAGCAGAGGGGCAGGATCACCTCCTTCGACCTGCTGGTCACACTCCTTTTGATGCAGCACAGGATACGGTTGGCTTTCTGGGCTGCGAGCGCACACTGAAGCTGGCTCATGTTCATTTTCTCATCAACCAACACCCCCAAGTCCTTCTCCACAGGACTGCTCTGAAACTCTTCTCTGCCAACCTGTAGCTGTGCCTGGGATTGCTCCGACCCAGGTGTAGGACCTTGCACTTGGCATGGTTAAACTCCATGAGGTTGGCATCAGCCCACCACACAAGCGTGTCAAGGTCCCTCTGGATGGCATTCCTTCCCTCCAGCATATCAACCGAACCACACAGCTTGGTGTCATCAGCAAACTAAAAAATAGTTAATTCTCTGGTCATTATCAATACTTAGCATTCAGTTCTCTCTTCCAATCAGCAGCAGTCATGAGTTTCCATTTTACATTGTTGTTTACCATAACCTGACAACTGACTCATGGTAACAGTCAGCTGCTCATAGTTTTTTAGTGGAATTAGCTATTTTTCCCCATGTAAATCACCTTCCACTTATCTGCACTGAATTTCACCTGCCCTTCTGCTACTCAGCCACACAGCCATATCAGGTACTCCTCCAGTTCTTCACTGTTCACTTCAAACTTATCAACAAGCTGGTATCATCAGCAAACCTCACTTCATTGAGTCCCCTTTCCAGTATACCTTTTTGTACGTTGAACACACCAACTAGACCAACTACAGTGGGGACTGTCAGAAGGGACCACTTACTCCTACCTTATTCCTCCCATCTTCTACCCACATTAGTCCATGACATGACCCTCCTGCTTCATACGTATCTGCTCAGCTTTCTTCAGGTAAAGAAAGTTGCTGAAGACCTGTGAATGCCATCCAGATACTTTTTATTCATCTCCACATTCACTGCCTCATAGGGTTTCAGTTACTTTGAAAGGTGGCATTTCCCATCATAAAAGAAAAGTTGACTCTTCTCACAGAGTTTGTATTCATTTAGGTAACAAATACATTTGCAAATAGCACATTAGGAAGTAGATATTATCCTTGCAGTAGATGAATTCTGTATCTTTGCAGACAAGATGTTAGGGGAACAAAGGAATGCAAACGAATGTAATTTTCTGCCTTTGTTTTAAGACCTATAAGCATTTGCTTATTTTGAAGCCAAACTGCCAGGGAATTTAAGGTGCCATCAATCTCTATACTTTACATATGGCTCCGTACATGACTAAGAAGTGACACAGGCACAGTAACAACAATTTCTCCTCTTGTAACTCTTCAGGGAAGCCAAGACTATTTTTCTAAGACTTTCACCCTGAGAAACAACAAATAAGCAAGTATTTTAAAAGTTTAAAACACTTCCCTGTTGTTTGCCAGATGTGTGGGACTTTCAGCAACTGCACACCACCACAGAATTTTCTGAACCAGCAAGTTATAGCTTCTCCATTGTTTTCTCCTTGATCTTACGCACATTTGTACTATTCTCTATCAGATTAATAGACTAATTTCCATCCCCCTGTTGGCTCATTTTTGCTGGTCATTAAGTTAATGGCACAGGGAATTGCATCCTTCCAGCCCTCCTACCCTAGCTGCTTCCTTGCAAGTATGCCACAGAGGGCACGGGTACAACCACCTGAGTTCTGAAAAGACCTGACAATGATTTGTAGGAGTTAGAGATGGAAAACTGATTCCACTTACTCCCAGGTGTTCCTGTATTAATAGTAGCCACAGCCCAACCCTTAAATTTATGTCTGAAACCTGCAATGACTCCTCATAAAAGTTCTCTCTTAACATTTATCCTTGCAGTAATACCCTCAGCTTCTTTGATATCACCGCTTTCAGACTCTTTGTACCTGGCTCATTTGCATGAATGATGGCCAGAAGCCCTGAAGAGCACAGGATGAGTGCTGGCACCCTCAAGTTACATCTCACACCAAGTAACTACTTTATCAACAAGCTAAAAAGACCAAGAAAGCAACACAAAGAATATTTTCAACAAAGTGTGTCTTCATCATTAAGACCTCTCTTTATTTGAGCTTCTTCTTGGTTTCATTATGTGGAGAGGCAGGGAGCTCTGTAAACAGATTTGCTTTAGTTTCCACGTCTGCTGCCAAATTTCCATCCTGCGGAACCAATTTTAAATAGAAAAAAAGTGTCTCTTCCCATCTTCTGTTCTTCAGTGTCATTCTTATTAAGGATACAGAGCAAAAACTGAATGGAAATGAACTAATAACAGTGGGGTTCAAATCCAAATGTTAACTTTTTTTTTTTATAATTGCCAAAAAGCTCCAGATCTCTTTGATCCATAATTCTTCCTTTCCTGGAGCTCGGAAAGATTTTTAACTGAAGGCTGCCAGCAATGATTTTGTTATAAACTGGGGTTCACAGTTATTTTTATGGAATTTTGTCTCAGTAACTTTTAGCTCAAGCAGTTCTCATGAAAATATTTCCAAACCACCAACTTGGCTAAATATTTCCAGTAAAGCAAAATAATCCCCAGCTCCTAAATACAACTCCACTTCTTTTTTTAACTTCACTTTATCCTTCAGAAAACTAGTAGAGCTTTAAAAATGGGAAAGACAGAAAAGGGAGAAAGGAGACCGAAAAAAAAGCTGACAACTTCAACCAGCCTCTAGTATCTCTAGGTTATAGCAGATGCAGAACTGGAAATGGAGATATGGGAAATAATCTCCCACATACACACAAGTATTAATAGCAATGGCAAATAAAAACAGAACAAACACTGTAATTTGAAATAGCATAATACTTGCCTAGCAGAAAGCTCTCAAACAGGTCCAGCCATTGTTAGCCAACACTCACAGCCAGAGTTTTCACACTAACAGAAAATCTGATGGACTTTATATTACCATTTGGTTTAGCTTTCTCAGAGAGGGAGTGCAAAGGAATAATTTATTATAACCCTTTTCATATCTGTCAGATGTTGCGTGTTTTATGTAACTATAACACATTTGGCAAACTCTTCCTACCTACCCATATGCTAGGGAAAAGCTCAAACTGTGGAAGAGAAACCTTCCTCCACAAAGTAAATCTCTTTGAGAGAAACTGTGAGTTGCACCTAGGGCTCCAACAGCCCTGTGCTCTCCTTTCATCTCTAGGACTGATACTTCCACGTAACCCAGAACTCACACATCTGCCTCCCTGGGAAGCAGAACTATCCGTTCAGTCCTTCATACATGCCAGAACAGCAGATGCATGGGATCTTTTCCCATACCAGACCACAATGCAGACGCAGTACAACCAAAGGAAGCCCTTACCCATGCACCCACATAGATTTTCTTTTTCAGAACACAAGTGCTAGATGTGTTTCCATGACTGGCCAGCATATTACCATCACCAGTGACCAGGTCCATTACCTGAAGTAGAATAAAAGGACATCTGCATCCCGTAACCCCACCACAGACTCAAGGGCTGCCCAAGGACTCAGCCCACACAGGACACACTGTTCTGATAGAGACAACTCTGATCTTTCCCTCAAGCAGAAGAGGCCCCGCCTCTGATCTTGAACTCAAACCTCATTCATCATACACAAGAAACCAGTATATGCAAGCTCCATAGGCAGTTCTGACATGAGTATTTTCCAGCTTTTTACTGCATTACATAGGGAAAATGGCAGCAGCTGTGATGAGTGGGAGCTGCCATCAGAAATCCCCAGCAAAGGAATGAGGGGTGTGTATGGAGAGCACACACGAAGCTATGGAGAAACAGAAGAGGGCACGTCACAGAGCACTAACAGCACAACTTGGGAAGAAAGAAACCCTCCTCAAACAGTGGGGCTAAAAAAGAAATGGCAGTGAGGAAACAGATGCTGAGAAGAGCCCCAGTGCAGAAGAACAGGAGACGCTGCTCCAGGTAATCAAAAACGTCCTTTCTTCGTGGCTTACCATTAAATCATATTTTAGAATTTAGGTTTTTAAAAACAGATTAGCAGAGCAAACTGGCAGTGCATTTCATTCACCAGGGCTTTCACCTGCAATGTATCTATACATTTAAAATCAGATTCAACTAAAAGCATATACTAATTAAGTACTTCACATGAACGCCATAAACACTTGCGTATCTTGGCAAATATGCACCACAAGCAGTCCTTGCAACACAATCTCACTATCAGGTCTCACATTCTTTAGCAGATTCAACTGTGAGACCAAGCAAGGGAACACCCTTTACCTTCAATACCAGAGTCAGGGCATACTGGTCAAGCTTCTTTCTGCAGACAGACCAATTAGATTATCTAGTAAGATTGCCCAGTCAATCTGGACAATCTGATTTACTTTGGAAAGTTGCTTCAATAGACTTTAGAGCCCCCTGAGTTGCAGGAAAAGAATCTGTAAATCAAATATATATATATACACACAGTTTAAAACTGTGATACCCTTAACTTGGAGAGTCTGTGACTGCAGCACCATGGCAGGGTTTCTGAAAGGGAAGCTCAAGAGTCACTGTTTTGAAAGGAAAATGTGAGCTGTCAAGTGATGAAGGGGGGAGGTTGCAACAGGATATTTGATTGCATCTGTAGAAAATAGTGCTAAGCCCATCCACAAAACAAGAACAGTGTGCTTAAACCACAACGAACAGAAAAGGGATTTAAGGGATTAAAAGATACAGCACTTCTTGTTCGTTAATCTAGAATATTAATCCCACAAGGAAGTATGATGGAATAAGGGTGGGACAGACAGACGGACAAGAGTAGGCTGCATTAGAGACCTGCAGGATACAAGTAACTCATCCTGACTGAACAGGTTCGACCAAAGTCTTACTAGTGCCCTGAAGTGCCACTGCAAAGAAAATGGGGAGCAGATAGTTATATTATCCCCTCCTGGTTCACCCAAACACAGCTGCAGCACTAGATCTGAACCTCAGGGGAAAAGAAACGTTCAGCGAACAGAGCAAGGAAACAAGTGTATTCATTCATCAAGTAAAAGGGACTCTTAACTGCCTATTATCATGAAGTCCTGCCTCTTACTTCTAACAAAGTACCAAGGCACTGGATATTCATCTCTAGAAACCAAAAAAGGCATACAAGCTCAGAGGAAGAGAGATTTGTTTCAATGGGGGTTTTTTGGCAGTGCTAACTGGTGCCACACTAGGTAAGAAGCATAGGTTTTATTAAAATACTGTAAATTTCTGCATCAAATTGTTTCAAACAGCTGGTAACCGCCTGCAGAAGTGCAGTGTGGTTTAGAAACCAGAGAGTCATGGAAATTAATAGCTGCTTCTGGACATTATATGAAAGACACCAAGTTTTTGAGACTCCTTTTTTTGGCCCAGTGCTATACAAACAGAATGCACACTGGTGGAAAGGCACAGATTGCGAAAAATACTCCTGCTTCATAAGTGCACCAATATGTTAGATGGATTACATAAATCTTCAACCTTCTTAAAATCTCTCAAGTATATTGTGTATACTGTGCTCACTTACAATAATGATAAAGCAACAAATAACTCCAGTGTCATCTTATGATTGACACAGGCACAGAAAACAAAGATAGCAACTTACCACTAATTTTCTAACAGCCAATTACTTAAACCTTGTTAAGGTAAACTTAAAGAATGTAAACTAAGGTATCCTAATACAGACATATAGCAAATCTCTCCCCAATCCAGTTCATGATTCTGTTCCTAATTTAGGTTTTTACTTACTCAGCAATGACACAGCCTGAATTTTTTAACAAGTCTGTATTGGGTTTGCATGGCAAGGTTTTGGTAGCAGGAGGGATACAGGGGTGGCTTCTCCTGACAGGGCCGTGGCTCCGCAGAGAGAGGAGCCCGCGCTGCAGCAAGTTTGCTGCAGCACTTGTGACCCCACAGGGACCCACACTGGAGCAGTCTGTTCCTGAAGGACTGCATCCCAGGGAAGGGGGACAATTGCAGAAAATATATATGCTCTTGTCAAGCTGCAGCAACTCTAGATTTTTCCCACGAGTATCTGCTATGCAAATTTAACACAACTGTATCTCATATAAAAAAATATTCCCATTACACTCCATTACACTTGATATACTATATTCATTATTCATTTGCTACCCATATATTACATATATTCTGCATACTACATCACATACATTCTACATTTCCTGCTACTGTGCTCCCAAAGATCTTTTCCAATAAGGGAGTCACGCCATCATCTCAAGACTTGCGTATTTGATTAATCTATAGTAAAACCAGCTGAATGCACGTGTAGTCATTTTAACTGTCCACATTTCCAGAATTTTGACAGTGTCAATCCCAATTTGACTCCATGTATCCCTTTAAAACATTAAAGGTATATTCATGCTTCCCTAAAACCTACGAGCCAGTGACAGTTTTGGTTATGCCAATCAATATACAGGGAAGGGCAAACATGCATATAGAATATAACATATGACCTCGCTGACTTCATTCCTCAGAGATGATGACAGAGCATCTGCAGAAATGGTATCTGTTCAACTTTTTAGGGCTCAAAACTAGTTAATGTCACACAATTTACACTGCTTTCAAGAGTTCACCTATATTTCTAACTTGTTTGATGGCATTAAAAGACCTCACAGCATGGGAAAAACCTACCCAGCTGTTCCCACTGGCTGCTTGGAGAAGGTAACTCCATTCAGCTGAGAGATCATAATTGAACTACCACAACACGAGTCACCTGTGATAATCACTGTGAATAAAGGAAATCACATGGGTGAAAACCAGTATTTTTGTGTATGTGGAGCATCTTCTTTAAAATGGATTCATCTTAAAGAGATTTATTGTAAAGAGAGAAACCACCTAAACATGGAAGAAAAAGTCATTCCCTGGTAACTGTGTCTGAATTTTTCAGCACCTTGTTGAAATCTAAACCACTGATCTTAAAACAATACCAACTTTTAGAAGATTGCAGTTCCATCTAAATTGTTTTAACCTACCAGTAACACCTGAAAACTTGTTTCTTTTGTTGCGGAATTTTCATGTTCGCTTGTTCATTTAACATCTTGCATTCTTCTGATGTTTGTTTAGCGAACAGGTCCAGACAGCTACGTTCCCTTTTTCTGTCACCAGGCTTCTGCTAAGCAGCAGGGGTAAAATCATTACAGTAAAACAGGGAAACATTTAAAAACATAAATTAGTGGGAAGATTTCAGCAGCTTCAGTATATGGAACTACTTGCAATTTACATAGCTCTAGGCAGTAGTTAGGACTGATTATGTTACTTTCACTGCTCCTGGTACCAACACAACTTCCCTCTGTGTGCCAAAGTGGCAAAAGGGGCAAGAACAAAAGAAACATGAAAATCCCAGGGAAAGGGGAAACAGCAGATTCAAGAAGATTTGGAAACTGCAAAGGCAAGCAGTGGACTGAAAACATATTTTATAAAAACATAGCCTGTTTTCCCAGACATCTAAATATTTTTGTTAATGAATAACACTTCCTTAAAATATAATTACTATATGGAATCATTAAAAGAAGAAAAAAGGGGGTGGAAACAGTGACGTATGCTAAAATTTGCCATCTTTTTCTTCTCTGGTCTGTTTTGTAGCATCTACAGCATTAACACAGGAAGAAGGCTCTAAATAGAAGCTTAAACGTGACAGAATACAGACACTTGCCTTGCATGCACACTGTCACTGTGAATTAGGCATGACTTGACAAGCTAAAGACCTGGCTTGCAGTCTCATCATTCAATCATCCATCCAATCTCATCAATTGAGCAAGGCAGTAACACATGTCCCCTCTAGCTTAAATGACAGCAAAACTGTGGGTTGCAATCACAGGTCATCTTCAAACGACACTTATCATTAAGGATGGTTTTGTTCCAAATCAATTGTTCATTGAGAATTACTCTAAGACAATACTTCTCCCTGCTCCTTGTAACTCCTGCGTTTAACACAGTTTATAAGAACGTACCAAAATGACGATTTCATAATTTCCTAGGGATAATCTAACAAGAAATGACATTGTATAGAATGCAAAATTAGCCATTTACAGTCCAAAAACTTTGACAAAACTAAGATCATCTAGATGAGCTACCACAAGTGCATCTTTAGTTAGTGCTAATCTAAAGTGCCTTATTTACAGTCTTAACTATTTTAACCATGTACAAGCTGCCTCAAACTATTCTAGAGATAAAAATTTGAGAATCGAACCAAAACATAAATGAAAACATAGGTACCCTTAAAAAAAAGGGCCTCGTTTACACACAGCATCTGAAGTTTTTGTAATGGGTAAAATGCATCCCTTGTTCTAAATGTGCCAAATCAGGATTTTGTTCTTTACTGCGCTTCTCCAGAAAAGACTGAGCAGTATTTGTCCTCTCTTTTTGGGGAACTTGAGGGGAAATCCTGGACTAAGTCAGACAAAATGTGACCTCAAAGGATGATGGTGATGGAGCCAGTGGAAAAAGAACAGGAAGAAAAGTTACACTTCTGTAGAAAGGGTGCAAGTAAAGTGAGAATCACTACTTCAGCGAGAGGACAAGGTTCACCTGGAGCTTATTCACCAGTTTTTATACACCAAGAATTCCTTAATAAACAAGGCTCAAATCCAACAGACACCACAGCAGCATCTTTGGGAAATGACATACAGAAGGACAGATTCTCCTAGAAACACACAACTCTCTGTTAACATCATTTGATTTGTGATAGTTTACATCAGCTGAGGCTCTGCCTTGAGGAAAACTGGGAATTTGTTTGTTCTCTCCCATCTCCAGACATGACGCACGCACTTCCCAAATTACCAAGCTTCTAACCACCCAGCACAGACAGTTCATCACAAGTTTACTTTTCCCTATTGCATCCTCCTTACCTTCCCAAGCATATAAATCTCAAACATTTGCTAACTGCTACAGAAAATATGGGGATAGAGCTCTGTGATGGCACAAAAACATTACCAAAAACTTGTATTTTACCATCAGGAAATGGACTTTAAAATTTGCACTTAGTGAACTATTAAACATGCCAATTTTCCATCACTCTGACAGGAACGTTGTTATCCAAGTCAAAAGTAAGGAGTAGCTTTTTAGATAATGATATTAATGTTTTCCAAATAACTGCACTCTGAGTAAGATTGCTATTATATTTGAACCAGATTCATATTTTCACCTCAGTGATGTTATAGATGTTCCCACATTTACCAGAAGTTGAAGTACTTCAACTATGCTTCAAACTGATCCTCCCTGGGCAGTCTGTCCCCTCTGCCAGCTCTCCTGTCCAGCCTGAATGCATTCTTTGGAGCTGACCTTTTTGCCTCAATTTCAAGGAGTTTTCAACAAAACATTTTTCTTGTTCCAGAAACTGAGTGATGGGAGATATAACATACAGGTAATTATTTACCCTCTCTAGGTATAATTATTATCAGCCTGTGCAAAAAGATCATTTCAGTGTCTTGAATGTCATTCAGTCCAGGGTAAGTCCTTAAATCAAGTAACACACTAAAAAAATATTCTAAATAATATAACTTAGAAGCTGAGGATCAGTTTAAAACTTGACTTCATTTTTGTTAAAAACTTGAATCTTTTTTAGGCAGAATAATACCACAAAAATTGGTATTTGTTTTCTTTCATACAGCAATCATGATTACTTTTAAGACAAAAATTCAGTTACTGAACTGCAAAATAGAAGCATTTCTACTTTCGAATGAAATATCTACCATCATCTTAACTTCAGAAATATTTCTTACCTATGCAGTTACAGACTCATGATCTCACTTTCGCTAAATCACGTATTTTAACTTAAAAACCATATGAAATCATTAGAACAAGTAAAAAAAATGCAAAGAGGAATCTACGTGTGTCAATACTGGAGACTGTATTTGATACTGAAAGTGCTGCTGTTTTAAACATGAGGAGTGGCTGCTGAGAACAGATGAATTTGAGAAGCTATGGCATAGTGAAGTAACCTAACTGAATCACAAGAGAAACTAACTTAAAAATTAAAACCACCAGGCATTTAATAACTGGTGTTGCTAAGATCTTAAGAAAAAATGTAAGTAAGACTGCAACTTGATTATTCCAAAAATTAAGAACAGAAAAGAGGCTAAATGCACATAGAACAAAGCAGGTACTTTAGGATACACACAACAGACTCAGTCAACTGCATTAATTTTTCTTCAAGCTCTACGATAAGCTTCATATTACATCCTCAGAATTACCTTTTCATTTAATCTCTGGCCAAATACACTTTCTTTCCTCACACAGGTGACAAATTATTTTCACTATGATTCTCAAGTGGGGGAGAAGGGGTACTAAAACTTACATTGATACAGTGAGATAGAACTGGCTACCACAAAAGAAGAGTCCTAAACCAAGATTTAAAGAAGAGCTTGGAAAAATAATTCAGGTGTCCAAGAAGAACAGTAAAACTAACATATGGAGTGCCAAGGAAAACTGAACAATCAGAAAAGATTTGGCACATTTTTGATGTCAACAAGCTCCATACAAGCCCTGAGGAATGGTAGATATTCTGTAACTTCTTTCCAGCCACTTCTTTGTATTTAACTTCAAATGTGAATCCCAGGCCTCCGCTTTCAGATCTGTGCTGCTCCTGTAAAGCCCGTGTACCCAACGAGGGACACCAGAAATGGGTGCTGTTTCCCAGAGTTTATATAGCCACCACCTCGTTACACTGGTATGGTAGTGCTCATACTGGCAGTTCTCATGATAGTTCTCTTTGTGTAAGTAGCAAAAGATCTGCTGAAAATCTGATGAAAAGAAGACTCTTACTCAGAACAGATCCAGCCAACCATAAAACATGGTCTCCCTGTGTAATAAAGTAAGCCCAGAAGTCAGATTGAAGACAAAGCATTTCAGTAGGCAGGGGTTTGGTATGACATCCCCATCAGTGAGGATCCCGCAGCGATTAACTGCAGGTTTATGTGGCAGTACTGCAGGACATGAGCGCTGAATGTCCTAAAAGCAAAAAGAAAAGGGAAAAAAACCCCAACAAAACCTTGCAACTCAGTTTTTGTATCCTCTTAAGGGTACAAATTACAATCTTTTTTGGGATCCTCCTAAGATTGTTATAGTTCTTAAATAATAAACTAAAGAAAAAGGAAACTTTAATCTGCACACCCCACCTAATAACTTTTTTCCCTGAGAGTGCTTAATTAGAAGGATTTACATGTTCAAGGTGACAGACTGGCAGTAATGAAATGTGAACTCTTCCATTTCTCTTCAAAATGATAAGCAACAACACAGGGAGCTTCCCACATTGTCCAGTTCAATTTCCTTCTCACTTAATTATAGATCAGGAGTAATTCCACTACAATTAATTAAGTTACATCAGAGACTGACAAGAGAAGCAGCAGTCTGTCTGCAGCATGGCACAGAGGAAAGGCTGCTCTCCCACCATGGCTATTCATTTTTAGCCTCAAAGAACATTAACCCATTACATTTACACTAATGACCAGAGCCACTCAATCAAAGAGCAATTAAAGTTCTGCAAAATTCAAGTCCTAAAGTCTAATCCTACTTTTTAGGGAAGTACCTTAATGAACAATGTGAATACAAGCCTCAGAAGGGCTCTCCAGCCTTCCTGTTTAAACTGATGTGAAAGCCACAGAGGAGAGACACCCACTGCTGGAGAGACTCCCCCAGTGTGGTCCTTTTCACCCAGACTCCTGCTTTTGACATTTCATTTGGCAAACATGCAACATTTGTTGGACAAAATGGAAATGATTTTTCTACTTGCCACTTCACAGCCATAGGACTGACTGTTATGAATTCCATTTTTACGTTTAATTCTCCCTTTTCACTGCAGAGGGAACAAAATGCTCCAGCAAACTAACACAGGTGTATGACATCCACCCCAGAACCAAGCAGCTTGAAGTCCAGAGAACTATACCTCCATGCATTTGTGAGTCTGACCCAAATCTGCAAGAAGACATCAGATGTAAGGTGAGAGTTTTCAGGTCTGGGCTGGATGTCAACAAGTGAACTACAGGTGAAGATCAGCTGTAACAGAGTTTCTTGACTTGGAAAGTGAGAAGAATTAAACCAACTAAAATGTAAGAGAACCCCTCACCACTATTTCTGGATGTTTTTTAATAGTATGTACACTTTTTCAGTTATAATTCACTGCTCCCATGTTCTGTTTTTGGTTTATCCATCAGTTTCTCTAGCATCCTCCTCAGACCTCCAGCATTCTCTCGGACAACCTTTTCCCTGCTCTCCTCTGTTCATTTTCCTTCCACTTACTCCTCTCCACTCCTTTACCATACACAGCAGCTTCATGCTCGCCACCTCCAGCTGTTAGCACCTCACTTAAGTTTCACCAGCAGCAGAATGAATTTGACTAATTCTCACTGGTCACTGACAGGCCCCTGTTGATTATCCCCCAGAGTGACCCCAGTTTCGCTGAGCTGCTAGCGTGCAAACTGGCACTAGGAAGACAGACCTTACGTGCAGAAGGAGGAGGAGAAGCAAGCCGAGATAAGCAGGAAGGCAGACGCACCCCACAGTCTTCTGGGGGCTCTGTCTGTACTGCAGATGTTGCCTTACACAGCTTGTCACAGGAAGCAGTATGTGAACAAGAATCCTGGTGCTTCAGACACTTTCAGTAAAGACTACCCAATTACGGAATGCAGTAGAATAAAAACCAGAATGCAAAGGAAGGACACAAGATTTCTAATGGAAATACAGATTAGTTATCAGAGAGCTAAGAAATTACCATAGGCTGTGTTATAGCAGATACAGGTTTAATACTTACAGATTAGTATAATTTATTAGCATTGGGAAAAAATGCCCAAAAGGCATTTTAGAACTTTCTGTTTGTAATTCAGTATTCCCTTTCCCTGTTACAATTCCAGAAGATGGAGACACGCCACTGGCTCTGATCCATCCAAAACCACGTGGGTACTCTATATTCCTACAATATTTATTGACATTTTGATGGAGCCACCCTTACTAAACATGAGAACTATGAGCTACTTATCAGTCTGTGTGACAGATGGACAGAAGCCTGCTTTAACCAGCCATTCCAGATCCATTTCCACTTTTTATATGACAGCATATGTTGTTGTTATTTACTGGGAGTGATTGCACAGGTTACTGGCTAACTTTACAGCAACCTGTTTGGGCTTTTTCTTCGTTGGCCTAACTGTCAGGCAACATGTATTTCTGCATTTAGCCTAATGGCTTAAAGTAGAAATAACTCTACTAGCCTAGTCATTTCCCCTGTTAAACAACAGAAATCCAGGGATTTCCAGATTCTGCAGGTCTTCAGGCCCCACTGTCAGTCTACGTTTCTATCACAAGAACTTGCAGTGTAATGTTGACGAATTGCATAGGAGGAAGAGAGTTAGAAGTTATGTATCTATCAGCTGCAGCCTAAATTACCTACATGGAAGCCTGGCATGACTGAAGTCAATGACCAACACCATGTAGATCAGCTCCAGCCAAAGGGGACTTCTTTTCCATCTAAGTCAGTTATATAAAAAAAAAATACCATTACTGTCATGCAATATGGTGGGTAAAGTTATTGTGCTATAGTTACTTCTTCACATGACCCATTCACCCACATCACCCTTCCCTCAACTCCCTCTCAAACCCAGCTACTTCCAGTTGCTGACACAATTAAACAACCACTTTTACAATACTGGTCCCATACTGGGTCATTTACAGAGGCTCCTTGTTTCTAAATAGGCGTTTTTTTCTTGTTATTTTTCTTATAAATTCCTCCTACTACCTCCTGCAGTTTTTTACATGCAGACAGGACTTAGGACCCCTGGAAAGGCATTTTCCCCAAACAAATGAGTGCTCTGTACTCACATACATCTGGGGCAGACCAAGATCATAGAACACACACATAAGTGCTCCCAAAGTGCTGAAGGTGAGATTCAACTTATCAATAAATCATCACTTAAGCAAAGGTTATTCTCTTAAACAAGATGCTACCAAGTAAAACATAATATGGTACCACTGCTAAATGGAAGACTGGCTTCAGCAGCACAGATCGCTTGAGAGATTTCCATCCCAATTGGCCACACCATTCACAGCTTCCACAACTGCTTGCAGGGCTGCAGTCAAACTGGACTGTAAAGAAAGATCTGTAGTAACTCCCTTCCTATTCCCACTTGGAGGGTTAGCTAAAAGCAGATCCTTTCATGAACCCACTTTAAAGCACAGCTCCAGCAATGGTGAAACACCAGCTTTCAGGTCTTCCCTCTAAGAGGGACTGCAGCAAATGGGTGGGAGCTTCTCACCAAGACAACACTGACCATTTTCTTCCCTAAATTCACGCTCAGAAGTACTTCAAGTGATTTGTTGCATCTGAAATACTTTCCACCCCAAAAGAATCAGTCCAAAGCTGGTAACCAGTGGGAAAATTTCAGCTCCAGTGGCCCACATTTTGAGAATGTTACAAAAAACTGAAATAGCCTCGCCTAACAGACAACCTCAGCTACAGATGCTCAGTCTGCTATAATTTGAGCACATATTTTCCCTTTATACTGATTTATATTTAATATAGTGTTATATTTTTGCATTTTTTGCTCCTGAAGACCACTAGAAAGTGTTTTATGCAGGTTATTATTATAGCTACTTTTTATCTGAAAAGTATTCTCTCAAACTTGATTGATGCTAGTCATAAAGTCATACAAACTAGAGAATTAAGCATAACCCAGAAGACTTAAGTTCTCTTTCCATATAACTTAGTTATCTTTTTTAAGACACTATGGTCTTATGTATCATGACAGTCCAAAAAACAGTCACCTATAAAAAACAAAGATAAAAAGTTCTATTCAAGACAGAGACAGCTCCTCTAACTTCTGTGGAAGGCTGTCCTGTTTTGCAGCCATTCAAAGAGAAGGACAGGCAAACACACAACTCTTCTTTCCTGATTAAACCCAAATTTGAGAGGAATCTCTCCCATAAGACTTTTTCAAGACAGATTCTCAGCATGGCAGTCAGCGTTCAAAGCTGGCAGCCAAAGGACAGACCTCCACCTCCGTCTCAGAAGTAACGGAAATGCCAATGTCCATACAGTGAAAAGCAAGAGCCACTGACAGAAGTCTAACACCTCAAGGTGTAAGAGATAGGGGGAGTATGTAACCTTAAGGTTATCCTCCAGAAGTAAAAGAATGTAAACTCAAAACCTCTACCTCTTATCATCAGTGTAATAGTCTTGACTATTCCCTTTCTCTTCAGATTTAAGATCTTCAGATTTAAGAGACACATTTCACGACAATATGAGGAAAACTTACCTTTCTACCATGACTTTATATGAGAGGATATCACAGTCTGAGTAGCAAATCCCCAAAGCACCTCCCATCTCTGCAATTTTATGTAAAATAATCTGCAGTGATTATTCACATTGCTGCAGATTAGAAAATTGACATCAATATGCCTTTGGGCTGCTCCTCTGGACATCAGCAATTTTACCAAAGAGTCTTCCCTTGAAGATTCAGCAGAGCAAACCATAAACACAAAGGGGTTTTCAGAGGCATCCAAGACATAAATCAGACATTCAAGACACCTCCTGTAGAAGGCGACAGAATGAAAACAGGAATGGACAGCAAGGGGGCTTTTAGTCTGAGGCAAACGCAGGTAGTGTGTGAGATCATACCCCAATCATCTCCAGTGTTACGTGGTAGAGGAAGAATGTGTATCTGAAAAAAGGCATTCTGTAATAAAAGGGCCTCTGTCCAAGCAGATCTTTCACAGTTCTAGTAGTCATGTTACCAGCATATGTGATTTTAAATACAATGTTCTTTCATAAATACTTAAAAAAATAGATCCCACTGTTAAAACTCTTCTAAAACCACAGATGGAACCACAATAAGTGAGCTTGTCCAAACTCATTTACACTAACTCCCACTCCAAAATGCAGTCCCACAGAGGCCCTGACTATAGAGGATGTCTTTACTGTTGTTTAGCAGTTCTTTCTCTCCACTCCAGAAACGTTCTGGAGGTAACTCGGACCCTTCCTGCTTTTTTGTGCCATAACTGAACATGACATTTATATGTAATTTCTGATACAAATTCTTCATGCTCCTCTAAAGCACTTTATCCCAGTGGAACAACGTAATGCTGAGCCAGTGTCCTGGGTTCAGCAGTAGCAGTTGTTTTCCTCCTTCTTAGTAGCTGGTGCAGTGCTGTGGTTTTGACTCTCGACCTGGGAACAGCACTGATAACACCAATGTTTTTAGTTGTTGCTCAGTAATGTTTACTCTGACCAAGGACTTTCTGAGTCTCATGCTCTGCCAGGGAGGAGAGGAAGCCAGGAAGAAGCAGAGACAGGACACCTGACCCAGACTAACCAAAGAGGCATTCCATACCACAGCACGTCATGCCCAGGATGCAGAACTGGCGGCAGCTACCCAGAACGGCTAGATTACTGCTCAGGGCGGGCTGGGTATCGGTCGGCAGGTAGTGAGCGGTTGTATTCTCTTCCCTTGTTATTTCCCTTATCATTATTATTATTGGTGGTAGCAGCAGTGGTTTGTGTTATACCTTAGTTACTGGGCTGTTCTTATCTCAACCCGTAGGAGTTAGATTCTTTCGATTCTCCTCCCCATCCCTCTGGGAGCGGGGCTGGGGGAAGGAGGCGAGTAAGACAGAGACTGTGTGGTTCTGATTTACAGCTGGGCTTAAACCACAACAGTTCTTTTTGGCGCCCAATGGGGGGCACGAAGAGTTGAGGTAACAACAGGTGTATATGTGTATATATATGTACGTACATGCATCTGATGTGTGTGTATGTATATACCTATATACATCATATATAGATATGTATATACATGGAACCCATGTCTCTCTGTGTTGCCCAGGCTACGCTGCAGTGGCTATTCACAGGCGCGATCCCGCTACTGACCAGCACGGGAGCAATTACCTGCTCCGTCTCCTGCTGACTGCTATAGCTGAACCCAGTACAGCCAGAACTGCTGTTTGTCCTCAGAACGAGGATCAGAATTTAAGTTCCGTGTTTTGAGGTTTATTCACATGCTATGCTGGGAAGAAGCATTAACACAGCAGAAATGCTGGGGAGCTGTCTGCCTCTTCTTGGGGGAAAAAAGGGGGGGGTGGAAGGGGAGAAAAGGTGGGAAGAAAAGAGGGGGGAAACAAGGGGGGACCACAGATAAAAGTTTAATATTCTATTTCATTAAAGTTTGTATATTGTTCATATTGCTGTAGTATATAAGCACTTGCCACTATGCACTAAGTGCTACCTAATAAACACTGGGTATGTACCTTTCATCTCAAACAGAACTAGAATGGGCCCACTGAAATATATGAAGTTAATTACTAAAAACCAAATGGATGAAGGAGAAAACAGTTTTTTCCAGTGCTACCAACTGCCAGATTATATGCCACTACTTCTATTAACTCTTAACCACAAAACAAATCATATTGGAAATTCAACTTTTTAAATGGTTAAGAGAGTAAGTGGGGGAGCAAAAGGACATTATTAATCTTCTAGTGAAGGAAATCCCAATGAATCCATTACTTGGCTCTCCAAGCAAAAGGCAGGGTTCTTCTGAAGCACACACAGTACGTTGTATTGACATGATAATTCCCAATCAAACTGCAACACACACCTGAAATCTTAAAATTATTGTAATGAAAGGAAGAGCCACCGCAGTGCAAATAAACGGACACCTTTTCAGAAAACTAACAGAGAAAACACATTTTATTATAGAAAAAACCCCAAAACATTTAAAATAGATACAGATGAACTCTATTGTAAAACGCGTCACAGTGAAGTCTGAGCTCTTTAAGCTACAGATCTAAAACACACACACATTTGTCTTGAGATCAGCTCTGAAACTCAAGGGTAAGTTTGAATTTTTAAGAATTATGATACACTTGGACTTGTGGTTTCTTTAGTTACCTATTATTAGCCAGAATTTAGTTGTCAAGACAACAGTTTCCACTTCTACAAAATGCTTTAACTGTAAGCAAAATGTCACATTCAATATCAAAAGTTCACCAGACTGCCCTTGTCTATAGACAGGAAATAAAGAGTATCTCCTGGCTCCGGCTGTCACCAGAACAATGGCAATCAAACACAAGGAGACTGGATATTTCTAAAAGATCACATCCACCTGGTAGAAACTGAAGGATTCAAGGTGCAGACCACCATACACAAGATCTGCTGCTGTACTTCACTTCTGTACAGTATGCTACTACACTGGCCACTCAGAAGCAGAGTATGCTATGAATGTATGTTGCAATAAATCGGATTTTACGTATTAGAGGTATTTTAGGGTATGACAGAAACACCCCAGAAAACATCATAGTGCAATGAATTTGTATTACCACAGAAATGGAACTCGAAGGAACACAGCAGGTAGCTACTGAAATATCCCATGCAGCAATGCAGGAAAAAAAAAAGGAACACGCTCCCAGAAATTAGGTCAAGCTTCGTATTATGTGAGAAAGTGAATGGACACCTAGTCATATTTTTTCAACTATGTGATGTAAGCATGTCAGCAATAAACATAATGCATATGAGTCACACCCAAGAAGGTGTAACTCACAAGGTTCTTATATATCCACAAGTCACCATTGGGAAAGCCTGACAATATGCAGTTTAGTTTTTTATAAAACCAAGTTCCTTAAGATTACATCGATTTCCTTACATTATTTTTCTCTTCAAGTTTTTTTGCATTAAAATAACCCAAACGGCACAGCAGACCAACATAACAAAATACCGTGGATATCCCCTTTATGGTCCCAGACTCAGATTCTTCACTATGTTAACTGTTCTCATGTATCCAGACAAAAAAAACACACAGCTCCTTGGAAGGGCGCAATGCAACCTGCTCCCTCTTTCCAACCATCTTCAAGTTTACGTGCCATAGATTGAAACAACAGCCTACACAAAGCATTTTCCCACCCTACTGGTGTTCATTCAACATAAGAGAACAGAAAAGGACAGAGGGAAGGAGACTCACCAGCAACTGTGCATGAAATACTCCAAAGAATTTAGAGTCAGTTATCATTAGTCACTTCATTTTAAAGACCCATGTGATTGATTTTTTCCTTTATATATAATCTATATATCCATGCATATACACCCCCCACCACACAGTCATCATCTTCCTTTGCATCACCTTGCCTCTGTAAATACATGCTTACATTAACTTTGGGAAAGCAGCTCTACCCAAAACCCCAGCCTCAGATGCAATCCTTCCCCCTTGATGGCATGCCTCATAAAATGTACAGTATTTAGTCAGAACATTTATTCTGTTGCAAGAACAGATAGCAATAAGCTACCTGAAAGTGTCAATATTAGCTCTCGTTAGCTCAGTCTGCAGGAAACCAGAATAACTCACTGGCAGCAAAACGAAGTGGAGAAGGAATAGCAAGTAGGGAAGAGAAGAAAAGAACATCGATGTACAAATAACCTCCTCAGTATGCCATACTGAGGGACATGTGGGGAAGGTGTTCAGCAAATTGGAAGCAGCCCTCTTGAACAACATGCATTTTTGTCAAGCTTCTATTTTCAGGGATACAAGCATTGTTGCCTGCATCCCTATGTTGGAACAGCTACTCACTCAGTCAAAGCATCAGGCACCCATTTCTCAAATTTAAATCCTCTTAATTAAGTATCTTGGACTCTCCTATTTAAATACTATTTTTTATTCTATCTCACAGGTTATTTTTAAGATGTGGCAAAGTAACCCCTATAATGTCGAAACTAATCATTTTGTTTGCATTAAACACTGATAAAGGATAAGAAACATCTGAATAGATTAAGTTTCCATATTTACTTCCAATCACAGTTTGAACCCTACACACCATGAAGGAAGGTCACAGTTGCCTGGGTTGTTTTTAGTCATCATTTCATACTAAGACTTTGATAAGATTTATTTATTTATTTTTTAGCTAAAAGGCATTGCCTTTTTCAGTATCTTTGATAATACATTGTAAGCATCACATAAAAACTGAAAAATGGCAGCAACTGACATTGCAATTTTTGATCCCTAACAATGAAACAAAGATCTTAGATGCTCAAAATACACTGATTCTTAAGCATAAGCGATAAGCAGTATTATCACACTGTGTTAATACCCTTGTGGTCCTGGTTTTAGGAAAGAACAATCTTTTCTACTCGAAGTCTTTTTCTACTAACCATCTTCTTCTATATCTGGCATAACAAATATAAGAAAATCACCACAAATCTGTGCACACTGCTAAAATTGTTTTGCTACCACTTCTCTTCCAAAGAGCCACATTCAAAAGACTTTCTAGCTGCTGGGATCCTTCCATGCAGTCTACTAACCTTAAAGCAGATTTTGTTTTCCCCTTACATACACCTCAAAGCATAAAATACCAAGGTAAGCATTCCCAACACTTTATGGGAAGCAAATCTCAATGTGTTCAGTAACCCTCCTCACATCAAGAGGACCTACACTTGCACAGACACAACATGTAATAGCATAAAACATGAATACATGTTTTCCCTCACAGCCATGAGCAGAAGTACAAATTGGAGTATATCCCACACTTTCTGCTATGAACACAGACTTAGGTATAAAAGAAGAATCTGTCTAGAGAGCAGTCAACATATTTTCCTGGTTATAATCTCGCTTGTGAACAGCGAGCACAGCCAGCCACCAACAGCACTACAGGATTCCTGCAGAGTTGGGACCAGTAAATGTGCTTTCCCCAAAACCACATATAGGAAATACTTAATTTATGCTCAACCATCCGGTAAGTTGAGCAGAACTGGGGAGGGAAGAAAAGCATGTTTTATAAAAAAATTAAACTAAAAAACCTATAAAAGTATTATGAACAAAATCACACCACTGTGTGTTGGTTTATAGACACATTTCCATCTCTTCTGCTTTCCCTGTTTTCATGACAACTTGAAGTTTGGGTCAGGAAGAGGCTGCTGGGGCCTTCTGGCTGTTCTGGGTTGGTTGTTTTTTTTCTTAAATACAGAATCCAAACCACAGGACCAGACTGATGTCTTCCAGTGAAATACATAGGACTGTCCCCCTGAAACTTGTGTGTGTCCCCCTTGCAGCCTTTAATGAAACTGAGAGCAAAGTTGGTGGCAAACAGGTGGCAAAGTCTGCCACTTCTCTGCCACTTTGGCAAGGTTTCTTGTATTAGCAGGATGACATGAGCTCTACGTGCCACAGAGTCCAAAGTGACTGAACTCAAGAAGGCTACTTGAATACTCACAAAATCAAGTCCAGACCTGGCACCCAGGAATCTCCTACTTAGCTAAAACTCCCAGAGTTTGTGGAACTGTCTGAACAGCAGTTAGAGGAAGAATAAAAATAGCGACAAGAAGGCCTAGAAGTCATCCTGGTGGTTCTGGGTGGCAGATGGCCCTCTACAGCAGCCAGTTTAATTAAATAATGTATGGAGCAAAAGCACGTAAAATAACACAGGAAATGGAGGCTTGTTCCTTCCTTGAACACTTGAGATGTCACGAATCTAACAGCTGCTCATGCAAAGAGAAGAAAAAGAATAAGTGATTTTTTTTTACAAAGTTATTACAAGCCTCTGCAATATATACTTCATGTTGGGCTGTTTCGCTTGCCTTTTTTTAAGTCCTTGCTCTAGTTTATACTGGGTTTCAAACATTCATGAACTTTCAAGTTTCCCATACATTACCTTCATTTTAAAGGCTCCAGACAAAGGAAAACATGTTTGTGAAGCTAACTGATGTATTTAGATGCATTATAGGCACATTTGGGTTTTGAGTTATCCATACTGCTCTACCCTGTTTTTCAGTAACTTTCAATTATACAGGGGCACTGTATTTGTACTACTTATCTTCTATAGGCCATCTAAAAATAAGACAAAAACCAGTTATAATTTCTAATTTATTGAACATTAACAGACAAAATGACGTTTTCAGACAAGCTAATAAGTTCCCAACTACTATGCTTAACTAAAAAAATGCAAAAAAAATGAGTATTTCATGGTCAGCTCTTTGCAGGACAATTTGACACCACACAGAGAATAGAGTGATCGCAGCACAGGCACAGAACTGCACAGGAGATTGCACAATGATACTCCTGCCACTTTTATCAGTTTGGTGGGTTTACATTCTGACACAGTTTTGGTGAAAACAGACATATCTGATTACAACATGACTTGTTTATCCAGCAGCACATAAGGTTTTGACTGTAAAAGTGACGTGCATGCAATTTACTTTGATATGAAAAACCTTGAACAAAAAGAAACTGTCAGCAATCAGACAGAGAAACAGAAAGCAAAAAGGTGGCTAATTGCTTGGCAGACCTAAAGAGCAAGTACTTAAAAACAAAGTGAGTGTTTTCATATTGTCTACCATTTCTAGTGGGACAGACTTGATAACTCACTATAGGTTGTTCCACTACTGGAGTTAAGACACTGTGTGCATCCCTAACTGTATATTCAAGGTCTAGCCCACATTTGATACGCTGGAGGGAAGGAATGCCATCCAGAGGGACCTTGTGACATGCTTGTGAGGTGGGCTGATGCCAACCTCATGAAGTTTAACCATGCCAAGTGCAAGGTCCTACACCTGGGTCGGAGCAATCCCAGGCACAGCTACAGGCTGGGCAGAGAAGAGATTCAGAGCAGACCTGCAGAGAAGGACTTGGGTGTGTTGGTCGATGAGAAAATGAACATGAGCCGGTTTCAGTGTGCACTCGCAGCCCATAAAGCCAACCGTATCCTCGGCTGCATCAAAAGGAGAGTGACCAGCAGGTCAAAGGAGGTGATCCTGCCCCTTTATTCTGCTCTCGTGAGACCTCACTTGGAGTACTGTGTGCAATTCTGGTGTCCTCAACATAAAAAGGACATGGAACTGTTGGAACAAGTCCAGAGGAGGGCAACAAGGATGATCAGGGAACTGGAACACCTCCGGTATGAAGTTAGGCTGAGAAAGTTGGGGCTGTTGAGCCTGGAGAAGAGAAGGCTGCATGGAGACCTCATAGGAGCCTTCCAGTGTGTGAAGGGGGCCTATAGGGATGCTGGGGAGGGACTCTTCATTAGGGACTGTAGTGATAGCACAAGGGGTAATGGGTTAAAACTTAAACAGGGGAAGTTTAGATTGGATATAAGGAGGAAATTCTTTCCTGTGTAGGGTGGTGCGGCACTGGAATGGGTTGCCCAGGGAGGTTGTGAATGCTCCATCCCTGGCAGTGTTCAAGGCCAGGTTGGACGGGGCCTTGGGTGATATGGTTTAGAGCGAGGTGTCCCTGCCCATGGCAGGAGGGTTGGTACTTGATGATCTTAAGGTCCTTTCCAACCCTAACTATTCTATGATTCTATTAATGTTGAAATAACCTGTTGGCTCTTACATCATTCAAGCCTATCGCACATTCAAGCTCATAGAAGAAATTTCCAAGGCGAAAGTCATTCCTCTTTTTCTCTTTTCTAAGCCTTTTTTCTTGTAACTTAGGTAGCATAAAGATTATAACGCAAAATAGTGCCACACAGAAAACACTCAGCATCGAGCACAAGGACTTTTCAAAGTCAAATATTTGTATGCATCCCTTTTGTTGTTTGGGTTTTTTTTAAACTATTTTTAATATCCAAGTACAAAGACAAACTCACTGTGAGACCCAAGCAACAGCATTCCAGAAATTACTCCAGGAAGATGTATCAACATCCTGTATCCCCTTTATTCTTCAGTTAGCATATGTTACAAAGATATTTTAGTACACATAAACTAAACCGGAGAAGACAGTGCAATTTTATGTTAATTACTTCAGCAGAAGTCAAGCACGTAATCTTTTGTAACACAACACTTTCGCATAACTGGACAAGAACACTTAATGACAAGAAAATCATATATGCATCAACACATATGAAGTGCTAGAAGAAAGAAAACACTTGGCTAATGGGAAACGGACTTGCTATAGCCAATATTATGCTCTTCAGAAGCAAATTAATAATCTCAGTTTATTATTAGCCTCAATTTAAAGTGAACAGACACACAAAATGGGTCCAAAATGATTAGGTTTCTGTATAAGTCTTCTTCCATTTGTAGGAACGGTGGAACTACATAGGATTAACAGCAGGCAAACAAAACTGGGAAAACAGGCAGTAGGAGAGATTCAAAAAACCCACACAAAAAATGAGGATCTTGCATAGTGTCTGTTTATGTAAGAAATGAAGAAAAGATTAATATTGCTAGCTATCAAGTCTGACAATGTGTGTTCAATAGCTTAGGCCAATCAGGAAAATAAGTCATCTTCTATATAATAAGATGCACGCTTACACAGTGAAACCAATATGAAGAAGGATAAAACAACAAAATAGAATGAGGCCTCAGAACAACAGTTTAGTAACCTCCCTAATCAAGTTCAAAATTTGCAGTGGAAATGCAAAGCAAAGGAGCTTAAAAACAAACCAAAACAACGACAAAAAAAAAAAAACCAAAACAAATAAATGTAACTAAATAATACAAAACAAATCTCCCAAACAAGAAGTTTTCAGTTCTTGTCAGACATACGCCTGTGGATCTCTTTTCCATCAGAAGATCCGATGCATCAAACCAGAAATATTTCTAGTAAAGTCTCATTTTGCCGACACTAATCATGAAATAAAAGCTGAAATAGGCATTTTATAAAGTAGGAATTTTACAATATTTCCTAACATTATAACTTTTCAGTCTAAATTATTTTTTCACTTATTTTTCATGGTATCATACAAGACTACAGAATGCATTGATCCACTATGAATGTAATTTCTGTGGAAAAGTGCAAAAATACTTTTATCATTCTGTTTTAAAACAATCAAGTTTTCATACAGGAAGCTTTCCATCAAGACGAAAAATCCCTTTGTCACTAAAAGCTTACTCAATGTTACTCTGACCCATTGGAGTTACCTCTAAGAGGTCTTCTATGTTCTTATAAGATGACTTGGAACAGACTCTTTGATTGTGTTTTATTTAACAATGGACAGTAACCCTGTGACAAAAGGAATACACACAAACCCAGATACATTCTTAGCAGCTGTTTCACTTCTCAGAAAGTAAACTCCAAGATTCTTTATTAATTGCACAGCCAACACTTAGACATTACAGAGAAGAGAACATCTCAAGGACATAAACCAATGTTGATTACTTTAAACAGATGCAACAGCTTCTGGATACTCATGAGATGGCAACTCCCACTTGCAGTAAGAGTTCATGCCAACTCTGCTCTTTTTTGGCACTTACTCGGAATCTTTAGAATTAAGGTCCTCTTTTTTCATACTTTATTTTCTTCCCCTTGACCTTTACTGCACTTCTGTCCAAACACAAGTAACTCAAAGCATCCAAAAAAAAGAAAGAAAATTAAAACTGAGTTTTGACAATGAAGATTGAAATAACAAATTTCTAGTTTCAAAATGATTTCCGAGAAAAGCCCTTGGCCTATTACTGCTGGTTGGACTAGATGAACTCTAGAAGGTTCCTTCTGACCTGAATTATTCTATGATTCTCTTTGTTTTACTAGCAGATGAAGCAAGAGTAAGTACAGTTCACCTCTTAGATCTCTGTTTTGCTTCACCAACTCTACACTGCTCCGTGGAATTGTCCCGATTTTACTTTCACGTACTTTTTCAGCTTAGAGCTGCTACTATGCCCACACACAAAAAACCCCATTCACACCTGTAAGAAGAGAGGCCCCTAGTGTACAGCCAAGAAACAATTTTTTTCTGTGCCCTATTTTGGGCCCACACAGATTCATTTCTTCTTGGAAGTTCACTAAGTATTGTTTTTGTTTCATGTCCACACATTTTTAAACAATGACTGTCAGGTAAAATTTACCAAACTCAATAGACAGAACTGTGTTGGCTCCAATCAATACCAACTGCTGTATTTAGAAAAAGCTCTCAATTCCCACTGTGCATGCAAACTCCCTTGCAAGATACGAATGAAGATTTACTGATGGACCTAACTGTATAGGGGGTTTGTCTGAATAAACATATGCATTTTTCTACATTAAATTCACCAGATTACCTCAACACAGATTAATGCAATTCCCATTAGCATGAAACATTTTATTCACCTAGATTTGCATTTCTCCTGTTGGTTTGCCTCCTCCTCAACGCAACTCTGACTCACAGACAGATTAGAAATCAGATCAGCCTAGAATTTGCAAAAGTGACTTGGCCTATGTGGACCACAAAGAAATGACAGAGCATCTGGAGAAAAAAGTATCAATGAGTCAGTCCTGATGTGCTTTTCACTACCACAGTAAGAACAAACAGTACCTGAAGTTTACAGGGCTCCTCTTCCCCCAGTACATTTTTGCTGGAGCTCTGACTTTGCAGGGCCATCTGAGAATACAAATATATAGAACATGCATATCGAAGACTGTGAACCCCTTAACCTTGAATAAACATTTCTATTAAAGCCACTGAGTGAAATAATCACCTGGTTTATTCCATGTAGCGGGGTAAAATGTTTACATGACAGTTAGATCTCTGACTGCTGCAGGAGGAAATCCTCACACAACTGCATGTGCTAAAATAATACCCTAAAGTAGTAACAGCATGATTGGATTTCTAAATGCATCTAAGGTCACCTAGGTCTTGTGTCTAGTCTGTTGATCCCTGTGCCACCCAGACACCTGCACTGCATGGACAGGGCTTCCCGCACAAGAAGGCTGGAGCAATCTCCTGACAATGTGCTCACTCAGAATTTGGGAGTGCAACATCCTGGAGTAGATAAACAGATCAAACCCATCAAGCCACAGACTTCCTGACATTCTCCAGAATGGGCAGGGGTATTTTTCTCCAGAGCACGGATGTTTTGGTATTAATTTGAACAGGGAGGAAAGCTGGAGCCAGCTATGCAGAAACATCTAGTCAAATAAATACGTCATTAAGCTAACTAGCTGCAGGATTGTCTAGCAGATGGATGACATCTTGGTTGCTAGTGGAACACTTTTCTATAGCCTCGTTTGAGGCAGACACATATGGCTTTCCCAAGCATTGATGCAAGCTCCCAGATGGACTAGATCACTGCTGACACCTTATTATAAACCCCAGAGAAGAAAGAAAGGAGTACATTTTTTGAATCACAACAGAGGACTCTGAAATATTCAGACTTCCTCAAATTCAAATTTACAACAAAATATCTGAAATTCTTTCTGTTGAAAGAAGCTACTTCTAACCAGGTACAGAAATGCTTTATTAAGGGTGATCAGAAAAGCCTTGAAGAAACTTAAGAAAATCCTTAACATGTATATCATTAGTACATATATGGAGTTACAGCTATTACACCTCTAAGGATGCAAAAAATTATCTGCTGTGCAGCTGTTACTGACACCAAAGAGCTTCCATCTGGAATTCCTTGACTGGGTTCGAAGGGGAAAGGAAAGAAGAGGAAGCCACTTAGACATTACAGAGACATGACGTCTCTGAAATGTCTGCACCTAAAGAACTACCAATGAAAGAAAGAGAAGTCTAGCTACAGAAGCAACAGGAAAGCTAGCAGAAATCTATGGGAGATGATAGGATCAGTTGCATGCAGCATTTATCTTTTGGTAGGTGCCAGAGACACCTGACAATATCTCACATACAATTGGACTATGTTATATTCCACACACTAAGTTCAGAAACAAGTATTCTTTTGATGTTTTTACACTGTGAAAAGAGACTATTCTTAGAATCCAATAAGAATTTTAGTCTTCTTCATCCAAACCTAAGACTCCAGCGACCAGGATGATGACTTATTATATATTTTCTCATCTCTAGTATCTGTTACACCATGTAAACCAAAAAAAGTCCGAACTTTCATAAGCCTGTGACAAAACTTCTCCATTTCAAAAACAAGTCACTCTCTGACCCCAGAAACATATTAGGAATTCTGTACATTCATGAGTCAGGGAAATGCTTAAGTTACTAAAATTTATCTGCCTCCACTGCAGTGGCCATAAACATAACAAGTATGCAAACATCTTGGAAGCATCAGCTAAATGTACAGCAGCTAATATATTGTAACTCATTTTCCTCTTCATTTTCTAAAAGGACAAGTGTGGTTTGGGTATCAGATCTGTTCCCAAGCTTTCAGTCAGAGCTTTTACGGTGGCTTTATCTTCTTGACCAACTGAAAAGTTCAGAAGGTTTTTCTCATAGGGAGAATACAACAACCTTTGAATCATCCTATATAATAGAATGTTTATAAATAAAAAGTCACAGGTATCCTTTTCCTCTTTAAAGAAAAAATATAATCCCTACCTCCATCACATTATGGACCTCAACAGGAACGTCCAGGTAAAATCTCAGTTTTGAAAGGGTCACTTAAAAAAGGGCATAGGTAGAACAGAATTTACAGCTATGTAGACTGCAGTTGCAAGTACTTTAACTGGACAGTTCCTTTTCTCTGCAATACAACTGTCCTGGGAGAAAAGTTCCGCTGGACAAAACCAGCAAAAAGATGACAATTATCTCACTTCTTTCTCAGAACCCTGAAGAATATAGGCTCCACCATTCACTTTAACCTGCTGGAATATAAAAGCTTCTCTATAATCTTGCTTTTATGTAAATTTTCCTATGCAAGACATAGGGAAGTGCAACTTGCACACCTCTGTGGTCAGGGCTGACATGACAGGGCAACTTAAAGCCTTCTGGCAACAGAGGCTTTGGCTCCCCCCGAGGTACTCCTTCAGACTGAAAAGAAAGGGGAAAAGAGATATTCATTGTCATGCATGAAAGCATAATGAAACACAGCTCAGATCAGACCTAGCCAGTGTCTGGGCTGCAAGATAATTTTCCAATATTATTAATTAATCTCAAAGCAGACAAACGCAAAAAAAAAATCTCATTTTCTACCAACTGAAGGCCTCAGTTTACAACTGTCAAATGGAACAGATTTTTCTTTTTCCTCTCAGTTCTACTCTTCAGAGGACTGACAGTTTCAATATGTAGATAGAGAAGATCATTCCAGGCCCCCAAATCTGAGGTGATCCAAAGGGATTTCATCAGACTTTGCAGAAGACTTTGCATGCAGGCTGTTCAAGGAAACCAGATGTTCCTAGAAACACAGTGTCCCTGGTCATAAAGTGCAATCCTTGGCAGTCCATCTCCATGCCGAGGACCCTGAAAACACCAGGCCTCTGGCCAAAACACAGTTCACCAGGAATCAAAGACAGGTTATTCCTTATCTGATTTCAGCGAAAGTCTGTCACATCTAAATCATTTGCAATGAAACATCCCGAGTTCAATGAACTCCCATTTTCTGATAAAATTACGTTCACTTGAAAGTTTGCAACTAGCTCCATCTAAGATGCCTCTTAAGAGCAGCATCATGAAAACTGATCAATAGTAAGGGACATGGAGGAAAGTTGAGATCAATCAGGTAGGGTATAAGGCACTGAAGTTAAAGCATGGTAAATATCTAAGACAAGAGTCTCTCATTTATATACAGATGGGTTTAGATCACTGTAATTTAGCTTATGTTCTGAATAATGTTCTCATTCAAATGTAAAATTACCATTGATTGATTCAAGCTAAATATATAAGGCTGCTCCACGTTCAACACAGCATTCACACACTAGTTTAACATACTTTAACATATACATCTTGACTCAACACTTCAAGTGATTTGCTTTGGTGTCTCCATGTAGACATGATTAAAGGCTTTTATCTCCAACCTCTAACAACACCCAGGGGAAAACAAGGAATGGGAAAAGACAGACTGTTGATGGTTGCATATTCAACTGAAGAATAACTCCTTTCAAAAGACACTTTCACAATATCCTACACCTCTAACTCCCACTCTACAACCCGTAGAGGCCCTCTTCTTCCTCTCTGTATTTCTTTTAATTCCTCTTGGTTTGCTATGTTCTTAGGTAATTTCAAACAAAATCAAAAAGACTCATGAACTAAATGCTTCCTAACTCATTACTATGCATTATCATCACTAACACACATCAGCACTATGATACTTTTTCCCTGAAAATTACCTACCAACCTGCAGAGAACGATAAAATGGTTAGGATTGGAAAGCACCTTAAGATCATCTAGCTCCAACGCTGCTGTCATAGATTATTGGAGCTTTCTACTGTAGAATCTTTATATTATTCCAGTCATTTTCATCAAAAGGCCGCAAGGATCATTAGGTCAGAACAGTGATGTTCACATACAGCTGTGGGTTAGAATCCTCATCCCTGTACCCACTGCAGGTGATCTCCTCTTGCAACTAAAGAGATGTTTATCTCCCTAATCCCTCGGACACTAATCCCTACACTAAAAAGTGATACCACTGTTGCTATCAATCTAATAAGGCGCTGTAAGAATAAACATATTTGTAAAATGCTTCGATGAGAAAGCTTTGCCATAAGGTGCTAAGTAGAACAGGTCAGATAAAGCACACATTTGACAAACACTGGCAGTATTTCTGTTCATCAACAGATGGTAGCTTCAAAAAAAAATATTATTATAAGCTATAAGAAAGCAGGCACCAAACACTACCTGTATTCAACACTGTGCAAGCTGCTTTGATTGGATAGATGGATCACATGTTAGGCTTCCCAATTAAATAAGGGTAACTCTAAATTTAAGCCATTTTAAGTGAAAATTGGGTACTTGCAAAACAATCTCAAATGTGCTGCTTCTAGAAACCTGTTATGAAGGTTATTAAAACAGTAAGAGGAATGTGAAAGGATCACATATATGGAAAACATCCTCGGTTGAAATATTCACTCCACTACCCATACAAGTTTGGTGAGAAATCATAGTCAACACAAAGGTTTTGTGAAACAAAACACCTACACATGAGCTGCACTGGCCAATGGAGGCTATTAGTCAGGCCAAGTCTAGCTTTTGTATGACCAGGTGCAATCTTTAATGTAGGAGTGCTGTGTCTTATCTGCATGCACTTTTACAAACACTCCATTTCATTTTGCTTAACACCAGGTAAGCAAAACCTACAAAACCAGTCATCCATTAAGGTGAAATTATAAAAAGAACACACTCCAATTTGGTATTTCACAGAAGACGCCAGTTCAACAGCTATGGAGATTAAGTTAGGCTATTTATAAGTGTTCCTCACATCTTCTCTCCCACACCTTCTGCTACGCTCCTCCACTCTGACCCACAGGGCAGAAGCCAGGCAACTCACCTTTGTTTTATGAAAATCCCAAGCAAACCATGGCAAACGTCCAGTTGAAATTCTATATAATACAGGCCAAAATATGCTCTATGAATTAGCATCACTTCACTCAGTAGCTAGTGGTTAAGCAAAAGCAAAAACTGAAGCAATACCATTTACACCCAACAGTTAAGAAACACTGCTACATTTAGGCAATTACATAAAGTACATCCCTACTAGATAGAGGACTAACAAATTCATAGTAATTCTTGCTTCATGTGTCATTAACACCTAATGGAATGTTTAAAGGTATTTACAAGTCCAAAGTAATAATGGATCACTCTTAATTAACACACAGTAAAAATTTCATGAAAGTCTCAGTGGAAGAAGGAGGTTGTTAAAGAGATTGCTTCATATCTTAGTCACAGACTGCCCCCTCCTTTCCCTCTATGAAACAGAGAACAAGTAGGTTACAGGTATGAGAAACCAAAATAATAGGCTCAGCTACACAGCATAAAGAGATAATAAAAAAAAAAATAAAAAAAAATCACACTTTTTCCTTCTAATAATCTTTGAAATCAAGAAGAGTGGAAGTTGAGTCCAAAAAATAGAACACTGTTTGAAGATGCTTGCAAGTACTAGATGCTGAAAATTAAAGACGAAGCACAGTAGCCTTATACTGGCAAATGCCAGATAACACTAGCAGATGAGTCAACACTTATTTTAGAATTCTGAGTAAATATCAGGATTTATCCAGAAGAAAACATTGTTTTCCAGCCTTCCCTCAACATGGGAGCGATTCTAGATTTTACTTCATTAAGCATTAACATTCATTCTAACAGAAACTCTAACAGAATTCAGTATTGTCTTCTAAAATCACAACTTAAATACATTCAGTGGTCAAAGATCATGATAGAATCGTTCAAACCTCAAGGTACTTATCATACAAACATGTACAAGAGCAAACCTTTTACAATTTCAGAACACAGAAACAAAATTAAACTAAATACAAGAAGAATGGAAATCTCCAAATGTGCCTTTTACAAGCAATAGCAAGTTCAATATTGTGACTACGGTTTTTCTTCAGAAGCAGATTTCTTACTGATTTTCAACAAAAAGGGTACTGGGTTGTTTAGCATGGAAGAAATCAAGAGCACTAGGAGATGGAAACACAGTGAAATTCCTACAGACACTTCATCAATCCACTCCATTCTGATGCGCAGCATTTGAGTAGAGGGGCTTTCCTAGGAGATACTATTCTGCTTTTTAGAAGAAATCCTAAACACATGCTAGCTTAAAAATGTGGGTACAATGTCCACCACTCTCACCACTTGTTTTCCCTGTCCTGTAGACAGCTAAGAGACAGTGTCAACACAGATAAAACTTTGCAAAGGTCCCCTTACAACTGTCAAAATACACTTGCCCTTTTTTCCCCACTACAACCATCATTAAAGTCAAATGACTTTAATATTTTCATTTATCATCTCAGTGAAACCAAACAAAATCATATAGGAGCATCTGGATTACAATTTAGTCCCACCAAAAAGTACATATCAAGTAGCTGCCAGCATTCTAATGAGTAAAATTCCTTGAGAGGAACAGTTCCCCAAAACTGTAAAATACACAACTGAAACTTACACTGAAAAGCAAGTTACAAGCATGCACATTTCCAATTCAACCATGCACAAAAGTTCCTCCCTCGTAGGAGAATGAGTTAGGATTTTAAAAAATATTTTCAGTCAAGCCTACCAACAGAACGTTTATTTATGAATTTATTTACATAGGACTAATGCTTTTTTGGCTGTGTAGGGGAAAGACTAAAACCTGGGGAAAATGATGAAAAAGATTATGCTTTAAATGTCTGAAATAGTGTTCAGTTCAGATATAACTAAGTTTGCTTTATCAGTTTCAACCTTTAAGACTAAATATTTGATTCAACACAAAACAATGTATTCTCTTTATAATGGCACTCTCATGGAAAAATGCCTCAGCTTAGCCCATGACATACTTTTTAACAGTTACCTAACCATCAGAGAGTCTATTACACCTGCAATTCTACTTAACACCTCACAAAACATAAGAGGAGTGGTATCAAGCAGAGCCACACACCACAGGTTTATACTGAGCTTAAATGTTCTAACAGCAGTAGTTTATTTATCCCTGCCATGTAACTTTAACGGTCTTTGTGTGTGGATGCTGGTAATCACTGACTTCCATTGTCCCCTAAATTGTCTAATGACATTTTCAAATGCTTTTTAGTTTTAGCAGATAATAAATCATAAAAATCACTAACATTTGCCATCCTCTGCTGGCACGCTCCTCAAAAACTAGCCCCCCCTAACTCATACATTACATTCATAATGAAATGTATTCCTGTGAGAACACAGCTACCTCGATGCAGAGTATCCAGTCTCCTGTGCCCAATGACCTTCCAAAATCCAGCAGTAAGGATTTCTGATCAGTTCCTCTGCAAGATGCAGACATTAAACATAAATTATGGGTGTGGATGTGTAGCCTACCCAACCCTCTCTCCATCACACGCAACTCCACCCCCCAGCTTCTTTGCTGGTTTTCATGCAGATTTGTGCCAGACATTCAGCACCCTCATTAAGTGGTGTCTGGCAACTTGCCTAAGTTTTAGTGGGTCCTGGGAATGCCAATATATTAACCAGAGGACTTTCTGCATACCCTTGAGAAATTTTATTCTAGCAAAGTCAACCATTTGGCACAAATAAAACTTACTTCAAATCTAGGAAAGCTCTTCATTGGCAATAGGAAGAGAAACTGCATTTAGATTCTTCTTAATTTCTGTCTCCTATCTGAAAGGGAAGTTTGATGTAGAGCAAGATCATCCAAACATGGTTTAAAAAGTCAGGCTGCTGTCTGTAGTAGGATTTTAGAGACAAGAAAGTCAGATATGAACAACACAGGCACAGCACAACATCAAGAAAATGATTCATTTTCCTTCCCTTGTCTCTTGTGACCAAAATAATCTTAATCAGGGAGATTAAATTTACCCGTTATTATGCTGAGTGATAATGAATGGTGATACAGGGACTTGCAAATTTCCACCGCTTAACTAAACAAAAAGCATTTAGTAAAATTCATCTACATCTACCATATTCCAAATATGCTAAATCAAAGCATACACTACTGAAATGCATATATTAAATAAATATAGATGATGAATACAAAGACATTTTGCCATCATGAAATACAGAACAGACTGTAATGCTGTCATCACTTATTCACCTGCAAGCATTCTTGTGACTGCAGTACCCTTACAGCTGCTATTACTCGACAGTCTCAGAAGTAAGCAAATAAAACTCCTCTGTAAAATAACTTAAATTTCTCCTTCAAATCGAATGTTCAGAAGAACACAATGAGAAAAAAGGACCAGTATCTTTCCTTTACTGGAATATTGTGCCTGTGTGGCACATAGAAGTAGTTGAAGTACAGTGGACAAATGTGTCATTATTTCATTCTGAGACCATTTCTGCAGATTTTTACACCTAGAGAATCCCAGTCATTTCAAGAAGTTGCTCAGGCAATCTGCTATCCTTTACATATTGCTACCGATTATTATTAGAAAGTGCTTCAAACTGACATTTATTGCAAACTCATCATGGTTTGTGCAAAAACTTGCCGACTTCCTGATAAGCAGCTCCCAAAACTCACGATCCATTTAAAATGACCAATTAGCACCAGAGATGTAGCAAGAATCAATTAAAATCAATTCAATTCAAATGTTTTAGCGTATGTATTAGAAGTCTGGCAAAAGTAAGATTATGTTTGGTGGGAAAGAAATTTTTAGCTATCTAGGCTGCCTTTGCTTAGATATCAACCTTCTAGGCAAGACGGCTATTCTTAAAAATAGCTGTCAACTGAGAGAAGAAAATGTATATGCATGAATCATTTCACTACAGGGTTGGATTCCCAGCAACTGATGCACCACTGTTCTGGCATCGGTGCCTCTAACGAGCAGCTGATACTAGCTTGGTGCCATTGAAGAATTTCACGGTTACCACAGAACCAATCTGCAGGAAAATTCATGCCTAAACTCCTAGAAGTATCTGCGTTCTGTAACTGGCAATTCACTTGCAAGGAGCTGTTTTAAACTATTAGAAACCTGACAGAGAAAAACTTTTCCAAGACCACTCACAAGTTAAATGCATCAAACCACGTCTGCTGATGCGAGAGCTGTTGGGCAGGCACACGCTAACACTTCATTTCTCTTTGAGATTATATCGACTAGAATTACTTTTAAGATACCTCTGTATTATTTCCACAATCATTTACTTCTTTCTGGCACATCACATCCTTAAAGTATTCCAAATTATTTCAGAGAGCGTCACTGAGACGCAGCTAGCTCTTGGTGGTAAGGCAGCAGTCATTAGACAGGATACTGCAGACAGCTGTGGAAAACACAACTAAATTTTGGCCAAGAAAATTGGAGAGAGAACTTCTCTCCCCTACCCTCTCCCACAACCACCCACCTCCCAAAAGACATGGTACCTTCAGTACACAGAAAGCTAACAACTCATCTTTTTATGTCTTATACAGAGAAAACAGCATCTTACTACTTAATAAATGCACGGGTTAGTTCTAAATTCTTCTACTGTCCAATGGTTTTACCTTTACCAAACTCACTACAACTGTGCTTCAGTCCTGAACCCGAGTTTCTTTCTACTTGCGTAAGTTCTCAAGCCTAAGATGCTGAAGACTGAAATTCAAACTTCATCAGTCAAACACTGCCTAGTGCCTGTAATGTTTCAATTAACATAAACCAATGGCCTGAAATATACTGTCACACACTGTTAGCTCATTCTGTATTATACATTTATCATAATTTAGGCCTGCACAGGCATCTGAATTTACTGGAAAATACTGATATGCCTTAAGTGCATGCAACACTGATTTTCACATACCTAAAGAGTCAGAATTAAACACGTTGCTATAAACATAGATTATATAAAATTAGGTATTTTTACTTCTATAGTAAACTTCTATACAACTATAGTTGACATGTTCCAATATAAGTTGTCCTCTCACTGGTCACTTCACATATAACAGTAACTTAATACCTGGTGCTAAAACACCAGTACAGCTATAGATGCTCACAGTACCATTACTACATCTGCTAATATGGACTAGTGGATGCTGATTAGATTGTTCCCCACCAGTGCACTGGTATTCCAGTGAAACTTCCCCTTCCATTTACCACCACTAAGCCATAATATTTATATGCTCATTAGTGGAACCATACACGTGTGCACCACATGCACAGTTATTCAATTCTACTCGATAGTGAGTCCATCATGTGTTATTTGAGCAAGTCCGGATCATCACACAGAGTAGATTTACCAAAACATTAACATCGGAATGAAACTGGAGGACACAATACAATTTTTGTCTAACCAAAATACTCAGAGCTTGAAAGATGAAAACCAAAAGACACTTTCCAGAGAGGAAGATTACTGTACTTACGCAGCATCTCTGGTCTTACCTCATCTATGCCTACCAGTAATTGCCCCTTGGGCTTTCTCACCAGCAAAAACTCTCTCCCTTTTCGGCTAGCCTGAGATATACATTGCTGCATACATTTCACTCTTCATGTTATGTGGTGCACCTTTCCAGTTCACAAACATTTTAATGCAAGATTATTTTGTCTGTAAGAACACACAAACCTCTTAAGAGTTCTCCCTCCTGAGAAGAAGATGCCTGTGGTTTAGATCTATAAACTTTTCTAACACCAAACACTATTTCTAGTACCATATAAAATCATTCACCAGATTTCTGTTCTCTCACACAATCTTTGTTTGCTATTCAGAAAAGGTTCTGAATGACAAACAAAAAAGTCCCACTAAAACCTTTATCATTCTAGGTGTTCAGTTAAGATCTCGTAACAAAAGTTACTTTTCCATTTTGCCTGTTTCCTGCTTATTCTTTAGAGAATTTAAACCTACCCACAACGGTGTGTGTGCCTGTCTCTGCAGCAAGCATCAGCTCATAAACCTACGCATAACTACCTACCCACCTATATGATGGATAACTTGGCAACACCATTCACAAATTTGGGATGCGCATATTCAATGCAAACAATGCAGGCAGACGTCAGGTACAGAGAGGCAAAAGACAGCCTTCTGCTGATAAACTTTCCTTAAAACACAAACAACTAGAACAGGCATTTCAGTAAATGTAGGTCACTTGCGGGTGAGCCTGGCAGCCACGCCGCTGATTCTCCTCCCTATAAAAGTTGCCCGCTTGGACCCGGGCGCAGTCTGCCGCGCAGCCATCTCCGTTAGAATAGGGATCTCTCCCGCACCGCCACCGGGACTGCCCACAGCGCTGTATCGCATCAATCCCGAGGCCAGACGAGGTGAGCGGCCAGACGGAGCTGGAAGTATTTACTTGTGAGCAGCGGGAGAGGACGTGCCGCACGCTCCCTGCTCCCCAGCGCCCTGCCCGCCGCCCCGGCTCCACAGCCCCGCTCGCCTCCGTTGCGGGGGTCTCCCCGCCGTGCTGCCGGTCCCTGCTCCTGCCCCGGCCGCGGGGTGCAGTGGCGCGGCGGCAGGCAGCGAGTGGCGGGGTTGCCGGCGGGCAGGCCGCCTCTACGAACGCCGCTACCTGTCACCGCTGCCCCTCACTCCGGCCACTGCCGTCAGACAGCCCCTCAGTAACACCCTCCGCTCCCGCCAGGGCACCTGGGGGGGGGCCGCGGGGGGACGCTCTCAGCCCGACCCCGGCTGTGAGGGGCTGGGGCGCCCCCGCCGCGGGAGGGAGTGCGGGCGCTGGCGGAGTCCCCCCGCAGCCGCCTCTCGCTCCCAGGTGTCCAACTCGGGCCTCCCGGCACTTTCCCTGGCACTTTCCGCGGCGGCGCCCCCCGCCCGTGCCCGTCCCCGCCGCGGCGGGCAGCACTCACCTCCCGCCGGCCCCCGCCGCTCGCCGCCGCGCGGGGCTGGCCTCCTCCGGGGCGGACGGGGCGCCTCGCCGCCTCCCCCTGCCTGTCTCCGGCAGCCTGTCTCCCTGCGCTGAGACTGTGCCTGCCTCCAACTCATCCCCAGCCTCTCCGCCTCCCCCCCCGCCCTGCCCGCTCCGCTGGCTGCCGCCTGTCTGCAGAGAGTCTGGCTCTGGCGGACGGGCGCGGGGGCCGCCGGCGGGGGGGGGGGGGGGGGGGGGGGCGGCGGCGCTCCCGCCCGGCCCCGCAGCCCACACTGACACCTGCCGGGCGGATGTGTGCCGCCGCCGCACAGGGGCTCGGCAGCGGCGGGTGGGAGCCCCGAATCACCCCGGAGCGGCTCCTGAGGGAGCTGCCGCCTCTGCGGGAACGGCCCCGCTGCACCCGTGCTAGTGCTGCTGCTGCTGCAGCGCTGGGTCCCTGCGAGGCGCTGCGGGGGGGAAAGCAGGGGCTGAGGTGAAGGCACTGGAGCGGAGCCTGCCCTGCACCCCTGGTAGGGACGGGAGTGGCGAGGGGGGAGGAGGGGTGCAGATCCACACTTTGTCCCATGCAGAATGAGCAGATTTTTGACATTTCTAAAAAATGTTGCAAGACAGGAAAACCCAGTTCTATCCCTGGCTCAGCAGGCATGAACCCAAGGCAGGCTGCTGCCCTGCCTGTGTGCACTTGCACATGCTGTCCATCGCAGCCAGTAGTGCAGGCCTGTGTAAAGCAGTCAAGTTTGCCCCTGCCCTTGGGATCTCCACCTGTCTCTGTGAATATGCTCCGGGATGCAGGGCTGTGGTACAGCACCTGATCTGCAACTCTAGCCTCCCCCCACTTTCCCCAACACAGCCATGCCCTTCTGGGAACAAATGTAACACCTGAAGTTGTGATTATTATAGAAATATTTATGCACACCATTCTCATAGAAAAAAATAAAAATATCCCTATTTCTCTTAATTCAGATCATCAGCCTTAGTCCACACTCCCATCTGTGATGTACTCCGAAGACCCTTCCCTTCCCAACTATACCTGTGACCCTAAAATGAATAGAAGAAATAGGGAACAGATAACGGTGGTGAATTGTAACAGTTGCGAACTTGAAGAATGTGCCCTTTCAGCTCAAATGTGCTTTTTAGTGCAGCTGGTTTGCCATCTTGCCTCACCTCTCCCTGGCTGCAAGTTGAAGATGCACATCTGCCCGAAGGAGCCAGGAATCTGCCAACATAGAATTCAGAGCACCAAGCTATTAAGTGTCAGTGACTGAGGGCCTGCAGTTTGTGCTGCAGGTCACCAGATGTGACAGGAGACAAGGGAACCAGTGGAGTAGTTCCAAAACAGAGAAACAGTCAGATCTGCAGTGAAAGATGATTTTAGCAAACATTTTAGATTATGCCACAAGAAGCCAAAGGAACACTGAACAATACAGGAAAGAACAGATTCCAGTAACCTGGAAGATATACATGGGCTTCCTGCCCTGAAAGTTGCAAAATCGTCAAAAGGGCAAAGAGTTAAAAATCATCATAATTAACTACTTATAATCCATAAATTGGTATTTATAATTTATGTATAATCTAACAAATTGGGAGAACCTTGTTTCAAGTCTGCTCTATTAGCCATGAAGAGTCAAGTGTGCCCCAGCAACCTGTACACCCTTCATAACAAATGAGTCTGATATGCTTAAGCTGTGCTCCCTTCAGTGACTTCTCCTGGAAAACAAGTCATCCATTTCCATCACAGAGTCTTGCCAGGTGGAGAGGAATATCCCTAACCCGTGGAAAACTTTTTAAAGCATAACAGAATCACCTCTTAAGTTATTTCTATACAATACCTCTCAAGCAGAAAAATTTGCCTGGCAGCAATTTGGGATATTTTAGGCTTGTAGGAGGAGGACAGCAAGAACCAGTGAAAATGCACAGGCTTACGCACATGCCCAGAAAGCCCTATGTATGGATCTGTGTCTGGAAAGAGAAATGCAGAGAACACCCAATACTGCTGGTACTCTTGTTCCTATCCAAGATATCTCTGGAAGAGACAATTTGCATCCTGATATACCAGCACCTGCCATAGGACAACAGTTCCTCAGATGTATAAATTCCTTTACCTTTTAATCACAAAAATTACCATTACAAGTTCTGTTCAGTGTCTGGCTCCATTTAAACGTGTCTGAAAAACGTCAGTATCTCTAAATCTTAGAGACAGCCTAAGAGTATTAACATTTAGCCCCTGATAAAGTTATAGATCATAGGAGATCTTGGAGCTGTGTACAGGTTTCACTCTAAAGTGAATCCCAGAGAGAGTTTGGCTATATGAAGATACATGTTAAAAAAGCATCTCTTCAGTGCAAGCAATAGTCGCAGCATCACAATACTGGGTTTTCATATCCATGAGGTTGCATAGGTGTCCTGAAGGTCTGTTTCCTGGGTAAATAGGAGAAAGTTCTTATAATGGATTTAATGTATAGGCAGATCCGTATATGATCTTACTTTTCTTTTTTCTCCTCTCTAAACCTAGTAATGATACGGTTAATATTTGGACTGTTGTGTTTAATATATTTTTTGTCACTGCTTTGTAATTCATCTGAGAAGTAACTTCAATATTACTGGTAGACAGAATGGATCTGTGCTCCTAAGGGCGTAGCTTGCCTACAGGAGCTACTCACCCCTGCCATGTCCAGAAACACAATGCAAGAACCAAGGAAACCTGGTTGACAGGTTTTCTGCTGACTCTACAATGAACACTTGGCCCAGTCAAGCTATCAGATCTGGCAGGAGATACCCAGCCTGGTGAAGCACATGGCCTGAGTGTCCATACCATCCCTGGTAGGGCTCCTTCTCTGCATTTGTTCCATATGCTGCAACTGCTATCATGTTTTCCTTCCCAATCTCACAGTCTGCAAGACATGCCACACTGATAGGGAGGAAGCCAGTGGAGAAAGCAAGTATTTGAACAATTAAGACTGAGAGGAACAAATCTGAATCTAGGGACATAATGGTTGTTGGGTTTAATTAGTCATGACTCATCTTGTTTCCCACCAGGAAGCCACAGATCACTGTATTTCAAGCGTTACTGATTCCTATTATCTGTTATGCTGAGAGAACAAGGAGGAAGAAATTAAAAACATTCAAACCACAGTAAGAACATAGCCAAATAACATATGGGCACATGTAATAGGCCAGTCTTACTGAACCATGTGTAAAAGCATGCTACAAATAAAACAGCACCTAAAACTAGTTAGAAGAGTATTTGGTATGGTTTTCTTACCCAACATGTCATCCAGATTCATCTCCCAGTTGCCCACCATGAGCTGATAAGCACGGCTCATAACCCTAACCTGGTGCTGTTTCACAGAAGACTGCAGCCTTACTGGCACCCTGCAGCACAGAGAGACAGACAAGTCTTCAATGTGCTAACTTCCAAAAGACACCACTCAGTCAAGCCCCTGTGGTGAGGGGGGTGGGTTTTGGTGATTTGTGGTTTTTGTTGTTGGTTTAGGTTTTTATCATGGCAGAATCTAGTAAGAGAAGACTTCACAATAAAGAGGTGAGGATCCTCACTCACTAAAGCCAGGAAGTTATATTCTTTGTCTTGGATGATTCCTAAGAAGGTCATTCCTTTCAAAGGCTTTCATTCTCCTTCTGGATTAGACTAACAAGCATACATCAGGGAAGAAAACTTCTATATTAGGCGATATATGGAACTAATGGCCAGCTATCAAATCTCCTTAAAATTTTAAGGATCAGTAACATTAAAAAAAACCTCATACCAAAAGCTTGCCATAATGTTTTTGGCCATTTCAAAAGAAAAAGGCCTGTCAGATATTTTAATAAGATTCTGAAATTTTCCAAAGTGGTTCAAGATCTTAATGCAAATTCTAAAGCATCAGCTCCAGAGGAGGAAGGAGGCCCTGCACTGAGCTTCAGAGTAGTTGAAAGGCCTCAACTGTGTAGCTGACTGGGTTTAAACCATGACAACACACCTCAATGCCCAAACAGATGTGTGCAGATGGGCTTGTAGGGTCCCTTGACTACACACAGGGTTCCAGGACCCACACTGCATTTTCAACAGCACCTTACAGTGCTGTGCAATTGTGTCACTCCAGTGATTGTGCCGTCTCAGAAAAGGACCACTTTGTATGCCTTGTTAAGTAGGTGGTAGGTATTAAAGCAATGATGGGGGGGAAGTATGAAAGGATGTAAGGAAGGCAGCACAAGAAAGATTACTTACAACATTCTGCTGTTATACAAAATTCTCTGTTCTAGTCATTCACCAGAATTAGACTCCAGCTAGTTTGCTGTTAATGGGTGCACATACACAGATTCTGCAACATGCTATTCATCTGCAAATTCCACCCGCACACCTGCAGACCCCTGTATTAAATGTCAACCTCAGTTTCAGACAGTCCCATAAATCTTAAGAGGAGATACTATGGTTTTCTTATCATGATGGACATAACTAAAAGGGTTTTCATGCTAAATAAAGTGATACATCAGATTAATCTTGGTGAGCACCGTGAATATCTGCACTGCATCCTTAGGTTTTAATAATAAGGTAACATTACAGAGCACATATTTCTTTGTTCTCAACAATAAAAAGGCTTGGAAAGGACATCATTAGACAAAGTACTATAGAGATGACAATCATCTGCAACCAGGCTGGAACTCTCCCAGCTACTGTGTACACTAAGCAGTCTAACAGCTTGGAAGAGGAACAGCAGAAACCTCAGCTGAACACACATTCTGTATCTCCTGTTGAAATTTCAAAACCTGTACTGTTGGTCAAAATGACATTTTTTTTAAGTCAGCACCAATGCATTGGTGAATTTGGAGCTTGTAAAAAACAGTGGATGAAAAGCTCTTACTGTCTCCGAATTTATGCAGCTAACACACAGCTAAGAGAACGGGCTTCCCAAGACTCTCCAAACTATAATGGCAGTAACACTCTCCTCTTTTTTCTAAGAGAAGGCCTAACACAAAACAACTCCACTGGGAATTAGCATAGATCAGGTTGTGAGGTCTACCTTTAGCTTCTGATAAATCGCCCAAGCAAGCTATGATGTGGAAATTCTCTGCGAGGAACGAAGAAAAATGGACTGGAATCAGATCGTATCAAATAAGCTACCAAATACCACAAGCATTACCATAATAAAGAGAGAAATTACATCCTCCGTTACAGGGGCTGGATGACTGCACAGCACTCAAAAGGAGCTCTGTATCAACATCTTATTATATAGCGTCAACAATGTATGTAGCAGTCAGAAAATATTTGATGATCAAATAAGAATTAAATTCTTGTCCTAACTGGGCTATTCTACAGGATGTACTCTTATTATCAATTTACAATTTGCAAATAGGTGTTTTGCAAAATAAAGTCCTTTCCATGTGAAAGATATAACAGTCTTATTTATAGTAAAATTTCCCCCAAATACGTTTTGATTTTCATTCCCAAGTCTCAGAGGGACTTTTTTTGTTTGGAGGACAAGCCTTAGTATTTTCATGATACAGACAGAGAATCTAAGTCATAAAAGAAATATGATTTGCCTTAAGAATATACTATGAGAGTAGACAGAATTGGGAACTGATCCAAATTCTCCTGATTTATTCTACAGTGTTCCATCTACTGGACCCCAAAGCAGCTATTCACTGCTTCTTATTCTTAATTTTTTATCTTTGAAGTACTACCAAAACCCGCTTTCTTTCCAGAAACATAGCCAGAATTACTTTCTTAGATACCAGGCCTACTGTACGACTAACATAAACCTACCAGTTCATGCTACTTGTGAGGGAAGTAATGAGTTTGCAAAGTACTTTTCAATGAACAGTTGCCAAATATTGTTGAACAGGATTTTAACTCTTTTCAGGTCCACATCATAAACCCCACTGACTTCAGCAGGACCAGGATCAGACTCATTTTACACACACACAGATACACACATAATCTATAGAAAATGTATTCGAAAGAATGTGTGCCCATGTAGCACTCAAAGCAGTGAGCCAGAATCTCCAAAACTTTGGATAGTTTTACATGAAAAGAGAAAAAAAGATACGAGAAGGCTGCATAATAGAACTGATTAACAGTAACAGCATCGTCACCTTATGCTTAACTGTAATGGGAAAATCAGTGTCACAACCTGTCAGCTTCTGTCTTATCTGTTCACTAATATAATCATTCCTATTCAGCTGCCCAAGCTCCTAGCTTTCAAATCCTTCCCAATAACTTGACACATCCACGTGTTTAAAAGATACTCTATTCTCTTTAGGGCTTCACAGAATAGTTCCATCTTTCTATTTACACACTTTGAAAAAAAACCTACCTACTTTTTTGCAATAAGGACCATGTTCGCTGCGTCTGTGGCACAGCACAGAGCACCTGGTCAGTGCTTAAACTTTAAAGTATAATTGCCCTCATTTTAAGAATCCTGCATTGCAACAAATTTTAGTCCTGCCCTTCAACTCTCCCCAAGGATAAAGCTGGAGAGCTCTGAGAAGTTCCCACTGAGAAGTTCCAGTGTCCACTTACTACAACTACTTCTTTTCTTTCTCCCTTCCCCCCCTTCTTTTAAAGTAAAGCCTTTGCATTAATGCTGCATTGAAAAATCTGAAGGCTTTACTATGACAGAAGACAATTAAAGCAAATAGGTTGGAGAGATTACACTACTCAAATTGCGTATATTGCCCTATGAGTAGTAGCCAAGTGTTTTTCAAGCCTAAAAGGCAACTCTACATCTTGTTTGGGCATCCCAGGCTAACACTGCTCACTGAATCGGATACCTGTATTGTCCAGAATGAGAACAAGTGGAACCTGCTGCTGACCATATGCCTGCTTTGCTTCATCTGCTGCTGTGACCAAATGCATTTTTTCATGTCTGGAAAAATGTTTCTACAGTTACTTACAGAAATACTGCAAATAAGACTGTTCTATTATTCCCTTCTAGCTTATCGTTCTCAAAGGGATTTTAGGAACTCTTTGCTCTTCCACACTAAATGTATCCTAGTGACTTCTTTAAATCCTCCCCACTGCTTTTGCAGGTTACCTGTAGTATATTTTTAATACTGGAAATCTGCACAGCATACAGCTGTTTAATGCCTCCCATTAAAAGCTCTCAAAGCATTCTGTTGTCACTAATCAGTTCAATCTCACCAACCCAGACGTACACAAGCATTATACCCATTCTATAGACAAGAAAACAACTACAGAGAAGGCTGAGTGGCAGAATTCATTCCTGCATTCAAACTCCAACCACTAGATCACAAACAGCTTGAAAAAAAGACAAACCATTCTCTATCGCTCAGATATGCACGACTGTGTTCACAGGAGTTCCTCTAGTAACTCGCTTTCTCTTCTCTCAGATACTTCCTTAGCTACTCATTTATTTATAAACAGGCTACCTGCATATCTTAGCATACCTTACAGACACCAAGAACAGAAGCCAATATAAAAAACTGTCATTAAAATGGATCTTCCTCAGTTATTTTAGCACTGGCATGACAAGCTGCAAGAATGCAAAATACATTAAAATTACAGACCTTTACATTTTTTTCCTTTAACACATTGACTGTTCCTTGGGCTGGTACCTTCAGCACTCTTCAGTGACAGCTGAATGACTTAAAAAAGTTTCTGCACCTCAAAATTTTTACCCCTGAATCTCTATATCATCATTATAGACCCCATCCTAATAGTTCATTCATGTATTTCTCTAGTGAGTGCTATAGTACTAAGATGCGAAAACTATACCTTGATTTAAAGTTTAATGTAATGAGATGAAAGAAAAATAAAACTGTATTGCTTTCTCCAATATAAGAGGCTAAAGATAGTCTTCTGCAACTCATTGGAAGTGCCATGCATTACACTACATAAAACAGACTTTCACAAGTAAAAGTGGAAATAGTTTTCCTAGGTTAGGAAACTATTTACACAATAGGTAGTGACGCCATATACTAAAGCTTTGGTATTTTTTAAACATTAAGTAAAAGAATGGATTGCAATCCTAACAGTGAAAAATTCCTGTTGCAGATTATTGCAACTTTGTAAGTTCTTCTGATACAATGTGATTGTTTGAAGAAACACCAGTCAATTCCCAGTGTGGCATTAACCTTTAACTTTGTTCTTCTTCTATTATTGCATGTTACCATTCCCACAGTAGTTTTCCCTTCACGGCATAAAACAGAGACTGCCCAAAGGATGAATCAGGAATACACATGGAAAGAACTTCCCCTTGGTAGAAGCTCTGCCTCACTCGTGCACATTAATATCTTGCTCTTGTTTAGTATCCTATTCACTATGCCAGACTCTTAACAGTAGGAATTAATGAACAAATTGTCACGAGTTAAGCAAGGAGGTCAAACTTACTACAAAACAGTTAATCTGTCATTATTGTTTATAAAATGTATACTCTGCCCCAGCAACGAAGGAAGTTGGTCTTAAACCAAGAAAATAAATGCCTCATATTAGCTCATATTGACCTGACAATAACAATTTGCATGCAGGCAGTTAATGCAAAACAGCTGACTTGGAGTAATTTACTTAGAATAAGGAGTTAGAGAGGGAGCAGGTTATTTGTGTATGTGTACTCTCACTATACATGCACTCACATTATGTCAGATGGTCTGGCAACATTTCTATAAAACACAGCCATACCTGTATCTTATGCCAATCTGAGTTACATCGTTTCCAGAAAATTTCATTTCTTCAAGCTATGTCTTCCTGGCAAGATGACAAATGTGTGAAATAATCCCTTTGTTCCTCAAACTTGAGACTTTTCACCAGTGTGCACACATGGGCAAATAAATACCTGCTAAAATAGCTGTGCCAGTCACAGCTTTTTAGCACATAACTATCCCAAACCGTATTGCTTCAAAGCTTGACAACTGCGAAACAGTAAAGGCTGCTCCTGCTCACAGGTATCAGAACTATCTCTTTAGCACATATTTTTGCTTAATCTTTGCTTTTACAGTGCTATTTATGTCTTTCTCTGCTGTAGTCCATTTGTTACCCTGAAAGCATGAGAGAATAGCAACATCAGAACTTGAATTACACCCCATGCAGTGAGGCCATGCACAGACCTTAGAGCCTCCCGAGGGAAGCAGACAATGTTATCTTCAAGCCCTTTCTCCCTCCAAATATCTGCCCTTCTGTTGAGGGCAAGGCCACAGAGCAAAGAAGATATTGTTCTGTTCAACCCCATTTCTGGCACCACAGCCCAATAGCAGCGTGGAAATCTTGGCAGGGAACACCAGCACTCTGAGCAGTTGCATGGGGCATTCTGCCAGGGGCTGCACAGCTGCTGCTGCTGGAAGAACGTCCAAGTGATCCTCTCACCTACTGGGCCTCTCTGGTTTCACACACCGCTCACCTATACACTGAAGGATGTAGCAGCATCAGGAAGACTTCTCCCCATTCACAACTCCTCCTAGTAACTGGTATAGACTCTACTTGGTAGTTAAATTGCAACAACCCAGGCACAGCCTAGGTGCTGTTTGTCTAAAGAAGCCCCAGGAATGCCAGAATCACATCTACCACCAGAAATAAACCAAAATATTGCTCTGGAGTCAGTATAGCTGTGATTTGTCTGGTTTTAAAGAGAATTACATGTGCATAGGAATTTATGTGTCAGTGGGCAGTCTCAGCTTTGTACCAGACATATGATCTTATATGAAATCCAGATGTCATTTTAGAACAGTGTCAAAAGTCAGACTAAAATTAGCATTTACCAAATGACTCTTTTAAAGAAAAAAATATGTTCTGCAGCTTAAAGAAAGAATCCTAAAAATATCTGAGACTCATTTATTTCTTTTAGCAATGTCATTTGTTCTCTCAAACAAACATATAAGCCTAAAGAATCAAGAGCAGAAATACTTTTCATATTCACATATGGCTCATAACTCAGCATCAGTTTATAAGTCTCAGTAGCTCCCCCGGATTACACAGTTGTCCACCACTACAGTTTGATTTCCATGCATGACATCTACCTATGTGAAAAGTCTTGATACACTGGAAAAGACCAAGATAGGGTTTCTACATATATTCAGCAAACAAATGAAGTTATTTTCAACAGTCTTAGGTTTTCTTAGGCAATATTAGAACTGCCTGCACACTACTGGTTGATGCAAGAAGGAAATAAAACCCAAATCATTGTTGCTCATTTTGTTCCGAGACAGCCACCACAAAGCTGTACCTACAACTCTACAGAGAGAGTTCACCTTCAATGCCATGCTGTGCCTACCCAAATTGGAGCAGTCACCCACTTTCACTGAATAAAATGGTGCTTTATTTGCAAAGATTTAAATAAAGCTCTCTTTGTTCATGAAAGATCTCTATTCTTTTCAGCAAAAGGCATGATCTCATCATTCTGATATAATTGTCCCATTAATTGCGTGAAAGAAACTTTGCATTGCCACAGCTGAGACAGATCACCCAGAAGGTGAATCTGAGAGTCCAGAGGGATGTTTACAATTTACCTCATCAACAGGAAGAAGAATGTGTGTCATTTAGCTATTCCCTACAAGTAACAAAGCAAGCAAAATCAGCACGGGGCTATGCTGACATCAAGATGCCATTCAAAGGGTATCCAGCCCCAACAATGTCTCAGCCTCATAATAAGCCTTTTACGATCAGTTGCCTGAAAAATTCCATTTCAGAAAGGGATCAAAGATGTCTTTAAGCCAGGAACATTGAGCTACACGTTCAAGAACACCTGTTTATTTTAATGACTAGTGATGGCACTTTCTGCTGCATGGTCTTGGAGTTCTGCAACAGACATACTACATGTAGCTTTTTGGTCAATTGCAGGTTTTTCATAAAAATTGTTTAGATTTTTAAGTCCCAAGAAAGCAAATTTCAGAAAAAAATATGGTATTATTACAGTTGATTTTCTTTTTTAAGAAAAAAAAAACCCAACACAGTGGCCATACAATTTATATTGATCTGCTGTAACAGATACTACCATTATTAATACAGTTTCTGAGCTAGTGACATTCTTCCAAATCACTCTTCCTTCCACAGTTCTAGTCAAAGTGAGTAAGAGATGATCAGATACAAGAGTTGTATGAAAGAAAAATCCTGTCTTTCAATGCATCCCAGTAAGTACATTGTTTCAGCAGCTTACTCTTGAACTGACATGAGTACTCCAGTCATTTCTAAAACAAACATCACAAGACCTACCTACAATAGAAACATGTTACCCTTCAGTGCTTTGAGAGTTTCAATTTATCCAGACTGACAATCTACAGAAGCTTGATGCTGGAATAGCAGGAATGTTGCATGTGCACGGATGTTGCATTAAGGGATAAACTTCTGTAAGTCCCATTAAGAAGCCTAAAGTCCTTAAGATTCTACACTGTTCTTGGTGTTTAAAGCCAGAGACTGAGGGATGTGGAGTGACAAGATCAGGCCCATACCCTCATTACTACAGAAGGCAAGACCATGTAAAACACTATTTCCACCACAGGTCCCTCTACTTTTTTCAGCTAGATGTAGTGGTACACATCAACACTATACCAGAACAAGTTAACAGACGTATCACCTTTCCTCCAGTTCACACTCTTGTAGCCCTAGGATTGCACTCCTACCCTTCTACCAAGACCACTTCCACCTGTATTTCATCTAAAAGCCTGGTTTTGCCTTTTTCTGTTTCAGGGATTCTGTCTGACGCACCTGACTCTACAGGCGTGGCTGTTTATCTGCCTTTCCTGGATTGATTTCTTGGACTTAGGGACTGAGTACAAATGTATCTTCATCTTCAAACAGGAAGATCCATTTGAGGGACCATGTACTAGTCTGACCTGCTAGATCTTAAGCCTATATTAACATAGAAAATAGACTTCATCCTATCTCTGGATAATCAAGTAGGGCAAATTCCTGGCAACGGGGAACCAAAATTTGCCTTCTTTAGACATCAATATTTATGATGTTTCATATCCTGAGATGCACACATTATCTGGGCTAAGCACAGTGGAGCTCTTCCTCTCTAGAGAGGAAGTACTGCCTCCCATGCTAATAAGTCCTCGACTCGAACATCTTGAAGAACAAATGCTTTAGCACACAGTCTGCACCGCCTTTGCTGTTCTAGGTGGGGCATGTGACTTATTTCTGTACTGCATATAGATATGTTGAAAACTGCTGCTCATAAATAGCTAATCTCACCACAGGCTGCTTCCCACCCCCTGTTTAAGAAGCAGGATACCACCTTTTTCACAGACCTTGCCAAGTGATAGCAAACTTTTTTCTTAAATATTTGCTTTCATGTGTACATGCGACAAAAGAGTATTCTGTCCAGGTCAAAAAGGGACCAACCTCTGGCCAGCAAGTATTGGTGGCGCAGAGGCATACCTCTTCATTCCTGGACCCTCTGATACAAGTCTTTCACATGACAAGAATCTGCCTAAGCAAGCAGTGTGGGCTTTATTCATCAAAATTATAAATAGGAAGCCCACTGTTCCCCAAGGCAATTGTCAGGCAACTCCCACATCACCAAATTAACAAAAAAACATCTTAGGACAAGCTTCATGTTATCGCTTCATCATGTATAAATTGGATTACTGAGGAAGCATGTTTAAAACCTGCAGTGCACTCCAAGGCATTAACAGATCACACAGCCTCTGCTGTTGAGTTCGGGGATGGACGCATCCAGGTTTCAACCCAATCTCTCAAATTTCAGAAAAAATGGTACCTCTAGGTGGGCTGGTATTCAGTCAAGCTGACAAAGGCATCCTCGTTCTTGGCATCACTGTTCCAAGCTGGCCTGCTCTCCACTCCAGCATGTCCTTCTGACCCAAAAAGGCTACATACTGACACTGCTTTAAGTCACATGCCTATAGAAGGGAGCAGATCAGCAGCAGGAGTGGCTCCTGGCTGTGGAAATGCCAAAAGCAGCTTTCCAAGGTGAGTGACATCCCCAAGACGCCTGCCCCTGTAGCAGATATATTGCTTCTGCCCAAGTTTTGGAATAACTAGTGTGCCCTAAAAAACTCCTGAACTCAGAAGAGGTTACAACCTCCAGCCGCCTGTCACCACCCTTCTGCTAGAGATTATCTGCTGGAGGGGCTCTTATTACAAATGTTCCACAATCTGTTGCCTTCAAAGCGAACTAAGTTAACAAAAAAACAAAAAAAAAAAAAAAAGAAAACTTTCTAACCTAACTCATTTGACAGACAAGTTAGAAAATGACAACACACACAACAAACAGATCTGAGCTGATAATCACAAGCTGAAAAGATGGTGACAAGCAGCTAAGGGCAGTTATCTCTTCTGCAAGCATAACAAGATCCAGACAGTAACTTCTGCCCATGACTTCATTAAACGACAATGGTCTCCTAAAAGCTTACTTTCTACACGTTGCTAGAATCAAGAAAAATTATATTAGCAAATTAATCATCTATGTTGCTAAAGCTGTTATCTTCTACTTAATCCACAAACACTCTCTTTCTGCACAACCAAGTGTTGAAGTATCCAAAGCCTCTTCCCAAAACCTTTGTTTAAATGGCCCTAACAACTTTTTTATTTTCAGCAAGTTAAAATTTTCACCTGTTTGACTCATTCTCTATTGCACCCAACTGTTTCAAACGATTTTTTATATTCCAAATGCAAGCTTCATTTTCAGTACACTAAGTTCTATTTCACTCTACTTACATGCTTTTGGAATTACACAAAATAAAATATATCTTTCTACAAAAGACTGGATGAGAACCTCCATGTCATAAGGCAAGATCCATAATAACTTCCTTACTGAAGCAGAGCAAAAGTATCTTACCTAGAACCTTTCCAAGAGGTTAACCGTTATACTGTGACAGCATAATTGGTTTCATTTCTGGTGACGCTAGTGATTATTATTCTTATGAGTAATTCTGTATTATTATTATAGTAGTTCCCTGAACCAGTCTCAGATCTTTTGTGGGGATTTTTTGTTCATTTGCTTTGGAGTTCGGTGGGGTTTCTTTAAAAACTCTCATCTTTCTTGTTTACAGCAGCACTGAAAACCCTAACAGACCACTTCCTATAAGCCACACAGAGATACCTACAGCTATGACAGTAGTTCCTCTAAGGACTCCATGGGTAGCCACAAGGAAGAAAGGTACAGAGAAACTAAAGAAATTGTGCAAGAAGTATGTGGCATATGGGAGAGACTTTGAAATTACTTCTTAATATCCACCAGCTGCCTAACATAGATTGTTTGAACCCAGGAAAAGGTATACTATGAAGGGGCAGCAAAAGAGTTTTTGAGAAGTACATAACTTGCTTACATTAAATGGTTTATGCAACTAAATGGCAAAAGTAAGCACCAATTGTTGTCCTAGGTATGCAAATGCTTTGAAATCATCTCATGATTTAAATTACTTGATTTCTAAAAATACCAGACCCTTTAAACTACTATTCAGCTACACAATAGGTTGGTAGCCTGTACATCAGCATTCTTTCCAGAGACAGCTTTTAAGCTCATAGTTGTATTTTCACGACTAAAACCAGGTAAGAATCTTTATCTCATGATCTTAAGTTACGTTCACATCCTGTTCACACACATCTTGCTTTCTGTTTTGGCACAAGGACAATAGAGCTTAAATACCTTGTACTACCGCTTCTATCTTTTCTTTTAATTCTTTCAGTTCTTAATTCTTGCAATATTTATTCAGTTTTCAGCTACTGTCAACAACTAAGTGCATCAAAAGTTTCCTGTCTTCTTTTTGAATCTATAGAAAGCTAAGGGGCTTGTGTGAAGTTTAAAAACTTAAAGCTAAAACCATTTACAGTTAATGCTGTTAGTCCAATTCCTCCATGGCTTTTCATATCAAATATGCTACATTTAGAAGACTTCTTTGAACTGCCAGTACAATCAACTATAAAAACAAAAAATACATTTTTAACTATATTATAGAATTGCACTCAATGACAACATACTTATCACTTGGACTTGATCTTAAAGGTCTCTCCTAACCTAGTTGATTCTAGGTTTCTATATACACTTATACAACCTACATCTGTAAAATTTCTACTTGCTACTGAGATACCACTGAACTATGAGAAATGCCCCTCTGATCCTAATGCACGATGCCACTTTATTCCATAGAAGAAACCATAAAATACACAAAATAAACCTTCAAAAGGCATGGTTTTATGAGAGATTGTTACAGGTACACATCTGTTTAAATCTTTAGAAAACAAACTTAAATATTTCACCAAATTTGTCTTGTCAGGTCACCTCAAGATTCTGTTATATGAATCTTCCAGCCATAACACTCAGCAAAATAATTTAGAAAGGGAAGCATGATTGCTCAAGAGAGGCTTCGAACACAAGGTCCAAATATTCTTGAATTTTGGGAAGTCTACTCCACACTACTATCTTTATTTACACTGGAAGAGAGAAAGATCCGAGAGCTGTACCAATATCAAAGTGAAGAGGATATTTTAATACTTTGCCTTTACACCCAGTAATTTGCATAGACAAAATAAACCAAGAAACCACCTCTATACCAAACACTACAATGAAAATAATAAACACACCCAAAACCAAAACTAACAAAAAAACCCAAACAACTAAAAGCCAAGCCACAATCCAATACTAAAAGCTCCTAAACTCTACACAGCATACTCTCAGAGTATCAATAGGGTGACACACCCCAATTTACCTGAAAGGAAGAAAATTTTTCCTCCTCTTTGGATCTTACACATGCCAGTGAGTTAAACTACGAGCCTGAGTTGCTTTGGCATTCCCTTCCCTCTCCATGGAGGCCCTGGTCTTCAAATGCTGATAGCATTCACAGGAACAAACAAACAGAAGTTCTGAGCTGATTTTCACACAATTGCTGAAAACCTGTAAGATAAAGGTGAAGAGCATCTGAACAGATTATTGCAAAAGTAGGAAAACCATGCAATATGGGGACACAAGATATTTCTTTCTGAATACAGAAACCCCACTTGTCTAGCTATCATCCTTCACTATGAACAAACTTTCAAAGACTGTTTCTCTCTAGTACTCATGAGTCATTTTCTAACATCGCGTCTTTGGCGGCTTGAAGCATTTTGAAAGTGGAAAGCAAACAAAATTGCTTTTAATGCACTCATAAGAGGGTACTTCAGGTTTTTTAAAAGCCATTTTTTCTCTATCTTTTAGCTGCTAGGAGGCTTTAAATGGGACCCCTGTAGGTTTTTGTCTGTAAACCATACGAGAGCATAAAAGCTTAGAAAACTTGCAGAAATTCTGAAGCAGGTTCACACAGCTTCATTGAAACTGTGTGTGGTTTTGAAGCTCACCAGGGCTCCACTCACCAGGAACCATTTGAAATGGCCAACTTAAAAAAATAGATTTAAAACTCATAAAGGATTATGAAAACGTAAGACTTATTCTGCAGGCTTCCAGCTTGAAAGAAAAAATACTATTCTGTAAATAGGGAGGAACGGGTTATCATTCTCTAAAGGTTTTTGCAGATTGTTTCTCTGAAACTCTGAAGCCTGAAAAAGGGATCAGAGTAACCTCTGTAAACACAGCCTAAATTAACCTGCATCAAAGTGATTTACTTGTATCAAAAGAATCAAACTGATCAACCCATTATACCAACACATGGTGGCTCAACTATCCTAAAATCGCTAGCAGGATTGTGATAATGGAAATGTGTCAAATCTTTCCCTGTCTTTGGAGGTGACCCTTCTCAACCTTTCACTTCAGTATCAATCAGAATAGTCAGCAAGAGAAGAAGGCTTGGAAAACCACCGCTGCCATCCATAAATACCATAAGAAATGTGAAACTACTTTCATTTATAGGAAGAATCAGTCAAATAACATTTTCTAACACCATTACCTCATTATCACAAACTTCTCATTCTATATTGTAAGGTTTACTAGAATTTGTTGCTGCGAAAGAAAATGGAAAAGTATTGTTCTGAATGCTAAGGGAGACATGAATTTATCACAATAGGGTCTAATACAGTATTTCTTGTGCATACGGAGTTGTCATTGAAGCCTGACAGAATTCTGTAGGAAAGATTGCCAGGCTGGATTTTTACTTCAGTCAACACTGAAATTCTAGTAAGACACCAAAAAGCTTTGATGCTTTCTTTCTGATGGCAAGCAGTACAATGAATGAACAATGCTTTATTTAAATTTGTTGTGGGACTGATTTTGCCACTAGCTGCTTTTAGCTTTTATACTCATTACTTATAAATTTATACTCATTGATTGTGAAGAATACTCAGCAATGCTGTTGATTTCAGGTTAACCACTCAATACAGCAGCTGTGCAATGCCAAGGAATCAGTGTAGCTTGTTCACTGGGATCATAAAGATCCCAGCATGGGGTTGGTCATGGAAGCTTATTTTTCCATAATCACAACAAGCCATAGCATTAATTCGTATCTCTGGAAGGTCACTATTTCATCTCTTCTGTTAATATATAATGCTTGAAAAGCTGTTGATCTATTTACATAACACCCTATTTGGCTAGAGATCCACTGGCCCACATTAAATGACTAAAATCTGTAATATGTGAGTCCTAGCACAGGAGGAGGAGGGAACAGAAATAAGAGTTTCCTAAGTCCTTGCAAGAGCTGAGATTTTAAAGAGGTCCCAGAGGTACAAAGGAAAAAGGTTCAAACTATGAAGAGGAAATGCAGATGTCTATCCTTGCCTATTTGGACTTGCGTGGACAGAGAATGTGACCTCAAATCTAGTGATGAGAAGCAAGATACACTGACCAGGTGCTTAAAAGACTTCTCTGACAAAAAAATCCCACCAACATACTCCATTAACCTTGTGTGGCTGTATCAACCTTCAGGGCTTCAGAGGAAGCAGGGAGGGAAATGAGGAGAAAATAACCCCACCACTACCAATGAAAACAAACAAACAAACATACAAACCTTTCAGAAGCCAAGGAAAGGAAATTCCTTCCCCAATCCTACAGGTAAATAGCAATTCTGGAGCAGGGCATTAATACAGCACAAGTGTAATGTAAACAGATACTCAAGTAGTCTCACTGTTAAAAAAAAAAAAAAAAGGAAAGAAAGAAAGAAGGGAAAAAAAAAAAAAAAGGAGGAGGAGAGTTACTATTCAAAGTACTGCTCAAAAAGAGTAAAGTCTGGAAGAGCACAGCCCATGGCTGGCATCTCAGTATTTCTTTTCCATCATTTAGACCAATTTGAAGAAAATCCCTGCAAAGAAGCTTTCATAAGATGGCATTTTTGTGATTCAGTATAGCACCAATATTCCTTTTGAGTTTTATAACTGTTCCTAGAACATTCTTGGCAATGAATTTGAACTTTTTGAAAGAGGTTGCATTTCACTGTAAATGGTTATCTGGTATTCACAACACAAAATAAGCATTTGAATATTTATTGTGAGCACATTGCATTTTAGGGAGAACACACAAAGATTCTTACCACAATTATCTTGTTCCAGCTTTAATATATTAGCTGTCACCTCTTTAATGGATCTTGTGAGAAAGGAAAGTTTCTTTCTTTAACTCTCTTTTCCCCCTGAACGCAATTACCACCTCATTCAGAGCTCTTTGTGTCCACCTAATCTCTCTGATTATGTCTCTGACACCACCACAATACTACATGACTGACATACCTGACAGCTGTGACTACTGACAGAATACTCACAATGAAAACCAGCTCTATGCAGGATGAGTATTACCTACCGCCAGCCTCACAGAACAAACATGGAAGGAAGGTAAAAAAGGGGTGGGGGCATTTCACGACTAGCCTAACCCCTACCGATTTTTCCTCCTTTTAGAGCCAAACAGCATTGACAAGCAGAGCCTCTTTGTACATACCTACCTAATGAACCAATTGTTGGATGAATACAAAAGAACACCCATTAGTATTTTAATTTTGAATTTATAGGGTAGAAAACGCATGTTTGGAGACCTGACTTACAAGTAGGACTTGATGGATCATTTTTGTCTCTCTCCAGCCCTTTTATGCTTCTCCAGGTCATAACTCCCAGCTGGTGCTCAACTGTCAGATTTAGGCAGGTGGCAATAGATGAGAGCCTGTGAGGAAAGCTATACCTGAAAATCTCGTTCCCAGACAATGACTTGCCACTGGAATCAAGCACAAACTATTTCAGAATTCAGTATTTTGAGCCATAGACATGAAGTAGTATTACAAGTAATTAGCTACAATAGTAGTAATGAATACTAATCAGGAAAAATATTAAAGGGCTTTACAAAGCATCTTATGCTTTAAAAATTACAGATTTTTTATTTCAGGTTTACATTAAAAGCTTCATCTTGTCATGACTTTTTTTCTCCCCCACCCCAATTAAAAAAGGATGAGAATTTGGGGAATAGGGATGAAACAGATTTTTCTAAATATACTGAATATTCAGAACAAACAATTTACTTGCATCTTACTGAGCTCTTGAGCAGCTTTGGAAATTATGCATTCCCAGAATCAGAGAGAAGGGGCAGAATCTTACATATTCAACTTGGAACGTCTAGAGGCAAAATGTGCCAACTCAAGCATCCAGTTTTCAGAAAGGATCAGGTAATATATACAGAAAATTAATCCAAGTGCTTTATATCTATCTGATTTTATATCTAAAAACTGCTCATGGAAGATATTCCTCAGATAATCATACAACAAAAAATAAAACACACAAGTTTGAAGGATATGCTTAGGAAAGCTTTGTAATCAAATAGTATGTTATTGAAAGATGAATCGTTCATTTTTTATCTTAACTTTCTTATGCTGTGAGGTGTTCCTGCTGTTACTATGGATTCAGCACATTACATTAAGTTTGAAAAGATTTAAGGAGCAGTTTAAATAAATTAATAAATCATTTAATGAAAAGTGAACTAATGCAGTACTGTAAAGAAAAACATCTACTGTAAAGAATGCATACCGTAAAGAAAAACATTCAAGTTAATAAGCACTTGAAGAAATATCTCTTCTACTGTTAAAATTAACTCATATTTTCAAATGGAAAGTTAGAATCAGTATTTTACTTAACTGGTCAAGTTGGTGAGAAAATTGGTATAATGCAAACACTGACACTAAAAAAATTAAGTTATCTTACTGAACGTGAGGCATCACTGCAAGCGGGTGGATTCTTCACGCAAGTGTTTCACATCTGTTTTACTGATTTTAAGACAGGCATGCTCTTCATCTATGTTAGACAACGAAAGCAGTAAGGTATGAACTTCTATTATCTAGGTTGGAAAGGAAAAAAGTTAGAACAAGATAGCTGTAAATAAAAGTCAGGATATTCAATTACAGTCCCAGGGACAACTTGATCTTATGTCGAACACCCATCATGTCATTAGCTTCCAAGGACTTTTGTTCCCATAATGCCTTTTCTCGTTTCCAAAGATGCTACAATATAAAAACCTAAAAACTTCACATACATAAAATACACTACCTACTAACCTTGTAGTCAACTCTGATAGCACCATAGCCCCCCAACTCCTCTGCAAATCATAGGAGCAAGAATTTACCAGCATTTCACCTAAGAGGTGTTCCAACCACAGAAATGCCCCAAAGTCTTTAACACTCTACTTCAAAAAGCCACCACTACAGTAACTCACTTTATACACCAAAAAATCCTCACAAAATTTTCTTTACCGTTTTAAGCTTTCACACAATCAAAATAATTTTGCAGACAGCCAGGCCTTGATATGCACCTTTACTAGGTTTTCTGAACACTAATTAGTTTCAGATGCCAGGGCAACAATCTCCAAAACAGACTGAAGCACGTGTACGGAATGTATTATAACTCCATTTGTAGTCAATGATGTGAAAACTTTACAAAGCTGTTGAATAATTATGATTACTAATATCCCAATTAGGTTGAGCAGGTACAAAGACATTCTCAGTGTTAGACACTTGATGAATATTTTAAAATCATTTATTTCTGAATTTTCTCTCTAATGTTAAAACCAACAAGTAAGAGTACTATAATTAAAAAGACAAAGTATGGGATTTGTTTTGGGGGGGGGTTGAGTTTGCTTGCTTGGGATATTTGAGCCAGTCTTCCTAGTTTGAGACAAAGAACTGCATCCAACAACAGGAGAAAGCTGAAAAAAGTTTCAAAACTGACAATGACCAAAATGAGAGAGGAATTATGCCCAAAGCTAATTGTGATTCTTTTACCCAAAGTACCAAAAATAGTTTACATTCCTAATAAAATCTGCAGTCTTTGAGAACAGGCTAGAATTATTCTGTTTTTCTGTATCCCTAAAAGGCACAGAGACAGAGATCAGCCTCCTTCATATTAAATGGTGAACAACCAAAAGCAAGATTTTCTTGACTAAAAATTTTACCACATAGATGAAAGCAACTATGGGGAAAGGGGAAAGGAACCAATCCCATTTTATGGACTAGGAATAGAAGCAGATTGACTTCCTCAAGACTTTTAAAGTCCCACTGATGTTTTCACTTAGCAAGTAAAAATACATTGGCTGAGCTCCAGCTTTTCCACTTCCATTACTGGGAAAAACTTCATCTACAACTGATGTATCAGCTGTCAGACTTGGGTTCCACTGAAGTATTCCTCTCTTCCTTACCTTCTCTGTCTCAAGAAAAAAGAGCCAAATAAAAAATGAAAATAACCCAAACACACACATAAATCTTTCAGTTTGCATTGTACACGCTAGAGCATACATTCCTTTCCCTAATTTGCTTTACTCCTATATGACAAGGTCCATGTCTAGAGATAACAATTATTGCCAGTATGTCCAATGGCTGTTGTAACCAAATCAAAATAGCGCAGAGCAGTTAAACTGGGAGGGTGGGGGAGGAAAATCATGCACAATTTATTCTTCAGCAGGTAGGTTAATTACACATCATGTAGTACTAATCGAAACTTCTGTTAAACATTCATGAAACAAGAGCCGCAGGAGTAGAACAGCTAAAATATCTGAAGATTACCTATCCTTCTTATATCACTTGGAATCATTATGATTTGTCTTATGAATGCAAGTATAGCAATATAATTCAAACAGCCAAAACGACTGCTGGCACAAGTGCTCTAGGATATTCTCCAGCACAGAGTCTCATCATGGAGTTACCAGCCTGCAACTTCCTTTCCCCACTGCAAAGGAAGTCATTGTTATTAGAAATTAATCAAGCAAAATGAGCTGTAAAGAGATGCCAGACTATTTAGCATCACCTGCAAAACAGGATTCCCTTGGATAAGGAGGGCAGGTCATTTGCTTATAATCATTCTTCAAAATGTTTTTCACCCACAAATATATTTACACATTTATGTGCACAGTTCAGCAGAGTATCCACAGCAGTACATTCTACACCCCTTTCATCCCTTATGTCCAATCGAGGCAGTAACACAGGGAAGAATGCACAACCATTCCTCCCAGTTGTTCTCATCTCCAGAATTCAAGAAAAGCCCGTAACAGAAGTGTGAACAGAGTCCCAGACAGCAGGCCTACCACAGCAACACCACACAAAGACAATTCTGAATTTAGACCAAATAAACAATTATCCAAAGTTGGGGTTCCTTATTGCAATTCAAAGGCACACTTTTACAAAGATCACTACTTAGTGGGAAATTCAGTGTGACAATACTGACAGCTGTTTCAACTCCTTAGGCATAGACAGAAACAAGGAATCTTTTTAAAGAGGCTTGTTTTATTAATAGAGAAGGAACAGAGGGTGGTCTGGCACCTAAGTCATGAAGGTTTAATTCTAAATTTAGAGGCAAGTAATCTGGAATAAACTGAAAATCAAAATCACTCTTTGACAAAAATTTGGGATGTTTTCCAAGAGGATTTTTATCTTTACGGAAACCAGTGTTACGAAGATTCTTACCACAGGAGGGACTGTAACATAACCTTGTGGAAACAACTACTAAAACCATCTCAATGGATAGTAAAATGTACAAAATCACACAGCTGTTATTCACATAGTGATCCTTCCTCCTCAGTTATCCAGGTTCCCTATTAACAGACAGTTATCCAAGGACAATTTCTACTGAGAAAGCAAGGTTGTTGAAAAGAAGGGTAAACTGATTCAGAAAAGACTACCAGCAAGTTGAGAGTGTGAGACTAAACTGCAGGTGGCAAGTCTTCTGTTGTCTAGGTTAACTTCTTTCAGTAAATCTTCCCTTCCTGGTTTCCAGACTGCTGAGCAGTGTTTTATGACGAAACAGCAGCTTTACTATACTTCAACATAATATTGGTGGCATGCATCACAGGCAATGCACTGGGTACTTGAGGGTTTTCCTCCCATTTTCTTCATATATCAGTTGTTTGAAAATGCAGTTAAACAATCTTGCATCAAAAGGAATTTCACTCACCATTCTACCAGCCTGAATTAAAAAGGAATTTCACTCACGGTTCTACCAACCTGAAGAAAGGAATAATGTACATATGCTATGACAGAACTATGCTGTCAAAAGGTACATTACTAGCTTAAGGCAACTTCAGACATACAACTCCATGCTACAGAAATAAAACAGCAGGCTGAACCAAAGCGTACAAAGGACATGGTAAAAGTGGGTAAGCTGATTGTGGAATTGCTGTTCATTGAATCCTACAATATGGGATCTGCTGAGTACTTACCAAAATTAGAAAGAAGGAAGTTCAGCACACCAAAAAGACCCCCCCAAAGCCTTTTGTTAAAAGAGCAGACAGTGAACTTCTAGAGCTTTCCACATGAAGTTGCGCAAACAAGGTGTAAAAGGGTTCAGACAGGTGAACAGATACATTCAAAAACAGGTCCGTATGTGCAAAAAAAAAAAAAAGGACAGGTGGGAATCTACCTCCTGTCCCTAATCAAATGACTGCAGATGCTGAGAAAATGCAAGAGAAGCGAACCAAAGGCAGCAGCCAAGCTTACATCATCTTTCAAAGCAACATCTTTTCACCACACCTAGAGACAGAATACTGGGTTAGACGAAGCGTTCTGGAGGGCTGAACACAGTCTTGCTCATGTTTAATTTACACTGTTTTCACACTGTTAGAGTTAAAACAATGCTCATGCCTCCCACTGAACTGTGTGAGAAGTTAGGGGTTTACTGTCAGATCTTCAATCTGGTCCCAGATTTAACAGAGACATATTATTAACAAATTGGCTTCTGTACTGCAATCCCTTCTCCTGCTCCCCAAAGCTCCCCCCAGCAAATTAGCTTTGCCTAAGGGTAGGCAGCTTGACCCCATACCTACAGCAAGGAATTCTCTGACCAAAGACAGAAATGAGGTAGAATCAACTGTTAACAGATAAATTTTATTTCTGTATTTACAATGCTTAAAATAAAATAGATCAGTATCCAGCTACTCCTAATAAATGCAAAAATAGAAAACTTCCCTTTTCAACAAATGTGCGGAAACATAAATTAGAACATGATAACTTTAAAACATACAATGTTATTTCTCAGTGGTTTTACTATGAAAACAAGCACCGTAATTTATCTTACAAAAGATGTTCCATCAAAGCAGCATCATAGGGCAAAACAAGTAGGACATTAATATGGAACTGTAGTAGCAAATCTTTGAATATTTTAAATGGCATAAACTGGTCTAAATTATTATAAAGTTAGAAAACTGTTCTATTTTTTTGCAATAGCTTTACCACATAGCCGAATATTAAGTGAGCCATATTTGGCCGTTGACACAACGAAGACACCTTCAAACTTTCCTTCTGCCTTTGGCTTGAACTGGACTGGCACATTGATGTAATGATGGGATCTGTAAAAAGGTAATTATGGCATATTCTCTGTTAATAAACAAGTAAATCCTACTCAATAGAGAAATTCTTGTCTAGCTTTGATTTTCACCAAAATAGTACATTGAATGTGCATTGAATCATCAGGTTTATTTTTATAATCTTATTATCCCTTATCTTTCTGAGGGGCTTTGACTGTAAAGGTCATTCTTTCCTCCTCCTTACAGAAAGTACTGCAATACTTTGCTGCTAGTTTACCTACATAAGTTTTGTCTGCCTCTTTTCAATAATATAAACAGTGAATAAACTATATTTAGAAGAAAGTTATTATATTACTTCCCTTCAGAAGTCATGTGACAAGTACACCAAAATTTTCAATTTGTTTTGAAATTCCACCAATTTGAAGCTAGTAAAACAATTTCAATTACTTCTAATTGCATCCACATTAAGCAATATTTTGCAGAATCATTGCAAGTCAATACACCCATCCTCAAACAGTGTTGCAAAGATTTTACATTACACCTTTTTAGGTTATATAATTCCTCTTTTATTCAGATTGCACAAAAACATATCAAATGTAATGGGTGTCTGTCTTAATTGTCAAGAGCCTAAAGCAAATGTTTTAAAGACATAAAGCTATACAAGCAACAAGCTGTAAATGCTGAGTGGTGGCCTATTGGATTCCATGACATCCAACAGAAATATCCAGCACTGACAGACAGGAAACAGTAACAGGCACATACTAGAATAAGGAAGAATTAACAGCATCACTTAATAAGACAAGGAAAGAAAAGACAGCTTTACTTTCTTTTATTGTAGCTTCAGTATTCTCCCCTTAACAGTATTCAGTATTATCCAGCATTCTCTGGAGTGTGCTTATTTTCCTTACTTTGTTCCTACCTTTTCGTATTCCTTTCCTCTACAATAATCCAACCTATGATACTCAGTCTGTGCTCTTACCCTTCTACATTTGGAAATCATAATATTGGCCCTACATAAGGCGAAATGGGAAAGTTCTGACTCCAGCTACTACAGCTCTTTGAGTTAATATATAGAATAAATGCTCTCAGAAATTAAGCACTTCTAGAGGCTTTTTCTTAAGTCCAATAGCCAGAAGCTAGTCAAGAAGAACAGTGCCAAGACAAGCAGAATTCCCTGCAACTAACTGTTTTCTCTTAACAAAAAGTTTTACTTCAAACTTTTCACTATGCCTCCAACTCGGTTACTCACAGGTTGTTGCATCAGTTTCAAGTGGCATTTTCTGAGAAGTAAGGTATGCCTGAAGCTCACTTCATAGACATACTAATACTGCAGGCCTCTAAACACAGTAGCAACAATAGGCAAGTTTAAAAGGAACAGTATGAGTAAGCAGCATCTAAGCCACAGTAACCAGACCTATTGTCATGACTCCTCACACACAGAATGGTGGGTACTGATGACAAAAACAGTTAAGCATAAAACAGTTTTACCTTTTAGTTTAAGAAATATATAGTAATGAAATATATACTACCCTGTAATCAACTAATTTCAGATGACTTCTGAAGGAAATACAAAAGAAACAGCTTATTTTTCAAACTTTTTAGACAAGCATAACCTGGTAGTCCTTTCAGAAACAGAACTTAGCCAAAGGTTTTAAAAAAGTCAGCTGTTTTCAAATGTTTCCCCTTGCAGTTTTGGGTGCTAGATACTGTATTTGGATAAAGCTCATTACTATTTTCAACTGAGTAAACTTTAGTAAAGGAACCAGCTGTGCTACGTATGCATGCTTGTAATGACAATTAAACAAGAACAGGTAAGCCACTATATCAGCTTTTGAAGGTCAGACTCTTGGTATTACATACAAACTTGAAATTCCATTATCCAGATCTAAAACTGGATTACACAGAATTGCTTTCAAATTTGGTCCTCAAAATGAAGAGTATGCAACAGACCATGACACTTTTTTGGCCCTAAAAGATAGGTAGTACTTTGTTTTCACACTCTTATTTGTAAGATGTCCCGTTAACCTAGTTCAGAAGGAAGCAGTTAACAAAGACTCTTCTGACATCCTCCTTGATGCTGTTCTCAAATAAAAGCCATTAAAGAGAAGTTCTTTTAACACTTTTAAAAAAGCATCTATTCAAGTCAAGTAATTATTCTGTGCTTTATGCTCTTAAATGGAATAGCTGCTTCAGATGAATGAATTTTTAAAAAGCCAGGAAAGGCCAATATTTACAACGGAAGAAAAAACTGCTGAAGTTACTAAAAGAAAAGGTTGTAGAATGCTATTAGAAGGTGCAGTATATTCAGCTGATAACCTTTAAAATGGTAGACTGAATTCTAAACTTATTAAAGTCTATTTTCAATAAAAGCAATAGGAGTTTGTCATCTCTTACAGATAATCTAATAAATAGCTTTGACAGCATTCTGCAAGAATTTTTTTTAGACATCTAACTGTTTTCCAGTGAAGTTACTCATCTTCTTTTTCAGGGCAGGCAAGTTATCCTGCCCTTTGCAGTGGTACAGCCTCAGACAGGTCTAGCTAGTCATCTTCATTTTAATAAATTTAACCTTGGTCACGGCCTCCATAAAAAGCCCTTCTGTGCCATCTAATATGACATACTTCGTAAAAAGATGCCAGTTCAATAAAAACACTGGAACCCATGTCTAACACTTCACACTGGAAAGTGGCTTAAGAATACCCTGAATACCTGTGGCTAACACCACCATAGAGTTGTCTTTATCATAAACGTTAAGTATTGTTGGCAGATACAAAACTAGACTAGGAGCCAGAGTATCTAGTTCCATTTACGATTTTGTTCATAATTTCTGTTCTACATGCCCTTTGTTTCCCTGTCTTTAAAATGGGGATCTGTTTAAACTCTAAGAATGTATGCTATATATATGACTTCTAATGAAATGGTTGCATTTCTGTCCTCCTGACAATACCACTGTTACAGAGAAGCATGTGAGATGCTATACTTTTTGAAGAGATGACTAATAGACTGTCAAATACTTGTTGTAATGAACTCCAAAGATGACTGGATTTATTCTGAGGGATTGTTATCACTAACTTGAAAATTCCTTTTATGCAGGTGATGTGCTGAAATACTTGGTGTGACCAGGCAATTCCACTGGCCACTCAAACCCTGTATTTGCTAAGAATCTTTGATGCAGCTCTGCAGGTTTGTCAAATTAGAGGCATGATGAAGGCAATTTGCTTGGACTGTTGTGCAGAAAGTATAAATGGAAGGAATGATTTGATTGCGCACAGCATGCCAAATGGTTAAATGAAGAATGCTTCGAGGCTTAGCATTAAAAGCAGCAGCACTGTTAGAAACAATTTGCAAGGAAGAAATTGGCAGATGCAGAAATAACTGTGTGGGCTCATTCTGCTTCTAACCAAGATTACAGAGTACAGCTTAGCAAAAAGAAAAAAAAATCCTTTTACTAAAAAAAAAAACCCAAAAAAACCCTTTAACTAGACAGCCAGAATGTTAGGTACTTACATCTACATTTCAGCACTGTACATACAGAGAAGATATTTATCTTACTGAATTTCTTGTTTAATTTTTTGTTAGGAGAGAATGTTAGCATATGCATTACTCACCTTAGAGAGTATTTTGAGTGCTTGATGTAGAAAGGCTCTCTGGGACTTCCAAATTTCAGCTGCAATTTAATACAAAATGCTTAAAAGCGCACTATATCTAAGCCTAGCATACTCAATTTATGACATGTTTAAGATAAATCAGGTCACTTACAAATAAAGCTTTACACTGGTTTAGAGAGCAGACTTCAGCCTCTTCAGGAACCTGCTTAGTAAGGTTCCATGGGATATTGCCCTAGAGGGCAGGGGGGCTGAAGACTGTTGGTCGATATTAAAGGATCACCTACTGCAAGCTCAGGAGTGTTGTGTCCCAACTAGAAGGGAGTGCAGCAGGAGGGCCAGGAGACCTCCTGGGATGGATAAGGCGCTGCTGAGGTAACTTAGAAGGAAAGGGAAAAAAAGAGGCTTATAAAAGGTGGAAGCAAGGACAGGCAGCCTGGGAAGAATACAGGGATGGTGTTCAAGAAACTAGGGACCAGGTTAGGAAAGCTAAGGCCCGGTCAGAATTAAACTAGGCTAGGGATGTTAAGGTTAACAGGAAGGGATTCTATAGGTAAACTGCAAATAAAAGACATTAGGGACAACATGAGCCCTTCTCCAGAAGCTCTCAGGAGAACTGGTTGCCCTGGATTTGGAGAAGGCTGAGGTTCTTAATAACTTCTTTGCCTCAGTCTTCACTGGCAAACGGTTTGACCGCACCACCCAAGTCTTGGAAGGCAGACGCAGGGACTGTGAGAATGAAGACCCTAGGCCCACTGCAGGAGAGGATCTGGTTTGAGACCATCTTAAAAACCTGAATGTGCACAAGTCCATGGGACCTGAAGAAATCCATCCACGGGTCCTGAAGGAGCTGGCAAATGAAGTTGCTAAGCCACTGTCCATCATATTTCAAAAATCATGGCAGTCAGGTGAAGTTCCCAATGACGGGAAAAAGGGAAATATTACCCCCATTTTCAAGAAGGGGAAAATTGATGACCCGGGCAATTACAGACCAGACAGTCTCACCTCTGTGCCTGGAAAAATCTTGGAGCAGATTCTCCTGGAAGGCATGCTAAGGCACATGAAAAACAACAAGGGGCTTGGTGACAGCCACCATGGCTTCACTAAGGGGAAATCCTGCCTCACCAATTTGGTGGCCTTCTATGATGGGGCTACAGAACTGATGGACAGGGGTAGAGCAGTTGATGTCATCTACCTGGACTTGTGCAAAGCGTTTGACACTGTCCCCCACGACATCCTTGTCTCTCAATTGGAGAGACATCAATTTGATACGTGGACCACTCCGTGGATAAGGAACTGGCTGGATGGCCACATGCAAAGAGTTGTGGCCAATGGCCCAATGTCCGGCTGGAGACCAGTAACAAGTGGTGTCCCTCAGGGGTCGGCGTTGGGACCGGTCTTGTTCAACATCTTCATCACTGACATGGACAGTGGGATTGAGTGCACCCTCAGCAAGTTTGCCGATGACACCAAGCTGTGTGGTTCTGTTGATACGCTGGAGGGAAGGAATGCCATCCAGAGGGACCTGGACACGCTTGTGAGGTGGGCTGATGCCAACCTCATGAAGTTTAACCATGCCAAGTGCAAGGTCCTACACCTGGGTCGGAGCAACCCCAGGCATAGCTACAGGCTGGGCAGAGAAGAGATTCAGAGCAGACCTGCAGAGAAGGACTTGGGGGTGCTGGTTGATGAGAAAATGAACATGAGCCAGCAGTGTGTACTTGCAGCCCAGAAAGCCAACCGTATCCTGGGCTGCATCAAAAGGAGCGTGACCAGCAGGTCGAAGGAGGTGATCCTGCCCCTTTACTCTGCTCTCGTGAGACCTCACTTGGAGTACTGTGTACAGTTCTGCTGTCCTCAACATAAAAAGGACATGGAACTGTTGGAACAAGTCCAGAGGAGGGCCACGAGGATGATCAGGGGACTGGATCACCTTCCATATGCAGATAGGCTGAGAAAGTTGGGGCTGTTCAACCTGGAGAAGGATGCGTGGAGATCTCATAGCAACCTTCCAGTATCTGAAAGGGGCCTACAAGGGTGCTGGGGATGGACTCTTCATTAGGGACTGTAGTGACAGGACAAGGGGTAATGGGTTAAAACTTAAACAAGGGAAGTTTAGATTGGGTATAAGGAAGAAGCTCTTTACTGTGAGGGTGATGAGGCACTGGAACGGGTTGCCCAGGGAGGTTGTGAGTGCTCCATCCCCTGGTGGTGTTCAAGGCCAGGTTGGACAGAGCCTTGGGTGACATGGTTTAGTGTGAGGTGTCCCTGCCCAGGGCAGGGGGGTTGGAACTAGACGATCTTATGGTCCTTTCCAACCCTAACTATTCTAGGATTCTTCACAGACCCAGGGTTTTAAATTGAAGCACGCACACAATTATGTATGGTAATAAACATTCACATCTCAATATTTCAAGTTAAAAAATTAAATAAATCAAGATAATATGTCTATGCAAACCATAATCTATTCTTTTTTTTCAACTGAAAATATATTACAAATACACTTAATGTTTCAGTCAGGCAAAAGAAAAGGGGAAAGCTACAGGAGAGTAAATTTCTTCAAATATAATACTAACTTTTGACACTAACAAACTAAGACTCGTACTACTGTAATCTGTCAAGAGTAAACAAAAACAGTGCAGATGAACTGCTGCAAGGGCTTATGAAAATCTATTTAAAATAAAGTCTGTCAAACTTACCACATGTGTTGCAAAGGTATTATTCCGCAAGTTGACCTTTATCGTGCGTGATTCCCCAACTGTAGTTACAGGGAAAATATACAGGTCTTCTGGTGCATACACCCCTCGAATGATCTCGTTTTGTCTGATTTGAAAAAGAGATTTAAGATATTAACATTTCCTACTTACACGGTCTGAATATATTGATTGTATATTTCAAGACAACGGATGTATTTTTTGAGACTAAATCGGGAAACACTGAAAGATCCTGAAGGCATTAACTCTCACAAGTTACAGTTTAGTCAGAAATAGTGAAAGCATCACTGTGGCATAAAGGTAAGTAGATATACTTAAACACATGTTCACAATCTGAACTTTTCCCCCATATGCTTTCATAGAGAACTAAACTCTTCTCAGAGATGCTACATTTAATCAAAATATTTTACTTCCCTGCCATGTTCACAGCATCCCATAGGAAGAGAAACAGGAATTAACACTGAAGAACAGTAAGGTTAAGACATGCCGTTACAGTGGTCTTCTCTGAAGTGAATCTACAGGTCACTTTACCTGTAAATTCTCTCCAGAAGGGGATTATACAAAAAATACGCTCAAGATTCGACTGCTAATACCAGTTCATTTGCAACAGCAAATCAAGGTTTGGCAACTTAGAAACCCAACTCAAAAGCACAGAAGGCTGAACAATACAAAGCCATTAAGAGGCTTGGCAAGTCTAGTTTCTTTGCAGCTGTTTACTCTTTAGCTTGGAATCATAGGATAACTCAGTTCAAAAGAGACTCAGGAGGTCTCTATTCCATCCTCTTGTTCCAACCAGGGTCAGCTGTGAGGTCAGACCAGGCTGGTCAGGGCTTTATCCAGTCAGATCCCCAAAACCTTCAAGGACAGAGACCACACAGCCTCTCTGTGCAGCCTGTTCCATCACATCCCTTGTCCTATTGGATTCCTATTACTCCCTTCCCCTTTTTACCCAGTTGCAGACCCTCATTTCAAGTTTTATTCATACATACCCTACTTTAATTGTAGGTGCTTCAGAGTAAACCTTTTCTGGTGTGACTGAAAGCTCAGTTTTTGGGAAGGCACTTGCAGAATCTTTCACAATTAAAGTTTCATTTTCTGTTCTACTACCCTATTGGCAAAAATAGAGAAGACTTTAAACTTTGCATTCAAAAAGTATTTAAGTATTCAAACATTTAAGTCATTTCCCTTACCCAATCCAAGACTTTAATTTATTTAAAGTATAATCTTCCATAAGGAGGAGAGTCTGGATCACTGAAACAGAAGCAGTGTCTTAGGAGGAATACTTTAACAGGTTTCTGTGTCGTACGAGTATTTTGTTACAAGCCAGCTCACAACAAACCAGCAGCGCAGGTGGAATCTTGAGAAGGCTGCTAGCAATGAAGATTCCACCAAAAGCCAAACAAAAAACATTCCTCTGCAGATATTCTGCCCATATGCCTCAAGAACAGTGTCAGCTAAACAGCTGCTCATAGAGAAGGAAGGCCTAAGTCATCATTATAGTTTGGATTCTCACAACAGCAAAAAAGCTTTGTAATAATTTTTTATTATGAACAATACATCCTTCTAAAAGAAAGGTCTCTCCAGAGAGACAGAATCTGGTAATGCATTATATACTAATTGTTACATTCTGAAATTAGGCCAAAATATTTACCATCATCAGGACGCCCATTCCATGTACTCTAGCACAATGAGGCCAGATCACCCTAAGGGAATACTTCGCTAAAGAGCTAGTTTCATATTCTGTAGTCTGTAACAACTCTAGCCAGGTACTGCTTGGAGCCACTTGAGCCACAACATCTTGGACAAAGCTAAAGGACCAGAAGAACCTCCTACACTTACGGTTGTACAACATTATCTCAATTTCTGAAACGGTGCTGACATTTTTAGACAAGCAGTTGATTCCCTTACGCAGGGAAGATTAAAAAAAATATTCCTCTTCAATAGAGCTGCTATGACAAACTTGTCTTTTAGACATTAATTTCTTCTAGTGAAAGAGCTGCTAATCAATCAGTCTGTCAGAAATAGCAGCAGCCAAAAAAAAAAACCCAAACCTTAAATTTACAGAAAATTTTCCATTGCAAATAACCAATAACAGTAGAACCCAGTAGATAAAGACAAGAAAGGATCTGTGCATGTGTCTCACTTCAAGAGCTTTTAATTTCCTATGTAGTAAAAATTAGGGGTATCCTGCCTCAGTATTATAAGTCAAATTCTAATTTATCAATAAGGCAAGTTTACAGCATGAGAAGAAGGAGATGGAAAAATCATCAGAAGTTCCCCAGTATTTATAAGGGCATCCTGAAGTACTACATGCTTTACCATAGCCCATACTGACTTTTCCCGTTTCAAATGAAAGCAGTATATTAACACTGTACAGATGGTTATAACTGAGAGCTCTTGTTCCAAAGCCACCTCAGGAGTATACAAATTTGTTTAGCTTTAAAATTGGAATTACTTTGCTCATAGAGTTTAAAGATATTTTCCTCCTCTCACTTCTGGTATACCCAAAGAAGATGAAGCTCTGTACTGCTGATAAAAAGAGTAAAACCAGGACTCTTAGATAGCAATATGTTTTCTTTTAAGTATTAAGAAATCCAGCTCAGTTTTTCGCAAAATGCTACCTTAAGAAGTCGCATAGTTGCACATCTAAACTGCATAAACCATGAACATTAGAAAATGATATGCGCTTAACATCTGTAGTATCTTCAAACTTTATGAAGTGCTCAACTTTGTACATGCTAATGGAGCAATCTGAACTTCAGTGCCACCTCAGTTGTCCGGTAGGATCTTGCCAATTCCCAATTTCACTCAGAAAAGACCAACAATTACACTGAAATATCAACCCAAGACTTCAGTGCACAGTGGCAATACTCTTTCTTAGCTCAATGATCTTAGAAACTGTTTCACAGGAAAAGAGAAAACTAAGTTTGAATGGCCAGTATTGAGAAGGTTGAGGTTACAAAGAATGTGTATGTAGAATCCCTCCTTTAGTTATTTTTGGGATCACTTCTGGACACATTATCTTCTGAGCTCCTGACTACTGCTTCCAGTGGTGGGAACTGCAAATGCATGAAGGGCATAATCAAAGTCACAGTCAGTGAGCTTTTCAGGGAATAACAAAAATAGTAAGTGCCACTAATTTTCCTAACATCACCTTGTTCTTTTAGATCTTTCCTGAGTTATTCCAAATTTTTAATTTCTTTTGAAGCCGTCCTTTAAATAAATACCACTCAGTTACTCTGAATGACAGTCAGTCAGTTTTCCAACTTCATTCTATCAAAAGTCACATTAACCAGAGCCATAGCCCTCTGCCTCAGCAAATCCAGCAGAACAAGTCCTTTTCAAAGTTGTAGTTAGATCTCTAGGATATAATAGGTTGGAACTGACATGTCTTCTTGACCAGAAGTGGATCTGAATTAAAAACAGCAACAACTTAAGTTCTGCGTTGTCCCCTCTTACAAGCAGCTGTGTAGTTCCTTATTGAGTTCAGAAAGGAAGTACTTCCCTTTAAACTCTTCTTCAAAGTGATAATGGCACATTGCAAGTACTTTATACAAAAATTTTCCCATATGCACAAAGAGATGTTGAAAAGATCTAATTGTAACAGCTTTAAAAAAAAAAAAAGAGGAACAAATCTGACACATTCAAAAACATTAATATCAAGTTGTGCTGCTCAAAGATTTCCACAACTCTGACAGTTAGTCGTGTTTTAAGAAGAAAATTATTCAAAACTCTGGATTTCTGATAAAGAATGAATCTCTCAATTTCATCTAGTTTTAAACAGACAAATGACAGACGCTTTCCTCATTTTAAGGAAAATTATGTTCAAAGAATAAGATGAAAGCTGAGTAAAAATATCCTCCCAAACCAAACATTATACAGATCTCATTCTTCATGCCAAAATTAGAAGCTATTAAAAAAACACATTTTTAACAAGTCCTCTTTTCAACACAATTAAGTACTGGGAAGAACAAGGACCCTACAAAATAAAAGGTAAGGTAACCCAGCAAGAAGGATAAGTCAAGTTCCTACTACTGAAACAAGCTTGGTACTCTAAAGAAAGGTCCCAGATCTCTGTCTGGGCTTCTCAGAAAATCAAGTCTAGCTTTCTGAAGAGGACAGGAAAGCATATATAGCTATCACGCAATACTGAGTGTAGAAAGCTCTTCACAGAGCTGGAATTAAGCTGCTGGCAGAGGTCCAGAGAAGGACATCAAAGCTGGTGAAAGGTCTAGAGCACAAGTCTTAAGAGGAAGAGCTGAGGGAACTGGGGTTGTTTAGTCTGGAGAAAAAGAGGCTCAGTGAGAACGCTATTGCTCTCTATAACTACCTGAAAGAAGGACAGAGAGAGGTGGGCATTGGTCTCTTCTCCCAAGTAATAAGTGATAGCACTAGAGGAAAAGGCCTCAAGCTGCACCAGTGGAGGTTTAGACTAAATATCAGGAAAAATTTCTTCAATGAAAGGGTGATCACGCATTGGAACAGGCTGCCCAGGGCAGTGGTGGAATCACCATCCCTGGAAGTGTTGAAAACATGCATAGATGAGGCCCTTAGTGACATGGCTTAGAGATGGACTTGCAAGTCCTGGGGTAACTGTTGGACTTTATTATCTTAAAGGTCTTTTTTCAACACTGTTGATACTATGATTCTATAGTAAGGTCATTTAAACAATCATTAGAATTCATTCTTCTCAATAGTAATAGATTCTCTGTCCTATGTAGACTCCTACTGTACAGAGACAGGGATTAAAAGCAAGGTAAGGAGAGCTCACAGAGAAAAACAGTTCTAACTCCCAACCCCTCCTCCTTCCAAGCCTCACCATAAAGTTAGAGCTGAGGAACAATAGGTGAGCAAAGATGAGCTGCAGTTCATTCACTCCTACAAAGAGTTCTCAAATTCATTCCCACCTGGATGGGAATTGTTGCTCCCAATAAAATTCTTGAACAGATTCTATCAGAGACGCAACCATATCTCCAATATGGATATTTGAAAATTCCAATATTGCATTAAGCTACAAACTATAGCAATGGTCAATTACTTTGTTAGGTTATTTACAAAAATAAAACCATTCCACTTAGGGTTTGATACAAACAAATCTGCATCTACAAAAGCAGTTCCCACAGAAAGCAAGTTTGTCTCTAGTTTCTTTCAGCAAAATAAAATTTTACATCTTAAATGGAAAAAGATAATTCAGTATCACATAAGCAGGGTGAAAAAGGTATTTTTGTAGCATAAGAAAACAGTACAGTTTAGTCCAACAAAAATATCAGCACAGTCTGGGTTTGGGTTGTGGTTTTTTTTCAGAATACACCAGCACATACAATAAAGAGTACTGTACAGTAAAATTAAAATGCTACCAAAAATTTGTTTTCAGGCCAACATTTATAGCATTTATATACTTACTGCTCCAGAAAGCTGAAATCTTAATTTGTGTTTCCAACCAGGTTTTTCAACCGGGTGACACTCAAGATCCCAGAACTGGGAGTAATCCCCTATATCTCTAGGCAAAAAGATGACAACAACCTACAACAAGAGAAAAAAATTAATTCACAGAAGCTTGTTAAAATAATCTACACATCTTCAAAATCTTACCTACACAAAGTTACAGTCAAGTCAGCACAAAGCTTACATGCTACAGATCATACATTCCTCATACAGGTAATCTTGCACAAAACAATACAGCTCATCCTCGTTTGCTCACAAGAGAAAAAGTTTTGATGAAATAGATTGTGCAAGCAATTTCAAACAAAACCTGAGTTCAGCTAATCTGCTTTAAGCAAAGTCAGCAAATGCTTGCACAATTATTTCCATTAGCAAAATGGGGTAGAAGGAGACCAAGAGGAAAAACATGCAGCTGAAAGACAGCAATACCCTCATCTCTCAGGTAAGCTATGAACAACTGCACTCCTTCAGCTCCAAGTCTGTAAACACACTGTGCTACAAATACTAAAAGGCCTGAAATTTAAATCAACTTGCAGGCTATGCATTTGGTTACCCCTGGAGGTAACCTGTGTAACAAACGCCTGTCTCTGTATAGTGGTGTACCAGGTAAATTCAGGAATTGTGTTCGAAGTTGAGGTTGGGGGAAGAAAGAAAAGGGGAGCAGCAGATTAGAATAGACCACTACAGGTATATCAAATTAGCCAATCATCATACCCACTGCAAAAAACAGCAAACCACAATAGCACTGTACCTTATCTGCTCCAGCCAATGGCCTGACATGCCAATAATGTAAATGTTATCCAAATAAGCCTGAACTAGGATTGCTAAGGCAAAGACAACTGTTTAAATTCAAATAATGATTTTTCAATGTTATGAAATAATTGTGAAACTGGACAGGAGAAAGTGTAGTTTTTTTAATTGTGCAAACAGATTAAAAATCCTATCATAGAATCGTAGAAATAATACAGTTAAGGAATGTCAATAATCCATAATGATTAAAAGATAGGTGTTCATGAATATGAACAGCAGTGAAGTAGCATTGAGGGAGAAGATGAGGGACAAAAGCCCCATAAAAACCCACTCAGTATGTCCTTGGATGTACTTGATAATTGTGGTTATGAAACCCTCTACTGGTCAGGAGATAAAATAGTCAGTCAAATGAGATCAACGTGAAGAACAGATAACTGTTATTAAACAAGTATGACAAGACTGCTTCAAAGGAAGGGAAACCAGTTCTCACACCAGTTTCATAAGAACTCAGCATTATTTGTGATTTTCTAGTGGATTCTTATAAAAGATTTAGAAACAATTTTCTGTTATAGAATAATTTATCTTAAAAAAAAAAAAAAGGAACAAAATAAAAAAAGAAACCAAAATAGTACATTGAAGCCAAACTACAGATCACATAAATCCATAGAATCTACTCAGCTGACATTGTAACAGTTGTGGTAAGTAGATAGTGACTACCTGATACTCCCCAGAACGCAGCTGTGGAAGGTCATTTTATCATAATTTGATAAAATACAACCTGCTTGTAATTTCAACTGTTATTTCAGAGAGCTTGTCACATAAAATCCTATTTTTACAACTGAGATATAAATATTTCATGCATAATAGTGTGTCATTGTACCTTCTCTTCTCCATGAGCTTCAAGAGTACCAGAAACACGGGAACATCTGAAAGCGGAGTAAGTAACTCTATAAACGCATCCAGTTCCATCCACATCCTGCAAATAAAGTTATGAGTCAGATTCAGATGGGAAAGAAAACAAGAACACAACACAAAAAAACCCAAACCACACAATACACCCACTACCATTGCACAGAACTGAAGAAAATACGCCCAATCAAGCTGCTTTCAAGTGAACAAATACTGACTTCCTAAAGACAAATGAATAATGACTAAAACTGCTACAACAACTATGCAGCCACCTAAATAGGACGTCAGTAGATATAAGGTGGTGCACTGCCTGGAACATGGCACAGTCATCTTCTGGGCTACAGCTAAGACTGCTACATAACCATTTTTCATCATTTCTTGACAACAGAGCACAATAATTCTAGGATAAAAATCAATGTGACCATCACCACATTTCAGACTATCAAAAAAAAAACAGCAAAGCATTTACAAATATCGACAGTAAATCCATGAGAACTGCAAAAGCAACAGCAGTGTAATTCAAATATCCTTGACCTAACTTAAATTACCTACATGGGTAACATGTACAGCATAACAGCAGTACAAGTCTCGAAACAAGGCAAGTTTAGCATTCTGCAGCCAAAAGGAACACCCCTCTTCTATGCACACTTAATTACATACTGCAATCTGGATGGTCATACGGGATGAGGAGAAGGAAACTTTCTTGAGAGGTTGGAAGGAGAAAAAGAGAGCAGCATGAAAAGCAGGAAAACCACCCAAGAAATATGCATAAAACTACCAATGCAATCATTCGCTTACTTTAACATAGGGTGGGGCAAAAGATGACAAAAACCACTTCAGAGTTTCGTCCCCTTTATTCTCCATTTCCAGGTAACTCTCTAGAAGAGAATTATCAGATTAGTATATTAAACGTCTTCATTCAAGTATCTTTAGTGGAAAGAATTTAGACAGAAACTATGTTTCAAGACATGAAGGAAACAGTTCTGGTGAAGCCAACTCCAAGAGCAGACTCAAAGCACACTATCATAAAATTCTTGACAGTTTATACAAAATAAATTGTCAGAAAATCCCAACTTCAACAGTTATCAATAGGCATATTTCACACCTGAAATGTGCATTTTGCCAAGGATCAACAGAAGATTTGTAAGATCATCTCAGTCTAGAGTAGCACTTCAGGAAGTTCAGCTGCATATGTATTATACAGCGCATTTATAGCAATAGAAAAAGAAAGGAATATTATATTATGCTCCTCTTTCTTAAGTGTATGAAAGAAACCCAGATATAATTGATAAATTAAGACTTGAAATTTCTAAAGTCTGTTGAATAAAAATGTAGCATCAGTGAATCATAAAAAAACCCTCATTACCTAGAAAACTAAGCTGTACCAAAAAATCTGGTATCTAGGTAACAGAATGACAGTTTCGTACAGTAATTTGGAGAATTCCAAGCATTACTGGAATTACAAGTACAGACTGAGGATTTAAGACTCCATTATCAACAGTGTCCTCCTCAATCATTAAGTACAAGACAAGGATAGCCAGATTCATAGCTAACATTCCTATCATCTTAAGAAAGAACATTTATTTCTCTGCTATACACAGATTTAGCTTGTATCTCAGGGACACATACACAGATGAGAATGGGCCTACTGCAAACGTGCATTGACCCAAAAGAGCTTCACCAAAGTGCAGCAATCTCACAGTGCCCTTTTTGCCAGGCACAGTATGGTTACATTCATCATAGCTGCTTAAAAATCGGCAACTTACCTGTTGTACACAAAAGCTATCTGTGGGAAAAAGTGTGACTGTCCTGCATGAGGAGAAGACAAAAAAGAAGGGAGATGGGGAGGAAAAGAAGGAAAAAGTAAAAAAAATAAAAAAATAAAAAACTAAAAAAGGACTTCTGAAAAGAGTTCCATCACAACGAACAACATTTCAAACTAGAGACAGAGTAAGGGAACTGGTCAACTAAGCCATTCAAGTCCCAAAACATACAATATAGCAAACTGACCACAAGATACTACAGACGTTGCATCATTTAGTAAGCAAGCAGTATTACCTGAGCTTTGGCCAGGTCTTGTTTTAGGAAAAACAATGGTTCTGTTCTTTAGTTCCATTTTTGTTAAAGGGAGCACAGTGAGAGCCTTTGGCACATGAACAGTAGGATTTTCAGACTGTGGAGTAAACGTATCGCATCTTCGAGATGAAAAATCTGCTCCAGGCGCATACTGTCTAACTGCCTCTCGAATCTGCACTTTAATAAACTTTTGCAGAATTTGGAGAGAAAGAAATATTTAAATAGTGAACATGGATATATTGACAAGACAAACAATATAGCTCTATTTCCTTGAGCTAGAAGAGCTCATGTTGCTTAGCTTTACATTCCAACAAAGGAGAAGACCTGGTGATTTAGTGTATGAGACTAACTTCAGTTCACAAAGTTTAAAGATTTTAGGACAAGCTTAATGTAGGAGAATTGGAAAATTTACTGAAAGTTTGCTATCTAGACATTTTGCTTCAATAGGAATAATAAATTTAATTGAAAATTCTTACAATATTCTCTGCTTGCAGAGAATGAGAATGGGGCTGCCTCAAACAGAAGGAGCTTTGTGTTCACTTTTGATACATAATTAGCACTTCTAAAAACTTCAGTTAATGCTAGTCAAATCTTGGCATACTTTTTGCTTAATTAGATAGGTAGCAAAGAAATGGCAAAAGCATTATGGAACTACCAGATCTCTTACAACTGGACTGAGTTTGCTACATTCTCTACTTTTGTCCTAGGAGATTTCCTCTCAAATCCTTTTCTCGTATTGTAGAACATTACATAGTTAAATATGTGCACTTTCTTCATTTCCTTCTCAATTCACTCTCTTCAACAACTTCCCTGTTTGTTTGGGGTCTTTTTAAGGCAGTTTCCAATTTTGTTTCTTACCGCACCTTCCTCCATTAAGAAGGAAAGTAGATATGCCTTTTTTATCCTTTCACTGTTTTATTTCCCTCTCCATGCAGTTGCAATTAACCCAAAATACATACTGGCTGTAAAAACAAAAAAAACAAGTATCTATTTATTTTGGGGGGAGATTAGCAAGGAGTCTTTCTGCTTTTAAACTGATGAAAGAAGAAACTGTTGGCTTCATAAGTTTTATTTATATGCCTTAACTTAATCAGGGAAAAGTACTGGGTTAAAATGCATGAAAAGCAAGAACCTAGTCTAGACATTCTTTATCACAGACTTGTCAGCCAGCACATTAAGTTTAGCTTAAGGCAGCTCAAAAGAAGCTATGGTAACTTGTCCCACAACCTTCTTTAATTTCTTTTTTTAAAAAATATTACATAGACTACTTTTATATATTCATACATATAGATATTTAGCATTTTAGAAAATGATGCATAAGGCAGTGGTGGGTGCACAGATGAAATTTTGCTGACAAATGAGTAAGCATTCACATCATATTATTTCTTCAGAGATGAAATGAACTAAGAATCTCAATTTGCGCAACAGCCTCACAACTATATTTATTCTTATAAGACAACTTTACAAATTAGAGAGAATAATGAAAGTTGAGAAAACTGCTGTTTCACACCTAAAAGATTTTAGCAATGTTACCAGACCTTATCCAGCACAGTAAAACAAAGAGTTTCAATCCCAACTCTCAAGTAAGCCACGAACCTTTTGTCCATTATCACAATGGATATAGATTAGGCCACTCCAAGGAATTAATGCAGGTTTTGTGGCAAGTGATGGGTTAGGGCTCACCAGAATTAGTGTACTGCTCCTAATAAATAAAAATAAAGTAAAATTAAAAGAAAATATTTGCACAATCTTCATGTTAGAATGAGTATCTACAACAGATATCACTAGTCCTCTGCCCCCCAAAAAGAAATGTACTTTTAACATAGCAGGTCAGTGAAGATGATCTAGAGATAGTTAAATTTCAGGTATTCAAATAACTTAGTACTCAGAAACTTAGAACTCAGGTTCTTAATGACTTCTTTGCCTCCGCCTTCACTGGCAAAGGCTCTGACCATACCACCCAAGTCTTGAAAAGCAGACAAAAGGACTGTGAGAATGAAGACCCTAGGCCCACTGTAGGAGACGATCTGGTTTGAGACCATCTTAAAAACTTAAACGTGCACAAGTCCATGGGACCTGAAGAAATCCATCCGCGGGTCCTGAAGGAGCTGGCAAATGAAGTTGCTAAGCTGCCGGCCATCATATTTCAAAAATCATGGAAGTCAGGTGAAGTTCACAGTGACTAGAAAAAGGGAAATATAACCCCCGTTTTCAAGAAGGGGAAAATGGATGACCAGGGAATTACAGACCAGTCAGTCTCACCTCTGTGCCTGGAAAAATCTTGGAACAGATTCTCCCAGAAGGCATGCTAAGGCACATGAAAAACAACAAGGTGCTTGGTGACAGCCAGCATGGCTTCACTAAGGGGAAATCCTGCTTGACCAATTTGATAGCCTTCTATGATGGGGCTACAGAACTGATGGACAGGGGTAGAGCAGTTGATGTCATTCACCTAGACTTGTGCAAAGCATTCGACACTGTCCCACACGACATCCTTGTCTCTCAGTTGGAGAAACATCAATTTGATGGATGGACCATTCCGTGGATAAGGAACTGGCTGGACAGCCACATGCAAAGAGTTGTGGCCAATGGCTCAGTGTCCAGCTGGAGACCAGTAACGAGTGGTGTCCCTCAGGGATCGGTGTTGGGACCAGTCTTGTTCAACATCTTCATCGCTGACATGGACAGTGGGATTGAGTGCGCCCTCAGCAAGTTTGCTGACGACACCAAGCTGTGTGGTTCGGTTGATACGCTGGAGGGAAGGAATGCCATCCAGAGGGACCTTGACACGCTTGTGAGGTGGGCTGATGCCAACCTCATGAAGTTTAACCATGCCAAGTGCAAGGTCCTACACCTGGGTCGGAGCAATCCCAGGCACAGCTACAGGTTGGGCAGAGAAGAGATTCAGAGCAGCCCTGCAGAGAAGGACTTGGGGGTGCTGGTTGATGAGAAAATGAACATGAGCCGGCTTCAGTGTGCGCTTGCAGCCCAGAAAGCCAACCGTATCCTGGGCTGCATCAAAAGGAGCGTGACCAGCAGGTCGAAGGAGGTGATCCTGCCCCTCTACTCTGCTCTCGTGAGACCTCACCTGGAGTATTGTGTGCAGTTCTGGTGTCCTCAACATAAAAAGGACATGGAACTGTTGGAACAAGTCCAGAGGAGGGCCACGAGGATGATCAGGGGACTGGATCAACTTCCATATGAAGATAGGCTGAGAAAGTTGGGGCTGTTCAGCCTGGAGAAGAGAAGGCTGCGTGGAGACCTCATAGCAGCCTTCCAGTATCTGAAGGGGGCCTATAGGGATGCTGGGGAGGGACTCTTCATTAGGGACTGTAGTGATAGGACAAGGGGTAATGGGTTAAAACTTAAACAGGGGAAGTTTAGATTGGATATAAGGAAGAAGTTCTTTACTGTGAGGGTGATGAGGCACTGGAATGGGTTGCCCAGGAAAGTTGTGAGTGCTCCATTCCTGGCAGTGTTCAAGGCCAGGTTGGACAGAGTCTTAGGTAGCATAGTTTAGTGTGAGGTGTCCCTGCCCAGGGAAGGGGGGTTGGAACTAGATGATCTCAAGGTCCTTTCCAACCCTAACTATTTCATGATTCTACGAAACTTAACAGTAACATACTTGCTTGTCACTGATGGTTGTATAAGGGGTCATGAGGAAAGAATAAAACTTATCTATTGTTAGCATTTACAACCAGTCAGACCACGGAAAGCAGACATAACTATATGTTTCAGAAAAATAAGCTTCAATACTAGTCAAAGAAGGGAACTGTACTGTTCAAACAAAGTATACTGCATAAACTCTATTTCAAGAATCTTTTAAACTTTCTAGTCACAGGGAAGCAGCTTGCTTTCCTTCTTCCCATGCAGAACTGATATTGAAAAATAGAAAAGCCTTTCAATGTTACCAATGCTTTCTACAGTTATTTAGGGGACACTGAAAAGTCAAAAATCACTTGAAGCAGTTAAGGCATCACTCAGTAATTTGACCGCTGAGAAGACACGTTCTGATTTATAATGTTCTATATTCTATACTAGAGACATTTAAACAAAGGAGGGGAGAAAGAAAGCCCTGAAGCATTTATAAATGAACACAAAAATCACTGAAGTAAAGGTCATTGGTTGTTACGTTGGCAAAAGCACTCAAGCTACACCTGAAGAATAAATGTAAAATGTCATTAGCACAGCACTTTGCATTTGAAAGATCTAGTGTAGTATTAAGATCAGTCCCCTAGGAAAGTTGGTTCCATAATCATTGTCACAGTTTGACCATCTCTACAAACCAACAGATGTTAATGGCCTTAAAATATTAAATCAGGATACTGGTATTTCCTTAAAAAATTGTCGGTGTTTTTTGAGTCTCAGAGGTTTTCAGAATCTTTTCAGTCATGGTTCTCCTTTCTCATGTACAAGCTGTGCTCATAAGAATATAATTTACTAAGTACACACACACTGTTATCACAAGGTATTCCATCGTCTCATTCCCACCAGCATGCCTTTGACATTTACTGCAAACTTCCAATGCAAATCAACTTGCACAGGGTCACAAAGCATGTATCTCTTGAAAGAGTCATATTCAACCTAAAGACACTACCTTCATTGCCACAGAAAGGAGCAGAACCTAGGAAAGAACCAGTTTCAATAGGTGACTCTTGCAACTTCTGGAGATTCCAACAGTCCCTACTCCAAAAGAGCAATTCCTTTCACAGCACTTACCAATGCTCCCAACACTGAGGCACAGCAAACAGGCCAGGGGATAGTCTCAGTTCACCTCCACAAGAAAATCTCTTGGAATGGTGCTAAATTCATTAGGACTTGGGACTTTATAATTCCACATTCAGGCAGGTCAGAGACTGCCTTCTGCTCATACCACAGAACTTAAGCGGTTTAGTCCAGGTGAAACAGGGGGTGGTTTGCTTGCTACAGAGTGGCAGTCCCTGATATTAGGACCTTCTTTCAGCATTCCCAAGAAATCAGACTTTCTCCTTTCCTGACCTAAATCAGTTCAAGAATTCTGCAGGCTCCAGCCACTGCAGTCTGGCTGGCTACTGTCCTCACAGGATGACTGCTCTGGGCACTTCTGGGAGGTGGTCATGACAAGCAGAAAACTGGGCAAGCATAGCTTGCTGTGCTTAAGGCAACTGTTCCCATGGGTCTGTTTCCCACCTGCAGGCTTCTGTTCTTGATCAAGACTACTTATTTGGACCCAGTGTGTAAGGTTTCAGTTCAATCTTTTCCAGTGAAGGGATCACATTTTAAAACTAGGCAGTGCAAAAAAATTGCTTGCAGAAGGCCTTCGATTCCCTGATTTTAAGACATGTTTCCACAAACAGTCCTGAGACTAGTGTTTGAGACACTCAAGATGATCTTACTTTCACAGCTACTGCAAAGTTGTTCATTGTTCTCTCTTTTTGAAATCATTGTCCTTTGTACTGACTGTATCTGCAAAGAGTAGCAAATATCATAGCCCTTCCAGAAAACCCTCTTGTTCTGTTCTCACTAGTGATGAAAGGTCCCCAGCAGTAAATGCCAGAATTTACATCTATATTTAAGTGTTTAAATGTCCTACATCTTGCATGGTGATACAAGACTGAAAAGAAAGTATCTGTTTGGGCAAACATCTACAAAGTTAAAGAAACTACTTAAACAAAACTCAGAAAGCAAGACCAATTTTTTTGTGGAACATACGACTTTTTTGGGGAAGACAAGAATAGTAACAGGGTCTTAAAAGCCTTTCTGAACTGACCTTAAAAAAAAGCCCATAAATTCAGAAGTGAGAGGTGGTCAGAACTTCCAATCGTTTTATTGTGAAAGAATTCACAAATGCCCATGGGAAGTCTCTGCAGTGATATTATGACTACTGTTCTGAAATCCTGCTAATTAAGACACAGGTGACCTGACACTGGCCTGTCATCCTTTTCATATCTACAGATATTGAGAAGCCAAAGACTGAGTGGCAAAACACAGTTTTGTTAGAATGTAAGATCACCCTCACAAACAAGTTCTGATAAATATCAGCACATTTGAAAAAGAAAATACTCAGTCCCCAGAAAAGCAGCAGTCTGTAAGAACTGTTATTTTGGGGTTGGTTTGTCTGTTGCCAGGGAAGGGGGAGAAGTCCTTTCTGTTTTGAAACACAGAGGTGATTTTTAAATGAATAACCATTGTGAAAGGAGGTTTTTAAAGCTTCTGCTTTGTTAACCATCCAGCTCCTGGAAAATTATGAAATAATAACAGTAATTCCAGGCTCAAAAAATTTCTGTCCTCCTATGTGACAGAACGTCACCTTCAGGTGACAGAAGAACATTCCCTCTATGGAGGCTATAAATGGACAGAGTCCTAATACATAAAAGCTAGATTTGCACATCATCTGATGAAAATAGTTCCAGGGTATATAGTCTAAACAAACTAAAATAAATTCCTAAACCTAACCAAAATTCCTAAATTAACAGAATTCCTAAATTAAAAAGAAATTCCTCCAAAACCTCAACACACTTCCACACGTAAAGGAATCTATGAAAAGAAACTTACTCTGGCTCGACCACTCCATGTTGTGGGGTTATAGTAAGGCAGTGAGCTGGCCACGAAAGCTCAAATGCCAACATCCTATTAGAATTGTTGACAATTTGAACATGTCCAGTATCTGCTGTTCCACCTGTAGTACAGAAGAAGGCATAAAAATCTAACACATATAAAAAGTCACAGAAGTGTCTGAGATTCAAAGATGCAATTAAGATAAAGCATTTCCTGCCTAATTTTTACTTTCACGATGCTTTAAAATCTTCACAGGTATGCAGTGCATATTACATGTATACACACACACAGAGCACATTACCTCTAACAACTTAACAAAAAACTCTATTCAAGCCAAGTTTACTATTTAGCTGTAAAACTACTGCAGCAAAATTATTGGTCAAGCCACATTTACAAATGAGAATAATTAAACATATGGTATGCAGTTCAGTTATTTTAATACTTAAGTGGTTATTTTATTAACTTCAGAAAAAAACACCCCAACTTACCAATAGAAGGAGACGTCAAAGTTAAGTATTCTGGTTTGACAATCCAAGTCTGTTGAGTGTTTGATTTACTCTGAACCAGATCATCAGTTGTTATAGGCAATGGAGGACCCTGAGGTCCTTTAACAGGAAGAACATCCAAAGTTGTATTGATATGTCTGTCAGAGTTCTCAAATCTGAAAATAAGATTTCATTAAGCAAAAGTACTAATAAAAGTAACTCACGAGTAATTATAACAGCCTACTCTTAGTATTTCTCAAGATTTAATAATGAAATACAATCTTCTTTACATGGGCTTTCAATTTAATTCAATTCTTCATTATTAAGAAATTAATTCAGCAGCTATATCAGAACAATTTTTTCACAACATTTTTTCCATGTTTAGAACTGGAAGGTACTGTTTTGATTGGAAAGTACTAAAATAAGCAGTCATCTTTGTATATATTTTATTCAGATTAAGAAAGTACTGGAGAGAGAAATAAGGCAATGAAAGTCATAAGTCACAGAAAGCTGAAGGTTAGGAGGGACCTCTGGAGATCACCTAATCCAACCCCATTCAAAGCAGGGTCATCTACAGCAGGTTACTCAGTATATTATCTAGTCCAGTTCCTAACTTTTCCACAGATGAAGACTTTGCAACCTCTCCAGGCAACCTGTTCCAGGGCCTAACAATCCTCACCAGAAAAGATAAAAAACCCACCCACAAAAAACCCCAACACATTTACAAAAATCACATGGATTTTTTTCTAATGTTTGAGTTTCTTGCATTTCCATTTGTGTCCATTGCCTCTTGTCCTGCCACTGAACTCTACTGGGAAGACTCCATCTTCCTCTTCTTTACTTCCCCATCAAGTATTTATACACATAGATAAGATTCTCTCCCTGCTCAAGCCTTCTTTGCTTAACACTAAACAAACCCAGTTTTTAAGTCTCTCCTTGAAAGATCGACAACACAATCCCTTCATGACCTAGCATTTCACACCTTTGTTTGCAAAATATGTGGCAGATAAGCTCAATATGAAAGCTAGGAAGCTGTTATTTAGAAATCAGCTAGATAGACTAGACCAGACTAGATAGAACCCTTTCTTCGCCTGGTAACAGGATCTTGAGAAGTTTTAATGTTTTAAACTTTAAAACTTAAAAAACAACCTATGCAAATGTATTCCTTGTAGTGTTAAAGTTAACCCATATTTATTTTGGTTTTGTGAAATGCTACCTTAGTAAGTAGTATTTGCATATGATTTGGACATCTCTTTTGCTTTTCAGGCTCCAAATGCTACAGCAATCTGCCAAAGTGACAGGTCCATTTTAAAGACCAGGTCTCTGTCAGTCCTCCAAAGAAATCCTCCCAGTTATAGACTGCTTTATTCAAGAGAACAACAGGGTTGGGGTAGCTCAGCACTGACAATTTTTTTGATGAATATAGTAGGTACTACACTGAAAGGCTGAACAAAGGAAAGGTCACTAAGCCTTTATTAGTATATCTCTATTTCCATCCCAGACATCAAGAACTCATTACAAGGAATGAAATGGTCATAGTCCTATCAGGACTACAACAACAAATACACTTTGGAAAAGCGTATGGAAAAACAAACAAACAAACAAAAAGCCAAACAGGTTTATTCAGATGAAGAATGGAAGTTGCAGATAAAGTTAATGGTGTCAGTTGAGGGAAAAGTTTAAAAATTATCATAACAGCTTAAACAGGCTATATACAGAGTAAGAATGAGAAGAGCCAATTAGGTATTCATCAGATCCATTATTTTGTAAAGAAAGGGTATTTTCACAGATATCAAAGTCTTCAATGAAAGGAGATGCACTTCAGTTAGGCGTTGTTAGGCAGTTAGCCTTATAGCTACATTACCTGTCTGACTCCAAATGACGCCCAGAAGACTGATGAAATTCATCCTGATCAAAAGTGGCACATGCAACCACAGAGAGGATAACCTTTTGCATATTTGCATAGAAAAGATGGATATCATTTGTCCCCCGTGGGATATCGCATACTAAAAATGAAAGTAATAGAGAAATTCAATAATACTCAGAAATTACACAACAGAGATTAAGGATATAGACCTAGTTAATAATCTCTTGACTAAGACACTCTAGATCGTTCAAAAATTACTTACTGCAAGTTCAGTTATCAGGCATAAATCAACATTAACATGAGATTTATATTTTACATCTAAATACATGCCAATTTTAAACTTTTTAATTACAAGATAGGTATTTTCCACCTTTATACAAATAAGTATATACTAATTTGATTTCATGTCAAATTCAAGTTAAGTTTTACTTTTTTTTCACCCTGATAGATAAGACTAATAAATTCCTAAGGTTTCACAGAAGGAAATTCAACTTGAGATAAGTCATTTTTCAATTACTCAGTTTGCTCAATCTAATGCTTCCTTATTTAATTCATTGTACCTGTAAACATCCAAAAGGTCAGGAATGTAAGGCAATGACTTAAAAATACTGAAATAATTCATCAAAATATTTAATAATAAAATCAATGTTTTCTCCTCTGCTTTGAGCTATTTTATGTTGAATAGACAGAATGAAGACATGAACACTTCCCACACAGGATACATTTTATCCAACCATTACTTCCTCTACTGCATAGCAGATACCAGGGACAATTCTTGGTATTTGTATATAGATTGGTGAAAAACTGACACCATACTAACTTCAGTATGTAATTTCTTCATAGGTTCATAGAATCATAGAATACTTAGGGTTGGAAAGGACCTTAAGATCATCAAGTTCCAACCCCCCTGCCATGGCCAGGGACACCTCACACTAAACCATGTCACACAGGGCTCTGTCCAACCTGGCCTTGACCACTGCCAGAGATTTTCAAATACCTCTGTAGATTAAGGCAATGAGGAATGGAGACCAAAACAGCCTATGGAGCCAATTATAACCAAGACATTCTATTCTTTGAACTTTCAACATCACCTCTGTAACAGTCTTCCACTTAAAAGGCAAAAAAAAAACCAAACTTAAAAAAGCTTTTAGATGTTGAAAAAAACAATTTATTTTTCACCTAAAAAACCAGCATCTTGCATAAAAGAAAAAAATAATCAGATTTCTTAATACTAGGCACTACTACTAGCTCCTGCAAAGTATCTGACTTACAAGGACATGTAACAAAAGTATGTGAATATTCCCACTGAGAAGCTGGTGAACACTAATCTGTGTAAAATAAGTTTGTACTATTCACGTTGGATATCACTGGGTGATAAGAAGGCAAGGAAGGGCCGGAAGTTTGTGTCATTGTTAAAATGAGTAAGAATAACCTCGTTTACTTTTCTAAGAGCTACTCTTCCAGCACTCCTCCTTGAAAGCATATTTGCAATGTTGTGCAAATCTGTCTGTTAACCACAGTCAGTCAAATTTATTGATCAAATACAGAAAGTAGTACATAAGAGGACAAGGATATTTTATGTCCAACATAAATAAGTTTGAGTAAATAAAAAATTATGACCAAACAGGGAACAATCACCTATATTTCACAAATTCAGGAATGTACCCTCTCACATACAGATAGAAAAACATTAAGATGCATGAGGCAAGCCCTGTTTTCTACAGAAAGGAAAAAAAAAAAGCTATCGTTAGCAAAACTCTGGTAATAGGGCAGTAGGAGATAATCAGGGATGTCTAAGCTCTAACACTGACTTAACAACTTCAGAGCATACTCCAGAACCCAAATATCTTCACTAGGTTATCACCTTAAAACATACAATTTTTAGGGAAAGAACCAGGCTCAGTTTTTTGATGTTTTGGAACTTTGGTTGGCTTTGGTTGTTTTTTTTAAGGACGCCTTTACAATATTCTGCATTCTATTTTAATAAATTTCATACTAACACAAGCAAAAGTACAAAAAATTTATGACATTAATTTGGGACGGGAAATGTGTATTTTGATGTCAGCCAAGTTCTGACTGACCTTAGTTGCCTGTAGAGTTGTTCCTCTCACATATTCTCACTCCTTTCTCTGGCTGCTATTGCTGTTGCACAGCTCCATACACTCCCTTTTGCCCCCCAGTCTGTTATTCCAGCAGCGCTACCACCATCACTGATGGGCTCAGCCTTGGCCAGCAGTGGGCCCATCTTGGAGCCAGCTGGTATTGGCTCTATTGGATATGGTGGAAGCTCCTAGCAGCTTCACAGAAGCTGCTACTGTAGCCCACTCTACCAAAAACCTTGCCATATAAACCCAATACATCTATCCAAATGAAAATTTTTGCTTCTATATTTACTAAAAACAAAACAAAACCAAAAAAACAGTGGAAAAATAACTATGATTCAAGCCTAAAAGCACATTTTTCAAGTATCACATTTCTCTTTTAACAAGTCATGGGCTTACCTTCTGTCACAAGCTGCTCCCCTTGAAACTCTTCATCAAATACAATGTTTCTCAATAAGCTCTTTTCTGGGATTATGTGTTTTTCCACCTCAGGTTTATACATTATAGCTCTGTTAAGGAAATAAAGACAGAAGAGTCATTAAATCACACAAAGTAATGAAAAACACAATTCGAAAAGATTGGTAAGACTGGTAAGAATCCAGCATAATTTTAACTTTATTATTTCTTGAATACAGTAAGCTCAAACCTCTGAGCATTTGTTTAAAACTGAAATCTTCCCATAACCTTAAAATGATTAAATACATACCTGCTCTATTGCCGCACAGTGAAAGCAACCACTGGAATAATAGCTACTATACACTTGTCTTTACAAGACACTTGTTCTCTGCTGTCAGTCACACCTACCTAGATTTCTGACAAGCACCTCAGGCACCTGAGTGATTTTTCAGTCACCACAGGAAGCAGGAGAATGCTATTTTGGTCATGACTGAAAGTCTTCCGAGAGGAAAATTTGACTAGTCAACAAAAGTGTGGCAGCATGTGTCAGTCAACAGCAGGAACATAGAACCAAGGAGCATGACTGCCAGCAGGACAGAAAACACTGGGAGGAATAGGGATATAAATAGTCTGGGAAAAATGGGAAGCTACAGGTCAGTAAAAGGAAACCTGGCACTCAGACAGGGTAAGAGATGTGGAGGTGGAAAGGATACTGCAGCATTACTAACTCTAGGGTCTAAGCTACTTACCAGGCTACTGACACTGTATATTTTGGAGTAAAGAACTTGAGGCACAAGTTGGCAAACTAGGTAGGTTACTCATTTTACATTCCTGCCCTTAAATCCCAAATCATGTTCTCGTTCTAGCACACAATTACAGAATGGGTTTGACTGGCTTACAGTACTCAGCCATTTCAAGAAATAAGCATCTGTTTCAAATTATCATGGGAGACTTTAGAGGAGTTCCCACCAAGAAGCAACCAATCAGACCACCATGTTCAAGAACTAAATGCCATGCCTGCTGACTAATAAAATCAGCAACAAGTAATTTCACTCACGCAGGGTCCAGAGTCTGAATAAAACTTTCCAACACTACCTATATAGGTGCATTAAGCTTCTTAATAGGTTTTCTACTCATCAGTAGATCAAAGCTTTTCCTAAGCTCTTCTGCCCTTTGAGAAAGATTCAATGATAGCTAGCACTGCCTTAGCCAAGAGTTCATACAAAAAAACCAGTAATGATCATCTTCTAAAATATCTAAAATATGCCAATTTCCATGAAAAAAGTCACAAATGCAGTTGTTCCATAAGCTTTTTATTCAAAGTCTTACAGTAAAATTCAACTATACTTAATACTTTATTTGGAAAACAATAAATGCAATGACTTTTCATGAAGTTTCAGGCAATCACATTTTAAAGCAGTAGTGAAATATTGCCATTCTAAAATTTTGCACTGAATGATGATCACTAGCACTTTAATGCTCTGCCTGTTGCTAGCTTTTTTCATTATTGCTATACACCATACACAGCACAAGTCAGAAAGTGCCACTTCTGTCATTAAAAGCAGAGTATGCTGGCTTTTGTGCACCTGAGCTATGCAAACTGAAATACAGAGAAACATAGCCTCTTTTTAAGCTTGGTAAGACATCTACAAATTTCTTCGGTGTGCTATGAGCATACAGAATCACAGAATAGTTAGGGTTGGAAAGGACCTTAAGATCATCGAGTTCCAACCCCCCTGCCATGGGCAGGGACACCTCACTCTAAACCATATTACCCAAGGCCTCGTCCAACCTGGCCTTGAACACTGCCAGGGATGAAGCATTCACAACCCCCCTGGGCAACCTATTCCAGTGCCTCACCACCCTCACAGGAAACAATTTCCTCCTTACATCCAATCTAAACTTCCCCTGGTTAAGTTTTAACCCATTACCCCTTGTCTTACCACTACAGTCCCTAATGAAGAGTTCATCCCCAGCATCCCTATAGGCCCCCTTCAGATACTGGAAGGCTTCTATGAGGTCTCCACGCAGCCTTCTCTTCTCCAGGCTGAACAGCCCCAACTTTATTTCTCACATACACATCTACTCAAACATTGTCTTCATCAAACCACGATGCAAATCCTGTTCAAAACTTAATGCTACTGAATTTCAGTACTACTCTTTCCACAAGCCTTTTCTTTAAAAGTAAAAGCTAGGTACACCTTGGACGCTAATACCAAAATAGAACACAACTCTCTTTCAATTCAAAAAAGCAAAACTCTTTCCCCAAACCCAAACACACTCAAATTCAAGAACATTAAAAAAAAAAAAATAAAACCCTTAACTAGCTACAGGATGTAAACAAACCCACAAATAAACAACTAAACCAACACCAAATAACCTACCAGATGCAAGACTGATTAGATCTCTCCATATCATCACTGTCTTTGGGTTTGCTCTTGTTATTTTTGGAAGCTTGTTAAAACCATACTCGTGGTAACACACACCTCTAGTTTTATCTCTTTCTTAAACATCTACCTGTTACAATAGCTAAGTAAAACTTACCTACGATACTGCTGCCTAGAAACCTCATCTCCACAAAAAAAACATACTGTTGATACCAATGAATTTGTTTTATGGAAGTTATTTTCCTCTTCCATTGGATTCCATGTTATAGTAATCACCTGATAAAATAAATAGACAACATAAGAAAAAAATAACCATATTGTTAGTACTAATATTTGGAATATGAGTCAAGAAATTAAGGCAATACAAGTGAAAGAGGATTTTACACAAGTGAGACTTCAATAAACAGTTAGTCAGACACATTCTCAATGATAATATGTATTTCAATTTGAACTAATAAAACTTGCTCAGAATTGGGTATTATACTTACTTCGTGTGTTCCTTCTCTTAGCACAAACTTCTCTGGAGATACAGTCACTACCTGAGGATCCATAACTGTTTTTGTCTGTAGGCTTGCAAAGCACAATGCTTTAACATAGGCAGCCCGAGAACCTGTATTTCTTATGCAGAAGGAAGCTTTCCTTAATCCTGCAGGCAATAATCCATCCAGTGTTACCATGTAACTACCTGATAGTTTTTTAACATTTTCCAAAGTTATATTGCTTGTTCCTCCATATCCAGATAATGGTATCTGGGGCAGGGGAGAAAAAGAAAAAAAAAATGAAAACCACAAAAAAAAACAACACAGAGTACTTCAAAGGAAACTAAACTTGTTACTAAAACTTAGGTACCAACTACGGTAAACTGTATAAGAGCTATAGAAAGAGGAATGAAGATGCTTAAAATCTGAACCAAAAAGAATTTGCAAGAAATAAAAAAGTCTAAATTTATTGAAACTTTAAGTTCTACTGAAAATTAAAGACCAACTATAATTTAACAGGACAAGTTCAGATTTATTGACAGTTGTAAAGTTGAAATTCTGAGGCTACTACTAATATAGCATATAAAACTTTTCTTCCTTCACAAGGAGAAAAATTACATGTAAAATTGAGACTAACGTTCAAACTGTACAATTCAGTGGCTGTACAATCTGTAACAAGTATAGAGATACACATATTGTGCATCTTGGAAAGTTTTAGCTTTTTGATAGAATCTGTCCTAGATTTTAAATAACTATGGAAAATGTATGTTTAAAACTACTAGAAGTTAGGTTGGGACTCTTACAGTAAACTTAATTCCTGGCTGTGATCGAATTCCCAGCTGTTTGATTTCCAGCTTTGCAAAGAAGCAAGTTATTTGAGTAGGTGCAAATATCAAGTATATGTTAGTATCTTCTTTGGGACGGATTTTGAGTTCCCAATTACTAGTTAAGCGTTTTTCTGATCCAAATATACTTTGCAGCTATAAAAATAAAGATGTCAGAAGTGAGTGACACCAGCAAAACCACACAGCACGTAAGATGTACATCACTTGCAACCCAAAATAAACTTATTCGAAATCTGGATTAACTCAGTTCACAGTGGTGTATATTTAAAGTTGCAGTGCTTAATATGCAATAAAGACCAAGTTCAAAACTTTTTATATTCCTACAATAAGCCTTCAATGACAATAAGGTACAACTGAACTTAACCAGCACTACATTAATTCTCTCTCAATGTTAAGATTTTTAGATACCAAATCTGAACACCTGAGGGGAAAATGGGATGTAAATGTTTGTGGACTACGTAAAAAAGAAAAAGAAACAAAACAAAACAATCAAACCGCCAACTCGAGTTATGATAATTCCCGAAGGCTAATTCCAGTTTTAATTTCCTTCCTCCCTCATGTACACAGAGTCCTCTGCAGCAAGATCTAAAACCCCTCCTGCAAGAAAGGCCACTGACAGATCACTCCAAGTATTGACTCTGTGGTGCTACAGCATTTCAGCTGCTCCCAGGGTTGCCAGTGTAGCTTAAGCTCTGCTACCATGTTCATCCCGGCAGTCTCAGGGCACATACACAGCCTGCTAGTCACTGACATTTATAAAGGAACAGCACTTCAGGACAAAGAATGTTTATTATAAACATATCCTGAAAATTGTCATAAATACTAAAGACAAATTTTCATGAGAGTTACCTGAAAGCAGTCTTGATCCTGGCCTCTTATCAACAGTCTTAAATGCTGAGTCACAGATGGAGAGTCATTTCTTAGAGTTAACTTCTGCTGCCTGAAAAATATGAAGTTCAGCTATATTTTGCAGCAAATGTGAATTAACTTCATCCATTTATTCATGGAAATGTCCTGAAATGGGACAGACATTTTAAAGTCATTTCACGAAAAAAATAAAATCACCTCTTGGAACAACAGAATATGTTAGCCAGAGATAGGTGTCAAAAGAGCCAACAGAAGTTTTCCATCAACTTACTTGGAAATACTTCCCACTATATTTCTACTTACATAACACACTAATCTTACAGCATCAATGATAAATAGAGTCCTGAAGAATACAAAAAGCTCAAACAAGTTTGTTTCCAAAGATTTCTTGCAAAAAATAAATAAAATTGTGAGGTACTGCTTCTCTGAGTCATTAAACAGCTTAGTTTATTAGCTATGCATGATCAACATGAACAGGAAGTTTCATAAATTGCAATATAAAATACTTAACATGATATTCTATATAAACACCTCCCAACTTATACTTACACTGATGCTCCCACTGTTACTCCTCCCCAGGCAATGAACTGCTTGTTGGATAGAATGGGTGGGATGTCTGGGTAGCCAGCAGCTGTTGACACAGGTCTATTTTCCACAGACACCACCTCACCTTTTAGCTCCACTTCATACTGAGGTCCAGATGGCAGCACAAGGATTTTCAAAGAACTTTAAAAATAAACAAATTTAAATCACAGAATGATATTACCTGCCGAAAACATAACTGGAGAGGAAAAAAATATACATAGGCCTTGTTAACCTACCTTCTTAACAAGAAAATAAAAATACTTTTTTTTAGCTTTATGAGAAAGGCCATCTTTAGGCACAGAATCATAGAATGGTTTGGGTTGGAAGGAATCTTAAATATCACCTAATTCCAACCCCGCTGCCATGGGCAGGGACACCTTCCACTAGACCAGCTTCCTCAAAGCTCTACCCAGCCTGGCCTTGAACACCACTGGGCACAGCAAAATCTAAATCCTTTGGGCTGCAAATATGCATGCAACAAACAAACTTCTCAAGTATTTCACCTGGAAATGGTTCAAAAAGTTTTTCAGAGACTACAGCTAGGCAAATTTTTTTTTGCCCATGCTAACTGCTGATTGTTTTGACAGACTGATTTTGGAAAGTCTCTGTGTAGATTAAAGAGATGAATTTTGAAACACCTGCAAAACTGCACTGAAGTTTGAAAATAGAAATAAGAGGTAAAAGAAACAAACCAAAAACCCAACAAAACCAAGCAACAGAAATAGAAACAAGAAAAAAAAAAAGTGTAGGGCAGGAAAGAAATCAAGGTTTTAAAGAATAAGCTAATGCTATGCTACAGTCCAACTTAGAGCCAGGAATGAAACTCAGGAATCTCCACTCTATCTGTCACTAAATTCCTATGGTGCCTACTGACAGAGTCCTGCATCCCATCTGTAGGGACATGAACTCTTGTTCCTGCTTTAGTGTCCTGGGTTCAGTAGGAGTCATTTTTCTCCTTCTTAGTAGCTGGTGCTACTAAGTTTATTAGTCTTTTGGCAGCACTTGGAAGTGGACTGCAAAGATTTCAACCCTACTGAGTACCCTGAGCCTGTAAAGCAAAGCAGTTACTCAAAAGGTCATAGAAAAAACAAAGATTAATTGCTTTGCATGCCTATCCATTAGGTTCATACTGTCATTAGCACAGATGTTTAATTTCATGCACCGGGTAGGCCTAGCTAAGCTAGATAATGAAGCTGAATATAATTTGGACAGATTTCTTTGTCCATTCTTGCTCTATTATAGCAGAAACGGGAACATGTAACAAAAGAGGAGAAGGTGCTCTGAGGAAGTAAGTCAGACCCCTGCCATTGCCACATCAGAATGGTCACTTGAATGAATTAAGCCTATTTCACAGAATGAAGTTTGACAGGTGCTAATGTGCAAAAACATGAACACTTAATCTGCAAAAGGCGTATGTACATTTTTGTTGCACAGGATTTAAAGTTGAACTTTCATTTGATTACAGCAGCCAAAATTAATGAATACTCTTGCCCCTGATCTGTGCTTGAGCTTTTTCACATGCAAAATGGAAGTAACATTTCCCTTGTCTCAGTGGAATACGTAAGAGGGAAGCAACTGAAGGAGGTGCTGGAGTATTTTAAAGTTTTGATGTACTTTAGACACAAGCACCATATGAAGAGCTTCAGGGTCTTACTCCATTTATTTACAGTCTCATGACATCTGTTGATCTGTGGTGGGAAATATTAGCTACTCATTAAACTGTGTACAGCAAAAGAGGCAGGTAACCCATGGAACAGGTGAACCCTTGCAGAAATCCACTTTGTAATGAATGACGACTCTCAGGAACAGAACTGAAAACTTTCAATTTGTTCATGACATTAAGGTCAAAAGTAATTCTGTTTACCACAGGCAGCATAAAAATCACTTATGTTACCTTTCTGTAGTCGTTACATTTTTTGGAACAAAGCAGACAGTCACTTCTCGTTCTTCTCCAGGAAGAAGGAAAAGATCTCGAGGCTCAACAGCAAAGCAGCTGTCCTGATCTGATGTCTGGAAGTGGACAAGGGGAAAAGGGAGGGTTGGTTCCTTATTTTAAGGGAGTAAACATTTCTACAAGATGCAGTGCAATCTGGTTGTGTATCTGGTTTACATGCAGTCAGACAATTCAAACACAAGCAAATTTGCTGATGACACTAAGCTGTGTGGTTCGGTTGATACGCTGGAGGGAAGGAATGCCATCCAGAGGGACCTCGACGCACTTGTGAGGTGGGCTGATGCCAGCCTTATAAAGTTTAACCATGAGAAGTGCAAGGTCCTGCGCCTGGGTCGGAGCAATCCCAGGCACAGCTACAGCTTGGGCAGAGAAGAGATTCAGAGCAGCCCTGTGGAGAAGGACTTGGGGGTGCTGGTTGATGAGAAAATTAACATGAACCAGCTTCAGTGTGTGCTTGCAGCCCAGAAAGCCAACCGTATCCTGAGCTGCATCAAAAAGAGCATGACCAGCAGGTCGAAAGAGGTGATCCTGCCCCTCTACTCTCCTCTTGTGAGACCTCACTTGGAGTATTGTGTGCAGTTCTGGTGTCCTCAACATGAAAAGGACATGGAACTGTTGGAACAAGTCCAGAGGAGGGCCACGAGAATCATCAGGGGACTGGAGCACCTCCCATATGAAGATAGGCTGAGAAAGTTGGGGCTGTTCAGCCTGGAGAAGAGAAGGCTGCGTGGAGACCTCATAGCAGCCTTCCAGTATCTGAAGGGGGCCTACAGGGATGCTGGGGAGGGACTCTTCATTAGGGACTGCAGTGACAGGACAAGGGGTAACGGCTTAAAACTTAAACAGGGGAAGTTTAGACTGGATATAAGGAAGAAATTCTATGATTCTATGAAATACACCTGGCACCTTCAGAACTTTCCCATAGCCCTGCAGTAGTAAAACCCTTCTGAAGCTGGACACTCAGATACAAATACCTCCAACAGCATCTGTGTATAAAACACTGAAGGAGCCACGAGGAGATTTAAAGAATCCAATAGTCACGTACAACACAGCAATGGTACACCACTAGTGAAGTAACACCACTTCTCTCAACAGTGGTACCAACTGTTACTGGTATCAGTTGGTATCCAATTTTTATCTAAATGGGTTTTACTCAACTAGGTAATGAGTATCTCCTGTGCAGCACAGGATTCACTACATTTACATATTTGACATGCACTTGTTAAAATCTATTTTTTAAAAATCATAAAAGTAGGTTGTTAAAACAAATGTATCTGAAGCTGAGCAACAAAACTCCCATATGCTTTTTCCAATAATGTAAGATAATCTCTGCTAGTTTTCATTCTCTTTATGTAAACTTGTAACCCTTTGTCAAACCACACAGTTGAGCTAGGATCCCAAGGCTCAGCGCTAGTTTCAATACAACAGTAATGGCACAAAACTCATGATTTCAAAAGAAAGAAGACAACCTACCTTAATTTTCAAATATACATCAATGTTTCCAGCATTCTTCAATGGCAGCTGCTGTTTGGCTGTTGAACCCACACTAGTAGACAGGCGTATTATCTGGAAAAAGTAAAGAAGTGTGCATGTAAATGTACATATATAATAAAACCAAACCTTACAATAGAAGTGGACTAGGAAAGGCAAACCATTATTGAAACATGCATTGTTAACACATGCAAACCTGTAAGTCCTTTGGAGCATGTATCCTTGCTATTCCAGCTCTTGCTCGAAGAGGAATACTTTTAATCACACTGCTAGGTCCTGGACTATCCACTTCCACATCAACTCTTGCCAAGAACTCATCCGCTGGACCCAAGGAATCTAGGAAGAATTCCATGAGTAACAAAAGCAAGCAAGTCTGCTAGCAGCAAAGGCCATTTCTATGGCTGCGTGTCTCACTTCAGCTACTGTCCAATCTTAACATACTGACAGCAGCTCTCCCATTACCCTGGCAATTAGCTTTTTTTACTTTAAAATAAAGTCTCACAAGATCTTATTTAAGAGTTTAATCTTTCTGTCAAATGTGGCTGAAGCCATCCATAAAGAAAACAAAACAAAATGAAATCTAGACAAACTAATTGATATATGTACTATTTACTATTTAGGAAGCCAGAAAAAGTCAAGAGGTTTCTTCAAATTATTTATTTGGCAACCAATACATTTTCTTAAGTGATGATTTAACTCCCTCCGCAAAAGTAGTAAAGCAAATTCCACACATCCTGCAACAGATAACCATTTGGTACAGTTTGACACTGAAGCACAAATACCCCTGTTAACATCTAACAGATTAAGACATAATTATTCTGCCTCTGTCAGTTACTAAAACTGAATGCAATACCCAAAATATCAGGACACACAAACCAAAGATGGACCATTTAATCTCAAGTCTGCAGCTTGTTGCTGCAATTCTAACACATACATGCATTAAAATTCGTATTTGTTTCAGTTGAAAAGAAAAACAAATTACTATACCTGAACAAGAAATTAGTTTCTTAGGTGCATGGAACAGAACCCAAACTGTTAAAGCTTCAGGATCCTGAAAAAGAATTTGGTTGACTCGTCTTATGGCAGGGAGAAAACTACTGAATGAGGAAAAAAAAACCCCAACCTAAAAAAAAAAAACCACCCCAAAAAAAACCAAAAAAGCAAACCCAAACCTACATAGCAACAAACCTATACTGCTCAAATAAGTGGACGCCCCAAAAATCATTACTGTGAGCTCAGATACCCAGGACCATCACTTCAGAGAGCAAGTAACAGGAAGAACCAGTCAATTACACACTACTCACTTGTCCATCGTAGCTTGCATGTATCACATGATTTACAACTGATGGAGCTGCTATCTGAGAAACAGTATCCATTTGGAGTGATTTTTCATTCAAAGGTTTAATTGGTTCCTTGGAAAATGTGAAGCAACGCCAAGCTACTGCATTCTGTCAAACAAACAAAGTATTAGAACATTAAACTCCTTCTTCTTGCTAACAATAATGCTGATAAAGCCAAGAAACGCAAAGTAAATTTTGAACAATCTAAGTCGTTTAGAAAAAACAATCTATTCAAGACCAACTCTCACTAGTCACCAAGACAACCTGATACATCTTAACATAAGGCCAGTCTTTTCTTTGTCCCCCCACATAAGGAAACCAGACCAGCTCTTCCCACAGCATGAAACAACAGCCAGCCTAGCCAAACACCTGAAATCTGCACTGCCACAGAAATGCAGAGAGGAACATACTGTAGCCTGTACTACAGGCTATCTAGTGGGCGATAAAGCAGAGAGTTAAGACTCCTGCTCTTGCTCCTGCAGAAGACAGAATACGTTAAACTTCACAGGAATCAAGTTTGGCTGCTTGTTTGAACAGCCAGGTGTTCTTCTTGAACAGCAGACTACATCTCCAACTTCTCAGAGGGAAGGTTTAGGCAACACAATCCTTATGCTACCTACTGCCCTATCCTATCAAATCAGGCAACACAAAAGCAGTAGTCCATGGTAAGCTGTAAAAGAAAAAAAAAAGCCAAAATAAACCCCAAAACAAACTCCCCCAAACCACCACACCTATCCAGAACCATTTTTGATGGTTCCCATATACAGCAGAATCAGATTACCACACTACAAAACAATTCATTTCATGACTAATCAAACTTTTCTTAGGAATCTTACATATAGTGTCCAGACTATATTTAATGACATATAACAAAGCATTCTGGTACTAAAATTTTAGTATCACAAGAAGTTAACTTTCAGGTACAGGAAGATTATGTACTTACGGCATTAATAATGAGCCTAATTGGCACAAAAGCATGGGTTTTGTTGATAAGTTTTAGTGGAAGAGCCTTCCAACTGCCAGAATTCAAGTCACCAAAATCCAGATAATCTTTTTTTCCTGTTTCCACCTGGTTTTAAGGCAAAGTAGAACTTATAAGGAAGGAAAACCTCCAAATTACACTACTATACAGAAGCACCAGTAAAGTAAGGATTCCATCCTCTTAATGTTGTACCAACATACAATACACACCTTCTACCAGGGGTAGACAGAATCTCAGAACCATGTTTACTTTGATATCAAAAGGTGTTGAATGCAATCTGCCATCTCCCACACATTTTGCCTCAATCAATTAAGCCAGTCTTAGTGCAATATTTATCCACTAAAATCAAGTACACAATCAAATTATTTTGGCTAATTTAAAACAGAAATAAATGTAAACTATGATTCTTGATAGCAAACATGAAATGTCAGGTTTACTTATTTTCTTCACTTTTAACTTGCTACAATAACATTTTAACTAAGCAGTAGTTAATTTTTGCTAGCATAGGAACACTTGAGTGTCAGGATGTGCAGTAAAATACAGCTTTTATTTGGTACTTTTTCTCATCTCCGAAATATGCTAAAACATGCAGAGATAGAGCTTTAGAGGTTTAATTTAATTTAAATATGAAGCAAGCTTGAATGAACTACATCATGAAGAACACGAAGAATGATGGATTTTGCCAAAATACATATGAAAAAGGCATTAAAATTAAATTAAAACTTATGGAAGAAACATTAAAAATTGCATCCATTCATGCGTATTCAACTAGAATATCATTACTTTACAGTATCTACTTAGCCCAAAGCAAGTTAACAGACTACTTTAAAGTAAAAAGTCATTAAAGTATAAAATTCCAAGAAAAAAAAAATTAAATAAGTTAGCTGAAGTTAATGACTGAAAATTGTACTTTCATCACTGACGCCACAGACTATGGTGTAATTTCTTCAGGCACCTCCAAAAGCACCATCAAACCCATTTCTGCCTGTCAATACTCTTGAACTTAGGACTACATAAAGCCTGGTTTAATTCATTATGTCACACTGTCTCCCACCTCGTAGTCCTTCATAAGATGCAAGGCAAAGCATTTTATACATCCACTTACTTTTAATTTCCAATTAGTCCAAACTAAGAAAATATTCTCTAGGATCATAGGTGGCCAATAATAAACCAAGACAAAGGCTACTTGATGTGAAAAATAAAGAAATCCTTAAAATTGGAAATAAATGGGGATTGTTACATTTTAATGTGTGATGGTATCCAGCATAGCAGATTAGAAAGCATCAGATGCTTAAGACCTCATCTATTCTTTTAATAATGGAAAGGTAATTTATTCTTTCCAGACAGAATCTTTCATTTCCAGCTAGATGCTTTTCCATAACTAAAACTTTCCAGATAGTTATAACCTTCTGATAAACACGCTGAAATTCCAGGATGCTTTAAGGAACAACCTTGCACTCCTATTTTTTTCCAGTGTCACTGAAGCATTCATACAATTAATAAATAAAAGCACAACAAAAACCAACACAAAAAAAACACACCCACCCACACAATCCCCCCCACTAAGCAGATACTCACTTCTAAATGAGGATTTTCGGCAACTGCTGTCAGAACTACCCTACTTGCCAAAGCTTCTGCCTGAACAATTGTCTCTGCATCTGCAGAAACTGGCCAAGATGAAACATTGAGAATACACTGAAAGATCCCCGAATGACAAGGTAAGAAAAGTATTTTCACATCGTTGGTAGAATAGGGTCCTACGATGGTTTTATTCTTGAAAACCAGACATTGATATTTCACAGGGTCCATCTGAAAAACAAAATCTGTCATTTACAAAATGCCTCTTGCCAGAGGATAGCTTCTTTCAAAATACCACATTTAGCTGGCACCACTGCCCAGCACAGACATTTCATATACCTTTTTGCTCGATATTAGTTACTGCACCTTCCTGTTCATGTCCCACTGCCATTTCACTCACCTGTAGGTATTTTCTTTTAAGTTAAAGCTTTAGGTAAGTGAGCCTGAAAGGTAAGTCAGCTGGGGTTTCTTTCCAGCATCTAGTGAAAGATTAACCCTGGTATTATAGTACTTATTATAGTTGAAAATTAATTCATACATAAACCAATGATGTTTTTGAGAAAGAGCAGCACCAAAATAAACAAACAAACCAACTAAATTAACAAAGGCAATTCTACTTGGTGCTTTCTGCCAATAAAGATGGAAGGAAGAGGAATGGTGGAGGAGTAATGGGAAGGTCAGTGGATGGAGGTCATCAGTAAATCCTACTGCAGATTTCTCCAAGTTTCTGTTGTGAACATTCTAGTAGATAAATCTTCAAGCAGGAGAGACAGACTGCAAGTGACATCCACGTGTTATCAGCATTATTCTCAGACTAAAGCCAAAACAAAGCACTGTACCAGCTACTAGGAAGAAAATTAAGTCTATCCCAGCTGAAGCCAGGACAATGGTAAGATTATAGCATTATTCCTATGCTTTATTAAAAAATATCTCTTACCTTTTCCCCATTAACTGAAACACTGAGTATTCCAATGCTGACCTGCAACCACCGTTCAGTTGGATTATAAATGCTAAGAACCGTCTGCGATGCAATTCCCACACAACAGGCATTAGGGAACTTCAATTCTTCCGGTACTTTCACATGTCCTTTCAAAGAAAATATGCTTTTATTAGTTCCAAGTATTCAGAAGCAAATCAGCACTCAAGACCACCACCATGTCAAGTTTATAAACTCATTTAAGGAATGCTTCATTATGGCAAGGCAATGTTTGACTCCTACAGTTTTCATAAGAATGTTTTCCATAAGCCTGATACTCAGAATTTCAACCATTTCTAAATTGCATCTTACTTGGAGCTCTACTATTGTGACCAAAACCACTTCCAGAAATATCACATCCCATGCAGACACTAACCCACAAAGTGTGCATACATATATACATATACATATATACATACACACACACCCCTTATATAAAATTCTCAGTGTTCACAATTTAATCAGTACTAGTCCAACTCAGGGGAGCGTGAATATGAATATTATAACAACTCTTGAGCATTTACACTGACCAAAGAGGAAAATCTTTTTTTACCGGACTATAACTGTTGCCTAAAAAGGTGTTGAGGCATTTTTTGCTATAGAAAATACCAAGTACTTTTACAGTAAACATTTGCTAAAATGCGGTATTCAACAGTTATCACCAAAGAAAAATTCTGCTTTGAATATTTTACTAAATTTCTGGTTTTAATATTTCTGAAACAGTCAAAATAATTCTTTCAGATAAATTTGACATTTTGTCTGCAAGAATTAGGCAGAAAAAAAAAAAAAGATATCATAGGTTCAATGAAGTCTTTAAAACAAAACACTAATTTGCATTGCTTAGGTTAAGAGCTAATACAGAGAAACACCAGAAAGTACAGAAGGCACTTGGAAGCTAATCTTTCCCCTTCAGAACCAAAGAACATCTTAAGCCCCCCACTTTCCTCCTGTGTTTTGGCTTAACTGACCACTAACACCAAGTTATGCTGGAGACTGAAATGCCATCTACTTTCCAGATAAAATACAGCTGAATTTCTAGAGCATGACTTGTCTTGCCTAGCATGAGCTGTACCTAGGATCTCTCTTTTTCCTATAAAAGAGTTCCTTTAAATGAACACAAAACCACTGAATGCTGAAGAATGCTGAAATTCTTTCAATTATGAAAATTCGTTTCTAAGACCATTACAGGGACTATAAGAATAGACCCTGAATTAAAACATCATTAAATAAGGAAAATTAGTAATACTTTTTTTTAAATAACAAGGTTTGCATAAAGGATAACTGTGGTTACACTTGGTAGTCATTTTTTTATTTACTATAATATTACCATAATCACTATCTCCATTCTTGCCTACAGCTGTATTTTAAACACACCCTAAAAAACACACTTACCAGGTGACTTTGTCAACTCCCATTCACTGCTACCAGTTCCAAGAGGTTGTCCAGGACACGAGTTTAGATTTAAGATATCCTTGTTCCAGGAAGTAGGGTGTGGATTACAAAGTGAAGCTGTGCCAAGAGAGCCAGGACCAATATTTGGACCTAAAGGAATTCCTACTATAACTGGATTCTCAACATGTCCTGCTGTGATACCAGAACAAGGAAGCCCAGCTGGAAGGCCAAAACCTCCAGAGCTGCAACCATGAAACTGAGACAAAACTGTATTTCCAGTAGATGGTATATTTCCCAGGTGGTGTTGTGCAAATGGAGTTGCTGCAAGAGAATGTCCTGTAAGCAATGTGGGAACAGAAGACTGACTCCCAGAAGTAGTGACATGGGGTTTAAAGCTTGAAATTGGAACATGTTGCTCACCAGATGAGTTTTGACTGAGTGGCATGTAAGTGCTTAATCCAGGATATATGGGTAACGTATTCAAGGACGGTAATCCTTGTCTCTGTGCTCTGCCTGTTTGATGGGGCCACACTTCTTGTGCAAGTGGCTGAAAGACGCAGAGTTTACTTGGTAAAGCTGACTTAACATGGTCTAGCTCTTTATGATTTGCTGCTACATTTGAAGGAATAGATGCAAGCTGCTTTCCATTCCTGGGAAAACCCTCTTGGGACACTTCTTGACCCAGTACATCATCAAGTTTTCTCTGAAGACCTGCAATTTCATTTTCTTCTGATTTCTGGACAGTGCTAAGCAGTGCTTCTTTCCTATTTCTTTGATACACATGCTCTTCTAGATTTTCATTTGTCTGTTCCTGTGAAAGAGTTGGGCTTGCTCGAATTATTGTTGTGCTCAGTTCACCAGCATTTTCACCCTAGTAAACAAATATGCAGTATTAGGAAGATTAGAAAAGCAAATAGGTACATTAAAGATGACAGACCTTAATATCTGTACTGCCATCAAATATAATTAATCAAGTTTGTCAAGTCTTTTCTGAAGTTCTGCTTTTGTAACATCTGTGGCTCTTCACCTTGAAAAAGAAAACATGGAACTTCAACCTGTTTGCTCTGGTATACTGGGTCTGGCTGGGGTGGAGTTTATTTTCTTCACAGCAGGCCCTGTGGTGCTGTATTTCTAGATTTGTGAACAAAACAACATTGCTAACACACCAGTGGTTTAGCTATCACTGAGCAGTGCTTGCACAGTGTCCAGGCCTTCTCCATTTCTCACTCTGCCGCTTCACAGAGTAGGCTGGCAGTGGCAAGAGGTAAGGAGAGGACAGTCAGGACAGCTGACCAAAGAGAGAATCCATACCATGTAACACCCCCAGCAACAAAAGTAGCTGTTTGGATTGTTGTAGGAAAGTAAGCTACAAGTTACAATCCTTTAAAAAAGGCATTTAGGGCACAGTGCCTCACCAGCTCAAATCAACCAAACAAGAAATAACAAAAAAAAATCTGAAAATCATGCACCTTTGACATCCTGACCCTAGTGTTAAAAGGAGAGGGCACTACTGGTTAAATAGACTGTGCCACAGGAAGTATTCAGATCTGAACATAACACCAATATGAACAGTCTTATCTATAAGAAGCTTTAGGCAAGAGACATGAAAGTGGCTCTTAACAAGTACAAATGAGATTAAGATCTCTCAGACTCTCTCTCAGCATAAAAGATCACTAACCCAAAGGAATAAATTAATACTGTTGTGTTCTAAGTGAGACTTATCAAAGTACTCATAATACAAATGTAAAACTTCGGTAAAGTATTTGAGGATCTCCTTGTTGAACTATCCTAGGGAACAAAGACTACTCAAACAGTAACATATTTTCAAGACAGAGGGGCAAACTAGTATGCAGACAGTTATATGACTGCATCTAGAGTAATCCATTTGTATGAGATGACAGGAACCTAGAACCATATGCATTTCAAACATGAAACAGACCCAAGAGCTGATGCTACACCAGCAAAGACTACAAATACCCACTTAAATTGGTCCTTGGGTTCCTTCCTACTGGACTGCGATTACCACTGGAAACATCAGGATGAAAAAGGTAATTCCCTGTGCAACCAGACCTGGAACAAAATGGGCTATAGGCCAGACACAAGCTTCCCTCCTCCTGATGCTTTCAGCATGAAGGAACATTGCTACTGGTGCTTCCTTTAGACAGAAAGCTTCACTAAGCTTTCACTAACCACCAGTTCTGAGAAGCCTCACCCTGTGCAAATTAAAAAAACAATAATAAAAGAAGAGTAGATAGCATTTCTATTTTTAAATTCCATCCACATTTGCACACAGTTTGGAAGGGGGTGAGGCATAACAGAAAGATTCCAGATTCCAAAGGACCCATGGATTTAGAAAAAAGAATGCCAATTATCTTAATCAGCATAATATTGCAAGTCTGAACAAAAGTTTTGCTCTCAAAATTCACTCTTTGCTAAAGCAGTAAGAACTGTCAGAATGACTGTCGGAGGTAGGAAATGACAGCTCCAGTCCTGAAAAAATAAGTTAAAGCCAAAACACACATTTATAAACATTTCTCATGACAAAAAAAGCAGGAAAAGTATTCTCCTAATAGGTGAACCTGAGCAGAAATTGAGCCTCAGGAGTAATGAAAGCAGATACAGATCCTGCAAACTACTACTGGAATACCATACTGCAGTCCAGAAACAGAATGACTTACCAAGAAATAGAGTTAAAAACGAAAGGGCAAAAATACACCAAGTCTAACTTTCTTCACAAGTAGTTCTTTGAATGTTTTACTATGTTTCTATTCATTAGAGTTTGTGCATTTAAAACAAGCTATTTCAGAATTTACATTTCTAAAATAGATAGAAGCGGGGGAAAATCAGAATACCTTCTCCATATGCACAGCATGTCCTTAACTGTTATGAACCCTTACAGCTTTTCTAATTTTGAACTATTTTGACCATTTAAGGGTTTGGTTCAGGGGTGAGAGGGAACTGTTGTCTTGTTTGTTTTAAAGTAGGGGAATTAATATGTATTTACAGTTCAAGATTTTTTTACCCAATATGTCTCCGGATTATGTATTACAGCTGTGTTCTTAAGGGTGCTGTCAGATGCAGAGACATAGGTTAATCTGCTCATGCTAGGACTCGAGTAAAACGACTGAGGTAGTAGTGCACTTTCTTTGCAAGAAGATTCCTGATAACATGGCTGGCTAATAAAGTCAGTTTCAGACCTGAAAAACAGATACAAAGTATGTCAGTATTAGAATGTATCTCTAACACTACCCCCAAGAAAACCAGTGCTACACCTTTACAAAGTATGTCAGTATTAGAATGTATCTCTAACACTACCCCCAAGAAAACCAGTGCTACACGTTAGCCATACTATTCTATAACTTCCTTAGCCATTCTGTTTAGTACAGTCAGTACAAACAAGATATCAGCTCTCAATTAACCTTTACAAATTCTCACTTTGATGTACATAACCTCATTTTCATTTGACATAAATCCATAAGGCAAAGCACCAGAATTCCACAGCTCTACTCAGATGCTGAGGTCACAGAAGCAACACAACTTATTAAAAAGGTGAATCAATATATCTAACTGGATGGAAGATTGTCAAATGAAATCATCCAATATCCCAGGCACCACACATTATTATTTCCTATTTACTGCTGAGATTCTCTTCATTTCACACATCTGAAAACACAGGATCTCTCACCCCTTTGTCAAACAATAAACAGTGACATGAAAACAAAGTCACTGACAATTTTTAACTGGAAATCCTAATGCCTATATAATATGCTTGCAAAAATACACATACTTCTGCACACATAAACTTTTGAGAAATGCCAGACAGCCTATAATTCTAAGAGCATGCACAACACTAACCACAGCTAAATATCAAACAGTGAACTTAAGGCAAAGAAATCATTGCCTCCTCTTCTTAGAGGAATGTATTTAGTCACTGATTACTGGCCATCTTTATATGTTTACAACTACATAATCAACTTAGCTGTAATCTTATCATTTATATAATACTTATGGGAGCTCATTTAAGTAATATTGCCCTTTCAGTCACTAAGAAAGCCTTAGATCTTAGGCATAAGTGGCCATTTTAAAACATGAACTGGTCAAAAGCCATACAAATATTTCTACCCATCCTCTCTCACAACAAGCAGAGAAATAGAGTGAAATAGTTGTAACCTTAAAAAGCACATCTTAATTGATCTATACAGCATCAAGCTGTATTAACAGCATAACTCCCAACTAAATAGCTTTATTTGTAAAAGATAAATTACACTAGAACAACAGTTAATAAGTATGGAATTTTATAGCTCTATCAACACAAAGGTTTAAGTATCCAATGTATCTCAGAGGCTGAGTATTTTGTATTCTTGCAATACTGGATAATCTTGAGCAGAAGCATCAATGTACCCATACAGCATCTGTGCCTCATCAGGCCAGTGAGGAAAATAAAAAGTTAACAATTGCTTAAGACTGCTTCCCCATACACATAATAGAAGCAAACAGAAACCTCAGTCTAAAGAATGAAACCTTAGCCTAATAAAGATCTTCTATAAACTGAGATCAAGGACAACATTCAAACTAAAAGCTGATCCCTCAAAAATCCTTATGAAGCATTAATAAATTCTCATAACCTGGACCAAGGAATTTACCCTGAAAATGCTGTTCCCGACGTCTCACTAGGAGAAGAGTGAATGAGTGGTGAAGTAGAAGGTCTGAAGGTACACTGCTCATCCTCCAGAGACCGCAGGTCACATTCACTTACAACAGGTTTATGTTCTGGTAAATAAACAGAATTTAATAACGGTGTTTATTGAAGCACAGGGAACAAGTCTACTATCAAGAAAAGCCTTAACATCTGGTTACATTTACAAAGGTTTACTTACCAGTAGTATTCTGAGAAGTTGGGGAGACCTCAAAAGTTACATGTTTAGCATTCCCATTGCAAGCAATACTGGCATCTTTGTTTCTCTTCTCTATTTTTGCATCTTGCTTCTTTTCATCGCTGTTCAGTCTCTGTGTAGGCATTGCTTTTGTAGGACTTACTGAGACACATTTTCTAGATGACTTGGCATGTTTTAAGTTGCTGAGTGACGAAGTGTTTCCTGCACTTCTCTCCTCCAAATCATTACATGACTCAGGAGCAGCATTTGTTCCTTGATCTACTGTTTCTGTGTCTTCCCTGATACAACACCTGCTACTGAGATTGTCGGTCTGGTAAGGAAATGGACTTCTCTGTGCCACCTCCATCTCTGCTGCTGAAGGAATTCCACATACCTGTACTTCATTTCCAGTAGGTAAGGTTTGGGTATTGAGCCTATCTGATCCAAGACCAGTATTCAGCGACTGTAAGTGTTTACTGTTTGCTAAATCTGATGATTTGTCTGAACACTTAGCCCTGTTTGCAGTCACATCCTCATGGTTGGGAACACCAGACAGACTAGAGAAATTCCGAGTATCATTTCCTTCATTAAAATAATCCAGAAACCGCTTCTCTATTTCTTGCTGCTTGCTATGATTATTTATGAAGTCTTCTGAAAGAATATCATTATTTTTATCTTTACCCAATAAGAACGTATCAGATGCGTCATGTTTTAGAACACTCTCGCACTCACTTTCATGTCCAATCTCATCTGTTTTTTTGAGGTATTTTTCCATATCAAATGCACTATCATCCACATGGCTGGATAATGTCTGATTAGCAGGAAGTACTTTCTCTTTAACAATTCCAGTAACAAAACATGCTCTTTTATTTTTATTGGAGAGTGCCATCATCATAGCAGCTAACTGGGAAGGATCAGCACTGGAGGAAGCATTTGCAATAGCAGATGCAATCGTGCTAATACTTAGAAAGGAGTCAGAATGATTAGATTGGCTGTCTTCAAACTTGTCTTTCTGAATTCCATCCTACAACAAACCAAATGAGTTAAACACCAAATTAAGAGATTTTTTAGTATTTTGTTTATTTTAATTATTTTGCATTTTGGTATATGGTACTATAGTAACATTTCTAGGTGCCACATTTTTAATTGCCTGTTAAAAAGAAACACTGCAATAGGCATAATTCTCATTGTTGTGATTTTTTAAGTCTACTTCACAAATTTATTTGGTTTCTGTTAAAGATCAAACAAAGACTGATTGCTCAGAAGCCTTAGTTCCTGTAAAACTTTTCAAATCCTAAAGTGTAGTAAAATCCCATCAGAACAAACAGCAGACAATTTATTATGACCAAATACACAGTATCTTCCCAGAGAACCTGATCAATATAAAAAGCAGTGGGCTGATACGGAAGTCCAAATTTATCTACATTCAAAGAAACAATAATAACTGAAGTTATTCAGATTTTTTTTCAAGCTGATAGTTGCACTTCACAGAAAAATACTAGAAATACCTTTGTTCTGGTTTTGGTAGCAGCTTCTGTAGTGATGCTTGTACGTATTTCAGCTGCAGTATCCATTCTATCCCATGCACCCTCACAGCTGGTAGAATTCTCATGTTCTTTTGTTTGTGCTTCTAAGTCACCTAAGAACAAAGAAAAAGACAGGAAATTAATTTACCGTAAGGAAATTGTCTAAACATCTACATTCTTGGGATATACACACTCCCTTTTTTTTTTTCTTTTTTGTAGAAAAGAAAGAGTTGCTGTAAGGCACAAATAGAAACGCATCAATTGTTTCCTGTACAGTAAAAAGTTTACGTTCAAGTCACAAAATTAACAGCATTATGAATACCATGCTCACACTCTTCAAATTTTATTTTCAGGCAGTTTATCATATTAGCATAAGCTAAACACTTTCATAAAATGATGTTTACAACATAATATAAGCATAGACCAAACTCCAGTAGTCAACTACAACAGTTAAATCTGAGTAAAGCCAACATCCTTATGCTAGAGACAGTGTTTTGACTGAGATAGCAATGGACTGGTGATTTTGAAGGATTATGTTTAGGACAAATAGCAAACCATAAACAATCTTCCTGATCAGGAGATCAAACTCCAACTAGAGGGTATTGCTTACATGAGATCTGGAGGCTACCATTTTGACAAATGAGTTCCTCTTGAGAGAAAACATCCAGACTCCCTAGAACACTAAAACCAACTTTTAAAGATCCTCTGACGGTTGAGAAGTAAGTATGAAACAAAGAACATTTTTAATTTGGATTTGGTTTGGGAGGGTGGGAAGAAGTTGTTTGGGTTTGTTTCTTTCTTCCTCCCCAACCCCCCGTTTACTTTTGGTCTTACGGCAAATATTTGGGGTTTGGACATATTTTGTATTTGAAGTAACACCCTTATCAAGTTGTTGATCTCACAGCTTCCTCTCCACCTGCTGCTCCTTAAGAAGGAATTCTATACTGGCATTCCTGATAAAGAATATTATTGTCAGTACTACTTAAAAATCAGATGGCAGTAACTATTAATATTTTAGCCACAAAGTGACCCAAATACCTACCTTCTCTAGCATTTATACAAAATACTAAAGAGCACATTAGGATATTTTTCTATTATCCTGGCCTGCATCAAAAGGAGCGTGACCAGCAGGTTGAAGGTGATCCTGCCCCTTTATTCTACTCTCGTGAGACCTCACTTGGAGTCTTGTGTACAGTTCTGGTGTCCTCAACATAAAAAGGACATGGATCTGTTGGAACAAGTCCAGAGGAGGGCCACAAGGATGATCGGGGACTGGAGCACCTCCCATATGAGGATTGGCTGAGAAAGAAGTCTGCATGGAGACCTCATAGCAGCCTTCCAGTATCTGAAGGGGGCCTATAGGGATGCTGAGGAGGGACTCTTCATTAGGGACTGTAGCAACAGGACAAGGGGTAATGGGTTAAAACTTAAACAGGGGAAGTTTAGATTGGATATAAGGACGAAATTCTTCCCTGTTAGGGTGGTGAGGCACTGGAATAGGTTGTCCAGGGAGGCTGTGAATGCTTCATCCCTGGCAGTGTTCAAGGCCAGGTTGGATGAGGCCTTGGGTGATATGGTTTAGTGTGAGGTGTCCCTGCCCACGGCAGGGGGGTTGGAGCTTGATGATCTTAAGGTCCTTTCCAACCCTAACTATTCTATGATTCTGTTCTATTCTATGATTATTCAAAGCAACAATTATAACTATGATATAACCAAACAGAGGTCATGAACTCAATGAACTCCTGGTATTCTTTGACAAAAGTCTAGATTGCTGTATAGTGAACTTAAGTACACTAACATTTTATTAAAATAATAAAGAAACCCTTTACAATATTTGCAAGGTCTCAGCATTAGGAAGATTATAGCTGTAAAGCTGTTTCAAAGTGGGCTCTATAAAAGCCTGGTGGAAATTTTCACTAATGCAAAAATGTATTTAAGCCACTGCATTGTCTGTACAAGCAGGTTCACAAAGACTAATATTGCCACAGATTTATCAAAAGCAGTAGAGATGCTTTAAAATGCACCCACCCTTTCTAAACATAACATCCTACATTGATAGGCATATATATACACCAAAATACATGTTGTGATCTCTGCATATATAATTTTGGGGCAATCTCCTAAATCATTACTTTAAAACAAGCAGATATCATGATAATGTAACTTTTTATTGTTCTTTAAAGATGGCAGAATAAAAAGTAAACTATGCTTATGCACACATTGTCAGCTCAGTTACAACCCGAACTGCTTTTCTTCTTTCCCTATACCCTTTATATCTATATGAACAAACAAACCAATTTTCTGGGTGGTTGGTTTGTTTGGGTTTTGGGATTGTGTGGGGTTTTTTTGGTGGTGGTGGTTGAGTTTTCAACAGAACAACTCTGAACAGACTTCAAATTGCTACAAGACATACTGGCAGTTATCCAGTGTCTGGAAATACTGAAATATCCTAGATAATTCAGGGTAGTACTTGAAACTTGTTTAGGTTCTGTGTTTTTCAGGGGGAAGAGGTGGGGGAGGTGCTCACAGTAAAAAAAGATATTTGGCAAATGAAAACTAGAGTTTTTCTATCGCAGATTAGTCTTCATAGTCTTTAATAGCTATATACAGGTAATTCTTAACTATTGTTATGACCAAAGTCTAGGGTTGACTGTTCTGGTCATCAGTTACCTTGAAACACCTCAGACAATTGTGAAATCTCTTGGCCGAAGTCATCTCCTGATGAATCAGACTGCCTTAGCAACGCAACAGGCTGCCTTTTCTTCGGAGATGTAATGTAGTAACCAAAAGATGGCTATGGAAAAAGAAAAAAAAAATCCAGGAATACAACATGAGTAAATTTAACCATTAATAAACAGGCTCACTGGGCTTCCAAAGCAGTTTTAGCCACAGTGCCTCAGCAGCTGGAGCTTGGCTATCATACCACTAAAAAATAACATGTGCCTCTTAGCACTGGCAATGCCTAATCCAAATACATACACTTCCAATATATACATTAACTTATTTATGCCAGTTAGACAAAAGAAAGTAAATATGCTCTCATTGTGTCTGCCTGTAGGCGTGCTCTGCCACTCTGCCTCTGAATGTGCCAGAATAGAACATACCAACTCTACCAATTCACCAGGACACAACAGAATTACACATGCATGTTTGACTTCTTCCTCCCATTGTACACACTTCCGCACTTTTTTTTGTGGGTCTACAACACAGGTGAGATACTGTCTACCAACAGCAGAAAAGAGATACGTATCAGACAGAGGCAAGAAGCATATAGAAGTATGTCGGTAAGTTAAGAGTTATCTCAATATTTTTACTGAAGTTGGGTGTTTGTCTAACTAGCACATCAACTATCGATAGTCATTCAAAGATACCCTCACTGTTTAAATACCCCTGTCTGAGCAGCATTTCGTACAACTATTACGTGGATCATTTGCCTGGACCTCTAGTGTGCACCCTGTATGTGGTATACTTTCTCTCTAACCCTGGTCAACTGGTAAAGATCAAGATTCACTGATAACACCAGCCAGCCTTCACATCAGAAATTCCAAATGGGAAAGAAAAGCCGACCCAGACCTGTCACACATAGAGAATTTCCTTTGCAAGTGAACTCAGAAAAGTATTTCTCAGAAAGAATTAATTACAACATATTAATAAAGAAACCCCAAACCAAAGTAGTGCTTTGTTGCTGTTTTTGCAGTTGTTGCATTATTTGTCTTTGCATTGTGCCTTAATATTAAGATACATACCCGTTTTACATCACTGCCTCCACCAAGACAACCAAGAGCTTCAGATCTCTGACCAAAGAACTCCCCCAAAGACAACCGTAAATAACTGGCATCTTTATCAGGATCAGAGTTTCTCAGCAGAATACAGCTATTGGCCGATTTCCACGAAGTATCTGCTAATTCAGATGCATTTAGAATGTCTACTTTTCCTCCCTGCAGACAAAGGGAATTCAGAAGTTGTAATTTACAAATAAATTAGAGAACTACTCTGTTTACACTGAGACCATAACTTACCTGCACAAGTTTGTGTGCTTTCTCAAATTCTTCTTGGTCTTGTGCAATCATAGCAGCTGCTTCAGCTTAAAGCCAAAGAACATGTATTAAAATAAGGCATAAGTTATTACGTGCTGTCATTATTATTTTGCATCATTAAACTATACTTTGAGGGACAGACATTGCAATACCTAATTCTATGTCTGAGACTGTTTAGGACACAAAAGGAGTTATTCCATCCAGTTATGGTTAAACATGTTCATATTAAATTAGGCTTTAAAAAGTACTCCCTGGATCTTTAGGAGCCAAAGTAAAATCATTTAGCTAACTAACTTAGTGGTAAATAAAGAAAGTATCCTACAGCCTTCCAAACCAAACTACAGCCTTTCATAAATTATGCTACATCTACAAGCTACAATTGAGCAACATACGGTTACTTCCAAAGAAACTTTTAATACATTTGATTTTTGAATTTTCATCAAGATGGTGAACTGAAGCAAAAGAAACAGACTGGTTTGTATCAGTTCATGAAATACCTCTGCAAATTAACAGGGCAAATAAATCAATACTACTTTTAAATTCAAATGTTTGCATTATTTTCACAATTATCATTTACAGAACAACGAACACTTCAAAATATCTTTGCCAAAATTATGTGAAAAAGCAATCAAGAGATACTGCTCTACCACCTTATTTCAGTGTTAATGTCTCATTAAGCACATAAAAACTGATAAAATATGTGGCCTTATACACACAGCATCCCCAGTCATAGAGGGCATAGGACAAATGGAGGAATACGTCAAGAATGGACAATAATATGGCTGTTGTCCTGAAAATTACTTATGGGAAGTAGCAATGCATACTCTGAGGAAAGACACAAAGTTGGAATACAACTTTAACAAGCAATCCAACTGCATTTCCTAAAGTAAACCCAGCACTATCAGTAACAGACTGGTAAATACAGTTTAACTCCAAAGTCAGTATCAGCTCTTACTTAAACGTCTTTGTAAGCCATACAGATCTCTGAAGACTTCCTGAAGCACCAAACCATCAAGTGAGCAATCCTGCACTATTCTGTACAAGAATACACTGCACACAGTTTGCTGACAGAGATAGATATGTCATAAACGAGACTTAGAAGCACCAGATGTAACATTTCCTTTCTGTCCCTACAAATAAAATCTCTCAGCTGTCAAGCATCACACTTGAGCATTGCAGACAGACAGGCAAACTAGCAGCCAGAAAAATGCTAACCATACTGAGTCTGAAAGTCTGAAAGTCTTCTACCATATAAAGGGGTAAGTCAAATAGCTCAAAAGCAGAACTGCTTTTAAAATCCATCATGCTGGAACAAGCCAAGAAGCCTTAGAAAAATTTACAACAGTCAAATATTCTAACTACTTAACAACCCTCAGGTTAATCCTGAGATGCTGGAAAGCATCTGAAATATCCTGGCTTTTGAAAAATAATGGAGGAACTCTGCTTTACTGCCATGGTAGATAGGGAAGTTCCTACCAAACTGGATCACATTTGCTTGTTCCAGCAGAAAACCACTACAGTGTTGAAAGACATTTCAACCAATCAGCCCTGGATGATTAATCATTCAAAATAAACAACTCTACACAGCAACATATACAGCATTCTCATTGAAAGAAAGAAAAACCTTGAGTGGACTGTGGATGTCTTTAGAATACATTAGCCCATTCATATCTATGTAAACTTGAGAAATTATTAGAATCTAAAAGAAATACTTTTGCTTGAATCTGATATTTTGCTGGTAAGGAATTCATCTGTCTACAGATGAATACGCACATATTATCCAAGCCCTATGACAAGCATAAACTCACTAAGATCAGTCTGAGATAACGTAAGGAAAACGCACAGCTTTTAAGTAAACAGAGGTTCAAAAAGACCTGGAATTAGTTAAAAGCTGCGTCCCATAAAGCCTTTTAATAAGCTCCGACATTTTTCAGTATCATTTTTTCAGCATCAAAACATTCCCAAGGGCTTCTCAAAAAAACACCAGCTAGTGAATTCAGCAGCTCGTGAATTCAGCAGCTCTTTGCACATTCTAGTTGATTTTGTAGTAATTTCTTCTTTACAATTATTTCCTGTCTTGTAAGCATCATGGAAGACAGAATATGATTGCTGTTTTCTCTTCTTGAAAGGGTAATAATGATTAAAGTCCAAAGGAAAAATTGTGGAAATGACAACTACAGGATTTACTTTTGCTCATATAATAGGGACCAGTGACATATATTAGAATGCTTTCTGAAACAGAACAAAACAGGAACATGGGAAGAGTAGGAAACTTGGAAAGAAGGTATAACTTCTAATAGTGATATCATTATCAACATCAGCTTTCAAATAATTTGTTGTATCTAAAGCCTGGAGGCTTTGCAACACCAAATACTGATTTGTAGAAGTAAAAAAAGAAAAAAGTTTGCTTAACACTATTACAGGTAACAACAGCTAACTAAAGAGGAAAAAGATTACATACATCCAGTAATGAACTCCTCATTTACTTTATCATCTTCAGACAGATTTAAATCTTGTTCTTCATCAAATGAAGTGTAATATGCAAGATCAGTCACCCATCTGCCTTCTTCATTTTGATAGACAATGCTGTGTGGTACATCATCTGAAAGATACAGCAAATGCCACACTGTTAATTGAAATTAAAAGGAATATGGCAAAGTCTTGAAGTTTTTAAGATTAAGGCATTCACTTGCCAGAAGTCAGCAACAAGTTAAAAAAAAAAAAAAAAACAACAAAAAAAACCCCAAACCAATATAGCTAAAGTTGCTGCAACTACAAATTTAAACTACTTTGATCATAGAATCATAGAATAGTTAGGGTTGGAAAGGACCTTAAGATCATCAAGTTCCAACCCCCCTGCCATGGGCAGGGACACCTCACACTAAACCATACCACCCAAGGCCTCGTCCAACCTGGCCTTGAAGACTGCCAGGAATGGAGCATTCACAACTTCCCTGGGCAACCTATTCCAGTGCCTCACCACCCTAACAGGAAAGAATTTCCTCCTTATATCCAATCTAAACTTCCCCTGTTTAAGTTTTAATCCATTACCCCTTGTCCTATCACTACAGTCCCCAGTGAAGAGTCCCTCCCCAGCATCCCTATAGGCTCCCTTCAGATACTGGAAGGCTGCTATGAGGTCTCCATGCAGCCTTCTCTTCTCCAGGCTGAACAGCCCCAACTTTCTCAGCCGATCTTCATATTCAAATCTCAGCCTTCTTCATATTCAAATAAATAACAACAATTAAGTGCAATATACAACAGTCAGAATTTTTTAAATAAAAACAAGTCAGCCTTTTTCATGCTGCATTGGTTTTTACTACCATCTTGCACAACTAAAGCAAAATGCCTAACTTATTACTTTATTTCTTTTTCTCTGCAATGGAGTCTGGTCACAATCATACAGATATCTAAAACAACCAACCTTTGTCTGCTGTAGCTAAACTTATGTTCTCACAGCTGTCTGCAGTTGGAGACAGGTAAGTATCAAGAAGACTGACTTCACATTCAGTGGCATCTGTCTGAGCTGCTTTTGCATTAAGAACTTCAGGAGTGGTGTGGTGCCCCAAAAATCCTCCTGATGCGTGTAGTACTTCGGCATCAGAAGCAGCAGTCTGACACTGAGAGGACTGTATTTCTTGCTTTGGAAGAACATCTGAGACATCAGCTTTATGACTGTCCTTGCACTGAAGATAAAGTGAATCTAATTGCAACTCAGCAGCAGCACAGGGTTCCAGCACATGTCCAGGAGCCATGGAATTCTTAGAAAACAATGATAATTTGAAAAGTGTCAGAAGTGCAGTTGTTAACTGTTTGTGCTAACAGTTGTAGGTACAAATTAGCCCAAATTAACTATGTTTGAAAAATATTTCTAAAAAAATATATATATCTAAACTATACATATATAAAACCATAGTGGTATTTTTACTTTTAAGAAAGGTTGGGTTGTTAGTTCAACCTCTAACATGTTCTCAAACACAATGCCATCTTCTACAGTCTGTCTGTGACAAACAGAAATTCAAATGACAATTTCCATCACATACCGGTTGCCGTACTGCTCTGGGCAGCATTTCTCTTTGCACAGGACATCCAGTTATCCCTTGATTTTGTGCATCTTCATCACTAGCATTTCCAGAGTCTACTCCTGTCACAGGCTGGTAAGTGTGAGGAACCTGAAAGTTCTCCTTTAAGTTACATGAGAACAAATATAAGGAAAAAAATTACAACTGTTTTTACAGTGTTAAAAAAAAATCTCTAGTAAAGAGATTATTATTATTTGTTTGCTCATGTGCCACTGCCAGAGGCATCTCTAGCTGCTAGCACCACCAAGGACAATATTTCCCGGCTATGCCAATCCATGCATGCATCTGCCTCAAAGAGCATACACAGCAAGAAGGTGAAGATCTCTTGTTACTCCTATCACATCCTTTCATTCCTTTTAACAAGAGCACCATGCTACCCCTCCTCCTCTTCTACTTGACTCCAAATCCTACTCGTAACCTGTTATACCTACCCCACTGCCATAGACACAATGGCCATGAAGTGCAGACATCTTACACAAATAGAGAAGACCTGAGATCAGAGAGCAGAGCTGTGTTATTCTCACTTTTCAACAGCCACCTATCCATTTCTTCACATACAGCCACAGATCAGCAATCAGACTACTTCTACAGGGTTAACATACCACTTCCCACAGCTTGGAAACTCTGATATCAGTTGGGAAATTCTGGAAATTTCAAAAGCTACAGTTGATTTAACCATACAAGTCAATCACACTTCCCCGTTCTGGTCAAGCTCACACAGTGACAAATTATTTGAGCAAATTACTTACTCTCCTGGAAAAAAGAATCTCTGCGATGCTATATGCTCAATGAAACCTTGGACCTTGCTATGCAAGGTAATAAACCAGTGATTAAAAGGATTGTATAAACTAGTTGTATGACGGAAAAGAAGTGCCAGCATGTAACATTAATAGTTACAAAAACAAAAAGTGAAAGAGAATCAGAGTTAAAACTGTACTTCTAATAACAAATAGCAACAAGTTAAACTACTGAAAGTAGTTTTGTCACAGAACCATCAGACTAAAATGAAGCAATTCCTACACAGACAATAGACCCATCCCCTGGATATTACAAGTTACAAATGAGACCCAAAGACAGCCTTAGTTTCAGTTTAGCTGATCAGCTTACTGGGGCTGGACAGGACAGGATAAAGCAAGCATTTTATGGGTATTACCTTTATTCCGTGGAGATTTATCTTTCACCAAAAATTCTTTGCACTCAGAAGCTGGTAACCAAAATTAAAATCATACCATCACAAAACAATGGTAGCTGTAGAGACTTCTGATTAGTTACTAATTAGATAATTTCCCTCAGTGGACTTGAGAGGATCCCAAATGCTTATCTACAAACATTTTACCATCTCTCACGTTAAAAAACACTACTCAGAGGAAGCTTAGATGGAAAGCAAGGTGTGTAAGAAACATTTATGCTTTAAAGCATTTGAGAGAACACCTCAGAGGTACACTAAACTCAGACCAGCTTGATCAATCCAAAACTCCAAAAGCAATTTTTACTTTTATAATAAGGATCATGAAATGCAGTATTAAGTAGTCCAGCAGAAAAAGTCCATCTTAAGGAAATACTCCTAATGCTTTCTCTGAGGTCAAGTCTCCATCATCCCAGAGAAGGGACAGAAATCCTCTCTGTGGGCTTAGGATTTTTTTCTCTCTTTGCAAGATCACATAACAGAATTGACTGCACACAGACCTCTTAACAGAGATGCTTAACAGAAGAAGGAAGAAAGCTATGCACAGGACAGAGAGAAGTGCAAGGAGCAAGGTTAGACAGGGGTGGGAAACCTTTGAATAAAGAAGACCCCATAACAGGCAACTTGCAGGCTTTGCTGCAAACCTTCCTAACCAATGCCTCTTAGGACAGCCAGCTCCTTGCCTGATTCCACCTTATCTCATAAACAGCAAGACCTTCTGTAACAAGCAGTGAATCAGCTGCTAGAACTGCACTACAAGGAAGAGAAAAATACAAAAATAACTCCCTAACTTCTTTCATTTTTCTTTTTTTCCCCTGCCTAGGAAAAACCTTCCAAGTGAACAGAGGAAGTCAGCAGCTCACTCACACAGCTCTGTTTATGGTTAAGAGATGTATTTGCTAACTTCAAAATAAAAAAATAATCCTTTGCTGTATATGTTACCCGTTGGACAGTATTTGGGTTTGTCAATTGCCATTGCACATGCTGAGCTTTGAACTTTACTTTAAACCTACTTGAAGTAAGCCATTTTCAGAAAGCTTCAGCGCTGTACAGCATTCTGAGAGTTTCTGTATGTCAGTGCCTCCTCTTGCCACTTCTGGTTGCATCAGCTGCTCAAAGTAGGCTTCTAGTTGGTTATCAAAGAACTCTTCATCATCAATATCATCATCTATGGGAAGAGAAGAAAATATCCTGTTCACCTTTCACAGACATTTAATATCACCTGACATACTTTCATAGCAACTCCATAATGTTTAATACACTAAGTCTCTCAACACACTCATACACTCAAAGTAGAATTATCATGGTTTTCAGGTAAAAATAATCAGGTCACAGAAGTATGTAATTGTCTTACCCCATAACTAGTGATATACAGCAAAACAAGATGACCATATGCTAGCATTTTAACTCCCATTAACTCTACTTGAATGCAGGGCTGCTTGATCTGAAGAGAGCAGTAAACCTATTTATCACTCTGCCTGCCTCATTCTTGGTGCATCTGAGAACATACTCTGTCATCCTTCAGGTTATGTGCAAAGTCAAGTGTATTAATAAAGAGCAGCATGTTTGTCCTTCAGCAGCAGCCACTGGAAGGGCAGAGAAACTTCGAAACTCTTTTTTACTACACAAAACTCAAGTTCTCACTTTTGTCCCTGAGCATAAACTAGACTTTCAACTTGGGTTTCACCTGCATGTGTGGCATCTAGAGAGCTGAACTGAAGCTCATGTAAAGGTTAATTCTAACTGCATGTACATGTCTTTCACCACAGTCTATTAATCTGAACTGAAACTGTAGCTCGGGTTACCACTTTAGGGAACAAATGCCCACATTTTTACCTGTGTTTTTGATTCACAGTAACAGGATGGATGTTTATTTTAGATTGAACTTCCAAATGTGATCTTCTCTGACAAATCACATACTCACCTACTTCTATTACAATTTTAAAACAGCTAGTTTCCCAGTGAACAGTTTGAATAGTCCTAATACTAATTTCTGTTCAAGCATAATCCTGTATTAAATATTTCAGTAACACAAAACCTTTCTTCTCCAGTATGCAATAACATAAAGCCAAAACTCTAGACTCAGCTACCCAGAGCTATAAACACACTTACCAGTGGAATCTTCTTCTGAGCTTCCAAAAGAGGTGAGTTTCTCATTTTCCAAAAAACTTGAAAGGCTATTGCTAAGGTGATCACTTGAGATTCCACCCTCTACCAGTTTTTCAGATGGTTCAGACGGATCAACCTGTGAAAAGCATCCATACAGAAATGTTTCTATGAGTTACTAGCTACCGTATAAATTCAGTTAATAACAATTAACTCATCCCAGCAAACATTCTAGTTCCAATGGACTTTTGCCTATTACCTTCCAGAATGGGAACAGCAAGAAATACAGGGATCATAAAGGAGAAAGAGGAGAAAAAGCATCCCAATGACACCAAATTTAAAAGACCTCAAAAAAGTACTAAACCATTGCATTAAAGTTTACTCCCCCTTTTATTAAGATGCAATCCCAACTTCAAAGTACAGACAACTCTCAATACTTTCCTGTGCTGTTAAAACACTGCTTCTTCAAATGAGCATATTAAATCACTTAAAAAGTAGAGTTTCAGCTGAATCAAGCTAACTGTAAATAATGTATCTTTTATATACCTAAATGATTTTAAAAACAGCACAACATAATATCTGCTTCGATTTAGTCTCACATTCTTTGTAATAAATGCCTCATCTTTGACAGACATCAAAAAAGTTCAGAAAGTAAAGAATTTGAGAGGAACTTGAATTATGGTTTTCAGATGACAGCCTGTGAGCAGTCAACTGCAACTCATTGACCACTGTGGCCCCTAGAAAAATCAAATGGAAGAGAACTAAATCAATTTAACAAATACCAGCTGACAAATTAAGGAGTACGTATTGGACAGCATCTGGCTACAGCTTGAGGCATATTTTCTATAAGCACCACGAGATCTCCCATTCCTGTCTGTCTTGTATCTGTGGCCATAACTGTCAGCTTCTCTACACACAGTAGATAAAAACAGCCAAAGTATAGCCCTGCCTCCTGATACCTGTAGCTATTTGCTAGCTGTGGGATAAACACAACACACCATACAGAGGTAGAAGGAAGACTGTGTTCCCCTACTACAAATGGTGTAGTTTTTAATGATGAGGACACCTGAACTAACACTCCTCAAACCAATTAACAAGTACAGGCGCAAGTCAAATAAGGTTGATACTGTTTACTTCGGTTTCCAAAAGGCTTTTTGCTAGGCTAAACTACAATGGGGATAAAATGTAAGGTCCTGATAAAGGATTACAAGACAACAGAGGCTAGAAGCAAACAACAGCTCTCAGAACTGAGAAAAATTAGGTGAAGTCATGCTCCCATGGTACTAATTATGTTAAGTGATCTGCAAAATGAGGCAAAGAGAGGCATGACACATTCAGCACTGTTACATATTTAAGGGATACCCGACATAAGACAGTAAACACTTCAATTCCTTCCCTCCTCCTTTCATAGATTTAAGTCGATTACACGACTAACATTAGAAAACCTTTAATTTCATTGTATTTAGAAAAGCTTTCACCTTGTTATTGTCTGGAAGGAAGCATATTCCAGTTGACAGACCTGAAACAAAAGAATGTGATGTAAGCAGTATTTTATTATGTTATGTTATACTACTAGATGCTAACTATTCTAGATGACAGCAAACCAAACATCTTAAAAGGTCTTGGTATACACCATAAAAATAGCCTGAAAACATACACGTTAGCATAATACGAAAGTTTATATGTTCTTGTAATAGTGATCTAAAGTATCTGGGAGTAATTAACAAGGGAGGGCTTCATCAGCACTAGAACTGTAAAAATTATGAAAGACAATAACTGCCTTAGGGATTTCTATAACACAGTGCTGAAAAGGAAGTAGGTTCAGATTGAACTAGCAGAGGTAGGAACAAGTGTTCTGTTCCGCTGTTGTATTTCACTTACTGGGCCAATTCTTTTTGTGGGTAACTTGTAAGCAGCTTCCACTCATTTTTGGGTTATAACCACCCATAAGCCAGTTGTGAGTCCCACAAGACAGAACATTTTAAGTATACACATACAGATTTTAGCAAAAAAAGCTTATAATTTTTAAGTAATAGATGGGAATAAAAAGCAATTTCCAAACTAGAACTCTAAACATTGAATAAACAAGAAGTTAAAACCAATTAACTAAATAAAATCAGGCACTATCGAAACTGGGCAGACTGTTTTCCAAAGCATCATTTCTGTTGCCATAGTTACTACCACTTCTTCAAGACTATCATAATAAGTGACTGAAGCCATGCATCACTGTTAGAACTGTATTTTATAGGGGCCCATTTATATTACAAGCCACAGTACTTTCTAACTGAACACATTCTCTATTAAATTATTAATATACTCACCTCACGAAAACCTAAACAAATATTCAGATAAAGCTTAGAAAAGGGTAATGGCTAAAAGTATATATTTACTAAGTATATTTACTGAATTTTAAGAAACATGCAGTATTTAATTACAGAACTGGCATTAGCAAAAAAAACCCAAACAAGTTTAATATCAATAGCTACACTTTTAAAGTAAGTTATAGAATATTATATTGCTTCCAATACTCTCTACTTCAAAAAACAGTTTTCACAGCAAGTATTCTGAACTACTTTTTCATGCATCATGTCACTAGGAAAACATGGTTACAGCTTCTACAGCTGCAGTTAAAAATCTACTACAGGTTGGAGCAGGGCAAGAAAAGAGACAGTTAAAATATAATCTCAAAAACTTACTCCTGCTGAAAGGGGCAGAAAACAACTTGCACTTTTTCCACATGTAAAGTTTCTGAAATTAATTCAAATTCCTACCAGCTACTAGTATTTTATAGCAAACACTACTTTTACCAGCTTCCTGTCTAGCTTTGTACTTCAGGTACAAAGTTTGGGAAGAAATCTAGGAAGACAAGGTCACCCACAAGCTTTCTCTGTTTTCAGTTTGGTCAACTCCAAGAGATTCTTTTTCAAAGCCCATTTAGAGTATTCCACGAAACAGTGAACAGGTCAAGAGAAGACACCTATAGCATAAAAAGCAAATGACATTTTTCTCCAATTTTAATACCTTTTGATCGTTCAAGTGGCAACACCTCAAGTGAGCTACCTTGACTGTGACTTAAATGCTCAATGACATTCTGATCTTGCCCTCTGGGTATCGAGTCGGATTTTTTCAAATTAACAGAATTTGGCTGAGGTTCTTTAACTTGTGTAGCAACTTCCCTAGAAAGAGAATTATGTCAAAGAAAAGTCACTCAGCAAGATATATAGATCAACATTAGCATACAGCATCTCTAGATATAAAGATCTGATAAATTCTCCGATTTAATTGGCTTTGTATCTAGGAATTCCCCTGTTCCCATTAATAAAGATTCTACAGACATGTTACCTGTCACTTTACAAAAAAAGAATAAACATCAAGATTACAAGGGCTTCACTTCCACAATATAAAGTGTGAAACAAATGAGGAAATTTAGTGACATATGCCTCTCTACTTTTTCTGTTTCTTCCTTTCTTTTTCATTTCTGCAAAAAAGAGGGAAAAGTATAAAGGAGAAAAGGGTCTATTCTAGGCAAGTTCCATAATCCATTTGAGAGCAAGTCAGACCCTGGACAAGATTTTCATAATTCCATAATACCAGCACACCTTTTGTAACATTAAATAAGGGACTAAATCATAAAGAACATGATTTACTGAAATTACATACAGGTCTGTTAAATAACAGGTTTTATAATTCTGTGGGAAAGTGTTTTCACTTCTGGTTTCATGGGACTTCCACACTGGCAAATAAGCTTATCATGCAAGACGTTAAAATTCTGTTCTGAGGAAACCACACTTTTAATATTTCAGATCACAGAATGGTCTGGGTTGGAAAGGACCTTAAGATCATCTAGTCCCAATCCCCCTGCAATGGGTAGGGACGCCTCACACTAGATCATGTCGCCCAAGGCTCTGTCCAACCTGGCCTTGAACACTACTAACATTTGAAAGTCTAAAGTGCAATTATTCCATGTTTGTTTTTTTTTTTTTCTTGAGGACAATCAAGACACTGACTCCCTCTCCGAAATCTCACATTCTTTGTTTTTACAGGAACATACTGCCTACAGTACAATTTTATCAGTGAGAAAAACACACATTGCATTTTCTACTACAACAAGAACAAATTTGACCTTGGTCAGAATAACCTACGCAACAGCTTCCAACACTTCCACCATTTAGCAATGCTCTCTAAACTATTTCACTAACATGTGTTATTTGCTAAGAAAAATTAGCAATCACCAAAGCTAAAAGGAAGGTAAATTTAATACGAATTGATGTTCCTTTCTGTATGCAAACTACGTTACACTTAGCTGGAAGAGATTTAAATCAGTGTAAACTATTATTCACACACATGACATGAATCAGAAACATCAGCTTAATTCTACATTGTGTAATGTAAACTAGGTAAAGGCAAACCAGATTCAAGCCAGCCAATTTTTACTTAGTGTGACAACAAAACAAATCATCATAGTTTAACAAAAACAAAACAAAAAAAAATCACTTCTAAAGATTCATTCCTGTCATATACATGAAGCCAAATTAGTCAATTAAACAGCAGCACAATGTTAATGTAGGGCTGTGCAGCTTAAGGGGTAGCGCTGCACAGGACCTTTCCACAGTCTGCCACTATCCCTCTTCAGAAGTCATGGAGGAGCTGGTTTAGTAGGAAAAGCTGCCCAAGCTGCCAAACACTGTAAGCTTAGAGGCTAATACACAGCTGAGCTCTCCACTTACTGCATCAAAAGGCCAACAGAAGCTGCTGCTGAAGTGCGCAATTACAATTCTGAAGTATTCTGTAGTTAGCTTAAATTACATATAAATCATATACTAGTATATGCATTTCAGAACAGAATTCGATTTTAACTATCTCACTTACATGTCATCACAAAAGCTGAGGGCAAATCTCCCCACTGGCTCAGGATCTGACTGACTACTGTGAGGAGATCCTAATGGAGGTGATGGTTTCCCTTCTAAATAGGATGCAGAGATATCAGAAAGCCTGTAAAGGTGGGGAAGAAAAATACACAACAGAATCACTTTAATATGCACTGCTCCTGTTTTCAAAGAACCAGAGAAAAAACAAACAAACATATTGATGGCCACCCATCTCCTATAAGTTCAATTATTTGGATATTTTAGCATTTTCTAGAAAATCTGTATTTCCAGGTATAAACATGTATCCAGAATGACCCTCTCCAGTCTCCTGTAGAAAGAAGGATCCTCTCTTCTCCTTTCTTTAGAGAAATACCACATTATCATTTTTAGTGGCTAATGCTATCGCATTTGGAACATACACTTCTGGAAAGTCCCAGTACAAAAGACTGATTTTAGTTCTTGTTAAGTCATAGGACAGCACTTAAATGCACAAAGGCTTCTTATTATTACTCTTCGCTCTAATCCTTGTTGAACAAATCATTATAAATTGTGTTAAACTTCAATTCACATCCATAATACTAGTTCTCACATTACCCCATCTAAAATTAGTCAGATTCAGGTAAGCTAAATGAAAAGTTAATAGAGTTAAGAGAGCACATACATAAAAAATATATTACTCTCTACATAACATCAAACTTGAATTTACTAAGCCAAAGAGTCCAGCAAAAAGAAATCTGATTATTATCTCATTAGTCCAGAAACTAAGTTACTCGTTTAAAGAGCAAGTCAATAAAAGTATTTTATGAGTTATGAATTTAACACAGATTCTTCACTGCTAATACAGTCAATCCTGTGTTTGCTGATTAGTACGCTAGTAAACAGTTTCATCATCTACCAAATAATCTGTCAGAAGAATTTTTCTTTTCCAAAGTTAAATCATAGAACAGCTTGGGTCAGAAGAGACGTTAGGGATCATCCAGTTCCAATCCCCTGCTACAGACAGGGACACCTTCCACTAGACCAGGTTGCTCCAAGCCTTACTCACCCTGGCCTTGAACACTAACAGGGATGAGGCAGCCACAACTTCATGTTTCAAACCAGCCAACTGGGGGGTTTTGTATTATCAAGCAGTATTAACTGACAGTCTCACCTGTTGTCACAGCCTGTTTTACTCCTGGCAACAGTTGAAGCTGCAACAGGTAAGCCAAGGTTTGAGGAAACAGTAACATTTTCAAGAATGACACTTGCACTGCTATTCAGTGAATGGCCCAAGAAGCTTGGAAATGTCTCATCGGCAATATTTCTGAAGTTTTCCATCATCCTGCACAAGTTGCTTAAAATAGCACTCTGCCTGGCAACATGATCAGCCCCGGTCCAGCAGCATCTGAAAGAAGGAACAAAACAACTGTACAGTTACACAAGCCACAGTAGTGCTGTCAAAAATACGTTAATTACATATCACACCCAGCGGTCCTTGGCAATCACTCCACTTTACCCACAGGCGTGCTTAAAAATCACTTCCAATCCTCTCCTACCAAGCCGTTTAGGGGGCAGAGTTTTATAACTTCCTTGTGCTTTCTAAAAGAAGCAGTACTCCTGCAAGTTAAGAATACCGACGCTTCAAGACGTGCCAATCTATATTTAGCTTGTAAAGCCGCTCAGACTGAGACACGCTTCCTCCATTTCCACAGCAGCGACCACCTGGGCAGCTACACGCTCCGTGACGCGATCACCTTGGGCCGCCACTTGGCAGGCGGCAGCAAAACGCTACAGATCTCAACACGAAAGGCCCGGGCCCTCCCCCCCGCCTCAGCGGTTCCTTCAGGCACCACGACCGCTTCTACTACCACCACCCGCCGCGGACCGAAGCGCCACAACAGCTCCACCTGAGAGGCGGTGCCACCGTCGCCAGTCTCCGCCGCGCAAGCAGGGAAGAGGAGCAGCTCGAAGCCAAGGACCCCTTTCCCGCCACGCCCCGTTCCCCTGCCCGCGTCCCGCCGCTACTCGCCTAAGAAAACGGTACCGAGGCCCAACCGCCACTTCAAACGGCCGCTCCGCTCCCCCGCACCCGCCGTCCCGCTCCCGCCCTCCCGTACCTCGTCTCCTGCCTTCCCCGCGCAGCGCCCCCCAGCGCACCCCCGCTCACCTGGCGCGCAGCAGAAACAACAGCACACGCACACGCACTCCCCCTCCCCGCGCCTCGGACCAACCCTCGCGCTGGGCGCGTGCGCAGCGCCGCCGCTCGGCTCTCCGAAACTTTCCCGGGCCCGCGCGCGCCAGCCCCGCCCACCCTCCTGCCTTCCCGCCCTCCCCGCCTCCAGCCAATGGGCGAGCCCCAACCACAGGCGGCTATTAGCCGTTGGAGAGAGAACGAGACAGACGAGAGAGGGGGATGCTGATTGGGCGAGGGGCGCGAGGCTCCCCCCAGCACCGCCCCCCCCCCTCCCCGCTGTCCGTTAGGCGGGAGGCTGAGGAGAGGCGGAGGGGTTGCCCCCGGTACCGGTAGTGTTGTGGTAGCGCCTGGTAGGGCGGGCGGTCCGAAGGGAACGGTCATTTCAGGTATTTGCTTACCGAGCGGCGAGGTTTGAATCCCCATAGCGGTAACTCAGGATCTTCCAGGGGAGCTGTGGTTGCTGAGGTGTGCTGCCGGTGGTGACTAACCGGCCTCCCCGGGTCAGGGCGCAGCCGTGTAAAACAGAAGTAAATACGACTAAAGCTCATTTTTGTTTTATATATATACATATATATGAATGGTGCTGTTTATATTACTATTTTATATCCTATCGTTGCAGTATGAGTCACTTACATGAGGTTGAGCAATATACATTTATACACGTAGAAAATTTTATTTCAGTTTTGAAGCATAAATGTGCTGTTTAAAGTAGAGCATGAGAAGATGCCTTCCAAACGTACGCATGTGAGTATGATGACTTCAAAAGACCTGAATCAAATCCAGTGTTACTCCAGGACGGTTTTACAGTTCTCTTCTACAGCTGAATTCCTAGTATGGAGACTGCATAAAGCTCGAATGAAAGTGAAAAGTCCCACATTCGATGCCATCAGAACGTCATACTGTGTTCAAGTATGTTCAAAACAAAAAAATTAAAAAAAAAAAAAACAAAACACCAAAAAAGAAAAGCCATCGCCTGGCTACTACAAGACCCAAAAACTTGTAGTCCTGGAATTCCAAGCTGAGATGTGCTCTGAACACCTAACATATATAGCATAATGCATATCTTCTTTCAGAAGAGGGACAGCAGCCTTACAGAATGCTAGATGAATTTAAAGTACTGCAAGTACCTGCTGTAATCATCCCTTTCTAAGCCCTTCCAGTCTCCCTCCCTTCTAATGGTCCTGCTGTTTATGTTTGATGGCCCAGATCCTACACAGTACAGTTCACAGTCTGGAGTCACAGGAGCAAGAGGGAAGTGTGAGTTTGAGGAAGCAGAGATGAGCATGGAGTGACAAGTCCTAGTTTGGAGAGACATCAGTGAAAAATGGTAGGCAGGGGAATGGCAAGCATCAGCCACAAAACCAGCCTAAGTTCAATTGTTGAAGTTAAGCTACTTGGCCAGTCTGTTGGAAATGGGACTTGTTTTCACTGGAACTGTAACAGAATGTTTCCATTATTAAGAAGTGTGACTGGAATTCATCAGGATATCTAATAATACATGTTCAGCACAGAGGAAAATAATGTGACCATGCTGAACTAACTATAAACAAATGCATTAAATCTTTTTGCAGCTTTTTATTGTTATCATACAGGTTATTCTGGGCTCCAAAAGAGTAACAGTAGCAAATTCAAAGGAGCGGGAAGAAAGGCAAGCAGGAGTCTTTCCTTTTTTTGATCTGGCATATACATCAAGAATATGTAAAAACTTGTCTTTGAATAGATTTTCCTATTTTTTTGTTACACTGCAGTAATGGAGGTACATCCAACAGGCACTGTAGGGTCTCATAGCACAAACTTTTACCATTGTGAAGCAGCAGCATATATAGCTACAGCCACCTTGCTTTTCTTGGTGGTTGCTTAGGAAGGAACACCATATTTTTTTATTGGACAAGTGCAGCAAGAAGATCCATTGCTGTGTTAAAGGGAGGAAGTGACCCTTTAAAGGTTTAAGACAAAACCTGTCCTTGGATGGGGCAGCCCCAACTTCTCTGGGCAAGCTGTTCCAATGTGTGTTGAAGCACATTGAAACACAATATTATACTTTGGATTTCTGCTACAGAGAGCCCACCTTTATGCCTCCTCCCACTACGATCTGCTGAACAAGCTCAGCAATTTCAGCCTGCACAGTAATGCTATTCCCTAGCCATACCATGTAATTTGCTGTCCAGTTTCATCCTCCCATTTGTCTTGTGGCAGCCAAACCTTTAGGCAATGCCATCACGCTGACTCGCAGCTCCTGTGCTGACACATCAAAAAAAGGCATCTTTTAAGTCAGTACTATTTCTTCACAATGTCTGAAGTGAATTATTCAATCACTGGAAAAGAATTATGAGATAATTTGAAATCCAACTCCTCTAGTAGTACCTGCACATCTTCAACACACCCATGAGAAAAGTCAGAGCACATCCTGTGGCAGAAAAATGTTATATGCAACTGCATATACAGAATGGCAGATGACTTCCTGACAGCAAAGCTATGAGAATAGGCACCTGAATCAAAAAATCTCCTTGATCAGAAGCCTGTTAAAAAAAAAACCAAAACAACAAAACTATTGCAAGAAAAAGCATGCTAAGACCTTTTAGAATAACTTTATTAATCAATCACAATTATAAAATTTAAATATTTATACAGCAAGATGGAAAATTTTTAAGTAACCAAACACTCCAAATTATTTTGCTGCAGTATACACAGGAACGGTTTTGCTTTTGTGAGGTGATCCAGTTATCATCCTTCAGTTCTCAAGAATTTCTTGAAGGCATGTTTAATTTTGAGAATCTACAAATACATTTCACATTTGTTGGTGCAATATACAAAAACGAAAAAAAAAATAACCCATACTGAGCTGATTAAAAAACAAAAAAAAAAAAGAAAGAAAGAAAAAAAAAAGACAGGCACATTAAGTCAGCTACTCCATAAATAGCTCATGGCTAATACTGTTTGTATGTGTTGCCATAGTTCAAAGGGTACAGATCAAAATGTTCCTTTGATACATAACTAACATGGTCCAAACATTGTAGTTTGGTTTGCAAACATGCACAAAGTCCCCAAATTTTTTTAAATCTTCTGTACATGAGAAGAAATTTGAAGGCAGCTAGAAATGGAAGCATTCACAAACACCCGAATAAGGCCCTTCAGAGTTTAAAGTAACATGTTAAACCCCTTCATTCTCAGGTAATAGACTAAGAGGCCGAGATACACATCGTCTGCGAGGGTGAGGATACTGGAGGTTGGCAGTGTCAGCATCGCAAGAGTGCTCTATCAGAGGAGGAGGAGGAGGAAGGAGCTGGGCATGACTGGACCATCTTGACCCAGCCCGTGGGGAATCCAGAGGGGGAAAGAAATACCTGAAACAATTAAGAAAGGAACAAAACACCAAAACAAAAACAAAACAAACAAAAACAAAACAAGAAAAAGAGAAAGGTAGTAAATACAGGAGAACCAAAGGGGAGAACACATGCTGGAAAAAATAAAACCAAACCAAAAGGCTTTAGTATATATCCATGCCAAAACCAATAGAACATAATAGCAGAAATCAAGGCTTGTAATTCAAAACAAGACAAATCTGGAAACTGTTCTTTAAAGGAAAATAATACAGTCTTTTCCCACCAAAATTCATAGAAAAAAATACCGTAATAATAACCCTAGTATACATTTATACAGAGAATATTGCTTTGGAATTCAAAAGGATGGTGTAGCACAGCTATGAACAGGCTTTCATTCTCCCATAATTTTTATGATTTTGTAACAGCTTTTAGTAACGCTTCATTTGCGACACAAAGTATACATTAAATATTGTTAGGTACATTTTCTGCATATGCATCTAATTCAGATTAACTTCACAGCACTTCTGGATAGACGTAAAAACATCATTGTTCTTACAATACTTTAGATTTTATAATATATATTTACAGAGAATAACTACTTTCAGTGAGATACAGTCTTTGCATGTATTTACATATTCTGCAAAATCCTCAGAGGAAATTTCAGATTCTTGGTGAATGCAAGACTTGAAATTCTGCCATTTCATGTCATTTTTCTGCTGGTTTTATTAGAATTTACCCGTAATACTCATGCATTTTAGTATTACCACATACCTACAGATGTTTTCTGTCTTGTTTACAGTTCTGCAGACTTACATAAAGGAACAGCTGTATGATTAATGAAATTATGGGGCAATTCACAAAAAGCTGCATTTTGGTTTCAGTCTTTGTATGGCTCAAGTGTTTGCATTTTTTAGGATACTATGTTTAGAGAATTGCAGTTACTCCATGGAATTACTACCATAGGAATGTACAAATACACATCAGAAAGAGTACTTTTCTTAGGATAAAGAAAGTATGACAGTACTTACAGAACATTTATTTGAAGTCATACTAAGGTACAAATGAAGCAATACCAAACTATTAAAAGCTACCATCTGTACAGTTGTCAAAACACAATTTTCTTAATCCCTTCAAACTAACAGTTGCATATATTACATAGCATACAAACTTGTCATGTTTAGGAATCTTAATCAAATGCTGAACACTATGAAATGCAAAACAGATTATTTCTCAAAACAATTTTAACAAAAATCACTTTAATAGTTACTTCCCTCCTCCTGTCCCAATCCAGGACAAAAAATCTAATTTTTTAGTTATGAACTAGCCTTTTAATTTGACAAGCTTCAAAAAAAAAAAAAAGTTTAGATGGAAGTTTTGGGTTTAGGTTGCTTGGTTGTGGGGTTTTTTTCCAAACAAGAAGCCTCTCCATGTATTTTTCTATCAGGAGTTCCAACAGAATCAAATTGTACAGCCTAGTAGAAAAAACGTACATGAGGTGTTTTAAAAAGGCTTTCTGAATAGCATTTAGTAGTTAGCAGGTGCTGGTGTCTTGGGAGAGGTCAAACGGCGTTGGGGAGGGGAAAAAGGAGTTCGGTTTCCATTCCTGTGTGCATGCAACAAGCAGCAAAACACCAAAGTTACTCCAGTTAGCTTGGTATCAGCTCTGCTTTCTGTTAAAAAGGACATAATACAAATGGAGAATGGAAATTGTATCATAAATCTAGACACACAATTACATCAACATAACAATACAGCCCTTCTGAGCTATTTTCCAACAGTCTACATCATTTGTTATAAAACTGTTTTGATTACAACTCCAGTTTGGTGATTGTACTTTTACAGTTTTCCAGTTCTGCCTATGCTTTTCCTTACCTCGTTTAAGCGTTTAGATATACAGACACTGAAACATACTATTTACAATCACAGACAAAATTAATTCTGTGTAGCATATCAATTCAGTCAAATGTCAGCACAGAAATCTTTACTATAGGTGTTAACACACTAAACCACAAGTTAGCAACTGTGATTACGCAATTCAAGCCAAAGTGATTACAAATGAAAACGTATAACTGTAATTTTTACAGCAAGGCTCAATCCTAGGGCAAGACACCACATGTTTTGAAATTCCGCAGCCACAGACTGAATTCTGTAATAAAATGTTAATTCCAAATTGGAGCTGAGAACTATCTATTAAAAAGCAAAGAAAACAAAATAAATAAATTAAAAAAAAACCAAACTTTCAAAATAAAGAGCAATTGAAGAAGTCTAAAGTAATACTGGAAGTTTCAGTTTCACAAAGGCTTACTACCAATTCCAGGGAGACGACAAGACCAGCCAGTGAGTGAGGTACGTAGAGTAGAGTAGCATTGCTGACAGCACGACAGTGTTAGGTAAGGAGACTGTGAAACCACACCCTCTGTTAAAGAGGTATAAATAGTATCTCCCTATAGGAGCTCAAAGAAATATAGTTACATAGCTTTGGATGACACATTTCCAAGACAGGTCTGCATTTCAGCATTTCTTGGCCTCCCATCTTGCTAAAGACTTAGCCCATTACCCCCTCTTGCTCTCCCATTTACCTTGTGGGAAAAATGTGAAAGCCCTTCCCTGATCAGTGCAGCCAGGGATCTGGAAGCCAGAACTGTTGTTCAGGATTGACTGCTGAAAGAGGTGGGGCAAAGACTTCTACTCTCCAAAAGCTAACTGTCGTAGTACCAAACAGGTCAGCAATTTAAACTGTAAAAAGCCCTATTAGCAGCTGCATATGGATGGTAATACAGGTTATTGCAAGGCTTTGGGAAAAAACGTAAGTAAATAAAGTTGGCCACAAGACTTGGAAGCTGCCGCTATGGAATTTGACCAGATCTAGTCCTTACATAAGGACACATCCTGTAAAGTTGATGTGCACACTCCACCACACAAATGTGGGGCTCAGTGTATTTTTAGATTGTGATGTGAACAAATTAAAATGGTGTTCAGAAGAGGCACTTCAATTTACCTATTAAACAGCAATTATTACAGAGTAAAAATGAGAAAGTAAATTAATCTGCAATAAGAATGCCATGAGGAAAAAAAAAACCCAAAAACAAACAAACCCCAAACTTTTAGCATCTGGCACGGTTTAGTGTGAGGTGTCCCTGCCCATGGCAGGGGGATTGAAACTAGATGATCTTAAGGTCCTTTCCAACCCTATTCTATGATGTTACACCTGCAAAAATGCAAGTACACCAACACTAGCATATGACTGTTGAAACCCTACATGAAGAACCCTGTTCTCCTCCTTCCTTTCTACTACATTATCCCAGTGAAAAGCAGAATTTGTTGCTGGTGGTTTTGCTTCACTTTTAAACACCTATCAGAAACATACAGTCATACAGTGGTATGATGAAGTTTCTCCTTGATTCAGTATTGCTTATAGTTTTGTTCATTTTCCTCTTAACACTGGCATAAGACACCATCACAGAGCAAAAACAGAAAAGTTTGTAGAAGTATTCATATAAATGACATTGCACTTTAAAAAAAAAACAAAACCAAAAAACCCAACTATTATAAAACAAACATGAAAGCTAAATGAAAATAGGAAGATTCAGAAACTACTTGTGGAAATTCAGTCTCCCTACTAATGAACCTACCTGCTGGCAGATGATCCATTTAGTGAATTCTGTAGACTTGTATTGGCAGAACCTAGAGAGGCATTAAAAATTCCCTGCTGAGAACTACCATTCACTGGACTCCCGTTACCTTTCAGTATACCAGTACACTTCCAGTTGTCCATGTAATTAGCTGCAAATACACATACATAAACACTGTTAGTTTCTCTTCTGAAGCTCAGCTTTTGATACAACTATGATGTTTCAGCTGACATTCTCTGCCTACCCATGATTTCAAGCTCAGTTTTGTTCAGTAGCAAGAATGAATTTCCTTCTTAAAATACTGAGAAACAAAAGAGAACTGATGATGAAACTGCCCCTGTTGTTTGTTGTTGCTTTTGGAAATTTAAACAGAAAAAAGTCAGTTTGACTGAACACCGTGACTGAATGTAGGTTTTCTGGGTTTGGCAGCAAGCAAAGCTAATAATGCAGGACATACAGTAACTTTAGAAATTATAACTTTACATAGCTCTAACCTGGTAAAACAATATGAGGATACAGTAACAATTCACAGCAGCCTAAATCATGCAGATGTTCCAGCACAGAAAGCTATTTAGAAATATGAAAAGCTATCATTCACAAATCTAGAATGAACTTTTGCTACAATATTATTTTGGAGTAAAATTTTTCAGGTCTATTCAGCATACTATAAAGCTCATGTATTTCAGATAGTGGTCTTACCCTTCCAGAGCCTGACACAGCCATCGTCACCAGAGGAAGCAAGCACTGTGCCTGTAATATTCCAGCTCACTCGCCACACCTGGGAGTTATGATTATCAAACTGGGCCACAATATGAATTTCAAATTTTGTTAATCCTCCAGATGAAGTCAACTCTTTCCTGTTTAAGAGAAAAGTGACAGTTCTGCACACAACTGTTCAAAGATGGGGGCTTGAACATGATGGCAAAAAGAGGACATCTTTCAAGGCGATTTATATTACAATCATTACTAAATTAGGAGGTATTCAGACAAAATTATAGACTAGCTCACAATCTTGTAATCTTAAAAATCAGGCTGCTAAAACACAGTCCTGCACAGGTTACTACTTTTGCTTCACACTGTTAATGAAGACTATATAGTATGCACCACATCATACCAAACCATCTTCCTTTTGAACTCACCTTAGAGGTTTTAGTGTGAAAATTCGGACATCTTTGGTTGCCACAGCTAAGATGTGGAAGGATCTTCCAAGATTTGGAGCAAAGGCAATATCATGTACAGGATCTGTGACTGTCATCAGAGCCTCTGCTTTGGCATATTTCCTGTACAGCATAAGAAATGAACCTTTAACACCATGAAAATTGCCAGTAATACAAATTATATAAACCAGAGTGAAACAAGGAAAAAGGGTTTAGTATACATGATGAGACTTGCAAAACTAACATTTTCTTAAAATAAGTAATAATAACACGCTGATTTCTTCAGAAATTGAAGACATCAGACACAATAACTACAAACAGTATGCTAAATCATACAACAAAACAAGGATTCCAGTAGAAAGAACTTTTTTGTCTAGAGCTGGAAAAGGGAAATAAAGATTCTTCCATTCACAAATCTATGGGGAATTTGTATCTCAACTTACTGTATTTTCTGTACTTGTAAACAGACCACTATTGGCCTCCTGCGCTGTACGGTAAACATGTATTCCATTTTCTTATTTACCAGCAGGTAAATTACAAGAACTCTTTTTTACCGTTAGTGCACAGAGAGCATTGTCTGAAGCCAGGTACAAATCCACAAAACACCTTGGCTCCTTTCCCACACCAATCACCCTGAGGGAAACGCAAGCTCTCTGTCATCATTCAATCAAAATTGGTTGTGCACACACTTCCTGACCTTTCCTGGTTCTGAACTCCTAACTGCACAAACTGAACTGTGACAGAACACTAGTAAATCCACAAGACAGTCTGTCAGTATAAATATGCATTTTAAGGTTGCCTTGAACAAAACTTGTGCAACACAATGCAAATTTCAACTTTGCCCTATAAATTTCTTCTGAAAAATTAAGCATAAAAATTAGCAGAAGCAGAAACAACTCTCCCTTTAAAATGCTGGAAAGAATACTGAGACAAGACAAAATTATCAGTATCTGTTAACACCAGTTACCATTCTGAGGTATCCCTCTCCTTTCCCATCCAATGGCTCAGAGACAGAATCAAGGTATTATTATTTACTACTCCACATCTAATGACAAGAATTGAAGGTCATCTATTACAAATTACTTTAAGATTCCACAAATGTTATACATTGCAATTTAGCATACCTGGTGTTTTCATTATATTCATAAATTTGAACCTTAGCCAATATATTTGGACTGTTGTCATCACTTCCTACAGCTATCATTGGAGAATGTGCTCGAGAACTAAAAAGTGAAAATAAATACTGTTATATTTACAAATGATTCCACAGAAAGTACCCCAAGCCAGTTTTCTTAAATTTCAGACATATTATCTATAAAGAAAACAAAACAGTTACAACAATAAAAAAATAAAGCACAACAGAGGGGAATCACAAGGAACATGAGTAGGTGCTATGCAGTTCCATTTTATACACCCACTAGGGTAAAATCATTAAGGAACATTATTTGGCAATTCAAAATGATGCTCCCAGGGTAGAACTGATTTTATATACATAGCTGCAGCCAAGTATTTGTCACAAGTTTCATGGCAGGGCCTGCATTCTCTGTACTACTTTTAATGACTGATTTTGTGGGATTTCATTACGGTTTTGGAAGATTATAAAAGCTAAATATAGATGAGCTCTGGTTTTTAAACCAACTCTTAGGTCCCTCCCATGCACTAAAGTGATAGCCTGTACTCTGAACCCTCAGCACAGGTGACTACTAATGAATAGAAAAGTAACTGGATCAGCAGGACACAGCCCACTATGTCTACAGGGAAGGCCATTAAGTGCCTCTGGACAAACACAATCCAAAGCAGTTCAGCCCTGAATGGTTTTTCCCTGTTACTGCTGGAGGAAAATGCGAGATGGAAAGCAAAGGAGAACTTCTGCATATTCCTACTCTTCTGGGTGGGGACTACCCAACCAAACTCCTCTGTGATTCCTTCCTGTTCAAGGTGGTTAAGTGTATCATTGAGCCCTGGGGATAGAACTAAAAGAACAACTCTTAGGCTTTATATTTGTGCCAGCAAGACTTGTGGTTCCTAGTACTCTCGCACTGGCAAAGGTGCATGTCCTTACTAGAGCTGTCAAAATTATTACCTATTGCAATGCCTTGATTAAGGAAGAAAGAGATAGGAATTGTCCCATTATAAACACTTGCTCTTATAAAAATCCCACTTAAGTTTTGTGGGATAAATAAAAAATGCTAGCTTATTATTTCCTAAAAATAATTAAGCTGGAAATATTTCCTCACAGATCACAGGGGATTTCTTCTAACAGTTCTCTGGCTCTGCCAAACTTGCTTTATTAAAATAAGCGCTAACAGCTTTCTTTCAGATCCAAGTAATGTAAGCTCAGTCTTCTCCATGCATGTTTTATGATTAATTCTACAAAATTTCAAGACTAGCTCTTTGGATCTTCTGCTTAAACAGTCACAAAGCAAAACCTACAGTTTTAGTGACGTACCTTGAGGGATTCCAAGAAATACAACTGCAGCTTAGCTTACATGAGATTTCATGCTGCAGTGACCACTGGCTGAGATTCATAACATCTGGAGCTTCATAAATCCTTACAACACCATCTGCTGAACAGGTTGCTAACATAAGACCCATATGCTTGGGAGCAAACTTCACATCTGTAACAGATGTCCTACTGTCTACTAGAGTGGTCCTCTTTACCTGCAAAAAAAAAGGGTAGACAGTCTTGAAGGAAATGCTAGAAATTCCCATCAAATATTTATTCCCTAAGGAAGGCTAATGAAAGTCTCACAACACCACTTCATAGGATCACTTATTTCTTCCACCAAGAACTAAACAAAAAAACCCCAATTTTTAGACACCAATGAACTGGAGCGCCACTTTCTAATTTCATCAGTGCTGCTGAAGTTTACCATGAAGTACTGTCCAACAGAGGCATCAAAGCAAGTACTTCTGATAAGGGAATGGGTGAATACAGCAGACAGTTGATAGGAAGGTTAGCCAGGATTGAAGAGGCAAAAATTGTAAATGTGTGTCTCCAGCTGTCTCTTCTGCCAAGCAAACATGAGTTTGAGCTGAAAACTATGTATCACAACTGCCTTGTATACATAGTAGTCAACCTTCATACCGAACTGGGTGCCAAAGGTCCCGACTACCCAACACTTCACAACTATGTGTTTTAATGTTAGAAAACTTTAGAAGAAGGTAGAAAGCTGCAGATATTTTAGCAACCTAAACCGAAACGTCAGAGGCAGGAATAGTGTGCTGAGTTATACAAGATTATGCATGAAGAATAGCTGCAAAATAACCTGTTTAGATCTACAATTCCTTTGATGAAATGCTACCCAGAAAATCCACTTCCCAGCAAACTATTTCCTCCCAAGGCCTGACCTATCATTTGAAAGATGAAAAAGAACAGTGTAAGGCAGTTTCAGATGAGCTCTTCTCAGAGAAGAAACACCCCACAACTCTAATGCTACTGTAGATGGAAACTCATGTCTGCATGTTATTCACCAGGGAACATCTTATGAAGGCAGGCCAAAAGTAGTGTCACTAATTAGCTTGAATGCAGCCATTTAACATCTTCCCCAAATGCTTTAAAAATAGTTACTCTATACTGGAATACTGCCACAAAGTAACAAAACATTGGCAACATGAAGGTTTTATATAAAGAGACAGAAGCTGCCTGCTTTCCCTGTTGGAGGAACAGAAAGTAACTTGGTATTTAGAACAACTTTCATGTTCACTCTTCTGTTTAATTCTGGAATTTAAACAGTGTAAAGCTTCAGCTATTACAATAAGAAAATAAATCAATGAGGCATAATAAATCTGTTTATATGAGAACATATAGAAACTGTAATTAAGGCGTTAAAGGCTCACCCAGTGACTCTGGCCTCGGAGTTTATCATTTGACTCTCCCACTATTTCTTCCCATACAGCTGCTGTTCTATCGAAAGAGCAGGAAGCCAGGACCTGCCCAAATTCAGGATGGGCCCATGTCACACGCCACACAGATCCACTATGTGTCTGCAAGATAACAGCAAAACATTACAGGGAAACACTCTGTGTATTAGTGCAAGTGATCGTGTACTTTTATGACTTTCTGCGGAAGCAGAAGTAAATCCTAGGAAGCAGTAAGACTATTCCTTTGATACCCACATTCTTTTGTGAAGTTCAAAGCTAACACAGCAGCTGTGACATTTTTTTTACTCCTACAAGCACTGCAAAGTTTTGTTATTAGTTAATGGTTAGAAAGGGATTATTAGAAGTGTATTTCAAGACATTACTTATTACTCCTTCAAACTCCTAAGTTCCAAACTAAGATTCTCTCTTGATACAAGTAATACAGCTTTGTTTCCAGTCTTCAGCCTTTACCATGCTCACTTCTGGCTTGCCTGCATTTCTCCGAAGCATACGCAGAATGTCACTTATCTCCTCCTTTATTTACATGAAACTCCTCTTTGATGCCATCAACCTAATGCCTGTTTTTAGAGAAGGCGAATTCAAACGCTTCACTCGCATTTCCATTTACAGGGATTACTGTATTGTGATCCTATTAAACACAAGGCTAAGGATAGTTCAGAAGCTGAATGCACTAATTATACTGATGAAGTAGAGTCTCTATAAGACACAGCTCCCAGAAAGCTGGAGATTTTTGGGATGGAAAGGTCTGATGTTGTAACGTTTAATAGCCAGACCTCTTCCTTTTTATTCTTTTTCTGTCCTTTTTAATTTATTTTTTTTTAGTCTTACAATACGCAAAAAGCAAATACTCAATTAAAACCCAAAGTATGGTTTTCCAGCTCCTTAAACACCCAGTTACGCCTATGGTTGCTGATAACAAAGTCTGCCAACATAATAAAGTACTAATAATATAAGACCATGTGATAGCCTCTGCTTCAAGTGAGAGGCATTAGGGATGTTTTATAAAAGCAGAGAAAAAGTATTTTATCATAAGAAATACAGGATCTACAACAAAAATATTTATACTCTCCAAGTCAGCAAAAACTAAGCCTGTTTCTTTAAAAAACAAGGAGAGATTACGGTTATAACTGTGTAAATTGTATAAATACAAACCTTCCAGCTGGCTGTGCAGTGCCAATCCCCATTTTCGCTTTTGTCCCAGACCTATTGAGAAACCAAAATACAATCATACAATCTGTATATAAAGCTTACTAAGTAGTACCACAAAACACAGCCATTAAATACACACGCATACACATACGTATACACACACACAGCACTGAACATTTCTATCTGGCTCATACACAACTGCACTCAACGTGGAAAATATCCCTACAGCAGGCAGGGAGAAGAGGCACACACCTGCCAAATGCACTCCTGTATGTAGTCTGTCTTTTTTAAAGAATACATTCATCACAGAAGACAAACCATGACAATTCTCAGCACTTCATTCCCTCTGTTCCATGAGCACACTACTTGGTTTCTCTCTAGAGCACAACAGTCCTCATCTCAGCACATACTGAGATGTGGTCACAGAAACCCTGATGTGGCTCCGGGCAAACATCCCAAAGGCAGAGCAGGAGAGCAGAAAGAAAACTCAGGGGGGACAGTTTACGTGTCTGTTTCTAATACTTCTGCCTTAACTTGTAACCACACACAGGTGAGTTAACCTCCCTTTCTCTTGATTTCCCATACATCTTTTATCTTCTTCATCAATTTTTTCTAAGAAGTTGTGAAAGCAATCACAACTGTAACCAGATGAAAGGCACCTCTGGAAGCCCAGCATTCACTGCTGTGTGTTGCTCACTCACTACATAACGTTACCAAAAGTCACCTCACTTTTGCCAATCCAGATCTGCCTTGATTGTTGCCATCAGAGCCTAACTCTGTAACTTCTCCCCAGCTGCTCTTCTGCAGGGCTCACCTAGTGAGAATGGGGCCTACACCAGACATTATCACTGCTGCTTACAAGTGTTGTAAAACTCTGGTTAGAGTAAAACTTCTTAACACAGTCTCATGAAGGATACTGCTGAAAAGTAACCTTACACTCCTAAAAAGTAACCTTACACTGCTAAATAATATAATTTTTGTGTTCTACCTACTCCTGGCACCTCTAAGAACATTCTTTTTAGGCCACAAGTTTTACATAGTTAGCCCAGACCAAAGATTTACAAGGTTTTGGCTTACTTTCGGGGGGACAATTGTTGTGTTGGTGGTGGTTTGTTGTCTGCTTTTTAGTATGTGGTCAGGAAGAAGGGGCTGCTTGCTGTTTTTTTAAGGCTGATATACATTTGACAAATTTTGCATGTTTGGGTTGGAAGGGACCTTAGAGATCATCCAGTACGAACCCCCTGCCATGGGCAGGGACGCCTTCCACTAGGGCAGGTTGCTCAATGCCCCATCCAACCTGGCCTCAACACTGCCAGGGATGGGGCAGCCACAGCTTCTCTGGGCACCCTGTGCCAATGCCTCACTGCCCTCATACTGTGAGCAATTTCTTCCTAATGTCTAACCTGAATCTCCCTTCTTTCTCTGGAAAAGTGATTTTCTCAGGCACTCACCCAGCCTAACAAAAAACATGGCTGCTCTCTGCAAATTACATTGATCAAATCTAACCGTGTAACTCCTGAATGTATGTCCATCTCTTCACTACGTGCAAAAAATCTTGAAAAAGCAACCGACCTCTCATTTACTATTTTTTTCCCTCTAAAGGAATACAAAATGAAGGTTCCCACTATTTTACAGTCCCCCTAACTTGCCAGGGCACCGTCAGAAGGCTTACTAGCGCTTTATTACGAAACTGCAGCTTCTTCCCTTAGTCCCCCTAAATAAACACAGACTTTCAACTGAATGGACAAAACTAGCCGCGCTGCTGCATCCACAACAGTCCAAGCGCGTTTCACCCCCCTGCAGCAACGAGTCGGAACGGAATGTGTATGTTTACACGCTCTTGTCCATACACGCACATACAAACAACGTGTACTGTGGCGCAGTGGCCCCGGCTCCACAGCCCCCCGACACCTTACGACACCGCAGCGGGACCGCCCGCTCACGCGGCGGAACGCGGGCGCACAGCGCGGCCTTTTGCCCCCCCGGGTCCGGAGAGAGGGGCAGTACGGGCCCCTCCCGCCCGCAAGCCAGCGCCCGCAGCGAGGGAAAGGCTGCGCCCAGGCTCGGCAGCACCAACCCCGCGCTCCCCTCCCTCGGCAGCCCGGTAGGCCAACGCACGGCCGTGCCGCGACACCCGCCATGGCCGCACACGGCGGCAGCCGCCGCTCACTTTGACACTCTGGTCGCTGGAACAAGTGGCCATGCGCCGCCCGTGGAAGTCGAAGGAGACATCGTGGATGAGGTCGCGGTGATCCGCAGCAATGCTGCGCGCCACGAACATCTCACCACAGCGCGCGTACGCTACCCCGCTCACGCGGCGAAGCGGGGGCGCCCCAACTGCCACCGCCGCCTCCTGCGCAGCCGCCACAGCCTGCCGCGCTGCTCTGCGCGTGCGCGATCCTTCCCAACCCCGGGCGCGCGCTCGGTCACACACGCACGCACCCCCTCCACCCCCTGAGAAGGGGAGGAGCGGATCCTCGCGCTCGGCCGTTGCCGCGGCCGTTGCCGCCGAGAGGCTGAGGCGGTGCCCCCGCTGCCCTCCCCGGGAGGGGGCCGCAGCGGGGCTCCCCACGGCTCCCAGCGAGGGGCGGGACCAGCGCCCACCGCCGCGCCTCCTGCCGTGCACTGCTCAGCCCCGCCCGCGGACCGGCGGCGGCGGTGGCGCTCCAGCAGGTGGCGCCAAGCCACAGGGTCTGTTGGCACCGGCACCACCTTTAACCGTGTCCGCTGGGTCCCCACCGCTGCCCCCGACCCTTTCTGCTGCTGCCGCCCTCCTGCCAGAGACACCGGCGCCTCCCTCTCCTGGCAGCTACCACAGAATCACAGAATGGTTTGGGTTGGAAGGGACCTTGAGATCATCCAGTTCCAACCTCCTGCCATGGGCAGGGACACCTTCCACTAGAGCAGGCTGCTCAAAGCCGCATCCAACCTGACCTTGCACACTGCCAGGGATGGGGCAGCCACAGCTTCTCTGGTCAACTGTACTGTTAACTCTCTGCTCACTACCTCACTACAGTGTTGGAGCTTGCTGTAATAATGCAAATCAATAAGCAGCCAGAGAAAACATTCAATGTGGCAGTGGATGATTTACTTCATTTACTTCTTTACTGTACTAATGAATACAGGGAGGTGAGCCTGCAGAGTGTTGTGGTGCAAAAGAACACAAGACGCACTGCTGAAGGAGAGGTGTGCAAGGTCTGTGTCTGCAAAGTTTTATGGGGAGGATGAAGCCTGTGATACACGATGCAGCCAGTGAAGGAATCCAAAGGCAGGTTGGAAGCCCTGAGATAAGATGGGTATTGCATAGCACAACAGACTGTGAAGCAGAGGAAGCAGAGCTTACAAAACACAAGCGGCTCAGGTCTGAGGAGGAGCTATTGGCCAGTTATGCCCTGTGTATCATCAGAGAGCCATACAAAATAAATTAACCAAAGCAGCTGAATCCTCTCACCACTCACCTGACCGCTTCCAGGAACCCCTTGCAAGCACATTGTTCCAGTTCATACCCTGCAGTATCAGCTGAAAGAGCAGATCATGCAGCTCTCAGAGCAATAGTTTGTAGGTACCATTCATTCATTGTATCACTGAGCATCAGACTGATCCAGTGTCTTGTTTTTAGGGAATGTTTCATCTGTGAGCCATGTTATTTACCAACTATCCTGAAGCTAATTGCGATAACTGGTAAATATTACCAAAGAAAAACTGAATAATTCTTTCACTACAATCCAAAACGTCATAATGCAGTTAGCAGATTTAAGAGATATAATGAATAATAATAATGAAGTTATGATGGGGGTAATAAATAACAACAAACACACATGTATTTAACTGTCATTTATTTCAGTTCCAAAAGAGTACTTGCTCAGGTGATTAGGACACCTTCACTGCCTTATAGCTGTGATCCGGTTTGCATATGGTACATTGAGTGATTTGTCGTGGTTTAAACCCAGCCAGACAGCTTGTGCACTCACTCCCAGTGGTTGGTGCCGGGCTGGAAGCAGTCGAGGCCCACATCCCCCCCCCCCCCCCCCCCATGGGCTCCCCCACTTTCCCACTCCCAGAGGGACAGGGAGGAGAATCGAAAGAATGCAACTCCCACGGGTTGAGATAAGAACAGTCCAGCAACCGATGTACAACACAAATCACCCCCGCTACCACCACCACTAACAATGATAAGAGAAAATAACAAGGGTAACAAGGGAAAAGAGTACAATACCACTTGCCAAACAATGACTCCGACCCAGCAGATCCCCTGTCCTTCCAGGTAACTCCCAGTTCCCCCCTGGGCATGACGTGCTGTGGTATGGAATACCTCTTTGGTCAGTTTGGGTCAGGTGTCTGCTTCCTCCCGGCTTCCCCTCCTCCCTGGCAGAGCATGAGGCTCACAAAGTCCTTGGCCAAACCAAAACATCATTGTTATCAGCTCTGTTCCCAGTCCAAAAGTCAAAACTCAGCACTGCACCAGCTACCAAGAAAGAGAAAAAATGACTGCTAGTGCTAAACCCAGGACAGTGATCAAAAAGTAAAGTTTCCTGAAATCAGATATATTCAAATTCTCTTGACTCAGGTCTGATTCAGGCCTTTTTTAGAACATTTTTTATACCTTTAGCAGTTTTACCATTTTCAAAAGGACTTTTGATTCTCACAACCTCATTTAAAATGTTCACGTTCGGTCATGGCAATAAAAAGTCAAATTCTGTCCACCTGGTGCAAAGAATTTGCTCAGACATGTTTGAATACGTCATGGGATAACAAACAAACCATTACCTGTTTGTGGAATAAACCTGGCAATTCGGGTTTGAGATGCATTTATTTACAAACTGTAAACTACATCCCCTAGGAGGGGATCATGCCAGAGAGATCACTGTTTTCTGCATAACCTGCAAGCAGACTTAATATACAAGCACTTAACACACTAATGCACATGTTTCATCAGTAGACCTCATATTAAGATTAGATACACTGGTACCCAAATGTGATGAGAAATAACAACAAATTAATGGTACTATATTGAGATAAATGACAACAGACATGGATTTGAAGGGACACTGTGAGTTTGAGATGCTAGATTTAATTGTTTTAATGATACTTGGTAAAGAAAAGTTAACACATTGAAAAACATTTTGTTACCCAAGTATGATAAAAATATTTTAAATTGCAGAGAATGGAAAATGCAGAAGGATTTAGCAGAAAAAATAGCAGCTGGTTTTATGTGCTTAACCAAGCTGGCCAATGATAGTTTTAAAATAGTATTAGAGAGCTAAATCTTTATGGCAAATATGACGTGGCGTTCAAGAGGGGAATTTGCAAGCTGTTGTCAAGAAAGTTAAGAGATCTAAGTTTTGCCTATTTATATAAGTGGAGAACTTGGTTTGGAGTTTGTAACACAGGAAATTTGTGAAGTATTTAAAAATGAGCTGATGAAAGGAAGGGGGTAACGTTTTCTTGTTTCTGACGATGAACTGGTACTGCACAATTCCCCTTTTAGAGGGAGCCTCACTGGGGGCTGTAGGGCCATGGTCAATGTACTGTACTATATCACCACCCCCGCCCCAATCACCCTTTGGAGGATGAAATTTCAGTATTTTCTAAACAATAGGTAAAATTTAAGTAATACAATAGGAGAAGCAAGCAAATGTGATTGTTCCTGATAGTTCCAGGGCTGTAATTAGAGAGGGATTACATGTTTCTTTCAGCAGCATTACAGACATTCCTACTTTGAAACTTCCAGTTATTGCTTCATTTGAGTAGCTGGAGAGACAGTGCCTAATGAAAAAATTAGAGCTGTTTTCTAAGTTCTTTAGTTCATGGCAGTGTCTCTGAATAGTCCATTTTGTTAGCTATTTTAGGGAAATGTCTTTTACAGTAAACCATTGATTATATTTATATTTCCAGAAGAATTGTTTCCAGTCAGTGATTCAGCTGTCAAAAACCCACTCTTTTGCAATTTTTAGTACTGTAATGGTTTTGTCAAGACACCAACTATGTTACAAATAGAGAATTCATATTTTTCACCTGCATAAATTTCATTTAATTCTTCAGCCAGTGAGATCAGCATAGTTGGAGCAGATCAAAACTGTCAGATTCACAAATAATTGGCATCAACCTGTTTCATTTGAATAATACATGAATATTTGTATATGGCACCAACCCTCCTTTTTTGTTTTGACCTAAAATGTTGGTGGTTTGGGTTTTTTTTTTAAAGAAAACAAAAATCATACATTTCAAAGCAAGACTAGACTTTTTTTCTTACATGCTAGTAAAGTCAGTAAACTGCAAATACACATATACAATTACTTGTTAATTTAAATACAATCTACCCCTGTCCTCAGTCTCTAGATTCAATGCAGGCATGTCAGGCTAGATTTATTTAGAAACAAGTCCAAATTCTTCACTTACTTAAAAAGAATCGAGGAAATACATGGGGGATTGTCTTCCAGAATGTTAGTTTACCATAGCATCGGATTTCAGTCAAAACCCAAGAATGAAACAAATAACATTTATCTCGTGTAGGCATTTGTGTCAGATGGTTTTTGTTAGTGGAAAGACTGACACAGAACTAAGGTTCAATGGAGGAAATGCTTCATAGTGAAACATCAAAATTAGCAAAGGGACGAGTGAACAAGATACATCTTTTATTAAGGCAAGCAGCCATTATATATTCAGTCAAGTAGAAGGGGTGGCATCTGATCTGACAGAGAGGCATGCATATCTTCTGAGAAATGAAACTGTGCTTATTTAAATTATTTCAAATAACTAGATTATCTCTGGGATTCACAGTAAATAGCATTTATTGAATAAGATAGAATCTCACTGGACCTCTTGAGGAAGGTTTCAAATGCTATTAAAGAAACTGATTACAAAAGTTAACATGCTGCACCAAAAAAAAGGATTTCCTAATGATGTAACAAGAGCATAAGATATCTAAGACCAGAGAGGTCCTGACATCTATGGTAGTATGTAAATCAGATGGAAATAATGTGAATAGTATGCATAATATAAATGGTTTTCTTCTACTTCCTCTCTTAGGTTGAATATAAACCTCTGTTATTCTATTACCTATTTTTAACTTCATGAATAAGTACTTCAGTTGCTTTTTACCTTAATCTAGATCAAATTAAGAATGAATTCAAGATTACTGCCTAGCAACACATTCCCCTCTGAATGGTGTAACAAACCTAGAAAGATAGGCACTGGAAAGTGCTGCAGCTCCCTGCTGTGCTTCCAGAGCATGCAGAGGGCAGCAGGGCTGGTGCACAACAGGATGATGCAAGTGGTGGTGGGTGTAAGCATCCTTTGTTACTGACGGTAACCAGAACATTCCATGTTGTGCAGCAAGGTAACGGGAAACATACTGGAGTTCATGGAAACCCCAGGAAATTTGCAGCTTCCAGTTATTGAGCCATGGATTAGGATTCAAATATTAGCTAACCTTGCTGACTTCCTCTTACAGCCAGAGCTGAACAGTAGAGAAAAACATTCAATTCATGATGATGATGTGCATGAGGTGGAAAAGACAGTTGTGTTTTAATCTATTTGCTTGATCATATGCAGAGGAAAATCATATTGAATTATCTTTGAATCACAGAATCACAGAACCGCTTGTGTTGGAAAAGATCACCCAGTTCCAACCCCCTGCTGTGGGCAAAGGGACAACTTTAGCTAGACCAGGTCTAGACCAGAATTATTACAATCTTGATATATTTGCTAATGTTTGGGTTTGGTATTCTCTGTAGATTAAACTAAGTTGAACCACAATAGGAGAAGAAAGAGAAGTATCTATAGTAAGATTAGATTTTAATTTTTGACACAGTAGGCTACTTTTGTTCTCAAACTGACTGGATAAACCCACATAAGTTAATTTACTTCTGCCGGAAGATAGTGTAACTAATTGTATTAGCATGGGTAGAGATATACAATATGAAAACAACTGACATTGTCTTGGGTTTAAAGAAAACACAGTTTAGTTCTTTCCTTTTTTCTCTTTGACTACCTTCTTCAAGTAGAAGATGCTCTTGCCTGTAGAGGGAGATTTTAGGAGAGACAAAAACCTGCCCGAAAGACATGAACTATATGCAGTAAGGATGTTTCTATTGGCATAGGACAGAGGCTGAGGAAGCCTGTCTTACATGGGTAGCTCTGTCATATGCTTCTGTCTTGTCTGCACTAGAAGCTGATCCATTACAGGTAATCATGGGTGACTGTGCTAATAACAAACAGCATAGTTTAAGTTTCCATTCCTCATAACCATTTAAGGATATTATTGTTGACAGGGAAGCCCTGCCCAACTCAGTGAAATTCATACACTTTTTTGTAGCATATTTTCCTTAACTTAAAAACTGGCTTCCTAACAATTCATAATAATCCATAGGGAGTAAAATAGTATCTATTATTTTGAGATTCCTGGATGAAGGCACAAACGAAATACATGATGAAATACAAAGTGGTGTTATTGATCACTTAGATTCAGAAAAAAAATCTAGTTAAGCCAGTCATTAAATAGGTTTCTCAGCTTTGAGAATCTGAAGCTTAATGATTAGAAAGCATTTGAAAGCGTTAGGTGTGAAGCCAGCAAAGCAGTCTTGTATGTGTAACATACTGTGTCGTACAAACTAGGAATCTAAAGGTGGATGTTTCAGAGGAAAGCACTCATAACCATGAGAGTGTGTGAAAGATACGAGAATACCGGCAGTTATTGCTATGAAGGGTAAGTCAAATTAGGAGGATCACTTCCCATGCATGACTGGCAGATCATGGAAAGAAATTAGTAGCAAAATTAGGTTTAATGGGCAAAAATGAGGGTAATTAAAGTTCCCAAATCTTTAAATGAGTCAACTGAGAGTAAAACTCCTACAGGTCTTTAAAGAAAGCAGAAAGGTAAATCTTTCTTTATATGTCACCCTGCTTTGTTGCTGTTGCAATTAGACTTCCACTCAGAATCTGATATTATTTGTTTTGGTAGGAAAGCAATAGAATGTCCCAGACTGAAATTAAAATTTACTGTTCCCCTAGAAAAGGACTATTAGAAATATGCATAAAATTACATTTTACCACATCATATTAGGAAAGAGTACAGGAAGACAAAGTAAGCAAAGTAATAATTGATGGCTCAAGAAATACCATTCAAGCAAAACAGCGACCTAGCCATAATCATGTATGGCTTTGGCAACACATCAAAGATGAGTTAAAGGGAAACAGAAGTGGTGTTGCAGAAGTAAGTAGCTTAAGAGATGGAAAACTATTCTCAGTCATATGAAGGTGCAAGGAAATGCAAGGGAAAATTGGTATGACAGACTGGCAAGCAACATAATTGACAGCTAGGAGGGGAATACTACTGGCTTCATCACAGTTGAAGGCTGACCTCAGATTGTATGACTACATCTGAGCTATCTTTAAACTGGTGAACTCAGGTTGGGAAATAGAAACAGAGCTTGTAAGAGTAAAAATGGAAAATAGCCGGCCCTGAGAGCTGTCACAGTAAGAACAGACAAAAAAGTCTAAACTTAGCAGTGGTGGCTTTCCTCTGTGTGTTTTGGTGTGCAGGAAAAGAAACAGCAGAAGTAGGAGGTGGCATATACATTGCTGACAAAATTGACAGCTGAATCATTTTTGCAGACTACAGTTATGATCCAGTATCAGATCGAATATTAAGCTGTTGCTTACAGAACAACAGCTATTTGGGTATTTATGCTTGTTTACAAGCTAAGGAAGCCTGTAATGCCTTTACTACTGGATGAGAAAACAAATCTTTCACTACCTTAATAAAAGATTTCACAGCACCACCAGACACCGTAATAATGTTTACTCATTTGGACAGTGGGATCAGGCAGGGTTTGGTGAACTGTGCTTGAAGAAGGACCTTACCCCACTACTTCTCCCTACACAACACGCCCTTCCTAAGGCCTGGAGTCTGCTCTGCTGCATGCAAAGCACTGCAAAGCAAAAGCAAGCTCAGCACTGAACTATCCCATCTGTCCCGCTCTGGCTGGAGGACCCTCTGACATGTCTGTCTCCTTCAGCAAGTACCCTTCTGCCTTTTACAGCCTCTCTTGCAATGACCCCACACCTGAACCAACTCTCATTTCTTTCACCAGTCTGCTCACAAGGTGGGAGAGCGATGCTGCTGAGGGAAGGAGCAAATCTTACAGCCTTTCCTCTCCAGGCTCTCACACGTGGGACGGAGACACTCTGCAGATGGCAATCCTCCTGCTCTGAGGAGGCAGTGGAGGCAGAGGTGCAGCTGTAGCAGGGCACAGAAAGCAGCGCCGGGCCATGTAACACAGGGTGCTTTCTCACAGGGAGCTGTTGATGCCACATACACATCAAGATGCCATCCATACTGAATGTGACTTCATTTCATTTACCATAGGTACATCTTACAGACTGTTTTTTCCTTTATTTGGAGTTTTTCTTCCTCACATTTTTTCACTGAGTATATAATTCTATGTGATCTGCTTAATAGATGGAAAAATTTAAGTGTTTGGTGACTGGAACAGATTCAATGCTTTTCCACATACAGGAAAAATATGAGCTTTGCAGCAGTAGTAGTCAGAGCCTGTACAAAGAACATCCACAGGAGCTGTGGAAAGTGAAGAAAAGAGAGTACAGGAGATCCACTGTGGAGACAGGCTGAGAAGACTGTTTCTTTTCATTTGGAAAGAGAAGAATAAATACATTAGGGCATAATATCTAAATATTTGTCTGGCAGAAAGCAGAGGTAGTACAATGCAGTCTGAAAAATCACAGCACCAGGATATTATCGTTGCAGTATTAACTGTGGAAGTGACTTTCTCATTACTCTTGTTACATGATCAATACTTTTGTTGTCAGTAAGTGTAACAATCACACTTCATTAAAATGATGCTTAGCTATAATAGGCTACTAAAGAGCTTTTGAAATTAATGTTTTAGGAAAACCACATATTTCCGAAACCCAATGGATTACTCATTTGGAAAAAAAAAATTTAAGCAGCTATACAAGGACATTAACATACTTCTGCATCTACAAGGGCAGCAGTTGAACAAACACAGGGCCAGCCCTAAAAACAGCCTTATACATCTGACTTCCAGCAAAAGAATCACCCCTGGGGCCATTATCATGTATCTAAAAGTAAGTACTTAAGGAATCACGATTTGTAACATGCTCCAGGGCTAACAGTAATCCCAGCTTCTGCAAGCGGCTGTACTTCCGACTTGAAGGAGTATTGTTGACAGGATAATGTGAAAGGGCACAGCCAAGGTTTTCAAACAGTTAGAAGATACTTTCATCTCTTCTGATGTAGAATAGACCCTGTCTCTCTCTCAGATTTCAAATTTCCACACGGCACATGGGTAGACTATGTTTGGAATCACCTACTTACAAATGCCATGTGTTGTATACACCTTTTAGATCACTGTCAGACATAACAAGATGAATTTAATTTAACTAAGGAACAATTTGTGGACATGTCCAGATAATAAGGACATGTTCTTCCAGAAGACAAGTGATTACAAAAGCTTATTTCCTATTCACTGGAAATTCTGAAATGTTTTGCTGTGCTCAGTTAAGGCTTCTCCACACCAGTGAAATTCTCACTAATGAAATTGCTGCCTTACAGTTAGCTATATGGGCTCACTCCCTTCAAAGAGAAATTGTACTGTGATTTTGCACTGGTCACTAGCCACTTTATCCATCACATCTCAACCCAGAGGTCCAGTTAGATCAGCATCATAGCAAGGAGAAATTTCTAACTGGAACTGCTATGAGAAAAGATTACACATCATTAGATGCAGCAAAGTATTTACATAATTTTAAATTGTTCTAGCATAAACTGTATGGTCATAGTTTATGTTAGGATATCTTCAATGGGATTACTTCTAAACTTCACTGTTGCAAAACACGGATCAAGTCTGCATATTGTTAAGCCTCTGTTCTGCAGACTTGTACTAATTAGGATGGTTAGTCAGCCTTACAGGAATAAGAGATGTTTGTGCTATGACAGATTATTAAACTGAAAACCCTAAACACATGTCAAAACAAACACAGGCCAAAGCTAAGGCAGCATGCACCATATGAATACACTGCCAAGAGCACTCAAGTATTTTAAGGTATGTTCACATCCTGCCTTAGGATTAAGGGCACTTTGAACATTCCCACACAGCTCTGTTACAATTTATCTGCAGCTGCTGAAGAGTGAGCACTCCTTTCAGCACAGGTCAGATAAATGACACTAATTGCCACCACTTTCTTCCTGCCCAAGGCAACTCACATGCCGTGTGGTGGAGGAAACAACACAAAATGCCTCACAGACATAATTTCTACTGACACAATTTATCCAACATGTCACAAAAAAATTATCTCCTGTTGAACAAGCTGAAATACAATTGCTTCAGATTTGTGCATTTTTGGTGAGTGGCTGATGTACTGTCCCCAGGTACTAAGCGTAACTTCGGAGCGTATGTCCTTGAGACATCTGAAGTACAAAAAGAACACACTGCATACTGCCATGCTCTGTGGGAGGACAGTGGGAAGAGGTGATGTTTGTATACACAAGAATTATGTACAGAGTATAAACACAAGCATGAAATGCTGAACAGAAGTGTTCTGTCCATGGATTTTACTTATCCACTGTCTCCTGAGTTACAAAGATTAGCCAAACAAAAATATTATGTCTGTTTTTCCCCCAAAATGCTACATTCTAATGTTAAAAGAGGTAAAGTTTGAAGAGTTAATCATGCAGTCATCTGCATGATTATTAGAAGTATCTGCCTTACTTGTTACAGAAATACTTTTAAATTATTGAGAAAAATATATTTCATCATTTGGTAATTCCAGCTAGCTTAATTTCCACCACATCTACCAAGTGCTAACACTTAGTAGAAGGTACATATATATGCAGCTCACAAACCAATAGTGTAAAATGCTGTGTGTGTAAGTTTCCAGTTAGAGCAACTAGGGGTGAATAACTTGCAGCACAGATTTCATTAATCAAGTTCATTATTGAAAGTATTAATGAGACACTCCTCTGTGTGAACAAAGCATTCCCAACTGCATCCTCTCTCAGGAAAGTGAGAGATAAAGAGAAAGGAAAGTTTTAATGTCACCCTGAAAGGCATATATGATTTAAAAATGTAATCATTGCATTATTTCGATGGAACCTCCTTTCCAAAAATATCCAGGGTTTATTCCATTTGTTGTGACAGAACTGTGTAAATTCTATGTTAACACTGCATACAGCTGATGCTTATTTGATGGCAGATTTAGCTGTAATGGCTAATGAAGTTACCTCCTTCAGGTGACTCATCCCACTTTCTAACGTTGCTGAAACTCTGGAAATTGAGAATTATCCTTACCACACTTTATGAAACTAATAAATACCAGCATTGCAAGACTTCTGGTGTTTCCCAGAGAAAACCACAAGAACCAAGACCGTACATGTGGCAAGGTTTTACAAATAACGCATCCCACTTCTCATTTCACCATTGCTGCCGGTGTTTACTCCTTGTATGGGATCCAGCAGCCAGAATATATTCTGAATCTAGAAATTACATTGTGCATTTATAATTTCTGATACTAGTATGAATCATGTATTACCAATATGTTGAGAAGCAATGTGAAATCAGGAGTGTATTGATCACAATATAAACCTTAATGTCACAGTTTTTTGGGCCATGCAGATATGGACTTATGTCAGTCGTATACCCTAATCCCCTCCTCACAGAATCCCTTTCAAGAATCCAACCACCATACTCAACTAAATAGTCTTTCTTAATCAGGAGAAACGAAGTGTAAAACTAAGGTGAATTGGCTTGAACACAAGAAAAAAACCTTTGTTTTTTGCTCTGCATCCTACCTTTCCTGATCAGTTCTTAAGAGGGAGCTAGTACAAAGGAAACAGCCATCGTAGAATCATAGAATAGTTAGGGTTGGAAAGGACCATGAAGTTCCAAACCCCCTGCCATGGGCAGGGACACCTCGCTCTAAACCATATCACCCAAGGTCTCATCCAACCTGGCCTTGAACACTGCCAGGGATGGAGCATTCACAACCTCCCTGGGCAACCCATTCTTCACCACCCTTACAGTAAAGAGCTTCTTCCTTATATCCAATCTAAACTTCCCCTGTTTAAGTTTTAACCCATTACCCCTTGTCCTATCACTACAGTCCCTAATGAAGAGTCCCTCCCCAGCACCCTTGTAGGCCCCCTCCAGATACTTGAAGGCTGCTATGAGATCTCCAAGGTATGAGGCATGTTTGTCCATCTTGGACAAACAAAACCAATTTCAAGTGAATGGATGTCTGCTGAATCCAGGACAATAAGGTTTTCAAAATGAATGAGAGCTAGAAGCCAGATGGGATGTAAGTGATCCTGGAGGCTATTTCTTGACCAATACAACCTTAATAACCTACATTGTTTCTTTATCTCTTTGTAGCATTTTTCCATTACTGCAAATCTGTGTTAGTAAATATGTGGTTTTATACTTAAATCTTGGGAAGAATCAGACTCTGACTGATGTAACATGTAATCAAGACATTTCTGATATAAAAGGGTGGCAAAGACAATGGGGCACTAGGAAACCTTAAGCATTTTCTTTTTGATAAATTCCTTCCAGTCTATTTAAAGGGTACTGCTGTTTGCCACTGAAGAAGCTGTTTGAGAAGTGGTGCCGTAAAGTTTTTTAAAAGAAAAGAATCTCTTGATGGCTAGTGATGTCTCTTTGCATGCAGTGAGACAGTAGGAAAAAAAGACCTAAATTCATAAGATCCAGATAGTTTCATACCCCCATTTCCATACTGGACACATTCTGTACAAGGGTGCTTTTCTCCCCACGTTGTTAATTCCAGTAAGTGGCAGTGTCATGGCTTGAGCTGCTGGAACTGTTCCACTGGCTAAAATAAGATGTTAGAGACCTTGACAGCATTCCAATTGGAAAATTCGTGTTATGGATCCTTCTTTCAGTACATTACACTAAGTTTTTCTTTTCTTTGAGAAAACAAATGAATTGGTTTAGCAGTTACAGCAATTCATATGCCATAAGGGTAGGAATTAGAGGTTTTAAATGTCTGGACCAAAGAAAACATAGCATACTTTCAGAAACTGTAACGTACTTATTATGCAAAACAGATTTTCGTTAAGACTCCTACTGTGGAAGGTTAGTTTCAAAGGCAATTTTATAAGAAACATTATAAAAGAAAAAAAAGAGATACATATCACATGCACATTTTTGTTAGGAGTCACCTGGAAAAAAAAATCCAAACATTTCTTCATGGCTTTTTGCCACTTACAGGCAAAATCTATTTTCCTCCTTGCTTTTTGATTTACTTGGAGAGTAAAAAAAGAGGTGTGTTGATGGTTGCAGTCCTGCCTTCCCAAATAAATGCCGCTATGCGATTTCTCATCTAGTATTCTACAGTCCTTATAAGATTCAGTGCCTTTTCACAGTGACACAAGTGTGAACACCTTGCTCTATCTAACATACCAAAGGACATCTAGCAGACAAAACCAGCCCACACATCTGTGGAACCCTGCCACTGAAACAGTGACTCAGAGAATGTGGCTCCTACAGGGCTGCTGATTATCTCAATAGGACGAGCTTCTACGGGAAATTGTATGAAATCAGATATATTAACGTCAGCTTAAAATCAGGCAAAGGTAGCACAAATCTTGCACAGATCTGTCTCTGCTAGCACAGGGAAGACAGGAATAATTATTGTAATATATGTTGAAGGCTCACCACCACATGGTAAATTAAAGTTTCTATGAAGTGAGCAACAATGAGATTTTTTAGCTCATTATTACAGCTAGTAGTAAAAGAAAACCCTTTCCTGTTATTGGCACTTCAGGTTATCTAATGCAGAAACACAAACTGCAAAATGGATTACAAGCCTGAATCCCATTGCCAAAAAGGCCTTTATCACTTTATTTCAAACTACTTGTGAGGAAGAGGGAAAATACAATTTGGAGATTTTTACACCCATGAAAATAGGCACAATGGTTTTGTTCAGGTGCGGAGAAACCCAAAGGAAAACTGAAACATAAAACTGAGAACACAAATTTATAACAGAAACATTTATCAGTATTCCTCAGTACAGTCCTCTGCTGCCAAAAAAGTAGTTTCTTACAATAACTTCTCCTAGCAAATAACAGTGCTATGAGTCATGCATTGCAATGTTTTCAGCTGTAATTCAAAGAATTAACTTCATTTTGTAATTTGGAAAATAAACTTGAATGTAGATGAAGATATGTGTAACAGAGCATGGAATCCACTAAAATAAAAAATCTGTGCTACAGATAAGTTACAAGATCATGATAACATGATTTCAAAATTATGAGAGAATGTGAATGAAAGACTTTCTGGGCAACATAAAGCTGTTTCCAGAACTGCAGCTTTCTAACCTTTCTGACCATTATACAGCAATGTGAGATGATGCTTTGAAACAGTAACTGTGAGATTACAAGTGGTCTAAACATGGACCAGCCCTATTCAGTCTGTGAGGAAAACCATTTTCATAAAATCATAGGATAGTTAAGATTGGAAAGGACCTTAAGAACATCCAGTTCCAAATCCCTGCCATGGGCAGGGACACCTCACACTAGACCATGTTGCCCAAGGCTCTGCCCAACCTGGCTTTAAACACTGCCAGGGATGGAGCATTTATCGCTTCTCTGGACAACCTGTTTCAGTGCCTCACCACCCTCACAGTAAAGAACTTCCTCATTATATCTAACCTGAACTTCCCCTGTTTAACTTTAAACCCATTACCCCTTGCCCTGTTGCTACAGTCCCTAATGAAGAGTCCCTCCCCATCACCCCTATAGTCCCCCTTCAGATACTGGAAGGCTGCTATGAGGTCTCCATGCATCCTTCTCTTCTCCAGGCTGAACAGCCCCAGCTTTCTTAGCCTGTGAATCCTAATAACTGGTCATCTTCAAACAAATGCAAGTCTCAGTAAACTTTCAATGTGAAAACCTTGTATTAGCTACAGGTAGTTTCTACAGATACAGTTTCTAATGAAAAATGACCTTCTAACCAGGGACATGGGATGACATTGGGCCACTTCTGACACCTACTGAATTAGACTTTCTCACTTACAAACTGTGATTTTAATAAATGTCACTGTAGGTAGGGGTGAAAAGAAAAAATAGATGGAAAAACAGGTAACGTATACAAACCACCCCAACAAGCAAATCCTCTCTACACGCAATAAAAACAATAACTTGGAGTCATCTTTCTCTTGGCAACTGGCTCTTCTCTTCCTGTCACTGTACCCCACACCCCCTGCACTGACTCACAGGCATTAGGTTTTGTGGCTGGCTGGACACCCCAGCCTAGGTTGCTGGAATGGCTGCTTCACAAAGCCGCAGCAGAGCCTGAAGTTGTTGTACCCACCAGACATCCTGGCTGGCTGCCTTTTCTGCTAGCTAGCGTCCACTCACTCGTGACAGCATTTCTGCCAGTTGCTGCTTTCTTTTCACACTCCACATTTATTTCAGCTTCACCATAGGAGCCCAGTGCCATACACACTGGCACAGATCTCTGGACTATAAACCAGACTTCCTTAATAGGCCTTAATCTTTCCTTCCTTCTTTAGCTGTGAATTTCTTCAACCCAGCACTCCAAACTGCAGTTTGGCCAATCATTTAGTTTGTGCTTAGGTGTGCTGTCCTTCTTTTCAAAGCCTAATCACAACTTCCATAATTTCGTCACTTTTACTACATAGCCACTTTTAAAGAGACACTGGCACTAGAATCCCACTGTTGTGGATCTGTGATTAATGTGACATACTTCCTTAGCTGAATGCAAACCTGTTAAGGCTCCTTGTGTTTCTGCTGTTGTTGCTGATACAAGAATTTGCAATTTGCTATACACATTTTGCAGTTTTCTCTTCTTTTCTTGTATGCCAAAATACAGTTTTAGGTAGGGGGAGGAAGTCAGCAATATAGCTGAGGACAGGTATTTGTACTGACACCTACTCCCAGTAGTACGAATTTTTAATGTTCACTTGAACAAAGAATACAGTCCCCAAAAGTCTGAAATAGGAAGACTTCACTGTAAATGCACAGAATGAAACCTGTTTTGTCCTGACTGTTGGACCTTTTCATTCAGCTTATCTTGCTCTCCACCAGATGCCAGAGGAGTGGCCAGCCCTTCAGGGTTTCCAGACATATCCAAATCGTGCAGGAAGAGAGCATCTTCTACTTTATGCCTTGGGCTGTAAGACTTAAATGTTCTTATCCTTTCACATCGTGGCAAATTTAAGCACATTACAGCTCTCTTCCTTAACAGCTAAGATTGATAGGGAGTGTATTTGTGAATAAAACCACCTCAGGGAAGAATTTGTTCTTCCTCTACCAATATCCAAAATGGTTCTCAGAAAAGCAGCACAAAATAGATCATTTCCAATAAATGATACTTAAGTAATTCCAGTGAATGACCCCAAAAAAAAGTACATACTAAGGAACAAGCACTTAGTCCATTCCAGACTGGTACTAAAGTTAATTGTTTGGCCAGGGTCACTGTGCAAAACCTATTTAAAGTTAACTTGATTGCTCTTTTTCATTCAAATGAGCAAGAGCACCAAACCAGAACTGATGAGGATACCAGCTACCCACGGGTGACTGTAGTCAGCACAGCAAGGGGCTTCTCAAGTTATCAGACATTTTAATAAGGAAATATAGCAATAGCTACTTGTTTGTGTTTATACTAAGATGGAAATAATATACCACACATTCCAGCAACTCCATTATCCTGTTTTGCATATGTCTCACGCTATCTCAAGGGTTTGAGAGTTTATGTAGCAGTTCATGTGGGTTCAGCTGAACAGCTAATACAGAACTGGAATATATTATTAGCTATAGAACAAAGTTTTCTAATGAATGTACTTGGTTGATGTTGTATATACAGTTCTTCTCCATAGACCATTATAACTGTAGTCCTGGGCCTATTCTGGGCTCAGTTCCCAAAAAACATAGAACTGGTACATTTTCAGCATATTTGCAGTAAAAATAACAATCAAAAAGCAAACAATGTCAATTTCTCCAGAAACTCCCTGGTTTACCAGTTAACTGCTCGTCTAAGCCAGCTGTAGATCACAGTTAATAAACACTTCTTGTAGTTTTCCACGAGCTGTCTCTGTCTCTAGACACTGATTTGCTTTACATATTCTAAACATTGTTACTCCCTCTCCTAAATACCATTACGTTGCTTTTTCCATATGAACTACATCCCCTGGTGACACTGCTAACAAGGGCATAAGAAATGTTCTTGTGCTCATATATCAAAACTACTGCTGCTTCTGCATCCTTCTCAAAACACTGTCTCAGTGGTCACTCAGCCACTACACACAGGGTGCTCCTGAGCTGACAGACCTTGAACTCAAGCACATCTTCTCACACTTCAAGATCACCTAGTTTCAGTCCCCCTGCCATGGGTAGGGACACCAAGTTGCTCAAAGACCCATCCAACCTGGCTTTGAACATTGCCAGGGCTGGGGCAGCCACAGCTTTGCCTGTGTCTTGCTGAGTGACCCTTGTTGCTGTTTTCTAGCTGTGAACCTCCACAGCAGAGGGGAGTGTAAACTCAACTCATCCAGCACTGAAGCCAGGTTTCTCCAGCACACAACTTTTGGCCTTTAGGTGTGATGTGGGGGAAGGCTCTTGCCAGGCACCATCCCCAGCTGCCCTTTGCTACTGTGGCCTTTGCACTGTGCTGCTTTCGTGGTGGCTGGCATGCTACCTTATCGGCAGTTTACCGATGGAATTACACCCTTTCTTCCTTATGTCACGCGTCTGCAGTTGTTCCCAAACATCACCCGCTGCCCAGCCTGCACCACAGCGTCAGCTGCAGTTCGGGACTTCGGTGACAGCCAGCAGGACGGCACGGCCAGGGGAGCGGTGCGCAGATTACCACGGGGCCTTCAGGTGCCACGCTCAGCATCTGCGCGTGTGTACGAGCCCACTTGCAGGGCCCTCTGAGGAGGCCTGGGGCTAAGAGGGGATCGGCGTGGCCCAACCACGGCGGGTACTACAGGCAGGGCGTGGGGGGCTAACCTCCCGGGGGGCAGCAGTGAGGGCGGAGCCAACCTCTAAAGAGCTGGAGAGGGGCGAGTCCGACCGGCGGTGGCAGTTGCTGAGGGGAGTGGATAAGCGGGCTCTCGGTGAAACTTCCCAGTTCGTGAGGGAGCTTGTTAGGGGCGGGGGAGAGCCCTGAGTGAGGTCCGGGGCAGGGAGCTAAGCTGCGGAGAGGTGGCGCCTGTGCCAGAGGCAGGGCTGCCAGACGGGTGTGAGGAGAGAGCCTGGCGCTTTAACCTCTGCCCCTTCGCGGTCCTAGTTAACACCACACATTTTTAAGTCACCGCAAGCTAACCAGGGATCGGTGGTGAGCTATGAAGCACCCTAGCTTGCTTACCTGAAGGACTACAGGCACCCCTCCATTACCCGGAACTGTACAGCAGATTTTCCTGCAGCTTGAGCAGTGTGGCCCTTGCTAACTGCTGTGTGACCTTTACTTTTGCTAAATGTTTTTGAAGCTGTTTCCTGCGGCACTTTTTTAAGCAACTGCGGTGGGCTATTGCCTTCTGCATTTCTGCTTCTGAGATGACAAACCTTGCTGTGATTTGTCTGACACTCCTCTATTTCATAGAATCATAGAATTGGTTTCAGTCAGAAGGGGCCTTAAGGATTATCCAGTTCCAACCCTCCTGCCACGGGCAGGGACACCTTCCACTACAGCAGGTTGCTCAAAGCCTCGTCCAACCTGGCCTTGCACATTGCCAGGGATAGGGCAGCCACAGCTTCTCTGGGCACCCTGTGCCAATGCCTCACCACCCTCACAGGGAAGAACTTCCTGATATCTAATCTAAATCTACCCTCTTTGAGCTTAAGTCCAATTCCCTTTGTCCTGTCACTAGATGCCCTTGTAAAAAGTCCCTCTCCAGATTTCTTGCAGGCCCCCTTTAGGTACTGCAAGCTGCTTTAAGATTTCTCCCCGGAGCCTTCTGTTTTCCAGGCTGAACAGTTTTGTTTTGGTGTGGTGTGGTTTGTGGTTGGTGTGGGTTTTTGTTTTTTTGGTGTGGGGGGGTGGGTTTGGGTGTGGTGGGTGGGGGGGGTGTGGTGGGTGTTTGGTTGTGTTTGGTTTTGGGTGGGGGGGGGTGTGTTGGTGTTTTGGTGGGGGGGGGGGTCCAACCAGACCGACACCCCCAACCTCCGGTTACCTGAAGGCAGCCCCGGCCCCTCCTCCTCGCCCCCCGCCCCATGACATCACACCAGGTGCTTGCCCACCTCCTCCCCGGGGGCGCGGTCTCTGCAGCCCTCGGTGGTCGGAGGCGGGGCCGCGCATGCGCCTGGCACCGGAGGCGGCGGGGCCCGTTGGGAGCGTATGTGCGCGCTCGCTGCTCGCGTGTGGTGGGCAGCGCGCGAGGGGTCGGGAGTGTGCCGGCCTCTGGACGGGCTCGCGCGCTGGCCGCCGCCATGCTTGCCATCATCGAGCGAGAGTTCCAGGAGATCGAAGCCACTAACGACTGGCAGGCGCGTTATCTGGTGAGCAAAGGGGGTCGCTCCGGCTCTGCCCCCAGCCGGCGAGCAGCAAGCCAGGAGGGGGCCGCCGGTCGGCAGCGCCGTTGCCGGTACGCGCCGTCTCAGCGGCGAACGGAAGTTGCAGGGCCCCGGCTCGGTTTTCAGGTGCACGCAGCGGAGCTGCGGGCAGGCGCTGCGCATGCGCCGGCGGGCGGCCGTCGCTTCTCTGGGCGGGGAGCGCTGGTAGGGCGCAGGCACTGTAGGGTGCCGGAGCGCAGTGCGCCAGCGCGGGCTCGGGGCGGTGGGGCTCCCGTCGCTGGGTGCCGAGAGCAGCTGCGGTTTAGGCGCGTGAGGTTTATCCGAGTGGCGTGGTCTGGGCCCGGTGAGGGTGCGTCCTCCGCAGTTTCCAGGCAGGGTGGAAAGTTATACCTGATGGTATCCCTCCGGCCGAGGCGCGCTATGTGCCCTGGGTTCCCGGCTTTGCATTCGAAACCGCTGCGCAGCGGTTCCTTAGGCACCCGCTTAGCGCCGGCAGCCGTCTGTACCGCTGCCTTCGCCTGTTTGGCGTGTGCGGCAGGCCTGCATGGTTATCTGTCAGGAAGTAAGCGCCCTTTTCTCTAGAAACAGCGAGACTACTAACTTGCAGCAATAGTGTTTGGGTCAGTTCTATGAAATCGACTTTACATATAAACTTGCAAGACTACAGAAGTTATTTGAACCAGTATGTATTTTCATGGAATGATTTGGATTGGAAGGGACTTTAAAAGATCGTCTAGTTCCAACCCCTTGCCATAGGCAGGGACACCTCACTCTAGACCAGGTTGCTCAAATCCCAGTCCAGCCTGGCCTTTTTGACATTTTACAGTGCTCTTTCACAAATGAGGGAAAAGAATCTAAACCAAAAATTCTCTTTGATAACTTGTAGTTAGTAAAAGTTTTGCGTTTCCTCTGTTAAATTAGCCATGTGTTTGATTTATGTGTGCTTCAAATACATTATCTGTAGGCAGGTATTATGAAACTGAACTGTGGTTTGAATTTAACAGGGAATAGCAGAAATAAACTGTGCTAAGTTAATGAAATAGAAGTTTTAGGTAAGAATTCTGCAATTGTCATTTTTCATGAGGTAAAAAAGTACCTGCACGTCACCTATGGTATATCCAGACTGAGCAAGTCAGCTTTCCCATGGCATTTTAATACTGTTTGTGTGCTCTTGGAGAATTAAACTGAAGAGCTCTTCTAAACTTGGTATACGTATATCCTAATTTTACTACACATAAGCTGGAAAATATTTTTAAATAAAGTTTTTTGTATTAGGATTTTATGTTTTTTCTGATTTTGTAGATTTTGCAAATTCAGGATTTTTGCTCAGGGTACTTAGCACATTTGTATTAGAGTAAAACTGGCAGTACAGATCTGTTTAAAAACACAGAGAAAATAGAAAATGATATTTTTAAGTAGCATTTATTTAATTCTTAGGAAGGTATTTTTCTGTGATAGTGGTGTGTAAGAAACACGCGCTTGCCCTGAGAAGTGTGAAGTTCTCTGAAGAAAAAAAAGTTGGGTATTAGGGTTTTCTTATTATACTTCCTGATGGTAGATTTGCCCTTTGGTTCCATGAATTTGCCAGGACTTGTGGTAAAATCACATGAAGCTTGGAATATTTATGCTGACTTGCAAAGCTCCTCTCCAATCTGAATTAATGACTGAAATAATAATACTGATTTTCACTTTTTTTGTAATGAAAGGTTTTTTTTGTGTAATATGCCTTATGTTACATCTGGCATCTGGTTTGTTTCTTTAATTTGCGCTGGCTGAATTGTGTGTGTGAAAACTGATTTTAGACCTAGTCTAGCATTGCTCCTTCATCGTGGGTCATGTTTAACTACAGCTATATGGGTTGAACTGTCAAACCACCAAGAATCATCTTGCGGCTGTTAACAGCAGCCATAAAATAATAAACTAGTTAATTTACTGTTGTGGGGACTTATGCTGCCAGTTGGTGTAAAGGAGCTAGCAGTACACTGCTGTTAGTTCTGTCTGATGCTCTTACTGCTGTGGGAGTTAATGTGCAGTCTGAGGTAAGCTCTGAGCATAATAAATAGCTGGGTGCTTTTTCCCCTTTGATCCAGCTCCATCAATTGCTTACCAGATTGTGCCTATGTTGCTTTGGTGTTGTTAGCCAAATGTGGGTGTGATCCAATGGCAAAAGCTTGGCCAAGAATGACACACGTGTTTTCTGAGTGAAAATAACACTAGTTGTAGTAAAGGTTGATTTAAAATGTTAATTATTAATAACCCTGCTTAATTAGTAAGCTTGAAAGTCTTACAATAGCATGTGTAGGAACTGATCTTAATCAGCTGACTGGCTATAAGTAAATTGCATTTCTTGTGTTTTAAAGGAAATTCGACATAAATCCAGTGACTACCCTCACAGAGTTGCAAAATACCCAGAAAACAAAAATCGGAACAGATACAGAGATGTTAGTCCATGTAAGTATCTTTTCTGTAATTATTGCAGTAAACTTTGTAGATTTTATGTGGTCATTGTAGGTTTTGTATTTTTTTATTTTTGTAGACATGGAACCTATGATAAATATGGTTTTTGTGACACATTAACAGAGGGAGAAAAGTGTGCTGGTTAAACCATTATGCTGAATAGTGAATGAAATGTGATGGAAAATCATAGTTATTAGTATATGCATTGGTGTTTGTGAGCTGCAAGGTAATGTTTTTAAGGTATTCATAAGGCAATATTAAATAATTATCTGTCAAAAAATCAACATGTGTGGAGCACAGAAATTAAGTTAATAAGCTTTGACTAACAGTTCCTTTTTGGGCTAAGTGATTCTATACATTTATAAGACTGTGGATAAAAGCCACTCAATTTCTACTGTTGCTTAAAAAATACTTGATATTTCGTTTTGTCTGTTCAAAAGAATATGTGCTTGAAGTTCTTAAGTTTTCTCAATCAAGTAGATTTGGTATGGAGTACTTCGTATTTTACTAACTGCTGTAAAATGGCCTTTGTGACATAAGGATCTTGCATCTCAGATGAAGACAGCTTTTTTTTTTTGCCATCTTCTTTGTTACTGAAGTGTGGATTTTCTTTCAACATTTCAGCATTTACTTTAGAAACTGGAATCCTAAATTGTTATAAAAGGACATGGAAGCAAAAGATTACCAATATGTAGTTACAGTTGGAGAAAGCTATTGTAAATCATGTTCAAAAGGACTTGGAGGGGGGAACTAGTACAGCCTTAATTTTTCTACAAAATATTGAAGTTGGAACAGGTAAATGTTTGTGTGTTCTTTAGCACAGTTTCCCAGAGCACCAAAGGCTCATAAAAGCCTTCTTGTTACCAGATCAAGAGTTTTTGAAGGGTTTCTGGTGTACTGGGGCTTTTTGGTTGAGAGCCTAATCTGAATACCTATTGAAAGATTTGGGAAGTACTGAACTCCTTGTTTCCAGTTGAAAGTTGCGGTAAAACAGCCTGTGCACAGCACTTCTCGAAATGCCACGAACAGGGTCTTGTGTTGAGTCACACTGGTCAGACGCAGTGCTGTGTGCTGCTCATCAGACTGCTGCCAGAAGGCAAACTTGCCTTGTAGATTCACACCAAAGGGATCTAGTCTGGCTTAATGCTGAATCTCAGTACTGCACTCACAGCCTTTTTGCTGTGTCTGGAGGGCATTCCCTAGTATGGTTTGTTTGAAAAGCTTACAGGTCTGAAGAAGATGTCTCAAATTAGTCAAGGCTTAATAAGTTATGCTTGTATGCTCAGTACAGGGAGATAGGGTTCTGCTGGGCCTTTGTTGGTCTATGCAGAGATACTTATATGTCCCAGGTTTGCTATCCTGTTGCAGCACAGCATTAGCATCTTACCGGTGGTAGAGTAGATTATGTTGTAATTACTTTCTGTTTCATACCTAAATTGGGATGGGAGTTATAAGAAGAGAAATTGGATTTGAACCCATGAGACCCAAGTTCTATTCCTGGGTCCAGTGTTCTATACAGCTTCTGTGGCAGAATCTGTATTCATGCATTTACTGTTTCTCCCATCCATGGATTTAATTTCTTAGGCACTACTGGAAAGAGAATGGCAGTTTACCTTTAATGTGCTTGTGTTTTTGTTGTTTGTTTTTTTTAAAATAGAGTATTTCTAAAATAAATGTTGTTGTGTTATTTAAGTAGCATCTCATGATGCCTGCAGGAAGAGGTGTGACTTGTATTCATCTCCTGTAGTTTTTTGGAGCTCAGAATTCTCTTTAATCATGGCATAGCATGCCTTCTACAATAGTGAAGAGCACCAAATAGCTCTGCCTGGGCCATGACAAAGCCTGCTTCTGAAATGCTTGTTGAGCCAGGAGGAAATTAATTATGTGGTTGTATTAATCCCTGGACCCTATGCAAGAGCAGAGAGGCACTTAGATAAAATCTAGCTTTGAAGTAGGAGTTGGGCTCAGGAAAGGGTTACTGTCATTACATGTTGGTTGACATGGAGTATAACACGATGACTGAACTAAGGTGGTGAACTATGCAAAGCACATCTCTGTTTTTTAGCATTTATAAGAGAAGGTTTGACTTGGGCACCAAGATGGTCTGCAGAGCTGGGTACTAGGAGCAAGGCTGTACAAGGAGGACAGAGCAAAATACTGTGTTCAAACTAATTCCTATTTAATTTTACATCTGTGTATTTTCAAATATGACTCATAATTTTTTCTGTAAAAATGGTGAGAGTTGGGAAGAAAAATACATCTGAGAGGGAATACATGATAAATAACATTGCAAGACAGCAGTAGTTCAGTTTCAGAGCAGCTGGGGTAAAAGCCGTGCAGTTTGGTCACTTGGTGAACACATCTAATTGTGGGTGGTACACAAGGAATTGTGTTGCAGAAATGCGAGACAGCTCAATCTTGAACAATCTTAACATCTTGGTCCTTCACTTTGTGAATTTCACTGCTCTCTAACAGTGTTTAAAAGAAAAATGGGTGTTGATACCGATAATATTCTCTGAGAGTCAAAGGCCCTCAGAACTAGCAGTTAAGCTTTTAAAATCTAGCTACTTGAACATATTGTAAAATGTAAGATATAATTGAATGAAAATGTTTTGTTTCTCCATAGCGGTGAAAAAGTGGTTCGTTAATCTAGATAACAGCCAAGCCAGTGTAAAATCTGAGGTGGTATGTCTGCAAGAGGAATTACAGAGATTATTCTCTCCTATTGGTAGATGTCAATTACAAGTGCAAGGAAAAATGCACTGGGCTAATTTGCCCCATTTCAACCATAATACACAGGACAGGTATACTGATACCAATTCATGTCCGTTACATGCATTTCTAGATAAAAGTTGGTTTCTGTTGGCAGAGGAAGGCTCATCATCTTTGCCCACTGCAGTTGAGTTTCACATTGTCTCGAGTTGCATAAATATTTTTCTTAGTGTCCAGTTTTGTTGGTTAAAGAGTTATGGTCTGTATAAGTTTGGTTGGGTAAAAGCCCTCAAGAGTTACTGCCTAGCCAAAAATAATAAGAGTCTAGCAGTTTGCTATTAGTCTAGAATAGGGAGCAGAATATTTTGGCTACGTAGTACTACTGAAACAGGAAGTTAATCTGAAATAGGTTTGGTTTGACAGCCAGTCATTTCCTGACAGATGAGACCATTTCTCAGAAAACATTGTTAAGAGAGGAAAATAACTCACAAGATTATTCTTCTTCAGTGATAACTTTAATGAAACTCTAAGATTTCTGCTACTACTTTCCTTCTAAATCTTATCCTTAGGTGATATCAGAGGTGTCTGGTGTCTCAGGTTGACTGTAAACACCTTTAGAGGTCTGCTTACTGTGCTCTCGGATTTAGAGGCAAAAAGGAAATCCCCTTGGCAAAATTAGCAGGATTTATTATTTCTTTTACCTTTTGCTTCTGGAAGGCAGGTGGGGGTTTACGCACCTACCTAGTTTTTATCTTCAGCTTTCCTTTGTCGTGTGGTATGTAGCCCAGTATGTTAGATCATCTGGACGTTTTCACCTCATAGATCACATGGCTGTTGGAGGATCTTGAGAAGTAGTGATTGCTCTTGCTTTCTTCCTTTGGCCATTAGTAAACTTTGAGTTGAACCTTTTGACCACCCGTTTACAGTTGTGACAGAGTATATGCCAGGGAGAGAGGAACATGAAGAGTATGGTGCTTTATAGGGAGCAGAGCTGGGAGTGGATGGATTTTGCACATAGTGCTGATTAATTGTCATTGCCAGAATGTTCCCTTTCTGTCCTGCATTTGTCCTGTTTATGTACTGAGAACAGAGAGTTGTTCTGTTCAGTATAAGCCTACTGCACTTCTCGTTGTTTGTCTTAGAAGCTGACATTAATGATTTTTATGATGTTACCTAATGATTCTCTGAAATATCTTGTTACCAGAAACATGGTATGAATAAACTCAACATGATGCTTTTGGTGGTACTTCTTTCTTCAGGGCTGGATCACTGATGTGAACTTTACTGTATCTTAGGGATTTTTTTTACAGTTCTGCTTGAAAGTGTAAGGAAAGTGCAGTATTTATGCATATGTTCTAGTTATGAGTGAGGTCATGCTCTGTCCCTGGCAGTGTTGCAGGTCTTTGAGCAACCTGGTGTAGTGGAAGGTGTCCCTGCCTGTGGTTTGGAACTAGATGATCTTGTAAGATCCCTTCCAACCCAAACCATGCTGAGATCGATATGATGGCATTCGTTGCGTACAAGCAGTGGCAGGGTGGGGGAAAGTCACATTGCCTTTCCTTTGCCGTAGGCTACCTCTGAAACTTGAGACTGCACATCTGATGACAGAATATTGTAATTTGAATAATTTAGCAGCTCAGACTAGATTTAGATTTAGATCAGTGAAATGAAGGGGATTTGCTGGTAGGCAGGAAAGGGTCAGACTGGGTCACTGGGATGGCTTATGGCTACATGTTTTATTTATGACTTTCTTTAATCCACTAAGTAACATTTCACCCTTTTTGTTGTTAATAGCTTTGTATTTAGGGAGCCACAGACATCTCTTGGAGAAAAGATAATTTTAAGTTACACAGTGGTCTCAGTTCTAGAAACACAGTTGTTTTCAAACATTAACCTGTCATTAACCAACTGCAAGAACTGTATGATGTAAAATGCCATACATTTCATATCTCAGTTTAACTGGATATGTCATTTTCTTTTTAGCAGAGAGTGGGTAAATTGATGTGTAGTGTGAAGTCTTGGGCTTGTTTGAGACATGGGGAGTGTTGTCAATGGTATCAGTGGGACAGGGTTTCATTTGAAGTGGGTGATAAGACTTTGCTTATTGGACAGGGTCATTCTGGGAGTAGTTTTCTTAGTGTAGAAGCCAGAATGAGAAACATTTTTAGGGTTTCCATTTCCTTTTCAGGCTGCAGTTTGTTGAAATAGAGGAATTAGCACTTCAGAAAATGAGTATTGCCTGATAATATTTTAGTTGTTGTGGGCATGGCAACATTTAAGATAAATCTTTAAGATAGGAGGGTTTAAGACGGGTTTATCATTCACATAAATCTGAAGTACTTTGTAACTGGAAATGTTTCACATACGGGAAATACGTTACAGCTAACTTGCTGTCAAAAGTTGGCTTGCTTCATCTAATTCAGAAGAGCAAGCCAAGGCTTGAATGAGGTTTCTAGGTCATTGTGTCCCTTAGGAACCTTTTCCCTTGAAAGAAGAGAAGTCAATATATTCTAGTGGCTGTCTTTGTCCTGTGGAGTGTATGCCAGTGTGTTTGTAGCAGTTTCAATTGGGGTGAGAAGGGAGGCTGTCCGTGCTTAGAATTAGTTGTTAAAAGTGCTTTAAAAAAGCTTTGTAGTGAATTACAAAGAATGTTTACAAAGAATGCTTTGTAAACATGAAAAATAAATGGAATTTATAACAAGGAAAATATGAGGCTGCAAATTAGTGTAAGGATTATAGCAGGAAGCTTCACTGTGGCCAGGGCAGTTATCTCCTACTGGCAGCAGTACAGCAGCTGCTGCTGGGTGATGAAACTGTTAACAGTGCTTTGCTCACGTCATCTTTCCGAGAACAGGAGTACCGGTATGTGTGATTTACTATAACAAGATCTTAAGTTTTTCCTGTTGGCAAATGACATGTAATATTTACAAAGGACTTGATTTCTCTCCAGTACAAACATTTCAGATAAAGTGATACATGAAAAGAAAAAGTAGCACTTTCCTATCCAGACAAAATAATACGAGACTTTACTTTAAAATGCACATGGGTCTAAATTTTATTGTGTCTTGGCTTTGATAATATTTTTTTTCTCATACAGAGGTATCGTAAATTTTTTTAAGGCTCCTGAAAGTCAAGGTGGTGTTGCCTTAGAGTTGGAATGCTAATGAAAACAGATTAAACCAGTAATTTTCTCATACTTTTGTATTAAAAATAGGTTTTCAGCAGATTTCTGTTCTCTGCACATTTGTGACTGCATATAAAAGCTAGCAGCTAAAGGAGGTAGGATAGCAACCCCAAATCTCAGCTCTTAAAAGATATATGTAATAATCTACTGTTGACTTCTTTCCTTGAATCCAGCCAAGATCCTCTTTTGACAGTTGCCAAGAGCAGATAGATGAGGGAGAGCATAAAAGCAGATCAAGACATAGTAAGTGTACTTTTCCCAGATTTCCAAACATACGGAAAGTATTTAGAAAGTCTTTTGAGCAGTTCATAGAACAAGAGTCTAATTCAGTACCTATTTTTTGATTCCCATCAGCTTTTTGCCCGACTGTGGTCATATTCATAGATTTCTCAGATAAGCCTCGTGCTGCATAGACTGGCTGTGATATGGGGACTCAATCTGAGCTCAGCTGTCATAGCTGCACTGAATGTGATACTTGGAAAAGTGTGCTGGCATTCTAACAGCAGCTGTGTTTTCTACCCCAAATGGGTTTTGTGAGTTTGACCAGTCAAACGTAGGTTAATAACTGGCATTGCACTGTAATTCATGCACAGCTCTGTCAGGTTCTTTATGGAATCTCTTCCATCACTTTCTGAAATGTGTAGAAGTCTCTTGAATTCGAGTTTGCTATTTTTTATTTACTCACAAGCAGTCTGTCTAGGCAGTTGAGCTTTGGGAGGTTTGCAGACAGTCTCATTTCCTGGCATGCAGTTATGTACAAATTTTAAACTGAAAATGCATTTTATTTAGTACAATTCTAATAAAACGGCTGAAGGATTACTTGCTGTGAGCAAGTCTGATTACCTCAGTGGCTCCTAGAGGGTGATAAATCAGATACTAAAAGATTCTAGGAACAGCCACAGTGATTTTTTTATTATGCAATGTTTTAGTACAACAGTCTGATAATCTTTCTCATATTAATGTTAGAATTTTAAATGGAGTCCTTTGTTTGCCTCTGCTACAAATAGGGGAATTTTCTGTCTTGCCTGTGTAATTGTGATGAGAGACTGAAATGGTGTAATTAGATTAGGCTTCATTTAACTGAAACATTTGTTGAAAAGGTACATTTTGCATGTGTCCCTTTAACTGAAACATTTGTTGAAAAGGTACATTTTGCATGTGTCCCTTCTGCAGTATCCTTAATTTGTATAGTATTAAACAATAAATTACAGGGAAAATTAAATTGATCAGAGCTTGGTTTGAATTATTTCAAGTAGCTTTATTTGGCTTTTTAAGCCATGTAAGTTTAATTATATGATTCTGCCTCAATCTGTGAAACTTAAAAAAAAAAATCGGAATTCTGAACTGAAAGGAAATCATGCAGTGGAGTGACCTGGTGTGATAGGACAGTGTGGGTTGTAGTGCTGTCGTGTTGAGGAAGTGCAACTGTCAAAGGGTTGCTGTGAGCATCTTTTGGCATGTATAGGAGGGTTGTTTTGGTTGGGTTTTCTTTTCCAGAAAACTGGATGTTACAAGCTTTCTGAGCAGCTTCTATTAAAGCTAACAGAAATTACTCTGATGGAAGGCTGAGGGAGCATGAGACAGGCAATTATTATAGTGACATGAGAAATTAGTTTCATGTATATTTGTAGTTTACCATTTTGTTACTACTTCTGAGTTTACTTAAGAGTTTACAAGCAATTGCTTGTCAAACCTAAATTTGCCTGTTTTGTTAGAGAGTATTCATCAAGGTGGATGCGTCATTAATTCTTTATTTTCTTTGAATTACAGATGATCATAGTCGTGTAAAACTGCAGAATGCTGAGAATGACTATATCAATGCCAGCCTAGTGGTCATAGAAGAAGCTCAGAGATACTATATTCTAACACAGGTAGGTAGTACTATGTTATTACAGAGGTTGGGAATCTGGGAGAGAGGGGTTGTACAGTTGTAATTTGTATTTGGATGATTCCTTGTCTCTGTGAATTACATGTATTTGATATTAACTGCCTGTTTGGTCTAGTTGTGAACACATTACTTTGTATTTTAAGAAAATTTTCAAGGGAATATTTAATTATGAATAATATACTGCATATAAAGCTTTTCAAGTATTTCTTGCTCTTCACTTCTTTTGGAAATAGGTTGCAACAATACTTTTACTCTTTATTTCGTCTTGTATGTTCTGAGCATGTCTGCTTTTCTCCTAAGAGCACAAGAATATTAATGCCCAGGCTGAAACATCACTTCCCTGAGTTCTTACTGGCTTTTTTGGGGTTGTTTTGTTTTTTAAGTACTGGGCTGGTCTGTGCAGTGTGGTTGCTTTCTTGCCTGTCATTTCTGACATTCTGTTAATAATTTGTTTAAACTTTTCAGAGGAAGGCTTTTTCCTCTCGACCCAGTGAACTATTTAACTGTATTCAAACACTGCTTACTTATACATTCTTACACCCGTTGATTTATTTTATTATTTTTTTTTCTTAACTACACAGGGTCCACTACCTAATACATGTTGCCATTTTTGGTTAATGGTATGGCAGCAACAAACCAAAGCAGTTGTTATGCTGAACAGAATTGTTGAAAAGGAGTCGGTAAGTAATATTAGATCTAAAGTTGCAGAGTAATCTACGTAATTTTAGTACAGTTAAGCAGCGATCGTTACGCTAAGAGCAGTCGAACTTTCTCACCAGTGTACAACATGACGTGTGTTTAATATTACATTAAAGTGAAGCTTTATAGCTGAGACACAAAATTCAGTCTGGCAAAAGCAGCATCTAGTAAATATGCATTCAGAAAGGTGAAAGGAGGATGTACAGTTTGAAACAAGGTGGAGTAGAAGCAGTGTAAGATGCTCTAGAGCAAAACAGAAGATGGGAGAACAAGCTTGAATTAAGTATTTTTAGATTGTTTTTTCTAAATCTGTCAGAGTTGTATATTTATCCGGCAGTGATCTTAACTGTTTGTAACTATGAATTCAAGCTGCTGCCCAGCAACTGTCAAACTGATCTAGTTACTTAAAGCTGGTGGTATATGTGCAAATACACAAACCTTCTGTTATGATGTAGTTTTTCTACTAATGTGCCTAAACCCACTATGGATTTTAGTTATGAACGAATGTCACTTGATATTTATGGTTCTTCTTCAGAGTAGGTTTGTTAGTAAAAAAGATTTTGAGTCTATTAAAAACTTGCTTATTTTCTCATGCAAAAATTACCCTACAGGAAGTTTGAGTGCAGGGCAAGAGGAGTAAAGGGCAAGGGACAGTCTTGCATTACTTTGTTAGTTCTTTCTTTTGTTTCACAAGCATCTTCCAGTACTGAGCAAGCCTTGGGAAAACTGGATGGATGTGTTACATCAGTTATGTAAATCTGCAGGTGTGCACATCAGAAATGGAAGGGGATGTTGCAATAGCTGAGTAAAGATCTGTTCTCTGTATAGAATTAAGGGGGAGGGGAGGGAAAAGGGTTAAGGTATATCTTAACATGTTAACTCTGTGATGAAAGAAAGCACAAACAGATAAATCTAGAATGCGTAATAGTCATTGAAAGAGTTGTAGTAACTTCACTGTGAACATTATGGACTTGGAGAATTCCTCAAACTGGGAGCAGATACTTAAGTCTGCTGTACTGATTAATGTGGTCTGAATCTGCTCATGCAAAGGCCAATATCAGGATACTTAACCAGGATTTCTTTTTTATTTTTTTTTCTCGTTCTGAAAAAACCTCACTTAGGTGAAGTGTGAACAATACTGGCCGACAAAAGAAGAAGAAGTTATGATATTCAGTGAGACGGGTTTCCGTGTGAGGCTAGTATCTGAAGACGTCAAATCGTATTACACAGTACATCTACTGCAATTAGAAAACATCAACGTAAGCTTTTCTCAGTCTGCATAGCTTATGTTCCTGGGCTTAAGTATCTACTGAAAACCATTTAGCGTATGGGCAGTACAGATTTCATTGAGCTTTAACACTGAAAACTTTAATACAGTTTGCTTCAGATAATGTTGAAGATGTACATGTGGCATGTGAGCGAGCTAGACCTGAATTAATCTATACATTAAAAGAGATAAGAGCTTCTGCAGTTTTACACTTATATTTTTCATTTGGCAGTACCTTAACTTGCTGAATTGTAGTTGATAGTAGTGGTGATTCTAAGAGGAGCTGTAAGAAACACCCTACATGGAGGTACCTAGGAGAAATTTGGATTTCTTTTGAATATCAGAAATCAGACTCAGTAATTGCTGTTTGGTTGTGGTTTGGGTTGTTTTTATTTTATTTTGTTTGTGTGTTGGGTTTTTTATGGAACTTTAGTTTTCCATATAATTCAGTCCAGGTATCTTAAGGTTTTTGGGGGAGGGGTGATTACCACCTGTAGATAGGTAACTTTATCTCCTCTTGCTTACCTCCCCTTTTGCTCCACAGGACCAACCATCCTTTTCTCTTTAAAATTAAGCACTTTGACAATTTAATCAAGCTAAGCTCAAAAAAATTGTTCCTGGCCTGAGCTTGGGTTGGAATTTGCTGCTTCTGTTTCAGAGCTGAAGACAGAATTGAAGAGCTTGTCTGTTTGTTCCAGCTATGTCTTGTAAGATATTCTCTCTCCCTATAAACCTTGCCTTATATTAACTGAAAGTGCTGCTATGGCAAGTTTTATTCAACGTTGTCTTGTCAGTGGATTTGGGAAAGGAAAGATTGAAGATATTCCTTTGCATGTTGCTTTATACATTAATGAACACTGATATATTTGGTCAAAATGATGTGAATTTACAGTAACTATTAACCGTACTTTGAGATGTTTGTTAATTTGAAACCTCCCTCATAAGACCAACATGGTAAAACATGGCAGGTTGTTCCTTTTCTATTCAGTGTAAGAAGCGCTTTATGAAATTCTTTTGTACTGATGTGGAGAAATTCTGTGTAGTTGTTTGGTTTTTGACAGTGAAGGCAAAGAAAAGAGGAGTAGTGCTTGCAAGCCAGTGCTTGAGAAACAGTAACTTTCCTTTCTGGAAAGCTGAGGCAATTTTTCCTAAGTACCAAAAAGACTTCCTTGTGGAATGCTTCTTTCTGGCTGATGTTGGCCCCCCCTAATCTTAAACTTCCTATTTTTGAAGGATGCCGTTTTTATCCTGTGTGTATGTTTGGACGTAATGTTAACTGGAAAATGCAGAAATCCCTTGAGGAACAGCACAACATGTGCTATAGTGGGCTTTGGAGCTGGAGCTATTGAGCAGTTAAATTTCTTGGTTTGCTTTGGAGTGGTAATGCAGGCCCATTGGGGCTGTACAGAGGTTGTGTGTCATGTAAACCAGTTTCACAAACACTTAGCAAATTTACTGTACTGATTTTTACTTTAATGCCCTAGTGCTTATGTAAGGCTCCATGAATATTAAATCCAAAAAATGGTTCTTATATGGAAGCATTACAAGAAGTAGAACATATTTGGTTACTCAAACAGAAAAATTACATAGTTTCTAGAACAACACTGGGGATGTTAAGTGCAGTCTTCTGTAAGAGTTTGATAATTATACCATAAAACTTGTGGGAAATGAGTATTGACAGTATTGTGAAATGTGAGCTTAACTGTGTTTATGTAAGTTCTTCTGGAGGGGATGTTGGTGGAGGCAGGGCAATAAGACATTTAGCTGCTTGAGGCCTGGACCATAAGATGAGTCATGAACAAAATACATTCTGAATTCCAAGGATACTTAAATTTTACTATTTCCTTGAAAACAGAGAGAACTACAATTGTCTTTACAAGACAACCGCTCTGAGCTAAAGTAAATTTGTGTTACTCCAATCTCTAGTACAAATTTTGCAGAGAATTATACGAGGAGTGAAGTGCTTGTTTAATGTTTGGTTGGATATTTGGTTGGTTTTGGTGGTAGTAGTTTTGTTTTCTTCTGTTAAAGGCCATTTAGAAGTAAAGGTGGGACTGGGGGTGCGGGGCAGTGTTGTTTAGGATTACATCAAAGCATTTGGCAGTTTGATTTGTTTATATCTGTTCTAGGCAAAGAGTTGTTTTTTGCTGTTAGGACTAGTGTAGTCCAGTAAAGCTTTGGAGAGGAGATATGGGTGGATTGGAGAGGAGAGGTGGGTTTTGGTATCTTTCTGAAAGTTTTGAAAATACTTCTAACATGCTTTGTCTTACTGGTGATTATTTCATAATTTCCTTATTTTTTGTCTGACTCAGTCTGCATTTTAGAATACAGAAACTTGGGGCTGCCTTTCCGCTATGGTTCACTGAGTATACTCCCATCGTTTTGTTGGTGACAGTTCTCAGCCCTTCTGAAAGTTGTCCACTGCTCTCTGCTGCAATTGCAAAGACTGACTGTGATGGCTTCCACAAACCCTTGCCTCTGTCTGAAGATAGGGTAGAAGGAAAATACTGTGCTTGTGTCAGAAGTTCATAATTATTTATACATGAACCTATTGCATGTCTGTGATTTGAAGCAAAGTCTCCTGGGGTACTGGAGAGGTGACAGACGTTTATGAGAGCCTTCTGTTAAATCTGTAAAGTAACCTGATTGAATGGGGTTGCTAAGTTTTTGAGACAGTGTCATGGGAGAATTGTTAGGTACTAACCGGTAACTTCTGGAAGACTCTACCTTGTGTTGAATGTGTATTTTTGTATTACTCTTTATTGCTGCTTTTAGCTTTTCTTGTCACAAAGATAGGTACTTGTCTTTAGTTTAGGAAAACTTTCATTTTCAGTGCTTTCTGATGCAGCAACCCAGATAGCTAGGAGAAAGATATAATATGACACATAATGAATGCTTATAAGCAAAACCTCAGTACCAATGTAGCAGGGAATTCAGGGAAGGTATGGCATGGCAAATGAGTACTGGGAAACCAGGGATTAACTGGGGTGAAGAAATTGAACAGTGGAAAGGAATTGAAATTGCCAAAGGAACCTTGATGTATCTCAGACTGGGTTCCTAGAAATAAGAATAAAGCAACTGAAAGAGAGGTTTGCAAAGAAGATATTTGCTGGAGGAGAAAGGACTAGAATAAATGAATTAGATTTGATGTGACACTGGTGGTATGATACTTTAGAATAAGGACCATTAATAAACCCCAAATAGAATCTTGAGTCCTCTGCAAATAGCCAATACTTGGAAAAACCCATTAGCAGAACGGATACTCAGTTTAGCCCCAGGCCCCTGTGTGGCCACTGCTGTGAGAATGAGGTGACACAAGACTGCTTAGTGGCCCTCACTGTCTGGTCCTGTGGATGAACCAGGAAGAGATGGTCTAGTTCAAGAAGATAAGATTTACTTTGCTGCTAGTTTATAGCGTCCAAAACGTTAAATGTTGTTTGTGGAGGTAAGCTGTCTAATGGCAAGTGATGTTCTGGGATCTGGTGGTACCTTTGCGTATGGATGTGTATATGTATGTAATACCTATAGTGTTTTGAAGAGATTTCTGAAACATGGGGTACGCTTTTAAACTTGTGGGCTGTCCTCATATCACTTTGTCAGACTGCAACAGGGATTAATTTTGGTCTTTATGATCACAGAAATAAGGCTGAGATGTAGGAAAGGTATTGGTGTCTAATAGGAAAGGAGAACCCAGGCTTACTTGAAAGTCAAGTGTTCTGCAGCTTCAATGGGTATACCTATTGCCACGTTGACTTAAAAGAATATGCACAAGTTTGTGAAAAAACTCAGGATGTTTGTGAGGATGATTTGGCCCAGTTATCATCCTTTCCATTTTTGTGTATATATTTGAAAACCATGTTGCCAAGCATTAAGAGTGAGCAAATAGAAGAGGTTGTGGTAAGAGATAATTTAGGATTTTGAATTTCAGTGCTTAGAATACTGTCCTTACAGCATGCCTTCTCATTTTGATATGAGCAAATTAGTAGTTAATGCACTTAAGACAAGATCATTAAATACAGGACCACTGTGTGGTTGTAGATGCATTTTATGCCTTCATATGTTAGACCATTTCAGTAGTGCTTAAACTGTGAAATGAGGGGTTTTATAAGGAGTGCGTGAAATTTGACAGACCAGCATTTCACCTGTTTTACTTCACACTGAAGGCATCAACTTCCTTTGAGTGTTTTGGTAGTATTTTATTCCACATTCATACTCTCAGGCGACTGAACAACCTAAAGTCATTCTAAGATTTGTGTACATTTTTGTTTTGAATGATTGGGTAGTCAGTGTAAAAAGGTTCTTGTTTTGAGACAAGTTAATCTAATGGCATCATACTGTTTTTCTGCTCAAGTCCTCATGTGACTGGCTGCTTGTAACCTGGAGCATGGCTTGTGGTTTGATCATCCTCTGATGCTGTTAGTGGGGATAGCCAGCAATCAGTAGAGAACTGTAGTGTGGTGGTAACTTTATCAGTTGTAGCTATGTTGGTTATTTTCTGACAGCTTATCCCAGTAGTTCATGAAACTTTCACTAGAATGGTTTGCCCCATTTTCCTGAAAAGTTGTTTGTTTAAATGGTGTCCCATGATTATTCAATGATTTTTATTTTTGGTAGGTAGTCTTAGGGGATAAATCTTGGAAGAGTATCTTGTGGTTCTAATAGAATAAGCTGTTCCCTGTTAGAACATAGGGAAAATTTTATATTATTCCTTGACTGCTGAAGTCCAGCTCTTTTTCTTTAAATAACTATCTAGGCTCCTGATAACACTTTAAATAAAATTAGTTGTTCTTTAAATTGGAATTTCTGTCCATTGACAGTTGTGAATCCTTAGCAAGCCGAACCTTTTCTCATTACAGCCCTGCATTACTTCATGTAAGTGATAGCTGTTGTGTGCAGCTCGGTGATGGGGGAGGCCTTTAAGAAAGGGTGGTACAGGTGCTCACACAAAGCCAGTATTTCAGCTGTACAGGTGACTGCCAAGCACCACTTGAAAGAGCCATTCTGTTTAAGAGAGAAAATGTGGGAGGTTTGAAATACTTGAATGGGATTTGGCCATATGATTAGAAACTGCAGGTTCAAAGGGGATCTGCCAGTACAGGAGCACTGACATGGCATTCCCTGAGAAAGATGAAGAGACTTGGTATTTTTAAACTGAGCTAAAGGAATGGGAAACTGTGGGATGGATAAAGGCTTCTTACGGTAGTGGAAGGAAGGAAACGGTAACTCTGTGGGCTAAAACCAGGTGAGATGTACAACGGCACTGTTTAATCTCTCCTTTAGAAATACCCGGTTTTGGATTAGCGTATGAGCTGGGTGACCGTTGGCCGTGTACTTGAAGCACTACTGTTTTGGGGTCTTTTTAGGAGGAGAATGCTAGTGCTTGTGACAGTATGGAATCTGGGCAAAATGTTTTGTATAGATCAGGGCATTTTTGCCTTGAGGTGTAAAGAAGTCTTTTCATCTGGAATGCTATTTTAAGAATCCTGAGGGGGAGAGTATCAATTACAATTTCAAAGGATCATTTAGATTCACAAGTTTCACCAACTTTAACCTTTGATTTACCTAGTATGTGTGTTCAGCTGATCTCTCCAGTTTTCCTCTTAATTTTGTTTGCAAATTGATGTTGGTTTTCTTACAAATAGAAGAAATTGCATAAGAGTGTTGCTTTCTTTAAAATTCTGTAATTTCATAAAATCATAGAATGGTTTGGGTTGGAAGGGACCTTGAGATCATCCAGTTCCAACCCCCCTGCCACAGGCAGGGGACACCTTTCACTAGAACAGGTTGCTCAAAGCCCCGTCTAACCTGACCTTGAATGCTGTCAGGGATGGAGCAGCCACAGCTTCTCTGGGCAGCTTGTGCCAGTGCTTCACCATCCTCATGGTGAAAAGCTTGATCCTTGTATCTAATTCAAATCTACCCTCTTTCAACTTAAAGCCATTCCCCTTTGACCTATCTCTACATGCCCTTGTAAAAAGCCTCTCTCCAGATTTGTTGCAGGCCTTGTTTAGGAACTGAAAAGCTGCTCTAAGGTCTCTCTGGAGCCTTCTCTTTCCCAGGCTGAACAACCCCAGCTCTCTCAGCCTGTCTTTGTAAAAGAGGTGCTCCAGCCCTCGGGTCGTATTTGTGGCCCTCCTCTGGACTTGTTCAAGCAGGTCCGCATCCTTCTTAGTTGTGGGCCCCAGAGATGGATGCAATACTGCAGGTGAGGCCTCAGTGAGAGTGGATGAAGGGGAAGAATTGCCTCCCTCAACCACACTCCATTTAATAGAGCCCAGGACATGGGTGGCTTTCTGGGCTGTGAGCACACACTGCTGAGTCATGTTGAGCTTCTTGTCAACCAACACCCCTAAGTCCTCCTTAGGGCTGCTGTCAGTCTATGCTCCATCCAGTCTGTATCCATGCTTGGGATTGCCCCAGCCCAGGTGCAGGACCTTGTGCTTGGCCTTGTTGAACTTCATGAGGTTTGTGTTAGCCCCCCTCTGAAGCCTGTCAGGGTCCTTCTGGATGGTGTCCGTTCTTTCCAGTGTGCTGACTGCATCTCTCAGCTTGGCGTTATCAGCAAACTTGCTTAGGGCGCCTCAGTCCCACTGTCCATGGCACCAACAGGGATGTTAAATAGCACTGATCCCAGTACTGGTGCCTGAGGAACACTACTCATCACTTAAGTTCCACTTGTGTATCGATGCAGATTCCTTATAAAAAAATGTATCTCCTTAGTGATTTTTAAACAAATGGGTGATTTCAGTTGATTAGTGAGTTAATTCACTAGTTGAAAAAAATAGTACAGAATACCACTAGGAAGATGTCAGTTGAAAACGTGAACTGTTTTTAATGCTTTGCTACAAACAAGAAAAGGCAATCCCAGTGTATTTATACAATTTAGGCCTTGGTAGATCTTTTTCCTCTTTCAAATCTTACTCGTTTCCAAATATGATAAATCAGATTCTGTTGTCCTTGTTGAGCTCTTAGCCAAAAGACAAAATATTTCGGGAAGAAAACTGTGCATTTGAGAGTGACTTCAGTCATGTAAATACCCACTGCTTTCTTTGAAAATATTGGCAGTCCTGCAGGATCGGGCGTTAAAGGCAAAAGACAAAATGGAGGAGTATTTTTGTTACTGTGGTAACCATGAACTGGATTATTTTAGTTTCACAAAGGAGTTTCATAAGTTGAAGCAGCTGGAGCAGATGAAAACCAGCAGAATTTATTTGAATTTCATAGCTGTATTTTACTGTTGCTGAAAAAAGAAACATAGCTTTTCTGGAATACATTGGTGTTTCAAATCTTCTTGTGTTCCAACTTTGTGGAGATTTATGTAGATTTCTATCTTACATGAAAATTAAGGTGAAATGGAAGGAAGATAAAAATAACTGAACCTTTCTAAATTTCTGAACTAAATCAGTGATCAAGTTGTCTAGAAAATCACTGTGGCAAGGAGCAGTATTAACAGCAGGTCAAAAGCGAGTTCCATAAAAATATGATCCAAATTTGTCATCAAAGCCTTTCAGCTATATACTTACTCTCTTGCTGTCATTTCAATGCTTGCAATTAGTTGGTTGTGTTGGGACAGGAGTTGCATGGTTCTAAACCTACTGTGTGGTTTTTGGAAGCCTTCTTTCCTACTTACAAAGTGCGAGTATGTCCAGCACAAGTCTTGCTAGACATCTGCTCTATAGGTTCTTACAGGCTTTTTCCAGGAAGCTTCCTGTTTCTCTCAGTAGTGTGATTAGTGTAAGGGAGATGCTAATTCCTCTAGATATTAAACCTTGCTCTGAGTGAGAGTGGAGAGTGTTTACAATGCTGACATGTATTTTTTTCAGTCATGTTAATGCTAGCAGTCTCCTAACTGCTGCCAGCTGTTAAGTTGCATTAATGGTAGAAACAGAAGAATATTTGGGAGCAAGTAATAAAGCAAATAAAATACAATATTGGAAATTTGAGAAGAACCAAAAAATGTGTATGGTAATAATTGCAAAGGAGACGGATGAAAACCTGCTTCAGGTTGTGCTGTTGGTTGTCATCCAACCTGAAGCAAGGCATTGGATTGTTTGTCTAAATGGGAGGTTTAAAATAGAAGACAGCTGTTGATCTACACTGGGGAAATGTGTGCTAACCAAGCAACATTAGAATACTTTCTAGTTGTATTGTTTATTTGTTTTCACTTCTAGAGTGGTGAGTCCAGGATGATCTTTCATTTTCATTATACTACATGGCCAGACTTTGGAGTTCCTGAATCCCCAGCTTCATTCCTGAACTTCCTGTTTAAAGTCAGAGAATCTGGCTCACTAAGTCCAGAACATGGACCTGCAGTAATTCACTGCAGTGCAGGGATAGGACGTTCTGGCACATTTTCGTTAGTAGACACTTTCCTTGTTCTGGTAAGTATTTGGTCACTTTCTCTTGTTGCCCTTTCCTTCTCCCCTGCATCCCTCCCCAGTATGGGCTTTTTGGTCAGGAGGCTTTGCTTGGTGCTAGTGAGAAGTATAGCACAGGGTTAGGTGAAATTTATTTAAATTATGAGATATTTGTCTTCTGGTTTGGTTATGGCCTATCAACTTTCTGAAATTTAAAACTTGATACTATGGTACTGATTTATTTGATTAATACACGGTCATTGATTTGTTCATAATAAGCTTTCATTAGATGGTTTGCCTATAAAAACAATTCATCATTTGACATGATAAAACCAAGAAACCATTTGAGATGTTAATTTTGTATGTAACTTACAGAAACATAATACAAGACTTTAATTTTTAGATTTAATTTTATTATTACTTTTTGCAAGTGTTAATTTCTTATGCTGTCCCTGTTCAACGGTAATGCCATTGTCAATATAACTTTCTTTACAGATGGAAAAAAAAGACTCACCTTCTGTAGATATTAAGAAGGTTTTATTGGATATGAGGAAATATCGAATGGGACTTATTCAGACTCCTGATCAACTAAGATTTTCATATATGGCTGTAATAGAAGGAGGAAAACTTATAAAGGGGGATTCAACTATACAGGTAAATGTTTATCTCTGTATATTTATGCATAAACAGATTAAGTGCTAACTAGTTAAATTGCTAACAGTATTTAAAAATGTAACTTCATGGGATTTAGATAATTTGCCTTTTTCAGTAGATGGCTAGAAGGTGGTAGAGGATCTTTGATCAGTGCCTTTTACTAGCTAAACTTTTGATCCTGTGTAGTTGTCCCCTCTTAGATAAAATACAGCTTCTGTAGAAATGTCTTGTAAAAAAGATTACATTGGTGTCTTCAACACTGAAAAGCAGAAGTAATGCTCAGTATCACTTTGAAAAGATAGCAAGGATATTTTTAGGATTTCTTAATCTTTGCAATATATTTTCATACCAGTAAAGTTGCTTGGTGTTACAGAGAACATTTGTTAGTACAGTTGCTTTTTGCTTTTTCTTTTTTTTTTTTTTTTTTCATATCCTTTAAGATTTGTGTTACAGTAAGTAGAATCCAGCTCAGTATCATGAGTTTGGAGCAACCGGATTACTAGATCCCACTATTTTATCAGTGTGGCTTGTAGATTTAATAGTAGCTACAGCTGTTTTTGAATGGCTGGGGCTGGGTGGGAGGACTAGGAGGAGAGGTTGTGAAACACTCAATTCTGCTTTTATGTGTTAGGGCTTCTTTATTTTGTTGGTTTATCTGCTTCATTCATGATTTTAAGAAATCCCATTTCCTCTTTTCTGTGGTTCTGGCTGTTGTCAAGAGTCTTTTTGACAAATGTTTATTGACTTGCTACACAAAGAAATAATTTCACACAACTGCTAATGAACACCTAGGTAGTGTGCTGCTAGTCTGACACCCATGCCGTATGCCTAAAGACTGCATGATTCATCCTAACACTACCAGCAGTTTAGTCTCTTTATTTTCTGGAAGCTGTTTCTGGTGGTAGGAGGGTATTTTCTCTAACAATGTTTTTCTGCTTTGTTTTTTAAAAAGCCGTGCTCCAAACTAAGCAGCTCTGGTTCCCGCACTTCCCCATTTAGGTCACATGATTTCTTGTTTCTGGATACAAGGAGGCATTGTCAACTCAGAATACTGCTTGTCAGGTTCAAGTGTGTTACTTCTTCATATCAGGAAAATGCCTAAGGAGGCACACTTCTCATTTGTTGTTTTCTTTTTCTTGCTATGATGTTCAGGTGATCTTTCTTAAACCAGTGTTTTCTGCAGTGCAGGTGGTTGCCTTGGTGCTCTTCTCTTTAGGCCTTAGGGTCAGGTGCACAAAATTGCAGTACTCATGTGCAGTACTTAATAGGAGTATTTCTTCTTTCAAGGTCAGCTAGATCACTCGCCCCCTCCCCCCCTCCCCCATATGGAGGCACAGTTGTACTGTTCAGAGAGTGAGAGGTGCTTACTTCTCTCTGCTAGTGATGGGGAGGGCATGAACTCATTGAACGTTTCTCTAATAGTCCATTACCCCAGTGTTCACCTCTGACATCTCCATGGATTTTGGAAGTCAGTAAATGTGTAGACAAACACAATGTATACTTGAGCCTTTACTTGCTTACAGCTAATGAGTGGCTGCAGCTGCAACACTCATACCAGGGAGGGGCTGAGGAGTCTCTTTCCCTCACTAAGTACCTAGAGAAATACAGGAAGGGATCTTTGTTGGAGAAGATGCATCTTCCGCTAGCAATTTAGTCTTTTTGGTTTTTCCTTGACCTAGTAGTTCCTTTAATCTACTTCTCTGACTGTTCTGTTGTAGGGCATCTTGGGCAAAGAGAGCCTTTGGTGTTAGGGGGATGTTTGAAATATGTTCTCCTTGTCTGCAGAAACGGTGGAAGGAGCTCTCTAAGGAGGACCAAGAGCCAAGTTCTGAGCAGTCTCCTCCACACCCAACCAGAATAACCACAGAGAAGTACAATGGGAACAGCATAGGCCTGGAGAACAAAAACCAAATGGAGAAAACAAATTCTGACCTGTCCAATAAAGTTCAGGATATCACAGATGGAAACACTGAAAGGTAGGCAAGATGAAGAAACTGTTTAGAAGGCAGCAGATACTCTCTTAAAAGGCTGGATTATTGTATGTTTCTCATATCATAAGAAAACCGCAAGATCTTTCTTCAGTAGAGGAAAAGGTCAGGAGGTATTTGACAATCTTACTTAATTATATTAAAAATACAACTTCAGTTACTCCTTGTGATAAAGTTTTTTTTGTTTAAAGGTCAAGAGAAAAAAACCCAGATGTCTCTAATCAGAGCAGCTCGACCTCATGCTTGAAAGTATTTTCCTACAGACTGTCAGTGAACTCTCTTGTGAATTGGGTCCTGAAAGTGCCCAAAATAATCTGACATTGATTTTTAAATACAATGCTAATACATCAGAAACAAAAGTTTTATCACTTACCACTTTCTGTATGGTGGCTGAAATTGTATTGTTGAAGCCAAATGTTACCTTCCACTCATATTAAATCTACCACTATGAGTACATCTCTGTGGTTTAGCTGTGTCATGTGAATTTATCTCCCTGAGTGCTAATGCCTCAGCTGTGATCTGCTGTACAGGGAATTACCATCTTAATGGCTGTGCCTTGAGATGCTGTGTCACTCTGATCTAGTAGCTAAACGTGGATCTGTAACCAGAGACCCAGAAACCAGACTGACAGCAGTTCTGTGTATGTTTACAGGAGCCCCTCACAAGCAGGAGGGGTGGCATGGATGTGAGTGCGGTGGTGTGCTAGGTGGAACCTGGACAATCAAAGTGGATTTTCATGTCAAGAGTTACGCTTTCTTAGAGGTAGTGAGGATACTTTTGGAGACACAAATTACAAGGCAGCCCTAGTAGTGTAGCAACACATGGCTGATTTGTAGCTTGTGTCCTTGATCAAGATTTGGTTTACAGCCCAAGATGGGTACTATTAAATCTGCATGCAGACATGAGTAGGTTAGAATCCATACTTCAGTGAGGCTGGTGTAAAGTGTACATGGGGACACACACTTAAATACTACGAATGTTTGCACATAGCACTGACTGCATATGAAAGCAGCCTCCATGCAAAAGATCTCAGCTACTGAATGGGGACACTGATGGGGCTGAGAGACTAAGCTCAGGTAATTAAATTAATTCTGTTTTCTGTTGAACATGTAGGTCAAGCAGCCCTTACATCTTCACATATGTCATCTATTCCATGGGGCTTCACTGACATGAAACCATCCACATCAAGGTTATTAAAATAGAATCAAGATTGCTTGATTTGGATTTTACATGCTGCTGCCGTGCGCTGATGAAGGATTGATTAACTGTTTGGAGTTAATCTCTGTTAACAGTTAATAAACTGTTGGGGGAAAGATTACGTGTTGCGATGAGGTTTAATGTTTTCATAGCCTTTTTAACTCTTCTACAATTTAAGATTTACCTTTTTCTTTTTCTTCTTCTCTCAGTACTGTCCGAAAACGACTGCGGGACGATAGAAAAGCTAACACAGCACAGAAGGTGCAGCAGATGAAGCAGAAGCTAAATGAGACTGAAAGAAAAAGAAAAAGGTGGTTATATTGGCAACCTATTCTCACTAAGATTGGGTTTGGTACACTGATTTTAGTTGGTGCTTATTGGTGCTGGAAAATGTATTTTCAAGAACATTCCTTGTAAGTAAAGAGTAAGCCTGTCTGCTCCAGCAGCTAATTCTGCTGCAGATTGCTGACTAGTGGTATGACTTTAAGCAGTGAGCTCCTTACACCTGGCATGGGTGCAGACACAATAGAGGAGTGATGTAAACTTGGTAATGTGTCAACATCTCAGGACCTCCCACTGCAGGTACTTAGAGAAACAAACTGCTGCCCCCAACACAGTTGATGTTTTTTGTTTATATGAGCAGGTACAAACTTACTGCAACTGTTTATACTTTTAAAAATGGTGTTCTATCAGATCTTAAGCAACCCGTCAACCACAGGGGTGTAGCCACTGAAGGCTGGCTGGATTTAAATTTACACACCTGACATAAGCAATAAACAGTGTTGTATCATTTACATTATTAATGCAAAGAAGTTGTCCTAAATGTGTGTAATGTGTAATGTACTAGTGACATGAACATAAACATTTTATATTCTTATGAACTAGGATAAATATATTTTATAATTGCATATTTAATCTTTTTGTAGTTCACTGTACTTTTGAAAGCTCAGTTTGTACAAATTTCTGAACAAAAAGAATTTGATTTTGAAACTAAATGTAATTATAATTTGTGCATGAAAATACTAGTGCAACCATTCCCCATATTTTGACTCTCCAGTTTATGATCTGAGCAGCTAGGGGTCTGATAAAGCACTTGCCAATTTCTACTCTGTTAATCTGCATTCCTTATTTATTTTTTTGTAGTTTTCATTATTTAAGTGAGACTTAGAAATCTGATTTTCTTTTTTTAAGGTTTTTGAGAACTTAGCCCCAACTGAAGAGCGTACTGTTAAGTTGATTAATGTATTCAGACTTCAACTGCTGTTTGAAGGCCAACGTTGTTAAAGTTCTGACATTCCATTAAATGTGAAACGTAATGTTTTGTGTGTCTATAGATTTTAATTGCTAGAAAGACTAAAATGCATTCATCAGTATTAAGTGTAGAAAGCACATCAAAGGAAACTGTAGTTGGACTGCAAAGGTGGTTTTCACAGCAAACCAGTGTTGGTAGTGTTCTCCTGTCCCCAGTACAGCGCATTCAGCTATACAAGCCCCTTCTGTAACTTCATGGAGTCTAGAACTGCTTTTGAGGTTACCCAGCACTGCAGTAGGGACATGATGTTGAAACACTCAATGACTAATGTTTTGGGACAGCTGTGGTACAGTCCTTTTAAAATTACTGAGCACTCCCTTTCTATTAGTTGATCAATAGCATTTTCTGAATACTAATTCAACACAAATCACTTTCTATCCTTTAAATTCTCTTTGAATAGAGGTGGGATGTGGCTGTCGTTCAGGTTGGGATGTGATAGTTTCTAGCAGTGGACTGCAGTTGGAAGCCTGGGGTTTATGTATTCAAGCATTGCCTCTTTGGGTGACTGCAGAGACGTTGCATCTTCTCCCTCCATTTTCCTTGCTTGGTTATCTTCTGTTATGTATGCGGGCTTGGGGGTTCCCTCCCCTGTTTCTTTTTTCCTTTTAATTTCTCCTTTTGTAAAGCACTTCTTGGATTTGCTGCTGAAAAATACTCAAGAGCTAGATGATTACTTCTGCCCCTTATCCAAAGGAATTAACTTGAAAGCTTTCCAGTACGTTCAAGCTCAGTAGTAACATAGCAGGCACGGGGCCCAAATAGTCTGACATTCACTGCGTGAAGCTGAGTTTACTCTTTAAAATTCTCATTGCACAATAGCTGATACGGGTTTTGGACTGCACTGTTACAGTAAACAACTGCTTAAGGGTCCAGCTGAGAAAAACAAGTGCAGTTTCACAGAGTTCTGAGTTTGGGAAACTGCATCAGTAGGACAAGGCGGTTTGTCCTGTGCCATTACTGACGATGCAGCTCCAAAGGCAAACCAGCTTGCTGCCTGCAAATCTGAAAATTTTAAGACACTTCCTACCTTCTGCAACCACAGTAACTCTTTAGCCAGCAAGAGGCTTGGCAAAAGTTTATTTAATTTATTTAAATTGAGAAGACAGGCTTTTCACTATCAGCTGTAACTGACAGTAGGTGTAAATGTGCGTGCCTTATAAAAGATATCTTGGTTATAGAAAACCATGTGGAATGTTATTAAATGCTTCTGTAACAGAAATACCCAGCTGTTATTGTAAAAGCTTCCGACTAGCTAAGGAAAAAGCACAGGCAAAACCTTGACTGAAATCACACTGTCATTTATGGCCTTTATTTGCATGAGAAGGATTTCCTGAGCCACCAGTATCTTACAGACCCCAAACTCTAACTGTGGCTGATTCCATCTCCTGAATTCTGGCTTTTGTGGTTTTGGGCTCCTGAGCAGGGGCTCCTCCTCTCTGGGTGGCGCAGGGCGGGAGCGGCCATCTTGTCTCACCTCACGCTCTCTGTTCCTGATAGAGCAGGACTTGCACGTTCAGCGTTCGCTCTGGTTCTGTGACTGTAGGTATCCTGAGAGTCTGCACTGTTACTGCTTTAGGACCGTGAACCAATCCAAGTGTTGGACAAAAGTATTTTGTACAGTGAATTGTTCATGATAGTATGAGCATAGGAAATCATTTAGATCTCTTAGTGCATTCCAGGAGATAACCTGGGTAAAATGATTTTTTTTTCTGATCTGTCAGTAATCCTTAAAAAACAGAATCTGAGGGAGGCTTGTTCTCTTTCCTGCAGACTGAATCCTTGTGCTACTTTGTTACTGTATAGAATTTAGAATTACCTAGAATTTAGAACGCTGTTCTATAGAATTTAGTAGTTTTGCATAACTTGGACCCTAAATAGGAACTGATACAGGCCAAAATGGAGAACTCTTGATCCCAGTGACTTCTGGTTGCAGAGTTTGCTTAAAGGAAGAGTAAAAGGACATGCTTTCTGACCCCTCTCCTGCCTTCCCCAGCCCCTGTTTCTGGCAAGCTGCTGGCTGGTCCTGTGCTACTTTCAAGAAGCTGTTGCACTCAATTCAGTGTTCTTACGTTGGGTTTTCCGTTTTCCCCTCTGTTCTGGAAATAAATCGGTCAAAATAGTTGCTGCCTAGTGGGCTGCTGTGAACTCTGTTAGACTTGGTACAAATAATGCACGTTTTAATTAAAAAAAAAACAAACCAAAAAACTAGCAAACATTTAGGCCTCTGTTGCAAGGGGGGTGCAAGTTTGGAAGGAGTCCTTTAGGTTTTCTGTTTGTTCTTGGTGCAGGGACAGTCCACTCAGAGTGACGGTACAGCTGTGTTTATTCTTGAAGTGTGTGAAGTAAAAGAATTGAACTTGGCATGAAATAGAAATCTAACATCAATACAGATTTATTTTACAGAACTAAGGTGTTGCAAGCAAAACTTTGCTGCTTCTGTTAAACCTTCAGTGAAATGGTTTATTGATGGCAGTTTCTACCCCTCTGAAAAGGGAAAAGGCATAAATGCTTGTGTGCGTGTGCGTGTGTGTGATTGGATTCTGTGGGTGGTGAAAAAGCCTGTCTAGCTTGAAGTTTAACTGAATGTTAACCAAATTATTTAGTTTGCTCTTTGGCATTATAGTTAAACCTGAGACACTTGAGGACTGTACAAGCAACTAGGTTAACAATGAGAAAAGAAAAAGTCTTCTGCCTGGCCAAGTGGCTAAAGTCAGAGGGTGGAATTTGCAGAGTTGACATAACGCACAGTAGTCTTTCTCGGCTTTTCTGTTTTCCAAAAACGTTTTAGGTCAGTCTTTCATTTTTATGTACGAAAAATAAATGTGTTCAAAATCGCATCTCTGTCTGAGTCTTTATTTAAATTGAAGGGATAAATACTTGGAAGAATTTTTTTACTGAGTCTGAACTGATCAAGGAGAACTGCTTTATGAGTCAGTGCAGTGCTTGCAGAACTTAGAAGTGTTTTACCTGTAGCAGCTTGGATGTCTGGTGCTGTAAGCACCAAGGTCTTTTTCTGTGTTCCTCAGAATAGGGCTTTACCTTCCTGTAGCACAGCCCACCCAGTGTTAGAATGCCTGCCTCACTGTGAGAACCCTTTGCCTAGAAACACTGTTTTCCGTGCTGCTGTGCTGGGACTGGCCCGCAGAGCCATGAAAGGCAACATCGGTGGTGTTGAGGCGCAGCTTGCCTGGTCTCACTAAGGCCTGAGGGGACTGCTTTGGTGCTTGTGGTTGAACATGAGGAAGGGGTTTGCTGGGCTGAGACCTGTACTTCAAGCTCTCCAGCCAGTAAGTGCCTTATGCTGGAAACTGTCCTGGCGAGGGCACTTGCTACAGCAGACCATAGTCAGTAGTTGCTCCAGGAGATGTGCGAGAAGCTGTTTGGTGTTTGTAGCGAGTTGCAAACCCACTCTCTGTGCTTATTTCTTTTCTCTTTTTTTTTTTACCCCCAAACTGTGTACTGAATCGGTGACTTTCTTTTGCGTTGTGTCGCAGGCCGAGACTGACTGACACCTAAGCCTTCAAGACTTGTGAATATTCTGCAGCTATAAACTGCAAATTATTGACATGCAAAGCGAGACATGACCCCTCTTCGGGAACAAAAAGTGAGGTCTGTTAAGTACCAAGAAGACCTCAGTTATCTGTTTACAGCGTAAACGGCAGCGAGGGGATGAAGACCACCAGCAGCCTGCTACTTTGCAAAACAAAATAATTTGCCATCTTGTGTTTTTACAATGCCTGTATTAATGTAGAAATGATGTAAAAGAAATAAATTAGGAAATATTTTGGTTTGTACTGCCATTCTTACTGTATTTTTATACTTTTTGGCAGCATTAAATATTTTTTTAAAAGGACATTACGCTGTTGTGTGCGCATTATGTTAGGGAGAAACTGTTAACAACCTGTTGTGCAAAAAAAAGGTATGTTTCACCTTAAGGTTTCCTGGTATCCTGTCTTAACTGGAAAAAGGCAATATGATTAGAATGGGCTTTATGCAAATATTTCCTTAATGTTAAGTATTGTATTTTGAGCTAGGAAGAACTGTAGCACATTTCTGTTGTAATACAACACTGGGAATATTATTTTATTAATCCGGTTGTTTTGGTAATCCTTCTTATGCTTGCTAGATAAAAATTGCACAAAATGGTCAGAGTAACCGTGTGAAGGGGAAATGCTTTGTTGGTGATGCTTTAAGGGAGGAAAGAGGGGAAAGCTGACCTCTCCCTACCTGGGTCATAGTTAATTAATGGGAGCCAAGGGCCAGATGCAAAGTGCATGAAGTCAGGGTGTTTTTGTTAAATGCACCATCACAGTGTGTTGTATGTATGGTACTTCACGTTTCCCATCTCCCCTTGGCGTTCTCCCAGCGCAGTCTCAACAGTGGCATTGGCAAGGGGTAAGCAGGGAGTGCTGCTTATGGGAGTTCCTCTGATAGACTCAACAGGGTTTCCACCCCTGTGCCTTCTGTAGCAGAGCTGATGGAAGTTTTGCACTTGCTGCAGTGTCAGTTTCAGATAAACCTTAATTCACTAAAAAACTGTTTAATAAGACTGGCTAAGCTGGTATGTGGTGGGGTTGAGATGTAATTTGCACTTCGCATATTTTGGTACAAATCATACAATTACTGGAAGTACAGCAGGGAAGAGGTGAGAAATCTAGGCCAACTACAGCTGCTTTTGCTAAAATAAGCTGCAACCTGAAATCTTAAAAGCAACTGTATTCAGAGTTGTGTTTAACATGAAGGTGAAGCTGAACTGGGAGTACTTAATGCCATTACTTGAGCTAAGTACATGCTTGAAATAGTCCAAGTCACCAGCCTGGCTTGTCTAAAAATTTTACTTGCTTTATATGACTAGTATTGTTCTTAGGCTATGTTGGTGGAGAAAACATCACAACTTGATTCAGCTTTCATTTTCAAGGTGGTACAGCTTGACAAGGAGCATTGATGAGGGATCAAGGTCTGTGCAAACCTCTGCAATAAACCCTGTGATTGTGATGATTAAACCTCCCAGTCCAACAAACAAAGGTAACGTTGTATGTGCAAAATCCTAGGTGGAGGACACAGTAGTTTAACTCATCCTTGTTCTGGGGTCTGTGTGCTCCAGAGGGAAAGACAGCAGCATGACAGTGTAACACAGAAATTGGATGAACAGAGAGAAGGCTGATGCAATTCTGAGCATGGAATTTGTAAGAGCTTTGGAGAGCGTGGAGAAATTTACAAGAGCTCAAAGTAATAAATTGTAAAAACTTCAGGGTTTTAACTGCTTACTAGTATTACATTTCATGTCTCATGATGCTTCTTAATAGCTGAAAAGAGATGCCAGCAGTGGAAAACTGCTTATGACAAGCACAGGTTCAGAAATCAGTCGAATGAGTAAAAGCAGAGAAGGCCAACAAATCCTAATAAAATTTTGTACTTTTCCATTCCCTCACTTTCTCACAAATTTATTGCAAGATCTAGATTAAAAGGTGAAGAAGTTGTAGAGAGTATCTTCAGCAAAAGAGGGTAAGAAAGCCATCCTAGCTGCTGCTCCTTAACTACACAGTGGTACTTCTGGGTTAAGATAGCTTCAAGTGATACTTTCTGTCTTCTTAAGTGTCTTGCCATCATGTTATGAATAGCTTACCTGATGCCTTCATGTGTGATGTGTTCTCCCAGTTAGTGTACAAACAGATTTTATTCAGATGCCTGACTATTGAAGGAGGGGAAGGCAGCATCTTCTCTGAAACCAGGATTTCATTCTCCTGTCAACCTCCACAGTGAATTATTAGTGCAGCATCTGGCCACCTGCCTGCCCTGCCTGTGAGCATATGAATCCTAAGGGACTACCAGCATACCTGTATTTAGAAACATGTGGAGAGTGTTAAAAGAAGCTTGGCTGGCTTGCACTCTTAATTGCAGTGGTTTATTTACAAACAGTTGAAACAATTGAGGTTTTTAAGATGCTGTTTAAAAAATACTTGATCTTTGTTAAGGCTTCCAACCCCCCCCCCCAAAAAAAAAGCCCCCCAAGATGTTTGTAATGTAAGTAGTGGCTCAGCCAAAATGACAGTGACAAATTACTCTATCTAAGCTATTTGTGAAATTTTCATGTGAAAATTCCATCTTTATCCGTAATCATAAGAAGAAGAGATAAAAAGCAACTCTCATGCGTCAGAAAAATTCAAAATGCTTCTTGGTTGTGGTCTGGTGATCAAACACTCTCTTGCTGTTGCTTCAGAATCCTAGTTTTTCCCCCTCTTTTTATCACCACATCTCCTTGTTCAAGCCATCCTGATTCTGACTGCAATTTAATCTATTACCACAGCTGCTTGGATTTTGACTGATAAGAGTTTTGTAGTTAAAACACTTTCTGAACTGCAGCATCTCAAATGCCACTGGGCACACGTCACACTGCATCCTGGTTAATACAATTAATACAAATTTTCTCTGCCTGATGAACTTTCTGTGGATGCCCAAGCAACACTGCTTGCTGCCCAAGTAAGGTTTTACCCTTCAGATTTTTTTAACTCACCCTTTAAAAAACACAGAAGTTGCCATGAGTATTTCCAAGGTTTTTTTCGGTACCTTGTATATTTTAGATTGGCACAGTATATTCTGGATCTGTGTACCTGTGCCAGGCAGCTGCAGCAACCCTGTTTGGGCTTGCTATTCATATGTCACACATTATTTAAACACCAAAGCTTTACACAAATGAGATCTTTAGGATGCAACACCCCTACTCTACAACTTGTCTGCAGTACCTAGCATCATACAAAACACAAGGCTACAGATGGCAGAGATATTAAATACGTTTACTGCAGTGTGGTTGAAGTTCACGGGTGCTAGAATAATGACACCTGTGAAGAGGCCTAAATGAAGCAGGGAATTTGATCCCAAAGGAACTAAGTAATCAAGCAGCTAAATAAATATTACACAATCACCTTATATTTTAAAAAAAGGAAAACCCCAAACAAAAACCCAACAAAAACCTTAACATGCTTGTGCCTGTTGATAATTCCTTTTTTCCTGGCACAGCAACATTCTATGATGGTTGGAAAAGCCTCATGAAGCAGCTCCAGTGCATACATGACTGCTTCCAAACAACTATACTTGTTGTACAAGCAATGTGCAAGCTCTAGTTAAAGAGCTGACTCTTTGATAGGTACCATTCAGTAACTTGCAAATTAGTGTAAAAAAGAAGACATACCTTCACTGCAGGAAAAGTCTTATGCTCATGTAGTAGAAATACTAAGGTAATGCAGAGGTTCATCCTCTTCCTTCTGAAGGAGGGTTTTCATCTCAGGAAAGCTTCAAGAAAGTACAGCTGATTTAAACTGCCATCTCCATCATGTTGGTTTGCTTAGTGATTCCAACCATGAGTTAAGTATTTTACCCCCTTTAAATACCACCATTCAACATAGCAGCTGTCAGTTCAAAGAATTCTTGTCCATATCCATCCATTCTTCTAAAATAACAGAGTTCATGCTCTACAATGAGCATGTTTACATTACAAAGCCATTTTTTCTTGACCTGTTCTCTGGTATGTCAGCAAAGCCACAACGCAAACCAAACATGGTCATTAGACAGACCATACAGAGGCATTGGTGTGTGGAAGGGAGAACTGAGTATCTCCTACAGCTTCATTCTAAGGTCAACTTTTGATTTTACTGGTAGATCTGATATACCCTGCTGGCTTTCAGGTTGAAAGCCTCAACTAGGGCTGTGATTGGCTTCAACTTCTGACTTCTTAGAAAGTCAGATTCTAATAAAGGAAAACGAATACTCAGTTCCAGAATCAGCTAAGAATATTCATTAAGAATAAGCAAGTAGTTCTTGTGATTTACAACAGTACTTGCTTGAAGTTAAGTAGCTAAGTATTTAATCATTTGAGGCGAAAGTTTTCAACCAGCTTGGCAGGTTCAGCTTTTCAAACTAACGTGCAGCAGTAAATTACACTCTTGGAAGTTACCGAACCTCTCCATGCTCACTGCTGTCCAGTTACAGGTGGTGTACTGCAGTCACAGAAAAACTGAGAAGCCATCACAATGAAGAATGACATCAGAAGAATATTTAGCTCATCAGTCCTTCTTCAAAAAAGCAAAATTTGAGTAAACATTATCTGCTAGCATGAAGCATCACTGTGACCTGATCTTTATAAAGGCAGGCTGCAAGTCATAGAGCCTTCCAGTTGCCTACAGAAACTCAAACTTTTTACAAAACAATGACAAGACCATGAGACAAAACAAATCTTTAAGCTAGGACTAAGGTGATCTTTTTAGTCATGTTACTTGGTTAAATGTCTTGTTGTAGCTTGCATACCAGTTGTATGCAAAGTGCTTTTTGGTCAGGTAAGTTTTTTTGATTCACAATCACAGGCACACCAGTCATTCCCAAATATTTTAGATCTAGCCATAGCTCATTTTTTTACACCCTAAAAGATGCATCTTCACAAAAAGTGGCATCTTTGTGCATTACTACTAAAAGCTTATTAGTATGAGCAAAGGATTACTTTACAGTTCTAGCATGGCATTTAGTGTTAAGAAGCATTAGTGTTAATACAATCCAAACCTTTACAAAACAAAACCACTACAGATGTAATTAAGTAATCCTGAAGCCTTTCCAGTTCTCGCCAGCAGCCAGTAGTTTGTGCTAACTGTTCTACACATACCTAGGTTTGTGACTGACTACCTCCATTTTAAGACATTTGGGCATACCATTATATGAAGTGTTTGCTTTACATACCAGCTCTCCAAGGTTCAGTTTGCCCTGCCTTATCTGCTTCTGCAAAGCAGAATTAAGACTAGGAAACGCTTAAATTTCTTATTGTTTTGTGACAAAAGAACAGTAACTGAACATTCACTCAAATATTAGTCCTCTCTGACAATCACTCATTGTGATTCTCACCTCAAAACTCTGAAAAGACAAATAATATGGCATCCTTAGGGTGGTAAGTCATATTCACTGACCTGCTCTTCTTTACCAACAGGCACAAGTTCTCAAGCAAAGCTGACCACTGAAACTTATTCTTACACCTTTAACACATCTCTTCAGGATTGCTGCGGCTCCTTTTCCCCATAATTTTTTCTACTGGCATGACCCCAATAGCAGCCTTTCAATATCTGAAGGGGGCCTATAAGGATGCTGGGGAAGGACTCTTCACTAGGGACTATAGTGATAAGAAAAGGGGCAATGGGTTAAAACTTAAATGGGAAGTTTAGATTGGGTATAACAAGAAGTTCTTTACTGTAACAGTGGTGAGGCACTGGAATGGGTTGCCCAAGGAAGTTGTGAATGATCCATCCCTGGCAATGTTCAAGGCGAAGTTGGACAGAGCCTTGGGTGACATGGTTTAGTGTGAGGTGTCCCTGCCCATGGCAGGGAGGGTGGAACTTGATCTTAAGGTCCTTTCAAACCCTAACTATTCTACGATTCTATGACCACATCACAAAAAAAGACCAACACAAACCCAAACCAAACCAAACCCCACATATTTAGCAGACTAAATATTTAAAATTATGCCTTGTGTCATGTGTATTAATTCATACGTTACAACTCTGAAATTCTAGATTTAAAGTTACTTTTAAATAAGCTGATGTGGCCAAGTACTTCCAAAAGACCAAAATTGAAAACATAGCTTAATAACACAAGAAGCGTTATTATGAACATTAAATGCATGAATTCTGCATCACACAACTGGTGTCTCAGACTAAGCTTGTAAAATACACAGATACCAGATTGACTGCTATCAGGGCAATGGTCCAATTCCTTTATATTTCAGAGCACTGTATTCATCCTCAGATCAGCATAAGGCGGCTTAACTACCTAGAAAGCTTTAGTCTGCAGCCCTTGGAAGCAGAACAGAAATTATATGATGGAAGTAGAGCAGTAAAGATACAACAGGCTGCTGTTTCCTGCAGACTGCAGGAGGAGGTCCAACAGACCTGCAGTCTCACCAGGTGAAGTTACAAGAACAGTACTGGAAAACAAAAGCAGAACTATATCACTTCTGAGCTTCCCTTAGATCACCAGGAAGGTTTTTGGGGACAAAAAGGCTAAGATCCACAGTTCACATGGAAGACGAGTGTTTTATCTTCATACGAAAGATCTATGCCTGCACATCAATCTCAAGTTCTCAGCTACATGAAGAAGGTGCACCAGGAATATTTCTATAGCAATAACACTTAACCAAAGAAAAAGTTTTTTTCAAAAATATTTTATTAGAAACAAACAAACAAAAAAAGATCAACCAAAGTTATCCAATAAAGAACAGTACAAAACGTATTTCTTTGGTCAATTTGTGAAAATCACCTTCATTTCTTTAGCTACTACCCACATACGTTAAAGGAATTTTTCTTAAATAAAGAATTAATGCAGACACAAAGTAAGCTGCTGTTGCTTGGCAATGACTAATAACTTCTCAAGGGACATTTGAGACTGCACATGTGACTTACAGAAGAGTTCAAAATTGATCAGAAGAGTGCAGGTGGGAGACCATTGCCAAAAAGTAAGCGCCAAGAACTTGGTATTTTCCATTGTGAAGAAGTATCTGTGGAATCGTCACTCTGCAACAGAATCAGAGTAATTCATTGAGTTTTAAATAGTAATGATGCAATTCTATCTCTGGCACATGTATTAAAACATCAGGCAGCATTTCAAGAATCAATATTATCATGGGTTGCTTTAGAGAAGAGGACTGGAAGTTCAAACTCAATCAAACCCTTACACAGTTTTCTCCCCCAGCTGTCAAACAAAAGAGTTAGTATTTAGGTTTGTTTTTTCAGGTGGGGAAGTTTCCAGTGAGGGTCGAATCAAGATGTATCTTTAATTTGACATATGCTTGATGACCAAGGACCAAAAGGAACCCAACCAGTACATTTTTAACTTTCCTAAAATTCAGCTGAGTAACATTTTTAATGTCCTGGATTGAAGAAAGGATTAAAATAATGGCTATAAAATACAAATGCAAGAACTCTAGATGAAACAGCACTTACTTCACTTTTAATTAACTGAAGCCATTCATTAAGATAGCTAACAAGAGCAAATGCATCAGGGATGTTGTCCCCTTCGGAGCAGAATTTCAAAAGAACTGCCATTTGGATTCCTTTTGAGCAGCTGCAACAAAAATGAGCAGGTATTTCTATTTAATTTCTAGACAATTATGCATTAAGAGCAACAACAATTGCATATGGCTTGTAAAAAAAAAAGCCAAACCCAAACCCAAAGTAAAAATGTATGCATATATAGAAAGGTGGGGCTTTTTTTCCCCTCTCCATACTTTCTTGATTGCTTTTTCACACTTGATGTTCTTAGTCTAGAATTTGTTTGCTTTGTGAGGCAGAAATCCTACATCACAGAAGCGTTACTCAGGACCTCTTTTACACAGTTAGTTTGCTTTTTTGTGTTGGTGGGGCATTTATAGAGATCCTTTGATATAATAATTTGTTTTCTTTCTGTACGTTTCAAACAGCAGTTTTGCAGGCTGCATATCACTACCTCACTTCCCATTTATTATTATTAATATTATTATTATTTTATTATTAGGACTTTTCCTATACCGTAACAGTTTAGAAAATAATTTTACCCATGTACTAAAAATGAGAGTTCTGATACCTTTCTGTGCTTAAGGCAACTTACCTCTCTGTAAACAATCGTTTTGTGATGCCACCTCCAGGAATATGTAGTACTTTTTCTGTATCATTTATTCCAGGGTAAGCTGCTACTTTCTCCATTTCTTTCCAGTTTAGCTCCTGCATAAGACCTCCAACCTCTTTCTCAAGATCAGGTGTAAGCAGGTAGCGTAGTGGTGTCCTAGAAACAAATCAAGAATACATTCAGTCTGACAATAAAAGACACTATCAATGTCACTGAGGGGAAATGCTGCCTGACCAATTTGGTGGCCTTCTATGATGGGGCTACAGAACTGATGGACAGGGGTACAGCAGTTGATGTCATCTACCTGGATTTGTGTAAAGCGTTCGACACTGTCCCACACGACATCCTTGTCTCTAAATTGGAGAGACATTAATTTGATGGACCACTCAGTGGATAAAGAACTGGCTGGATGGCCACACACAAACAGTTGTGGTCAATGGCTCAGTGTCCAGCTGGAGACCAGTAACAAGTGGTGTTCCTCAGGGATCGGTGTTGGGACCAGTCTGGTTTAACATCTTCATCACTAACATGGACGGTGGGATTCAGTGCGCTCTCAGCAAGTTTGCTGATGACACCAAGCTGTGTGGTTCGGTTGATACGCTGGAGGGAAGGAATGCCATCCAGAGGGACCTTGACACGCTTGTGAGGTGGGCTGATGCCAACCTCATGAAGTTTAACCATGCCAAGTGCAAGGTCCTACACCTGGGTCGGAGCAATCCCAGACACAGCTACAGGCTGGGCAGAGAAGAGATTCAGAGCAGCCCTGTGGAGAAGGACTTGGGAATGTTGGTCGATGAGAAAATGAATATGAGCTGGCAGTGTGCGCTTGCAGCCCAGAAAGCCAACCGTATCCTGGGCTGCATCAAAAGGAGCGTGACCAGCAGGTCGAAGGAGCTGATCCTGCCCCTTTATTCTGCTCTCATGAGACCTCACTTGGAGTATTGTGTGCAGTTCTGGTGTCCTCAACATAAAAAGGATATGGAACTGTTGGAATAAGTCCAGAGGAGGGCCACGAGAATGATCAGGAGACTGGTGCACTTCCCATAAGAAGATAGGCTGAGAAAGTTGGGGCTGCTGAGCCTGGAGAAGGCTGCGTGGAGACCTCATAGCAGCCTTCCAGTATCTGAAGGGGGCCTATAGGGATACTGGGGAGGGACTCACATTAGGGACTGTAGTGATAGGACAAGGGGTAATGGGTTAAAACTTAAACAGGGGAAGTTTATATTGGATATAAGGAGGAAATTCTTTCCTGTTAGGGTGGTGGGGCACTGGAATGGGTTGCCCAGGGAGGTTGTGAATGCTCCATCCCTGGTGGTGTTCAAGGCCAGGTTGGACAAGGCCTTGGGTGATACGATTTAGAGCGAGGTGTCCCTGCCCATGGCAGGGGGGTTGGAACTTGATGATGTTAAGGTCCTTTCCAACCCTAACTATTCTATGATTCCACGATTCTGTGCAGGGTGGAGGGTGAGGGTGGGGGACCTCACAGCTGCAATGAAGAATTGCACTGACATTCCCTTATTCCTCAAATCAAATTTAAAATGCAGCTTCAAAACAGTACAAACTACTGAACTTTCTGCCACAAAGAGAACTAAGGTACTCTTTTTTTAGAGGCTCAGATAACTGGCAAGTACCTGATATGTAAGCACATTAATAGCAGAACTGCTCATGGTTGCTAAACGATTTACAAACAAAATGTGCTTCTTCCTCCTTCTGATAGGAGATGATTAATTTAAAGTTTGTTAGGGTAAACTTGGATTTCACTATGATACAGTACTTTTAATGAACTCACACCAGCAATATATGTAGACTTCCGTCAAGTCTTAAGTATTTTCTGAATGCACTACCCTTGCTCTTTAGTGAATCTGCTGTAACAGAGTTATTCTCTGGTGCTGAGGGGGGTTAAACCACCACAACTTATGACTCAGACCACATCAAATAACCATTAGTCCCTCTCATTTCATTACATATTAGCTGGCTATTCTGCAACTGGATGCAGTTATCACTGGTAACTGTATCTGAGACATGAATGTACTTAAACTTCCTCTAAAGCCCTACACATTTATACAGCCTGAGGATAATAACTGGTCTTTTGCAAAAATACTGGGTTTTTCTTGTTTGCTTTTGTTACATCACCAGTCCTGATGTCCTCAGTCAGTAAGTAATGGTTGTTTTTAAAGGAGTAGTATTTAATAAAAGCACGTATCCTCTGAACCTTGGAGTTAACTCCCAACAAATAGGAACTTCCACTATTAAATTATATTAAATAACTTACTATACTAAAGAAAACTTTCAAACTATAGAATAAGAAACTAATCAATATTCTGATTAACTCTTAAAAATCTAGTCTGTGACCTATATGTTAGCAGTTAATCCCTGAGGTTGCCTGCAGCCACAAACAATTAAGAAGGTAAAACTGAGGCTCTATTGCCTGACAGCGCAGGCCTTTTGCTCAATACTTGCAACAGCAGCAACTAAGAAAGTTTACAGACCAATCCTGTGTAACATGTTTTAATAGTACATTATTTTATGACCTATGTACACAGGTGTCGTGGTTTAAGCCCAGGCTGTAAATCAGAACCATGCAGCCCTCTTGCTCACTCCCACCCTTTCTCCACTCCCGCCCCCACCCCCCCCCCCAAGCAAAAGAACCTTGCCAAAAGTACTGAGTAGAAGGAAATATGTCAGCTTGTCAAAAAGAACAGACACATTAGTTAGGTCTTTTACTGGCACAAACATACCCAAGAAGCTGCTCATCATCTCGCTGATACGCATGGCTGCTAGACAGAAGAACTACTCTGGCACATCTGCTGCTTTTCACCCAAGAATGCAGCAATTGACAGAATGGCCTGTACTTGTTCTTAACACAGTGAAAGAGAAAAAAGAAGTGAAAAACATATTGTGCCTTAAAACAAACAAACAAAAAAACCCCAACAAAACAAAAGCTAACAATAGTAGCTGTTACACATAATGTTTAGCAGTGACGTAAATTTTTCTTCATACCCATTTATTCTTCAATGTTAGATATAGTTTTAAAAAGCAGACGATTACTCTGTTTACTTAATCAAAACTGCATGTATAAGGATAAAAATTATCATGAAGCCCATGTTAACAACAACAGTACCACCCATTTTGTATGCCATTAACACCAACAGAAAATGCTTTACAGTAAGGTGGGATGGTGGGATCATATGGGATTTTTTCCACAATTTCAGCTGCTAAAAACTGCTGCATATTTTGGTGTTTTTTTTTTCTGGCATGGCATTCTGCTTCTTTTAAATTACAACCACTATCCAATTAATAAGTAATTTTAAGTTCTTCATTTTTACATAATGAATGCAGTTTAAATTAATATAGAACACTGTGAAATAATTAAATTGGATTGACTCCAAAAATCAAGCTATTACAATAAAAGAACACACAAACCCAATTGAGAGTTAAGGGGAAAAAAAAAAAAAAAAAAAGATGACAAAACCCAGATGATTTTTTAAGACTGTTAATAACATAGGTGGACTGTTATTGGGCTTGGAAAAACAACAAAACTTCAACCCTCAAAAGTGTGGATGTCAGCTTTTGTCAGCTAAAACTGCATCAGCTGAAAAGGTGTTACAGCACATTGCAGAAAAAACATTTTGCTAGGCCATTTAAACTATTTGCCAGTAGAACTATTCAAAATGAAGAGTGAAGTAAGAATAATCAATGCACATTCATACCTTTATGAATGGTGATCTGATCTGCAGAACTACAAGTTTCTTTGACGGTAACGAATATACTACAACAGGAAACAATTAAGTTTTGTAAGAAGAAAGCAAGAAAGATATCTGTGTCTAGAAGTATCCAGATTTATCCAATTTACAAACCTCAAGATAGTAAACTTCCCAGCTGTCAGTTAAAAATATGTATTTTTGAACATTGTCTTAACTGGATTTCACTTGTCATAAATTCAATAGACTGAATGAAGAAAAATATATGATGATCTACCTCCTGCAACAATTTGGATAATCTCGTTGTGCAGCTTTGCGAAGATTGACAGATTATTCTGAGACTTGCATGATTTAAGAGAGAACAAATAAAAAACCCCTATTTAATGCAATGATCAATATAGGGAAAGAAACTAAGAATTTGAAAGGGGGAGAGGGAGAAACACCACACAAGAAAAAAGGCAAACACTGGTGGGAAAGAAGGAACAGGAAAAAGAAAGGCTAAATGGCCTTCTACATGAACATTTCAGTTTGCATTCTACCAGTCTTCTTCAAGTACACTTCAGCTGCTTTGGATTAAAACTAGAATTTTGACTGCACTGTAAATAGTTGAAATTCAACATTTCTTACTGGTTCCGTATGTCAAATTGATTATCCAAAATAACTTAAAATAGTTTCCTTTGTGAAGTGTAAATGCATTTTTATCTGTTACTTACTGAAGTTGTTATTACTGACCTTGGTTTTTGTAACAACAGAAAAATAAACATAACATTCTTGCACTTTCTGCATCTTGCAAATACACCTTCAGTATTCAATAACCACTTTCAGCATTCGATACTCACCTTCAGCATTTATACTCAGCTCCACTGAGTTTTCTTCTGCTGTTGCATATGGATTATTTCCAACCATTGGCACCAAGCAATCAGTGTAGAAGTAACCAACTTTAGTCATGTCAAGTGTGGAAATCACTAGATCTATTGCCAGTTGACCAACATTTCCCACTGACACTGCTGGCTGAAGTAACAGAAGTTACTGGATTACAATGTGTTTTATGGACAATACAAGACGCTCTTCAAATAGTAAAAGTTTAAACTACTCCAGTTCTGGTCAAACATGATTTCTGAAAAGGGCTAGTCATCCTCTGACAAAAGTGACTATTCCTTAGCAGATTGCTAATACAGATTTTGGACACTGTCCCACAGAAAACATCCTAGCCAGTTCTCTGAATAATCCCAGTCTTGCTGTAAACTTAAACAAATGCTTTAAAAACTTGTCTCCCTCCTCTCTTTTTTTTGGATGCAGAAAAGCAGCTCAACCCCCTAATGCCGAGATTGGCAGGCCTCAAGTGACACCTAACGGTAATGCTTATATTACATATTGAACCTACATATCTTAGATTGACCCATATACAAAAGCAGGTTGTTTTTTAATTTTTTAAGAATGAAAATGCTAAGGGTCACCTTGGATTCATTACATAGGAAATGCTTTAGCTTATCACCAATCGGGGCAGATAGTGACCTAATATAATGGAACAGAAAGACAAATTCAAGCTTGTGTGCTTTTACAGAAATTATTACAGGAAGACAACTAACGTTTTGGTTGCCTCCCTCTAATTTATTAACTGTATCTACAAATTGCTGCCGTATTTGATGTCAATAAGCTCACGGTGAAAGAGGACGTAACAGCGCTTACAAAATAGCTAGTATTCAATAGCCTGATACTCCTAGGCACAGAAAACAGCAAAGATCTGTTTCCTGTTGCTCGCCACCTGATCTGGAATGACTTCCCGTGCAGCCTGCAGAGTCATCCCGGGCTGTGCAGCCCTCGATGGAAAGTGATAAGGTTACCTTTAGATAATACAGGAAAGCGACTCACTGGTAAGAAAAATAATGGTTTGCTGCTTTGCAGCCTGCACTCTTAACGTCACAATAAACAAAGTAACCTCAGGTAGAGTACCTTAAATTGATTTCATACCATGTATGAAGGTGATTAAAACACTTCCTAAAACAATCCTAATCGGTTAAAATATAGCAGAAACAAGGAATTTTTCATTGGAAACATACATCTCATCTAAATTAAAAAAAAAAAAAAAAAAAGCTTTTTATTCCAGTGATCACCCGTAGGTAGTACAAAACTTGTAAAATGACATATGGCATTTTAATGTTAGAGGGATAGCATATAGCTATAGCTCGGCACACAACAGCTTAACAGAAGAAAAAGCCGGGGAGCTGAGGAGCGAAAAACTGATGGAAACAAAAGAGACCGAATTAAACTCTGGAAAAGACCCCTGCAAATCCTCTTTAACGTCAAAACACACGGCAAGATATACACAAGGACACCACAATCGCCTGCCCAGCGCCTTTCCACTTTCCCGCGAGCAAGTACCCAGGGACGACCCCGAGCAGAGAAGAAGAAAACCAAAGCATCCCGGCCCTCCTGCCCCTTAGGCGCGGAGGGACAAGAAAACGAGCCCCCACCCGCGTCCTCAGCGCCGGGGCCCAGAGCAGCGGCCAGCCCCGCTCGCCCGCTCTGGGGTGGCCCATTCGAGCAGCGCCCCCTCAAGCCCATTAAGGGCAGGGCGGGGGAAGCAGAAGGTGCAACTCACCATGAGCAGAGTGAAGCCTTTAAAGTCGGAAGCGGCGGAAAGCCCGCCATGGTCGCAAGGAATAAACATGCCGGCCGGGTAAGAAGGAAGAACGCAACGAGCGGGGCACCTCTCTCCTCAGTGGGGCGGGGGGTAACGGCCGTACCCGCCCGCCACGCGCTGCGCCCGTTGGAAGGGCGGTTGGGGGTGGAGCCTTATCCGCGGCGGGAGGCTCCTCGGCCTTCTCCCCGTTAAGGAGCGTTGAGGCTCGTCACCTGCCCTGCTGCCATGTCGTTGCCGCCGGAGAAAGCCTCCGAGCTGAAGCAGATCATCCACCAGCAGCTCGTCAAGGTGGGTCCCTTGGTGAGAGCAGTGCCTTTTGAGGCGGTGGTAGGGCATGCAGCGTGCTAGCTCCATCGCGTTGATTTTATTTCCCTACTTACGGCTTCCAGGCGCTATTGTGCCTTCTGGCGTTTGCGCAGTCTTCCAGGAGGGCCCGCGACAGTTCGCGCCCCTGTAGAGCTGCTGGCCCGTTTGCGGCCTATCCCCTCGCCGTCTCCTACCGCCTCCGGTCCTCTCTCATTTTCTGTTTACCGGGCTAAAGGGAGATGGAGCTGAGGCCCGTCCGCGGCCACCTCCCCATTGCTTCTCTCTGCCAGGCGCTGCCCCGTTCAGGGAGAGGGGACGGCAGCGGTGTCGGCGGCGGGGTCTGCACCCTGGGCCTGTGGCTTCTTTCTGAACTGACGGGAAAATATGAATTCTTTAACTCGTGCATCACGAAGTATTTCAAGGCATGGTGGCTGTGGCCGTAACGTTCTTCTTGCGTGAGAAACAGCTTTACAAATTCATGCAGTTTGACAGCTGAGGTAAAGGACAGAAATTCTCTAACTTCCTTTTGAGCACAGGGGACCTTGCAGTGGAGATTTACTACTGTTGCACCTTACCTGTGTGTACGCAAAGGTGTATTTTTCACCTTAAATCATACAACCATAGAATAGTTAGGGTTGGAAAGGACCTTAAGATCATCTAGTTCCACACCCCCCCCCTCCCCCCCCCGCAATGGGCAGCGGCACCTCACACTAGAGTGTTTTTATCTAACAAAAATAAGCTATTATCCTAAGTTTGAATTTTGAGGGAGGCAGCAACCATTTTGTAATAGATGGATTTGGAGACATTTTTGTGAGGAGGGAAATTCGAGGCAGGAGGTACTGTCAAGAGCAGTGAAAATGCTCAGGTTCTGTATGCCCATAACTTTTGTAACTGGTAGAGCTTTAGTGAGATAGTGACTCATTTGGTTAGTTCTGAGAGGATGAATGTTTTGGTGTAATTATTTCTGTGTCCCTGGGAGAATAACTTTAGACTTAGAGAATAGAGTGACTGTTTATAGGCACAGCTGCTACCATAGAAAGAGCAGGTGTTTATAGCATATAGTGAATTTTCTTTCAGATGGATGTCCATGGCAGGATAAGAGAAGTTCTTGCTGAGACTATACATGAAGAGTTAGCACCTGAGCATCAGCAGTTATCCACAGAAGATCTGATAAAAGCTTTAAGACAACGAGGAATCATTGATGATGTTATGAAGGAACTTAAATTTATAACTGTAAGTAGTTTTTGAAGAGTTAAAATATTTTTGCTCATATCTCTTACTGACTTAGATTTAACAAAGTTAAAACATGGTACTTTTAAAGGTTTATAACGGCTTTACTGATTTGTGACATAATAGAAGCAGAACAGCTTAATGCATATGCTAAAATTGGGTTAATGGTAATACAACATCAGAAGTATTTGTTCAGTTTTGTTGCATCTTGAGTACTAGAACGGGGCATACCGGAGAAATGGCATTTGGTTAAAATAGTGGATTATTTAGTTTTTAGAAGACTGCCGTTAAGAGCACTGTTGCATCCTGTGTTGCCTCAAAAAAAGTCTTAATTGTAATTCCAGGATGGGAATGAAAAGGAGAGGACTTCAGCTCCAAAACCATCAACACATTTCGTTGACAGAGAACCACCAGTTTTGAAAAAAAGTATGTTGCTTATTTATTTTAATATTTGGATCCTAGTTTTGAGAGAAATTTGAAGTTATGACTTTTGGACTCTGAATTAGTAATCCATTACTGACATAAAGGTAGATGTTCTTCCTGCTTATATAGAGGAAGTAAATTCATGTAAGCAGCAGAAATTAGTGTCACATAAAATACAGCTTATTTTTTTATTTCATTATTTTACATGAAGATAACTTCCATACATTGTAAAATCACTTTATCCTAAGCACTTGTCTCAAAAATGTTTCTTTTTCCTAGGAAAGTGTCCTGTTAGTTAACTGATATTTAACATGCATCATAAGATCTGTCTGTAGTCTCTTCATTTTTATTGCTACGCTTTACAGCTAACATTGACCCAACACGGAGGTATCTTTACCTTCAGGTTTTGGGTGGAAAAGCTTTTCTGGAACATCTTCAGGAACCGGAGCCTCTGCCTGGCCAGATCTGTTCTACCTTCACTCTGTGTTTACATTTTCGAAACCAGCGCTTCCGTTCTAAACCTGTAGCTTGTGCCTGTGACCCAGATTTTCATGATGGTTTTTTACTTGAAGTACACAAGGATAGCCTAGGTAAGGAATATTGTGGGTTTAAAGCTGTTGCTATTGTGTGGGTTTTTTTCTGACTTGAGAGTTTGTGAAATGTTTACAGCTCTTTAGTGGATTTCTTGCCTATTTTATATCATGTGTTCCTCAGAAAACTGGTTACAGTATTAGGTTATGCCACTTTTAGGTATTTCTCTACTCTGGCCTCCTCTTTGTTTTTTTTAATCTGTCCAACTTGATCCATAATTGAACAGTAAGATGATAGTCTCAGCTAAGGTGGCTGTGATTTTAATGAACTTCGTGCTGACAAATGAAGAAGGGAAATGTGAATTTGTCATCACGTGGATTGAAATCTGCAGTGCGAGTTCAGTTTGCAAACACCTGCACAAAAGTCAGTCATCCACAGCCTGCATTACTGTTCTTCTGTTGGTAGCCAGGGAACATGGTAGGAGCTAAGGATGTTATGAAAAGACTTCTGGTTGTTGACTGAATCCTGTAAAAATCCAGGGTAGCTTATGGGACACCAGGAAACACAGAGAAAGGCAGAGTTACTGCAGTTGACAAGGGAGTGACTATACCACAGATGCAAAAAACCCCAGATTTTCTTAATTCAACTGCTCCTGGAGATATTTGTGTTGTAGAGTGAAGCTTAACTACAGGGAAAGTTGTTTCCTAAATACTGATGTACAGTTAGTTGATGTCATGCATTCCAACTTATTAAAAGAATATTTTTCAATTGCTTTTCATAAATGGTCCTTTAATATTCCTTATTTTCCTAAATGCTAATTCCATTTTAATTTTTGTAGAGTTGAAGCAGTTACGTTTGAGTATTCAGCTATAGGAAACTTTTTATCTCTTCTGTAAATTAGCTGTAACCTCTCTGTAGCTAGGTCCTAAACTGAGTTTGATTTTAAGATGGGATCATTGCTTACACTTCTGAACATGAGATTTTTTTTAAAGTGCAATATATTCAATGAGTGTAAATGCATATGTTTTAATTTTGAGGAGGATTTAGAATGATAATATTCGCTGTCTTACCTCGGTTTAATAATGGCAGGTGACGGAAGTAAAATGGTGGATGCAACCACTATGTTATCTGTATGTGATCCAGTGCATATGGTGCTGATCAAAACAGACACATTTGGTGAGACAACACTAGTAGCATCACATTTCTTGGAGTGGCGATCTGTCTTGGCTGCAGAGAATGGCATAACGAATGTTGCTGTTGAACTCCTGGGTGTAGGTAAGGATAAATAATAAGGGTGTAATGATGGCTTTAAAATGCTGGGTACTGAGCTTGCTTGTAAGCATAAAGCGGTATTTATGATGTAGTTTAATTTTAGTTCAACTCATAAATCACTATCAGGCATCCTTAGAAAAGGGGTATTCCATACCATAGAATATCAAGCCCAGTATGTCAACTGGGGAGAGTTGGCTGGGGGGGCAATAATTATTTGGAGATGAGCTGGGCATCGGTCAGTGGGTGTAGTATTGTGCATCACTTCATGTTTGGTTGTTTGGTTTTCCTCAGGGGTGGGGTTTATTCCTTCATATCTCCATTATAGTATTATCAATATTATTATAATAACATTATTGCATTGTTATTATATTTTACTTTATGATGAAAGCTACTAGGAAGAAAATCATCCCAGCCAGAAACAGGACAAGGGCCTTGGATAATTATCTCACATCTACCTGTCTGCTTTTTTTTGCCATATTATGCTTTCTTACAGCCTCATTTGAGTTTGAAATTTAAATAAAGATCTTATTTTGCATGTATTTAAAGATGTTTAGTTATTTTTTTGTAATTATATGGCTAACATTTATTATAAGTATTTGCTCCTGTCTGGTTGAAATGTCTTCAGTAAATTAATTTTGAGAGAATTCATCAAAATTTATTTTGATTAAAAGGTACAGAATCAAAGGTTTCTGCGGGTGTTTTAAACATTCGACTGGAAATGTATCCACAGCTTGATAAGACGCTGTCTCCAGAAGTAATTAGTACTCAAGTAAGTAATTTCTGGGAGGGCTTACTTTTTATTGGCTCAGTATCAAATTAGTATAGAATTACTTGTAGATGTTGAGGGCTGTGGGTTTTTTAATGTTTGCTACTTTGGTTTTTTTTTTCCCTTTAAACTTAAATATCACCTTTTTTTTAAACTACTTTTGTTTACACTGAACATGACTTTGAATTATTACTTTAGTAGTTTTTTCTGATTACCTGTATCAAAACTTTAAGAAGAAAAATAAGAAAGGTGCAATATACCTTATTTTCCTCAAGTACTGTATGTTTTCTTGCTCTCTTTCCCATTTGAAACAATAATTTCAAGTCAGCTGTTCTGCCTGGAAAGCCAGTAAATGTTGGCCTGAAGGTACATGGGAGATGCTCTTCTGCACATTAAAAGCTCATCAATCCTTCTGTGCAGAAATGCATCACTTCAGATGGACGCTACTTTAGTCAAGCTTCACATATGAGCCTACAAACAAGAAATGTAGCTTGAGGTTTTAGCTCACTGGATTTTAATTTAAAAATACTATTATTCAGTATTTGTGTAGCACACTTGAAATATTAATTTAAATATTAATTTAAATCTTAATTTAAATCATAATTTATTTCGCATATGCCAGGATTTGCTGTTAATATACTTATTGTGTTGTTCGGTTTGGTTTTTGGGTGGGTTGGGGGTTTTGCCTCTCCCCCCCCCCCCCCCGTTTGGAATTAATGTACATGTGATTGTTTTTCTTACTTACAGTTTGCTTTGGAACGTCAGAAAACAGCAGAAAAAGAACGGTTATTTCTTGTCTATGCTAAACAGTGGTGGAGAGAATACCTACAGATTAGGCCTACACACAACACAAGGCTAGTAAAGATTTTTGCACAGGTTTGTAAATTGTACAACTATACCAAATCTTTAAGTTACCTTCTTATTTTTTGATTTATTGTGAGGTTTATATGTATATATATATATATGGAATCTCTATAGATCTATGATGTGGTTACATTCAGATCAGGGCAACATGAGGTATATTGTGCAAAAAAAATTTGTAACTTCTGTTTGTATATTGAAACTTAACAGTATAATGCCCACAGAAGGGTTGCTCTAACCACCTCTGGTGTAAGAGGTGATAAAGCCTGTTTAGTCTCACAAATGGCCAACACTTAACTTATGTATGCAAACTGTTTCAGACAAATTTTTATACCAGATAAAATACAAATCATGCACTTACTAAATCTAGTAGAACATACCTGCACAATATTTGAGCTCTGTGTGATCTGTAAAACAGTCTTTCTGGTTAACGTGTGATCCGTAAAACTATCTTTCTGGTTAATGTCTCATAACAATAGACATAATTATTGTAGGGTAATAACTTACTGTGTCAGTTGCTCTATGGTAATTGTTCCTCAGTAAAAGAAATGGTATGGTCTTTGCATTTTTCATGCTATGACTTTAGCTTGTTAGTAGCAGTTTTCCTAGCACAGGTAATGCACAGTAGCTTATTATCTCAAAGTAACATTCTGAAGTGATCTGTGCACACTCTTCAGTGAAGCAGCAGCTTCCATTCTGGCTGTACTGTGAGTGTTCAGTAGTGATGTGAACTTTCAAATCCCAGACAGCAGCTGAGGCCTCACCCAGTCAGTAACTCACTCCATCCCAGTGGGATGAGGGAGACAGTAAAAAGGGCAAAAGCGAGGAAAAAGTCATGTGTTGAGATAAAGATGGTTTAGTAAGTGAAGGAAAGAAAGGAAGGACGAGTGGGAAGAAAGGGATGCAAAGACAATCACTTGCCACTTGCCACCTGCCACCAGCAGGATGATGCCCAGCTAGTTTCCAAGCAGGGATGAATTTGCGAGTCTGCTTCCTACACCCACTAGTTTTATCGCTGAACATAATGCTGTATGGCACAGAATATCCCTTTGGTCAGTTCAGCTCAGCTGTCCTGGCCGTGTTCCCTCCCAGCCTTTCATCCACCTAGAAGCTACTCTGTGTGGGGCAAAACAAGCAACAGAAGGTTTCAGAGCAGAGTATATAGAGAAACATACGTAATTAGATAGGGAATTCTAGAACTGAGAGTTTGGTTGGAGACATGAGCTAAAGATGAGACTTTTCCTATATTGAGAATAAAGCAAGGTGTGAATTAATGGTATTCTACTTTCTGCACCCAGAAATCTACAGTAGACCATCATTTCATGAAGCTGCAGAGATTTAAAAGGCTTTGATCCCTTTTTTTAAGTATATGAACATTAAAGTACCAATTTAGCCAAGTTAAGAAGAATTCCATTCTTGAAAAAGTTTTAATAGTTGATAATCAGAGTATTTCTCTGCAGCATGTAATAAAATAGACCTTTTCCCAGTCATTCTTTCATTTTCCCAATAAATTAGAAATTCTTAGTATTATTACTATCTTAATTTATATAAATCTAGTTATTTTGTTGGGAGTAAATTTTATTGTTTTTTTGTGTTATGACAAGGGGTAAAGTATTCAAATTCAGAAGCAAATAGACATCTTTTAAACTCAGATCAGTTCCTGAGTGTTAAATGCTTTTTTTGGGGGTTGTTGTGGGTTTGGGGGGGGTGTATGTCATTTGTTATGGTTTGTTTTTTTGCTTGATGATAATGTGGAAATTGATAGCGGGTGGAGCATGAACAGTTCCTCATCCATTTACAAAAATGGATTGCAGCCTGTGCTGCTCCAGGTATTTGAACGTGGAGTCCAGAATGTCCTTACAAGTGGCAGAACAAGCAGAAAAATCTAACTGTAATGATCTTGTGTCTTAATTTAGAAGTATTTTTGTGTCTTAATACTTTTTGAGTGGTATTATTTCAGGGAGAATATATCCCATTGCAAAGAAGACAGTCTTAAGATGAATCTTTCGTGACATTTGCATGGATGATAAATAACTGTATTTTACATTTTCAGGATGAAAATGGAGTAAACCATCCAGTATGTTCATACATCAGACCACTTCGAGCAGGCCGGTTGCTAGACACACCTAGACAAGCAGCACGATTTGTCAGTGTCCTGGGTTATGAAAGAGCTCCTGTCATCGGAGGAGGTGGTGGCAAACAAGAACAATGGTGTACCCTTCTTGCTTTTTTATGTAGAAACAAGGTATGTGAAAATAGTCCTTTTGTGACACAATGGGTGGTAGCCTATTCTAACTGGAGCTGGTGATTTAAAACAGGCTGCAAATACATGGATAAAATAAAATTTGAAGAATTATGTTGCAATAACTTATTTAAGATTTTTTTTAAAGAGAAACAGATGTTAAATAGACAACAAGGCTTTGAAACAGTCTTTCTTTACTGCTATTGTTGGGGTCCGTTCCTCAATACATCTGGCTGACAATGAGCATGTTTGTGTTCATTTGCTTTTCTAAGATCCCATATAATTCAGTGAACCTCTGCAACCTCTGCACTGGTTTCAATTTTGGACTAATCCAGGAAAAGCTGAAAAAGTCCCAAAGTCTCTTTTGCTTTTTCTTTTAGATGGGCTAAAATATACTGACAATCTTTACATTCCGTTTTTGCAAGATAGGGATTTTTACTAATGGTTTCAACCTAGTTCTTGTTGATTTGACATTTGTATCATAAGACTATAATAAATGAAATAAATTGTAACTCATTCTGGATCATAGCTTTTCTGTTGTATGGCTAAAAGTAATAGCAATCCCTTTTAATACCTCTTTGGAGTGGTCAGTGCTTTTCATTGCCGTAGAGAATCTTCTGTGTTCAAAAGTAATGCCACTAATGTGTTTGTATTGAAAAGTTGTCATCTTCTTGGCAGCAGGAGCTGTATCCCAGGTTTTAAATCTGTCTCAAAGGCCTCACAGAACAGGCTTTAGCTGTTGTCTCTGAATATCATATCATGCATAGGTACCGTATAAAGGCATCACTTGCTACCTGCTGGCTTTCAGATGGAGATGATGATAGCGACTTTTGAGTTTGAGGGCCATTGTGTTTGGAGGCACAGAGAAAAGGTTTCCTTCAAGGCAGAAGTGGAAGGCTGTATAGAAAATAGCTGAATTTAGCCCCTTACATACCAGCTGGATCATTATTATTTTTCTTGTGGAACATGGTATGGCATTATTAAATGAACACAAGTTCACTAGAAACTTGGTTAAACCTGCTTTCCTGCATATTTCACTTGTACATTACTGTAGGGGAAGATTGTGTTATCTCTGTAATGAGCAGATACATCCAAGAACACTGAATTTTATATTTTCAACTTTCTGAATAGCATCAAAGAGCCTTATGCTTCCACTTCTGCATGCTGTGCTTTGTATTATGAAGGCTTTGTTGCATGAATTTTTGTTCTTGCTTTACAGCTAACGTTTGTAAAGGACTTGAGACAAAGAATATTAGACATCATATTCAGAAACTGTTTTCTGTGAATTATCAATGGTAGTAATGTATTTACGAAAGAAATGGGGTTTCTGACTGAGGGGAAAAGCAACTTTATATGTGACTTTCAGCTGCTTTATGGTTAGGTCTGTGAGGGCGGTTGTTTTATCTTTGTTTAATTTCTCAACTTTGGCAACACATTCAAGGCAGTGAGATAACAGTAGAATTACATTTTACTAAGTGACTGAGTTTCCTAACTGTGAAAATACCACGTAATTTCTAGTACTATATCAGGTATTTGCCTTATTTACATATGCTTTTATGTTTAATTAAAATGTGGGGTTTGTCTTCAGGGGTCTATAGATTCTGGTTTTGCAATACTTGAAGGTATCTTTGTAATCATAAGAGGTGTTTTCTAGCTTTAATGATATTTGAATAAAAATATAGTCTATCATTTGAACATACATTATTCATTTTTAAATAGATTTATTCTGTTACAGAAAAATGAAACCTTAAAAGCCCAACTTCTGATACATGTTTTAGGTAAATGAGAGAAACATGATGTGTTAAATAATGGTTAGAGAAATACCACTTTTTTTTTTTTTTCTTTAAGATTTTATCCACGCCTGATACTCAAACCAGTTTACTAATGTTTATTGTCTAGGGTGACTGTGAAGATCATGCTAACCTTCTGTGCAGTCTTCTTCTTGGGTTTGGATTGGAAGCCTTTGTGTGTGTTGGAACAAAAGGAAAAGGAGTCCCCCATACTTGGGTAATGACTCTTGGAACTGATGGAACAGTTACTTTTTGGGAGAGCTTAACAGGACATAGGTGAGTAAAAGGAATACAAGAAAAGCGAACAATGCATTATCAAAGCGAACAATATATTGAGGTTTGCATGGGATATTTGTTGGGTTTTTTATGGTTTTTATCTTTACACTCTGTCATGTAGCTGTCATGTAATCGAGGTGAGTTTTGTCTTTGAATCTTTTTTTCTGTATACTGCGTTTGTTTGGAAAATAACTGGTTCAGTGTGAGGTGAAATATTTCCACAGTTTGTAATGCAGTTCTCAGGGGCTTTAATACTGTATAGCAGCTGTCTTACAGTAGCTGATTGCCATTGAAGCTATCACTGCCACCATTTGTAAAGAAGGAGATAAAACCTGACATTATCGTTTAGGAACCAGTATTTTTTAACTTACTTCATCTGTGAAATCAGTGTTATATTACATTTTTCTCTTGCAAAAAACTTTGCAAGTTTCTGAGATTCTCACTTGAGTCATTTTAGAAGGGCACATACAGTTTCTGGAACCTGTTATATCCAGTGTTGAAAGTGAGCGATTCTGTTTTGACACTGTTTATGTATCCTGTGGTTACCATTTGAAGATGTATTTCTCCAAGTGAGATGAATAGTGGGAAAACTGTATGGATATATTATTATCATTGCAAACTCTAGTTGCTGTTGAGTTCAATTAATCAGCTTATTTGTCTAGATTTAAAGAAAAAAAAAGGGATATATTAGTTTATGCTATGTTTCCAAAATGTGTGTAATTATTTTTCCATAAATAAATTAATGCCATTTTGGGAGGGAAAAAAAAACCCAAACTTAACAAATTTGGCTTACAGTTTTAGAAAGAGAGATGGCTTGTATCTGACCCATCGAAGTATTTTTATTTTGCCTTGAAATAAGGTGTATTAATAAGAGATTGAATGTTTTTGGTTAGGTACATCCACAGACCTATCAAGCCTGATGACCCTCCATTAGTTGAACAACCCAAGCCACTGTATCCTTATCGCACAATAGGTTGTGTCTTCAACCATCAAAAGTTCTTTGGAAATTGTCAGCCATCTGATGCTGTGGAGGTCTGTGTGTTTGACCTGCATGATGAATCTAAATGGAAGCCTATGAGTGGGGAAGCAATAAAATCTGTATGTCCACCTGGATCAACATCTTCAGTTCCCCCTTTCCCTCCTCTATGTGATTCCACAATAGATGCTGCAGTAGCAAGCAACGAGATAGAGTTGCAGCTGAGACTACTGGTCTCTGAGCACAGGAAGGTAACACTGTTTAAAGATCGTGGTTTATCTGTTGCAGTAATAAAGGTGCATGGGTTTATGGTTTTCATTTGTTTTAGGTAGCCATTTGTTACTTCAGCATACTTGTATCTTTGCAGCATGTTTTCCGTCACCTTTTTCAGAAATGTGGTAGATGACAAGTAATTGAAAAATTATTTGGAAAGACTGTACTGAAGTAGTTTAGACATCATACTTACTCTTTGCAGTGGTGATTGGTAGCCTTCTGTGTGGGCTCTTCCCTCCACCCTACCTTTGCCTCTCCTGTGTCTCTGATCTTCAGCTTACTGGCACCTGCAGATTACCTGTGAGTGGTCTGTCAAAGAGCTAGAAAGACCAGACCCAGTTGGTGGTGGGCTTTGCCTATCCACCACAAGGGGTTTTGGTTCCTAGATAAAAGCAAGCTTTCAGCTTCCATGTTCTTACTCTGACAGCTTTGTAAAATCCGAAGGTATTTCTAGAAATAAATTTTGTCCTATATCAGAATTTTTACATGTAATGTGCCAGAAATTGCTCTTCCTGTGCTGGATATGGAGGAGATAATATTTTAAATCCCTGGTAAATTATGTCTGGTTTTAATGTTTGGGGGTTTTGGTTGTTTTAGTTTTTATTTTGCCACACAATGTTCAACCTTTGGGGTGGCATTCTCAGAGTATGAGTCTCGTGTGATGTTGAACACATGATGTGGTAGATTTTTTCCCCTCATTGCATTTGTGGGATGGTAGGAGGTAGGTATGTGTATCTGTATGTGTTGTAGAGAGCTGCTGTGCACTGTTTTTTCAGAAGTGGGTTTCCCTGAGAGACAGTTCTGAAAACTGTGAGGTGAACTTAGTTGATCTTTCCCATATATTTTTGCTATGTATTTATGCACTACTTTATGTTTCATGCAGAGATACTGTAGCTAAAACATCTAGTTTCAACTCTGCTGGTGTTGTTTTGGTGTAGTACTTAATTTCTTGCTCGATGTTTGGTATTTTGTTGGTGGTATTTGGTTCTTCCAGCTGGTGTGTGAGTCAGTATCAAAATCATACTGCTTCTCTTCCATTAACTACAAATTAAAGATTTGTCATGGATTTATTTGAATCTATACAATATAAAAGCTTAGTCATAGCCTAATGTTCATTCTGCACACTTGTCACCATTTTGTTAATTGCCTCACAGGATCTCGGCCTTTCTACTGTTTGGGATGACCATCTATCCTACCTGTTGTCACCGGCACTAGCAGCCTATGAGCTTGAACGTGCAACAGGTGTTTCTGCAGGAAATGAAGAGTTTCAGGATGCTGTAAGACGAGCAGTACCCGATGGTCACACATTTAAAGGGTTTCCAATCCATTTTGTGTACAGAAATGCCAGGAGAGCATTTGCCACGTGTCTTCGGTAAGTTTAAATATAAAGAGATACATACATGTGTATGTTAAAAGTAACAGTACTTAACTGTGAATTGCAACTCTTTTTTTTTTTCTTTTTTTTAATGAAATTTAAAGAAAATTGATTTTGTTAAATAAGAATTGGAGGAAGAGTTGTGTATGTAATGGGTTATGGGGTTACCGAGCTTCTATGTTACATTGTGTTCAGTGATGATAGTCTTCTCATGGGTTAAATTAAACCTTGAGGAGTTAGTTTCTCTGCACTTGTTACAATGATCAGTGATGGCCTTGTTTTCCTCCAAGGCAACAGCCCCTGCACTGTTGAACAATATTATTATTTGTAGTGGCAGACTCACGACGCTTATTGTTATTTAAGGGTTGATCACAATTGAAAAAAAAATGCACATATGTGATTGAAAATTTTAATAATAGCTTAATGATATCTGTTACTCTTGTTTTCCTTTTTGTCATACAGGTCTCCTTTTTGTGAAGAAATAATCTGTTGCAGGGGAGACCAAGTGCGACTTGCAGTTCGTGTACGAGTGTTTGCATACCCTGAATCTGCTTGTGCTGTGTGGATCATGTTTGCTTGTAAATACCGTTCTGTCCTTTGAAAAAAACCAAAACCAGCCCACCATCATTCCTACCTTTTTAGATCTGCAAAATAATGTATAGAATTATGTAATTAAAAACTAGTATTTTATAGAAATGCCGCTGATTTTGGATACTGTGTGTTCATTGAAGAGGATTGTGTACACAGTAACGATTGTATTTATAAAGAGAATTTATTCTTATTTTTAATAAAAGTTACTTTTAGTACTTAAATGAATGTGGGTCAAATTACTAAAATGCATGCATGAAATACCAGCTTCTCTTCTGCAGCTCTGAATTCGTGTCAGAATTCATTTAGGAAAAGGTCTGGTTTACCTCTCCAGGGTAATAGACTCTGTGTAGCATATTGGGTGTACTTTGTGAGTGACCAAGACCTAGAAATTCTGAAGTTGAAGTGCGTGTCCTTTTTAGAACAAAGTTTATTTCTGCTTCTTTTGGACATAGCAATAGCTTCTACATTCAGCTTCTAAGAAAAGTTCAGTCAGAAAAGTAGAGATAATCTTACTAATCCTATTAATTTAATGGATTTATTTTGTTTATTTCTATTTGTTTTGTTGGGGTTTTTTTTAATATGTAAAGTTAAGATGTGGATAGCCAAGCATGTGGCTAGCTTGTGCTGGGTTACATAAAGTGGTTTAACCTGATGCCTGTTTTCTGACATTAGCTTAGGAAGTTTCTGAGGTAGGAGCTGTAGCCAGGGCATTTTGCTTAACAACCAGTCATGATTTTGTCTGGTTTTGTCACTGAGATCTGTACTTAATTATCCATCTGTGGTTTTGTCTTCAACATGTGGATGGTGATTTTGCCGGGCGTCTTTTAGACTTCATTCTTTGAGAAACAGCAAAAAATTGAGCTTGCTGGACTTCTCAATACCTCATGTTTTTCACCATACAGACTCTGGCCTGTCTTTGTGAGGCTGATGAAAAGTATTTGATTTGGTCTGTGTCCACCACCTTTTGTTTTACATCTAGGAAAGATCTGACTCTGCTGGTGCTGGAGCAAAAACCCCAGACTTAATCCCAAAGAAGCTTGCAATGCATGCAGCAAGAGTGATGGCTGGTGTTTTGCATGGACATTTAATTGGCAGTACAGTGGTCTGACACCATATTGGTCTTTTTTCCAAGTGTTAAATACTGCCTAATGCAGCCCTGGGGTTTTAACTTGAAATTTTAATTGAACATTATGTATGTATGGCTCTGCTGCTAACAGGTTTCAAACACTTTCAAAATCTGTTTTTGTGTTACTTTTTATATCTGAAAAATGAAAATCTATTCCTTTGCCTGTTACGCGGGCTGCAGGGCAACGATCAATGCTTTAGACAGTACAATTTCATTGTATCTAATATCCTGTGAAAGGCTGAATCATGTTGTGTGGTGAGTATCACTAAATTTTTAATAGCTTTATTTAAGTACAACTTGTATCTTGTTTGCAGCAGTGTGTATTACACGTGTATGTCATTACAAGAGGAAAAATGTGTCCGTGTTAAATACAAGGAAAAGTGAAAAAGGAAGGAGGAGCTCCCCTGTCAGAGCTGGGCCCTGTGTGTCCTTTCAGCATGCACAGGCATGCCCAGTGCTGTCTGGTCACTTAGATGCTCCCTCATCTTTTGTATGCAGCAGATGCTGATGAAGATTTTTGATTTCCTTTTACCTGTGTTAGGTAAAATTGTAAAATACTTAAGGGAAAACCCAAATGTTTTCTGATGTGAGTTTCAATTACAAGAATCGGTTTTCTCAGTGCAGCCATGGGGAGAGGCTGGCCCAGTGGTTGATGCCCAGGTGTGTTCTGGGTAAGGAGCATCACCTCCCAACTGTTTGGAAGACAGTTCCCCTTTTCAACAGTACTCTTTCAACTGCTGCCAGCCTTTCCTTGCACCTTTAGTGTCTCCAGCTTGCTGCTCCAGGAGTTTTGTGGTACGGGATGTTTGCCGTATGAGGGCAGGCTGACCAATGGAGGGATTCGAAGCCACCCTCCTGCTGTGAAAGCAGGGACTTGCTTTTTCCCTGAAACCCAACGCATGCATGACGGGGATGTACGTTGGTGTCATTGTTCAGTTGCCTGGGGAGCTGAGGATGTCATCCTGCTGTCCAGGTTAAGAGTTGTTTCTGGGAGCAGTTGCTGCCAGCACCAGCAGCCCAAGGGTGAGATGAGAACGCCCCATCGTTATCCGTGTCCAATGCACGCGTGGAAGCCTAGCTACTCGAAAGGCGCTTCACATCCTGCCGGCGGACATGGAAGCTGCAGTGGCAGCCTCTGGCCTGAATTCCGCCTTCTCCTGCCCCGCACAACCGGGCGGCCGCACGCCATTGCAGCCAAGCCTGAGGGCGGCAGGGGGCGCTGCGGCGCCGGTCGTTGGCGGAGGAGGCGGGCGAGGACGCCATTGCGTTGCTATGAGCTGTCTCCCCCTGCGGCGGCGGCAGCAGCGGGTGGCTCGGGCGCTGTTCCTCCTGCTGGCCAGCCGTTGCCTGCATGCCTGCTGCGCGGGCCGGGCTGTCCGGCGGCCTGGTGGCACTAGCGGGGCGGGGAGGATGAGCACGGCGGGACCGGGCGGCAGCAGCAGAACAAGCAGAGCGAGCAGCAGCAGTCTCCGCGGCAGAGCCGGTCCCTGAGCCGGAGAGCAGCGCGGCGGAGGCAGGGCATGGCGCTGCCGGGGGAGCGCGGAGCGGAGCCCCAGCCCGGCGCCTCCCGCTCCGCCGACGAGGAAGAGGACAGCGGCGGGGCCGGCGGGCAGCCCGAAGCACTGTCTCTGGAGGAGATCCTCAGGCTCTACAACCAGCCCATCAACGAGGAGCAGGCGTGGGCCGTGTGCTACCAGTGCTGCGGTTCGCTGCGGGCCCGCGCCCGCCGCGGCGAGACCCCCGTCGCCAGGCTGGGGGCGACCGCCCACCTTCGCGTCTGGCGGGACGGCGCCGTCACCCTGGAGCAGGACGAGCCCCACCAACCGCCGCCGCCCGCCGCAGGTGAGGACTGGCCCCGCCGCCGACCCCTCTGAGCCCCTGGGGAACGGCCCAACAACAGCAGCAGCCGGGTGCCGGGCGCGGGCGGCCGCCCTTCTCTCTCAGCCTTTGTCCGTGGGCTGGGGCGGCCGGGAGGAGACGGTCTCCTTCCCGCCGGAGGGTTGCGGTGAGGCAGCGCTCGGCTCCGCCGTGCCGGGGGCGTGTGGTGGTGTTGGGGGTTGTGTGTGTGTGTCCCCCTGTATCATCCCGGTTTCGTGCCTTGAATGGTAAAAACTGTGGCCTTGAATTTAATCGCCTGCGTGTGGGGTACAGGGAAGGTGGGTGCGGGTTTAGTGTTTTATAATTGCGTCGTCTGTTAGTGCGTAATACTGTGTCATCCGCACCTATAGCGCCTGCTCTTGGAGTTTCTTTGGCCACGTTGCTCATCCTATAGTGTCTTTAAAATAGTTCGGCATCAAAAGGCATTTATTAGATCAATTTAGAGGCATGCTGATAGTAAATCAGAAAGCCGTGTACACCTACCCAGAGGCTTAGTACCTACCATCTGTTTCTTTAAAATATTGAGGAAAACATCTTTTGCATTGGAAAGGAGAAGGGTACATGTCATTTCTGTGCATTTCAAAGCTTCTGATTATGAGTATGGAAAGGAATATTTTTCTTGTTGCAAGTAAAGCTTTATTTCTGGAAAGAAACTAAAGCTAGGCAGCAGAGTGATGTGATCTATTATCGCACAGATGATGATATTGCCCATTATCAACCTAGTCCACATTCAACTTCACTGAATTTTCCAGGAAGACAGAGGTTTGGGAATTCTAAAGTTATGTGAAGTAGAAGGGAATGGAAAAATCACAAAATGAGACTAACGGAGCTCTCAACATTTAGATCATGGATATTATGCCTGGTGTTACAAATTAATGAAGCCTTTTAATGCAGTGCTTATCTGAAGTCTACTGGCAGAGATTTGCAGTAATCCAGTTTGGAGCTAGTGGGACATGCAGATAGCAAAATATACTCAGTGGAAGAAGGAACGTAGTTTTATTCTGCAGTTTAAATGAGTCTAATAATGACTTCCATCTAAATATTATGTGATTTGCTTTTTAAATTATTTTCTAAAATAGGTTATTATAATATGAATAAAATATGCCACACCAACAGACAGAAGTTCCAGGAAAATACTTTCCAGACCAAGGCATCTCCATGTCACAAGAGGATTGAAGACTTCTGTATTGCATATTACATGCTGCATTTACTTACAGTGTTTGAGATGATACAAGGCTTCTTCCTTTTCTACTGTAGGAAATACATTGATTTGCTATGTGTTTCTTTCTCTTGTTGCTTTTTCCTTGCTGTTTGTGGGCTTATTCTATTTCCTCTTACAGTACCTCTTTTTTGGCCCACAGGAAGGTGTTGGATATAAAGTTCAGGCCCCTCACTGATATCCAGTGTGTTTAGTTTATGCTAAAGCTGCATGCGGCATCTGCATTACTCTTTGGAAATATTTTAGTTAACGTGCCAACCTATGTATGCTGATATTTGGATAGATGAGCCCCCCTTTTTTTTTATCTTCCAGCTATGACAATTTTTCTCATACCTTTTTTGTTGGTTTTTTTTTTAACCTTTATTATTGTATGTATTATGTTGTCTATCAGTTAACACCACATATATGTACTTATTACTTAAAAATCTTAAGAGTCTATGTAGGTATATAAATATATATTTTTATATATGCACATATATGTATTTGTATATATACCTACATACGCACACTCTAAGATATATATAAACATAATCAGTCTGCTAAGACCTCCCAGGAAAGCACAGGGGGGAAGATAAGTCAAGAACATCCCCTCCAGTGCATATAATAGAAAGGGGAGGAGGAGAGGTTTCTGACAGATGACCGTTCATAAACCACATTCGGTGATCCCATTTCTGTGTCAGGCACAGGCTGGTAGGCACCTGGGTTTGAAAGGAGACAGCGTTCTCCCTGGGACCTCTCTCTGGTCCTCCTCATCTCCCTAACTTTGAATGGACTTCTGCAATAGAGGCCATTGCTCAGCCTTTGAGCTTTCAAAAAGGATTTTGTGTGTTAGTGGAGTAAGTGTCAACAACATGAAACAAAGGTGGTCCCAGTCAGTTGGCTGTTATTCTTCTTTGGCTTGTGGAAACTGTAGAAGGATTTAACTGGAAATGGTTGTATGTGTGATTCAGTGAATGTTGGTAATTCACTATACTGAATATTAAAGAATTGATGGTAGGCTTGCTTCTCTTTGGTATCTGTTGGAACTATCACAGTTCTTTTGCTTATTGCTCACTGCAGTGTCCTTAGGTGATGGTTAATGAGCTTTCTGAGCCAAAAGAGCCAAGAGGCTTGAGCCTCTTGAGTGGGTATTTATTCTTATTCTTGGGCTCATGTATTTTGCTAAGTAACGGTGAGAGCTTAAGAAGAACCACTGCCCTGGCACTAGGACATGGAGAGCAGCGCTTTGTAGCATAGGCCCTGAAGCTGCATGGTCACACTGATTTTACTCTTGAGATACAAATTAAAGTTTTCTCAGAAAGAACTACTAATTATGTAGAAAAAAACTGATGGTACCTTTCCAAAGCTATTTCTCCTTGCGTTGATGCACAATACTTGAAACTCAAAGTGAGAATACCTAGAAATTGAAGAAAATGTCCTTGAGATAGGAAATAAAGATGAGTTTCACTGATACCAGAGCAGAAAAGCAACCTTGGAGTTGAATGCCCATCCTTAACCAAAACCAGAGACTGATTCTCAGATCTTTACAGTTTTATCTGTGTGGTCTATAAATATTTAGTTACCTTGTTTAAAAACAAAAATCAGTAAGGTGTTGGTTAAAGGTAAAAAAGATAAAGACTGAAAATGTTGCTCAGTTGTTCATTTTCATTTAAGCATTCATCCCTCATGCTTAAATTTAAGCACTGAATTCCTCGCAAGAGGAGGATCAGGAAGGATTTCTGCTCGTTCTTTTTCTGCCTTTGTATTTCAGACAACTTAGGTTTAAAAGCCTGTGTCAGAAGCAGGCATTGTTAGAGCAATGGGGCTTCTGCAGGTTAATGCTCAGAGCTGTAAAGCTATTTTGTTCTAGTGATATATAAAAAATGTGTAGCTGTAGGTTGATGCATAGGTTTGGGTAATTCAAAGGAACACATACTGGCTGCTAGGTTGTTGTTTTGTTTTTTTTTGTAAACAACAGAATCCTGTGTGGGCAAATAAGAGAGTCATGAAAAATGGCATCTTTGGGTAGTGAATGTTTGAGCTTTGTTCAGGATGGTGAAGAATGATGTGATCAATCATGCTGTCAGTGGGGCTCAGGCAAAGTGGAGAGCAAGCCCAGCTGTGTCAAGGAGTTTGCTTTAGGGACACTCAAAGTGATGGTCTTGGTGTTGGGAAAACCTTACAGTTTTGCCAGAACTGAAGTGAGTAAGAAACAAATGTGAACATGCAAGAAATTAAGAGCTCACTGTTGTCGTCTTAGTACAAATTGTTATAACTGACATCTGAATATCGCAGAAATGTGGGTTGCTTAGAAATACCCGTGATAAAATTGGAGGTACAGTGTAGAATGTATTTTATCTAATGTGTGTTTTAGCCATCTATTGCAGTTTAATGAAATGAGCTAATGGTGGCATCCATTAAAGTGCCAGATGCAATAAAAAAATAACTTCTGAACAAGCGAAAACGTTTGGTGTAAACATGTTGACTCCTCCAAACTCTCTTCTTGGGGAACATTACTTTTAAGCATTTTTATAAACTCGAAGCAATGATGAATTGGTAGATACAGAAGTAGAAAACCCTTACAAGACCTGGCAATCGACCTCATGCCCAGTATTTAGTGGCAGCAGAACGCTATAGGGCACAGGAGGCTGTTTCACTGGGGTCATGTTAATACTGTATGCTGGATAAGGGACTCTCGCTTCTTGGCACACTGGCTGCACTGCTTCCTCTCCGAAGGACAGTTCTGGGGATGAACTGGCTTGGAGAAACTGAGAGTTTTCTTCTGTGTTCTGTTAGTGCCAGGTCCCTGACTTGGCAAAGACAGCCACTGATTTTGGGTATTGCATTGAGCTCCTGAAGAGGAATGGCTATGAGGATCTTGGAAAGGGGCAAAGATGGGTATTTGGGAAACCTGTGCTGCCAGCCATTGCCCATTGAGGTCTGGCATGCATGTGGTACTCCTCAGCCTTCCTTCTCCCTTCTGAGAGTGTGCCTCTGCAGGTAGTATTGGTGCCCCTTCTGCCTTGTCCTTCATCCCTAGAGGAGAAAGCGCAGAGGGAAATTACTGCTGGTTTTATCAGAAGTAAGTGTGATGCAGATTTTTCTCTTGGAAATCTGCCAGGCATTCAGCGGGAGGGAATAATGCATGGAGTATTCTGGCTTTGAATCAGAAAGATCACAGAAAAGTTGAATGCACAGTGGCTTTCACGGGATGCAGAGGGCTCAGGGTTAGACACACTGGAGAGGAACAGCTTATGCCTTGGTAGTTTTAATGACTTTCCTGTCCTTCTTACATCCTTGTGTGCCCAGGCGTTGGAAGGCAGCATTGAGAAATACGGGATGAATAAATGCAAATTTAGTTTGTGTGCAGCAAGGCATCTGTCTGTCTCTTGTGGAGCACTGAGGGAAAAATATGCAGGAGTTTTAGAGGAAAATGAAGGTACTGACATTCTGTTTCTAATTTTTTTGACTCATTTGACACATAATTGATGGGAGTAGCCTTGCTTGCTGTTTAAATTTCCAAACAGATGTTGCTTTGAATACTGCCAAAATAAATAGTACTTCTAGAATTAAGACTTAGTTATGCTCCAAATTCAGATTTTGTTCAAGGGAGCTTTATTTAAAAACAATAAGGTTTGATGTACTCTGAGCCTCACCTTTTCCTGCAAGAGTTTTAAGACAGACAGGTAACTATATCTATCTATATAGGTAAGTTAATGTGAGTCAAGGCAGGAAGAAAATGGCACTAGACAACAGAGAGAAGATTTGGTGAGTTGATAGATTATCTCTGGTCTCTTTCTCTGCTGATCTGTGGAACAGAGAAAGCTTAGGCCTTATATATGCCAGGCTGTCTGCCATCATTGTGGTTCCCAGTACATAAGGGTGAACTGGAAAGCTTCCAGTCATGGCTTATGCTGATGTGTCCTGTGTGCTAGGGGGGTTACATGAGCTCTCTGTGAGTGTAGGCAGATGCTAGGGACCCTGTTGTAGACAGCTCTGGTGGGGGAGGACAGAATAAGCAAAGAAAAGATCTCAAGAAAATAACATCTTAGGCTAAAAGTATTCCAAGTGCCTGCACAAAGGAAATGTAAGGAATTTGTCAACAGTGACAGAGGACCTCGGTTACCTATATTTATATGCAAAAGTACTGAGGATGGTAAGTGTACAGTGAAGGGCTAAAGCCTGATCTGATGATGTCTGAAATCTGCGTTCTTTCCTAAGGAAAACTGAAAAGCAAAGAACTTTGAAGAACTGTGGTTGCCTGATGTTCATAATGACTTACAGTAAAAGGGAGCACATTTTTAATGTAACTGAAGTTTTCTTAACTAGTGCAATAAAAATGTTGCTGTAGAAAGGAAAGTGGAACTGTAGTTGTCATAATTAAGTGATTGAAGAGTCAAGTGAAAAATGAGACATCTGCTATGATGTTGCAGAGAGCTAATATGATGTCCCCATAGGGCATCACTGCAGAAAGATCAAAGATTTTTATTTTTTTCTTTTTTTAATTAAAAAAAAAGAAGTTACAAGTAATGGAGTCCAAATTCAGGGGCTGACTGAAGGTGACAGATTACCTCACAGTACTAGTGAGAGGTGATGGGTAGGACTTGAGTAGGCATGAGAAGGGCTTTGAAAATGAAGACAGTAGCAGTGTATGTTGTGACAGAGTGAGCAAGCACCTTTAACAGGATGGTTCGGAGAGTAAGATGTGATCAGAGCGACAGGCAGTGAAAATGACCCACATGGCAGCAGTGCTCTGAATGAGTCTCACCTGAGCGTGGCTGCATTTGCCAAGTGTGCAGTAGGTATGTTGCAGGTGATAAGAGGATTAAAGGTACATAACATCCTGGATCCATGTTGACAATGAATATGTGTTTATAAAAGTGGGGAAGCCTTTTCATGATGTCTGCTAAAAGGAAACTGGAGAGTGTTCACTGCTTGTTTCTGAATTAATTTATTGCATTACAGCATTGGATCCTGTTAGGAGACAAAATTAATATTGTTCTATTCCAGATAAAACCTTAAGCTAGCTTGCATGACACACAACTATGAGTATGCTATTGAATTTTGTTATGGTGCACTTTAACAGGAACCAAAGGAGATGAGTCAGTTTGTACAGTGTAAATACAAGAGCGCAGATGTAGCTGAGGCAGAGAGCTACTTTTCATCTACTTGAGAGAGTTTATTAATAGCTGGTGAAAGTTCTTAACAGATCCGACAGTGCTGTGTTATCAATTTAGAAAAGCTGTAAGCTGCTTGAAACTTTGGATGCATCAAACACGATGGCAAAACCTACCAGTGACTTCAGTGGTGGCAGAATTCTGCCATTCAACCATATCTGTTGTCTGAGGAACCAAGTATATAGCTGCAGGAAAAAGAATGTAATATGATTAGAGTAACAGAACATTTTAGAAAAAAAGTTTAAAAATTGAGACACAGGAACTCTGCAAATTCACATCTTTGGGGAAAGGTTGGTATCTGGACAGGCCAGATGAAAGAGAGTGTAGTATCTGTATTTAAGCATGTGCAGAAGAGACTGGCAGCTATGGCTAGAGCTCAGCAGCACTTGGAGATGCGTATCTACCACAGTATTTATCTTAGAATAACAAAAATTGATGTTATCCCTGGGTAAACTTACAGGTTTGCTAATGAGGGTGAGCAGTGGAATACAGAAAGAATTGTATGGTGATCACAGCTGGTTTCCTGTGCAGAGTAGAAATAGGACAAGATGAAGAGTGACCATTTCATTTTATCTTAGAAGGTAGCACTAAGGTAGTATGGATTTGTTAATTTGGCATTAAAGAACGCTATTTTAAAGTAATTTTTATCACAAAATTTAGCTGCGTATGAACACCAAAGACAATCTGCAATGTACGAGAGGATTGCTTATGACTGTACAAAATGAAGAGTAATTTCAGTGAAATGTTGAATGAAGAAAGATGAAGGGATGAAAAAAGATTGACATAAGGAAGGAATGTCTTCCTTCGATCTAGTAACCTAAGGATTTTCCTTGTGTTTTCTTGAAATTGTCTTCCTCTTTCCAGTAGAAATCTGAGGCATACTATTTCTATAATACCATTTCTTTCCAACCTTAACTATTCTATGATTGTATGATTCTACATCATCAGCTGTAGGCTGATACAGAAATCATGAGTCAGATCCAAAAAGTCACCAGCTGTAAAAACTCATCCCATTTCTTGTTGCCTTCTAATTACAGAGTTTAAAGGAAGGATATTTTGATCCTCAAAGCCAGTGTTTTACTTAAAACATGGTCTTGTGGTCGGTGCTCGGGTGGTCTCTGATTACCTCTTCTAATCCCGTGTGCTTCCTTCCACTTCCTTATCTTGCTCTTCTTCCCTGCAGCCTTTGCCTCTTACTCCTAAGCTATACTTTATCTGTATTTATCTTTGTTGCTTTCACTTTTTTCTGTTTCTTTTTATCATGCAAGATTTCTCCTCTGTTTATCTGGTAATATGCAACCTCTGCCAGGATTCTGGCTCACTCTTGTTGCATCAGTATTTTCCTCTCCCTTCATTTAATTGTGAATCCTGTTTTTTGCATATTCATCTCTTTTTCATATGTTGCTTGGTTTCCTTTGCTCTCTTCATTCTTTCCCTTTTATTGTTTCTAATCTTGACTCTCATAGTGACAGTCTTGTCAGATTTGGTAGCTAATGCTCCAGTTCCTCAATCAGATGGTTAAATGTGAATCTGAAATTTTCTTTTTTCTTTTATTTTTTAAAGGAGCTCCACATTGTCTTAAAGCCAGGGAATAGCCTACTATGGTAGCTCCTGTTCCTTCTCAAGATGTGAAAGCTAGACAGGAAATACAAATTCGACTGACTGTTAATTTGGTGGCCTGACTAAACACTTCAATTTAAGGATCTTGAGTTAGTGACTCCAACGTTCTCCCTTGCTCTGTTTCCTTCAATTAGCCCTTGTGTTCTTTCTTCGGCTACCTCTTCTACTGTTCTCTAGTACATACAGGCAGTGGCTGTCTCTCCTGAAGGCAGCCTGAGCTCTGTTATAGTGGAAATAGCAGCTTCATTTCACCCAAAAGCTTCAGAAAAAGGCTGTGGCATTTAACACAATATTAGAATCTTTAACATAAACCGAGTTTCAGGTTTGTTGCCAATGCATACATCAGCTACACTATTGCCTGAAAATCAGTGCTGCTGATTTCAGTTTTGCAAGAAGCTGTCTTGAAGCAAGTGCTTTTGGATCTATGCAGAGGAGTCTGAGACACTAGGGGAAAGCTAGAAAGATGCTCGGAGGCTCTAAGCTGGAGTGCTCTTAGAACATCTGGTTATAGCTGTAACAGTGACCATGTGATTGTCATGTCACATCACTAATGCTTAATTTTTCCTCAGGTAGCATTGTGCAAATGGTTGTGCACATCGTGCATGCTTTCTTTTAAATATCCTATGTCAGTCTATTTTAACATACTGAATTATCCATTTTGCTTTTAAAATTCAGTCTTAAATGTGTGCTTCTTACTATTGGCAGCTGTATGTGAAGCTTCTACCTTGAGGGCTGAGACTGTGCACTAATGCTTGAGGAAAGCTTGGCATTACTTCTTTTGTTGTGGGTTTGAAATAAGAATAATTTTCAAATAGAAATTTTTATAAATGAAAAATGAAGTGGAGGTTTGGGGTTTCTTCTCTTTTTTTTGGGTTGCAAATATACTTCTTTGAAGGCTGTTTTCAGAAATACAGAAAACCTCCAAATGAAGTCTCATTCCTTCCTGCAAAAACTGTTAATTTTTTGCATTTCAACAATCTGTGAGTGAAGAATCCTATAATCTTCCAAACTGTAGCTTGTGTATAAATTGAAGTTAACTTGACAGTTAAAGTTATGCTATTTACTAGTAATGATTGCATTAGTCACTATTTGAAAGCTGTCATGGAAAAGTACTGTTGAATCTTTTTTGGCAGCAAGAGTGGTGAAAATGCTACACAGATTAGTAGCTGGTTGAATGGTTAAGTCTGGAGGAGTCTGCATCTATATTAAGAAGCAGCAGCTGAAATAATTTTGTAAGTCTTCACCTATTTACTAGATAAGCACTTAATACTGCTGGCAGACAGAGACTATTCTATGACTTCTTATAGGGTTTCTTTTTTTCTCCCAGTGCAAATTAAGAAAGTGTGACCCTTAGGCTACATTTAAGAGGTTCTGCTTTTTCAGTCATGTCAGCTAAAGAATGAAGAAATTTCTACTCACAGCCAGTATAAATAAGTAAATTGGCTTGCGTGGGCCATACAAAAGCAAATTCATTTCAGTCTTGATAGATGCAAGTAAGTACATGTTTCTTGGGTCAATACTGTTAATGCTGATCTTTTCAGAAGTGTAGGAAATTCCAGATGGAGGGAGCCTGTAAGTTATTGCAAACAGCTCAGAGAAATCTGCTAAGGGTATAGCTGGACTCAAGGTACAGAGGCATATGGAATGGTATGGTTGGTAATCACCATAAGGTAGCATATGTTAAATGTTCTAAGTCAACAGTTTGTACCTATATAGAATACTCTCTGCAGTGCATTTGAACTGGTGTGACTTCAGCTAGTTATTACCCCTTCCTTCCCCAGCACATGGAGTCATGACAGTACTGTGTTTTTATTTTGTAAAAGCTAGTTATTCCCATTTTAAATGAGAATAAATAATCCAGTTTAAGGTGTTACCTATATTTTTATAATAAAACAAAAAATGAATTATGATTTGCTCTGAAAATGGTAGTAACTTTTGATAGTACCATAGATGAAATAAAGAAAATTTCTGGAGTTTGAGTGCTTTTCCTTGAAGAACAGAAATTTTCTGCCCAGAGAAGCAGTGGCTGCCCCATCCCTGGAAGATTTCAAGGCCAGGTCAGATGGAGCTTTGAGCAACCTGGTCTAGTGGAAGGTGTTCCTGCCCATGGCAGGAGGGTTGGAACTACATGATCCTTAAGGTTCCTTCCAACCCAAACCCGTCTGTGATTCTATGAAGAACAGCTTTCATGGAAGTTTATCAAAAAAGGTCTGTCAAAGAGGCTGTGAGATATGCTGCTTGTTATTCCTTTCAGAAACACAGTTTTTGCCTTTCTTAGTTTGGTCTGGGCTGATTTATCTGGTTTTGTGCTTCAAGACTTGGTTAGGACTTCTATTAAAAGGTACTGAGTACTTTGTGTCTGAGAGTATCTAGTAGACAGTTTGCCTCCTGTTCCATTAGACCATAGGAAATGTCAGTTTTAAATTACCAGTGACTGCAAGCATTGATGGCCTTCTGTATGCCATTGCATTGCAATAGGTTTAAAATCACTAATCTTTTTCTGAAGTAGCAATTTAAAAAAAAAACAGGTGTTTTTTTTTTGTGGGTTTATTTGTTGGGGTTTTTTTGTTGTTGTTTGATTGGGTTTTTTGTTGGTTTCATTTTTTACAAAGAGTTAGTATATTACTGGTTTTGGGTTTTTTGTGTTCTCCCCCATCTTGACTACGTTTCTGTGAATTGGTCTTGTATCATCTTGTATCATGGCGATATGCTGCTTTGGTCATCTCTCATTTCAATTTCAGAGAAATAGCCCCTAATACTCATAAATCTGCTAATAATTGTAGGAGTATTTAAAAACAGCTCTCACTAAATTTCTCCCATTTATGTATTATAATAATCTCATGAATGCTACCACTTAAAAAAAATCTCTTATGTGGAACTTGAAGGGAATCAACCAGAATCACCAGTCCTTTTGAAAAGATAATGCATGATGCAAAAGCTGCCTTTTTAAGTCACTCTTCCCTTTCTCATTTTGAAGTCAAGACACTAATGCTAAACATTCAGGCTTTCATTGGCAACAGTTCAAAGCGACGGTAAATGACTTTCACCCTGTTAGGTGGATGTTCTCCATTCATTCAAGATGTGTGTAACCTTTAGTTTCAAAGAGAAGGTGACCAGTTCAATATGAAAAATTAATCTTGTTTTTTATGCAGGTGGCTCTTCCCTAGTGCTATCAGTTTTGCATGCCATTCAGATTTAACATAGGAAGTCAGCATTATCACTTCTCTCTGTGCAAACATTATGCTAACCTGTTGGCTGAGCTTCCTTGGGCTTGCCAGGCAATCTGATAAAACAGTCCTTCCACTTATAGCTACAAATTGCAGGCTTTTCCTAACGATTTCAGTAAATCCTTCATCCATACTGGGTGGTGTTTGCAACCAACCATCACTTATAACATATGATCTTGGTGTTTGCAGAGTCAAGCAAACGTGTGCCATTCTAGGTTTTGAGTCTGTGGGGACATGGAATCGTGTCACATATTCCTTAGGGTGGTGCCATCAAGCCCAAAGTCACAAATTTTAAACTAGCTGTGTGGGTGCAATGCAGCCAAAAAGCAAAGACAAAAAGTAAAACTGTGTGGTTTGAAATTGAAGTTTTGGGTAGCTCCCCTTTGAAATGGATATATTTCAGTGGAGTGCTTGACTTTCTTGAACATTGTTTTTCCAACAAAAAAAATCATCATGTCAGAATTTCTTCACCCTACTGTGACATGAATTATTAATATGAAATGATAAACTTGCTGCTTTTAGTGAAATGGTACCTTCCTAATATGCTGTGAAATTTCAGTCTTATGTTTTAAAGCTGTTGAGCCTACTTACTTTTATACCGAAGTGTTTTGTCTTTGAAAAAATTGAGATTTCAATTTCGTAAAACAATTCAGAAACTTAATTTTCCTGTATTATAGAAATTACAAAGTGATGTTTCTGAACTTGGAGGAAATGCAGAATTTCCAAGAGGGACTTAAAAAACTGTTACAGTAATGTTTCAACTTTAATTTCCTTGAACTTCTTGTTGTTATTGAACTCTTTGATATCCCAGAAGCATCAGATGAAACAGTGGCTTTTTCTTGGTTTATGAATTAATGTTGTTTTTTATTCTCTTGAAATAATTATTTACTGCTGCTTAATTTAAGCCAACGTGTTTTCATGTTCCCTCCATGGCCAAGCATCAGTCATACAATTTAAATAATGAAGCCAGGCATTAAAGACACATCTTTTTAAAAGAGAGTCTTGTGAAGGATCCAAATAAAAAGGGCAGGGCCTTCTTGTTGTTAATTCTGTGATGCTTATAATAGAAATAATATTGAAATGTGTGATTAAAGTAATGGAAAGAATATTTGGCAATTACTCAAAAAAAAAAAAAGACTTGAGTTTTAAATTTTGTCAGTTGTCTTTTACTTAGTCTGATTCTTTTTTTCCTCAATTACAGATAAATCGGGCCGTTTACACTGCACAGAAATGGAGGTAAGAGAAGTATTTTGTGTTCTCTGCTAGTGCTGATTTAGCTCAGCTCTTTTTCATTAGCTTATAATGTAAATGTGGTACAATTACAGTGTGGAGTTACCATTGCGAAGTTGTACCACGAACTGTGTGTATGTTGCGCTTATGGCTTTCACTGGCAACTGCATAAATGTTGTGAAATAAATAGTGTTTATGGAATGACTTGGTGATTTTTGACAAGCCAAGAATTTGGAGGGAAGCAGAGAAAGCAAGTGGTCTCAGGGTTGTTAGTCCATCTAAAGACATCCCAATTTCACATACTTTTAACATTTTTTTTAATTTATCACCTGGCAATATTTTGGGGCCCGAGAAATACTATTGTATGTCTTGCTGGGGTAGCAATAGAAGTGCAGTAAAAAAATTCAGTTAAATCTTCTTGATTTGTATCTTGACCATTATTTGACTCTGTGTCTTTGATACTAAGCTATTTGACCCTGTATCTATGATACTAAGCTGTGACTAGTGTTGTGAGAATGTTCAAATTATCATTTTGCCAGCTTCATAGATTTAATCCAAGACTGAAAGGAAAACTAACTAGCACATCTTGTTGAACAAGATATAGAATCATAGTCTAATTTTTATTATCATACAGAGTGAATAATATAGTGTACTCCTTAAATAAACTTTTCCAGCAATAAATCCATTTTCTGTGTCCTTTCTAGGGCAGTCTTTTCTCACCGCCTTTGAACTTTCTTTGAAATGTAAAACTGAGTTTTTACTTCAACTGTTCCATCAGTACCTCAGGCTGAGCCTGGAGATGAGGCCAGTACATGCATCTTAATTGGTGCGTTGTCTGTTTTCTCATCAATAATATATACGAAGGTGAAAAACTGATGTTACTGAGTGGTTTATACGTAGATAAACTGTGCATTAAAATGGCTGGTTTAGAGACAAAATGAAAGGCTGGCTAATTCAGTTACAAACTACAGACTTTGGCAAGTATTAATAACAATAAAAAAAGGAAATGTCCTTTCTGCAGAATACAGTTAAGGAGTAACTCCTAACTGATATAAGCACAGAAAGTAGGCACATTTTGGTTGTTTGTGTGGTTCGGTTTAAGCAAATGCATCATGGTTTTGTTTCAGCATTTGTAAAATCTTACTTCATAAATCTAGTATCTTATTTACAAATGATAATCTTGTGTGTCATTTGCTTTGCATACTAAATATTGTTTACAATTTTGTTCTGTGTTCTTTAACAGAAGGTAATGAAAAGCCCTAACACTAAAAGTACAAATGATAATAAACCCCTGTTAAATTTTTTTTTTCAACAAAATATTATATACTTTTGGGAAATACATTTTGGGAAAGTGGCAGTGGTTTTGTTTCAGATGAGAATGTCTGGCGAGTGACAGTTGGATGTGTTGTATTTCAACTTCTATGGGAAAAGAGTTTCTAAATTTTGACCTTTGAAAAATATTTTTTGTTGATAGTTGGAAAAAAGGCAGCTTAGAGTTTCCCATGAGACGGAGGCTTCATTTTAAATTTCCTCTAATAAGCAGCACTGTGAGCATTAGCATATTGACTCCTCTCTTTATCTTTGTCATTTTGAAGGAGGCTGTGAAGAAGTCAGTAGCTTTTCCTCCTCCAAAATTCCTTTTGGGCTGCAGCATTAGGCTTAGAATTGCTGATGTTTGTGTTTTTCAGAAGTAGGAATTCAGCAGAGACATCATATCTCACTTTTTTTGATTCCTGTGGAAAAATATGGCCTGATTGGATGTATTAGAATATGTAGGAAGCTTCTTAAAATCGTAACTAATAACAGTTATGTTTCCAAAACACGTATGGTGTCCTGAATTGGTACACCATTTATTTCAGGCTAGCAGTATGAGTGATGTGTCAAGTTCAGAGTCCAGATGCCATAGCCATAATGGAAAGATGAAAGTAAGGAAGAAGGTGGCTTTATTTAATCTTCATCTGCCTACGTCTGTTAGGTACATTATGATAGTGCTCCTTGGTCATCTCAACTGAGGTGGTGAAGATTATATAAAGTATGCCAACCTCATTTGTAAATATTTAGTACTCATATAAAAAGTATTCTGTGAATGCCAAGTGATTCATATGTAGGAGGGTTTAATTGCCATGTATTTGAAAAGACCCACCTAACTGAGCACAGGCCTGTTGTGTGTGATTAATGTAGTTAACCAGTATCTATATGCTAATATAAAGATATATGCAACCTCTCATTTGTTTAAAAATCAGAAATTAATTAAATAGCCTGTCCCAAACAATGGTGAATAAATTGTTCAGCACCATTTCTACAATTGATTCATTTTGTGATTTGACATGAGCTGAATGTTTTGGGGAGACTGTGTGTTCTGTATGCAAATCGGATTCATGACCAATCAGTCAGATGAATTTCTAATCATTAAAAGTCTTAGCATACAGTGAAAATAGTACTTGTCTATGGAACTAAAATTGTTTTTCTTTACCTTTTCATCAGGAGCTTGAGATATTGACACTGTTCCAGATAATAATTTAAGGAAATAAATATATAGGTTATAAGGATAATGTGTTTGCTTTGGTACAAATAAGAATATATTTATTAGTTCATTTGTTAATGCAAACAAAACCAACCACTTCTTTCGTGCTGATGAAAACGAGAGCATGTATTTAATAGCAGAAAATATTAGGATTTCAAAAGAGGTGTCATAATTTTGCATTAAAAATAAAGCCACACCTACATTAAAATGTGTTGCCTGCTCAAAATTCAAACAGTATAAAATGGGTGTGTTTAGCATATACTAATATCTAGGAATCATTTTATTTTTATGCCTGTTGAGTGTAAACAAAAGTAACATTCTGATTGAGCAGTAATTGTTGCAGCAAACAATCCTTATCATGCACAGCAATAGTCACTTTGCTCTACTTCCTGAGCATTAACATTGCCATGACAAGGGGGAAGAAATATCACTGAACAGGGGACAGGCAAAAATGTTTCTGAGAATAATTTCTCTTACTAAAATATGACTGAATGTGACCTCTGTCAAAATAAGTTTTGATTATGCATTGAAAAAATAAGGTTCTGTGTGAATGCTTGGTTACAAATCTGCTAATTTTAGGGAAGCTTTTGATGCCTTATGCCATTAAGAGAATTAACAGTAACTCAGGATTGTCTTTTAGAAATCAAAGTAGAGTCATGCATCTTTTCTTGTGAGCCTTAAGTTGTGCTTAAGCATTAAGTGGCAGTTCTGATAAATGAAGTGCTCACCCCTTGCTGCTGGAATAATCTCACAGAAGTTGCACATCCAGCCTTTGAGGGACCTGTTATTTTAGATACCTGAAAGCCCATTATGCTTGTTCATTGTGGTGGTGGTTCTGTGACAGTCAGTCTGACCTCCTGATTTTCCTGAATTACTTCATAGTCACATCTTAACAGACACTTGATTAAATACTAAGCACACAAAAAAGTAGAATTTAGGTTTTGATCTTTTGTGTTTTGTAATGAGCTGCTTTTTCAAGGGGAGCTTTGTTTTTTGTAATTTGTGTAAGCATTTAGAGCACACTGAGACTAGGTTGGTCTTGGAGGAAAATGGATTTCTGCTGTTTACTTGCTATAAGCTTGGCACATCACCCTTTTTATTCAGCAATTTCATTAGGAATACACAGTGAATATTGGGCTGGAAAACTAATAATGTATTTGATTAAGCTGGTTTAGTGATAGTCAAATCCTGCCATCTGTCCAGAGTCTCTTAAGAGAATTCAGCTGTTCCTTGTAAAGGCTTTGTCATTTTGCAATGTAGTATGATGTGCCTTTAATAATCTACACGCCCTAGTCACATGGGATTTATGATGAAACCTTCATTCTAGAGATGCCACCCGTAAACCTTTCAATCAGCTGAAGAAGAGTTCAGTCCTTGGTCTTCTGACAGTTTCACATAATGGCTGGTGGAAAACTGGGTCTTGCAGTAACTTTGATCTCTTCAGGGAATATTTTGCCTGTGAAAAGTACAAATCACAGAAATAGCAGAGCATGGAGCATTAAATTGGATGGTGGTTGGTTTTTGGTGGGTTTTTTTAATTTGTTTTGTTATTTGGTTGGTTGTTTTTTTTTTAATATCTCAAAGCACAGAAATATTCCCTCAATAGTTTACCCTTTTTTTTTTTCCCCATGAGATTAAATGTGACTCTGGAAGGGATCTCAAGAGTGCTGGGAGAATAAGGTAATCTGTACAGGTCTTTAGTTTTTGCAGAACCCTTTCTATATAAACTCTATTAATTGTGCTTGCGAAGATACCCATCATACCAATCAATGACATACTATGGTATCTATGGTAGCTGACACACACACTGATTGGTATGATAGCTATTGTATCAGTTAGCTTTAGGGTGTTATTTTTTAATAGATAAGGACCAGTGGACATGCTTGTCTGTGTTCAGACCAAGAGAGTAACCTGATTGCTTATTCAAGCTGCAGGGAAAAATTGAGCTTTAAATGTTGTTTGCATGGCCACAGTTTTATAGCCCTTTGTATTACCCTTCTTTGTTGTTATATATAATAAAATACAATTGAGAGTATCAGTATAAAAAGAGAATGCCGTGTTTCTTACTCTTTTTTTTTCTTTTGCTTGTTTTCACAAATATTTAGCTACAAAATTTATAACTACATTTCTCATCTCCTATATCCCTCAGAGGCTTTTGAGTTTATGACTTTTTCTATTAAGTCCGCTAGTTATGAGTTTTCTGCTAGAGATGCTCTGTTCTCCTGTGTCTTTGCTAAGTATCAAATAGTTAATAGTAACAGCATAATCCAAACAAGGGTTATGCTTTCTGGTGATGAATGGAAACAGGATAATACTTCTTTGATTGTATGGAGGGAGGTCTTCGTTATTTGTTTGTGGATTTTGCCTAGGGCTATTCAGAAACTGAAGTAAAATACAGCCCCAGAATTCAGTAAGTTCAATTTCAGTGGTAAGCTTGACTTGGTAGTGTTGGCTTTTTGATCTACAGTTGACAAAACCCAATCCAAACCTTCCATTCTTGAATACTTCTATCTACTCAGAATGCCAACATCCACAATGTAAAAAGCATGCAGAAGGTTTGCAGGTAATGAGAATCAAATACCTAAAATGTAGGTAAAATGACAGGTGACAAGCACACACACAGAAGCAGAATCTCTGAAGATTTCCTGTTGTTTACAGTCATTCTTTCCCTGCAGCACTTCAATCTATATAACACTTGCAGCACTGCAGTTGGGGAGTACTGAACAGGTTCAGTGGGTGGTTTGATTTTTGAGAGAGCAAGGAGCACTTTGGTGAGCCTGTTAAGTATCTGTATACTATATTGCATTCATTTTGTACTAAGTTTTTCCTTCCAGATGTTCTACTTTTGATATCATAGTTATCACGCTGCAGGGCATGAGGAACTTCCTCTGACTGAAATGTGTATTAGTAGTGTTTTATGAAGAACAAACATTAATTTATTTTTTTTTTCTGTAAAATATTCTAGTCTTACTAGATTACCAAATCACCTTAAGAAAGGAAGTTACTCAACTAGATCTTGGTGTGTGTGTGTGTGTTCCTAATTATCTCTAATTTTTCTTTTTTTCTTAGCTGACTGGGTTTAGTAGCTCTCTGCCTCTAGCATAAAGGCCCATGAATATTCTAAGCAGTGTTATTTTAACTATAATATGCATTACTGGATGAGGCTGATTTTGACATAGCTTAGATGAGCCAATTGCTTGTTTATCAGCTTTGCTTTTGGTCAGTGGTCAAAGAAAACAGGAACTCGGGACAGCTAAACGCTTAATTTCACTTCAGCAGTTCAGTTACCATGGACTGGTTTCCCAATTTTATAATTCAAAAGCAACTGTTTTAAATGTAGCCATTAAGAAAATGAGGCAAGGATTGAAAGAAGAAACTAATATTAGTAAGTTTCTTTTCAAAATGTGAAGAGATCTAAAGTGAGAGAAATAGTTATTTATGAATGAGGTGAACCGAGAGTGCTCCCACCTACTTTGTTTCACGACACCTGTGCTCTTCTTTTCAGTGGTAACTTACATTAACATTGAGCCATTCTAATGTTCATGCTTTGAATGTGCTTAGAAATATTGATCTAGTTCACCTAAACCATTCTTGTATGAAGTAGTTCACATTTTAACATATCAATTCTTGTTAGCCACTTTACAGGTATAGAATCCCCATAAATTTTTATTCAGGAAAATATCGTTATTAAAGGCTTTTCCTTAATGAAGCTTTAGCTGACCCAATGCAGCCTTTAATTTCTCTTGCTGCCTTCTGCTGTCTTATCTCTGCTCAGAGCAAGAAGAGCTACTGTCCGCTGGTTGTGAACATGCAGAAGCTTCAGTTAGTGCAAGAGAGGTGAAATATGGTGTCCTCACACAGGATTTCCAAAGGTTACTCAGGGAAAATAGAATAAAGTTTAATTGGAATTTTAGTCAGATACGCATTTTCAGTAGGTTAGTAATAGGGCTGGTCATGACGGCCAGTTCAGAAATTCCCAGTAACACAGTAGTTTTGGGCATTCAAGAATCTTAAATCTTAGTCTAGCATACAGTGAGATCAGCAGAAAACAAACTGTTGAATATAGGTTTTTTTTAGGTTAGTTTCTAGGTTTTGGTTAATAAATACTCAGATACTTTTCTTTTTTCTTTGCAGTTCTGTGACTAAATGTTTTTCTTTATGTAGACACTAACATGTGGCTTTTTATCTGAATCACTTGACCTGAGAAGTTGAGATGTTAAACAAAGCAAGATTTGCAGTCAGGTCGTGAGAGTGTGCAGCACTGCGTGCTTTCTTTGGCAGAGGGGATACTGAATCGGTCTTGGGGTTCACTGAGGCAAAAAGGAGTTTTTGTTAGTTTGGTACTTTCTTTTGTTAAGCTAGACACACTGCAACTCAGGTCAGCTTTTGTTCTGAAGTGAACTTTTTAGCAACTGGTAAGTTTTTGTGCTCCCCATGACCTACCAGTGTGAACATTTTCATCTTAAACTGTTTAATTTTGTCTGCCACTTACATGTTTGTAATGTCAGTCATGAGACAGCAAAGCAGGCTCCAAGATCTCTCCCCAGTGGCATGAAGGAAGTACTCAAAAAGATGTTCGGTGCTGAACTCTTCAGTTATCACTGTTGGTGCATGCTGTAGCACATGAAGTAAAATACTTTTATTTAGCAGAAGGAAATTCAGAGAGGGTAAATTAAACACAGATAAAACAATGGGGTGACTGAATTCTAAATGTGTATTTCATCATGTCCCTTTCTTCTATTAACCAGTAGTAGTTATGCAGCACCTGTAATGCTTTTAGTACTTCACCTTCAGCAAGAAATGAAGGTTAAATAATTAACTAGGACAAGGCAAGCTGTTCACACTTAGTAGATTAACTCCTGCTTCATTTAAGAAAGTAGAGGTATTCTATTAAACTGACAGTTGTTCTCTTCCATGTATTTGTCCCTAAGCCTGAAACACCTTTGCTCAAGTCTCCTGTGACTGTTTCTCATGTGTGTGGCACCTTTACTTCCACGCCTCCCTCTCCTGTTTTCTCTCAAAATCATTTATAGCTCATTCATTAACTTCCTTTATTCTGTTTTTCCCTAACCAAAAAGTTAATCATCTGCTTTTGTGAGCGTGTTACTGCCTCTGCCCAATATTTGATGACTCTCAACATTACAGAGATGATTCTGCTCCAAGTGTGTTATTTTGCAGCTCTCTGGTTCTGCTCTTTTCTTCTTTCTGTTGGTCCTAGTAGATGTTGTGCTGCTACCTGAATTCATTATTTCCCTGCTGTGTATTTCTCACTGTATCTTTATCTTCCTCTGTTATCTGGACTAGTAATATTAATGTTATCTTTGACTCACACTCTTTCCTGTCCTCCAGATGCTTGCCAAATCCTTAATTGCCATCTGCTGAAAGTAACCCTGTCTTCTCTGTTGCCAAGATGTTAATTTAGGCTCTGTGGATTATTTTTTTTGTCGGGCTGTCTTGGCTAATGCAAACTGCCTGCCACCTACTCTTTTCTTGGCACTGATGTAAAATATTTCCTCAAAGGTTTTTGAAAGACTCTTGTCTGGCTACATCGTAGTTTCAGGGTTGCTATGTGTACATTTCACCTCTGGCCTGTGCATTCAAACTATCTTCTCCCTACTACTGTAGTCTGGATAGGCACTCATTGCACAGTAAACAAGGTGCTTCATCTGGTCTGTTCATTTAGTCTGTTCTTTTCATTCCTTGTGCTGTGTGTTCTGTTTGCTTTGGAGAAAAGTACTGAAAAATACTTCAGAGAACATAGATGAGAAAGATGTGCATGTATTCTAAACTGTATATTTCTAAGTCCTTTATCATTTGGTGGTTGTGAATCAGTGCTTTCCTTTGAATACTTTGTACTGTGTCGGATTTCATTTTTTTTTCTGAGCATATTGCTTGTGCTTGAATGTTTGAGTATTTCACTAATTCTCAGAGTGAAAACTGCATGCAATTGATAGGTCTTTCACAAATGTTTCATTTAGTTGGGCATGGAGAATATAAATACAGTTGAAACTGCATGAAAACAGTGAAGTAATTGTTGTCTCTGGTCTTTGGCCACCTTTTTGCCTTATAATTTTCCAAAGGGCTGCTCTTGTTCATAATCGTTTGTATTGGTTGCTATTGTAGTGTGCTTTAAACCTACAACTAGTAAGGCATACAGAGAATAGTTCTTTCCCCTTCCCTTCTTCTTTGCTCTGTATGCAAACAGAAATAATATTAGTAATGAACTCTATGATCCAGGATGTGTTCATAACCTCAAGTATTACTTTTTCATAATGCTTTTAGCTGCCATCGTCCAACTTACTGTATTTGAGGACTTCTGCTATGACTTCATTTAATAAACAAGCTTTTAATTGTAATCTGGTTTTCTTCAAAATTTTACCTTTACTTTTGTCAGCTTTTTGTTCAGATCTGGTAGACTGCTAATTCTGAACCTGGTTTTATTCAGGGTCTGGTGCTCTTATTGCACAGTTTAAAGACATTTAAAGGATGTTGGTCTCTTACAGAGGGAAAGTGTACACTTGAAAGTTAAGGTCTTTTTAATCCCTGGACTCCCAACTTTCTGGAGTGTATCTCCTTGCAAGTCTCAGGTACTCCAGTTGATTTCTGTGTCTTGTTATGCTAGTTATATATGCAAATATAGTAGCAGACTTTACAGTTTAAAACCTAGACCAGCAGAAATGAGGTGTGTAATGAACTTGAGGTTCTGTGAGTTGCCTGGTGACTTAATTATATGGACATTAAAGTAGGCAAGATGAGTGTTTGCTGGGAGAAAATAAATGCTGTTCTCATTTTGAAGAAAGAAAAAATAAGTTTGAAGACATGAGGCAAGTTGCCCAATATGACATTGGGCCTGCGTGGCTGAGCCAGTATAGAATCTGGATTATTTAAGGCTTAACCACAAACCCCAAAATTTTTCTTCAGTTTTTAAATACAACCTGAATTAACAAACTCATTACTTTATTAGCAAGAAAATCCTAATTCACTTGGAAGACATTTCATTAATATGCTAGGAATTTACTTTAAGGCTAGGCTACCCCTCTTTTTCCTGTGTAGATTTCTTAAATAATTTAAAATTCTATAGAATTAGTAACTCTTTCTCTTTCAAAATAAATCTCTTATCTTTCAGGGTTATATATGTAGATGTTGCAGTGCTAGTACAAAAGCAGACTTTACTTTCTATTTTTCACTTGTTAGCAGTAGATAGACTGAGCTTTGTTCCTACACAGGAGAAAACCCTAAATTTCTTGCATACATTTTAGATGGAGAAAACATTTCAAAACTGATATAAAGAGTTTTGGGGGAAAAAATGAATAGAAAAAAGCAAACCTGGGGGGATTTGAACTAGGAGTTGTATCGAGGTATGAGAAAAGGAAGACTATTCCAGTAATAAGGGAAAGAAGCATCAAAACCTAATACAGAATAAGGAAACCTTTCTTTTCTGCAGCACTTCTAAAGGCAGCGAAACAAATGAGGTGTACAGTCATTAAAATGGGGGTGAAATAATGTTTAGCTTAACAGAAATCTGTTAGAAGCGAGGAAGCTAGTGATCCTAAAAATAGAATTTCATTTCATAAAATCTGATTCAGGAGACTGATATCATTTTTCAGCAGATGTATCATGAAAAAGACACAATAATTAAAACAGCCCGAACGTCACTGTGGATTTACAGCTCTACACAGTGTTTCAGTATTCTTTTGGCATTTCAAATGTCATCTTGAAACAAAAAGTGTCAAATTAATGAGATTCCAAGCACTTCCCTGTCCGTGGCTCATCCTTCTGTTTTTGAAGAAGGCGGCTTTTGTATGTATGAGGGTCTTGGTTCTTCAGTCTTATATCTGTGTGAGTATCTGGATAGATGGATTTTACTAGACAGTTGCTCTGTAGTAGGTACACATACACATTGTCTTGCATTTCCTGTCTTGACATAGAAACTTGATCTTTACGGATTAATGGATGATTACATTTGTACTTTTGTTCTGTATAACTAAAAGATATAGTTCACTGAAGGTGGCTGAATTTGTGTGGCACTGGGGTTTTTATAAAGTGAGAAACAGTTTTCAAAATTTTTCTGAATATAAGACAGAAAAGTGTTGATTGCTGTGCTTTTTCCATGTCTAATGGCTACAGCAACAAAGAGCATCAGCTGCTTCAGGCTTCATGACAGTTATAATCTCTGTGGCTTTGATACAGTGAAACTGAGAATTGTTAGACTTCAAAATAAAAAGCTCTTCTAATATCAGTTGCACAGAAACTACAAAACAGTTCTAATATCAGTTGCACAGAAACTACAAAAGAGTATTGTTTTCCTGAAAAAAAGTGGTTTTACAGTCCCAATCCCATATCCAGAGCAACTATATGTGTAATTACACTTACACTGATGCATAAATCTGAATGACAAATGATACTTTGTTTCTTGGGGATATAACCGTGTTCATTCAGGACATGTATTATTGTGCATCACTGACTGGCACACTTGCAACCAGAGATTCTTAAGTGCTTCTCCAGGCTGCCCTGTCATGGCTGCCTGTGATGTGCAGAAAATCTTGTTAAGAGCATGTCCACCCCTATGAATCACCCAGCACATCAGGAACTGTATATTATGGACATGTTCTTTTCTGAATTTTCTTTTTTATGATTCATTCTGTTGGAATGATCTTGACTCACTTCTACTACTCTTGCATCCTTTTCTCCCTTGGAATAGTTATTTTCTAATTACTTTGCCTGTCACTTCTTAGCGCTAGACCTCTTTACTTCCTCAGTGAATGAAAATGCCAGCTTGTCCTTTTTTTCCTACTTTCCTGTAAATTGCTAGCAAACAGTAATCTACCTTCTGAAAACAGTCCCCTCAATGCATACTTCGTGTCATCCACCCGCGCTCTGAGTACCTCTGCTGCGCTGGAGAGATCTAGTAACTAAGCATAGAGTTCTCCATGGTTTAAGACCCACAGGCAGGAGGAGGAAAGCCCACATCTGCAGAATCCCTCCTTGTAAGGGTGATGGGTAGCTTTTTAGACCATGTTGGCCCTATTGGTGTTCTAGACTAATTCCACTGTTGTCCCAGGCTTGACCCACTGTCTGAGCAAAAGAAATAGATTTGAATGGGTACAGCAAATGGTTGTCCTCAGCCACAAATTCTGCTAAATTCTGACTGCCCTAAGCCTAGTAGCTGCTGGCACTGCATTCTCCAGTAACACCTACAGCGAGTCAGGATCTTGAATGTGCAGTTGACTCTTAATGGATGCTGTGTCCCTCTTGATACCTTCTGTCTATTGTATGTTCTTGGCATTTGACCTACATGACTCCTGCTGCGTGGTACTGCGTCTGCTTGACACTGAGTGGAGAAATAATTCATACTGCTGCAGTCTATTTTAGGGATGTAATTACTACAAAAAGTCTTTGATTTCCTCAGCTTCTTCAATTGCAGTGACTGATTTAAAATGTCTTCCAGGATTTCTAAGGTCAAGAAAAACAAGCATTGTCCTTTTCCAGCTTGTGGGGAACACTGTTGGGTCATAAGATACTAAATAACCTGATTCCTTTATCATGAGACACTGAACAATATAATATCCTATTGAATGTGTACCTTTGGCAACATATTTACTGGTGTTGTCTTTCTATGCAGTTGGTCTTCCTGTTAACCACAGTGTTATTTATGAGGAGACATTGAACATCCTGTGCCAACTGTTCCTCTACAGACAATTTGCTTGTGTTTTCCTTCTGGATGTACAAGGTTACAAGCTTTATTACTTGCTCTGAATGTGAAAAATTGTCTTTAGTATTTACAGGTCTAAGCCCTTCATATTCTCTCAAGTTTGTTTCCACTGTGCAGTAACTGTGGGGTTACGCAAATGTGGCCATTCCTACTGAAATCCTTTTGACATGGCTAACACGCTGTGCCAAGACTGATTTATATTGGCTGAGGTTGTGCTGGCTTTATCAACTTTATTTCGTCAGTTTTAGCTGCATTAGAGTTGCTGTTGGGCAGGTTTCCAGCACTGACTTGTTCAGCATGGCCACCAGGAGCTCTGTAACTTCATTAAGCAGTGTGGCATTACTGAAAACTCTGACAATAGTGCTGTTTGCTAAAGACTGTGCTGGACTCTGGATTCTAGCATATATGAAGATATCTGCAATCTGTTCTCTAATGACTGTAAATGCCTAAGACAAGGCTTGAAACTGGCCAAAGTTACAACATTGTTGAATGGTAGAATAATACAGTTAGATTGGCCTTTGAAAGGACCTCTGGTCATCTGGGATTGATAAGGACCTTGTCATGTCAAGTTTTGAATTCATCCAAGGTTGGAGATTCCACAACCCCTCTGGGAAATCTACTTCTCTGATTCAGTACCCTTGTTGTGAAGAGCACAGAGAGCTACTCAAACACAGAAAAAGAAACTTTTAGTAATAGCTGTAGTTACTTAAAAATGTAATGCACAGGTATGGGTACATTCTTTCTGTCTTGTCTTTAATCTACTAGCACTTATTTTGAATTGCAGGTTGAGAAATATTGAGGGCATGGAGGTTAGTGCTTAGAGCAGAGCATTGATGTGGCAGGACAACTTGAAAGGCAAAGGCATGAGCTCCTTCTCGGAGTGCTGTTAAAGCTAGAAACAGACTTTACAAACTCTAGTAACCTTCTGTACCGAAACTTTGGGTTACAGATCTTGAGGAACTTGGATCACTGGTAATAACCCTCTTGTTCTTAGTTTCTCCACATAACCTTGTGTTTGTATGCTTGAAAAATGGCTGATGTGCTTTTCATTCCAGTGATTTCACATCAGTCTTCAAAAAGTGATTATTTAAAATTTGCATATAATTTTAAATGGGTCTTTTATATATAAAAAGCTCATATTTTATCATGCATAGCAAACAAACGCATGCATGTGTCTGTATGTGTATTTATATTTATTATTGTCATGGTGAAATAGCAGGCAAAAAGAAATGGTGGGTATTGGTGCTTCCTGTTAGCAGTGGAGTTGTACTGTTTAGTTTGCACTCCTGTAAAGCAACATCAGGAATTTTTGTGTGTTGCACAAGTAAAAAATAGTGAGGTTTGGTAACTTTTTGCTAAGCTACAGTAAGCAGGTATGTGCTCATTCTACATATGTAAATATCTGGGGGGAAAAACCAAACAATTCCCCTTTAACTGAAATCAGAATCTCAAGAGTCACAGAGCCTTGTGACTGATCACAAGTTTTAGATGAGACTTCAAATCACTGAATCTAATGTTACGTAAAGTTTGTCATTTCTGAAGGAGTTGTATGGATTGTGATGCTTAAAATACCCAACATGTTTTACTATAATGTAGCTAGTTTCAAATTTAATTGAATGATCTTAAAAAGGCGGTTAGGTATTTTGTATAACATTATTTCACCCCCATTGTCATTAGACAGTTGGATATATTTTGTTTTCTGGTTTAGATTGTATCACTGTTTACTTGCAGTAAAGCTGGTGATTAAATGTTTTCTAGACGTATGAAACTGGACAGTTTCTACATAAACTAAGAGCTCTTTGTGTATCCTGGATTTTTCTGACTTTGTTGTATGCATCCATGTGGATGTCTCAAATTTAGATACATGTTTGACAGTAATTATTTGTGTAGACTTTGCACACCTGAGGCTATTTTATGTTTCTTATAGCAGGGCAGCTGCTCAACAACAAGCAGCATGTTATAAAACATTTACTCATATATGTGTCCATATATGTTTTATATGTTTTATATGTGTCCATTCAGTTTTAAAATGTTAAAGCTTCAAGATAAGCAAAGATTTTCCCAGATGTTAGTAATGTTTTCTTGGCTGTTCATTTTGTTAAACCAGCCTAAACATATGCTGTGTGGAGCACTTTAGTGATTTATTTGCTCATGTTGCTGTAATTAAATAATTTATATAAAAAAAAAAAGACCAGATCCACATGTGTAAATCAATCCTTTTTATTGCTCTTTGAATGCTCTGAGTCAGGGCTATTTTTCCTGTGTATTTATTTGTCTGCATTAGCCTCAACAAGTATTTGATAGAAAGTTCAGTTATTTTCCAGGTTGAGAGAGGAGAGAGAGTCTGATGCATGGGAGTCCTGAAATGTTTTAATGGCTTGGAACACCCACACTGACCTTGCATATGGAGATGAGGTGTCAGAGACGGTGCAGGAAGGTTTCAGGGAGGAGGCAGAGGTGCTGCCCTGGCCACCCAAACTACTGCTGACTCACAGAGTGTCACTGGAGCGTAGGATCATCAGACGGATAGAAGGAATGAACCGTCATGTTGGCTAAAACAGTTTAGTTTATTTTAAAGAGTCAGAGACCTATATGAAGGACAGAGTATGAATGGGATGAAGATACAACTACTGCAGCACCATGTGTGCGCTGGGTAGGCTCGTGCTATCCAAAATGATTCTGCTAGTACAGAAGTCACAGTAACATGATACCAAAGACTGATTTGCAGGTGGGAAAGTGGCATGCATGTTTGTTTTCAATAATTCCTGCAATAGTTGTTTGCATCCTCTCTTTTAAAAGAAGGTCTTGTTTATGTGTTACTGTTGATGGATCTAATTGGTATTAGTTTCGTAAGCAGTGTTGGCTTAAACAGGCTATTGTTCTCTCACACAAAACCATCAATGACTTTATTACAAGTATTTTCCAGGAGATTCCCAAATATAATAGACTTCATTTAATTAAAACATGAACAACATGGATTTGTTAGTAGGTCTCATGATCAGTTACAAAACACATGATTGCCAGATCTTCTTCATGCAGGAGGATGAAGTTTTTCTCTTCCTGAAGAACATGATGACTATTGTGTCTCATAGGTCAGGGAAACTCAAGATAAACACAGAGTTCAGTGCCGCTCTCTCACAAGCTAACTTTCAAAGTCCATACGTATTTCGGTATCTTAGATGATGTCTAGACATTGGATTGTTCTTGATCTTGACTTCAGAAACCTGATTTTTCAGTAACACTTTATTTTCTGATAGTTGTCACACACTGGTTAGGAGAAAAATACACACTTTATTTCCTGGTACTGAAGCACATCTTTCTGTGCTAGGGCCCTATGCATACATACCCATGGTAGGGTGGGCTGCCCATGCCCAAGGTCAGCTCTGCTGTGATTCAGTGTAGTTTTGGGTATGAAAACAGCTATGCCAGCGCTGTGAAGAGCCATGAGAAGCCTTCTTGTAGGCATTCCTCCTTTTTCCTCAGGAGCAACATTTAATCTGAACCTTTGGTTTTGTCTCTTGAGCTATGCTGCAGCTCTTCCTGTGCCCAGCCATATCACTTGCTGGACCTGACCCACTGGCTTGCCTCCCTGACCAAGCATCAGACCTGGTGATCGTGGACTATGGCTGACCCTGGTTTCTGTCACCAGACCTGCTCTGCTTTTCCTGTTTGGGTACCTGGGGCTGCGTCCCTGGTCAGTGAGGGCACTGCCCTTGCCTCTGTTGTGGTCACCCTCAGCTCCTGACTCGCGTTCCCTTGTGGAGGTGGCTGACCCTGCTGCTTCCTCACATGGTTTTCTTTGCTCATTCAAAACCAGGGAAGCATGTTTCCTTTCTCTGATCACAGCATGAAAAAACCCACAGTGCAGAAAATACAGACACGTGTAGATGCTGAACCCTGTAGGTGGAGATACACACTTTTCTCTCTCTGCAGCAGCCAACGCATGCGAGGACAGGTTTGCAGAATGTGGAACACAAGGATTTTTTTAAGGAAAAGTTATGAATGATCTGGAAAAGTCATAGCTTTGTTGCCTTATCAGACTTAAGAGTACTGTAGTGGAATAGCAAAGTAAATACCGAGGAGTTGTCCTGTGTTTATCCCCATGCATTACTGTGCCCAACTGCTGACAGGACTTGACATGCCCCAGTGTCTGAGAAACTGAGTCCAGGTTTGTTGCAGTATTTTAAGTCTGCATCCTCTCCCCAGCCAGCGGACATGCCATGATCACATGGGCAACAGCTGTGGAAGAGCTGCCAACCAACCAGTGAGGTGGCTGTGGCCTATCCATTTTTCTACCCTTGATGTCTGTTTTATGTAGCCATTGTGGACAAGTCACAGTAAAATTCTAGATTATTTCTGGGATCATTGTACCTGCTCACTTGAGAAATTCCTCTGTGGAAAGCCAAACATCTCAATAGCTTCATAGCAAATTATATTTGGAAATAAATGTTCTCACTGAACTTCTGAGAAGAGAAATTATGATGTCTACTTATTTTACGAGTCAGGAAAGAGCAGGCTTAAACTCTCAGGCCAACAGAAAATGATACAGTAAATCCTAAAGCTGATATAATGAATGTGGCCCTCACGTTAACATCATCACACAGTACTGCAAAAAGTTTTAAAGCAAACCAATACATCTTGTGTGTCCTCTGTCTCTGGATAGAGGGTAGTACATGCAGAGAGGAAACTTTACTTACAGTAAACAGGAACAGTAAAAGCCTGGCCTTTTTAAGGATACATAACAAAGTCAGTCCTATGTCTTTTGTCCTTTATTCTCTTGCATCATCTAAACTAAGTGTTGTTTTCAAGGAACATCACTTTTGTAACATCCATAGCATTGAAGTATTAATCAAAACCAGCCCTACCTTCATACCAAAGTTAATTTTGGACTCCGCAGAATGCAGAAAATTGTCCTTTCATTTTCATTGCTCTCCAAAGAAATAATGACATATTTCATGTACCTGGGAAACTCTTAGGTTAGAAGTCTTTATTAGGTAGATTTGCTTATGCTATTGCAAACTGGCAAAGGAATGGGAAACTTAAAAAAATCTTCCTTTTCTGAATTAGTAAGACAATATTTCACAAAAGCTCAGCAGAGAAATGTTATCTAGGCTGTGTCTCCTCTATGAATGAAAGAATCATGTGTGTTAAAGGAAGAGTCTGTTATTTACTGAACTGGTTATGTCTAACAAATCTTACAATGTAAGCATCCCATTGTCATGTGATGCCACGCTTTTCACATCTTTCTGCCATTCTGGTCCTCTAATTAGGTACTGCTAATGCTTTTAATTTCATTAAAAGTATGAACAGAAAATATCCATATATTGCATGAAAAAAAAAATCTACTGGACTGAAGTATCTGTTGTTTGGCTGCACACTAGCTGAGGCTGTGAACCAGGGGGAGTGGCTAGAGTATGAGCTGGTGTTTAGACATTTTGTTGGTAGCTGTGTTGCAAGAGGACCGCTCTGTTCAGCATGACTGGGTAATTTCCTAAGTGCCGCGGAGAGGGCAGAAGTTCCCTAACAAATGAGTTGTAGATGTGATTCTTCCACCTTGAGCTGACTGATGTATTTGGGCTGCCTTCAAGGCTTAATGGAGCAGAGGTTACATTCAAAGACAGTGTGGGCTAGATGTTCTACTTGTTACTGAAACTGATAGGAAAAGGGGGAATGGCTTTAAACTTAAAGGGGGTAGAATTAGATTAGGTATTAGGAAGAAGTTTTTTACTGTGAAAGTGGTGAGGCACTGGAACAAGTTGCCCAGAGAAGCTGTGGCTGACTATCCCCAGCAGTGTTCAAGGCGAGGTTGTATGGGGCTCTGAGCAACCTGATTTAGTGGCAGGTGTCCCTGCCCATAGCAGGGGCTGGAACTGGATGATCTTTGGGGTCCTTTCCAACTTAAACCATTCCATCATTCTATGAAAACTGGATGTAGACTCCTACGTACTACTCCGATGCAGGGTGTGATTGTTGAGTCAAACTTATTATGATTATGAGAGAGGATACTCAAGGTGTTTGGACTCAAAAAAGGGAATCAGGGAACACCTGATTTTTATTTTTCTAACAAAATGCATTTTATTTTTTTTTTGTCAAAGTGATGACTTTCTGTGACTTTGCTGTTGCAACAGTTCTCTAATATGAGCAAGAAAAAATGTGAGGAGTTGACTCACAATTTCATTATTAAGTGGTATTATTTCACTGCTACATAATGTTGGTGGGCTACTGTATGAACATTAGTTGTGAAGCAGTATCTTTATACAAACTTCATAGATCATGTAAATGTACTTTCCAGAGGAAGATTAGGCAGAAGTCACATTGCAACAGAAGTACTTAATATGTGCCAACCTAACTAATGACATATGATAAGTCAAAAATTGTCATACCGTGATCACTGGTTGAAGCTTCTTTGGTTAGCAGCAGAATGTGAAACTAAGTAATCTCACAAGAGTGCAGATCTTATATCAAATTCTGTCAGACAGATAAACTTCTAGAAGATTAATGCCATGCTATAAATACATTTCATCTGCAGAATGCTGAAAATATTTTTGAGGATACTGCTGTCTCATCAGAAGACGACAAACATTTTATTTCTCAGGTCTCATGACATCTTGCATACTCACTTTGATGATTATAGCTGCCTGAAGCTGTATTAAGCACAGTATCGTAAACTTGTAGGTAGAAGGGACTTTTAGAAATCTTGTATGATAATATAGAAGCAGAAAAAAGTCTTAAGTTATGCCATCACCTTTCACTCACTAGATGGTTTCTTCTTAGAAAAGTAGTTGATTTGCTTGTTTATTTCTGTGCTACTCATTGTTGTTGCTGTCCTTACCAGGAAAGAAGATTAATGCTCATATGGGGGCGGAGGGTGTGGGGGAAACGTGTGTGATGTGTGAGAACTAGGAAGACACGTGAATCCTTATCTTTTGCTTTCTAGGTGGTGCCTTTCATGCCTTTGGGTTAATGTAACACAATAAATCTCTTACCTGTGCTGTAAATATTCTATCCTCTTGATGGTATTTCCTGATTCTTTAAATCCTTTGGGGTTAAAGGGCTGCCTGATCTATGTCTGAGGAAAAAAGCAAACTAGTACAGGAGAGATTTAATGTACAAACTGTTTTTTGAATGCTTGATGATTTTTGAAGAATAGTGCATTTCTTTTTTTTCTCTTTGTACTCTGCTTTTATTTTGAATGCTACAGTAAGGAAATTCCTTGCAAGTCTGTAAATTTACTGCGTTAAAGTACTGATTAGAAGACATTAAGCTTTCTTTTTGAAATGTAGTGTGTTTTGCCTTGGTTAGTTAGATACCAGGAAAGTATTGTAATGATACTTGCTAGTAATACTGCCCTTTTGGGATAGGATTTGACTGGTGTTAAAAATAGCTTACTGTTTGTAGGACCAACATTATTGACAGTGGAATAGTGTGAGGTTTTTTTTTTTCTTCTATTTAATTTTCCTCCTTAGTGCTTACATTTGTGTAAAATGCATATAGAGCCTTTATATCCTAAGCAACCCTAGAAAATCTGCAGCTGTTAAAAAATGGCAGTTATATAATTATTATTGTGGGGATAATAAATCCGAAATGAAGCAAAGCAGTAGTATAAAATGCAAGCATTTGAAATTGGGTCAAGCTTTAGAAAACCTTTTTTTTTTTCTGTAGGAATTAATGAGTTTGAATTCTTCTGAAAGCCCCAGGCCTTTTGGAATACCTGGGGTTTGAGTTATAGTTTTTATTTACCTGAACTTTAAAAGCTAAAAAATATCCACTTTAAAATTAACAAGCAAAATTCCTTAAACTCTGTTGCACATCTCAGGAATTGGGACTGTAGAGAACAGGCTAAATTGCATTAGTCTTTTGATGAAATCATGAGAACTAGTATTTCAAGTGCAGTTGAAAAGATGTCTCAAAACAGAACAGGTTTTGGTGCAAATATGACTAGATAGTTCTTCATAACTGCTTTGCTACAGACCCCATCAGTTGTCTTAAAACAAGACTTGTGTATTTTAAGGTTTTCCCTTTGTTTTCATTAAAATGTTTTCAAGAGTTTCTCAAAGGTTTTCAAGAGTCAAAAGTTTTTTCATCGGACTCCCAAGGAACACTTAGAACCTACATTGTATTACTACATTCATCTGATAAAATATGCTGTACCATATTACTGTAAGTAAACATAATATTTACATAAGTTAGAAAAAAATGGGAGAAGATGTAGGCTTTTTACACGACAAAAATCGGAATCAAGAACACCAAAGTAACAGGTGTCCTTGAATGAGAGCTGTCTGGAGAGTTGTATCTTTGTAATGAAGCCTCCCACTGGGCAGGGTGAAAGTCAAGTTATTTTTTGTGAACCCCTTCTGGATACAAGCCATGAATCGAACCTTTATATGGCAAAGTCAGAATGCATGGGCATCGTTTCTGCTTTCAACAGGGCTTAGCTGTCGTCTGAGTGATTTTTTTTCTTCTTCCCTATGTATCTCCTGTTTCACTTTATGTCATCGTCTCTTTTTCTCACACTGCAATTCAGTAAAGACCCTGGCTCAGTCTTCTCAAGGGCCACCTTTCAGATGTTGGCAGGCTGCGCTTAGCTTCCCCAGATTTTTCTCTTTTCCAGCCTTGAAGTAGCCTAGGTCCATCTGTCTCTTCTCCAATGGCAAATGCTCCAGCACCCAACCATCTATGATAAAGGAAATAAAGGCAGCCTCGTCCAGGAGTTATTTTCCTTGCTTTTTTAATTCTTTGGGTTTATGATTTAGAAAAAAAAAAAACCACAACAAAAAATTATATTTTAAAAGACTGTAAAATAACACGAAGGACCAATTAGGTCAGAGGAGAGGATAGAAGCGGAAGGAAGGAACACCTCCAGAACTGTCTGAAGTTGAGCAGAAAGGAAGCTCAGCCTATTCACTGCCAAAGCCTGGTCTGGGGATCTCACTGCTTGGAAATGTAGCATTGTGAAGTTATAAGAACCTTATTGTGATAAGGATATAGGGTATATTGGTTGATGAGAAAATGAACGTGAGCCAGCAGTGTGCGCTTGCAGCCCAGAAAGCCAACCGTATCCTGGGCTGCATCAAAAGGAGCGTGACCAGCAGGTCGAAGGAGATAATCCTGCCCCTTTACTCTGCTCTTGTGAGACCTCACTTGGAGTATTGTGTGCAGTTCTGGTGTCCTCAACTTAAAAAGGACATGGAACTGTTGGAACAAGTCCAGAGGAGGGCCACAAGGATGATCAGGGGACTGGAGCACCTCCCATATGAAGATAGGCTGAGAAAGTTGGGGCTGTTCAGCCTGGAGAAAAGGCTGTGTGGAGACCTCATAGCAGCCTTCCAGTATCTGAAGGGGGCCTATAGGGATGCTGGGGAAGGGCTCTTCATTAGGGGCTGCAGTGATAGGACAAGGGGTAGTGGGTTAAAACTTAAACAGGGGAAGTTCAGATTGGATATAAGGAGGAAATTCTTTCCTGTGTAGGGTGGTGCGGCACTGGAATAGGTTGCCCAGGGAGGTTGTAAATGCTCCATCCCTGGCGGTGTTCAAGGCCAGGTTGGACGAAGCCTTAGGTGATATATTTTAGAGCGAGGTGTCCCTGCTCATGGCAGGGGGGTTGGAACTTGATGATCTTAAGGTCCTTTGCAACCCTAACTATTCTATGATTCTATTTTGGTGACTAAAACTGAAATCTTAATGAGAGGGGTTTTAAGCTTTTGGACTATGTTGTAAAATGGGCTCTCCTGTATTATCTGTTTACTTGTTTGCTTGACTCTTGAATCCATGGTAAGCACTCATATATTTTTTTTTCCTGGAAACTTTCTTGGATTGCTTTGTCAAGGCTTTGTTTAGATGAGTTTTGAGAATAAGTGGAGACACATAAGGTACATCAATAGTTTTAAATTAGTGCTTGTGGAAACAGTAGGTCATGTTGGGGAAGCAGTCTGTCGGTGAAAGAAACATATTCTGCAGGAAGGTCTGTGTGCTTTTAAAACAAGAGATCTTTATCATTCATTTTACTGGCAGCTACTCTGATATTCTGTTCATCCTTTGTTTTGAATTCTTTAAACTGATAATGTTAAAGGTGCTCTTGGGATTTACTAGGTTTTAGTACAGAGGCAAAATGGAAAAGGTACTTGCTGTAACAAAATTGCTTCTTTCTGTGAACAGAAAAAATCTTGGTGTTTGTTAGAAGTTAACCAAACTTTTACCCAATCCCTTGTTGTTTTGAAAGCAAGGAGGGGGGGGGGTGTGTGTGCGGAAATAAGGTGTGTGACACTTAAGGCAACTTTCTTCCTGCTTGTAAGAAAGGCGCTTTGTGCTCTTCTCCTTTCTGCCCTTGCATGCACAGAGAAAAATTCCTGGTTATGCTGCTAGTCAGCATGTTTACTAATAAACTTTCTGATGAAAAGGCATGAGGAAATCCTCTTTGGTGCTATCTATTATGTATACTTATAATGTTAGTGTTCAGGTGATATTCTTTATTAGGGAAAATATTTCATAAGTTTCCAAAATAATTTTCTTCTACTATCATATCATCCACTATAATCTCACAAAAATCTGCAAAATTATATTGCAAATAGAAAATCAAATAAGATATAGTAATCGCCCTAGACCTTCAAGTAAGTGCTGGCAAAAATGTTTGAAATTATGTTGGAATGGAATCCTGCAGAATATTTTGGCTTGAATAGGTACACAGTAAAAGCATGTGCAAAACCAAGCCATTCTGTTATGGCAAATATATCTCAACTCAGCTTGCTGGTGTTGCTTGTCTTTCTCCTCACATATCTTTGAAGAGGTGTGGAAGTTCATATGTTCATCCATGATCATAGAATCATAGAGTCACAGAATAGTTAGGGTTGGACAGGACCTTAAGATCATATAGTTCCAACCCTCTGCCCTGGGTAGGGACACCTCCCACTAAACCATGCCACCCAAGGCTCTGCCCAGCCTGGCCCTGAACACTGCCAGGGATGGAGCATTCACAACCTCCCTGGGCAACCCATTCCAGTGCCTCACCACCCTAACAGGAAAGAATTTCCTCCTTATATGCAATCTAAACTTCCCCTGTTTAAGTTTGAACCCATTACCCCTTGTCCTATCGCTACAGTCCCTAGTGAAGAGTCCCTCCCCAGCATCCTTGTGGGATCTTATTGAGAGCTGACTTGAAAAAAATTATGTCTGTGAAATGTAGAGAAATAATTGGTCTTCCATTCCCTGTATGGCAACATCAATTTGAAAGAGCAGTAGGGTTATAAAGCTTCATCCTTTAACAGGCCTTATGGCTGTTCTTTTAAAAAACTCCAACCAAACAAAAAGAGGAACACCAAGAACACCAGATCTGTTACCTAGGAACTCCCAAATTTTGGATAGCTGTGAATTAGTAAGGGTTTCAATTTTAAAGCATAGTAATTATGTTCTAGATTATTATTGTTTTCCCAATTAATTTCATGTAATACCTTTGCAAGTCGTATTTCATAAATGGAACTTATATATGTTCAAACTATGCTTGAATTTATGATTTGTGTAATCATGCTATAAACCACTTGTAAACAAGACTTGCTAAAATTAAGCATTAAAAAAAACATTAGCTGATTTTCACCATCTCTATGGAACTGACTTAATGCTTGAAATTTGTAGGCGGTACCAGCAGTTGGTAGTTAAGAAAAGCTTGCAAAATTTCTTCAAGTTACTAGTTTTAGTTTAAAGTAAGCTGCTGGCAAATGGTGATGATTAACATCTGATACCTTTTGCTGATGGGGCTCTGAACATCTTCCTTTTGACTGCTTCTTTGGCTGTAGTTAATAGTCTTCTTGTGAATGACCAAATTATGGTATCTGCAGCTCACTGTTGCATGACTAGGAGGCCGCATGAAGTTTTACTCCGTGGAGGTAAAACTGATGAGAGCACTTAGTGCTGGGCCTGTGCCCTGCATTGCTCTCAGCTGTCAGTCGCATCCTGGGTGCGGCTCTAAGTCAGCCTGCTTATGTTCAAAGCCCTAAATGGGCTCAGATGGCGTTATCTCAAAGGCTGCCTGTCTTCTCTGTAGAGGCTTCTCCAACAGGAATAAAACTGCTGAAGCACAGGTTTGGTCTCCACTTTGTGAAGTACTCAGGCACTAGACAGAGGGTTGAATGCTTTATGGTCTTCAGAAGAAAGCAAACCTACTTTTTGTTTCATTTTGTCTTTTTAAAGGAATTATGCTTTTAAGAGTTACACTATAAAATTGCTCGTTCTAAGCTTCCAGAGTAGGTTCAACTCCTTTAAAATAAGCAGCTTAGCTTCTTTTAAGATAGATGGGAAAATTGTTCGCTGCAGTAGGTAATGGTGTTTCTGGATGTATGGGCACATGTGCACTCACACGCACACATAGCAGATGTGCAGGCATGTCAGAACATCAGTAAAGTGGGCTATGCGCAGTTATATTTTAAAAGATCATTTTGAAGGAAGATCTGTGTATGATACTATTTCTGCATGCATACCTGTTTAAAATATGAAAAACTTATTGAGGTTATAGATGCAGGAGTTCACAAACTAAGAATGCCCATAATTGATGGTGGCCTTGCAAGAGCAGTTTGGTTCCTTTCCGTGTTTGCATCATCTTTCTTACAAGTTTTCCACAATATTTTCACAGTCATCCTATGTTACAGTTGCAACATTCAAATCAATTTTCAAAGAAGGGCTGACTCTATCACGGGCTTTACCATTATATTAATTGCTGTAATTTCAAAAGGTTTTGCAAATGTGTATTTTCATAATGGGTTTTCATTTTGTTGTACAGATAATCTAATTTTAGGTGCCCCATTCTGAATACCAAGAACCTGACTTTGAACACTTCAAGCACTGAAAGCAGAGCTTTCCCTGATTGCCATTTCAGCTCTGGTGGTTCATTGCTTCTGCTGTTCAGACCTACGGTGACAATTCAGGCTTACAGGAAAAGAGGGGTATAAAATTTAGTGGCTAACTATACTAAGTATGTGCAGCTGGTCTTGTGGACATTTATAAAGGTCTACTGTGACTAAATGATGGAAGATTTTATTAAAACTAAGAAAAGTCATTCCTGAAACTAAAGCTGGAGACACCCGTGTACCTTTTAAGCCAGACTTCCGATCAGTGGGTACTGACTTTTAGCAATAAAAGGTTGTCCAGGCTTAAAAAAGAATATATATTCATTTTTTTTCCATTAGGAGCAGAAACAGGGTGAAGGATGTGTGAAGAATTGTCAGGCAGGGGTTGCTTCCTTGCCCTTTGCATGGTTCACACTATGCCAAAGGCGTAGATCACATATGTTTTTCTGTCTGGTTGATTCTAATTAAATCTGTTTAGTGTCTGTAATTAACAGTAGCAGCAAGAAAAGAAACAGATTCTTTTCTGCCCATTAAAAATTAAAGAAACCCCCTTTATTATTTCATTTTGCTTGGAGAAGGTATGAAAAATGTGTGCTCTCTGAAACTAAAATTAGACATTTAACAATGCCTGTGAGTTTGGGGACAGGAGGGAGGAGGAAAATAGGCAGAACCAAGCCTGTATTACTAATACAAACTTTCTTTCTGTTTCCCTTTGCTCTTTGTTGGAATAGGATACTCAGGAGACACTAAAGCTTCCTCTTCTCTCTTCAAGTGCATTTACCTGAACTCTGCTGGAGTTCAAGTTACAGCCAGCTCAAGATATCTGACCTTGACAGCCCAAAGCCCTGCAGAACAGGTGTAGACCACCTGAGATTGCATCTCACAGGCTGGGCATTGTGAAATAATTACAATAACTACTTGTAAAGTAGATTTGTACATCAGTGCTGCTTTGTGAGTCAAGTCCTCATTAGAGTCCTTTATAGTCTCTTGTAGCATAGATCCAGCTTGGCAAACTGTTCAAGGTAATGTTGGACAAATGCTGATCTGCTCAGAAGTCATCTCCGCTTTGGAATAAATGCTTATTTGAGAAGGACTTCTCTGGTAAAGATCTCTGTGATTAAGTGTCTTAGAGAACTGCATCCACTTATGTTCCCAGTGCCATTTGTCTTAGGGACCACGGATCACAATTAATGACTATTTTGAGGTGCATTTTACACAGGTTATCACTTTTCACTTGGCTTTTTGATTCCATTTTTTCCCACAGAGATTCAGCAGTGTGGTTTCTCGTGTGTGTGAGTGGTTGTATATGGTGTAAGTTACTCTTAAGCGCCCTGTTTCCTTGAAGTCCCTCTCCGCTTTCCCACCCCTGAATTCTGATCCCTTGAAAGCTCCCTTACTCTTGTTTGGTACCACTTCATGCACAGGTTTTCTGAGATGACACATTAAGTGAGGATTTACTTTCAAATATACATTTCCTATAGGAAGCAGGTTATCTCAGGTGAGTGTTATGCAGATAAAATGTGCAGTTTTTAATCTGTGTGGGATTTTTAACCTATTGCAAAGTCTATAGTATAAATAACTGGATTTGAAAGGACAGAGTGACTTCTTCAGCCACTGTGAGATTAAAAGATATTACCACATGGAGTCCAAAGTCATCTGGTAATATTTGTTGCCATGAAGCAAGTTTTATTAGTGTTTGAGAGGCTCTGTAGGACAGACGAAGGAAGCAGCTTTTTCTACCCTGAGGAACTTTTTTGGGGGGAACATTGTTCCTCAACTATGTGTGTTAATCGAGCATGTCACTTCTTCTTAGTAGCTCTTTTCATATGCCTCTTTTCCTGCCTTTTTAAGGTTATGAATGTCATGATTTTATTTTGCAGAAGAGAAAGGAAAAATTTAAAGAATTTGACTTGCAGTCCTAGTTTGGCTTTCCTTGAGAAGCTGCTGTTCTCATAGTTGAGTATTGGAAAGTGTTAAGTAACTTAACCTTGGGAGACTAGGTTTGGTGAGAGCAGAGAAACCAGAATCCTGGCCTTCCTTGTTTTAGAAGATGTAACTGTCTTCTGGCTGTGGAAGTGGTCAAGTTGTGGTGAATTCCATCTCCTGCATCACTCCCATCTTACAGTCTTCAGCTCACGAAGCAGGGACTCAGCAGAGAGGAGATCTCTGAGCTGAATGTTGGGTACTACAGAGGTGGAAAGAATCCTTTGTGGGAAGGGTGTGGCTTGGGAGATTATAATGACAGTGCCTTAATTATTCACAGGACATTGTAAATTGTTTAGCATATAACAATAACCTTATTTCATCCATATTTCATTATGTGTAGACCCACTGAAATTTGAAATTTAGATGTCCTAAAAGAAGACAAAGAGATTGCTGAACCATACATATATGCACACTGGTATTTATTTTGTAAAAACCCCAGCATTTGTCAAATATGAAACTACACATTTGGTTTTAGGTTGGCTTACTTAAGTTAAAGTATCCATTGCCTAGTCTGAATGTTTCCTTCACATGGATTAAGAAGGAGTGACCTGAACTACAGTATAGGTTTACCTGTGTTATTTCACCTTTCATTGTCCAAAGCTCCAAATTCTATTTTAGATCTCTTATATTAAGGTGGTTGTTAAATTCCTCTGGTAATTTTGCATTGATGCAGTTTCACAACACGCTAGCAGCATGAAAATATACTGACGTTAAAGGAGGAAAACCCCAGGCTATTTTGTTTAGAAAGTCTGAATTATGGACACTACTAGTTTTAAAAGAAACTTCAACTCTTCCACTTGTTCTACTGGATTCCAAATATTTTAATTATGATAATCATCCTCTCCACATTTTTAAAGCATTTCTACCAGCAGAGTAGAAGCTAAAGTGTAAGAGAGGAATGTTTGACTGAACTTAATGCACTTTGTAAAAGCTGGTGAAATGCATAATCTTGTACTATACTTATGGGAGGACAAAAGTTTGCAAAATAGGGCTGTGGTTTTAATTTTAAAGAGAGTTTTTCTGTTCTGTTAGTATTTTCACTTCAAATGCAAGGGAGTATTTTAAAGGGATTTCTTAAGTATTTTACCTTACCAAGTTTATGTTGTGTGATTAAGGTGAAGTATATCTAATACATTTTCTTTCCCACTGTCTTGCTGTGTGTGCTAACTCAAAGTACAGTGCTTTAACATTAATGTACAAGCCTATAGTCAGTGATAGTGTAGATGGTATTAAACTGTCTCCGCTACCATCAGCATAGGTTTCCCAAGGAGGTTGTGAATGCTCCATCCCTGGCAGTGTTCAAGTCCAGGTTGGACGAGGCCTTGGGTGGTATGGTTTAGTGTGAGGTGTCCCTGCCCATGGCAGGGGGGTTGGAACTTGATGATCTTAAGGTCCTTTCCAACCCTAACCATTCTATGATTCTATATGCAGTCATAAGGATCATAGAATCATAGAATTGAGTTGTAAGGGACCTTAAAGATCATATTGTTCCAACCCCTCTGCCATGGGCAAGAACACCTTCCACTAGACCAAGTTGCTCCAAGGCCTGTCCAACCTGGCCTTGAACACTGCCTGGGATGGGGCTACCACAGCTTCTCTGGGCAACCTGTGCCAGTGCCTCACCACCCTCATAGTGAAGAATGTTTTCCTAATGTCTAATCTAAATTTCCCTCTTTCAGCCTAAAGCAATTTCCACTTGCCCTGTCCCTACAGGCCCTTGTAAAAATTCCCTCTCCAGCTTTTTTTGTAGGCCCCCTTTATTTATTGGAAGACTGTTACAAGGTTAACAGGGGAAGGAACTCCAGTGGATACTGCCGGATTTTTGCACACGCTGCAAGCGCTGGCCCAGATATCCCAGGGGTGCAGCCACCCACCATAAATTTCCATTTAGACAGAAACTAAGTCTAGATAGACCGCATCTGAGCTGCCCAACAAAACCTGCAGTTTTTGTATTACGAAATTTGTCCAAGATCTGGCTGCTGTTATCCTTTCTGTACAGGCTGAGTTATTTTGTAGTTATTTTACAACTTTTAAGTTGTTCTTTATTCTAGCATTAAAGTTATTTATAACATTTCAGTCTCAACTCCATCCACTGCATTAACAAATAACATGTTGCAAGTCTGTAGAGCAAGAAATTTGGTGTTGAGGACTTGGTGTCCATGGAATATGCATCACAGTTGCTTTATTTCAGATTAGCTCTCTTCTGAAAGCCTTAGGCTCATCAGCAAAATGAGTACATATGGGGAGCTTCTGGATTTCATCTTCTGATATAGCTTTATCCAAAAGGCGTGCTATTTTGCACAGCACTCCATGATGCAACCTAAAAGCTGAGAGAGGGACAATGGGGAAGTTATCTTCAAAAGACCATTCTGATCTGTTATTGTAAATGCTAAAGTAAGTTCCCCCAAGAGGCATGAGGTCAGTCAAAATTCTGTTCTAGTAGGGTTAACTTGAAAACTGAAGTGCTTTAGTACCTTGTAGTGATTTGTGGGTGCTTTATTCAAGAACATGCCACCTCAGTTTAGCAACCCACAGTAAGTCTGAAACATCATTCCACTTTGTAGAACATTCATCACAGAATGGATAACGAATGCAGGAACAGGACTGTGAATGTATTTTCTATGCATTTATAATTCATAGGAAGTTACTTCTTCATTAGTGAGTTTTAGAACAGAAAGGAAATTTTTTTTACAAGTCCAGTATTTTTTTAATGCTGTATCCCAAAAATGTGACTTAGCAAGAGACATAAATACGGATCCTTAGAAACAAATGCTGCAGAATTGTTAAATATTCATAGCAGACCTGGTAGGTCTGGTAGTCATCTGAAGTTTCCTCTCACAGGATTAATGGCTACTGTTCCTTGGTAAACAGTATTGGTCTGTTTCCAACAGCTTAATGTTGACGTTCTATCAGAATTCCTTAAACTTTGGTAAAGAGCAAGATACTCCAAGAGAATTAATTGGAAGTTTCCTAGTAAGATGAAGTACAGAGGAAGCAGCTATAAATCAGTCCAGAAAAATTAGCTGTAGTCAAATGGCCTGAGATATTTGGGCAAATATCATGTATATACTCTTAAGAAGATTAAGTCTTGCCTTCCATTAAAAATTTCCCAGGAATTGTTACTGCCTGTATCTGCGGTGGCTGCTGGCCATCCTGCCTAACACAGATTTCGAGTAGTGTTCCCATATGAGCAACTACAGAAGTGTCTGCTCACTGGAGGAAGTTTCTCCCTGAGGCTGTGCTTTCTAGTAAGAGGTAACCCACAGTTTGAAGTGTACCTAATGCAGAAGTTAAAAAACAACTTATTTTTCTCTTGAAAATTTTTATTTTCCATGTTTCCAGGTCAGAGACATGGTCCCGTTGGTTGGCTGATTCATGGAATAAATGTTTTAACTGGGAGATGTGTTTAAAATTATTATAAACATCAATTTGTTCCCTCAGTTTGACCGTCTGAAAAGAGAGAGCTTTCTGGGACAGAGAGAAGCTTAATCTCGTCTGGTAGAATAATTTGTATTAGCTTAATTAGATTGGGGCAGTGAGCAGGGATTCCAGTCTGCTTGTTCCTTTGCACCTGGGCTTTGTTGGAATGGCACATATAACCCTGTAAAAACACCTTTAAGTGTAATAGCAAAATACTTGTAAAAAAATTCTTCCAAGGAGTTTAATTTGGTTTAAAAAAAATATATTAAAAATCGTAAAGAGAACACCGTATGTGGCTTATTTTGCTCCAAAATCTCTTTGATGTTATTAGACTTCTCATACTAATAGATGTTAGTTTAAAATAATGTTATGAATTGACTTAGAATTTTTAATTTTATTGTGTCTTGCTTTTGGTTGACTTCATTCATCTCTATATAATAATTTTTAAATTAACTTTTATTTTTTGTTATGTTAACTACACAAAGCAAAACGTCCTAACGTTTCCCTCTCCATGCTCTAACTGAGATAACAAGTATTTGGTAAAAAGCAGGTAAAACTGGAGATTAGGGAAGACAATGTATTATAAAAACATAGAAAAACAGTCTGAGAAAGGATTATGTTTACACCAAGCATTTTATCCAAAACATTAAATAGTTATGGCAAACAGTCAAGCTGTCACTCCTTGTTAAGGTTAATTTTATCTCTTCCAGTTCAAATAGACATTACTTTTATCTGTAAGTATAGCTTTGAGGTTTCTGCAGTGGTGTGCTTTCTTTTGGCTTAAAGGCAAAGATGCTATATGGTGGTAGCACAGAGAGTGAGTATGGACATGTGTAGGGAGTGTATATGGTAACATAGGGGAGTTTTTGGTTTGCTGTTTGGGGTTTTTCCTGTTTTTCTTTTCATAAGCTTGTCATGAAAGCATGACTCTTTCATCACAGTAAGTTTTCTGAACTGGCAGACCACATTGCAACACTGTGATACATAGATGGAGAGGTGAGGATGACTCCTACTCCCTGCCCTGGTTTGCCAAGTAATAGTTATTCCTTAAAACCAGCAATCTCTGAAATGGTGTCACTGCAGTTTGTCTAACACTTAGTTGTGGTCCTAAACCTTGTAAAAGACTCCCCTCCATTGTGAGGTTTTGCCTTCACGTAAGCTAAGATTGACACGTTGCTGCCTGTTTGGTAGTTTATGCGAGAACATGTAGCTTAATGACTTATAGTACGACTGGACAAAGGAGAAAAGTAATCCGTGCAAAAGAGTTAATGAGAAGAAAATAAAACCAAATTCTGCCATCGGTCTGAGCTCCAGAATTCACAGATATGCATTGTTCCCTGGCGTTTGAAATACTGAACATTTGGTTCCCTGGAGGTAGTCGATTAGGAGCTCTTTCAAAATGATTTGATTTAAGATCTTTAACACCTTCAGTGGTGTTGATGGTTGCGCTCATTTAGTTAAGGAAATCTACACTTACGTTTGTAATATGATGATATTTTTCTTTTATTCTTAAATTTCTTAAACTTGGGGGGGGCTATAATATAAGAAAACAAGAAGAAAACATTCTCTTATGGAATCAAATGGGTGTCTGTGATGTAAGGGGGTTACTTTTGAGTGACTTGTTTCTTGGCTAGACAGGAATGTCTTTTCTATTGCAAAGCTGGAGTTCCTATGGAAGTCCAGCAGAATTTAGTGTTCGTTCTGTAATGGACCTTCTGACTGTTATACTGCTCTTTTTCTATTATTATTGTTTTTATTTATTCCCTCCAGGAAAATGATTTCACTTGTTCAAGAGCTATCTGAAGAAACCACCTTTTTTTTTTATTTTATTTTTTATTTTGTTTGGCCCAGAAATTGCCAGACAATTATTACTTTTTGAGCTACAACATGAACTGTCGTTCTGTGTGTATTACAAAAGGTATTCCCAACAGGCTGTGTGGGTATGATAGAATTTATAAAATGTTAACATCGTAGAAGATATAAAAAATAACTACGGATTTTTAATCAAAATAAGGATCAAAATTTAAAACTACAGTTTCCAAATAATGAAAACCTTGCCATTTTTCCTATTTCTTAAACATCAAGACATTCATTCTCTGGAGTGTAGACTGGTATGCATAATTACATTGGTATGACAAGACAAAGGGATGATGCTGTGAGAATTTATTTCTGGTGGAGTTTAGAATAATGTGAGAGTCTAATTTTAGCAGCTGTTTTCTCTGTCTACTTGTGCTACTTACATTTAAATAAATGACTCCTACATCTTGCTTTATATTCTCAAAGAAAAACAGTTTTGTGTGTTGCATTGCACCCAGCTGATAAGCCTGACCATTAGCCTCAAGCATGTACTTTTCTTCATTTTTCTTTACCCTTGTTTATAGGGAACAAAAGTCACAGGCAAAACTGGATGATTAGAAGCACTTCCAGCTGAGTTTAAGCCTGTGTGTGACATGCAGAAGTATAATTTAGACTTGCACAGAACTTCTCATCCAAAGCTTTGAAAATAGGTCAGTGGTAAAATATATAACAGGTGGTAAAACTGTTAGAGGAGAGGGGAAATGACCAGTGTGAGGTTTCACAAGAAATGAGCAATTAGCAAAGCCCTACAGGACCTTCATCCCCATACATGACATACACTTGAAATTGGCTCAGGTACTGGATGGGAGACACAATACCTGTGGTTTGCAATATAGTTAGGAAGGGCAGTTCAGCTTACTTCGCTGGGGATTTTGGGAGTGTAAAGGTGAAACTAAATTTAGGATTTGAGTTCTTCTGTTGTTTTGTGTTAAACTTTGTGATAAATTATAAACTTTGAATTGTAGTTGATATTTAAAAAAAAAAAAAAAAGGGTGATGTTTTCGAAGTAAGAAAGCTTGCCATAGAACAAAATGCCTTGATTTCCTTTTACCAGGTAGGGATCCCATTTTGTCATTTAAGGGAGATAATGTAGCTGGAAAGACAAGGTAATATTGTAGCATTATTTTAACTTCCAAAGCATGAGAAGTCTAAGGCGGTTTATGCTGACTGTGCACTTGAGCTCAGCTCTGTTCTTTGCAAGCCAGTCAGGAAGCTTTGAGGAGCTTGTTGTGAATCCTTGATCCAGGGATAAATTACGTAGGACTGTGTTAGAGCTTTCCTATAGTGGTCCTATGGATGTCACAGGTCACTTTGCCCTGGTGTTCCCCCTTCCCCTTGGTACCATGTTACCTCTGATCTGCATCTTTACATACCTTGCTTTTCCTTGGCCTGAGCACAGGAGAGTGGCTTTTACAGGAGCTCACTTTAACACGGCCATTAACAAGGTCTAAGCACAGCAGAAACTCAGGATTGGCTCTTCTAGGCCTAATTTTGTGAGACTCTGAAGTTTCCCAGGCAGTGCAAAATTCACTGGACAAAAAATTTCACTATAGATTTTAAGGCATTAAGTCTACTTAATGGTATGTATATACCTTTTTCTAAAAATGAAAAAACCCTTCAGCCTTTTGTTTGTTCCCTGTGCAGATCACATAAGTGTAAATCTTGGAATTAATCCCTCTGCACCAATGGTTGGATATTTAGTAACTTGGCTGCTCTCTAAGCAGCAAAATGAATTATCTAGGTAATATCTGTACTACAAGGCCAAGTGCTGAGCATTGTAGAAAATCTGGCTGTGTTATACAGGTTTCTTCAGAGAGCCAGAGTTTGGAACGCTTCCTTTTGGTTTGGTTTTGATCTAAGCATGAAATACATATGATTCTATTTTTGCATATAGCATAACACTTCTGAACTGTGACTGTAAGTAGATCTTTGTTATTATTGCTGTACTAGAATACATGGGTATTGCTGTTATTGGCAGAGAGCAATAAAACAATGCTCAGCAATTCATAATCCAGGAATATGGCTTTCCCATTAAGGGTAATCAACTGTCACAGTTCAGCTTTTTGACGGCTTTGGGAGATGGCAGGTGCTAGAATATCTTGTGCTAGAGTACTTCATGCCTGAGGTTATAAACTGTATGTTTTATGTATCAATAACTATTAACTGTGATAAAGGTATGTTTAATATGGATTGCTTTGGGGAGGATTTCACAGTTCAGAAGAAAATAGAAAACTGTGAGTGCTGTTTCAGAAATGGATTCTCTGGGGATTTGCAGCCCAAAGAGCAGGTGGTAAGCTTTTTGCTGAGACTCAGCCACACATTTTTGTTGTCCTTTGGTTTAGATACATCAATCCATGCTATGATTGTATCTGAATTTCAGACCTAAAAAAGAATGTAAAATTTCTATCTTCTTATGAGTAGATGGACTTGTCAGCAGTGCTTGCTGGTGCTTTTGTGAATTATTCTAGCAAATGACAGTGTTTCCAACAAGGCTGTTGTGAGAGCTCCGAGGTAATTAATTGTGCAGGAACACCCTTTGCTTGTTACTAAAATACTTTATGATCACTTAGGCATTCAGTCTTGGAGGAGTATTTGTTTGAATGCCAGTGACCCAAATGCCTGTATCCAGTGTTGCTGCTTATGGGGAAGAGTACATTGCAAAGGCTTTGTCAGCCTGCAGTGTTATGTTTGAGAATATTGCTCTTGTGAGATCCCACCTGGAGTACTGTGTCCAGCTTTTGAGGCCCCCAACATAGGAAGGATGTGAACCTGTTGGAGCAAGTCCAGAGCAGGACCACAAAGATGCTCTGAGGGCTGGAGCAGCTCTCCTGTGAAGACAGGATGAGAGAGCTGGGGTTGTTCATCCTGGAGAAGAGAAGGCTTCTTCTGAGCAGCCTTCCAGTACCGAAAGGGGGCCTACAAGAAATTGGGAAAGGGACTTTTTACAAGGGTGTGTAGGGATAGGACAAGGGGTAACCACTTTAAACTGAAAGAGGGAAGATTTAGATTAGATACAAGGAAGAAGCTCTTCACTATGAGGGTGATGAGGCACTGGCACAGGTTGCCCAGAGAAGCTGTGGCTGCCCCATCCCTGGCAGTGTTCAAGGCTAGGTTGGACACGGCTTTGAGCAACCTGTTCTAGTAAAAGGTGTCCCTGCCAATGGCAGGGCAGTTGGAAATGGATAATCTTTAAGGTCCCTTCCAACCCAAGCCATTCTATGGTTCTATGTATGACAGTTAAAGATCATGCATGACCTAAATGAGTAGCTGTCTGGCACTTTAGTAACTCCTTGAACTGTCACGGTAGTCCATGTGAAAATTCACATATTTCATGATCAAGTTATGTCCTTAATGGCAAGCTCAAATCTCCTTGCACATCCAATTAACAAAAAGCCTCTCAGTAAGCTAGTGTTTGGTTTTTTTAATTTGCTTTGTTATTTATTTATTTATTTGTTTTTAAAACTTTTTGTTCACAGGCTCTATGTGTGAATTCCCATTAGTTTCTTTAGGAAAGAAGTCACATATAGATCTCTGCTTGTGTATGAGTACACTTCCACAATACAGTGGAGGTAGCTGTGCATGCTTCGTGTATATAGGCGGCTGTGTAATAAATGACATTATTCCATAGACATCTTTGAAGTTTATCCTTCAGTACGGATGAAAAGGACAACCTTCTTACTGGTGGTTGACTTGCCATCAATATTCAGTACCTTTAGGAAAAGCAGCATTAAATTTGTGTTGCTTTGTGTGTGGTTAATGGATTCCACAGTCACCAGAAAGCAGCAGCATATGTCAGCCCTCTTTTGTGGCACATCATTTTGAAATGGACCTGTTGTGTGGTTACATTTGGGCTTTCTTAACATACATTTCTTAACATCATTGAGTTTAGGCATGAATTTTGGGATTACGACAGCTTGACTGACAAGAGAAGTCTGTTAGGAGTCAGAAGGACATGTTTGTTCAGAAATTGAAGAAGATGGATTTGAGGAAAGCTACAGTTAAATTGGAAGAGTTGTCATGTTTCAAAGTCTGTGGAATTGTTCAGGTTCTTTGTCTCTCTCTCTGTGAAGCTGATATCTGTGAAACACTTGAAATGCACACATACCTCTGACAAATATGCTGAAACTTTTGTAAAGTCTTTTGAGAGCCACTGCTGGCAAGCTTATAAGGCATTCATGCAAATGTAAAACTTTAACTAATTTGTATATAAAGGATTTGTATTTAAAAGAACAGCTTTCATTGTACAGGTATTTTGTAGTTGTCAATTTGGGGGAAAATAGGTGTGAGAAAGCTCTTGACTCACGGGAGAAGAAATGGTTTACATTGCAGCACGCGTTTACTCACTTTAATTTTTGGATTAATTAAAGGAGGGCAAAGCCTGTAGCAGGCAACCATAGTGGTACAAATGAGATATGTGTGGGAAGGCTGAGAAGTTAATGCAAACTGGCTGTTGAGGAGCTTAATTGAACAGTGTAGATATTTTGAATAAAAGCTGCATTGATTTTGAATTGGTTTGTGATTACTATAGATGGAACTGAATCAAAGCTACTGTAAGGTTTTATTATCTTCTGTAGTTGTCTGACAGACCATAGGCAGGTATGCAATATAAGCCAAATTTAAACCAGTTACATAAAAATTCTCAGGATCAGAGCTACTGAACGTTCCTTTATACCAGTCCATGAGCTTTCCATAACCACTTGTCTTTCACTACAAAATTTTTTCTGCAGTTAATCTGATACTCTCATGTAATCTAGACAAAGCTTTATTCGAAAGGCTGACATGGCAAATGGAAATTCCTGTCTCTTGCAGTTTGACCCCACTGAAATTTCTGTGGCCTGGTTATGCTTTCAGTAGTCAGCTAAAGTCTGCTGCTTCTGTTGGCTTACTCATGGAGTTCACCTGATTGCTTTCTATTTCTATGTAAGACTGTATATGGATGTTTAATTTTCATCATAAAAATAAAAAAAGGGACAACAAAAGCTTTGTTTGAAACGGACTTTATTTACTTCAGTAATACTGAAAGGTTACATATGCTGAAAAGAATAATTGATTTGGGTGGATAGGTGTAGTATTAAATGATTCTGATGTAATAATACTACCTGTTGATTTATCATATTAATACTTCATTACAACATTTCTTCAAAAAGTCCCTAACCTCTTATGTGTAAGAAGCATTATGCTGAAGAGTAATAGCAGATTTATGGCTTTGGTGAGTGAGAAGGTGTCGTGGTTTAACCCCAGCCAGACAGCTTATTTGCTCACTCCCAACCTTCTTGCCCTCCCTCCACTCCCAGAGGGACGGAGAGGAGAATCCGAAAGAATACAACTCCCATGGTTGAGATAAGAACAGTTTAGTAACTAAGGTATGACACAAATCACTACTGCTACCGCCAATAATAATAATGATAAAGGAAATAACAAGGGAAGAGAATACAACACCTCATCACCAGGCAACCGATAACTCGCTCCCCCCAGCCCGACCAAGCACCGACCGATACCTTCTCCAACCCTGCAGTCTCCCAGCCCTTCCGGGTAACTCTCCCATACATCCTGGGCATGACGTGCTGTGGTATGGAATACCTCTTTGGTCAGTTTGGGTCAGGTGTCCTGTCTCTGCTTCCTCCTGGCTTCCCTTCCTCCCTGGCAGAGCATGAGGCTCACAAAAGGCCTTGGCCAAACCAAAACATCATTCTTATCAGCTCTGCTCCCAGGCCGAAAGTCAAAACACAGCACTGTACCACCTACCAAGTAGGAGAACAATGACTGCTACTGCTGAACCCAGGACAGAAGGAAACATTACATGGTCCAATTTTGTGTCTTTAACTTAAGATTAAAAAATATATTCTCCTTATAGTTCAGAATAGCATTTCCAGCCATTGGGGTTTCATGAAGTTAATTGTGATGTACTTAATTTCAAAGCTGCTAAGATTTTGCAGGGTGTTTTTGTGCACACTGTCATTATAGACTGTAATAATAGGATGTTTCTTAAAAGACCAAGATGAGATACTCTGCCTAAAACCCTAAAAAGGTAGGATATTTTAAGAAAGTTTTCAGATAGTTTTAAGCCTACAGTAAGGTAATATAACAGCATGCCCATTCTGCCTAGTCCTTTCAGCAAATGTATTCCAACCTTAGAATTCTTAATGTCATTTCCATCTCTGCCTTGTACTTGAATGGGATCGGGATAACATGACCTGTAGTTAAACTGTGAATGAAAGTGTATTTAAGAACTTTCAAACGACTTTCACCATCTGTGTTAATTATAGCACCAAATTCTTTTACTGGAGCTTCAGCTATTGCTGGAGTCTCTCCAGTTAAATCAGGGAATTTAATTTTGCTTTTCTCTGGGGACAAACTGTCACTTTGGTGAAACTCCTTCAGGTTGGATACATTCCTTAATAACAGAGTAATTATTTGTATTGATCTTGGGGATTATAATCAGTGAACAAAAATTAGAAGAAAAATGAAGAGTTTGTTTCAATGCTTTAATGCAGTAGATAAAATGTAAGTTGAGACTGATACAGTGAAATAAATTCTGCTTTCATTTATGCTAATAAATGATAGTTCTCCTTAGATAATATCTGTAGTGAAACTTGAACAACCAAAAGCATGCTTGTAATTACCAGAACCTTTGAATAAGTTGGAGAGTTGTATTAAGCTTGAGCCTTAATAAACTTACAGTGAAATTACTGCTACTTTATTAGAGGCAACTGTGTCCAGCAACATTTAAGTGCTTAAGTTTTTTACATACTCACTTTCAGGGGAACAAAACAAAGCCCCAAAAAGCTAGCATCCTCTTTGTATGTTTTAGGCTTGTTCTGTGTCTTTGATCAGGGTTCTTACACTGAATTTCTTTAATGTATACATGAATAGTAAAAAGAACTCAGTAACTAGGTCTCTCTACCCACTTCGTGCTTTCAAAGACTTGTGGATATAAAATCATTTTGAAAAAGATCTCCCATGAATATGGTAGAGAAATTTTCCTAACTCTTAATATATCTAAACCAGAATGAATGTTTTAAAATGGTGTATTTAATTTCCTTTCATATTTATTTTCTACTAGATCCAACATACTCAGATTTATTTTTTGCTTTGCTTTTATTACTGCTTTGCCCTAACTAGCAAAGCTGGTTATGTTGAAGAAAGCGATATCTCTTTATTTCAGTAGCAAACCAACATAATTCAGAACTTAAATACTCCTGTATCTTAAGTGTATATTCTTTAGAAATGAGCACTTTATCTGATTCACTGGAAATTCCAAACCTTTGCTGCTTACCTGGAAGCACTTTGAGGTTTTTTCACTCTACTCATTTGACAGTCTGTTGCAAGTTTCTCTAATTTAGTGAAGGTCATATGTAAATTTAGCAATGTCCCCAGCCATTAAAACCTGGGTAATACTAGCCTGTTTCCACTGAGGAATGCTGTGGTAAAAACTGCATTAGTATACCCAAGTTATGCAGTGACAGCAATGCATCTCTTAGAAGAGCCTATTTAGACATACACTTCCATGAAGTTCTCTTGAGAGTTATGTAGGGCAGCTAAGGATGAGGTAAATAAACAAAAAGTTTACTTTGGTTTATCCTAACCACATTATTTGTTCACCCTTCCTAAAAGCATGGTCTTTTTCAGGTCCAGAACTGGATACTGAGGAAACAACAAATTGCTTTGTTACAAATGGAAATGATAACCAAAGCAATAGCTTCCTTCCTTCATCATCTAGCTGTAGAGGAGTATTGGGTTTATATAAAACTTTAACATGCCTGTCTTTTGGACTGTATTACAAAGTTTTATCACAGAAATGTGTGTGTTTTTCTTCACCTAATATGTCATCAAAAATTTAAGTAACTTTTGACTTCAAGGGTGTCTGTGGCTGTTTTTCTGCTGTTATGACTCCAGAAGCACAGCATGGAGCTCCTGGCAAGCTAATTTAAAGCCAGCAGGAGGACAGGTTTGACTTAGGAGGTTGACTAAGTGCTGCCTAATACCAGGGGTGGTGGCAGAATTGGTGGCAGAGAGGAGCTCTTCCCTAAGGAGTGCCATGGGTAACACCGGCTCCTTGGCACTCTTTCCGTAAAGCGGAGTGATTCTCTTTCGTAAGGTGTGTTGGAGATCTCCTGGTAAGAAATGGGAGCACTTAATAACTGCAGTACACATTTTCAATAAAAATATGACTAGAATTCATAAAACAGTGCAGTAGTAATGCAAACATTGTTGTGACTGGTTGCCATATCTGAGGTCCCTGGTAAGTTCAAAGTTAACTGACTCACCTCAGGAGCTGGAGCTTCACAGCCTCTTTAATCCCAGTTTAGGGATCCGAAACCTGAGTGGCTTTTGGAGGAAGGGAGGGACAGGCATTTGAGCTGAAAAAAAGCCTTTTGCTGCTGTAAGTACAAGCCTGTCCTTAGGCTTTTTTGCTTTGTTTAAAAGCCTAGGAAGGGGATGAAAGCTTAGACAGTGCCCTATTGTGTGTGCAGTGAGTGGGGGGAATGGCATGCGGATTCTGCCTGTTCTCATCTATGCTTCAACAAGAGTCCAGGAGATGTATGTGGTGAGGGGAAAAAAGGATCCTTCTCTGAAATAATAAAATAAAAAAAGATAAGTGAAATTCTCACAGTAATTTCACTCAAGACTTTTGCAAGTCTCAAACATGTTTGGTTCCTATACAAAGCCCGTATATTTGAAGCAGTTTTGAGAAGACTGAATTGGCAGTGTTCATTGGAAGAACATAATTTGAGTCAGAAAAAACCTAAAACTCTAAATGAACCCCTTTCCAAGAAGCACGCCTTAATGTGTTGGAGGAAGGTATACAGAATAGAAAGTTCCATGCAGTGTTTGTGTATGAATATAATCTGGCTGGTTTGGGGTTTGTTTTTGCTGTGTGTGTAAAAGGAGGGTAAAGATGTTGTTTTTACATTGTGTTTGAAGTCAAAGTGTTCCAGCTACTTTATCGCAACTTGTTATAAGAGAACAGAATAATACGAGTCCAGACTGGTGTAGGAACTGAAAAAATACAGTGAGACAAAATTCCCCTTTCACTAATGATTTAAGCACAACAGAGTACAAGTTCAGTCTGTGGGAAATGTTGGTGTGTTATTTTTTTGGGCTGAAGCCATGACTTTCAAAGGAACTTGGTGAGAAGGTGTAAAGCATAATAATGCAGGCTTCCTTGTTTATTTTTTTAAGTTATTTAGCCACTGATTGATTTGCAAAGATCAGATTCTTCGCCAAAATTTAAATCCATCAGGAACAAATGAGTTCTAAGATTCAAGGTGCAGGACTTACTATGTTGGGGGGGGAGGGGTTTTCCACCTGAATTGAGCAGCAGCATTTAACATTAGTGCTGGCGTTTATTTCAGCATCAGGCAGCTGGTTTGGTGTGTCAATGTACAACTCTGCGGTTTAAAAGAGCCTTGCTAAGTCCTTTCTTACCCTTGTTTTTCCTACTGTACCTCTGTTTTCACATATAATTGAAAACTATGCCTGTGTTTGTCACTTGTGAGGTGCCAGGGGTAATCAGCAAACAGTGCAGTTTAGAACCAGTGGCTTCTCTGTAAATAATTGATGCTTTAAAAAAAAGGTGAGTAGTCCTTAATTATCCAACTCCCAAACCCACATATTTATCAGTCCATCTATTTAGCTGTGAAAAGCTTTTCCTTTTTTGTTTACATTTGGTTAGTATTATGGGTAAAGTGGCAGCACTCATGCCTTTAAGCAGCAATGAACTGACTGAGCTTGTAGATTGTGTTTGTAGTTACATAGACTTAAAGGGTTGTTTTTTTTGTGTGAAGTTGCCTTAGTAGTTTTGTCCATGTAAAGAAGTGTTGACAATTCTGTGACTTTTCTTTGATATTTGTATGGCACTTGTGTGGTTTTACAAGAACCTTGGTAAACCAGTATTGCTGAAAGTGCTTCATGTTTTCAGTTTCAACGCAAGTCAAAGCAAAGTTTCTCACTTAAGATGTTTGCTGCTTTGTCTTTCAGCAAGAAGAATCTGTGGTACTGACAGATAGTAAATACTGTTTTGATCCCAACTCCTAAATAAGGAGCTAAGAGACTGGAATATAGATCTGAATTGGTGCTGTTGCAGGCTTCCGTGTTGTATCAGCTTTGCATGTATTATGAAATCTGTTCATAGTACATAAAAATGCACAAACCATATTACTGAACTGCAAAAGCCCCACTGCTGATAGATCAAAGAAAGCAGCAGCTGTCATCCAGTTTTAGCCACAGTGCTTTTGAATGCCTTAATCCTCTTCCCAAACAGAAGGAAGCAGAGAGAGTGCACTTTCTTTATATTCCCCTGCTTCTGTTTTTTTGAAGTGCTGGTGTAGCAAAAGCCAGGAGCTGTGTTCAGCAGCCATCACTGCATGGCACAAGACATTATTTTCTATGCATCTTATTTGGGCGTTTCAGTCCTCCTCATGTGTGCTAAGGTCGTTCAAATTTAATTTTTAGTGAAGTTAGAAATTACTCACATTGTGTTCACTCCCAGGTGTTTAAAATATCAAAGTGATTATTCAGCTGTACTTCATTTTCGTTTAGGTCTACTTCAAATTGAAATTAACTTGGTATTCTTTGTTCCCTTTCAGTTGCTGAAGGGGGTGTGTGTTGAGGTTGTACTCAGAACCCGAGTTACAGGAAACATGCATGTCTACCACGAGAATATATTTTATTTTGTGAAATTTTCTTCACATTTTCAGATATTTTTTAGCAAGTTTTGCAAGACATTTATTACAAAATAGTTTCTCTAGGAAGCAAGCCAGATATGCTGCAAACATAAATTTGATCTGTAACAGCTATTTTTAATGTCTGTATAGTGAGTGCAGTAGTTTGTCTCCAAAGTGGCTCATGGCAGAGATCTGGGGAAGGGTATGAGAACTGAGGAAGCGCATAGTGATGCTTCCCTGGTACACTGGAGTGTCTCACTAATGTTTCCCGAGATAGAAGCTGTTCTTTGAACTAGAGCCATTTCTTTTCTTCATTAATTTGCCTAACACTTTTCTTAATTGTATTCTAAGAATATTTTCCAAATACATGTAAACACATTTCAAGAAAATGGTATAGGAAAATAATTTATATTGAATCATCAAAATTATTGGAAATAAATTATAAAAAGGGTGGGTTTTATGTACTGTTTTTTATGTTTGTTTTGCGCTGTCTTGCAAAGTGAATTTGTACTGCAAAGTATTCTCAGCAGAGGAGTGAAGTATGCAAGTGTAAAGCTGTCAGACTACAGCTGGTTCATTCAGTTGCCTGCCTTGATGAGCTAACAGATATCTCTCAGATAGTCTCTCACTTTAGCCTCTCAGACCAAAAATACTTGCTGTGCAGGTATAAGTAAGCTGCTAGAGTCAGAGTGGAAGTTATAAGAATCCATTTGTGTTGTCCTGTTTACCCACACAGAATTTCAAAAATCTGCATTAAAAAGTGTGTTGGCTGTGCCAGCACTGAAGGCCAGATGCGAGGGAGCAGCGTTTGATGACAAGGTTCGGTTTGTTTAGAAATGCGACTTGATTAAAGTTGCTCTAGTGTGAACTACTCCTTCTCTGCAGTCTGCTCATTTGTGTGGCATGCTAGCCATCACAACACTCAGGGAAGATCAGAGATGATGTGCAATAACCCCAGTCCTACTTCTGTTGTCAGACGAGCATCTCCCAGCAGCAACATTACCTTCTTGTGGTTTACTCTTGCAAGCCCAGTTTCCCTTCCCTCTACATTAACATGCATTTCCAAACTCCTCAGTTTGAAATGCCATCTCTTTGCATCTTTAAAATGCTAGAACATTCAATAATGCCAAGAAAGTGTGTATTTGGTATTTTGAGATGTTCATAACAAGTTTTTACTAACACTGAGAGGGTGTCTGTTTGCTTTGCTCTTGACAGAGCACAAAAAAAGAAACCTCAAGTGCAATGAAAAATTGAGGTACTATCTTATACTATTGAGGTACTGGATTTCATTACTGTGAAATACAGTTGATGGTAGTTTCAATGGAATATGGGTGCTTCCACAAGCTGTGCAGCAAGCAAAGGAGTTCTTGTGTGTCCCAGTGCTCAATACTGGGATATCCAGACAGCTTTCAGGTCAAGGAAGAGATGAAGAAACTGAAGGGCAGTTTACTTGTGTCATTAATCTGTGAGAGGAGGGAGGCATCTCATATAAGTTTATTATTTCTTTTAATTTCCTCACACCCTGCCTCCCTCCTCCTCCAAAAAAAAGGTCATATGCTTGTAATATTGTTTTACAAATTCTAGAGTAATGTTACTTTAAAGTTTGTAAAGGAAAAAGGGAAAATACTCTAAAAGGTCCCACTTTGTTTGAAATCTTGAATTTTTATTTCAAACTTGGAAATAAGAAAGTGGTAGGCATGTGGTATAACCTACTTTTGCATGTTCTATGCTACATTGCTGAAGTACTAGTGTAGGTATTAGAAGATCATTTTTTCTCTTTAATTTTGGTGTTTATTGTTGTTTCAGTTGCTAAGTTTGTTGTGCAAACACCAAAAAAAGGGTGTTCTGAGACTGAGTGATTCATTAATGGCGTTAATAAATATTTCTTTTTCACTTTTACAGGTTATTGAATCACTAGGGATTATTATATATAAAGCCCTGGACTATGGTTTGAAGGACAATGAAGAGCGGGAATTAAGTCCTCCACTGGAGCAGCTTATTGACCACATGACTAATACCACAGAAACAGATGGGAGTAGGGATGAAGGATATGATGCTCTGGATGAAGGAGAGGAGGATGACAATGATGATCAAGAGGAAGTTGAGGCCATTCATTCCTATAAGGATGTCATGAAGGTACAGTAATGGGTGGTTTATATGATACTTCACTGTTTTTATCAATAAGAAAATTAACTCCATTTTCCATATTACTGTCCAGTGTGATCCTGGCTGTATAATCTCCTGATTTCCCTGTTAATTTTGTAAGGTTTGCTTGCAGAGGTGACATGCAGTATTATTTCATGTTTGACAGTATGCAACAAAAAAATCTGTGATCAACTTTATCTTTGGATGTGCCATTATTATCACATTCTAATTTCATCTGTGCACTGGCTTGTCAGCCTTCTAGTCTAACATCTGTTGAATTACTTTGTGTACACTTGGATACTTCATGGGCTGTTTCAATTAATTCACCTTTTCATTAGTGTGGTATTAGTTTAATTATTCCTTATCAGTTTCTTCCTTTGCCACCCTTCTGTACTTGAAGCAGAGGAGTGCTTTTATAAGAGTAGCTTATTTATGTGGGGTGAGTCAGGATACAGTATTTCATTGATGATCATTATCGTTGTGGTTCTTGACCTGAGTTGTCAGATTTGGAAATACAGCTTATGAATTTTAATTGCAACAGGTTCTGTAATGTTATCTGAGCTACCGTGAGCAATAATTTTCAAGTGTTAGCCCTCTGTTTTCTATAGAGTAGTCTTCAGTACAAGTTTTAGAGCCCAATGAGCTCTCATTACAGACAAAGGTATTAATAAGCATGGATTTTGACAAAATTTTGTACAGTTGGTTTGCCCCATAAGTGATCTGAGAGTTTAATACAGGACAGAAAATTGTACAGTAACTTGTACCAGGGGATTGAAGTCTTTATATTGCTTCTTCATAAATGCAAGTTATATCTAAGGACCAGAAGCTTAGTGTAGGGAGACTAGAAGAGAGCCTCAGATAGCACATCAGGACTCATTAGCTGAGAGAAGCAAGACCCCGCTAAAATCGCTCACTTCTGACGGTTTGACAGTAAAGAGGGAAGCTCTTGGAAGACTGGAGTGGGAGTAACTTTTGTTTGAGATGCTTTTGTATTCTCGTTGCATGAGAAATAACACTTTGATGCTTAGTGCCTTTGTTTTTCCTCACTCCCTCAGAGAAGCAGGGGTCAGATGGACAAATGAATGAAATGGCCTTTCACGCTCTGTAATGGGGAGGGCCTGGCTGACTGAAGTACTCTCCCCTTCAAGCCCCTGCCCCCCCAAGCCTTACTGAGTCAGTGCCCTCACTGTGGGCAGATGCTTTGCTCTCTCCATTCTTTGCTGCTCCCCATCTCTAGAAGTGGACAGCAGCCCCCATGCAAGCTGGCCTGAATAGCATGATGTTACATAGAATATAGGTGCAGTATGGCCTTTTCCCACAGTTTGGCAAAAATGCCATGATTTGGTGGGACAATCAAAGTTGGACTCTAAGAAGTAGTTTTGTTTAGTGCAGAGGCAGGCATGGCCTTTATATGTACAGAGGTGAGGGTAGTGAATTGCAGAAGTGATTATTTTATTATTTTACAAGTTCTTTACTTCATTTCTGCAAGCAAGAAAAAATAAGCTTGGGAGACTTTGCTGAACTCCTTTAGTTAACCTGGTAAACATCCCTGAAATACAAAAAGGATTAAAAAAAAGTTTGTTCAGGTTTCTGCTGTTATGGCTGCACGGCTTCTCTCTGGTTCTGCTTGGTTAGTATGTTATCTCTGCTAGCTTAAGGTACCAGCCTATTTATGTGTTTTAAAATCAGCATCTTACATTCTGAATTTTATCATCTTTTGCTATTAACTTTTTGTCACTCTGGAAGCATTCTGCTTTTGCGACTTTGCCTTAGTGAACTATACTTCAGCTCTTTTTTACATCATCCTAACTTTTACTCCTCCATCCCTTGGAATTCTGTTTTCTTGCTGCTGTTGCATTTGCCTACATTATAGAATCATAGAATAGCTAGGGTTGGAAAGGACCTTAAGATCATCAAGTTCCAACCCCCCTGCCATGAGCAGGGACACCTCGCACTAAACCATGTCACCCATGGCCTCATCCAAAGTGGCCTTGTACACTGCCAGGGATGGAGCATTCACAGCCTCCCTGGGCAACCTATTCCAGTGCCTCACCACCCTTACAATAAAGAACTTCTTCCTTATATCCAATCTAAACTTCCCCTGTTTAAGTTTTAACCCATTACCCCTTGTCCTGTCACTACAGTCCCTAATGAAGAGTCCCTCCTCAGCATCCCTATAGGCCCCCTTCAGATACTGGAAGGCTGCTATGAGGTTTTATTTGCTGCAGGTTTAACTCAACCACTTGCCTTTATTCCCCACTCTGTGTCATTACTGCATTGTCAGTACTAGAGCAGCAGCATCATTCTGCCGTGTTTTCGACATGACTGTGGATTTGTAAGATCCTTTTTTCTTGACTGTCTTATCCCTGACAAGGGACAATGCTTTGCATGTGGCATTTTTTTTCTTTATTTCTTTTTTTCCAGCAGTGGTAAACTTTGTTGCAGGCTACACCCTTATTTACCCGGGGACTGTTTCACAACAGCAATGTGTGGTTTTGTGACCATAAGGCTCAATTACTATAATTCCCTCTTGGCAAGACTGACTGTGAAGCTTTCTCCTCTGTAGTTTGTAGTGAATGCTGAAGCAGGTTTGCTTGTTCAGTTGAGCAACTATCATTCTTGCCTACCCTGCATTCTCTAAATTGCAAGCTTGGAAAATGGTAGAGATGGGCTGTATGCTACTTACATTGATTTTTAAGGTTTTTAACTATATAGTCTCTGGTAGGGATGTGATTTTGTCCTTGAAATGAGATTGATTATATGGCTCATCCTTCTCCAGAAAGTGTCATTGTCTGGTCCAAGCTTGTCTGCCACTGAAACTGATTTTTTCACCATTAATCACTATTGCAAGTGAGCCTATTCCATGATTAAAACACAGTGAAACGTGTCAGTTTTTTCTGTAATGTGAAGTAGGCAAGGTCAGTCCTGAGCCCCCCTGTAACCTGGAAAACACTGAGTAATGTGGTGGACACCTATTCCTAAGAACTGGGAAAAGGGTAAGTGCTAAACAGTACTTCCAAAATCATCACTGGCAAAGCTCCTGCTTGGAGAAGACACAGACAAGCTTTTGTGCTGCTTCTCAGTATATTTGGCTGATTTGGCTTCTGGCTTCTTTGGCAGGGCCAACCTGCTGCACAGACTTGATCTACTGTTTTTAAAAAAGAAGCATCTGTGAAGAGAGAAGACATTGGTTGCCAGATGCTTCACTTTCTTAGTCTTTGATGTGTTTTGGTTATGGTCCTAGTGCAAATGAGGGGAGAAATAGAGACAGTAAGGCCTGGATGTTTTCAGACAGATGCTTTTTTTGTTTGGGGCCCTCTTCCCTGGCCCCATTTGCAGTACGCACCATGTGCATACGGTACAGGAAATCTTGGGAAACTTGTGAAGCCTTAGGCAACAGAGGTTACAGACAGAGTAGGCCTGGCATGCTGGGCAATGTTGGGCTTGCTAAGGGTGTATAAAGTCCATCATGTGGCACTTTTATCCGTGTGTGTGGCCCCCTCTTTGGTACTGAAACAAAATGATACAGTTTAGCAACCTCTTCCAGAGTATGTTCAAACCATAATCTTGACATTATCTCACCCCTTATCCCACAGTTCTCTTCAGTCAGATGGCTTAAGTCATTGCCACTTTTGACATTAATTTGGGAGTGCTTTCTAAGCTGCAGTTTATCGGTAAGGCTGGCCTGAGCCCCAAGTTGTGGTATTAAACCCAGTTCTAGTATTATCCTGTATTCTAGGCCAGCACCCTCATCTAATTCCAGATGTAAAGAAAGCCACACAACCCTTCAATAGCAGGTTTTATTCTGTGCTGGTATTTTCTGGGCTGAACTGCCATCCTAGCCCTAGCCCTGTCATTTCTTCTAGCCAAATTACTACTGCCAGCATTAGACTTTACCTTAGCTATCCCTCAGAGCAGAGGTGTTGTCAGTCATATCTGCCAGTTCTGACGCTAACCTTTGTCACTGCTTCTGCTGCCTTTTTCTGCAGGTCTCACAGAAGATGCGTAAGGAGGTAGTGGTCTTCCTGAGTATCTTGATCTTACTCATGTTCAACTTTCATCCTGAACGTTAACTTTAACAGGAGCATTATCTGAAGCCAAGGCACATCATCTTGTCTCAGAGACAAGCATAAGTGGATGGCCTGCAGGGCTCAGTGGCCTCTCGTCCCAGGCCTTACCTAACTGATCACTTTTGAGTAGTTCAGTAATAATGTTTGCTAATTCTTACCAAAAATTAACCATTGGGCAACTGCTGCTTCACAAATTTTAGTTAGTGACCCAGGACCCATAGTAATCAAAACTCACACTTAGGAAATCTCCATGCAGACTTTTTAATTTGTATGAAGATTGTTTTCAGAGCAGTTTGTGCAGTCTTGTGTTATCTTGCTATAAACAGGATTGCAGTTTGCAATATATTAATTGGTAGAAATTCATGTTTGTGCTTTGCTTGTAAGCAAAGATGAAGAATAAATTACTTGTCACACCCCCCACCCCCACCCCCTGCTGTATTTCAGGTATTTTAATTGTCCTTTAATCACTGTCATGGTCTCTAAAATGAGACACTTTTAAGTCTCTATGACTCATATATCTTGGTAGTTCAAGTATATGACTGACTTCTTTCAGCTGAAAGGAACTGAATTTACAGTGATGATATTGATCTGCTTGTGCTTTGTTTTGAGTACTCTGATGGTAGTACAGGTCAACTCTCTATGGCATGTGTAAGATTATAGAGGAAGAGTATGTCCTGTCTTCATGCAATTACAGGTGAGATGAGAAGATCTACATTTAGATCTAAGTATTTTGGAGGCAGCCTTCTGAGTTTGAGGACTTCCATTAGTATCATTAGTATTTGTCGGAGCAATCCCAGGCACAGCTACAGGCTGGGCAGAGAAGAGATTCAGAGCAGCCCTGCAGAGAAGGACTTGGGGGTGCTGGTCAATGAGAAAATGAACATGAGCCAGCAGTGTGTGCTTGCAGCCCAGAAAGCCAACCGTATCCTGGGCTGCATCAAAAGGAGCGTGACCAGCAGGTGGAAGGAGGTGATCCTGCCCCTTTACTCTGCTCTTGTGAGACCTCACTTGGAGTATTGTGTGCAGTTCTGGTGTCCTCAACATGAAAAGGACATGGATCTGTTGGAACAAGTCCAGAGGAGGGCCAGGAGGATGATCAGGGCACTGGAGCACCTCCCATATGAAGATAGGCTGAGAAAGCTGGGACTGTTCAGCCTGGAGAAGAGAAGGCTGTGTGGAGACCTCATAGCAACCTTCCAGTATCTGAAGGGGGCCTATAGGGATGCTGGGGAAGGGCTCTTCATTAGGGACTGCAGTGACAGGACAAGGGGTAATGGGTTAAAACTTAAACAGGGGAAGTTTAGATTGGATATAAGGAAGAAGTTCTTTGCTGTAAGGATGGTGAGGCACTGGAACGGGTTGCCCAGGGAGGTTGTGAATGCTCCATCCCTGGCAGCGTTCAAGGCCAGTTTGGACGAGGTCTTGGGTGATACGGTTTAGAGCAAGGTGTCTCTGCCCATGGCAGGGGGCTTGGAACTTGATGATCTTAAGGTCCTTTCTAACCCTAACTATTCTATGATTCTGTGATCATACAGATGGTATGACCCCATGTAAGTATAATATGGGAACCTGTCAGAGATGAACCAGCACATGCAGTTAAAAACAAGTATGGGTATTTGTTTATGGCAGTTAAAGAGTTCATGTTACTGGAATTCAGAGGTCCACAATTTTGCCTGGTTCATGAGGTTAAGATTAGTAAGATGCAGCTTTCTGTGAATATAATTCTGTTTAAGGCTGGGTTGGCTTTAGCATTATTATATGAGTATGCAGAACAGTATTTATGCTTTATTTCAAAACAAGCAAGTTACAGCATACCTGATAATTCTGTCTGAAGCTGGTGAAGATTCTGGGACCTTACCAAGACAGTAACAAATACCCCCAGTGCTGTCAGTTCATTTTCTATTAAAAAGGAATACAACATGCCATTTCTGAAAATCATCATGCTCAAAAAAGAAAACAGTTGATCATCTCTCTTGAGTCTTGTTTTTAGTGAACTAAAACATCACATGCTAGTCTTTATTTTGGTGGATCTTCTTTTAGAAAAAGGCGATCTATATCTCCGCATTTTGATGGGGGAAAAATTGCAATTATAGTGCTTTGGAAATCCTTACTTCTTTTCACTTTTGTTGTCACAGTATTTGAGCTTGATTTGTTAGCTCGAAAAACCTAAACGTCTTCTATCCGTGAATCATCAGTTGTCCACACAGACCTGATGTCTGAGACCCCTTCTGAATGTTGGGGAACATCCTGTCCCATCTGTTTGGGTCCCTGACAGTACAACCATCTATTTTTTGTATATCGTAAGTTTTGAGGGGGACAGACTCTCCTTTGGCTATTCTTTTTTTGCAGTTTAACTCTTTGGGGACTATAAACTAGAAAGAAACCCAAAGACTTCTCAAAATTATTTTGTGAACACACCCCCTATATCATACTGCTCTGACAGGGCTCACCTAGGTGGATGTCTCTGGGGAGTCTGGGCCTTTGAAGCTGGACTATCACAGTATTGGTCTGAGCAGGTAACACCTTGTGTTGGCACACTCCCAGCCACCCTTTCTCTCTGTGCTGCATTGACAGAACTGGGAGCTCTGAGTTCAGCAGTGAAGTCCAAAGGACAAATGCTCATCTGTGCTTAGAGGCTTAAAAACTCTTCTTTTCTGTGCGCTTACCCTCCCAAAGCATACTGACTGAGGGTTCACCTTTTTATATCGACTAGCCAGTGTCTTCAGGCAGACAAGCAGAAATTGTGAAGGTCCCAGAAAAGCAATTGCTGAGCTCAGATTAACAAAGGAATATGGAGATCTTGATGGAATAGGGCCTATCCACAGGCATTTGCTTATTCCTTTGGCATTCTTTGGGCTAACTTGGAGTTGTCTTAGAAATGCAGTAAGCCTGCTGTTTTTCTGTTGTCTAAGCAGGCCTTGTACATCGTGGTTATTCATTCAAACCATCGTGTGTTTCTTCTGTCTGTGCTGTCACCTTGGCTGGGATCCATGTCACTTTGGCTGGGATCCATGTCACCTTTATTTAGTCAGAGGATCCCAAAGGTTTTTATTTGTTTAGTGTTGGGTTGTTTTTTTTAACTCCATTGGTAACTTCATCTCTTTTGCTGCAAGATCCCTCAAACATTTGTGCAGGAACAACTGAAGGACTGGCAAAATAAACTGTGCTGCTGGCTGAGTCATCAAAGGAGTTAGTGTTTGAAGTTTGGGTACTTTGCAGGCCCAGGGAACTGAGCTGAGGATAGACCATGTAAAAATAAAGTACAAGTGTCTCTCTGCATGTTTGAGTCTTTGTGATATATGAGCAATATCTTCATGTGGTTGGTTTTAAAATGAAATTACTTAACAGTAATAATAGGGGCTTGATATGAAGGGCTTTATAAACAGCTGCAGGGCAAGTGGATTTATGAAAGCTGAGAGCTCTGTAAGTGAAAGATAAGCAGAAGTGGAAGTAATTTTGTACTGTTCATGTTTATTTTGAGAGGTTTTGTTCAGAACTGTGTTATACCAAATGTACTTGCAAGAAAGTTGTCCTTTATAACTTTGGTCTTTCCATTGAAAAAGAAGGGCTTCTTTTTCACCCTTGCTTTAATTATTCTCATACAGAACATCCCTTCCAACAGTGTGGGCTTATATGGATTGGAGTGTTTCATTCCAGGCTTGGAGACAAAACCAAATCACCTTTTCTGAGGTGATTTTTGCCTTCACATTATAGCTTACAGTAACACATCTACACCAGTTCAAAACCCGAGTACCCATAATTCACATAATTATACTGGTATAACCTGTCTAAGGTTTAAAATAGTCTGAGGAATCCAAGGAGTTGTCCAACAAAAACAGGAAACACAGATTGGGTGTTCAGATTATTTTTGTGTATGGGGAGGCTAGAATACACATGAAATTTGTGTGTGGCCTTTATGCATCGAAAAGAAGCAGAGTAGGGCATGGACTTTTTTTCCCATCTGTTTTATGCTGCAGTTATTATAAATAATTTATACACAGGTAAAAATAAAGTTCTAGGTTTTAGTGGAGGTGGGAGGATTCTTTGGTGCTACTGGTGTTCCATAGTGCAGAAAATACAGAATTTGTCATGATAGAGCTCCCGTTTCCCATTTAAAAATACAAACGTCTAAGATGTGCAAAGCAATTTGTTAGAAATAACATATCTGAATATGAGGTTTAATCTGAAGTATCAAAGAACCTGTGTTAACCTGCGCTGCCTAAAATAGACTCTGGAGACTAAAGTAGATCACTGGTTGTTTACTTTCACAAGGTGCGTTTTGTTTGATCAGATTAATTTGAAATTCTAACTAATGACTGGAAATGAGGGTAATGGTCAGTTAGCACAGTAATGCTGTAGTGACCCCATAACAAAGTAAAAAAAGAGCAGAGCCACCATTACAAAAGTGACCCAAATCTTCCCTGTGCTGCAGGTTAACTCCAGCACTCAGCCTGGCAATGCAGACTGTCCTGTGCAAAGCTGAAGAGGTCTGCTGAGAGTCCCTCTGTTCAGCTCACAGTTACCTCCCCTCTCCAGGTGTTAAAAGCAGTAAGTGCAGAGAAGGCCCTGATGGATTTTTCAGATTCACTGTCAGCCTGCTAAAGGCAGTAGATCTGCACAGAAAAATTAGCCAGGGCAGCAGCTTGTCTTATGTTAGGGCATGGCAAAAGTTCATATTGTCAGAATCTAGTTTCCACCCATGCAGACTTCGCAGTCTTGCATGTTCTTGGTGTTTTCAGCTAGTGTTTTAGCTCTGCTGGCTCCTTTCACTACTTTAAACATGCAGGCCATTTATTACAGATGCACATGACATCTTCTACCTTGTCTGTAAAGCACAAGTGTTCTTTGATTTACATGTAATGCCAACATCCCATAGGGAATATCCCATGTACCTTATCAGTGCTGCTTGTATTATTTACATTATGTGTGTGATACGTATTTTAGTGGACATGTAAATTAATGGTGACATGCAAAATTGCTCAACAATTATCTCTCGCATGTAGCATTATGTATTGAAGGGTTCAGTAGCTGCCCTCACAGACCATATTCTAAAGTAGATAAACTTGTTTCTGTGCTTTCTTAAGTTGTGCGTACTCAGCTCTTGTTTGAAACGGGCAGTATAGATCTTGCAGCAGTAATTCTCTACAGGTATGGAAGAAGCAGGGTTTATGGGGTGGGGGGGAACTTCTTAATTAGGCCAACTGATTTATCTGGGGGAAGACACATTATCCTTCCAGGCTGCCATGAAAGGTCCAATGGCAGTCTCCAAGTGCTAGTCCCCTGTAGGTTCTGTAGTCTAACTTCTGAGAGGTGAGACCCTCACAATCCATCACCCCATTCAGGAGAGGTGTCAAGAGGAAAAGTGCCTGTTCTAGTTCTAGTTTTCTAGTTCTAGTTCTAGAAAAGCTTTGCCTTTTCTAGTTCTTTCCACGATGCAGATGACAAGATTTGAGGATGCTCAGAAGTTTTTCTTGCTGCTAGCAGTTATGGAAAAAACTATAGATATTTCAGTTGTCAATATTGCTAGTTCAGAGCCATTTTAAGGATGATATAATTGCATTGCCAAAGAAAATGGAAGCAGCATAGATGATAAAAAATTACTTAAATCCTTGTGGAGGCATAACAGCAACATGGGAAAAGTAAAGAACTAGAGTGACAGCCCTTTAATTAAGCCACTATGATCTTCTTGCTTTTGAATTATTCAAGAGGGAGCCTTGAGCTTGAGGCAAAGTTTCTTTTGGTGCATTTATTTCAGTGCCGGTAACAGTATTAAAAGAAATGAAACATTTAGAGAAAAGCTGTTTGAATTGACTTTAAAGTACCACTAATTTTCCAGAATAATAACCTATTTAGCTGTTTAATTCTTTTAATACACTGTTAATTACTGTGCTGCCATGATGCTGTTTTCTGCTCCCCTTTGCTTAGTGCACTGTTGCATGCTGTATTTTCGAAAAATATTTAAGTGAGATAAGGCCATTTGATACAAAGAAATAAACAGTGTATATTAGATTATGCTGTCCCCTAAAGATATAAATCTAAAGGTCAGAATATCATATTTATCCCAAAGGTTGGTCTGAAGACAGGGTATGTTTTGCATTTCTTAGTAAAAGGATTTTTACAGTAGGTTTTTGTTTGGAATACATATTTGCAACATCCTTAAATAGTATTATAACTGAAGCAGTCCTAAGGGGTAGCTTTCAAAAGACTATTGTCTGCAGGATGCATACCCCCAAGTGTATTTTAAGTGAGTGATTTATAAATACTTTTAATGAAATAACACAATGGGAAAATCAGTGTTCTTCTGGGTGAAGGCTTCAGTAAATTTCTCAGGTTGTTTTAGCTTGTCCTTACTGCATTGCTTGGGCTGTACTGTCCCAAAGCTTGTGCATCTGTGCAGATGTGTCTTGTATACACAGTTGTGGAGACTTATTTTAACATTTTAATCTAGCAGCCTTTCTAATAACTCACACTAACTTGTGCAACTGAACAGAATGGTCCCAAGAGATAAACTCCTTGAATCTCCTAAATTTGAAATAGCATTTGTTGAAGGGAAGGTGTCAGCTAGCCAGGATGCTGTAGGAAAACAGCAGGCATTTTGCATGGGGAGATGAACCGGCAGAGCTGAGTTGCAACCATGGCTACTTGTTGTTTGGAGACCAGGCTAAATCGTGTAAAGAAGAAGATTTAGCTGAGGGATTGCCAAGGGCAGGGAGCTAAGGGATTGCGCTAAGGGAAGCCAGCTGCACATGGGGGCAGTGCTTCATATGCTGCTCTCTATTTGCTTTGCATAAAGCCTGTAAAGAAGGCACTAGGAAGACTTTTTTGGATGCCTGGTTGGATGGAAGACAGAGGAGGTTTTTTGCCTTTGCCCTGAAGAGTTAACAAAGCCCTTTCTTTTATTGTTACTCATGTGTTTGCATCTCAGAGAAAGAGGCATGATACTTGATCTGAAACTCTAGAGAAGCCAGGCATTTGTTTTATTGTTACTGAGTTCATTATGGCAAGGAAGAACACGATACTTTGGGTGATTTAAGCCAAAAGAGAGCTTTATGGTTTTTTACCTGGCTTTTTCTTAGGAGAAAGCAAACTTGGAGTTGGGACAAGGTCCTAATGAGCAATTGTATTTGTTTTGCCTTTTCAGCATGCCAAGATTTCTTGATGTGGGCATTAAGACCAACACTTGCTTTAGATGAGCAAATTCTTATGAAGCCAAAGCTCTTTATGAACTGGTCTCTTCTAATCAATTAATGTCAATCAGTCTGCTATATTACAGTGTGTGTAACAAGCCCCCATATATGTATTTTATGCAGTCACACACTTACATGGATAGATGAAAAATATCACTGTCCTCAATCCACTCTTAAAAAGGGAAATATTATAAGGTGATGTTTGAAGACATCACAGTGCTGGGGGAAGAAAGTGAGCTCCAGGGTTTGGTTTTTAAAAAAACCTCTTGACTTCTGTGGTAGCATGTAATATTAGCACAAAAGAGAAAAAGAAGTTCAGGGGAGTATTAGTCAGCATGATTTATTAAGTCTTTTCATGTCGGCACAGCAGAATCATGTCACAGTAGGAATATTTTTAATGGCTCAGAGGTTAAACAAAAGTAGAAAATATGTTTTCCAGGCAACACACACATTTGGAAATAAAAGTATTCATTATCTTTGTGTTTGCATTTACTTTCATACATACCTGTACAGAAAGTGAAGGGATTCCTGTACCTTAGCTTCATCAAGAAAGCTGGGGACAGTTTCTGTAAATCCCTTTAATGTAATTTTAAACCAGCTTTGAACGTGACAAGTGTTTAAGTGAATTATGTTGATAGACAGGTTTCATTAATTACAGTGATGTCATTTGGTGTCTTAAATAGTTGTCCTGATTTTTTCATTCTGGGCAGTGTAATTGAAGGTCAACATGTGGTCCGCTTTACTTTGAAAGTAACCACTGTGCTTGTCTTAAAAGGGTGATGTCAGTCCTTTTTGCTTTTGAGCGTGTTAGTGAGCAATGGAGGGGTGTTTATTGCAATTTCTTGTGCTGGAAATGGTGTTCACTGTGTTCGGAGCCCAGGCAGTTTGCCGGGGACTTTCCAGTGAAGAGGTAGGCTGCCTGAGGCACCTGGCCTCATGGTGTCACCTTCAGCAGAGTGCAGAAGTCTGTCCTTACAGGAAACCCTTTAAAAACCCCAGACAAACCTGCAAAATAGTTGCAAAAAAGTGTACCTCTGAACACTACGGGTTGTTTTTTTCTTTTTACTTGGGCCTAGTTTTTGTCACAAGTGGCTGAAGGGTGAGAAGGGGAGAGGGTACATGCCCACTTCTTCCAAGTGTTGTTCTGGTGGCCAAGGCATGCATGCCACCCATCTGCCCTCAACCTGGCTCTAGGGTCAAGCGAGCAGGTAAAACAGGACCACTGTCTCTGTCACATCCAGGATGCTTTCTGCCATAAAGATGAAACTTGAGGTTTGTAATCTCCCACCAGGTATTACTTCTGCCTGGGTGCAGGGCAGTGAGCTGCTGAGGTGAGGTAACTGGCGAGGTAACTAGGCCACCCCCTCCCACTAACCTCTGTTGTCTCAGATGCTTACCACAAAAAAATGATTAATAATTTTCTTTACCACTCTGACAGATAAAGGTAACCTCTCTTTGAGGTTAATTTGGCATCTATCTAGGACTCTTAATGAAGACACTGCAAGCAGAGTGGTTTCTTGGCCTCTCCCTGCTGGTGTCATGCAGAGTTTGAGGAAACTGAGCCCCCCTTGCCTTCCCTGCCTCCCCCAGCTTCCACTTGAAGTCATATTTCTTATGGGATCCTGGTGTATACTTAAGGATACTGGCAAGAAGTCCCTTAGAAACATCTTGTTTGGGGCTTTTTGACAAGAGAGTGGTGGTTTCAGCTATCCTTGCTGGCAGAACAAGCTGTGAGCTTTAACACTTACCAGTTTTACACCAGACTCTTGATAGATGTGAAAGTACATCCTAAATACAGCTCAGAGCTGTCAGCAAATTTCAGTTGAGGCACTTTGCCCGCAGCTTAGATTTGTCTCTTTATCTATTGTTATCAATTTCTCCTATATGAAGTTAATGTTAAACTGGCTTTCATCTTGATGAAGATACCAATGTTTGAAATAGGCTTATATATTTGCATTTCTACTTACCCATACTTTGCTCTTAAGTTTTGTTTATTTAAAAAATAAATGCCCTGAGTTTTGGCCTTCAAACGTGGCTTCATCATGAAAAATATCAGTACAGAAGAGAGTTACCCAAGAGTAACAATTGGTCTTTGACAACATGCAGGAGAGTGCTCTCCCACAATCACCCCTTTGATAACCTTATTCTCCATGGACTGAGGTCACTACAGTATTAATTGCCTTCCAGGGATTTAATTCTTTTTATATTTCTGCTTTGAAAGGCCTTGGTAAATGTATCATGGAAAAGCATCTGTTTCAACGATGTGTAGTAGATACCTCTGCAAGTGCAGGGGTTTTAAAGGTAGCTTTGAAGTTGAAGAACTGAGCTGGGAGTTCCTGCCTGACTCGCAGAGATATATCTTTCATGATATGTAACTGAGAATGGGTAAATAATTATCTGTGGTGCAGGTCCTTAGAATACTTGGCACGAAATAGTTTAATTATTTTAAGGGCTGTGTTTGAAAACAAAGCAATCATGCAGCAGTCGACTGGAGAACCAGGAAAGTGATTTGCCTCCTTCCATTTTCTCTTTTTACCTTCAAATAATAAGATCTTGATGAAGAGGTAGCTTTGCTATGTGTTTTTTTTATTGGTTTTCATGGTTTATTTTTTCCCTTAACTATTCTCTGTCAAGGACACATCCCTTTTACTGCAGAACATGCTTGTTTCTACAAGGCTTCTTCTTAGATAAGAATGTAAGACTTATCTGATGTGGTTGAAATAACCTGAAGTTCAATATTTATGTAATTAAAAGCAAGGCAATAAGAGTTGGGAGGACACTTCAAATACTATAAAATATGTATTTCTTTTCCAATGTTGGGTTGGTTTTTTTTTTCTTTTGAGTGTGCAAAGAAATTAATTTCAAAAAGAATGCTCAGCATTTCAAAGTACAAGTAGGGTTTTTTTGCAACTATAACAAGCGTCGCTTGTTTTTGCAGTCAGAGATCAGCCAAGGTGCATGACTTTGCAAGTGACATGTTTTGAAATAAGCAAGCTAACTGTTAGAAAGGACAGCCAAACCCTAGGGAAGAAGAATTGTTTCTGAATTTAGTTTATTAGCAAGAGAGGGACTCTCTTGCTCTGCATCTTTATCTTGTGCTGAGGTCTGTGTTGTTCATCCTTTTTAGAAGCAAGGACTCATTCCTATCCCTTCTAAGGATGTATGTATTTTAAGACTGGAGCAAGTGGTCAGCCTTTAGATTGTACTAGAATCTTCACAGTCTCTTAGTTAAAAATAATGAAGATTACTTTTCATATGTATTCCTCTGAGTTCAGGACCTAAGATTTCAGGAAAAGCACCAGTGATTACAAGATGCATAATAATTCACTACAGTTGTCCATTCTAAATTTTCATATGGAGATTGAGATCGTTTTAGCAGGCAGGAGTGCAAATTGACCAGCAAAGCAGAGACATGGTAGAAAAGTACGCTGTAACATGATTTGGTCAGCTATGGCTTTGATCCAGGATTTTTTTATTTTCTTTGTAAGAGATTCCTGGCCAGCTCAGTGGGCTTTGCATCAGCCTCAGATCTCCATCAGCAAAGTAGAATTGGTAATTCCTAGTGTCACAAGGGTGAGAGAATACATGCAACATGGACTGTGAGTCAACTACTGTGCTGCAGCTACTACAGCACGACTGCTGTCCCCACGGTGTAGACTCAGTGCAGTTTGGGATATATGAAGTGTCCTGAAAGCTTGACAAAGTAGTGGCTTTACTCCTGTTGCTGCCTTTGGCAAGAAATGTGTAGAACCAAATGTCTTTCAGTCAAGTCTCTAAGCAGTCAGGGAGGTATAAGCACCATCTGCAGTCCCTAGAGGTGGTTAATCCCACCTATATACATAGCGTATGTCAAAGCCACTGCCTCTATGTAATTCAATTTCTAGTACTTACCATACTGGAGAGAATTTCCAGGAATGGAGTGTGCATAGAGGAAAAGGACTAAAAAGGGCACCACCACTATAGCTAGAGGGAATTGAGGAAAAAACAGCACCTTTTAAGTTCTGATTTCTGGATATCTGTTCTGCTTGAATAAGCAAGGATATATATTTGAATCAAAATTACAGTATTTTTATTTTTAAACAATTAATAAATTGTGGGTTAAATAATTTTGTTCATACCTATCTCATGTTTTAAGTATTAATATTCATGTAAATGATAGTTTGATAAGACAATTGCAATGTAGGTTCAATGGCTGTACATTTTAAGAAAAAAATGTTAAGCTTGCTTGCCTAGAAGAAGAGGAGGAAGAATTTTTCTGTAGGCCTTTTTCATGCAATCAGTTTCAAGACCTGATTTCCCTGACAAAGGTACTACAAATAAGGAGTACGGCATACATGAAGGAATAGAATAGGTTTCCATACACTGAGATCTAATGAAAGCAAAATGAGATGGTTGGAAGTTGTTGGGATTTATTCATTGGGAGTGAAGTTTAAAAGCTTGTTATGTTTAGTAGTGCAGTTTGTTTGATTATGCAGCTGGAAATCTGTTGGTTTGGATAGGAATAAAAAGTCATGCTTCAGGACAAAACATGAAAGTAAATTATTATTATGCCTACTGAGAGAAGTTTCAGCACTTAGCATAAAACCAAACAAGCTTCCCACACACATACATTTTAAAGCTCTGTACGTGAACTGTAAATTGCTGCCAAGGAAAAGTTCATGTTTTTATTTTAGTTGATGTATTTTAATTGGATTTTAAGCAGCTTATGAATAAAACTGCCTTATGTTAATATAGTGTCTCTCATTTAGTACATATGCAAACCTCTCAACTGTTTAATAATGACATTGATAGGCGTTATTGAAAAATTGATAGAGAAACAACTTCTTTTCTGCATTATTTTCCCCTTCATTTCCTCTGTGTGTCAGTGAGATTTGATTTCTGATTGGAGAGTAATTCCCCACCATTTTCTGTTGCCTTTTCATAAAATTGTTTTCTCTTTTATACTGTTTGAAAATTTCATTATTTCTACTGTTTTTCTGGAGATGCTCTGATTTTTCAAGCAGTACCCTGATTGTAATGGCTGGTTTATACGCCTGTATGAAGGTCTGTGGGAAAGGGGAAGAAAGAAGGTCATCTGTCCTGCTGTTATTCTCTGTTGGACATGCCAAGCATCCTGATGCAAAACCAACTTTCGTCTCTTTTCTGCTGAACAGAAGTACTAGTTCCATTAGTGATCCTCCAGCCCTAAGGAGGGCCTGTGAAGCATGGTAGACAACCATGCAAAATGAAGTTACAGGGGTGCAGCTCTTTGCTATCAGTTGTTCAGGACTGAGTTATTTAATAATGTAAAGGGTGGTTCCACATCTTAGTGCACTGTTAGCTAAACAACTACAGGCAGCCCTGTGAATGTGTACAGCCACTCCCCTTCTCCTTTAATTATCCAGTTTTATCATGTTTCCCCATCTATGCCTCTACTCTGTCTCTGAAGCCAGTTTTCTTACCCAGATACCTCCATCCCATCCTTCATGCTGCTGCTCCACTCTAAAATGCAGGTGCGTGAGCAGCACAGATGAGACCCGCGGAATGCACACAGAGCTGTTGCCTTGTAAAGCAGAGAACGTTAGAAAATGATGCTGCTGAAAGGCTAACTAGTGGTTCTGCTAAATGTTGCAGGGGTTGATATTTCATGTAAAAGAATGGGAGATGTATAAATTCACCCTTGCTCGTGAATAATACCATTGATGTTCCTCTGAATAGTCAAAGAACAAGAGCTAGCAAATTCAGGTTACTGCATATTTATGTTATTGATTCCTCCATTTTTCCACTAAGAAACAACGGACCACAGTTTCTTTGAAACTAAGAGAGAATGCAGATTTAGTTTTCACTTAATTGGCTCTTTTGAAACAGGCCTCTTTCAGAAGCAGGATGTTGTTAGTCCACTGTGTAAAGACAGTGTAACAATACACCTAACACATATCCCAGAAACAGCTGTATATGGGGGGATGCAGTGACAGGGGGAAGATGTATTTGAGGAGTTGAAAAATAGTTTAATAGATTTAATAGTTAAGAGCTTTCAAGAATGAGAATTTACATTAACATTGTCAAGAAGTCTGCACTAGCACATAACATTTGTCACTGAAAAGTTAATGTCAGAATGTCCAATGGAAATACCTGTATCTCACAAAAACATAGGCTAACATTTGTTTGAAGTCAGGATCTTATTCTGTACTTAGAAAGCTAATAAAGAGTAAGAATAGGGTTCACTGAGCATGAAAATACAGGATCTGGCTTAAAAATGAAGTGTAGTTAGTAATGTATACTGCTTTCCATTTCTTAACACTGGTTAAATGCTTTCAAAAGTGTTTGTAAATGTGCTAAATGTTTGTAAGGCTTGTTTCCCTAAAGATAGTATCGTATAAATGTAACAGGATACAAATTATCTTCACCTTCAGTTGTTTCTGTCATTGGAAAAGGTTCAAGTTTATAAGTGAGACAGTTCAGTGAGGTGTTAATCTTACAGCTGCTTCCCCTTTGAATTTTGTCGAGATTCTCTTCACTGCTTAAATTCAGTCTTAATAGGGTGGAAAAGTAATTAAGGCTCTTCAAGTATCTGTGAAATGTAAGATTTTAAGAAAGAAAATTAATTGCAGTGCTCAGCACCTCAAGACAATCAGTACTTGGAGGAAATGGTGTCAGAACAGTTAATTCCATTTAGAAGAAAACAGTGGAGGAGAGTTCTTTGCTGTGCACCAGTTTCATACTGAGCATTGTTGAATTGCTCAAGTTTGTTTTGTATTTATAAAAACAGCTACAGCATATGAAATGGGGCTGCAGCATTTCCCAAACACAGTCTACCCACATAAGTCTTTCAACCTTGCTTTCACACTGACTTAAGTTTTGACCCAGGAGAGGATTTGTAAGCATACATGTAAATAATTTCCTCAAGGCCTTTAGTGCTCAGAGTTGGCAAAGCAGAGGGTAGTTGATGATGATGGAGACTGTATGATACAGACAATTGGGCACTCCTTTAAGGGTCAAGATACTATGCAAAGCATTGGTTTCAATCCTTGCCTCATCTAATTCCCATTGCAGTTTCAGCTTTAATTCCAGGAGCTACATTGTTTTCTTCTTTTTACGCTCCTGAAAGAGGGAACCAACCAAGGCCACTATTTCATCAAATTGTACTTGTTATTGCTAAATGCAATAGCTTTGCTGCTGCATTTGGGTTTTCTTATTGAAAGGAAAATCTGTAAAGAAAGAATATATTTGTTGAAGTCATTTTATGGGGAGGATCACTTAAGCCATTAAATTCTGAACTTGTGTAAGTAGAGAGCTACGTAGTTTTTCTCTTGTCCTCCTCAAAGTGATGAAGCACATGACCAGAACAACCAATACCGGTGCAAGGAGAAGGCCTTACCAGATTGCTGGTAGATGTGGTAGATGTGCTTGACACCAGCAAACTATCAATTTGCCTCAGTTTCCACAAAACCTGACTTTCCTTGAGGTGTGGAAAATTAATTGGACATTCCTCAGCACTTCCAAATAATCATTTGAAAATAACAATTTTAAAAGTTACCAAGCTTCTGCAGGTAGCTCTCTGGGAGGAGTAACTTCCTGTGAATACTCCCTGTACTTTTTGTGGATTTATTTTGTGGATTAATAGCTAACCCTGCTCCCACCCACTCTTATTGCAGTCTTACCTTGCTAGTATTCCCCTAAAGTCCTTTATCAGATGCATGAGCTAGTCCTTGGCCCACTGCAGTTACAAGAGGTTTTGACAGGGGCAAATCTCTGCCTGGAGGGTTTGGGAGAGCAGCTGTGAACTGGCTGGGAGCAGGCGACCTGCCTCAAAGCTTGCGGTGTGCCCCTGTCCCATATTCTATGTACAGGGGTGGTCCTAGCAGGCAGAAACATCTTACAAACTCGTGTCAAAACACTTCTTATTCCTCTGAACAGTCCACCCATTAATGTTATTCTGGATAATAAAGTGAAGCAGAATGCTCAGACAGATAAATAGGTATTGTCTTGGTAAGATTTTTCAGGTAAGGCAGATGGCTCCTTGAAGTTCGTATGTGTAAGAATGAAAGGATTTTTAAAAAAGTCTATTCACAATGTCCAGTTTATCTGCATGGAGATAAAAGCCTTTCAAAAAATGAGGCATCTCAAGCTGACTTTTATTTTTGAACCTGTTGCAGTGCCATACTGCAAAGGATAAGGCAGATACCTGGTCTAGTTGCATGTTCAGTCTTACCTCACTCTGCTGGTTAAAGTAATTTCTTCTTGTTGCTTAAGAGAAAGTACATCTTTTAAGTCTATATTGATACTCCAAGGTTTTCAAAACACTTAACAAGCCTGGCATTTGCAGGCTGGTAGCATGTTTTGCATAATATCAATAGCTTATCTTTGTGGCCCCTGGAAAAAAGAAACCATTTTCTTCTTTGTGGTGCATTCATATGGGTCCTTTGACCAAGATGATTGCAAGTGGAAATGCTTTTTGTCTTTTGGGATATTAATTCCAGCAGGCCAGGTGTTTTGGTGAAGCTTCCACTGTGCATCTAGCCAAAAAGGTTTTGCAAAACCTATGTGAATTTTAGTGGGTGAGCCAGTTGTATATTTTGTAATTTTATGGAACATATTCAAACAGATGCAAGAAATGCTGTTTGATCTGTTTGGATGGTTAAATTGTGATTTCTGTTAACACTGCTTTAGTTTGGTGCACTGTTTCCTAGTCAATTTGAGGATGAATTTGGACAGAGGAGCTGGCAAGGCTGTGGTATTTACATAATGCCTTTTTTTTTCTGTGAACCCTGAATGTGGATGGAAACAGTCTCTAATCTTCTTAGTGATCTAAGCAAAGATTGAATGCTTTGGGTCAAGCTGGGGTTTTGATAGGCTCAGAGGAAAAAAATACATAAAAATCCCAGCTCTTCACAGTGATTGCAAATGGCAGTACTTACAGACTGAGCTAGTTAATGTTTCAGTCGTTGATAATATATTTTTGATATTTCACCAGTATACAAAGACCAAATCATTTGTTTTCAGCCATACTTTTTGAGACTTCTTGGAAACAGAACAAACAGCCCTTGTGTTAATTTCTGGGTACTGTTTGTGTTCATTCACCTTCGGGTAGTTTTGAGTTTCATCATGAAGGATGAAAAGGCAGTGTCAGAATAACCAGCATACAGAGGCATCATCTCCTCCATGAACTCTGAATGGCTGGAAAAGACTGCAGAGCTGATCTTAAACCTTGCACCACAACTGCTATGACATGGTAATAAGAGGAGGAGTTCATTAGGTGGCTGTCCTTTTGTATTGCAATTATTAAAACATTCTGACTGTGCTTTTTGTGGTGTGCTACAGTAACACAGATTTTCAAATGCTGCTATCATAATATTGAAGATGTGATTTCGATTTTTAAGTGGATAAATGTCCTGAACTCAGAAGTGACATTTCATACTTGATTTGCCTTGCCCGCCTAGAATTTGCAGTATTTTTTCATGCAAAAGTTACTGCTTGTCAGGCGCTCTGAGCAACACGCAAGAACAGTATTTAAAAATGAAGGGCAGAAATACAATCTGTCTGTTGTATTTGCATTTTCTTTTTTCTTGAGGCTCACCTTCCCCAACCCAAAAATTTATACTAAGTCACTTGACTTAATGTTACCGCAAAGGGTTTTTGTATGTAATGCATCTTCACATAATTTAAGATCTCTCAGAGACTGATTTTTCAGAACATGAAAGCTAGTAGGAGCTGCTTGCCCTCTTTTAATATCTGCAGCCTGAGGTTTGCAAACTAAATGGTTAACTTTTTATGTGGTTTCTTCTGTAACTAAGTTCAGCAGCAGGTACTTAAATTTTTTTGGCTTTACTTCATGTTCAATAATAGAATCAAGGTTATATCCATCCCCTGCTCGAACTTGCCAGTGCTGCACTTTATTAACTTTCTCAATATTTAATGCAAATTTTTTCTAATTAACATGTCCTAAATGAAGGGAAAAAGAAGCATTCTTAAAACCTGTGTGTGATCTGTAGAATAATAAAATTTTATTGTCAGCTGTGAAAACTTGTACCATTTTATGACCTTTTTGAAATTGTCATTGCTGTTATTCTTACTGTTACTCTTGTAAGTGATGTATTTTAGAATTAAACCCTTTTTTATCAGTACTGTAATTAATAACCAGTAATAGCTCACTGAAAACATAAGGCGGCAGGTATGGACAGGATTAGTTGTTGAGACAAAGGAACACAAATTAACCATACTCAGAATTTGGTCTTTTAAGTGTTCTGATTTTCTCACAAAGTCAAGGGAAATATTTAATTGTATTTAATATTCAATTTAATTTCTATCTTTGTGTGTGTTGTCACATGTGTGTGTGTAGCACATGTTAGAGGTGCATCTGTTTCAGTATTTCTCCCATTAGCAGCAGAGAAGATGGTATGATTTGTTGGAAAGGAAAAAAGAGGGAAGAAAAAAAAGGGGGGGAGAAGGGTCAGAAAGGGGGAAAAAAAAAAAGTGGGATTTTTTTTAATGTCAACAATGTCCTTGTGATTATCCAGAAATAAATTTGAAGAGTTTAAGAAGATTTCGGCTATCATCGTAAGCCAGTATAAAATTTGAAAGGGAGGGATCAAGGGCCTTGTGTTCCCTGTATCTAAGGAAAGCATATAGGGAAGAAGAAAACATGCACACATATGTAAACTTTACTCATATATATTCATTTTTATGGCAAAAATCAGGTATATATATGTGTACAATAATCATAGCATGATATTGAAGGAGTCTAAATTGTGCTTGTAAAAATTTATCAAAGACATTGGCCAAATCTGACCACTGAACTCTCTGTTGTTGTACTGATTGGAAGAAATAAAAGATAGCAAGGGCCCTATGGCCTTGAGAAGCAGCCTGTCATTGAGATTAAGCTAATCGAAATCTAACTGCAACCAAAAGCAATTGTTCAGGCCTTTCTCCCTTTCCCTACTCCAGCAGTATATTCTCTTTGCTCGCTCTACGTGTGTGTCCATGCCATTAAGAATAATTATCTCCTGCTCCGTTTCTTGCATGTTGTTAATTTTTGTTTGGGTGAGTAATCCTCTCTGAGTTAGGGCATGAACTCTGGTGCTAGTATAAGGGCATCAGTGGCTGTGTAGAGCTGGAGGCCATAGGACCACACCTTTTATTGGCAGTATGGATTTAAGTCAAATTGAAAGCAAATGGAAAAGCAGCCCATGCATTGTGCCCCTTGTAACCACAGTGTTTGCTGTTGTAGCAGGAGAGATGTAGACAAATATGCCACTGGGCTAATTAAGGGCTTTTCTCCTAAAGAGGCTTTTGTCTCAAGCTTTAGTTCTGGAGATCTGAATGTAGCCACCTTCTGCCTTGGGTTTTCCCTTGTACTTAGTTTTAGCTCAATAGCTATAAATACAGCTATATATATAATAGATATTCTAAAACCACCTTAACAAGACAAATTTTAAGGCCTTGGTTAAGATTTTAATTTATTTTAATATAAACACCAGTATGATATATGATACGGGTGCTCTAATTTTGACTTTTGAGGGGTTTTTATTTAAAAATGTTTAGGGAGCAGCTTATAGATGTTATTTTATTCTGTCCATTTCCAGCCAAGATTTTCATGACAAATACTTGCTAGTGGTGGGTTTGACTTTTGGGACATAGATATTACAACTGTTAGGGTCAGTGCTGAGGTATTCTGCAATGGCAGAAGCTGGAGGTTCATATTCCTGAAGCTGGATGTTGCTTATTCAGGTTCCTTCAACTATAAAGGCTGGTTTCAGTGAAACTTCTCATCTGGAAATGAATTTACACATGATTTACACTAAAAGCAATGCTGGACTGACTGCTTAACAGTAGTTGTGAATGATTATTAGTGATTTGAGTAGCCTTTCAGAGTTTTGCAGGTTCGGCATGTATAAAAACATCTACCAGTGCTTCTTTATATCAGCTGTGCCTGTGTCTGAAATGCTCATGAACGTCTGAGGTGAAGCAGCAAGTCTGCACTTCCATCAGTCTTGCTGATTTTAAAAATCTTTGTACTCCTTGAAATAAATTAAACCAGAGTTTCAGCTTGGCAATTACACTTCATTTTTATCTCGCTTCTCCTTCCATCCTGTCATAAATTGGTTGGGATGCAGTCCTCTTAGACATTCACAGGATGCTGAACAAAATTTACTGTTAAATCTGGTTTGGATTGAGGTTATTTCCTCAAAACTCAAACCTGCAGGATTGCTTTTCTCCCTTTCACAATTATGTCATCTTTCTGTGGGGCTCGGGTTTTTTTTGTTCGTTTGTGTTTTTTGGCTGGTTGGTTGGTTTTTGTGGGTTTGGGTTTGTTGGTTTTTTGTTGGTTTTTTTGAGGGCTTTGTTTGTTTGGGGATTTTTTAATGAAAAGGCATTGCCTTGGTTTTCAGAGTTTTCCAGGATGTGGTCAACAAATCCCCTCACTGTCCTTATCGAACTTTTCTCATAAAACAATTGGGAGCAGAAAGTTTGGGAAATACACCACCATTTCTGTCTGAACTTAAATGACTCATGGATGTTTGTACCCTAAATATTCTGTTGAACTCACTGTCACATTTTCTAATGCTCTGTAGCATTAATGAAAGCAATGGGGCATTGTTTTGATATTGCTGTTTATTTTTTTCTTCAGCTGTGTGCTGCCCACCTGCCAACACGATCAGAGGCGCCAAACCACTATCAAGCAGTATGTCGGGCTCTGTTTGCTGAAACAATGGAACTGTACACTTTCTTGGCCAAAATTAAAAGTGCAAAAGAGGTAAGCAGTCTGAGAAGGTTTTCTGCTTTTGAGCTCATTACTGTGTGAATTAGGCTTACAAAATCACTTCTGTACCCAGCCAGTAGTGAATGTCAGATTCTTGAGGAAATGATCTGTAGTGTTCAAGAAGAGCAGTTCTATAGCTAAGTTTTGTGGTTTTTTTTCTTTTAGCCTGTAACTATTTATAGATGTCTTTATGTCTTGTAGAAATTGTTATTAATTGTGACTTGGGAGTAAAGCAGATTTTTGTCTTGGAGGATTACACGGTGCATACACACATCCATTCCTGCATGCCTGTATGCAATGTATTTGAGTCTAAAAGCTTCTCTGGTGTTTCAGGGATGTTGTGAAGCATCAGAGCTTTGCCTGTTGTTCCTCAGCTCCTTCTCATACCTTGTCTTTGGCTGTGGGTTATCTGAGGTTCTTCTTGCTCATATTTTGTCCCAAGGCAGCAGCTTCCCTTAGCTTTGATGATTAGCTTGTTTGACGTCACATAAGCTTCATAGCAGAGCCAACATCAAAAAAAGAAGCATTTCCACCTGTAGGTCAAGGTGCTAATGTTCACTGCCTGCTTGGCTGTTAGTGTGCACTGAAAGTCCATCCTATGAAGCACTAAAATGAAATGGTCAAGATGAAGAATAGCTGTGAGGGTGGGCAGATGATTTTTAGTGAAGATAATTTCGGTGATATGGCCTGCAGGTCTTTATGGCTCCATAAAGAATTGGTGAAGGGAAGGAAGGGCAGGAGGGGAAGCATGCCTCTTGAAGCTGGTTTCTTCACTGAAGCCAACTTGTCAAGTAACTACACTGTCCTCATTTTTCTTCTTAATAAAACCCTGAAGGATTTTCTTTTCTTTTGTAAGCCAACATCTACAGTACCTTTGAAAAGCAGGGTAAGATTTTACAGGCTGATCTAAGAATTTTGCCTGCTGAAAGACGCAGAGCTGTTCCACCCATGCACAGATGCTCCCGCTGTTTTCCTTCAAATGGTTCTAGGAAACAAACATAGCAAATGCCAAAAAACCCAAAGCACTCATTCCTTGTCAGGTTAATGAGCTGAATCAGCTCCTTTAAGGGTCAGAGCAGCACAAGAAAGCTTTCACCCTCCCACTCATGGTGGAAGTTGCAATACAGTCAGAGGCATGCAAGGAACTGGTCATGTCTTTCCTTCCTGTTTGGGATGCATCTGCCCAAGGGGGAGAATCTGTCAGAGATGTTTTTCTGTTCCAGTAGTTCTTGAACACTTTGGCCAGTTGTAATAAGGCATCTCTGTTGTCAGTATCAAAGTAAAATATTGTGTTTAATAACCATTTAAAATAAAGCCTTAACATTTTTTTCATTATTTTAAAAGTAGAGGGGTGTTTTGAAGTTGCAAATTATTTAATCACCTTGTAATTGGATGTAAAAATGCAACAACATCTGATCACACCATAGAGCATACTACGAGTTAATCCCAAATGAAAGAAACCATTTGCCTTTCAAAGGCTATTAGGGATTGATTCAAAGCACATTTAGGTCAGAGGAAGTAATCCTTGTAGATGGAATTTTGACCCTACTGAAAGCACTGAAACTTTTATTGCTGCACCTAACCAAGGGCAGAATTTTGACCCTTTGATTTCATTTTACTCTGGATCAGTCCCCAGGTAGGCATGCAAGAAATGACCAAGAAAATTACCTTACAAAGAGCTTCTGGAATCTGAATACTTTGGGTTTATGATGTGCTTGATCCTTGCTTATAGTTTTTATGCAACTTTAGATTGGGAATGTATTTAATTTTGAAAATAATATAGTGTACAAAGAAAAAAATACGTATGAAGAAAATACAAGGTGGAATGCTGTAAATCTTGTTATACCATTTTAAAATGACCTCTGCAGTTGATACTTGAGGCAAGCAGTAATCATATGATCACACTAGGTTCGTGCCAGTAAAAGCTGTGGTATTGTTTATATGCTCTTCTCTCTTGCAAATACACAGAAGAACCTTAATTCATGAGCAATATGGTTAAATACCATTAAAGTCAATAAATTTATTTTTCTTTTCCTTCTGTTATTGTCATGTGCGTATTGGATATAAAGGAGAGAAACACTAGATACTTCAGTAAGAACTTTGTCATGCATTTGTGGTGATAACACTGCCAGATAACTGAGTTACATACATCAAATCCAGTTGGAAAAAACAACACCTTATACCGTGTAATACTGTGTCGGTGACACTAAAAAACTATTAGTTTGTTTCAAAACCTGACAGCTTTATTTGGAGATCTTTCTTTAGAATCCCTCAGACCTAGACACAGTTATGGAAATATAACAGTTGTGGAAATGAGATCAAAATGAAATTAAAAACAAAACAAAAATTATTTTTAAATTCCTTGGATTCCTTCTAGAGGCAGTGGATGGCATATGGGTGTCTATTTCCCACGTATATGAAGTTTCTGTTTCTTGCTCAGTGGATACTTAAACAGGCAGCTTCTCTGTAGCAGAAGAGACTCTTTATCTGCAGATACTCGCTTGCTAGCAGTGGACCAAGTAGGACCTATCTTATGCTACAGCCAAGGACAGGTTTAGAAGAGAAATAAACTGTGAAAGAGGCAGAAAAAATATTGTTGTGATGCTGTTTTCAGTTTGGCACTGTAAAAACTTGTCAGGATTTTGAAAGTTGCAGGATTTCATGAGCCATAGATCAGGAGGCAGGAGGGATAGGCCTGTAGAGCTGTAATATGTATTATTACTTTTATATATACTGAGTAGTCATGTGCTCTCCAGTCTGTTTTGTGAACATCACTGTCATATAAAAATGGAGCATAGATTCAGGAAGAGTTTTACTAGCATGTGTTTGGGTGAGTGTATTAATCAGAAATGATGAAGCAATGAGTGAGCTGCTCAGGTCATCTCCATGGATGTCAAATAAAATGTTTTAGGCAGTTTGTCACAGACTCAGTGCCATGTGATTATTTCCAGTCTGACTCCCTGTGTGTGAAAGGTCAGCAGTAAAACTGGCTTGCAGACAGGGAGAGGTACTTCCATTCTTAAAGAGAATGAAACGTTTAATGTAGTGGATGTGCAGGACAGGACTCAAGCCACAGCTGAGCAAGGTGTGGTAATAGTATTACAGTAGTACAAAAAATAAAATAGAATAAAAATAGTAAGAATACATGTTTCTGTGGAATAGCAACAGCAACTCCAAATGTACAGTTGAAATTCAGGTAACTAATTTGATCTAACTGTGCATCCTTTAGCAAGATGGATGTTTTCTAGCAAGTTTACTGGCATGTTTTTTCAGCCTTCTGGCAGCATCTTTATGCTGCTCAGGCTCTACCATCTGCTGTCATCCAGAAGTGGTCTTTTGATGGGCCAAGACCTCTTCACTCTGTATTCTGCTGTTTAAGCATTTGCAGTTGATGGCAAAAATGGAGTACAGCTTGTTTCTCAGCTCAAGCAGTGAGCTTTTAAAATTGCAACAGAAAAATTCCACTAAAAGGGGAGGAAATGCATGTATATGTGGTAAAGGAGAAGATAGTTTAAATATCTGAACCTCATGTGAAAGAAAACATTAATCTTTCTTAGGGTCATCCATAAGTCATTCAAATCACCTTTGGTGGCATTTAGCCATAGACAGAACTCTAGGCACAAATAAGTGATGTCCATGAGATAAAGCAAATGTTCCTGCTGTGGCATATCTGGAAAGGTCACACACATTGCTCAGAAACAGCATCAAGTGTGGCTGGGAGACACAGGGACAGACTATGCAAGCATAGGAATGCAGAAATTGCTGCTCCAGATTGGACTGGGGATCCCCTGGTTTAGTATCCACATTGCTTTCTTGAGGACATATCTGCCCTACTCCTCCTTCAGTTCCCTGTTACTGCCCAGTCTTGCCTTCTACTAGAGTTAGTGCTCCACGTGTGCTTCATGTCTGAGTGAGCCAGCAATGTGCCCTTGCCACAAAAATGCCTTGCGGTGTTAAGGGCTGCACTGGGAGAAATATTGCTAACAGGTTGAGTGAGGTGATCCTTCTTGCCTACTCAGCACTGGTGAGGCCACAGCTGAAGTGCTGGGTCTGGTTCTGGGCTCCCCAGTACAAGAGAGATATGAACATACTGGTAAGAGTCCAACAAAGGGTCACAAAGCTGATAAAGGGGCTGAAGCATCTCACATATGAGGAGAGGCTGAGAGGCTTGGGTCAGTTCATCCTAGAGAAGAGGGTCTCAGGGATTGCATCGAAGTCTAAATACCTGAAAGGAGGGTGTAAGGAGGATGTAGCCAGGCTCTTTTCAGTGGTGCCCAGTGCCAGGACCTGAGGCAATGAGCCCACACTGAAACACAAGAGGTTCCCTCTGGACATAAGAGAACACTTTTTTACTGTGAGGGTAGCCGAGCACTGGCATGGGTTGCCCTGGATATGTTCAGAAGCTGGCTGGACATGGACCTGGGCAACTGGTTCTGATTGGCCCTGCCTGAGCAGGAAGGCTGGACCAGCTGACCTCCAAAGGTCCCTTCCAGCCTCAACCACTCTGTGGGTGGTACTAGTAAGTGATGTTGCCAGCCTTTAGCAGTGTAGGCTGTAGGTGATAAACTCTACAACTGGCACAGCTGGTGCTAAAAGATACCATGTGATGCTGGCCAGCATAAAACACAAGAAGTATCCATTAGGCCAATATCTCGATCAGAAGATGGTCGAATTTGAAATCCTCAGGACAGTGAGAAGAGCATGCAGCAAGCTCACTCCCTGGACTTCAAGAGAGCAGACTTTGGCCTCTTCAGGAACCTGCTTAGTAAGGTTCCATGGGATATAGCCCTAGAGGGCAGGGGGGCTCAAGACTCTTGGTTGTACTTCAAGGATCACCTGCTACAAGCTCGGGAGTGTTGCATCCCAACCAGAAGGAAGTGCAGCAGGAGGGCCAGGAGACCTCCTTGGATGGATAAGGAGCTGCTGAGAAAAATTCAAATGAAAAAAGAGTTTTATAGAAAGTGGAAGCAAGGACAGGCGGCCTGAGGAGAGTACAGGGATGTTGTCTGGGAAGCGAGGGACCAGGTTAGGAAAGCTAAGGCCCAGTTAGAATTAAACTTGGCTAGGGATATTAAGGATAACAGGAAGGGATTCTACAGGTACATAGCAAATAAAAAACAGACTAGGGAGAGCATAAGCCCGCTCAGGAAGCTCTCAGGAGAACTAGCTACACAGGATTTGGAGAAGGCTGAGGTTCGGAATGACTTCTTTGCCTTGATCTTGGCAAAGGCTCTGACCGCACCACCCAAGTCTTGGAAGGCAGACGCAGGGACTGTGAGAATGAAGACCTTGGGCTCACTGTAGGAGAGGAATTGGTTCGAGACCATCTTAAAAATCTGAACGTGCACAAGTCCATGGGTCCTGATGAAATCCATCCACGGGTCCTGAAGGAGCTGGCGAACGAAGTTGTTAAGCCGCTGGCCCTCCTATTTGAAAAATCCTGGCAGTCAGGTGAAGTTCCCAATGACTGGGAAAAGGGAAATATAACCCCCATTTTCAAGAATGGGAAAATGGATGACCGGGGAATTACAGACCAGTCAGTCTCACCTCTGTGCCTGGCAAAATCATGGAGCAGATTCTCCTGGAAGGCATGCTAAGGTACATGAAAAACAACAAGGTGCTTGGTGACAGCCAGCATGGCTTCACTAAGGGAAATCCTGCCTGACCAATTTGGTGGCCTTCTATGATGGGACTACAGAACTGATGGACAGAGCAGTTGGTGTCATCTACCTGGATTTGTGTAAAGTGTTTGACACTGTCCCACATGAAATCCTTGTCTCTAAATTGGAGAGACATCAATTTGATGAATGGACCACTCGGTGGATAAAGAACTGCCTGGATGGCCGCACACAAAGAGTTGTGGTCAATGGCTCAGTGTCTGGCTGGAGACCAGTAACGAGTGGTGTCCCTCAGGGATCGGTATTGGAACGGGTCTTGTTCAACATCTTCGTCACTGACATGGACAGTGGGATTGAGTGCGCCCTCAGCAAGTTTGCTGATGACACCAAACTGTGTGGTTCGGTTGATACGCTGGAGGGACGGAATGCCATCCAGAGGGACCTTGACACGCTTGTGAGGTGGGCTGATGCCAACCTGATGAAGTTTAACCATGCCAAGTGCAAGGTCCTACACCTGGGTCGGAGCAATCCCAGGCACAGCTACAGGTTGGCCAGAGAAGAGATTCAGAGCAGACCTGCGGAGAAGGACTTGGGGATGCTGGTTGATGAGAAAATGAACATGAGCCGGCTTCAGTGTGCACTTGCAGCCCAGAAAGCCAACGGTATCCTGGGCTGCATCAAAAGGAGTGTGACCAGCAGGTCAAAGGAGGTGATCCTGCCCCTTTCCTCTGCTCTCGTGAGACCTCACTTGGAGTATTGTGTGCAGTTCTGGTGTCCTCAACATAAAAAGGACATGGAACTGTTGGAACAAGTCCAGAGGAGGGCCACGAGGATGATCAGGGGACTGGAGCACCTCCCATATGAAGACAGGCTGAGAAAGTTGGGGCTGTTGAGCCTGGAGAAGAGAAGGCTGCATGGAGACCTCATAGCAACCTTCCAGTATCTGAAGGGGGCCTATAGGGATGCTGGGGAGGGGCTCTTCATTAGGGACTGTAGTGATAGGACAAGGGGTAATGGGTTCAAACTTAAACAGGGGAAGTTCAGATTGGATATAAGGAAGAAATGCTTTGCTCTAAGGGTGGTGAGGCACTGGAATAGGTTGCCCAAGGAGGTTGTGAATTCTCTGTCCCTGGCAGTGTTCAGGGCCAGGTTGGACGAGGCCTTGGGTGATATGGTTTAGTGCGAGGTGTCCCTGCCCATGGCAGGGGGGTTGGAACTTGATGATGTTAAGGTCCTTTCCAACCCTAACTATTCTATGATTCTATGATTCTGTATCTTAATCTGCCACGGTAAGTTTGACTCCTAAATTTTTTAGACATCAATGTACAACCTAAAGCATTAAGATTAATATTCCTTCCAAACTAATTAATACTTTGTATATTTTTATAATTGCCTATGTCTTCTATTGCACCGGAAGTCCATGTTTATCAAAAACTCATTCATAATTTCATTACCCACAGTGTTCCTTATAATTAAGTTTTTGGTAGAATACAGATTAAGCTTCCAATCTGTCATCTTTGTGCTATTCTGTTAAATCATGTCACCTTTCATTTCTGTTCCTTCTGATGTAAAAACATAATCTTTTCTGTCTGGCTGGATCTATTTCCATCTCGTCTGTATGAAAATATAAATGTACAAATTCGAATTACGTACACGAGTAGAAGCAAATTTTCTTCAGTACTTTCATGCCATGCAAAGACTCGGTTGGAAAACTGTTAATTACTAAAGTCCAGTGTTACTTTCCATTTAACATGGCTATATTGGTGTATTATTTGTAAAATATATGATAATAGAGGTAGTTAATAGGTACCTAAACAATGTTAATGGCTAACTTATTTTGGAAACACAGTCACTAGCCAAGTTACTTTTAATAGTCTCGTGGTTGTAATAGCTGTTAAGTACCCTGCTGCTTGGATTTTCAGAAAGCAGAGCTGCGGAAAGAAACTGATTCACAAATTTTTCTGTTCATAACTTCATAAGTTTTGCCTACACTTACAGTTTTCCAGTAACTCCACTTGTGCAAGTGTGGTGTTGTCAGGCTTGCAGCCCCATCATGATCTGTTTGATTAGTGAGGCACTGGAATAGGTTGTCCAGGGAGGTTGTGAATGCTTCATCTGTGGCAGTGTTCAAGGCTAGGTTGGACGAGGCCTTGGGTAATATGGTTTAGGGGCAGGTGTCCCTGCCCATGGCAGGGGGGTTGGAACTTGATGATCTTAAGGTCCTTTCCAACCCTAACTATTCTATGATTCTATGATTCCTCAGCTTAGGAGCTTTAATAAAGAAAGAGGCTGCTGTTTTGGTTTTGTGAGGGTTTGTTATTTTTTTCGTAAGTGATGCAGGCACTGTTACTCAACTATTATATGCACTTGATTTGAAGGTTTTTTTGCTTCTTTTTAAACAGTTACATTGAGCAGTAAGATGATTATTGCAGAGCTGAGCAAAATGCATTAACCCATACCATTCACTATATATGAAGAACATTGATATCCACTCAAGATGTTTTCAGGGACTGATTTAACTGACCCTATTCTCACGCTTAAATTAAATGAGGCTTGGGTCTTTTCAAAGAACTAGAGTAATACTGCCAAACCCTTGGAATTTAAAGCCAAGTTAGATAACTGAAGATATATATATATAAAAGCAGTATTTCCCCAGTGTGCAGGTTATATACTTTTTGAATGAACCTAGGGGTGCAAGAATATTTTATTTGTTTCTCAGCAGCATAAGAGCTACATGCATCATCAAACAAATGATTCCTCATTGCAAATATAAACGAGGAACTGCAACTGCAGTAGACTGTGTTCTGCAGTTGGGGAAAGATGAAGTGCAGATCTGGATTCCCAAGAATACTGTCTTCACTAAAATGTTACAATTTAGAGAGCATTCTGTAGAAGTGAGTCTTTGATGCTGTGCTGGCAAGTGCCTTACATAAATTCCCATCTGTCACCAAGCAAAGAAGAGCACATCTCAAATGTGGGACACACAGCAGCAGCAAATGAGCTGCTTGCTTTTAATAGTGCAGCAAGACATTTGAAGACATTTGGTATTTTTATTACTAGCTTTTGTCACAAAACGCGGGGGGGGCCCCCCCCCCCCCCTAAGTGGCTAAGTGCTGTAATGGTTTAAAAAAAGGCAAAGCTGTTGAAATTCGCTTTTTACACATCCAACCCTTATTTCCTGAACAAACAGCCAGGCTGTAATAGGTGAATCATGTCTGTGGTATGGGTCTGAGGTTCTGGAATCATTAGAAAAACCCTTTTAAGGTGTTTCTGCTTTCTGAAATTGAAACCCACTTAGGCCATGTATTTATTATACTGTAAGAGCTTTCCTTAAGCCATTGTCCCAAGGGTAAGTACCAGTGGCTACAGCAGCTGAGGTTACTTGCAGGTTTTGTATCACAGTTAAGATCTGACAAAGTGTCTATTGTATTTTAAATGTGTTGGTTTCTATAATTTACGATTGAAACAGCTACTGAAACCCATTGATGCTGGCTGAGAGTCCTAGAGGGAAATGGTAATGTTTCATTTAGCCTAGAAGTTTAAACATAATCATTTGTGACAGTGAATTTGTCAATTCCTAACCAGCACCTGATGTGTGGACAAAATTACCCCTTGTAAGCCTTCCTAAGTACTGGCTGCAAGGATAGAGCAATTCCTGTTTCTTTTTCTCCCCTGTCCTCCAGAGCTTTCTAATTTCTATAATTATGAAGGTTCCTTTCTTTTCTACTGTTCTCCACTAATTGCATGGTGGGCTGCGGTTAGGGGCCTGAGCCAGGTGCCAAGGACAGGAACGAACTGTCCCTACAGAGTGGGTGTGTATGCTGGTATAAGGGCAGCTGCTGGAGCGCTCAGCACCAGGATGGGGAGTTAACAGCAGCTCAGGTTTGACAGTAGCCTGTGGTCGTATCAGCTCCTTTGTACCATGAAACTGCACTTTAAGAGACTTATCTTTTGGCTGGCATGTTTTGCTTTTGCAACTCTCCAGTGCGTGTTAGCCAGCATCACTTACACCTGCGCTTTCTCGGGTAGGAACTCTCCCTGGAGCTATGTTCCAGAGCAGTTAATTAGATGGTTACTTTATTCGGAAGACCTTTTAGCTGCTCAGGGTGCCCCCCACCCCTTCTTGTTTTCTGCTGTTAGGAAAAACATATTGTAATCTTTTTAGCTTCATGGAATATTTATGTCACTCAAAGGCATTAGCCTTTGGGCATAAACGAGCCCAGTAAACTGTATGGTAGGGAGCATGGTCCCTGACAGGGGTAATTGCCACAAATCCACTTGAACAGGCAAAGTATAGATTAAGCAGCTGGGACATGTGAGTTTTTAAAAAATTAATGTGTACCTTCCAGTATGGAAAGGAGGGACAAATCTGGCAGCTGTGAGTTGATTTATTGAAGTTAGCTTTTTGATTACAAAAAGGACAAGGAGAAAGTACCAGAATGAGTTAATATTTTGCAGTTATCAATAAATGCTAGCAGTTTGCAAGTAAGCAAGTACAGTTTACGGATCCTATATTTGAAATGATTACTGCAACTGTATGATACACAAAAGACAAAAACCTGGGTGGTAAAATACGCATAAGCAAGGGGTTTGTTACTCATTCTTCCCATTTTTTTTTCCCCTCCTTGGAAAAGGGGGATTGCCTGTGTCAGACTTTCTGCTGACCGCAGCGACAGGACTAAAGCAAGTTTCCATACAGACATTCTTTCCCAATTGGGTATCCTATGGTGATACTGCAAGTCATGCCAACTTTCCCACGTTGTCCCATGATACATTTGCTTCTGGAGTATAGGTGATTTGTGTTTTTTCTAGAGTCTTCCTGTAAATTATGTGTTTTATTTTCATAGGGCAATGGTAGTATTTTTTCTTCAATATGAAAGTATGTTACTTGAGTAAGACAACAAATAACCCATCTGCTCTCTTTCCAAAACCCCTGTGGTGGCTGACTCACATGTGCTATCTCTGTAACCAGGTTTTTTAGATACATGCACTCTGTTAAATGTGCAAGTTAAGCAAAGTTCCAGTGCTTCCATTTCTTCCACTGAAATGTTGGCAGTTCTGGAACTGCTTTCAGGGGGGAAAAAATTACAAAATCCTCTTATTTTTAAGTTTTCTGGGAAGCTCAAAAGCTAAATTGAGACTGTGGCTGTTCAGTTCCATGAAGAGCTCAAGTGCTTACAAGTGAGAAAAAGCTTTTTGATAAATAAATACATCTGTCAGACCTCTGACCTGTTGCTTTAGTCTCATGAGATAAACAAGTAGTTGCAAAGATTTAATTATCTGTTTTGGATACATTAGTGAATACTTGGAAAACAGATCAAATTAAATATTTTTAAAGACTTCCTGGAAAATTCTGTAAAAGTGGAATAGAGTACTGAGAATTTGTTTGTACTGTTGGTTCCAGAAGGTTTAAATACAAAACTAAACCCAAAACTAGCACATTTGAGTCTAGTTATTTATATGTATAACATAATTTCTACAAAGTATCTTAAAAAGAATCCCTTTTAAAAAAGCCTTTTAAATCTTTCACTTGCATTTATGTATTTGCAGGCTTGCCTGTTTTTTGGTCTACTGTAACTTTTAGTAATTTTTCATGTTCTTGTTGGTGTGACAGCCTTTTTATGCTTTTCCATATTTCCATGGTATGCAGCAGTCTTAACCTTTGAAAGATCTGTTTCTGTTCCTTGCATGATTTCGTTACCCGGATTTCAGAATTTATAACCATGTTATACAGACTACTTAATTTCAGTGTGCATGCAAGTCTGTTGCTAATCAGTTTAGAGTGGTTCTCATAGCTTCTCTCCACAACTAGTTTTGTGGGAATTTCTTCTTTTTTTCTTCTACAAAAATGAATTGTCTTGAATTCAACAAATAATAGTAATTTTGGTAGGAATGGAATCTTTACCAGCTCAGTAATGTTTCTGTGTTGTAGGTTAACAGAGTTACTAGGTGGTTGGGTTTGTTTCTGTGTGTAGCCCAATTTTAGGAATGTTAAAATTTCTATGCAGTGTTTTTTCTCTGGCTATTATCTGAATTTCTTTCATATTCAAAATGTTAAGATATTTTTTTTTTTTTCATTTCCTACCATTTCAGGTCCACTTCATTTCCTGCATTTTCAGGTCCATTTCAATTAAGAGAAATATATTAAAAGAATATTTCATGTTACCTTTACAGCATTACTGAGCAACTCATGAAACAGTTGGTAGAGTACCCAAACAACATAACAGATGTCAAAAACTAAGCTTCAGTTTTATGTGAGAGTAATGCCACCATTCATTTATTGACTCATTTTCTTTTCATTGTCAGAATCTGAAGAAGATTCAAGAAATGGACAAAGAGGCAAGTGATGAATCCAACACAGATCTTGATGACTTAAAAAATGCTGACTGGGTAAGACAAAAATTGAATAGTGATTCAGCATCATTACTAGTTGTTTATATTTCTTTGTAATGCTTACTTAAATTGATTTATATTAAAATTAGTGTCTGGGATTTTTTTTAGCATATGAATTAAAAATAACTCGTGACAAGTTAGAACCAAATGAAGTCTCAACATTCCTTCACAGACAGTTAATACCAGTGTCCAGGCATTACATTTTTTCTTTAGACTGTTTTCATGAGAAGCTTTTGCAATTTAAAAAGACCGGACTGGACGTTCAGACAGGTATCATGCTGACTGCCCTTCAGAGGGGCAGCCAGGCAGTAGGCAGAACCACCAGCTGAATTTCTCCAATGATGAAAGAAACGCATTACGTAGAAATACTTAACAGAAAGTAGCTTGTTTTATTTTCTAGTTCCTGTTCTTGCCAGTTCACAGAGGCATATTATGAGGTCCTCAAAAATACTTGATTTCAATCTCTCAGTCTGTCCAGTTTTTAATCCTCTCCAGCCATTCTCACTGCCCAGAAAGAGAGAGAGGGAGGTGTTAGTGTGGTGGTCTTACAGGCAGAGCAAAAGGAAGTTGAGTACTGAGAGGTTATTGGTAGACCTCAGGATTTGGAATCTTTCTTTCTGTAGAAGAAAAACTGCTGGGAAATTTTGCAAGAAAGTTCTGGGCCTAAGGGAGATAAAGTTTTGGATTCAGTCACTGTTTTAACTGATACAGTATTAGCTGCAAGTCTAGAACCTTCTCTGGTGTCCCTGCGGTATACTTGAAACGGTAATAGAAATGGTATAGTATGAGAACTTCAAATCCTTTTTCTATATTATCTTAGAGATGAACATCACTTCAAGTGAGGTTCACTTGCAGGTCTGCTGAATTGCAACAAAGTTTTGTTACATTCGTGACGGTTAAAAATAGGCTTCTGTAATCTAAAATAGGTTTTGTTTGAAGAGTTAAAAATGAAATAGTACAGCTCCATATATCTGGTGGTGTCCAAAGCAGAAATGACAACTTTGGTTTAATCTAGGATGGTATCCAAGCGTAAGATATCCAGTAAAATTTCTCCTTCTTTTCTCTTCAGGCTCGTTTTTGGGTACAAGTGATGCGAGATTTACGGAATGGTGTTAAACTGAAGAAAGTTCAAGAGCGTCAGTACAACCCACTTCCAATAGAATATCAGCTCACACCCTATGAAATGCTGATGGATGATATTAGATCCAAGCGTTACACCTTAAGGAAGGTCATGGTAAGTCAAGATTATCACTAGAATTTGTCAAATCTAAAATGTTTTCTTCATTCTTCTCTTTTTTTTTTTCAGAACCTGAATTGATGGTTTCATATAGATGTTCATTTCATGTATGTTACTAAATATTCATGGTTTTTATATGGCATCTTAAATTTATGTAGTACATTGAGGGGGAAAAACATGGAACCAGCAAGTGATGAGTATTTTGTTTTCCATATGGCAGGTGTTTAAAATTCTGGAAGACACACAAACATACATGCTTGAACAAATGACTTGTGTTGCGTTTAGGATAGCCTTAGGAGTCATATCAAAAGTCCTGTCATGCATTCCATTGAGAGGTTGTTTCAGGCCTTTTTTATTGGGGAGAACATTCATCTTGAGTTACAACGTAATTTTTTTCATTTCAGAATGTAAAGTGCTACCATGTTGTTCATAAGTGATAATGTGGTGGGAAAGAAAAACCTACAGTGGTTGAAAACTTGTATTACCTACTATTTATATTACAGCATTTGAAAACATATGTTACCATGATCTGATATGAATTTTAAAGGAATATTCTATGTAAAAAATATATAAATCTTCCATTTGTAGAAATAGAGCTTAATTATTTTCAGCATATCCTATTGCTGCTTTCAAGTTAAGACAATATGCCAAAGCAAGCTGGAGATCATTGATGTATCCTCCTCCAAGATACTCATAAATGTGAAAGTAAGATTCACTTGAGGCACTCTTTTTATCAGAATCCATATCATATTTACTGATGTTCCCCTGTTCTTTCTTTCCTTTTGGTTCATACTGTGTGCAATGTGAAGATGTTCTTCCTTATAAGCTAGCAACTGATCTAAAGGGCTCCCTATCCCTAATAGGGCATTTTAAACCCCTTTGTCAGAGGCATGTAGTTGGTCAATGTCAATACTTATACCTTGCACTTACTTATCTTTGTAGGTTATTTAGCTACAGTGAAAGTATTGTCTTAGAATATTCAGTGTTCAAATTTATTTGCTTTCCTGACAAAACCTCACACAACCTTTGTTAGTGAGAAAGCTGTGAATCCACCAGAAGAATTCAGATATGGGGGTGGGGGTGGGAGATGAGAGAGACAGAAAGCATGTCGTTTATTCTCTCAGAGTTCATTAGGAAAAAGAATAAAGGAGGGAAAAATTGGAGCAACTACATGGGGAGCAAATAAATTAGCTCTGTTACAGATGTAAATGGCTTTTATGTATGAGCAGAAAGAACTTTCCTAATCAAGATCTGGATTTAGACTATCAGATTGTATTTATTTTCTGCAGCAGATGTTGCTTAAATGTTAAATCAATAGGGTAAAATACATACAGAGGTAATCATATTATGTCTTTCTGCCAACAATTCGGAGAACTGCGCTAAGTGATCCTACTACCTACTGCAAAAAAGGAACAGTCCCCTCAGGACTTTGATTACTGTATGCAGTCAGGATAGTAGTTTTGTTTGAATGGGAACCCCTGGGTCATCTGATTTTGCCTTTGTCAGATTAGACTTTAATTCATCTTCTGCTGAGCAAGCTCCTGCCTCTTCAGAAGAGATTTTCTTCATTATATGGTAGGTCTTGGAGGCACAGCTGCTCCTCTGCTCATCTAGACTCTTGCTGTATGCAAAATCCCTGTAAGAATCTATTTTTGCCTTGCTATATTGTCTACTAGGTAGATTGTCCAAAGTGACCCCTAGACATAAACATGAATTGGAATTACAGTCAGCTGCAGGTACAAAACATGTAGGGCTGCCTGTGATGCAATTGCTGACTTCATCTGACAACTTGCTAGCAACACCAAGTTAGAAAAATAACTTCTTTCTCATTAGAAATCCTAAATTCAGTAATGTGAATTCTGCTGCAGGGTCTGCTTGAAGAATGTGCAAAGCATGCACAATAATAACAGTGCAGCTGAATATGATACGTGGAGCCTGAAGGATTCACATAGAATTACAAGTTCAGCTAGATCTCATAAATACAGTATATTTTAGCTGATTGTCATGGATCAAGGCTGATTATAGGTACTCCTATCAGAGAAAACTGTTGTGGTTTTTGAGAAGAGGAGAAAAGGACAAATAATCCTAAATCAGAATTTGAAGGCAGCCTGGGAAAGGTGGATTATGTCTCTTTCTGTCAGTCAAAATGGATTTTGGCTAAATTCTTATTAAAAACTATATTTGCTTTAAATTTATAAGAAGTATTTTAGACTTAGTAGCTTGTGAAAATGCATATGCTTCTAATGATAATGGGTTAAGTAAATTTTTTACATAAATAAGATGCAACATGAAGTCTTGACTGTCCTTTTTATTAGTATAATGCTGTGTTTAATCTCAGTACTCTGAGTAGAAACTAGGAAGGGAACAGATGTTCCTGTTAGGTGGATTATTTAGGAACTGTTTTGGTGTTTCAGACTGTCACAGGTGTTAACAGGTGATAATAACTGCACCTGTCCTCACCTGCTTTTTGTCATAGTGCAAATGTCAGATTCTGGGCTTTTTGTAAATAACTGGTTTTGTTAGTTTCAGTGACATTGGCATTTCAATTTCAGTACATACGCAAGTAATATCAAATTTGTCACCTCTCTATCCTGATGCAGGAATCTTGTTTCCATGATGGTTGTGGGAACATGATAACTTTCATTCTGGCATTTTATAATCTTTAAATGACAGCCTACAGAGATTTTAATAGTGGTTTTCCCCTATGGAGCACTCACTCCCAAAAAGTTAAAAATTGTGAACATTGGTAGAATCAACATTTAGAAATGGGCAAATTTTAGAATTAAGTTACTCTTACAGGCTTATTTTTTCTTTATTATGCATATGTGTTAAGCTGCAGCTTTGAATTCCACATTGATTCACAATTGGCTCCCTTTCCTGCCCACCTCCCCTACTCCAACTTGTGCACCATTCACTGTAGTTGTTGAGCTGGGTTTACTGAACAGTAACTGATAACTCTTATGTTACTTATTCAGTGCGTGGCTGTAAGGTATCTTTTATGTAGTATCCAAACTCAGCATTATGCTGCATAACAGTTAAATTCTTCATAGGTAATAGTGCTCATCTTCATGTTTGTGCTCTTCACAAATGCCTGTGGTGCAGTGGTATTAGCTTGGCCATGTTGCAAAAGGGGAATTTAAGCATACAGGTTGATGCTATTATTAATCAAAACTATCCAGTAATTTGGTTGTCTAATCTGAGAGCCCACTGGCAGGGATGCTTGGGCATTTTTAACCAAAAATCATTTATTTACAGTATTTGGCATCTTATAGTACCTATATGAAATACAATAACAGCTGTGCATGGACAGTATTTTCATAAGTGAGATTTGAGATGTTTCAAGCTGGACGTAGAGAATGTGAGGAAAAGACTTTGACCAGTTTGTCCAGCTGGACATTATAGAGCCTGTCATTCTCTTATGCACAGGTCTAACTTAGTTTTACTGAGTGGTATTCAGCTGCCTTAAGCTGAGAACTCTCCTTTTTCATTTTCTGTCTTTTTCATATGTTTCTGTAGAAGTTCAGGAGTCATTCTCAGTAGAGCAGTGAGCTTTACAGTTTGTAATCATGCTTTAGGGGTATTCAAAGGAGTGACTCTGTGTAAGTACTATGGTTGTCAGGTGGGATCATAAACTTGTACCTACGGCAGATGTGCAAGAGCAGCTGTGTGAATACAGTGGCTTATGAAGTACCACAGCACTTCATTCTTGGACATTGGTATTTGAGCTTGCTCTGTGGTGTCATATACACACTGCATAACGACTGTGTTAACTATACCGTCTGCGTAATGAAAGGTGGCAAATATATATCTCCTTGTAATACTTTATTTCACAACAGAACTTTACCATAAGCTGTTCTGGAAATGGTGTAGCATGTTTAAATGGCTGTTTAGGTCTCTACATTTCTGATTGTTCTTTATAATAATCGTTATTAATCATTTTATAATCATTGGTTATGCTCCCTCACGCTGCCAGTTTTAATGCATTTACAGTGTTTGAGGTATTTATTTAAATACTGCTTTGCAGTTGCTGTCAATCTGGAATGTGACCAGAAAAAAAAAAAAGTTGGTTGTTTTTTCCCCTGCATGTATCGTGGCTGCATCTGTGCAGTATATCTCTGATTTAGATTTTAATCAAGAGCCGTTAATTTCAATTAGAATAAAAGATGCCTCATTAAAAAGAGAGTTAGTTTGAGTAAATAAATAGAACTAATGTGAATACAGAGGATAAAAGCTTCCCCTTGTGTCTTTCATATCAGTATCTTGTTTGGGTGCTGAGTGGAAGAAGGTTCTTCTTACACTGGAGCACCAGGTTCTGCCACTGGTGCTCCTGCTCTTGACTTCTGGCTATGAAACATCCACTTGCTTTGCCACGAGCTCCCCATGTATCCTGTGGAAAATCACTTAAAATCTTCTATTTCTCCTGTTCCTATCAAATGGGGCATGCTGATACCAATTATACCCTGGTGGCATAAAGTGAGTGCATAGAGTGCCCTGAGGTGAAAGGCTCAGAGCCATGTATTATTTATTTCCAGTTGTCATGCAGAGGGTTATTTCCCCAAGGCTGGAATGCAGATTACCAGTTTACAAAATGGCTGATGGTAATAACTCTCAACTTCAGCTATCAACTTTGACATCTGATGAACAGCAACTCAGGGAAAAGAGACTTCTCATTTCATTAGCAATCCTGCAAAGCATGCTGGCTTCAAAATATTGCTCAGTCTTTAAATGGAAGGAATCAATCACACCACTTAAAATAATATTCTCCTCATCATAAAATGTCAAATCAACATTCAGTATAAACCTTTTCAATTTTAATTTCTCTGCACTATTTTTAGGAAGGTGATGCATGTTGCAGAGTTTAGCAGCTTGATAATCTCTTCCAAGCTACGTGGAATTCACTCTAAGGAAGCCGTGGGGGTGGGAACAAATAGAATTTGGAGCATGTGTAGGTTAGGATCCTTCAGAAAGAGTTCCTGGGAAAGCAGAGTCCCCCCACGCAGGACTCCACATCCACTTCCTTAATGGGGAAGGGAGGAATTTTTCAGCATGGAAACAGAGCATGTCTGAAGTGAGCAGAGCTTACATGGAAGCTGCATGGCATTAGTGAAGTTCAGTTACAAATCATACTCAGGTGACCTTACGAGCATTTTTCTGACTGCAGCATTCCTTCTGGTTATCAAAAGTGCATGTCATTTAACAAACCAGAGCTGTGTCTTCACATATATTTGCTGGCTACAGAGCTTGTATGAATAGTCTCCCAAAGAAAAATGAGCCAAATGGTTAATTTCTTTTTCAAAAGAATATATATATATATATGAAAAAAGGTGCTGAAATTAGGAGAGACCTGGTCTAAGAAATACAGTGTCATGGGAATTCCTGTCAAATTGGAAGACAGGGCTGATAGCCAGCTACTGTGTGGTAATAGAGGTACTAGAATGATGTATGGCATAGGATGCTGTCTCATCCTTGACAGTGTGCTTGGGCACTTCACTGTATGAACATTGAGCATAACAGATGGATATTTTTTTTTTGAGGAAATCCATGCACTTATTCCCAGCTTACAATTTATAAATTCTTCATATGATAGAAAAAATTCCACTGCATTCTTTTATGTCCTGCACATATATTAAATTGCTGGCTTTGTCCTGTGATGTCTTATGTCTAAAGGAGGTATAAGAGAAAGAAATGTCTTTCTCTTTGGAGAAAACCAACAGAATCACAGAATCCCAAGGGTTGGAAGGGACCTCAAAAGATCATCTAGTCCAACCCCCCTGCAAGAGCAGGGTAACACAGAGTACATCACACAGGAACTTGTCCAGGCAGGCCTTGAATATCTCCAACGTAGGAGACTCCACAACCCCCCTGGGCAACCCGTTCCAGTGCTCTGTCACTCTCACAGTAAAGAAGTTTTTCCTGATGTTCACATGGAACCTCCTATGCTCCAGTTTACACCCATTGCCCCTTGTCCTATCACTGGACATCACTGAAAAAAACCTAGCTCCATCATCCTGACACTCACCCTTTACATACTTGTAAACACTGATGAGGTCACCCCTCAGTCTCCTCTTCTCCAAGCTGAAGAGACCCAGCTCCCTCAGCCTCTCCTCATAAGGGAGATGTTCCACTCCCTTAATCATCTTTGTGGCTCTGCGCTGGACTCTTTCAAGCAGTTCCCTGTCCTTCTTGAACTGAGGGGCCCAGAACTGGATGCAGTATTCCAGATGCGGCCTCACCAAGGCAGAGTAGAGGGGGAGAAGAACCTCTCTTGACCTACTAACCACACCCTTTCTAATACACCCTAGGATGCCATTGGCCTTCTTGGCCACAAGGGCACATTGCTGGCTCCTGGTCATCCTCCTATCCACCAGGACCCCCAGGTCCCTTTCCCCTTCACTACTTTCCAGCAGGTCAACCCCCAACCTGTACTGGTACATGGGGTTGTTCTTCCCCAGATGCAAGACTCTACACTTGCCCTTGTTGAATTTCATCAAGTTTCTCCCCGCCCAACTCTCCAGCCTGTCCAGGTCTCGCTGAATGGCAGCACAGCCTTCTGGTGTGTCAGCCACTCCTCCCAGTTCAGTGTCATCAGCAAACTTGCTGAGGGTACACTCAGTTCCCTCATCCAGGTCATTGATGAAAATATTAAATAGCACTGGTCCCAGCACCGACCCCTGAGGTACTCCACTAGTCACAGATCTCCAGCTAGATTCTGCCCCATTGACCACAACTCTCTGCCTTCTTCCTTTCAACCAGTTCTTGATCCACCTCACTACCTGATCATCAAGCCCACACTTCCTTAGCTTATCTATGAGGATGCTGTGGGAGACAGTATCAAATGCCCTACTGAAATCAAGAAAAACCACATCTACTGCTCTACCATCATCCATCCACCTAGTTACTTCCTCATAGAAGGCTATAAGGTTGGTCAAACATTACTTCCCCCTGGTAAAACCATGTTGGATGCTCTTGATGACCCCCTCATCCTTGATATGTCTAGAGATGGTGTCAAGAATAAATTGTTCCATCACCTTTCCAGGGATGGAGGTAAGGCTGACCGCTCTATAACTACCCAGGTCCTCCTTGCCCTGCTTATAGACTGGCATGACATTTGCCATCCTCCAATTCTCAGGCACCTCTCCTGTTTCCTATGACTTACCAAAGATGATGGAGAGTGGCTGAGCAATGACCTCCACCAGCTCCCTCAGCACCTGCGGGTGCATTCCATCCAGACCCATCGATTTATAGATGTTCAGATTGCTTAACTGATCCCTAACCCAGTCCTCATTTACCAAAGCAAACTCCTCCTTTATCCTGACTCCTGGGGCTATAGGAATCTGGGGCCCCCAGGGACAGTCTGCAGGAGTAAAGACAGAGGCAAAGAAGGCATTCAGCACCTCTGCCTTCTTTATATCCTCTGTCTCCAGGGCACTCACCTCGTTCAACAATGGGCCTATATTGCCTCTTGTGTTAGTTTTATCCGCTGTGTATTTGAAGAAGCCCTTTCTATTGTCCTTAACCCGACTTGCAAGATTAAGTTCCAAGGAGACCTTAGCTGTCCTAGTTGCCTCCCTACATCCTCTAACAACTGTCCTATATTCCTCCCAAGTGGCCAGCCCCTCCTTCCAGAATCCATAGATTTTCTTTTTCCACATGAGTTTGCCCAGCAGTTCCTTGTTTAACCATACTGGTCTCCTGGCTCCCTTATTTGATTTCCTACCCATTGGGACGCTCTGATCCTGAGCTTGGAAGAAATGGTCCTTGAATGAAGAACAAGAAAACAAAACTCCCCCAGCCCCTCTTCTACAGAAATATATGATTTACGGTGAGGAAAAGTGCCTCTTATGCTTCCAGTGGCCTGCTGTGGCATCCTAGTGGTTTATTTTGTGGACATATTAACAAATTTAGTTTTATACTTGAGTAATCTTCAAAGTGCAGGTGTCGAGGTAGCTATGAAATCATAGCTTCCCTCTCCTTCTGAGGGATTTACACAAAAGCACCTCTTCATGGCCATAGCTGCAGAGACAGGTGGTAAAGTCACAAAACCAAGGGGAACACATTTTTAATCCATTGCTACAAGCAATTATTAGTGATTATTAGTGATTGTGTGAGATCTGGCTTTGTTCTCACATCAGTGCTTGGGAGATGGTAAGGAGATCAAGTATACCGGGGCCTTACAGAGCATCCTTGTTTTCACAGAGGTGAACCCAGAGTATTAGAGACTATTTAACAGTTCAGATAGTTGTTCTTAAAAATGGTTTCGGCAACTTTTCCTCTCAGCAAGATACAGTCTTCATCTGCATTCTGCCATAGACATGATTGCAGCCTTAACATTTGATTTCATAATTTCAAAATCCTAAGTATTGCTGATTAAAGCTGCAGCAGTTGTGGTTATTCTGCAGCTGTCTGCAAAGCTGAAAAGCTGTTAGATATGTTTTAGCTTGCTTGTGCTTTGCATATGGATTGTTGCTCGGCTTAGGACTGATGGGGTTTTATGTCCGGTGCAGGTGTCAGAACACTGCAAGCTCTGTCAGGGTTGTTGTGAATTTTCAATTGATCTTATCATCTGCATGAATATGAATGCAAAATATGGAAATACATATTTCACTTTTTCCTTTCCAGGTCAACGGTGACATTCCACCTCGATTAAAAAAGAGCGCCCATGAAATAATCCTGGATTTCATCCGATCGCGACCTCCATTAAATCCTGTATGTAATCCCGTGAACTTCGTTCCTAACAAAACCATGGCTGTTTAAAGCATGTTTGTGTCCAGGGCGTATGTCAAATATTATGTTTTCTGACAAGGGCTTTCAAAAATACTGTCTTCTGTATATAGAACATGTTCTCTTAAAAGAACAGTGTGTAATATCTTGTACCTACCAATTAATAGCTGTTATTACAGCCCCTTTATTTCTGGGAAATAATGATGAATTGGGGAAAAATGTATGTGAGTTTTACAACTGAGTGCACATAAAATAGTATCACAACATTCCACTTTTTTTTTTTTCCAAAGAAGTGTGACATCTACTTTCAAGGAAGCACTGTTTTATGTAAATATAATTATCTTTATATCCTGAGGCCTCAGCAAGAAAACTGAAACCAACCCCACCGCGGCCACGCAGCCTTCATGAAAGGATACTGGAGGAAATCAAGGCAGAGAGGAAGTTGCGTCCAGTCTCACCTGATGAGATAAGGCGTAGCAGGCTGGGTAAGCACACTGCTGGTTTTTACCTGCAGCATCCACAGAAAACTTCCCACGTAAGAAACAGCAATATTAGTGATGTCTGTGCAGGTGTCACAGAATATAAACTTGTTCTCATCCCTTCAGAGAAAGAAAGGACCTACAGGCTTTGCTAGGGCTATGCAATCTTCGTGCTAAGTTATATTTAAAAATAAGATAACTGCATGGTTCAGCTTGATTCCCTTCAAGTTTTAAATGTATGTATTAAAAAAATTTAATGGCATTATATTGCTTGTTGCACATGACAGTTAGTGTCATATTTGCTCAGAATGGAATGGGTATTGCTTCTCCCCTGTGTACAGTTCCTTACATATCTGCAAGTGATGTTTCATGTCTGTTTTTAATTAATCCTATTCTCTTTGTTTCCTATTGTTAGCATCATCAATTTCCTTATTTTAATTCAGAATCTGCTCTTATTTTGTTTGCCGAATCTATTGCTTTTATTCTGAATCCAAATCTTTGCTTCATTTTCTAAGTTATGGAACATGGGTTTGTATATCTTTTCAGTGGGAGAATAATTCAGACTTGTGCTGCAAAGCATTTCATTTCTGTAATGTATATTCAAGAACCCACTATGAAATTATACAAATACTATGCTTTCCAGGGATTACCAATTTGCATTAGTTCAATAGTTCTGATGACAAAAACATGACAAATGCAGTCTTACTTTGTGACTTAGATTTCTTAGAGGACAGTCTATATCAGAAAAAGGGAGCTAGCTGGATTTTTGAAGAGCAGAAGTGGAATCTTTTGTCTGAAAAGCATGAAATAATTCACATATACTCCCTGGTGCTGCTTTTTGCAAAATATTTGTGCTTGCCACATGTGCTTAAAGGCACTGGTCCAGATTCGAGTGGTTTGTGACAACCCATTGTCTCCGCAGAAAAACAGTTTCATCAGTCTTGCTTTGTTGCATTGTTTTTGAAGCACTAAGTAGAGTTTGGTGAATGCTTGGGTGCATTTTTAAAAGCACGATGTTTTGTATATTGTTTCTGTTTGTATTCAGTTTATGCTTGCTGTATCAGTTAATGTTTCTAATAGGTCTAGACATTTTTCCAAATGTAGGAAGCTTGTAAAAATGAGGAACGATTCCTTAATTTTCTTTGAAACATTCAGTTTGAGTGTTTTAAATGTTCTCTTCTGGGGATTATCATGGCCTCTCAGGGGCAGCAAATTTGATCTAGTAGATTTTTACAATGTCTGAATGATGTAAATAAGATCCAACCCTTTTAGTAGACAGTTTTTAAAACCAATGTTAAATTTTTGAGTATTACAGGTTAGGACTTCCTGGGCTGATTTCAGGGCATGGCCTCCAGTGAGAGATAACTGTCTTCACCAATTCTTAATTTTTTTGTTAAAGAATTAAATTCTTTGATTTTGCAACAGTGGTAATTCTCCTTATGTCCAGTGAATTGTTTGGATTAAATGCCATATGAAGGTGTAAAAGGGGATGCATGCAAGTTTTATTTCCCAAGTGTTTATTTGCTGCTGGCATGAAGAAGAAAAAAGAGCAAAGGCCTTCAAGATAATTTTTCTTATGTTGAAACATGAGGTTTTGGTTTTTCTCACATTGAACTGATTGTTATGTCCAAAGTTCCTCTTAGAATAAAATATGTTTGTGCGGAACTATGAACGGAGTAATGCTAATGACATTCAGCATGGTACAAATAGATCTGCCATATAATTTAGATGATTACTGAATGCAGTTTAGAGTTACAATATGTAAGGTAATGATGTATAAGGATTATAAATCTAGCTAGAAACACCATGTAGGACACTTGCACCTTCTGGACAGAAATAGTTGTTGCCTTTAAAAAGAAGAAAACCAAAAGAGCATTAGAGTGAAATAGTTGGGAGCATAAGGTATGTTGCACATGTCCCAGAGTTATTCCTTGTTGATCAGTTTATAGCAGGCAAGAGTGCAGCTACACTTGACTTTTGGGGTGAGGGGGCCTGTACTCGTGCAGTTCCTCCCCTGTGATATGGGTGGACCTATGGCATGTGTTTCCCAGCAGCAACAGGCTTTGTCCCTCTGCTCTGCTCTGCGTAGCACATGCATGCATACAGGTAAGATCTTCACCCTGATCTGGCACTGAGAAAAGCCACCCTGTGGCTGGCCACTCTGAGTGTAAAACTTCTTTTAGAAACAGTCATTTTCTGACAGAGGGAGAGATCTGAGCAGAGAAATTGGAGTGAGTTTTCACACAACCTTGTAAAATCATCAGAGTAAGCTATCGAGACAAGCACAGCCTTGAGGTACATGTCCTTAAGGCTTGAATTTGTGACTCAAGCAAGTTGAGCTAATGGAGCTTGGAGAAAACTTTGTTTCATGTATGTGCTTTATCAACCTTCAGTTAGGACTCAGCATTAGGTGATGAACACCCTTACACTTTAAAATGTTTTTGCCTTTACGCTGGGTTTGGACAGGGATTTCGGTATTGTTTCTGTAGCTGTTGTGTGTGGCTGATGTTGTCTACTTCATGAACTACAGTAAAAATACCCTAACTCCCAAATTTCACTCTAGGTCAGCCACCTACTGCAGCCATTATACAGATTTGTTCTCATGAACAAAACTCCCAGCACAGCCTTTTTTTAAACATGTTTCAATGCAGTGGTCTATGTGGCTGACAGCCCCTTTCATGCCGACTTGCATGTTTATCATCTGTCAGTTAAGACAGATAAGCTGATGTGGGTTTTGATGCATTCTTGACACTGAGCATGGCCTGCTTAATTTGTATTGGTGCATTGAAATTTTGTTTTCAGTTGAGAAATATTTTGAACGTCTGCTCCCTGAATTACACCGTTTAATGGGAAATATACATTGGCCTTTCCAGAAACAAAGATCCACATGACCACTTTTTTATCTAGAAAAGCTCAGAGGACCACAAAGAAGGGGATAATATTGTGAATACATTTTAAAGGTTAAGTCCACATAAGATTTTTTAAAAAGAACAACAATCAGCACAGATCACACTGTGTTTGGCCTTTATTTCCATCCTTTTCAAGGGAAGTACTGCTCAAGTACTTTCAAGCTTAGCTTGAGTGTCTCTCTTTATTAGTTTAATTATAATCATTGGAGATTATGCTTAAAAAAATTAGTAATACCTTTTTTCAGGTCACTGAAACTTGTGTGAATTGTGGCTTTGTACTTTTGTTTTAGCTCTTTCTTCCCTCTCTTTCACTTTACCCTCCCCCTGCTCTTTCATGACATTTTAATTGAAAAAAAAGTGATTTTTAAGGTACTTGCCTTGAATTGATACTTGCCTTGAATTAGACAAATCTCATTCTACAACTATTTATAATTGTTCTGTTTGCAAGTCCCATTTATGCTGCTGTAGTTTTCAGACTTTGCGCTTTGTTTCAGTAGAGCAGTAGTAAGTGTGACACATTTTGGATTTAGGCAACAGAATCCAAAATGTCTTAAGTGGAGTTAATCTCTTGGTTTCACTGCCCCTCTGCTTTTCTAATAGCTGAATTATTTTCTTTTTGTTGTTTTTGTTTCCTTTTTTTTTTACAGCAGTGCGGCCGCTTAGCATGTCTTACAGTTTTGACTTGTCAGGTAAAAGGTGCAACAACACCTGACGTGGTTATTGTGCTTGTTGTGGCATTTGTTCCATCTGTTTGTTGAATTCCCATTTAAGAAAGAAACTTGAAGGGATTCTTCCAAGATATGGTCAGTGAAAATAAAAATTAAGATAAATTACTTATTGACGCCTGCATTTCCGTTCCCACCATAGGATGCCTCAGTATAGGAAACATCTGTATTTCACCTGAAATAGAGTGCTGGAATTCTGTTTAAATAAATAATCAAAATAAGGTGGCCCAGAGCTATTCCAAACAATGTCACCTTCGAGTCTGATCTGACTTTGTGTCTTTCCTCACTTTTTGACTAAACCATCTTCTGCAGTACTTAATTTCTCACAAGGATCCAAAACCAGTTTTGAACTCTTCTACCTTTCTAGATTTAATGAAATGCAGCTATGAATAGTAATCTAGAAAGGAACTGTCAGTTCTGCTGAGTGTCTTTACAGTAAATGCTTTTTGAGTTGTGAAATCAGATGTTCACTCAAAAGAAGCTAAACCTTCCTTCTTTACTGGTTAGCAAAATAAGTTGCTAAAGTCTGCTGGTAATAGCTGATACAGCGGATTCCATAGCTGATCCTTCATCAACTGTCTAAAACCAAATTTTAAGTTTCCCCCGGTGGGCCATTAGTTAGGATGTGCAGTAACTGTATGGACATGTTCTACTTCAGACACAGCAACATCAGAGAGAGTTTGTGCCTGCTAGCCAGAAGTAAATCCATTCTTCCCTCATTGCACACTAACTTTCCAGGATGCTCAGGCCCAGAGACTCCATCTTTGAGGCTGGAAATAGTCTACATTAGCCTCAAAGGTTTGTCCACTGAGGACAGCTCTTATGCTAGCTCTCACCTAATTTCCCATAGGTGACTCCCGAAAAACTGTCTCCAAATAAATCCATGCTCTCATTTCGTGAAGAAGCAGCAGCAGCTGTACTTTCCCTCCTTCCTTCCAGTTGTAGGCAGAAACATCTCATCTGCATCTTCTGCAGAGTGTTAATCCTCTGTGTCTTCATTCACCCTTTAACCTCTATGTTTATTTTCCCCATAGAAAGGCATAATATGACTGAAATACTCCTATATTGTGAACTAGAAACACCATCTAGAAGTTGGGGTTTTTTTATTACTGTAATATAAAAATTACAATAGTTTTGTAATATGGGAGCAAAGATCACAAGTGACTTACCTGTGAATGTGGCTTCATGTTTTGGCTGAGCCAAATAAACAGTTTGCAACTGTCAAGAGCTGAGGAAGGGCTCCTGTGGATCCCTGTCTTCCCCAGGTTCCCCTCAGAGCATGTGATTCCCACTCTTTCTCTGTGCAAGTCCTGCCCATTTATTCACAACATGACCTGCTTAAACTCATGTAACCCAGGAACTGATACTTTCATTTTTTTTCTGCTCTTTTAGTGTTTTAAACCTGCTTACTATCTGATCGATGATCAGAGAGCTGGCTGAGAGTATGTGATGAGCACGGGTGGATGGGAGGAAGAAACAGGCTCTCCCTGTCAGAGTCTGTGGCAAGCTGTTAATCCAGCTCCATCCCTTTTGTGAAATTTGACACTCAGGGCATATTGTGCAGCTACTACAGTTGTAGTGGGATTCAAATTCTGTATGCACTTGGTATCATGGTATCATGTTTTACTCCACTGGGAGCTAAAAGGTCCCCAGGAGTTCAGATAATCGCATAAACAAGCAAACCTCAGTTTTCAAAAAGTAGTGCTACTTTAGGATATGCCCAAAGTTCCTTCAGCCTTAAGACTATAAAATGAAATGTGCCACTGAACAAGAAGAAGGAAGTGTTCAGATCTGTCCTTTTACATGTGTCTGTCTGCTTCTTCTTTTTTCTTTTATTTCATTTTTTTAAATCCAAACGGTATTTTGTTAAAAGGTACCTCCATCATCCATAAATCCATTATTGTCTATATCCAGTCATTACCATTATGTTTTTATTTTTAAAAAGTAGCTTCACAGCAATCTATACTGTACTTGGATTTGTTCTTTTTGACTGACCATTGAAGAACTCTTCCTGTTTCCTTTGCCCATCTTCCAACTGTGATTGGTTTTGGTTTTTCAGGTCATGTGGTACTCAGCAAGTAGCATCATATGGCGTGACTGAGCGATCTGATAAGTTGCCTTTAAAAGTAAATTCAGGGTGATTAAAACATTCTAGTTAGATCTGAGACACCAGATGAGCTGTACAAATGAATTAGATGGGTTGGGATGTCGATAGTAAACAGATAAGCAGTAGCTTTGAATGTTGTTGCTTTGTGTGCTTTTACTTTTTTCTTTATTTTGGAGGCTGGGAAGCTATATTGTGCTTTCATCAGTGTTTCCACATTCATGCTTTTTCACTTCTTTCATTGCTCTCTGCTTGATGGAATTGCTGAACTGAAAAACTGCAAAACCTGGTGAAAAGCAGAAGTGTTTCCTACTAAGTGCTAAAGGATAGGTGCAGGCTGATGTTATGCTTATTTTCTGTGACTGAGATGACAGAACAATCCTGAGAAGGCTCTTGCTGGCACTGACTGAGCAGGTATAGTTGGTATGTCACACTGTCTGGCTCCATGCAGATGCCTGCTGTTATCCTGAACAGGAGAGGAGGGGTACCTGGGACCCCCTTTTACACTGCTGTTTCCTACTAGTAGAATAGAAGGAGCAAGCAGTAGCCACCTGCAATGAGAGTAGTCTGAGAGGTACTCAGAAATTGAACAGGGGCTGGGCAATCATTGCCCACTTCTAATACAAAAATAGTTTCAAAGCAGCTTAATTTCAATGCACTGTGTTGAATGCAACTCAAAAGATCAGTCATTCCCACTCTTAACACTCCGTTTCTTACCTCAGAGCTGTACGCATGGCTGCTTTGCAGTTGTCACTTCAGAAACAGTTTTGTACATTTTGTTTGGGGGGTTGCAGGGAAAGAAGAAAAAGGAAACTGAAACATTGAATCCCAGATTTCACTGGGATTATTTCTTTTGTTCCCAGCCCTGTGAGGTGATGTGTATCACTTTTGGCTTTACATGATCTGTGCCTCAGACCACTGTGAGGAAGGAGGAAGGAACTCTCCAAGCTCCTGTCAATCTTTTAATGTAGATAACACAATAATGAATGTAATGCAAACACCAGCAGAAGACTGGAATTTTGTATTACTGATTTATTAGTTCTTAGGTTAAACTTCGTTGTCTAAGTCCATTGAAAGGAACAGCACATCTCTATTACATTTTCATTGTGTAATCTTTTCCAGTTTATTATGATCATGATAACAAGCAAGAAGTAAGTCTGTAATAATTCTGCAAATCCATTTTTGCCTTCTTTTAAACTCAGTGTAAAAATGATGAGGTTAAGGGGTTAATTTGCCATGTAAAACAAAATTCAGGTTTCTGTTGTCATTATTTGCTAAGGGGAGCTGGTTAGGAGGCCGACAGCCTATGGTTACGTGACTGCTGCAGTTTGTGTGTAATCTGCGGTCGGCTTAATTCCTTGTTTCATAAGAGACATCATCTTACACGTAAATAAAGGCGCATTTCGTATTATCCCAGGGTGGGATTTTTTTGTGCTTCCCACCCCAGCCTCCTTCTTTAGACTATTCAGGGAAGGCCAACACAAAGATCAAGTAATCAAATCAAGACCTTCTCTTCTTTCATTTGCCTGTTGTAATGATAGCTTAGAAGAAACACAAAAGAAACCAAACCCATTCATCCAATTTGCAGGTACTGTTCATTGTGCTTGCTGCCTGAAAACAGGGAGAAATGACACTCTCCCAGTGTGTCTGACTCTCTAATAAAGCCTTAACCCCAGGTTGTTACTCACACAAGCCTTTTTTTAATATCATTTGAATCATCTTCAAAACATTTAGATGTTTTATGAAAGTAGAGATTGAGAACTATTATCCATTTGAAAAAATAAATTTAGGTTTTTGTTTCAAAGACTTGTCCATGAATTTCTTCTGTCATATTCATTTTTATAAGCATTAGTCTATTGGTTGATTCTGATTTGTTTATCCTGATTAATTTTATCTTGTTTATGATGATGGAAGATTTATTTGCCATCGGTAATGTTTCTGTTGCCTGAGTACATCACTAAAATTGCTTAAATAAAGTAATAAGTTTTTGGTCTGTATCTGCTAACAAACTCTGATTTTAATTTTGGAACAAGTTATTTTTGTTGAAATCTGTTTGCTGAAACTGTAAAATTTAATGATCCTTTCCTTAAATTAGGATAACCTATTTGTTCATATATCTCCAGTACTGTAAGTGCAGGAATGATAAAAGGAACTTAAGCGCTATTGACAAAACGGATTTTATAGATTTTTCAATTTTACTTTTTTTTTTTATTTATTCTTTAATGTTTGCAAGTTGCAAAAACTTCATGGTTTTTTTTGTTGGGTTTCTTTTCTTAATAATATGTAAAATAAATGACATTTCCCACTGAAGAGCCCTTCAAAACAAATGTTATATTAGATTGTCTTCTTAATTCACCTAAAACTCCTCTGGTATTTCAAGACTTATAAACCAACATATGGACAACTCAAGAACATGTATGAACAACTCATATATGCATGAATTTAAAATACAGCTGGTTTAGGCTTTTAAGATAGTGATTGGCTACATAAATTACCTCCAAAATGGATCAGAGATTTCAGTTTCTGGAGCCTAATAAAAGAGGGCCTTATTTTTTAGAAATCAAAGCAAAACAATAACAAAAAGACCCCAACAGAAAAGAATTTATGATGTACCCTGGATATCCATTCCATCACCTCCCACAGTGCTGTGGGGATGTTTGGTGGATGTTCCCTCCTCTTTCCTCTCCCCAGACCTATCATGTGTTTTATTTTTTTGGAAGGAGGGCAGTACTGTTGGCCTTCCCATCATTTATTCTACTACTGAGTCCAACAGTACTTACAGGCCATTCTTCACCCTCCATACCATCAGGCAGGAGAGCCGCCACCCAGGAAGTTTGAGAAGGGACACCACCTTTGTCTGCTGTGTTGGTGGTGCTGGGGCTGCTTTGTTGGACAGCCTGTTCAAGAACCACACTGGGCAATCAAAAGATGAATCAAAGGTTTTTCTCTTGGTCATTTGGGCAACCCTGAGCTTCTTCAATCAAGTGCATGTCAGCTAATTATGAGGTCTCAAGAAGTGGTATTGGCAGCAGGGAAGTGAGGCAGTTTGGGTTTTGTTTTTCTGCTATTGCTTTCTGGGATTGTGTTGAGTGGCTACTAGAACAGGAATGCATTTGATGTGGAGGACGCTCATGCTCTACTCGCAGAAATCTAGGAGGGGGAAAAAAAACCATGACCTATAAGCCACAGTGCTAGACAGGACACCCATTAGCAAAGCCTTTGAAGATAGGAACTAAGGGTTAGAGAGTCTTAAGTCTTTGAATGCAAGTCTTTGTAGGGAGGACCTGAAGGCAGTAATAACACTGTAGTACACAGATTCATAGGCTTGGAATGTCACCATGACTTTAATAGTCCAAATAATCACCTTTTCTTATACTCCCAGTTGAAGGTATGATTTACATAGGAGCTATAATACATCCTCTGTGTTTTCTAGCTCAGTTTCCAGCATTTAACAATAAACTAATTAATCCTTTAAAATATATATTTATTTAACCCATTCCTCATCTTATTCCTTTTCAATAGCTGCTCTGGTGAGAGTGTTGTAAAACAGACCTACTGCTGCAACTGAGGCTATGTCTAGACTACGTAGTTTTGATTTTGCTAGTGCAAGAACAGTTTTTATCAATGCAAATTGCATTACAGCAGCAGTGACCAAGTCTGTTTATACCAGGACAACTATATAAGTAACTCCAAGTGAAGTGCGAGTACTTACATTGTTGGCACTGGGAATATCTGGGTGATATAATTTCTCTGTCATAGTCCTCCTGGTAACCTAAGGTACGAGTCATTTGACCTTCTGTACCTCTTTTCACCATGTATAAAAATGGGAATAATAACCTGTCATTATCCTAGTCTTGTAATACCTCGAGGTACTTTGTTATTACAAGACTGGGGAAAGAGTCCTATAATTACATAGGTAGAAAAACACACCTGTAGAAAGACTAGATGCCTAGGCATACATGTAAATGGGACATTAAAAGCTTCTCTTCCTTCTCCCTCCAACACCATTTTCTTCAGATTGGAATACTGTACTTTGTACTTTTATAGGGATAAAACTGATTTATCAGACCAAACTCTAAGCTCTCCTAATATATCAAAGCTTAGGTCATTATCTTAATGTCTAAGCTAAGCTAGGCAAAGCATAGCAGACCCAGTGTTTATGTTATCCAAGATGCATCTTCATTGCACACTGCCAGAAATCCTCAGTAATTTACTCAGTGGAGTTACATCCTTGTAAAACTCACGTAGATGAAAATAGAGCTGGAGCCTCATGTTTCTGCTATTACATGGAAATCTGACATCACAGACATACTTTTAATACAAATGACCACCAAGCCTAAGGATTGTGCATGTTTTGATGAACACTAGTTATTTAGCTCATTTTCATTCCCTTCTGTGTATTGCAGAATAAAGTGTAATTTTGTCCTTACAGGAAAAACTAGGTTTGCTCCATGCTAAACCTTCTAATCTCTGTATGGTGTTGCCTTCAGATTCACTGGTAACCCACTTATCCACAAACGTATCTTCTGATACTTGTTATGTAGTTAATTACAAACTATAAGTTGAAGAAAGAATATTTCCAGATTTAACACAGGATTATTTTTGTAAGTGGATTGGTGTTGGTCTGAGGTTAGTTTTTAGTATTGTGCACTGCTGCTTTTTCCACTGCTTTCATTCTTTCATACTGCTTCTGTAGCACAAGCCATTGCTTGTAGTTCTCTGAGCAATGTATTGCTAAAGTAGAATGACTGCACACATATAACTATCACAATAATTCTTTTCTCCTTTGTGTGTATTGCCTCGGCAGTAAGATTTGTGAAGGTAAAATAAAAATCTGGTCCAAACACCAATTGTTCTGTTTCTTTTGATAGATGTATCTACACCAGAGGCTGGGAGAAAATTGATGGATGCCTCTGTAGTGAACGGTGGCCTAGCACCACAAGAAAAGCAGAATGGGGCCACACAAGCGACAGTGCAACGCAAGAGACTCCTTAAGGCTCCAACATTGGCTGAACTTGACAGCTCAGATTCAGAGGTAAAAAAAATCAGCATCCTTCTCAATTTGTCAGAATTGAGTCTTAGTCCTTAATTTGCTGAACTGATCAGCTGAGAAGTGAGTTTGCAGATTATCATCTGAATTTTCCACGACTGCTTTGTTGACCCACAGAATTTAAAAAAATGTTAGACCTCAAAAATGAGAATATTCTTTTGAAAGCTTGAATGCTAATTTTGTCCTTAAACACAGAATTTATTTATTTTTCTAATATAAGTATCTGTCCACAGTGTATATGTAGCAGCTATGCCTTTGGGAATGCAGGGAAATATGTTGCACCCTTCTGGCAGGAGCTGTCACTAAAGGACTCGGATGTGAGGCCAGCCTCACTGTACCAGATGTTAAATAAAGAGCATCCACTGTGCCAGAGGGGTTGCAGTTTGGTGCAAATGTCAGTGTGTTAGTTTTGATATAAAGGCTTGTGAAGTAGCATCCAATACATGTTTCACAGATAAAGACATGCAAATACCACTTATGTGGAAGAACAACTTTGACTCCATCCCATCTCAAATGGAGAGTTAAATATTTTTTAAATGCATAAAAAGCCCTCTAGCTTAAAAGCTGCAATATATGATCCTCAAGAAGTACCGACATTACATCCTCAAGAATGAGCTTTACTGGACCAGTAGTAATATTAATGAAGTTTGGACCTTTCTTAAAGTTAAGCTGTCTGAAAAGCACATGCAGGCAGGGTTTCTTCATGGAGGCTGATTTTAGCCTGGGGGAGGCAGTCTTCCCTGACTGCCTTTCTCTCTAGTAAATGGGAAAGGAGGGGTTTCCTGACAGGGTGCTTACAAAGGCCTCTAAGCTGAAACATAGGAGGCTGGCAAAATATATATGTGGGGAGAAATTTGTCTCTTTGCATACTTTCTTGATCTGTGAAAGTTGGCTGCCTTTGTATTTGGGGATTATCCTGTGGGTGGCTTGTGTGGCTGCATAATTTGGTGCATCTATTCTGAAAGCAGAAGAGATTTCCATTTTGAAATCTCTCAGCAGTCTTTAAAATTACAATAGAGGCTGTATGAGGTTTTGTTGTGAATGAAGCTGGGCAGGAGGCAGGAATATTAAGACCTATCAATGAGAACTGAATCTTGAACTTACAGCTTCCCAGCCCTGTGCATCCTGAAGCTAATGCAGCATGATATTTCACATGGAAAAATGAGCAGAAGCCAGTTAAATAAAATTCTGTAAAGGGAAACGTGAAGTGATTCTTGTCTAAGGGAAAAATAAGATGTCTGACTGCGACTGTTGATTGGGGAATACTGTGTAGGCGAGCAAAGTCTTATAGAATAAGTTCTGGAACATACAGCAAAAGATACAGTGAAAATAAATTGGCCACATTGAGCTGTCACTGCTGCTGTACTGGTTTGAGTCAACAGAATTAGCTGGTGAAGCAATTAAGATGATTAAGGTGCTCAGCAGAGTACTGGCTGGGGCTCAGGAACAGTGCTTAAGTAGTGAAAACAAGAAAGCTGAAGGGTGTTTGGGTGGAATTTTCCAAGCTGATGAAGGGGGTGAGACACAGAATGTTTGAAGAAAGTGAAGATCACTCTGTCAAAATGTCTTCTTTCCTGACTTTCATTTTGTATGTAACACACAGAAAAGCATATGTGTTGTCCTGATTGCGTACAAATGACTCTGCCACCTCTTTACCTGCGATTTGAATTTGGCTTAACCTATTTAGACTTACTCACTGGGAGTTGAACTATGACTATGTTATGCCCTAAATTACAGGCTGCAAATACCTGCACTGCTTAGCTGCAGAGCTCCAAATGAGCTATGATGCAGACCTGGTTTCTTCCCCCTGCATCCCCTTTGTTCTTCTGTCAGCTGTGTTGTGATGCAGACTATGCCCCAACATTGTGTTGCTAGCCAAAGGTGAAAGGGAAGATCTGATATAGCATAGAAACCTATGCCCATTTGCTGGCGAGCATCAATATTGTACAAACCATTCCTGCTTTTTGACCTTGCTTTTTTTCTGCATCACCACTAGAATCACAGGTTCAGAGAGAGAGGATGAAGTGCCATTTTTCTTTGTGTGGCTATATGAAGCAGCAGTCTAATTGTGGTTTTTGATACAGCTATAAAAATGGTATCTTCCTAATAAAGCTACAAATATCCAGACAAAAATCATGTCAGTAACATATTCAGGTGTTTTAAGGTGATGCCTTTAAAGTTGCAACTTTCTCAGTACATGTAAAATTCTAATTGTTTAGTCATCTGTGAAGAAGTGTGCAGTTCCAGACTGTCGGAGGAGCAACCCGAATCAAGAAGGCAATCTCAATATGCGTTACGCTTCTTGTTCGATTTATTACACAAGCTCACCTAATTTATAGCATCGGTGATAGTTCACATGACAGCAATACATCTTTCATTGGCTACATACACCTGTCCACGTGCCTGTCAGTACATTGCTATTGGCTAAGCTAAGTTTTACACCCATATCTCTGCAACAGCAGGGTGCATGCCTTGCGATAAGCAGTGCATTCCTTGTGGCCAGCAAGCTCCTGTTTCAGCGTTCTGCTTACATTTCTTCGACTCCAGGCCTCCTCGGCTCAGCTGAGTCAGAGAGAGTTCAAGGCTGTCTCACTCGGCTCCAATCCTGGGTTGTGCAGGTCTTCATGTGAGTCAGAATTTATGTTACCCAGCCCTTCATAATTCATATGCCCACGTTCTGCTAACCACTGTTCCACACTAGACATTGCGTTGATCCAACCTCAAATGTAAAATGTCAGATGATCTACCAAAATAGTCAACAGTTACTGTATTGACATTACTGACAATTGAAGAAATTCGTACAATGGTTCCTCAGGACTACCTACTCAAGATTTCATTCTCAAAAAAGCCTTCAGTGTTTGAGGAATCACATGGCAATAAGAATTTTCAGTGGATATGTTTGTGCACAGAAAAAGTGATTTGAAATGACAAACCAGGAATATCTGTTAGGATGGTATGTCAAATTCAACCCATTCTCCCTGGGTTGGTTGTTTATACTATTTTTTTGTACTCAGCCATTGGCTCTGACAGTTCATTCCCTTTCATTCTTTAGAATAAGAAATGCGGCTCCTATAATCTTCTAGGTGTTTACAGAGGGAAGCTCCTTCTTCTCTGTTTTTGCCCATTTCTTTTATTCTGGGTTGGTTTGTCTTTTTTTTTTTTTTTTAGATTTCTAGGCCACTGGAATAGCCAGTGATCTGGTATCCATTACTAGGGAAGTAACTAGATGTCCTTCACAAAAAATGGGAGCGAGATGGAGACATCTGTGTGAAACCTTGTTTTGCAATATGTGACTGAGACATGAGGTCTCTCTCAAGTTCAGAAGTGGAATGAAGAACGGTCAGTAGCTATTTCTTTCCACTGAAAGGTGGCAACTGGCAAAATCAGATGGACTTGTGAAATGTTTCTGTAATCCCTGTTCTATAGTTTTAAGATATTTACAGGCTTTTGATATTTTCAGTTGTGCACCATTTTTATCTCTCTTCTCTGTGCCAGTGTTTCAGACAGAGGAAAAATGGAAGAAAGGGGAGAACAAAAAAACCCTGAAAAGAGTGTAAATAAACTCAATGCACAGACTATTCCTTGAATCACCGTTCAGTCTGTTGTAAAACTCTACAGCATAAGATGCTGGCAACTGGAAGTACTTATAATTTTTGGTCAGAACTAGGTAAGGTCTCACAGAGTGAGAGACTTCTCTAGAGCTTGGATTGTGCTGTGGAGACAGCGGTTCCCTGCCTGCTTCTCAAAAAGCATTCTCTGAAGCTTTGGTTGCTCTTCATTCATAAAAATGAGCAGCACAGCACCATGGTTGTGTTTTTTTAATAATTGACAGCTTGCTTAGTTCTTCATCTTAGCTTGTTAGCTTCTGGTAAAGTAATCTTTCCCTCAGAAGAATTTGACTTCTATGAAGTGAGAAATTTAATAGTTCCCTTTGCACAGGGGTTATTCTCCTCCTCAAAATTTAAATGTTTAACCCCTTCTAAAGAACAGTGCATCCAGTTGTCTTGCAAGCTCTCCAGTGGTCTTTAAAAGCAACCATGTGGCATGAAGCAGTGATATGCAAAGCTATCTGAGCTAGCTCTGTAATTAAACTACACTGGTTTCTGGAAGTGAAACAGCTCATATAGCTGAATGTACTGCTTAAACTTCCCTACAAGCTTCCCACCACAACTGTTTTGCAGGGTCACACTTGATATGTTAAAGTGAATATATAGGTTTGGGATCTGATCTGGTTTGAGTCCGTTTGTAGAATACTGTGTTGTGGCATACATGTGGGAACAGTATACATCACGGTGTCTTCACATACAATGTGTGCCCTTGGACTAAGCATAAATTACAGATCACCTGATTGGAATTTGTAGGGGCCTGTGTCCTGTGATGCATGGTGCTCATTGAGTTGATCCTGCCAGCTTTTTCCTTCCAACTCGCTATTACCAAAGAAGGCAGTCTTTCAGCCAGTGGAGGTTTTCCTGCTTGTGATTCACGTAACTAAGGAAATGTGTGAGAGAGAAGCTTTGGCACTGGCTGGATTTTAGAGCAGGTCACTTGTTTGATCTGAGATCTTGACAACTTAAATGATGTAAATCTCCTTGGTTAAAAGCTTTCACATTAGAGCTAAAGAGCATTCACATTCAGTCCTTAATTCTGTTCCTTTGGGAGGTGCCTGTGATGATCCGTATCTTGCTGATACCTGGTGGCTAAAGACAGACCTTTTAGGTGAAAGCAAAGGATTCAATTTGGGTGGCATAATGCTGTAGATAACTGAAAGGTGTTAGTCAAAGCCTGTTTCACTTTAATTTATCTTGCAGGAATTGTTCTTGACTCTTGTGATGAAACATACTTACATAATGAATGAGATTTCTTTTAAATATGGGAGAAAGGAGAAATGCACCAGGATTAAGGATTATAGAACAGTGCAGTGGGGATCAGATTAATTTCTCTTTACCCAAGTCACTTGTATGAGTGGCTGTCATTCCTTTGGATACCAGAGAAATTCAAGTGCTGATTCCTTGATAGTGTGAGATAAATTATAGTGTTGAGTTAAATGTATCTGCTATAGCTGGAAATCCTTAGAAGTCCTTGAATACACTGAGGAAAATTAACAGGTTACAGTGGATTCATGTACCCCCTGCTGAATTCATGCATCTTTCTTCTGATCTTGTTCTTTCTTGTGATAGTTAAATACACTGAATTCCAACCATTTATTCCAGTTTCTAAAAAAGCTAAGCATTGAAAATTCCATTTACTCAGTGATGTGTAGTGTGAAATGTTTTTTCTCAGGACCTGTAGGGCTTTGAGTGTTTGAATGGTGCAAAATGCCTTTGATAGCTTGTGATTTCTGTGTGCTAAGAAGCAGTAAGAGCAGAAAAAAACAATCACTGAAGAATTCTGTTTCTTTTCCTCTTGCCACATAGGAGGAATCAGTACACAAATCAGGAAGTAGCAGCAGCATCTCCCCCTCACAAGTGGAAGACCCCTCTCAAGAAGGTACCAGCAACAGAAAGAGTGAGTTTTGATGAGAGAGCCCAGTGGCTGCTTTTACACACTTGTGTTGTCATCTGTTCTGTGAACTTTGGCTGGAACTTTCATAGAAAGCTGAGGCTGAGTGTTGTTAATGGAACAAATCTCTAAAGCTGAACCCTAGAACCTGCCGAATAGGTCACATGTGATTAATGATTGAAAGGCATTAGCCTCCATTATATGTGGATATTTTTGTGAAACAGAAGGTGTCATACCTGAAGTTGATGTGGGACTGCAGAGGAACTCAGAAGTGAATGGTGGGTAGTCTAGCTATGCTCTTCTCATGGGATAATTTGTTGCTGCAGAAACACATTCTAGCCCAAGACCAATTTAAATGTTTCCTGCATCTCTGTCACCATGGCAGTGAATGTACTTGTTTGAAAGAGACTATTTTTCGTAACTACTTACTGGGAAGAGGGGAGGATCTGTTCTTTTCTTTTTTCAGACACAGTTATTGTAGGCTTTACGGTGTGACAGTATTTTTCATTTGTTTCAAATTGTTCCAGTTCCCCTGGAAAGGTTTTGCAATGAAACGTGTAATCTGTGCATGTATTTTCTGTGTACAGTGGTGAAATAATTAGGATAAGCCAACACCCTGAAACACCAAACTTATATACGATGCTAACTGGACAGCGTAATATAGAAACTAGCCTATATTTGCTACTTTTATGGGTATTCATATTTTCTTAATCTGGAAAATGTGATGAATGTGATACCTGTCTTGGTTCTCTGAGTATGAATGTGGGAATTCTAGCAAATCCATGGCTGGTTTAAGTACTGAGCAATGTATCCAACTGTCTGACTTACAACAACTAATTTTTTAATACTGGTTGAATCTGCAGTGCCTCCAAAGTTCTTGCCCATATCATCTACGCCACAGCCTGAGAGAAGGCAGCCACCTCAGAGACGGCACTCCATTGAAAAGGAAACGCCAACCAATGTGAGACAGTTCCTACCACCTTCAAAACAGAGCTCCAGATCACTTGTAAGTGGAGTGGGTGGTAGGAGAGAGAAAAAGAGGCATGCTAAGAGTATAATGAAAACTAAAACTTGGCTTCAGTGTGATTAGAACTTGACTCAAAGAAAACTTCTCAGTTCAGAAACAGCCCTTGGCTACTAAAGACGTTTTGAAATCAAGATTTGAACTTTGTCTTGCTAGCATATTTATCCACAATCCCAGGTACAGGTGCCTCAGAAAACATTTGCACTTTGATTAGGACTCTGGGTAAAGCCACGTGTCTTGATTTTATTTCAGAACATTGCCCAAACAGACAAACTTCACCTTACTGATTTTCCATTTGAGTAGAGACAATTCCAAAGCAGTGGATCTATTTTGGGATTTGGGGGATTTTTTTTAGTTGTTAGAAGTATTTCAGTTAATGGCTGAATGAGCAGAACGGTTTCTTTCCTTCCCACCTTAAGAACTTGTGTAGTAATGTTTATACGTATGAAAGCTCTTTCAGTAATCCAAATCAAGGTTTGTCTGTGTTGCTTTGTTGAAGTTACTGAGGCAAAAACCTTTATTATTGCTCGAAAAGAAAGTACATTTGATCAATTAGCCATAATTGAGAGCTGTTTTCCGACAGGGTATAAACAGCAAAGGTATGAAATCCTGGTTTGTTTATGCTGACATACCTATTAGTGCTTTGTAATTTCATGCAGGATATATTCCTCATCGATTTTCCTACCAGCAAGGTTTAAAGTATGCCCCATGAGGTGCTAGTGAATAGAGAAATCGATAAACACATACTAGTTTTGGGAGGAAGGGAATATTCACTTGTCCCATCTTGTAGCACAGTGGTATTAATGGCCTTTGAAGAGTGTTTTTGTTGGCCCAAGAAATGGTAGCTGGGATCCAAACCTATTAGATGATGAAGTTAAACAGTAACAAGAAAATAATCTCCAAATATTCCCACAACATGCTTCCTCCTTCTCAGAGGGTCTGCTGGGGTTTGTTTATCATATCCTTCCAAATACAATGGTAGTTTCTCATTCCAGTTGAAGGTCAGGTGGTACCTTGTTGATAAATGCACAAGTAGACTTCTGCCAGAATGAACTTGAAGCAGAGCATACTGCACCAGAACATACTGCATCAGAACCAAGCTAGAGGGTTCCTTCAGCATGTGTTTGAAGACACTAACATGTAAAATGGATCACTCTGTTATTGCCTGCTGCACTCACTGGAAGCACAAGCTTTATTTTCTGATAGGCCTAGAGTCATTCACAGACATACTGTTTAAAGGGAGGAGAGTAGAAAGCATTATATACTCCCTCTCTGTCTGTTCACTGACTTATGCCTAGAAAAAATATGCAAAATAAAACCATTGTAGAAAAACTAACTCAATTATTCTACACACACCCCCTTAAAAATACTAAAGGAAAACGGAGAAGAGGCCATTAAGTAAGGTTAATGTGGGAACAGACAGGAAAGGTTTTACTGTTTCTTTTGTTCTTGGGGTATTTTTGTGGAGAGTTTTTTGGTTTGGGTTTTTTTGTGTGTGTGTGCGGGGGCTGGGGATAATCTTTAGAGAACAGTCACCTAGCTTGGTTTTTGCTATGAAGTGAGAAAGAAAGAAAATCGGTAATGAAATGATGTTTTGTTAATAACCTATTTTATTTGATGCATAGAGAGCTAATTCTTTAACTTGGCAATAGTGCCCTCTAGGGTGTAACAGACAGCTCCCGCAGTACTTTAGTTTCGGTAGATGATTTCTGATATGCGGGCACTGGCCCAGTTCCACGCTTTGACTTACTGCAAGTCTTTCCTTCCCCAGAGGGATGCCAGCTTCTTTCAGTGGCTGCGCCAGATGCTGCATTTGTAATGTTGCCATTCCCGGAGTGAACGCTTCTCAATAAGTGCAGAATTATTATTTACTTTTTATTTGACTTCACACTTCTTCATCCCTTCCTCCAGGATTGATGGAGTTTCATTTCTTATCACCTGCTCCTGTGACTGCATTTCTCACCAAGGTGAAAGAGGCCTCGTCAATAAATAGTCCTCAATGCCAGTGAAAACAGGCAGGAGTTTGCTACAGTCTCTTAGCAGGATTAGCAGGAAACTGGTCTGTCTTGCATACTAACGATGGTTTTGTGAACTGGAATCTCATCAGGCAGAGGGAGTCAGACCTAAGTAGGTGGGGAGGGGAAACAAACTTGGAAAAATACCAAACATAGTCCTTTTGATATGTCACCTTGGCAGCACTACATGGAAAAGCGGGGCAGCTCAGTGACTGGGGGGGTCTGCCTTGTGATGTGCTTACCATAGTGAGTTGACCTGATCCTTAATGAGTGAGATGAAGCCAGTGAACTGGGATGTACATACAGATGCCTTTGTAGTCTGCTTTTTTAATTATTACAAGTATTATCATCATTATTTTTTTCTTGACTCAGAGGGCCAAAGCTAATGGTTTCATTTATACACAGCATTCGCTTCTCTGCTTCGTATCTATTGTTCAGGTTCCTAGGATAACCAGTTTATTTCCAAGGATGGCTTTCAGACCACTTTTTGCAACTATGCAAACAGCTTCTCTGCTCAGCTCTCATCCCGTTGAAGCAGCCGTGTGTGGGGTGGCAGGGGCTATGTACTGTCTCTGTGAGAGTGCTTTTGCCAGCAGGTGGAAACCCACAAAGGTTTGCCTCTTTCTGCTGGCTTTGGAAATCACCTTCACCAGCATGTTCCCTCGTAGGGGAGCACTTCCTAAGCTGTGGCAAGAATTAAAGCTTAGGCTGGGACACTGCACCTGATTGACATTGATTTCAATATGTATAGGATATTTGTGTGTCTTCAATCACCTCACAGGGAAAAGAAATCAGTTCTGAAAGGACAGCAAACTAAAAATGCAACATCACAAGATTATCAATGGGACAGACCTTAAATCTTACAGCACATGAAGATCCTGCAGCAAAAATCCAGCAAAACTATTGTAATTCTTGGACTGTGTTGAAAAGAATAAGCTTTATATTTCTACCAAGATATGCTATGTAGAATGGAAGGGCATTTGCAGTCTGTTTTACTTGAAAAGCTACATATTGTTTTGGTCCTCAGCTCACTTACATATCAGAACTTGCAGGATAACTAATAGCTATGTACCAGGGAAGGCAAATCCACTGAAAAGAAAAAGTGATTTATTTACCCCTATGTAGAACTGAACATGAATAATGTAATTTTTTCCTTCTTTTTCTTGTCCCAACCAATAAGTGATAGTGTGGAACCTTTGCAGGAGAGTTTATAGTTGAGATATCCAGCTGACTTCTTAAAAACTTGTAGTCTGCAAAAGCAATGAGAGTTTAGAGTGCTTGACTAATTGGGAATTGCAGAATTTAGAGGCCAGTTTGGCACTTGGTCATATCACACTTTACTAGGGCAGCTCATTTGAACGCCTAGTAACACCCTTTAATGGCAAGTTTTACAAGGAATATATTAGTGTACAAATGTGTTAGTCATAAGGACCTATTAGGTGTGTGTATACTGAAGATAACCTACAAAGTACTTTATTTCACATTATGAATATGTAATTCTTACTACCTGCTTTTCTGAGTGAAAAAAAAAATACACATACACACCTTAAGCTATTACAGTGTATAGAAGATGATTGCACAAAGCGTTCAGCCACTCCTCATGAGGATCATGGAAACTGCAAGTTCCAAATAGTATTTTTAAGTAAGATTTTTCCCCCCCTTTAAAAATAAGAATGCTGACTTCTCTTTAACTTTATAATTAGTATTTTTTATAATTCCAGAAAATCAAGACCATTCAAACCATGTTTTGTCTTTAGCATGTTCTGTTGTATGTGAGTGTTGCAGAGAGCTGGAGTTCTCTCACTTGGAGTGGCCTCATTTGGGTGCAGATTACTGTTGGAAGTTTGAGCAATAACTCCAAAGCATCATTGTCTAATGAAGTTTAGTCAGTGCTTAGAGTGATTTTCATTAATTTCAATGCCTTAGAGGTAGTGTAGAAACAAAAGAAAGATTTTCCTGTTACTTATTTCTATACCAAAAAGGGGGGGTGGGGGGAGAAGTCAAGTGTTTTTCTGAAATCAATATAATATTTATCTTTCATTTAATGTTGCATTAACATTTTGTTGTCCTTGTGTAAGCTCTGGAATTAAAACATTAGCATTTAAACATGTGAACATTTTCTATGTTTCCCCTGTCGCCTGCTGGCTATTTCTATTTGCTTTAGTGATAATCATTTTTGATTGGTACAAGTGACCCACACTATTCCCCTAGTACCTGCTCTACACCTGTAGCAGATCCACAGACTTTCTTCAAAGGAGCAGTATTCCCTGACATCATCGTTCTGTAAATTAAAGGAATGGGCGTTCATGAGGGGGAAGGAAGAGCTTCAAGTAAGAAATGTCTTTCTAAAGGCCTTAAGGCTCTGATTGATTACAAGCATTCAGTCAGCCTCATTCACCTCAGACAGTTTCTCTCAGTCTCCCACGATGCAGACTCAAGGGGGGTTGCTGGCATTGTATGCATCTCGCTTTCCCACCCACTTCCTCTCCCATCTCACCCCAGCTTCTCCATAGCGAGGCAGTTGCTATGGGGAGAACCCAGAATGAAATGCTGAGAAGCTGCTGGTTAGCTGTAAAGTTGCTCATAAGGAGCAGATTATTTTGGTTTGGCTGTGCAGTTTTACACCTCAGAGCAAATTGCAGTTGCTTTTGATGTAGTTTGTTCTTTTCAGAAAAGTAGGGATTCTATACCCCAAAGGTTTAGCTGGCAATTCTAACAAAGTTAACTCAATTCTAGTCTTTTGTGGGGTACTTTAAACAGAGTGACGTGTCTTTGTGTTCCCTTTCTAGATAGGTAAGACAACAGTTTTTAAAAATGTGGTGGTTCCTAAATGCTAATGTTTGCCAGGTCTGCAACGTAGAAAGATTTTCTTTTTTATCTAATGGAAAGACAAAACGGACCTCTGAGTACATGGAAATGGAGCATTTCACTGCTAATCCGATTCATCAGTTCAATTTGTAAACGAGATCTCCAAACTGTCAGCCATGTCTTTGTATTTGCAGGAGAAATTTCCTTCATTTATTCAGAGAGCATTACTTGTCATTGTCATTACTACACAGTAGCCCCTCTGGGCTGACTGAAAAGGTTCACTAAGCATAAAGCGATGGGAGTTCCCACAGAGGTTTCTGTCTTTCTGTTGGAAATGAATAATCAACTACAGGGTTGGATTACAAATTGGGTTGGTGCTTTTTATTCTCTGGTACCAAATGCAGGAGTTCTCTGCACAGTATTCTCCTAAATGCTGTAATACAAAACAGATGCAGAATTTTGTAAGTGGAAAGTTGCCAGTCTCTATTTGAGTCTCTGCTATTAATAATGCAACATTGGGTAACCCATTCTCCTGCTTTATATTTGAAGATTATTCTATAGAGCTTAAATTGCTGCTGTTACTTTCTTGGGGCAGGAAGGAGAACTTTTCTGGCTGAACTCACATAACCTTTTGTAGTCTTGGTAAGATTCTGATCATGTGAGCACCAAGACATGGTACCACTGAATAAACATTTCTGTTAGAATGGGCTACTAATAACTTTCCTTGGCCACCGTGGGCATCACACAGTCTCAGAGAAATAGTGTGTTTTCAAACAGAAGTCTTAAAAGTAATGCCATCTGCCAAATTACCTTTTCCCTTTCAAATTATAAACCTGAACATTGATTGGTTTGAAACAGAACATCATAACAACAATCAGAGAGAAGGGTCAAGTGGTTTGAGGAGGAAAGATGAAGAAAACCATCATTGTTCTGAAGGCTGAAGATCAGACCATTTTGATCACGCTTATGCAGTCTCTGATGGTTTGGAACTCATGTGATGCCCATAAATGAGCCAGTGCTATTCCATTTTGAAGGGAGAAATCCTCTGTTCTCTGGACTTACTAACCAGGTGGCTGGTTGTCTAGGCTGAAGTCTGGAAGAAGCCATTTGACTTTGAAATAATACAGGTTTTTTGGCTTCCAGGAGGAGTTCTGTTACCCAGTGGAATGTCTGTCTCTGACAGTGGAGGAGGTCATGCACATCCGTCAGGTGCTTGTGAAGGCAGAGCTGGAAAAGTACCAGCAATATAAAGATGTCTACACTGCTCTCAAGAAAGGAAAGGTAGGGCTGAGCCTATAGAAGCTCCAAAGCTTTCTGAGGGAGGGTGGTCGCACAAGCCTCCTATTTACACATTTGTTTCTTACCCTGTATTGGAGAAAAAGAGATATCCACCAGGCATCCCCTAAATGTATAACACTTGGGTCGCTTCTTGAATTATGTGCAGAAGAGTCAAAACTTTTCATGGAAATACCTTATTTGTTTTGATTGTCTATAAAAATGCAGCAGCATTCACAATTTTCAGACTGTGTCTGTATGTGTATGTTCTTAAACATCATTGACTGAAGTGATTTCTGCCTCCCTGCCTTCTGCAGTACTGATTAGCATTTCTATTCTAGAAAATGGAATTACAGATAGCCATAGGAAACTACAGTGAGGTTTTCATGTGAATCTTTACTGTCAAGCAAAAAAGGAATGAAAGGCTTTAGAGAGGTCAGACAATGTATGACCCTGGAAGGAAGTTTGGTATTAGAAAACCCATTAAATAGCGCTTTTATTTCTGTAAACTGCAGATTGGGAATTGGTATTTACCAGTAGAAGCAGTGTCCCTTTCTCCTACTTTTGATTTGTGCTTCTTGAACACCTCCAGCAAGTGTACCTTGACTTCACAGTGTATTTTACCTACAGGCCTACCTCTGTCTAGCATGCAGGTTTAATTTTAAGTTGTAATATCTTTAAAACAGAGGAGCAAGTATCTTAAAATGTCATTCATTAGATTGATCATGCCTGCTGTCATGATGTATAAACCTTAGTAATTAGCTTTCATCAAACCTCAAAATAAGTTGATTCCTTAAACTGTTCACTTTTATTTCTAACAAAATTTGACTAGCCTCACCTGAGTCTCTGGATCTCAGTCTACCAACTTCTGTTTGACTGCAAAATTTTTCATTGTTCAATGCCTTTCCTTCCTAGAAATGTTCTTAAGCTTGATCCCTATCTCCTCTGAACAGGATGTATGGGATTTAGTATCCCACTACAAAGGAGTCTTTGCTCAAATTAACATTGCTGTAACAGCTTGTTCCTGCATCTCCTCTAGTTTTAAAGAATGTAGGATAGGAAGAAAATCATCAAATGTTAGCACAGGCAAAAATTTTGTGCCCCAGAACCTGACCCAGATGGTGAAGAGGGTTAGGCTGAATTTATGCCCAATTGTTCTTGTGTTGTCCAGTTGTAGCAGTAGCCCTTCCTTTCTGCTGTTACTCTGACTTTCCTGTTGCTTTTTTGTGTAATAATGATAAAAAAACAGTGAGAGAAAAGTAAAAATAAGGTAATAATTAACTGGCAAGTATTTAATTTAGGTAAAATAAAAAAGGAGTATTTCTAAATATATGAGGATGCAATTCTGAACCATTCTTTTCAGTATCATCTTAGACGTATGGACGCAGAACTGGGTTTAGTACTGCAACTGTGGGCCTGTTGAGAGCAACTGATAGATGCAGTCATTGCTATGCGGGACTTTGCCTAATATTGTGGACTCCTCTGTTCTTCTTTCAGCTCTGCTTTTGCTGTCGAACAAGAAGGTTTTCTTTCTTTACGTGGTCTTACACTTGTCAATTCTGCAAGAGGTAAATATTTCATATCTGTTAATACATGAGTACCATTTCAGAGGGAAAAACACTGATTTGTATGTTACAAACCCTCAAATGTTTCTGCTGCATACTGTTGGTTGGTTTTATTTCTGTAACGGTCGATGTTAAAAAAAACATATACAAAACTAGTTCCTTCCTCAGTGACAGATTTATTCCTTAGGCTGAAACTCTTGGCTAAAAGGGAGAGAAACATTCATTTGTTCTTCTGTGCTCATAGGAGAGTGAGATAGAATTTACTCAGTCTCCCAAACCAACAGTTCTGTAATCGCTGTTGTAGGGGAAAACATTCCAAGGCCATTTCCCTTTTGGACTGTATTTGGAGTATTGGTGGGGGGAAAGGGAAAAGGAGTTGTATACAAGCAAAATGAAAAATACGAACAGTGAGGCAGTAAGTGAGGAGACCTACAGACTCACTGACTTACTGTCTCACCAAAGGGGGTTTCTTTAGAGGACAAACAGCTTTTGCTTTTGCTTTTCTTTGGTTTAATTTTAAATTCAGCTCTAGTTCTTGTTTAGCATTTCTCCTTGCTTTTGGCTTCATGTTCTGATTGAAGTTATCACATTGGAGAAACTTTAAAAATAAAATCGAGGATTATAATTCCTGAAAACTTTTATCCCTTATTCTTGATTTAAATGTAATTTTTCCCAATGAAATGACTCATGCTTTTGCTTTCTTACACAGGCCTGTGTGCTCACAGTGTTGCAAAAAAGTAAGTAAGTAAAATTATGCCTAGATCCGTTCTAAAAGGCTGTAATCTTTGTAATGATGCTGCATGTCCCTTTTGCCTTTCTCAAAGATGCGGTTGCCATCCAAGCCATATTCTACTCTCCCCATCTTCTCACTGGGACCTTCAACCTTACAAAGAGGAGAGAGCTTTATGAGGCCAGAGAAACCCTCTACCAGTCATCACCATTCGCTGCGGAGCATGTCCAGGTGAGAAACAACCCCAGCTCGCGTGTGTCTATCGCAAATGCTTCCAAAGTGTTTCATGTTGGGTTATCAAGCATTAAGAAGATTCTGTCTACCTGGTTTGTAGTCATCAATGTTTCTAATGCTTGTAGTAACTTCTCTGAAGCCTGAAAATCCATGTCTCTTCCACTCATTGCTTTGATTTAGAGAAAAACAGAACAGCATGTCTTAAACCTTTTTCACATTACAGCTGAAAAATAATATGGGTCTGGGACAACTGTATTTCTGAGGCATCTCTAAAAATATCCTTAACATGTCTTTTCCTGGTGTGAATAGACTCTCCTGAGATGAATCTCACAGGCAAGAATCACTCACTGAGTGGGAATTCAGTGATGCCTTGCACAGATTTATCTTCTGTTTCCTGATGTTGTTTAATTCTAATTTTCTCTGGGTTATTATTTTTTCACTTGGATATGGTGAAGTTACCTACTGGGTTTATATCTTCTACACAGATGGTTGCCAAAGCTAATCCCATAAATGCTCTTTTTTGAAGGCATCTTCTGTATAAACCCTCTGCATAAATCACTAGTGTGTGATGCTATGTCAAGTTAGCCAAACATATCCTCTAGTTATAGTTATTAGTGAGGTTGGCTTTGCCTAGGTAAATGTTACACATGGCCTCAGATAGTGACCCTGCAATCTTGCCAAAGCAGGCAGAAGCTGGTGGTTGGTTGATCTCCTGGTGTCATTTTCGGGACAGAAGAAAGGAAGATTTAAATCAGGACCATTCTGATGTGCTGTTTCCTAAAGGTGTCCCTTGGGCCCCCCTGCCACACTACTAAATAATGTGACAGGTCCTGCTCTTTTGCCTTTCAGGTTGACCTCAAGGTCCAAATCTGTGGACAGGTCACATGAAGAGTTTCCCAAAGAGTTAATGGAGGACTGGAGCACGATGGAGGTGTGTGTGGACTGCAAGAAGTTTATTTCAGAAATCATCAATTCAAGCCGGCGCAGCCTATCCCTGGCCAACAAGCGAGCCAGGTTAAAAGGGAAAACACAATCCTTCTACATGGCGTCACCAGGAACCTCCGAATACTGCCCCTCTGAAAGGACTATCAATGAGATCTGAGCCTCGTGCCTTTTGCTTTGCTTTTGTCTTCATGAGGTCATCATCCATGAGCAAGGTCGCTGAAACCGGATTATCATTCCATTGCTTCGTTTCACGTGACTGGCTTGAATTTGCATTAGATCACAGGATTTCCTACTGCAGTGGTTCCCAGAGACACAGAATGCGTTGTTTAGATCTGTGTGGGAGGGTACACAATGGGTCAGCTGCTCGCACTGAAAGAAAAACAGTAGATTGAAATTGTTGCCTCTTTTGTATCTGTGTGTTGAAACTAGAAAGCCTTTTCTTGCTTTCAGTCTTTTTTGAACCATACTTTGAATCATTTTCCAGGAGATGAGCTGCAAACGTACCTTTCATGGAGAACCAAATCTAACAAAGCGTCAGTGTTAGCACAGTGGCAAACAGTATGTCATATTGGCATTACCGCCCTAGTAATGCTCATGTCCTAGTTGAAACAACAAAGGGTCGTATCGCACACCAGACACGGAGCGTGAGTGACTGTGGTCAGACCCCTCTTTCTTTGCACTGTTTTGGTTGCTCTGAGATCAGGGTTCAGCACAGCACTCCACAGTGGCTGTGTCCTGGAGCAAGATACATGACAAAGCTCTTCCCCAGTGTGGTTGCCATTCCCCTGAGCTGCTGTACTTTTTAAGCCTTAGTGTATTTCTAAGTGTCTCCTGAGCAGGTTTTAGTAGTTTACTTTCTATCTTGAATGTATGATGCTGACTACCAGTAGCAGTGAATTTTAGTAGTAGACAGAGTTGTACAGTTTATGGGGAGGATGGGAAATAAGGGAGGCTTCTAGTTGTAATTGACTACCTGTAAAGTTGGTTACTCAGAGAAAACTGTGGGTAAGGTGTACATTTGTATTATAATGGAGCACACAAATACTTATATAGTTATGGCTGACAGCATATTCTCTGAGAACCCCATTTTTCCTGGGGTTTATAACTTGGCTGTAAAAACTCGTGTTCTGCTGAAATTTGGGACTGTGCTGTCTCAGATTGGGAGCAATCTTTTCTTTAATCCTTTTTCATTCCTTTTCCCTTTTTAACTCACTCACTCACAAGAGGGCTAGGCTGCTTGTTCAGAGGCTCCAGCAATGTTTCAACGTTAACTGACATCTCACGCTTTTTTGCACTTTGTTTTATACTCGGAATACTTTTGTTTCTAACTCCAGGCATAGCCAGAGTTTAGTCACTAATTCGGGGCCGGATCTGTTTGGGATTTCAGAGCAAGCTGACGTAGCCAAGTTACTCATACTTGAAAATCAACTACTGTAACTTTTTCATAATTTTTTAATACCCTGAGGCATATTTAATATCTATATAGCAGTGTATGATAGAATGACATAGCAGAAAAGTTTCAGATCTATTTATTAACATTTCTATACTTCAGATTAATGAGAGATACCTCAGAACTGCTCCAAAGTAGCTGGGACTGGATTCCCCATAACACGGTTTTAAAGCTGTAGTAGTCGAAACAGATTCTCCTCTCCAAATCCCCCCCTGGTGAGGAACAGTGCGGGGCCGTGGGGCACCAGGGCTGCTTGATTCTACTCAGTGTACAATCCAGGGCTCCAGTCCCACTGCTGGCCACCTCCTGCTGCCCAGGGCACCAAGGCTTCTCCTTCAGAGTCTATTTGCATGTTACATTGCAGCCTTTGGAGCAGCCCCTCATATCTTCTAAGCTGATTTGAAAAGCACATGCAAAAGTCACCTTAAACCTTCCCAGGGACTCGTCTGTCTTTAATTTTCTTTAAACACCTCCTTGGAACATGAGAATTTTTGCCTATGCAGGGCTTATTGAAGTAATGGGTTTATTTGGTTCTGAACCATTGCAAGCAGGAAAAGCAGAGCTCAAGGCTGACTCTCCTCCATAGCTGTCCCATGTAAGGTGAGGTGTCAGGGCCCCCTCCTCGGGGTACCTCTGGAAAAGTGTCTTGCATGCTGAAGCACCTGGAGTACTGGCATGAGCTGAGGATGTAGGATTGCAGGAGGTGAGCAGCTCAGCCTGATTTGAAAGCTCTGCAGCTGCTGGAGAGGTCGCCTGATCTCAGTCACATCAGCACTTTTTCTTGTTTCTGTGCCAAAACCTGGCCGTGTGTTTGCTGCACAGTGCATCAGGAAAACCAGACTGAAGGAAATGCAGGAAATCTCATTTTGCATCTCCCGTTGTTGTTCTGGTCGTTCTACTCCGGAAATGCCCCAGCCACGTGTTTCTGTTCCTCAGTCCTCTGCTTGTAGTCCTGTATAGTGGCATCCTCAAGCCTCTCAGGTGCAGGGTATCCAGCATGTTTATTCTCCTTTGAGGGAGATTTAGGCCGTTGCAGAGCAGGCAGGACCAAGGACTGAGTAAATCCTGAGTGTGCAAAGAGTCCCTCGCAGCATCCCTGTGCCACCATCCACCCTGGCAGTGTGCGGGGCAGCTCTGGGGAAGCAGCGGAGCCTGGGGATCCAGCCTCTGCCTGCCTTGGCTCAGCCTGGGCTCTGCTGTGCTGGGCAGGGAGCAAACACTGGACAACAACACTGTTGTACGAACTGCTCCGTGTTCCCCACACAGAGCTGCTGCGGGGCAGGGCCTGGATAACCTTCCTTTTTCCCTAGGAAAAACCCTTTGGGCTGCTGGCACATGCCATGGCAGGCTCCCAGAACCATGGTACGGAGGGCTGCCTCTCCCCTTCCCTCCCATCCCTTCCTCCCCAGCACAGTTGCTCCACATTATCCTGGCATTTCATCCCGCAGAACAGCAAGCAGCAGGCTGGTTGGTTGGGTGCAGCTGAAGGAGCTGGGCTCTGCTGGCTGCCAGGCTCGCTGCAGAACTGGCTATTTTTAGCTTTCCATCTTGCTGCTTGCGCTCGCATCCCAAATCCACTGCAGCCATTCGCCTGCACACCCTGCAGTGCTTCCCGGCACGTCCTAGTTACGCTCCGAGCTTCACATCAGCGTCAGAGGATGATATCAGAAGCTTGTAAATATGTGTAATATATTTAATACTTAGGAAGTCTCCATCAATCACACAGTGGGAATTGACTTTCCCATGATGGTTTAAAAAGGAAATGAGTCTTATTTATGTGTGTTGGCTGTTACCTTTGTTAAAGCATTCAGCCCCCTAATACAGTTTGCACTCCATAGGCATTTTAGCTGGAATTACTGCTGACAAGAATGCAGGACCAGCACAGAAAGCTCCCTGCCATGAATTTTAAAATCTTGTATTTTGTTTTAGCTTTATCAATACACCCAGGGTCTGTTTGAATATCCCGTAGGAGGCCCAAGGAGTTAAAAATGCCACTGGCAGCACGGGTCGTCTTGTTCTGTATGTGAACCTGGTGGTGGAGAATTCAGAACCAGCTCTGCTGCTCGCTGGTGATGGAGGAAGTGAGCAGGGCTGTGCTGCAGCTCTCACACCCAGCTTCCAAACGTTCACGGTGACAGTAATGCTGGGCAGGTTTCTTGGTTTTATATCCCTTTCCCCATTGCTTCCTTCATACAGGAGGGGTGTTACCTGGCAAAAATAAAAAGCCTTTCCATTATAGCCCTTGTCTGTGTTAATTACTGATGTGGAAGCTGATTTAAAGGTTCTGCCTCTCCTTTTTCGTGCTTTTATAGTTCTGTAAGATCAGCTGGATGGCGCTTTTGGCAAAGAATTGTTAATGAGAATGATCGAATAACAGCACTGCCTGGGCTGCATGGAGGGAGGGAAACGTCAAAGCACTCTTAGAATAGCAATAAAACTGCTTGTGTAACTCCAGTGATGCCATTAGCACCCACGCATCGCTCCCAGCCTCCTCCCTCCGTTACCAGCGTGTTGCTGCTTCCAGCACTGACGGTGTGTAGCTGAGGCTCATCCTGCATGCAGCACAGGCTTCGGGAGTTCTCCATCCCTCATCTCTGGGAGACAAATGCTGCAGTCTTTTGGAGAAGTTTTTGATTGATTGTTTTGAGTTCTTAAACCAGCAGCGGAGAGAACATTTTTAGCACAACTATTCCGTTGTTCTCTTTCAAGCTCTCCTTTTTCCCCAGGCAAGTTCAGCATCAGCTTCCACAGTTAGCTACTGGCTGCATGCTCTGTAGGTTAGAACTAATGTAAAAGTTCCACCTTTAGGCTCCCGCTGGCTACCTTCACACTTTGCCTCACCCAGCAGCTCTGTACATCTTTTAGGAATGTCTTTCTTACGAGCTCAGTCTCACCGGTGATGCAATGACAGCACACAGGCATGGGGGAACGGTGCTGCAACCACGCACTCTGGTGCTACGGCATATGGATTATGTTAATGTTACTGTAGAATCTTACAGTGTTCCCATGTTGACAACCTGGAGCTGCTCTGGTTCATTTCTTCTTTTGTGTGTATGTATCTTAAGGCCAATCTGAGAATGTTTATCGACTCCAGCTATAAAGATCTGTTTGGTTGTTTCTGTCTGATTTTTACTCCTCTGTTTCAGGTTTTGTGGGGTACCTGCTCTTCACCAGAAGTTCCTGGTAAGAGAGCACCAGAGAGGGGCGTTAGCCCAGGCTGATATCATAGGGTCATAGAATAGTTAGGGTTGGAAAAAACTTTAAGATCATCCAGTTCCGACCCCCCTGCCACGGGCAGGAACGCCTCCCCTTAGACCATGTTGCCCAAGCCTCTGTCCAGCCTGGCCTTGGAACAAAATACAACCCATTTCCTGACACACACGTGTAAGTTCATGAGCACTGTCCTCATGGCAGCTCCACGGAGCCCAGCACCGCAGTGCACTCCTGCTGGGAGAGCTGGTGCCAGCTCCTGTGTGTGCAAAGGGTGGGCGTCAAGTGGCACCACGAGCTCCAGCAGCCCAGAGCTGGCACAAGTGGTAAGATTTTCTGTGCCCCAGGTCCCCATCTTCAGAAATTGGTGACAATGTGGTTTACAATGTGGGTACAACTCTTTAAAGTGTTTTGAGAGCTGCTGCTGAAGAGAGAGATGAATTTTACTACAGTAGTCTGCACTCAACCCATGTCACAGGGCATCATCAGGAGATGGAGCTGAATAGTTACAAAACAGACACAGCAAATTGCATGTGGTGGTGGTTTTGTGTGTTTGTACTGGACTGCAAGTCAGTGACTTCAGTTTGTTCTTGGTGAGGTTGCTCTGCATTAGCAGTGCCAGGCTGAGCTGAGCTGATGCAGGCAGCCAGGGCTCTGCGGCCTGAAAAGACAACACAAGATGCTGCAGTCTGCAAAGCAGAACAAGTCTAGAGAAAGCCATTTGGAACAGACCTTTTCAGGCTGATAGAAGAAAAAACACATTTTAAAGCAGATAGATAGATAGTCTTTTTAGGTGTGAGGCTTGTTCATAGGTGGAAAAGACCCAGTGATGCAAGGAGAGGCTGTATGCCAAACAGTGAAGTATTGGCTTGTCAGATTGGATTTTAGGGGGCTGCTGAATTGAAGGACATAGGCATGAACTGGTGCAACTTCTGCAAGGGATTGGCTTCCAAAGCTGGGAGGAAACAAGCACCAACAGAGAGGCTGCATGCTCATGGCCCCTCTTACAGGACAGGTAGAGGCCAAGGCCCAGCTTTGGTCTAGGCATTTAAAATAGGCATCCAGCTGTGGAGGGAGGTGGTGGTTACACTCCCTGTGAATCAGAAAGCAAAACAACGAGGAGGGCATTTGAACTGTATTATTTCTCTTAAAGCTGGTTCCCTCTACCCAGGCCCCTCCTTTAGTAAAGGGGAAAAAAGAAAATCCCAAACAGGAGATGCACTTTTTGGACACTAATAGGGACCAAAGCACAAACCCTTCCCCTTTGACCTTATTCTGCTTCTGTGCTGTCACTGCACCTGTCAGTGCAGCTTCAGGTACACCAGGGGCATCAGCTCTGATAAAGAAAGGCAACAGAATTGTCTTCTGCTTGTTTTCATGTTATGTGGTACTGAAATGCATTTCTTGTTTATGCATTACTAATAAAAAAGTTCTTTAAAAGGATATTGCATTGCTCACACTTTCTTGAACCAACCATGGAGACACTGAGCACCCTTTCTTATACTGCACAGCTGGTAAGGGCACATTCCACATTTGTGTGGTCAGGTAGAGCCCCAGACCTTTGCTGCTGCAGGATTTAACAAGGTTAGACACAAAATAATAGAAGAATAAGAAGGGGAAGTATTGTGCCAGCAGGGACCCAAATGAGGAACCCCTACCGATGGTTTTACTTGCAGGTGCCTTCTAGTAAAATGAGAATCATGCCTCAGTCATCTCAGCTGTGGAAAAATTAAGAGGACAGGACTTGTGCTTCATAAAAATGCTTATTCACTGAATAAATCCATAGCAAAAGCATGACCCAGATCTGGAGCTGGATTAAAAGGCCAGCCCATAACCTGCATGGCTCTGACCAGTGGCAAGTGGTGTGGGTGTGGTAAGAAGAGAGCTTATGAGAGAAATCAGGTCTGATTTACAAATCAGTTTAGATGACTCCTTCCTGTTAGCAGCAAAATGAAGCAGCTGCTGGACTCAGTTCAGGCACACAGGATGCCTGCAGAGCTTTTGACCAGCAGGATGTGTGGCTTGCAGCAAGCTCCTGGGCACCTGGTACCACTTACATGGTACTGCTGCTTACCCAGCACATACTGACCCCAGTAAATTTTCTTGAGCCTTCTCTGAAAACCAGCAGCCCATTTCACATCGCAGCAGTTACACCCAGAAGTGTTTTTTTGAGTGGAGGATGTCATTTATTTAAGATAGCACCATAGTGTACACAGACACTTTACAGAGTCCTGCCCTTCACAGCTTACAATCTAGGAAGATACAAGAATAGGAACGGTGTTACCCACTGCTCCACCTGAGGATGTAAATGAAAAGTGTCACATCACAGAATGCCACTGGTCATCTCAGAACTCCTTTATTACATCACCAGATACAGCAACTCCTGGTACACCTTATGTGCTGCAGTTCAGTGCCTTCCATTGTGTTAAGCGTCTTTACAGAATACCGCAACTTCGCTAGGATTGCCCCTTTTCCTAACAAATACAACTTTTCCCTCAGCATGCCTGCTGACCTGATGGGGGGAGGGAAAGAAAGCAGGGTGGGGAAGCATGGAGGACTGACACTGGCACAAGGACAAGACAGGAAAATAAGAAAATGGATAATCTACACAAAACCCATTACACACAAGAGCATCTGATTACACTGGTCTAGGTTAATGCTTTCTGTTGCTAACATGAGCCTGTCTGCACTAACATGAAAACCAGACATTAACCAGAAACCAGAGTTTACCTCAGGTCTGGCGTCTTCAACAGCTTTAAGATCCTTCAGGGCCAACTGATCACAAACAGGCCCATTTGCCATGCTCTGGGAACCACTGCTGCCATGCTCCCTCACTGTTTCCCAGCAGTCATCCTTCCAACTTCATCTTTCTCCAGCTTCATCCTTCCACAGCGGGCATGTATAACACAGCTGCAGTTACTGGGGAGGGTGAGCAGCCCCACTTCTCACCAAGCTGCAGACCCAATATGCTGGCACTAACTCCTTCAAACCAACCAACCTCATTACACCCAAACCCCCACTCCCTTTCCCTTGAATTGCAACCTAATGGCTAAGAAACACTGAACTGCAAACCTCAGTGCCTTGAACAGCAGCAAACATCCTCCCTCCCCAACACACAAATCATTAATCCTGTTTTCACCCTGCCAAGTGCAAAATTCTTACTCAGAATGGCACTTGCCACCTGTTAATGAGCATGGCTACATGTGCTGAGCTTCCTTCTCCTTGGTCCTTCCCCCAGTCCCACAGGCAGCCTAGCACTTCCCCTCACATGCAGCTTTCTGGCTTTGGTAGACACCTCCATCAATGCACATGACACAAAACTGACTTCAGAAATATTTTTTAGCCACTTCCAGTAAATAAAGCCAGGGAGTTTCCCTAGGGATGGACCAAGAGAAGCAATTACAAAGGTAGGGTTTTTTTGCACCAAGGGTCAACTCAGACTGTAACAGTGACAGAACTGGAGTGCTTCAGAAACAGGGTTATGCACAGTAGGGCTGAACATACAGGTACAGATCCTATCAGATCCCATACAGAAGAGCCACGTGGTCAAGGAAGAAGGGTGGGTGCCCCATATCCAAACTGGATGTGCAGAAAGCAGGAGAGTAAAAGTGTACGTGAAAGCTAACAGGAAATTAAAAAGCAATTCACCTGCTAAACACTGGAGCCTGCTTGGTCCCAAGTGTGAGCACTGGTCCTTTGTACACACTGGAAAAATGAGCAGCCATGGGAGGTGCAGCAGTGTCACCTAGCCCAAAGACAAGGTGAGAGCAGCAGCACTGCCCAGCAATGCAGAGGCAGCTGGGTGATGGAACTGGCTTCTGGAGGAAATCAGTCTTTTTCCTACCCAAAGTTTCCCCACTCCCATTTAGCCTAGAGAAAAGCAGAAAAGGACTGAGCACAAGCAGGCAAGGTAGTGATCCATAGCAAGTGAGCTGCAGACAAAATGGACACCCAAGCACTAAGCCATAGAGTTCACAAGAAGCACAAAATGCAGGGTGGAAGCAGCCCAAAATCACTGGGGAATGAAACAGACTAGAGATGCTGCAACACAAACAGGTAAGGATTTGTTTCTGGAAGAAGGAAACAAAGTGCAAAGGATGTAATCCAGAAAACTGATGGATAATTAATATTGACCCAAAGTGCAGCAGAGGAGTTTGGCCCTGAAGAGAACATAGGAGCCTGTGGTGGCTTTCCTGGGACACCAGCTAGTTCTGGTAGGTGCTATACACAAATCAGGTTTAAGACAAAAATAAGTAACTATTTCAAACCTGACGCAAGAAGCAGCTTTAGACAATCCTTCCTGCAAAGCAAAGCAGTACATGAACCTGTCCAAAGACTTTTCTACCCCCTGACAGTTATGTTTTCCTCATCTCCAGCAGGCCTGTATGGAAATGCTGCAGTACAGGTTTCCACATGCACAGACACTTACTCATTTTTTCCTTTCATTTGTAGAGCTCGGCCATAGCTGCACTCCCTTCCCAGCTGAACGCCACCAGGAGCTAGAACATCTTCTGCATTCCTTATCCAGGAAGTGGCATTGCTCCTCTGGGAAGCAGTCAGCAACTGACCTGCACCAAAGCTATCCGGTGTATCTTCTGGAAAGGAGCTGCTGTCAGCCTTTAAGCTCTAAGTTTCTGTTCCAAAATAAGAAAGACTTTAGGTCCATATAAAAAGAGCAGTGTAAATGTTAGCTACTAATTTAATTGCTTTGAACTAATATATACGTATGTACTTTTAAATTAAGTTTATTCATTAGGATCATGTAATTTAGTGAGACTGCAGTTACACCCAAATTAATGTTCACTTTTAAACTACCCAGAATACAAACACTGAAACTTCCCTTAAGCTACAGACACTGTAAAATTACCAGATCAAAACAGTGACCAGCACTTTGCTCTTCTAGGTTTTTTTAGAAGTTACTCATGCTCTTTAACAGCTTCCTAAACACCTACTCGCCACTTGAATGGGTAAACATCCTTGCAACACTTGGCTCACTTTGTGTGAACACCAAAAATAGGTTAAAATGCCCTAACCACACATACTACCTCTGGACCAAATATGAAAACATGAACATCAGAGAAGGTTAGGACTGGTACCTATATATTTCTGCGTGCTTTATATGAAGCAATTTCTGCAGTTACTGGAGTACTTTTGCAGATAATGAGAAGCATTTAAAATTATCCTAAAATCATTTTGTACCAATGTGGAAAAGCGTTGAAAAAGATCAGTTACGCTGGTAATCAGTAGTTAGTAAAAGCGCTCAAAACGGAGAGTCCATTTGTTTTCCTTGTAGTCCTGTTTTTTCCATTGAGGGCATGAAAAGTGCATGTTCATGAAACTTTACCATCCCAGATTTCCTGCTTATTCCTCATTTCAGCTCTTCTGTTTATTGCATCAGTCTCTCCCTCAGTTAAGACAGGATGTGAAGAGCAAGGATCAGTGGAACAGCACGGTCTATTAGTTCAAGTAGCCCTCAAGTACCCTTCTTAGAGATAAATATAAGAAGTATTTTCCAGCACCTTCCAGGAACTACAACTCCTCATAGGGAGGGAAAGAACTAGGGCAAGTTAATAAATATGGAAATAAATTATACCCTTCTCCCCACCAAAAAACTGGTTTAGGCTATTAACATCAATAGAAACTTGATCTTTGTTTGGATACAAACATCTGAGAGGTAAAGTATCTCTGTGTCATGTTCAGGCAGCACTTTCAAACAAGATAAGAAAAGTTAGTACCGCACAAGTTTTAGCTTCTTGGGATGATCCTCTCAATAAGGTATCTAATTCTATCATGTTCTGACTCAAGTGGTTCCCTTTAAGTGTCTTAAGACACTATCAGATTACAAAGCAGACAAAATTCAGTGCTATGGTTCCTATCAACCCTTCACAGAATGAATGGTCACGTGGAAAACTCTTACTACCGCACATGCATTCTTTTTAAGTTCGAGTACAAAAAAACCAAGATGATGTAAATATAACATACTTTTGATCTTTGTTAGAAAAGGCACATTTAGGCAGTTTCAAATGTGCTAAATGTTTTGTTTCCAGTGTTAAAAATAAATGGTTTAAATAAAAAGAGCATCTGCAGGAGGTCAATTTAATCTTCAGTAGGCAACAGGAGCTGCTGTGGAGATGACAGATGAGGTTACTTTTCCGCTGATCCAAAATTCTTATAAATATATAAAACTTGTGCAGATCAGCCTTAGCAGGGAGATCTATGAAGCAGTCTGGAGAATAAGACTCTTCTGTCACTTCCCTGGAATTTTTGGTTTCATTTTTCTGTTGACGCTGCTGCCATGGCTGGTTTCATGCCCTCACGTGTTGACTTCAGCTCCTCCAATTCTGTGTTTAGTTTGCTGATCACCCATTCCAGGGCATCCCGACCCTGCCAGGAAAATACTGGAATTTAGGATCAGAACAGATACACCACCACTGCTCATGTTTCTATAGTTTCTCCTCTGTCAGACATGGAATTTGTTTTCAAATTAATTTCATGCCCTGCATAGTTTAATACCAGATTATACTGATCATTTCTTAGCATCTTCTGATGGAAATTTCACTGCAAAGGCATTTGCTTAACCCATAAGCAAGGAGTAAATGCAATATTGGTGTGAGCTCCCAGCAGCACACCTCAGCGAAAAGCCTAATTCAGCAGTTAAGTTACCTTATGTAAGATTGAGGCTGTTTTTACTGTTTGCTGCTCCCAACTCCCAGAGAACATCAGCAAATTTATGGCAAAGTCTAGATCCTATTCTCAGATTCATTGACCAGGTTATATGCGCAGGTTTTGAGAAGATCCAGGACAAAGAAAGAGAGCCTTCCAAGTGCTCTTTGAAGTAGTAGCTGATTTGATACCTAGCAAGAGTTCAGAGATGGACTCACACTGAAGTCTACATACATGCACAGCAGCTTTCAGCATGTGAAACAGACTAACTGGGAGACTACAGTTGCATGTTTCATATCAAGGTATGGTCTTTCTCTGTTCAGTTCTCAGAGTGGGAGTGCTTCAAAGCTAGACACTGACAGCCAATGCTTTAGTAAGAGCTGGGGAATGAAGCAAGATAAGCATGTAAAAAACCTTTCACCTTAAGAAGACCCTGTAGCAGCTGCACCCCAATGATCACAAGATGAGCATGCAGCCAGACACATGATGAAGGCAAGAATATAAAGAGAAGCACTTTAACTAAATAAAAGTGTAAGATTTCAGAGCTCCACAATCACAGAATAACAGCTTTTGCCAAAACAAGCAGATGGCATCAGAGCAGGAAAATGCCTGACCTTCTTTCTCAAAGAGAAGCCAAGAGACATTCACCTCTATTACCCTACCAAGAGTAAGAAGTCCAAACTGTGCAGAGCAGTAACTGGGAGCCACAAGGCTTTGGCCAAGTCTAGAGGAGTTCTGGAGATAAATGGTCTGAGCTCCCAAAGTCCTAAGCCTTCAGGATAGCCAGTGTCAGTGTTCAGGTCCTCTGCAGAGATTGAGGGAAAGGAGAGGAACACCCCTCTGCACATACAGAGTTTTGTTCTGAACTATGATAGACTATTTCTGTTGCATGCGTTAGAGGCCATAAAGTGAACAAAAACCTCATAAAGTGTCCAGAACCTACCACTGCTCATTATGAACTACTAAGCAAGAATCTGCATAAAGAGCTTTGAAAGCCCCAAACAAACAAACAAGTCAAACCAAAACCCACACATACTTCTGAGGAAATTTTTTTGTGTCTAGAAACATTACTCTGGAATAATATAAAAAGCCCAGTTCCAGGCTGCAAAGTGTAGTCGATTAAAAGAAATAAAGACTCTGTTTCTCTGTATGTTTTTCATATTACAGCAACTTGGTGAACAACACTAATTGCTATGATGTCTGCACTGGCAGGCAGTCCTTGATCTCAGAAAAGTCATCCACATATCACAACATCCAGTTCAGCTCTCGGCCAGAGCTCAGAAAGGGGCATTCAGCTCTAGCCAGAATTACCTCAAGAACTAGTATGTTTAAGTTAACTTAGTTCAAGATATGCTTTTAAAAATACTAAGAATATTCAACAAAGTGTGATTTAAATTGTTCAGTTTAAGCTAGAAAAAAGTCATTAGACTTGGGTTGTTAGAAAAAGTCATTAGAAGAGTATGATTTCACTTCTGAGATCCTTCCATCTGAGCACAAGATCGACCACGCTTCAGCAGGTGGTAACTTCCAGCATCCTGTGCAAGACCTGGAGACACCAGCAAAGCATGCATAAGAGCACCCAGGCAAGAGTAGCCATGAATTAGCTGAGTGAAGTGCTCAGTAAGGAACAAAGTGGGGGGAGAGAGCAGGAATCATCTTTCAGTAAGGATGCATTTAGATATTTAAAAGTCAGGTTAAAACATCCTGTCTTCAGTGACAGGCACAGAGAACTGAGTAAGCTAGCAACAGCTTAGATGTTGTATTTGTCTAACTGCATGTAGAAAACCTCTCAGAAAGTCAAACACCTTTGATGTAGAAAATGCTCAGTAAAAAAAAACTAATTAAACCATAGTGGTTTAGTTGATATTTGTTGATAAGATAAAATGAATCTAAAAAATCCATGACATTCAAGTGGAGCATCAAGATATTTACTTCAGTTTTTGAGACTATCCAGGTCTGCACATCTCTTTAGACCTGCATACGTGATATACCATAGCTTGCAGCAAAACTTGTGATATTGGCAAAGAAGACTTCAGCAATATTCTGCACAGGCAATTAAGTGACAAATCTCAACCAGATGCAAAGGCTCCCAGTACTGTAGGACTGACCAGTTACCAGAAAAAAATCTGACAGAGGATTGGTCTATAAAGTTTCATACTGTACAACAAATTATGTAGTAGGCAATGAAGCAAGCGCATTCATAACAAAGCATGCATATTGTATTAGTCTTTATTGCATATGTTTGCAGTATGATGTGTTTGGCAGACCAAAGGCTGCCTATGAAAATCTGTTGGTGGAGCTTAAGTGACTGATAAATGCCTTTGGAGTTGATGTTTTCCAGATAAACAGCCATAAAAGCTTAGTGGAATGAGAATGTAAAAGCAAACACTGAGGGCATACACTGATCTCAAAGTAAGCAGTGTAGAAAACCCCATGTTCTTAACTAGGGGAAGCAGCATAATGGGGTTTTTTCCTTTTTTCTTTTTTTGAGGAATCTTATTAATTTGAGCATAAGCCAATACAGGAATGACAGAGACAGGCTATACTAACTAGTGGAAGGAAAACAGTCTGCACAGAGGTATCACAGAGGCAACTACACTCCGTTCTCTCAACCTTGAAGTCACATTTTTACATAGTCACATCGCTTGAAGGACACATCACTACCCAAATGAATGTAACTACAAGAGCAATGGAAAACATGAACAGCCTGGCATTCTGACAGCTTCAAGCTTCTTACAGGTTTCCACAGAAGTTCACAGAAGGGCAACAATATTCCTTAGGCATAAGAAACGCAAATACAATTTCACTCTGCAAAAGATCACTCCTGTTAGGCAATCTGTTTCAATAAATTAATTCTCTATCCTAAGAATACAATTCTGTTTTATTTTTATAATGCCAATTCCAGTCACTAACCAATTTATTCATTTCTTCAGGTGCCAGTTTGACATACTGAAATCACAGAAACTAGGACCAGATCAAACACTTGGTGGAGGGACTCATTCACATGTCTATATCTGCAGTCATCATTCCACTTTCACTGGAAAGCAGTTCAGTGTGGCACAGGACAGGCCTGCAGCAAGCTGGCTGTCCAGTGGCACAGGATCCAGCCTAGATCTGACCTACTCTCACTCTCTGCAGCTGCAGTGTAATGAACATGTTTGCCATTCCTTTATGCAATGTATAGAACATACATGCAGGTTAATTTACGAACTTCACATGACAACAATCCATGCACATAATTGCCAGAAAGCTGAAATGCTGTACCAAGAAGAATGCTGGCATTACCACTAGTTAGTAAACTGGAGATGTGGAGCACTGCTAGCTTAGAGCGCTTTCAGAATTTTGAATTATCCACTCAATAGCATCCCACCCCTGGAGTAACACAAAAAAGATTTACAACATATGGCAAATGATTTTCCATCATCAGTAAAAATAATAATGCATCATCTGCCACTTCTATCTTAGAGCAAAATCTCAACACTAACTTCCTATTTCTTCAGAACAATAAAACATTTATCAGCAATGTTTATGAAGTTTAAGTGGGCTGCTAAGAGCACAGAGGCATAGCACTATATGCAAGAAGAGCTAGTAATAGCAGAGTAGGTTTCTGGCTAGCAAAGAAAGGGCTGGTGGGAGCAAGTACAAATTCCTGTCAAGTTCAAATCTCTAAAGAGACTTTTTAGTGGATCACACAGGACAAGGGTTTTTTTGATTTGCAAGAAGCTTGTAAGCCAGTGTGTTCCTTGAAGAACAATCTTTAAAACAAATCAAGCTCTCACACAGGCAACACCTGAACAGGTACCAAGCAATATTCACACTCTTTCTCTGAGTTCAGTAGAGACACACAAATGTGACAGATGCCACAAGAAGAATTCAGCCAGCACTTTAAAGTGTGCCCAGTCGATCTGGCCATTCCAATTAGCTAATGCTTTGCTACCTCCAAGTCAGCCTGAAGTCAGGTTGTGAGCCAGGGTTTGGACTTCTTTTTCAAGAATATATGACCTTCATAGACTTCTAAATGGAAACTGGACCAGAGAAGAACTGTAATTTATCTGAAATACATTCCATTTCTGACTTTCAAACACAGAGAACACTCAGCTAGTTAAAGTTACTCTTCTTGTGTCTAGAAACTACTCCTTCCCCATCTCCCTATTTTAACCTGTTTTCCTTTCATTTTTGGAGAAACACACAGAAGGAAGGAAAAGGAATCTCTCTCCTCTATGATTTAGTTGGTCAGTGCCTTCTATCAAGTTGACTTACACTGCCTTGGTCAAGCAACATCTCTCACAAGGACAAGGGGCTGGCCAAAGCACAGGCTCCCTGACACAGTAAGAGTTACCTGGGCCAGATTCCCACTGTGCTGAACCTCCCCAGCACTAACTCACATTTCATGTGCACTTGTCCTGCTGTTAAGCAGTGATGCCTCTGCTTCTCTAGAAACTCCCTTTCTTTCCCACCTTCCCCAAAGCAGTACAGGATAAAATGCCCAAGAATAAGCAGTCCCATAGTTCTGCCTCTGCTGAAGTGCAGCTCCATGGCTGCAAGCCAAGTAGAAAAAGCAAGTGCAAGACAGAGGAGTTGGTGTAGTATTACCTACAAAAGGAAGCATAGTTTCACCTCTTCAAAGAATGTGCCTTTGCTTATACTATATTACTTTCAGCAAGGCAAGGAGACAGCTCAATAATGGACAGTAACTGGAACAAGTGGCAAAGCAGCATAGATAATATGCTAGCATTAGCTGTTAAATCCAGATTATAAAGGCTGAAAAGAAAGTTATAGACTCATAGAATAGTTAGGGTTGGAAAGGACCTTAAGATCATATAGTTCCAACCCCCCTGCCATGGGCAGGGACACCTCACACTAAACCATGTTACCCAAGACTCTGCCCAACCCAGCCTTGAACACCGCCAGGGATGGAGCATTCACAGCTTCCTTGGGCAACTCATTCCAGTGCCTCACCACCCTTACAGCAAAGAATTTCTTCCTTATATCCAATCTAAACTTCCCCTGTTTAAGTTGGAATCCATTGCCCCTTGTCATGCAGTCCCTAATGAAGAGACCTTCCTGAGCATCCCTATAGGCCTTCTTCAGATACTGGAAGGCTGCTATGAGGTCTCCACGCAGCCTTCTCCAGGCTGAACTGCCCCAACTTTCTCAGCCTATCTTCATACGGGAGGTGCTCCAGTGCCCTGATCATTCTCGTGCTCTCCTCTGGACTTGTTCCAACAGTTCCATGTCCTTTTTACATTGAGGACACCAGAACTGCACACAATACTCCAAGTGAGGTCTCACGAGAAAAGTTATGTTCACTACTAGAACTAACTCCTGGAAATAGGAAGTTAGTGTTTAAAAAGGTGCTTTGGAAGAAAAAAATACCAAAATCACAACAAAATAATACCAACTAACAGTATGTATATGCTATATGTATATTATGTAGCATGCACACAGAAGTTTGTTTGCTCTGCTGTGCATTTCTAGTTAAAAAAAAAAGATTTTGTAGTGAAACCTTTTCATACTTTGGGAAATTACATTCTAGTTGCTGAGTTGAAACTGTGCACAAAGTTTAGCAAAATTAAATGTAGTATTCAGGACATGTGATTGACACTACTATTTTAACAAAAAAAAGAAGGTAGGAGTGGGAAGAGAGAGAGAGAAAACAGAATAAAGATGTACCTTTCTGGCATTGGAAGATATCGTGTTCGCCATTAAGCTTTCCAGATAACTGCTCAAACTAATGCCTTTAACAGTAATAATTGCTTCTTGAGTTAGCACAGTTCTGTAAGAGCATAAAGAAAAGTTAACACCTGAAGTGAACTAGACTAGTATAAATGTCTCCTATGTACAAAATAGCACAAAAATATCCTTACTTACTTTTCAGGGTTTTCAGGATGCGGCGTGTAAACCAGTCTCTCATCAACAGACACTAAGTTTGTGAGAGTAATCTTAAAAAGAAAACATAAAGCTTAAATCCTCACTTCCCGCCTTTCGTTTTTCTGTTATCAACAGCACTACTCAACAATAGATCACTCAATAACAGAGACAGAGCAGTGTGAATTGAATATAAAATCCAGAACACAGTCAATAAAAAGACCTATAAAGGGTGATGGATCTTCTTCTGTTCTAGATCTAATTATATCAATCTAACTGCCTATTCACAGTACAAAGCACAAGCAGCTTTTCATTTGTTTTCTCTGAATGTTGAGTCTTATCTGATTTATGGCATGTGACCCAGAGAGGCTCTTCAAGACCAAGACCACCATAACACTATTTGGACTGTACAGAAAATTAATACTCCAGAAAAGACAATGCATCTTGTACAGAGACAATGTTCTTCTACATACAACTCCACTTTAAATCTGATAGTTACAAGTTCCCAGGGTACAGCATTATACTTCATTTACATCTTGTGAAAAAAGGCATTTCAAATTACCACTTTTGTTGTAAATGGCAGCATAATGTAGAACAAGTTATTCATTTAAAGTCAAACTACTTCACAGGAATTCTGAGAAATAGCCTTTAATTAAGAATCACAAATGTTTGATCCCAAAGTATTTAAAGTTTCCTATTTGTGGAAAGAAGAAGGAGGAATAAAAAAGAGCCAGCTGATATGCCAACTAAGATGTGGAAATAGCCACCTCCTGATGAAAGACGCAAACACATTCCTAATCTAAATGTTAAGAGCAAAACATCTAATCTCCAGAACTAATTACCAGTAACTTCTTAAGATACCACTCACATTAGTTGAGCAAAGCTCCATCTTTTTTTCCACTGGATCTACCACAGAATGTTCCTCAATGTAAGTCAGAGTTCTACTTGTTCCTAAAATCTGAAAAGGAAGAAATAAAAAAATAAAGTTAAGTACTAAAAGCAAAACAAAAAAAAGCCTCTGAAACACAAACATGTCAAATTTCTACTGGCCCTAAATAAATAAAAGTAAGTAATGGATACCACAACAGTGGGATCACTGGCAAGACTACATCCTTGCAGATGGCATCAGCCATATAGCATGACACAGACTAGTCTGGAAGTATAGATATACAGACTCGATAGACATATAAAGCCTACAACGTATTCTCGCCACTAGGTACACTAATTACAGCTTATATGATATTTGTTGATTGTATTGCCTACAAATTAAGCTTTTACTTTGACTTCAGCTCCAGTTCTGGTGACAACATAAAAATGCATCACAGTCTTAGTAAACCATTATGACTGTCAAAGCGTACCGCTTTTACAATACTTGGCAATCCCCACTCTGTGCTGAGGAGACGGTGGCTATGCAACCTCCCCTGGTTATCAAGGGTTCTGTCAAGGACATCCACTCCTACCACACATGGATTCATTGGGTTGGGGTACTTTCTCATAGCAGCTTTGATCACTGTATCCCAGGGGTGTCTGTAAAAAGGAGACAGGATTTGTAACTATTTTGCATTTAATTGCAATTATTTAGACAATAATAACCAGGGATCTAGGTTGTGTAGTATGGCACATGTTGTACAACTCCCTAGCTCCCAGAAGTCTCTTCAGAATACAGCAGTGCTTGGGAAAGGAATAAGAAAGTATTGACACACAAACAGAAAAAAAATAATACTCCTTTCTCCAGAGTGAAGAAAGGAATTGCTAACCCAAGACTAACAGAAATGATGGCAAAGAGCAATAGCCACAAATTACTACAAGTAACATTCCAATTAGTTGTGCAAAAGCCCCACAATGACAGGGTAGCTGTCCACAGAGACGGCTCAATCTCAACGCATTTGAGAGCTTAACCAGAAAAGCCACCTGACCTAACACTTAAGTATAGCCATGCTTACTCCAAATAAATTCAAGAAGAAATCATAAGCTTCTGTTTCTTCCTGTGGCAAAAAAGCAAAGCAAAATTTAATTCAACTAAAAAAAAAAAATTAATCAAGAAGTTCAAAATAAATACTCCCCCCCAAACTCAGATTTTCAGAAACTATATCAGCTCGCTGCCTTAAGTGTACACCTACACTACCACTTCCAGCAGCTTGTTGCCTCTCAGCACAGAACTGCTTTTATAAAACAAGTTTTGGTAATTTCAGACTCCTGGAATAAGAGTAGCCCCACTCCTGGAGGCCAGGCTGCCCACATAGCTCTTGCTGTGGGACTTTATGTACCTTCTGAAACAGGACAGAGAAATTATGGCCTTGATCCAGTACATAAATTCTGCCTGAAGCAATGATTTCTACATTCAGAATAACTTATAGATCAGGAACAAAAGGTTTATAACCTTTAGAAGTACTTTTAAAAATTTAACTATTGGTATCTAAGTTAAGAAGGCTTAGGGGTGCCAACTTGTATGTAAGAGTTGCACTTAGGGCCCTAAATAGATTTGATTTTTAAGAACACTACTTTTAGTCTTCAAATAGATTGGTACAGAAGGGCATCAACTGTACACCACTGCCAGAAGAAACAGAAGCTTGGGAAAATAAGTTCCAACAAGAATGAGAAAAGGTCTTTTGGCCTTATTGGTAGAAGCAGGAAAAACAGAGCCCACAGTTCCTACATCAGAGGAAGAGCTGTAGGACTTTCCCTGGTCCTATTTTCAGTGACTATATCACAATATATTCCCTATATTCAGTGACTGTACATCACAATCAACAGAAGATTCACAAATGGAAAATGACAAATTTCTGCCAAGTGTCCTTGAGGGATCTAAAGAATCAGAGATCTGATAAGGCACAATAATAACGCCTGAACTAGCTAATCCCGCACACATGACACTGTAAGATAGAGGTGTTCCAGTATAGATCTTGATGAGAAAACACCAAACAAAAATCAGGTTTGTTTCACAGCCGTCAGATACTCATCTCTAACCCAGAACTTATGCCACATGCAAGCAGCCTTTACAAGCCTCTGCTTGCCATTCCATATTAGAAGCTACAGTTTGAATTCACAGAATCATAGAATAGCTTGGGTTAGAAGGAACCTTAAGGATCATCCAGTTCCAACCTCTGCCATGGGCAGGAACGCCTCTCACTAGACCAGGTTGCTCAAAGCCCCATCCAGCCTAGCCTTGAAAATTCAGCTGTGCTAATGTAATTAAGGAAGTTTAAAACAGCACATATTTTAAGAACTATCACCCCTGATGCTCTTCAGGATTTGAGTTTTAAGAGACCTGTAGCAGATGAGTTATTGGTGGCCTTTCAAAAGCTGCACTGGAACTGCTGCATCCTCAGGTCAGCACCCTGGTAAATCTTGTGTCATACCTGTTGACGTGTAACAGTAACCTTTTGCTTACTGCTCCCTTGTTAGACAAAAGTGGAACTGGATGGCCAGACCGGGTTCAAGATATCTTCGATGTGGAAAAAGACTGACAGTAAGAAAACTTACTCAATTATCACTTAATGCGTGTCTGCTAGGCATTTCTCTGAGAGTATCTGACAGCTAAGGTAAGATACACTGTCCCTCTGTCCACACCTCTTGGAACACATCGTCAAGTACGTCAGTAGTTTAGGATTTATGGGTTTTTTTTGGTGCGAAAAATGTTTTTCCTTAATTACCCACGTCTTTCCCAAGCAGTTCGGCTGTGGGACCACCCCCATCACTACCACCGCCAGGTGGAATGGCATTTCCAGCCGCAAGCGGTGGGACAAACTCTCGCACGGAAGCGCGACCACGCAGGAGGAGGAAGCTGAAGGTGATGAAGGACCCGCAGCGGGGGAAGCACTGACACACCGCCAGCCCACCCCGTCACCGGAGGAGTTTAACGCCACCACAGGCCAGCCCCCGGCCTCCCCCACCCGGGTTGCCTGTCAAGCCTTCGTGCCGGTATAACCGGTCAGGAGCTGCCGCCCTCAGTCTCCCTCCTCCAGCCGCACCCGCGGCATTTCCAATTTCCGCCCTCACCCGGGCAGGGCCCGGCTTGCCCGGCACGGCCCAGCCCAGCAAGGCGCCGGACAGCCGGCGGAAGGAGGGGTGCCGCCGTCCAACGGCCGCCGGCCGCGCGCAGAGGACTCGGTCCCCCCTTCAGCCCTCCCCGCCCGGCCCCTCACCCGAACACATGCTCCGAGCTCCAGATCTTCATGGCCGCCGCAGTCTCTCCTCACGGCCGGAGGGAAGCAAGGAGGCAGCGATCCACGCTCAGCAGCTCCTGACAGCCCCGCGCCTGCCAACCGGCCAGCGAGCACCAACCGGGGGGCGGAGCTCCGCGGGGCCGGCGCTGGGCGTGCCCAGCCGGCTCGTGCGTCACGCGATTCCGTCACCGCCTCGCCTTGCCCCGCCCACTGCCCCCGCCACCACCGCTCACGGTCGGGCTCAGGCTGTGAGGCGGCGGTGCGGGTGTAGCACGCAGTGAGGTGAAGTGTGTGTTGCTGTGCTGAGGAGTGAAATGGTGACGCTAAACGCCTTAATTCACCCAAAGGCCTTTGCACGAAGTGACTTTACAGTGGGCACCTCCGCGTAAAATGTGTTATATAGGGAAGACAATCCCTCAGGAGACAAGTTGTCTTCCTTCCGCCAGGCTTTGTTGAACGTTACCACAGGATAATGGGTGTCAACTGCAAGTGATAATGGTTCAATATGTGTATGGACACCAGTGACAAGTGGCATCCCTCAGGGGTCCATACTGGGACCAAGTACTCTTTTTAATATCTTCATCAACAACATAGTGGGATTGGAGTACTTAGAATACTTGTGCAGTTCTGGTGTCCTCAACATAAAAAGGACATGGAACTGTTGGAACAAGTCCAGAGGAGGGCCACGAGGATGATCAGGGACTGGAGCACCTCCTGTATGAAGACAGGCTGAGAAAGTTGGGGCTGTTCAGCCTGGAGAAGAGAAGGCTGCATGGAGACCTCGTATCTGAAGGTGTGCTCTATCTATCTCGTATCTGAAGGTGTGCTCTAGGGATGCTCAGGAAAGTCTCTTCATTAGGAACTGCAGTGATAGGACAAGGGGTAATGGGTTCAAACTTAAACAGGGGAAGTTTAGATTGGATATAAGAAGGAAATTCTTTACTGTGAGGGTGGTGAGACACTGGATTGGGTTGCCCAACGAAGTTGTGAATGCTCCATCCCTGGTGGTGTTCAGGGCCAGGCTGGGTGGAGTCTTGGGTGACATGGCTTAGTGTGAGGTGTCCCTGCCCATGGCAGGAGGGTTGGAACTAGATGATCTTAAGGTCTTTTCCAACCCTAACTATTCTATGATTGAGTGCACTGTCAGCAAGTTTGCAGCTGACAGGAAGCCAAATGGTGCAGTTGGCACACCTGAGGGATGGGAAGATAACATGGACCTGTTGGAGAGGGTCCAGAGAAGGGCCACAAATATAACCAGAGAAATGAAGCATCTCTCCTATGAGGAAAGGCTGAGAGAGCTGGGCTTTTTCAGCTTGGAAAAGAGAAGGCTCTAGGGAGACCTTATTGCAGCCTTTCAGTTCTTAAAAGGGGCCTACAAGAAAAAGGGGAAAGACTTTTTAGCAGGGCCTGTTGTGATAGGATATGGGGTGATGGTTTTAAACTAAAAGAGGGGAGATTCAGACTGGATGTGAGGAAAAAATTCTTTACGATGAGGGTGGTAAAATACTGGCGCAGGATGCCCAGAGAGGTAGTGGATGCATCATCTGTGTAGATATTCAATGTCAGGCTGGACCTGGTTCTGCGCAGCCTGGTCTAGCAGGAGGTGTCGCTGCTCATGGCAGGGGAGTTGGAACTAGATGACCTCTGAAGGTCTCTTCCAACCCAAACTATTCTGTGATTCTGATAAACCGGCTTTACTCGGCAAAGCCGCGAAGACCCGCCCCTTTCGGGGTAGCGGGGCGGAGGAGAGCCGGAGCGCTGAGGCCCTCCCGCGGCCGCAGGCTCTCCTGGCAGGGGGAAGCCCGCCCGTCTGAGGGGTGCTGGCCGTGCTTTGCCGCTCCCACACCGTCGGAGCCACCTCTCGGTTACCGGCTCTTCTCAGCGCCAGGCAGGGCGGGCCGCGGGGACGTCAAGGCCAGGGGCCGTGCCACAGTAAGGGTGACGGACAGCCACCAAGGGGCGGGACTTGTATGGGTCCTTCCGACGTAGAGGAAGTTCACGCAACAGCGCGATGAGGTCAGACGTCGCAGGCCGGGGCGGGCTGACGGCGGCGCGGGGCAGCGAAGGAGGAGGCGGTGGTGGGCCGAGGCGGCCGCTGGGGCCATGGCGCACCGTTACCTGCTGCTGGCACCGGGCAGCTGCCGGCGTAGGGGTCTGCCCGGCGTTTTGCTGCAACAGCTGCTCTGCGGGAGGGGTCTGCGAGGGGCGAGGCCCTGCCTGGCGCAGGTGAGGTGCAGCGTACGGGGCCAGTCGGACCCTCCTCCTCCCGTTAGCCGTAAACGAGGGATGGGGGGATGATGGAGGGCCTTGGTTGCCGTGGTGATGGGCGGGGTGGACCCGCCGCTGCCCGGAATCCCGGGGTGGGGATTAGCCCTCTGCTGCCTGTGGCCGAGGGCTCTTCGCTTCTCCCCGCGGCCTTCTGCGGCTCTCCTTCATCTCCTACCTGCTCGCACTTGCCCTTCCGGGCGGCGGGTACTGAGGGCCTGTGGCTGGGCGTGAGTGCGGCATCTCTTGGGTCGGAAGCAGCACTCGGGCGCTGTGCGGGAGTATATACGGAGCCGGCCGGAGGACAGCCGTTGTTGAAAGAGGGTGAGTCGACACCCGTGAGCTGCTGCTGCACGCTGCCGGTATCGCTGGGCTGCCAGCGGGTGTTCAGCTGATGTGGCCTACCTGGCTTCCACCTTATCAGTACGTCCGCTCGTGGCGATTAGCGTTAGGTGGTTTTGGGATTACCCGCACCCACCGTCTGTGCTGTGGGGTGTCGATTCGTTTGGGAGTTTGGGTTGTCAGTGAGTGCAACGGCAGTGTGTTGGGAAAGAGAAGGCAAACGGCCGGTTGTTGGCCTTGCCCGGTGAAATAGTGGTATGGGTTTGATTGAACCTACTGTTCTAATATTAACTGGTAAATTGTGGTGCCTGGGTATTCATTCTTAGTGAAATGGTTTAGATTGCCATCTGTTATAAGATTGTCCTGGGTTCAGCTGTAACAGTTATTTTTCTGCTTCCTAATAGCTGGTGCAGTGCTGTGTTTTTGACTTCAGTGTAAGAGCAATGTTGATAACACACCGATGCTTTTAGTTGTCACTAAGTAATGCTTACCCCGACCAAGGACTTTTGAGTCTCTCATGCTCTGCCAGTGAGAAGTGGCACAAGAACCCAGGAGGAAGCAGAGACAGGACACCTGACCCAAACTAGCCAAAGGGGTATTTCATACCAGAGCACATCATGCCCACTGTATAAACTGGAGGGAGTTACCCTGAAGGCCCAGATTGCTGCTCGGGTCAGGCTGGGTGTTGGCAGGTGGTGAGCAGTTGTAATGTGCATCACTTATGTTTATTGTTTTCCTTTTCCCTTTTTAGTTTTATATTCTCTCCCCTTGTTCCATTATCATTATTATTAGTAATAATAATAGTAATGGCTGTGTATAATACTTCAGTTACCAGACTATTCTTATCCTAACCTGTGGGATTTATGTTCTTTTGATTCTCTTCCCCATCTCTCCTGGAGTTGGGGGAAGGGAAGAAAGAGGGGAGTGAGAGAGTGGCTGCATGACTCGAAGTTACTGGCTCAGCTTAAACCATAACGAAGATGTGTATTACCCTTGTCAACCCAATATCAGAGGATTGACAGACCTATGCTACTGCCTAAGAAAAGTGAGGTACATAATTCCTGCATCTTTCCATGGCATCTTGGGCAGGTTTCTGCATTTTTCTATAGCGTATAGTGGCAAAAAGTTGCACCTTTGTAGGTATGAAGGTTATTACTAGGATAGTGGTAATTGTAGGATGAATGCCCATAAGGATGTTAGTAACTTAGTCATAGAAGCATAGAATAGTTAGGGTTGGAAAGGACCTTAAGATCATCAAGTTCCAACCCCCCTGCCATGGGCAGGGACACCTCGCTCTAGACCATATCACCCAAGGCCTCGTCCAACCTGGCCTTGAACGCTGCCAGTGATGGAGCATTCACAGCCTCCTTGGGCAACCTATTCCAGTGCCCCACAACCCTAACAGGAAAGAATTTCCTCCTTATATCCAATCTAAACTTCCCCTGTTTAAGTTTTAACCCATTACCCCTTATGCTATCACTACAGTCCCTAATGAAGAGCCCCTTCCCAGCATCCCTATGGGCCCCCTTCAGATACTGGAAGGCTGCTATGAGGTCTCCACGCAGCCTTCTCTTCTCCAGGCTGAACAGCCCCAACTTTCTCAGCCTATCTTCATATGGGAGGTGCTCCAGTCCTCTGATCATTCTCATGGCCCTCCTCTGGACTTGTACTAATAGATTCATGTCCTAAGTATGAATATATGTTTTGGTTTCAGAGTTGTATTTGTGGTTTTGTTTTGTCAGAGCTTTTATTGCAAGAGTAAATAAAACACTGTTAGCAGTATTGCTAATCTGTCCGTATGTTAATTCTCAGTTGTGTCAATAAAATGTAATGAGTTCTTATTTGTAATGGAACATAAGATCTATGAAGGGAACTTTGTATTCATCCTGGCATCTGTGTATGTGTCCAGGAAGCAAAACAAGGAGCTTCATTTTCATAAAAGCCTTTTTAAAATCATCTCACTTAAAGTAACTTGCATTAAGTTAGATTTCTTTACCAGCTTTCTGTCCCTACTCCCCCAACATGCTGTTATGTATTTTGATGACTATTAGATAATAAAGATTTTTTGGTTTAATTTTATTTTGCTTGATTTGGAACTTGTTTATGGATAAAGCTGTAAACTTATAATTTTATAGAGTTGATGAATTCTTGGTCTTTTGATCACATAGCTAAACAAATGAGTTTTCTGGTCTAGCTTTGTGTAGCCTCAGTTTAAAAAAATATAATTACAGTTACAAAATTTTTGTAAAGTCAGTAGTTCTGACTGTTTAAAATTATATTATTCAATATTGGAATTGTAGAGAAGGCACTTTTCTGCAGTTACAGATCTTGGGTTTATATTTCACTCTGGAGTAGTAACATTTTCTGGGTTTTTTTGTACTTTGCTTATCTTGATCTTAATAGAAAGAAGTCTTGACTTTTAGGAAGATGTCCCAAGGTTTGCCTGGGAAAAGATATTAAGGTTTGGTTTGGTTTGGTTTTTTTTGCTTTATATGCTGTGATAGTTCTTTCACCTCTGACTGAGAGAAGGTGGGCAGAGTTGCCTCATAGATAGTTTGAAGCAGCATCAAATCAAAATGTACTTTGCTTGCTTTCTCTCTGCTTAGTCAGTGGGTCTGCCTAGCTAAGCTTGCTGTGGCATTCCCCTTGCCAGGGATACAGGACAGGTCCTGTGTCAGGATCAATATGATCAGTTTTCATGCTGATGTTTTATAGAGTCAAAACCAAACAAAAACCTCCAACCAACCGAAACCTAAGCAGTTGTTACCACCATAACATAGTTCTAACAACTTTGTCATTTGTGGAATGCTGTGGTGAAAGGAAACTGCATGTTTCTGTAGACCAACTCACCTAGATCTGTCAGTAGCATAAAACAGCTCTAAACCACTGACCTCTCTGCATGTTAACTTTGCAGGTTACTCTGCATTTATTAATGGAATTTAGGATCTGTAGAAACAATCCAGCAATAAACCAGTTCGATTATTCAGGTGTGTCCCAGAGCTCTATCTGCTTACCCTTCTCTGTCTTCTTCCCCCTTCACTCTCAGATTAAACTATAACTGAAATCTGTAATAAACCCATGATGATGTAGCTGAGTCAGGCACTTGGATTTGGTTTACTTAAACTTTTCTTTTAAATGTGAACACTTGCTTTATTTTAGTTGGAGTAAATGTTTCTGAATACTCCCATCTCTTTACAAATAAAAAGTAATCTGAGTTTGTAGAATAATGAACTCCCTATTTTTTTGGTCGTGTGGGAGACCAGTGACATAGAAGAGAAGCCAGTATTACTGCATGTGTGTTTGAGTTTCATCTGTTGCTCCAACATTCCCTACCTGTTTTTATTTGAACTGCAGATGGGTTGGTTTGTGGCAAGTATATTTTATTGCCCACAGAGATGCATCCTACTTGTCTTACAGCTTCTTCTAGGAGCACAGATGCTGTTGCTCGTGGTAGAGGTCATAGTGTATTTGACCTAGTAGCTATTCTCTTGATTAGCTGCTGTCCAGACTATCTGCAGTGCACATGCTTTTCATGATCAGTAAACTATCCTCTTGGACCTTCAGTGTTAGACCTTATGCAGGCATGCAGTGGCACAAAGCGATGACTTTATCAAACAGCCTAAGAATTAGCTCAGTCTGCAGCAAAACCAAGCAACAAGGACGTTTTGGTATTCTTCTTGGCTCCAGCAGGTGGAACTAGGTGGCTGCTTGGAATAAGTCTAATGTATTTCATCATTTAATAAGGGGTGGAAAGGGAAGCTGTCAGAAGGCTTCAGGAGAGCTAGCATTCAATTAATGACATGTCAGCATTCCTCGGGTTCTCTCAGCATAATACAGTTTACATAAACCTCAAGTACATAAAGATACATAAACATGTAGCTTAGTATCCTACAAGTTTGTTTAACATGCAGAAATAAGTTTTGTCTACAAACATCGTAACTTGAATGTAACAAAACTGCTATGGTGATGCTAACATTGAGCTTTCCTTCACAGATGTAGTTCTAGAGGTGCTAGTCCTAGATGGACATTTGTTGTCTTGTGTGCTTACCTTGGGTCATGTTTCCAGGACCTACTGTTTTCTGGATTTGGGTTGTTTGGTATTTTTAACTATTTCTCTGGCTTTTAAGGTAAATAGAGTGTAATCAAAAAGAACACACATTAATGGAGTGCCTCTGTGGGGCAACAGTGAAGGGGGTAAGTTGGGATTTTTTGCTAAAACCTGTCCCTCTTGAAGAAAGAGGGTTTGATTTTCTGTATAAAATTGCAGTTTACTCTGCTTTTTAATATTCAGTTACAATAACATTTTTTTCTGAAGAATTAGTAGTTTAAATATTTGTATTTCCTTCATTGCACTTAAATGGTGAATAACAGTAAACATCAGTTTTATAACAGGGTGCTAATAGTCTTGGTTTTGTTTTGTTTTTATAACTGGATCATTTCCTGGGTTAGGTGTTTAGGCCTACTTTTTGAACCGGTGTTCCAACTCATGCTTGTACAGTCACAGTTAGTGTTGCACTTAAGTGTCATTCAGCTGGTATTATGAAATGTTTCACACAGGGTCAGTATGTAGGTATTTAATGTTCATAGCTTTTGGTGTTTCCTACTTAATTTTTCTCTTTAAATAATGTTTGTATGTATGAAACTCTCTGTTCTTAACAAATAGAATAAAAATGTCCTTGCTATAGAAATTACTTATTTGATTGACTTTTCCTTTTCCATTGTTGTCTTACACTCTGGTCCACAGCAGTTACTGTGAAGTCTGTTGTAAAGTTCCTCTTGTAACAGTGATACCGAGTTGCTGCAGTCAGGACTGCTAGATAGTTTGAAGATTTTCATGGCACCTTCTTGTTGATTTATATTTGTTTCTCATCTTTCAGCTCTGTGAAAAAGTTACCACTGGAGTTACTACTGACAGAAGTACTGTCTTGGCAAGTGTGATTGCTGCTTGTAGAAGGCTTTTTTCTCAGCCTCCCAAAGGTGATTATAACTTTGATCAGTGAACTGAAGCAGACTGCATTCGTTGCTGCAACACTGCACTTGTGTGCCATATATGTTTATTGTCTGTGGGGCAGTAAGTTCTTGTACTAACCAGCCATTAATATTGAGCTGGAACATTGATACATGGGAGTTTTAGGAGCTATTAAAGAATGACTGCTGTGTGCTCAATTTCATGCTATGCAATGCAGTTTTCTGTTGAACTTAGCTTTTCTCTCTCTGGTTTGAAGGATAGCTTTACTTTAAGTCATTAAATACATTTCATATTTTCTTGTCAGGAGCAGCGGATTCACTTATGGAAACCTGGTAGAGCTCTTCCATAAAAAGGCAAAACCAAAACCATTTGTGCAGCCTGTGTGTTGCTAGCTGCTTTGCTGTTCTGTACAGTCAGCTTCTGACTACTGAAGTGTAATTGTAAACTAAAAACCAATTATGAGCTTTTGAACTCTTTCTTAATAGGATTTGAAAAATATTTTCCTGGTGGGAAGAAGTCTAATGGAGTTAAAGGTACAGCTGGAGAAACAAAAGGTACAAAAATCAGCTTCATTTCAGTTGTTTTTGTGGAATGTGTATTCATTAGATTTTAGCATAACTGTGAGTTTGGGGTTTTTGTTTATTTTCTGGGCAGATGTTCCTCTACCAGGTTAGTTTAAAAATGCAAATATATATCTATATTTAATGTTATTTTGCTTTCATATCATGTATGCCTTCTGGAATATTTTATTTTCTTTTATGCTTTTGTTGGAATGCTGTCCTTAAATTCTTGTTTCACTGTTTCCTGTTAGTTGACATCAGTAATGCATTCAGATATTCTCTATGTGTATAATTCTCAGCTTTCCCTGGAGCAACCTAAAATACCCATTTTTTTTTTTTATAGAAATAAATCAGAATTGTAATTCTGGTTGAAGGTCCAGAACCAGCTTTATAGCCAGGACCAACCATGCAGCCTGCTGCTTGAAAGAAGATTTAGTAGCAGTAGTGCTAGAAGGAGTTCTATCTTTACAAAGAGGGTGAATCTGTAAATTATAACTAATAACAGCTACTCCGTTATATCAGAAATCTATATGACACATCTTTCAAAGAGAAGGAGAGGAAGCAACCCTGTGAGTCTCTTAGGAGAGCAGTAATAGGAGCAGCAGTTTTCCTCCCACTAGGCTTTGAATGATAAAAATCTAGTGTCATGCCTGGATTTCCCATTACCAAACACTTGAAAGAGCTAACGGTGGAAGGATTGTGTGTTAATGTTGTGCTCCATCTTGCCTTGAGTATGTTAACATGACATGCTACAAGCATGCAGACACCTTGTAAACTGGATGAGTAGAAGAATTAAGATGAATTCCTCCCCTGTAGTTGGCTGTCAATGTGCTTGCTTGTCTCTATGATATTAAAAAAGTATGACAGCCTGTGACATTGATTAAACCCTGAGCTTTAAGAGCACTATAGAGTGGCTGGAGGGGTAAATTATGTGAGATGTTACTAGAGCTTATAATGGAAAACAAACTACAAAGCAAATTACAACAACCCACCTGCATCCTCCAAAACCAATGCAAAGCCCCCCCAAATCTTTCACCCCCAACAAAGTGCTTAGAATAATCTTGTGTGTCATGGAGTAGTGCAATGGAAGTAAGTTTCATGCTGTCCCCATAAGAGGCTCCTTTTTTATATTTGTGGCAATTTTCAGTTCTTTATGCCCAAGTGTCATCAGTTAGACAAGTATCAGACCACCCTTCTGATCATAACTAGGAGATGGATGTCTCTCTGCCAGTTAACTGACTATATATGTTTTTCTAATTTTCTTCTCATTGTTAAAGCATTGCAAAGTAGTTAATTTTTGGTTTTGGAATAACTTTTTAAGACTAATAAAAATAGTGTGAAATTGATATAAGAAATTTTGTTTGGTTTGTTATATTTTATTTTTGTTAGAAGCAAAGCAGGCCAGTGCCCGACAGCCCAGTGGGACTAGTAGTGGAGGAGGTGGCAGTGGTGGAAAAAAAGGTGGCAAGAAAGAAGAAACTAACTGGTGGACCAGATTACAGAAGGTCTTGCCTTTAAGATATTTTTTTTGTGGTACTGTCTTATCCCTGTGAAACAACCTTGCGTTTATATGCATGTTTTTTTGCTTTTTTTTTAGGGTCATATTCTGATTGCCTAAATCTTCCTTAGTCTCCTGTGTTTAATATTTCATAGTAACTGGCTCTAGGTGGCTCCCCACTCAATGTCTGTCATAAATAAAAGTTTTGTATATTCCTTCAGAGAGATCTAACTCTGTTTCAGGAACGTTAATGGAGTTTTAAGCCGTATCAGTATGGTTGGTAGTAGCCAGAATTCTTATAATGGAGCCTTAGGCCTATAAAAGCTTTGTGTTTTGTTTCAGGATGTCAATTTGTAAAACTTGCTGACCACACCACCTTAGTTAACATAGTTTACTGTTAGCCATTCTGACCATAATGTAATACTTATGTAAGTTTCTTTTTGAAATTTGCATTTATTATCATCAGCTGTACCACAAAGATGCTTGGTGTGCATGATTATTTTTCTTCCTGGGTTTTTCTTGGTTTTTTTCCTTATTTTTGTTGGTCTGGCATGTAGTCTTGGAGGGCAGGGAAAATTGTTTTAGAGTGGAGAGAGAAAGGTCCTAGATGGCAAAACTGTTTTAAAGTAGTTCATAGACCAAAACTGTCCAATTGCTATTTGTAAAACACTGAAAGATTTTCTACTAATGCTGTAATTTCTCAGTTATATCTGATGCTACTGAAGTGTGTTTGTACAGTTTTGTTTGGCATTCTCTGTAGTAACCTTGAGGGCAGGGAGAGGAGCCAGAAATAGGTACTAGAACCTCATGTAGTTACTGTAGTACAGAGCGTAAAACTTTTTCTTTTTTTTTTATCTTTTTTCCATTCCCTAGGGTGACATTCCATGGGATGTCAGGGAGTTTCGGATGTACGTAGTGGGAAGTTCTTTTTTCTGGACAATGGTGGTATATTACTTCTTCTTCAGGGTCCCTGGAAGAGAAATCACATGGAAAGACTTTGTCAATAACTACCTTTCTAAAGGAGTGGTAAGTTGTGAGGGGAATCAAAATGAAAAATCAGTGTGCTGAAGATGCACGTTTCTGCCTCCCTGTTTATGCTTGTATTCATGTGTCTGTGGAGGTTCAAGGGTAACTTTTGAGGGAGAAATGGATTAGCTTTCATTGTAATCAGTTCCTTGATCTGATGTTCTGCATGTCTGTGTGAATATTTGTGTCACTTCAAGAGAGGAGAGGGGATGAGCAGCTCAGGGCGGAACTTCTTTGTTGGATAGTTCGTGTTGATGATAGTTTGAAGGGGCAGTGTAACCTTAGTCTCTTTGGGTATAGTTTTATACTACAGGTGAGCTGGCCTAATGGCTTGAGCAGACATGCCAGCTGCCTTCAGAAGAAACTTACGGCTAACCTTAAGCACTTCCATGAGCCCACCCCCCTGAATTAAAAATAAATGCTTGTTTCGTGCCTTAAATGAGTTCCTCAGGGAATCTGAGGAGCAGCAGTGTGAACTGAAAGGTGGGGGAGGAGAATGGAAGAATCCCTTCAAAGACAGTACATTGGCATAACAGTGTTGTAAAATAGCCTCCTTTCTTTGTTTTCTCCTCTTATTTCTTCTTTCCTTCTTACCTGGAGCCACTACTGGAGCAGTCAATTTTATCATCAGTGTCCTATCTGTCTGTAGAACTTGGAAGCTTTCCACACTTGGAGTTATAGGTTAGTGATGTCCTAAGTTCAGGAGAGTGTTTTACACAGGCCTTTTCCTCTTCAGGAGCCATTAGTTCTTGGCTCTGTTAAGTCCCGCTTTGTAGCTGTGCCTGCAGGTTAGGAAAACACTGACTTGCTTCCTCCTGTGGGTTTCACACCTGGGATTTTGTATTAACAGCATGCTTCCTACCCTTCCATTCCTTAGATAAAATACCAAACAGGTTGTTTCTTACCTTTCTTTGTCTTACTGATCTATGCAGAACTGCTCTGTATGCTTCTTTTCTGCCTAGGCTGTGTCTTGCAGTCATATTCTTAACCAACAATTATGTGTACATCTTGTGGAAAAAACCTTACAGATTATATTTGTCACAAAGCAGTAAGACACTAGCTAGATAAGATCAGTTTAGCTGTTAAAATGAGCGAAGCCTGAAGCCTTGTTGCAGAAAAGCATTATGAAAGTGGGCTGTTGCACAAAACAAGTCTCTCAGGTCTTTTTAAGATGCAGTCTGGATATTCAGATAAGCTAAATATATGTCTATCAGGTACTGTTGGTCACCATAATGGTGACAAGTTTGTGGAGAGAAGACATCAGCAGTACTAGGTTAGGGCTAAAACAGAGCTGTTCAGATACCTTTGCATGAGGTCAGGCTAGATCTGGGTGGCTTCTTACCTCAGGCTAGATCTGGGTGGCTTCTTAGCTCATGCTTTACTTAAGTCTACCAGAAATGGTCACATGTAGTGAGTTCAGGGAAACAACCTTACTAGCCTGTGTATGGTTCAGGCTCAACTTGTAGAACCATTGCTAGATTTAAATTCTTTAAAGCTTTTGAAACCACTTATTTTATGGAAAGAGGAAGGAAAAATGGAGAGAAACTTCAATTGCCTTCTGAAAAGACCTTGTCAAATTCAAGAAAAAAACCATTTGAGGAGACTTCCATGAAACTTTTTCTGTTTTGGTAGCATGTATCTGCAAACCTACAGCTTAATTCCTATTTTAATTTATATGGTGTCTGTTACCTCAGCTAAATTTTTCTTTATCTAATTAATGTTACTGTGTTTAATGTGGTAGCACGGGAAGTCTTTTGTTTTAGGGAAAACAATTGAAAGAGCAAAGTTATATTTTCCCTCATTCTGTTCAGTTTGGTTTATTTTGGAAGCTGCTACAAGAATTTGGAGTCATGTTCTATTGCTTTTGGTGTTTTAACCATTGAAATAGTTAAGTATTTTTCAACTATTTCACTGTATCTGTGATTTGAGCTGAGGGATGTGCAATGGGTTTTTTCCATGAAAAGGCTATGAAGTCATCCTTTCAATCTAAATTCTAATGTGCAGATATTCTGTGCTTACCAGTTGCATACATGGTTCCTCATGCTATTCCTAATGGCAAACTGTAGATTGTGTAATTATCTAGATCTGCAACAATTAATTTTATTGTCCTTACTTGAAAACAGAGCAGGTATGTACATATTTGGTATATGGAGCTCTTAGCTGTGATGAACATGCAGTGACTGTACACTCACCAGGTTTCCTCTTTCCTTCTACAGGTGGACAGACTTGAAGTTGTGAACAAGCGCTTCGTTAGAGTGATCTTTGTTTCAGGAAAGTCTCCTCATGAATGGGTAAACACTTTTAGTACATATACATAAGACATTAGAAACAAAAAAAAAGCCTTTTTTTTTTGTTTTAGGTAAATTTGATGTAGAAAAATTAGTCTGGAGTATGAATAATCTTTTAATCTAAAACATTTTGTGCCTTACTGTTACATTATCCTACGCTGTGTCTTTTCCACTTTACTGTACCGCTTGTTTTGCTACAGTTATCTTAAAACTGACAGGGAGTGCCTTTCCAGCATCATCTTTTGATACAAATACTCAAACAGGAAGAGTGAGAACTACTGAAGTTTCTGTATTTTTAACTGCTGTTTTCAGTCTGCTCAAGAAAATCCCAGGCTTATGAATCTTTTCTGTTCCAGACTGCTTTTAGCCAGTTATTAGAAAAAACAAAGAGAAATGTTTAATTTTGTCTCTGTCTGATACTATAGTCTTTAATAAGCTGAGAGCTCTCATTCTGGAGAAAATGACTCATTGGCGGGGACCATTTAAATAAAATGAAAACATAGAAGAAGCATTAAATAAGCTTTATCTGATTACTTCTTCCTAGGTGGTGGAGTATGTTTTGACTGATTTTCTGAAGCAAGGTCTGCAAGTCCCTTTGGGATAAAGTGAAATTTGCAGCAGTTACTTCATCAGTGGGTTTCAGAGTGACTTATTTATACACCTACTCTTTAGCCCAGATACCACCAGTTACCCTAGTTTCTCAATCAGTTACTACTTAGGACTACTCTTTTTTTACTCCATTAGGGTAAGTAGGGGCAAGTCAGGCAGGTCATGGTGCAAAAGGGGAGATTTCTGTGAAAAAACAAATCTCAGCACCGTTTAAAAGTTCTGTCTGGGGTTTGCTGCCTTTTGTAAAGACAGCTAACTGAAAGCTAATACAGACTTCAAAAGCAGAGAATTGTCTTTCTTCATTTAAGTTTTATGGCTGCTGTGTTTGCTGGTTCAGTGCTCTGTATTATTCTGACGCCATGGCTCCCTTTTCACGATCTGTTTATGTACTTCCCTTCTGTTTGTTCCTGGAGAAAACACCAGGATTCAGTCTATTTACAGTGCCCCAAAACTATTGGGTGTATGATCTCTGTAGGAGTAACGATAGATACAGTTTGGTTGTATTCAGATTGGTAGGCCTTAGGTTTGTAATGTGCATCTTGCATCAGTTGCACACTTTATGTGGCAACTTAAATTTGGCCTGAATCTGTTCTGAGGATGCTTGTGTTATGTGTTAAAAGAAGTTGGCTTGTAGTGAAGCTGAAATAAGATAGGGCACTTTGTGGTGATCTCTGTTTTTTTCTTATAGCAGTACGTCTGGTTTAATATTGGTAGTGTGGACACTTTTGAACGGAATCTTGAAGCCGTGCAGCAAGATCTGGGAATAGAAGTGGAGAACAGATTGCCTGTAGTCTATTCAACAGAGAGTGATGGGTAAGAAGTTGCTTTAAAAGAGCCTCTGATTAAAAAAAATGGTTATGTTTACAGTAGAAAAATAGATTTGTAATACATGCACTGTATGTTTCACTAGGTGGCAGTGTTATTAGAATAACAATCATCTTGGGTTTATTTTTGAACGTTAACTGTAAGAGGAGCTGTTCAGTAATTTGTCTATGTAGAAATCCATATCCTCTCACCCTAAATATAGCTTCCTATTACATAAATGTTTGTTTACAATTAGTCCCTCCTCCATTTAAACCCTCCCTCCAAGTGACTTGCACCAGAGCAAGAGTCAGCCAGGCACACCTGTAGAGCTCCAGAGATGGCACTCGTGCAGACTTTTGAACAGACAAAAATATGTCATAGAACTGCAGTATATTGTCTGAGATGTAACACAATTTCTGCCCTTAAATTCAGCAGAAGTCGAATCCTGTGGCAAGAAATCGGTGATTAAGTAAGTCACACTAAAGCTGCCTGTTAGTTCTGCCCCAGAAATGCCCCAGGAAACAGGAGAGCACGGCAGCTGCATGATCAAAGTATTACTGGTCCCTGCTGCATCAGAATCTGCTGAATACCACAGGATAGAGAAAAATTATTTTCCTATTCATCCCATAATTGGGGGATATCAGTAAAGCCTGGTAATCCTGTGCTCCCTTGTGATAGTGCTTCTTAACATTTTGGTTTTGCAGCGTGTTGACAGCACCACTTGTGAGCTGTTCCTTGAAGGTCTTACTGTAGAAGAATCTGTGGAGTCCTCAAATACTCTGATAATTAGGAGGGTGTTAATACTAGGGTTTTCTTGGCTTGTGCAGAGCTGTGCTAGAAAGCTGGAGGACAGACAGTGAAGGATAGTGGGCAATGAGTAATGAAAAAAAAAAAAAACCCTAGCATAAAACACCCTGTGGCCTTGGGGAGGGAAATGGAAACATTGAAAGAAGAAAACATAAAAATTGAGCTAGACCTAAGGGAAGAAGTGTGAGTATGTGTTTTGGAGAGAGGTTTCTGCTTGAAGTTGTAGCATACACATTATATACTACGTAGTGGAACTTAGTTTGAGAATATATCCATTTGCATACTAAGCCCTAGGAATATACCTTTGAAGGACACAGAAAATACTTCTGTTTACTAGGTAATGCAGCTTTCCTCTAAGACTCATCAGTGTCACTTGGTGTACTTGGTTTAAAAGCAAACAAAGATTAAGAAAACTTTTTTTTTCCTCATGTTTATTTTGCAGAGTGAGCAACCTGCAAAATGTAAACGTTACAAGTTAATAGAGTGTTAGTCCTGAATTTGTTTGCTTATGATGGAACCAGCATCTTGTACGATACATGCAGCAATGGATTTTTGTAATATGTGTGGTTTTCTGCTTTCTTTGTTTTTTCTCCACAGGTCATTTCTCCTGAGCTTGCTGCCTACAATCCTGATTATTGGTTCTTTACTGTACACGTTAAGAAGAGGTCCTGCAGGCTTAGGTCGAACAGGGCGTGGAATGGGTGGACTTTTCAGTGTGGGTGAAACCACGGCGAAGGTCCTTAAGGATGAAATAGATGTTAAATTCAAAGATGTAGCTGGCTGTGAAGAGGCCAAATTAGAGATCATGGAGTTTGTTAACTTTCTAAAAAATCCCAAACAATATGAGGATCTGGGAGCAAAAATTCCAAAGGTAAGGGAATGATGACTTAGCAGATTAAAACTTTATTCTTTTGTTAGTCCTCAGCATTCTAAATTGTACAGGAATGTTCACATATGCAGTGCTTTCCAGCTTCTTTCTTCACACAGTTGAGGTGTTGGGGAAAGCACATTAACTCCCAACAGTATAACTGTGATACCAGAATATTTGCCTCGTGGAACACTTTGTTCACGTGGATTAGAAATTATAAATGGCTTGCACGTGTACCTTCATTCTTGTATATAATTGTGCTATAATTGCCTTTTGGCTGTGCTGTCATTGGAGCCCACCCGATGACATACCTTTGGGTTTTCTTTTAATGTGTTGGCCAAAGAAAACACTGTTTCTGTAAATCTAAGGCAGCATGGCAATGATGTATGGTTTGTTGTTTTGGTTTGGTTGGTTTGTTGTTTTTTTTAACCTTCTGCTGTTTAAATGAGAGAATAACCTTCAGTTTATTGTCTTGCAAAACTTTTACTGTGGTGGAAGAAGAGCCAGTGGACCAAATAATATACATAATAATATGTAAATCTTTGACATAAGCTATTTTATAGGCTAATATTATGGGGGTTTTATGAGGAAAATGTACATGTTTCTCTTACAGGGGGCAATTCTGACAGGTCCTCCAGGTACTGGGAAAACACTGCTAGCTAAAGCTACAGCCGGAGAAGCTAATGTACCATTTATCACAGTCAATGGCTCGGAGTTCTTAGAGATGTTTGTTGGTGTGGGTCCAGCTCGAGTAAGTCTTCGGCCTTCTTCTTTTGTTTCAGTATTAGTTGTTAAAAGGATGTTGTCAAATCTGGGAGGCAAACAGTTTGATACCAGCTGAAGTTCTTTCATCTGTGCAGCTTACTTAAAAGTGATACCAGATGCTTGTGTAAGCGCAAGAGTCATACATGCACCTTTCATAAAAGTAACTAATGCAGTTCGGTAACTGCTTGCAGAACATCAGGACCTGAAGAGTTTACCTCTTTGCAGGAACGTAAGAAAACAGAACTCTCCACACTCTGCTCTGAAGTAAATTTATTAGCTGGGTCGGAAGTATGCAGCTCATGTGACTACTGCTATGGGAATGTCTCCTTCTGCTCTAAATTTTCTTGTTTCTTTGAAGAACTGTATTCTCTTTGTAGTTCCAGACTCCTAGAAGGAAATAGTTGTCTGGACACACAAACGGGCTTCTAGTTGAAACAGGAGTCTGAGGGTCACAAACATTAGGTTGCTTTCTGGAGGCCAGGTGATTCACATAACCAAAAATCTGTGTAACATTTTTTTTGTGTTCTTTTGCCTTAACTCTCTTAAAGTAGCTCATTAAAAACATACAAAGTTATATAAATGAGTTACTGATAATATTTTACAAATGAGGTGGGTAACACAAAAAAAAACCCTTTCCTCCTAACGTCCAAAGTTACAGTCCATTTTCAGCAGCTCACACCTTTACCAAACTCAACTCTCTTGTCTTAAGCCTTAAACAGTATACTGCGAGGTGACATGCTTTTGGAAAGCTTAACATTTTTCTGTTGTAAACTCTGTGAACAGACTGAAGGAAGCAAACTTGTAGGTTTTACTCATATTTAAAAGCTAACTCTGCTAGCATGAAGTGGGAATTATTTGGGGTCTTGATTTGAATTTGAAAGGGAATGGCTTTTACCAGGTACATAATGTACTTTTATGTCCTGTGAAGATACACAGGAAAACTCACTTTGAGCAAGTTTTTTAAAGCCCTGAAAAACTGAAGTTTTCACATGTGTTAGAAGTTAGCAGATAAACTGTCTGAGATTTGGTCCTTAGTTTGTCACAGTTGTGAATGCACGAGCCTCTTGCAAGCATAGGTCTCTTTTGATGGTGTTGTATTGTAGGTCTGGTAACTCAGAACCACGCAGCCGCTTGCTCACTTCCCCTCTTCTTTCCTCTAAGGAGAAAGGGAAGAATGTAAATCCCAAGGGTTGAGATAAGAAGCTGAACCCAGGACAGATGGTGTCTTGCTGGAGCTCTTCCAGTAGCATATGTGGGAAAAGATAGGAGATGCCAGGTGATTTTGCATCTTCTGAAAAGGAAAAAGGGAAGGGGGGTGGGGCACACATGCAGGTAAGCACAAAGCTTGGAACTGAGAAGAATGGGAGCTGCTCAGAAAGTTAAATGCAGAAGCTAGTTGGGAGTGGAAGCTTCAGTGAGGATGCAGAGAGGGTCTGGAATTATATAAGGAAACTGGCAAAAGGAGCTGCTTGCACTGAAAAAGTGGCTGAAAGCCAGAAGGTATGGAGACAGTGATTGTGTATGTAAGATGAGTGAGACTTGGGAAAAGGGAGCATGCAGTGTAAAAGGAGCTTTACAGAGGAACAGTAAGAAAAGGAACTGATCCATATTGTATTAATACCAGCTTAGAAGAGACCTCAGGGATAATCTGGTGCAACCTTTCTTGGCAAAAGCGTGATCTAACAAGGTGGCCCAGCACCCTGTCCATCTGAATCTTAAGTGTCCTCTGGGAAAGTATTAGATATCCTCAAATAATAAGAATACTCAAACTATGTTGTCGTTAGCTCTCGGTGCATACCTAAACTGCCCAGAGCAAAGTGACTTAACCTCTTTTTGCTGGTCTATGCAGATGACTATCAGCTTTTACTACCCAGTGAAATCTGTTGACATAACAGTTTGGCTATGAATGAAGGTTTCTACACAGTCCATAATTTCTGATGCCTGTAGAAAAAAACATGAGAGACTTATAGTTTCATTTCCAATAAATTTAGTAAGCAAGATGGTGATGCTAAGTTGATTATTTGTAGATCAGGATTTGCTAGAATTAAAATTGCTTACACTGCCCTGGTTCCTTGTGGAAAAAATAGTGGTATAATTCTGGATTTCTGTCTCTTTCCAATCAAAAAATAGTTCACTTTGAGCATGACACTTTTTCCTTGTTCATCGTGTTCCTTCTGCTTTATTCCTTGTATTGTTCTTGAATTCTGCTAACAAATCAGAATGACTTTCTGCATTAGAGCAAACTGTTCAAAATGTGCATCTCTTCACACCCCCATACATTGTTTGTCATCAGAGAAGCCTTCCCTAATTGTACCTCTAGCCTACAAAGTAGTAAAGCCCTGAACTGCATGTAATTCTTCACAGGTCAAAATACTTTCATCAGTTTTCATTTCCTGTTTGCTCCAGTTCAATCCATTAGTTGTAGATCTGTTGACTTGCTGAACTGGTTTCAGTGGGGTTCTTCTGATGCGTTCTCAAGCAGAGTAACATCGTAGTGTTGCATCTTAAAGCCAGTTGCATTGTGCCGTAACTACCAGAACAGAATTTGATAGGTAACATCTTACTTAAAATGTGAAAGTCTAAACACATTTTGTTTGTTTCCTGTTGTCTTGGCCATTTTTTCCAGACTTTTGGAAGTTAATTTAACTTTCAAATAAATATTTGGAGGTTAATTCAGTTTTTCTAGCCCATGTAATAGACAGGATGGCTAAGAGTCAATATTTATAATAGTATATTGTTAGAATACAACGGTAAGTGCTTTTAAGTAAGCCTTAAGCTCACTGTAGGAGCTACATCACCCTGTTCTAACTGCAGAAAAGCTTAAAACATTTTTATTTCCTAGCTGTGAAAGATGACTGTGATAGCATGCCCCTTCACATTCCAGTTCTGCTGATAATACTGTGTGTTAAAAAAAAAAACCCTTAAAAGAGAAATCTTGCTTTAAATCCTTCAAGTTTGGAGGCCTTTAGAGCTGAAGTTTAAGATATATTTCAGTTATTCAGGAAAAACAGTTATCTCTTAAGGCTGTTAAGTTGGTTAATGTTCTTAATGTACGGATTAAGACAGAATTTGTCAACCTGTGGGCCTCCTCCCTAAGTGATTATTGCTCAGCAGCAGCTGCAGTGTAACTTACCATTGCCTTGAAAGCTGGCTGGGGGCTTTGGGACACTTACTAACAACCATACTCAATTACAGTGATACTGTTATTGATGTACCTTTTCCCCTCCTAACCACCACAACTCTGAGCAGTTACAAACCAATCTGATACATCCTCTGTTCTCCTGTTAAGGTTAGAGACTTATTTGCTCTTGCTCGTAAAAACGCCCCCTGCATTCTCTTCATTGATGAAATAGATGCAGTAGGAAGGAAAAGAGGAAGGGGCAACTTTGGAGGACAAAGTGAACAAGAGAACACGCTTAATCAGCTTCTAGTAGAAATGGATGGTAAGTATTCAATGTCATATGTTATAACAGCAAGGATAAGGGAAAGAACTAATAAGCTTACTTAGACCTGTTAGCCAGGATTTGGGTTCTAGCTTAAATCTAAATTGAGTGTGTTTCCTTGCTTCCTAAATGAAAAATGGTGACTCATTTTGCTGCAGCCTGATGTTTTGCTAAAATTTGTTAGAAAAAAGACCCATCACTCTGCATCTGCTAACTGTTTGTCATAGTTGAATAGGAAAAAAAAATATTTTTGCATGAGACCAGTCTGTTTGTAAAAAATACAGCTAGCCATGCTGGTTCTGCAACTTCCTGAGCAGTTAATCTAGTATTGCATTTTGAAGATACAGCAGGATTTGATAGAGTACCTCACAAAGCAGAGCCCAAGGCCATTTGTTGCTTGTTATGAAAAGCATGACAATACTGTAATAAATGGAAGTATTTTCAGCTTTAAGGTCATTTGTTTAAAGTGCCAATTCTTATGTGGCCCTGTAAACCAGACAGTCTTTCTGTATTTTTAATGGAAATCATATTTACACAGATTTTCTGTTTATTACATTTCTTCAACAGGATTTAATACAACCACAAATGTAGTAATTTTGGCAGGTACTAACAGGCCAGATATTTTAGACCCTGCTCTGATGAGACCAGGACGCTTTGACAGGCAGATTTACATTGGTAAGTTTTGTATGCATTGCTGTATACTTCTGCATCTGTAGAGTACCAGTGCAGCTATTTACCTAAGTAACTTCCTTGCACATGTTCAATTAGAATATATATATGTGAAAATTAAAAGCATACTTCTTTTGTCTTAAAGGACCCCCAGATATAAAAGGAAGAGCATCTATTTTCAAAGTTCACCTTAGACCTCTGAAGTTAGACACAGTCTTAAATAAAGATAATCTAGCAAGAAAGCTTGCATCGCTAACACCTGGTTTTTCTGGTAAGTCACTCCTAATGTCACTGTTGTCCGCTTATTATATAAGCTGTAGATATTTGATTTCACTACTGCTTCTGGTTTTCTTGTACCTGATCTTCTGGATGGTGCTCTATTTTATTGCATTTACTGATATGGCATGAAATTCCCTTTGCCTGTTCTAGCAAGTAGGCGATTTCTGAGCACCTTAAATTGTCTGCCTCAATCAGGGTGACATACCAAATGGCAGTTTCTTCTGCCTTCAGCAAAAGCAGCCCAGAGATTTCTCGTTGCTACGACCCGTGCATGTATTCTTCCTTTTAATATGTCGCAGTCTTTGAACACTACTAGAGAAAAAGTAGGGTTTGTGTGCATATTCTGTAGGGCAATTTCTGTTTCTGGATGCAAAAACTCTTCTCCCTGGTAGGATACATCAAACAAATACTTCACTGTAGCTTTCTACCCAAGAGAAAAATCCTAAAGCCTGTACATGTATTTAAATATCTCTTAAAGAGTCATATTATGAGTAATGTATTATTTCAGAGTGCATTACCTTCAAGCTCTGGAAGTTCAAAAAGAGAATCTGGAGAAAATTAATTCTAGAAAAGGTTATCTTTATGCTTGACTGAGAGAAAACTATTGAAAATTATGTGTAATTCATATCTTCTCTTTCAGGTGCTGATATTGCTAATGTTTGTAATGAAGCTGCTTTAATTGCTGCAAGGCACCTCTCAGACGCCATAAACCAAAAGCACTTTGAGCAGGCAATTGAAAGAGTTATTGGCGGTAGGTGAATTGCATCGATAGTTTTCTCAAAATTGTAATATGGCAGGTGACTTCCTTTTTTATATGCGTGCAGAAGGCCACACTTTGAATATTTCTCCTGCTCATGGTTGTATTGTTTTATTTCTCCTAAACACACCTGAGATTTAGGAAAGAAGTATCCTGTCTATATTACTGACTTCTGTAGTGGAGAAAGGGGTACAGAGAGAAATTTCAGCAGGATGCTTTTCTAATCTTCAAAATTGCAAGAGGAATAGCTGTTGGGATTTAGTAATGCTTTTAACTGCTGTTAGCCTGAAATAGTTAAGAAAACTTTGATTTTTATTTTTTTTTTAAGAAAAATATTTAAAGTTTGAATATTCTTAATCTTATAGTTTGAATCTTGAAAATCTAATGAGGGACAAAGTTACAGTAAAACCTGGAAGAGAAATTTCACCAGTTTGCAAGTTCTGGGTTTTTTTAACTTTATCAGTAGATTATATACCTGGCATCTATGTGTTGCTCGCAGTGTCTCTAAGTGAGAGATCCCTAAATGAGGTAAGGGGTTTCCGTGGAAAAAGGTATGTCTGAAACTACTAATCACATTTATTTTCAAAAGGTTTGGAAAAGAAAACTCAAGTACTACAACCAGAGGAGAAAAAGACAGTAGCATATCATGAGGCGGGGCATGCAGTTGCAGGGTGGTTTCTGGAACATGCTGATCCACTCTTGAAGGTAAAGGAAACTAATTGGAACTAGTATTGTAACAGTAGCACGGACAGCATCTTTTCTTTAATGTTGAGAGGGTATTAAAATACGTAATCTTGCAAAAGACAGTGTGTGTAGATTTTGCAGTACTTTGGATTACTTCCTGTAGCTTCCTTAACTGTTTTCTGACTTGGCTGCTACAGGGTTTGTAGTACAAATGTCCTTGGAAAATTAAAGGGACCTCATCTTCCCATGAGTCTGCCTGCCTTGATAGCTGCTTTTTCTCTGAGGCTTTTAGTACAGGTCAGTGGTTTAAATTAATCTTGCCTGGTTATGCAGGTAGACACCTCTTCAGGAATGTAACTACAAAAATTAACATCTAGGGGCTGATTTTAGTTCTAATTTACTTTTTGGATGCACAGTTTGACAAAAAGATTTTAAAAATACCATACAGTCTTTGGAAAAGATATGACAGTGCTCTTACCTTTCTTTTCCAGATATTCTAGTAGTTGTTATTCCAGTTTAGAGCTAGCCAGGGCTTTTAAGAATAAATCACAATGAGGGCAAAACTGTAAATAGAAGTAATGTCAGAATTAAAGTTCAAGGGTGAGTATGGTGTAGGTTGTGGTATAAAAAATTAAGTCAAACCAAAGAATGCTTTATGGGTTTTAACACTATTTAGTCCTAGCATTTTTTTAATTTTGATTGTAGGTATCTATAATCCCACGTGGTAAAGGCCTGGGTTATGCCCAGTATTTACCCAAGGAACAGTATCTTTATACCAAAGAGCAGCTACTTGACAGAATGTGCATGACTCTTGGGGGCCGGGTGTCTGAGCAAATCTTCTTTGGAAGAATTACAACTGGTGCCCAAGATGACTTGAAGAAGGTGACCCAGAGTGCGTATGCTCAGGTATGTGCTTCAGTGAGATTTTTCTCCTTAGAGTTTTCTTTATCTACTACCTAACGCTAATATTTTTAAATTACGCAATTTGATCAGGTATGTCCCTCAAAAAACATTATATGAATAAACATTATGCTCTTGCTGTGTAGAGATGCTGATGACTCAGGTATTTTATTACAGTCTTACATCAGGAGTCAATGAATTAGGCTTTGATTACTGTCCTACATCTGCCCATGGGAACATACATGCCACAGTTGTATTCGAATATATGTGGCAATTGTGTACTGTTAAAATGGAATTTGGTGCACAGATTGGATCATCTGATCCTACTTTTACAATTGCTCAGCTTGGATTCACATGTGTAACTAAGTTCAGGGAATCTTGTATTTAAGAACTGCTGCCAAATAAGGCTGTTGAAGTGGTTTGTCACATTAACTAGCATAGATGAGCAATTTGAAATCCTGTCAGTGTAATGACTCACCTGTGTGTATCTGTGTGCCACACGCATGTGTTACTCTGTTTCCTGCATCAGCACAGATGTCATTTTAAAATACTTGCAAGGTGAGCAAAGAGACATTTTAGAGTACATTTCTGTTCACCAGTGCAACACCCCAGACTACACCTACTTCCTGGGCTCTGGTGTGCTTCTTGTTGCCCCAGTTCAGGAAGTAAATGTCTAATGAAATCCTATTAATGTTAATTTTACAGCATTCAGTCACTGAAGCAGTGACTGTTGCTTGATTTTAAATTTTAAAATGTTTAAGTGTAAACTTCTGCTCATGTTAACCGCATCTGTTGTCTCCAGAGGGAACAAGGGGATGAGAGTATTGAACTTTGCTTAAGGAAGCAAGTTAAGATGCTTGGTTCTAATGCTGAGATCTTGAATTCTGAATAGCCTTCATCATACCTATTATTGGTATTTCAAGACCAGAGAAGTGCCACTTTAGTAACCATCAGATTGATAGCAACCAGAGAGTGAATACTAGGTAGCAGTTTGAACTTATTTCTGCCTCTGCTACAGTAAAATGCAACTTAAAAATATCTATACTTGGCAATCAGAAGAGTCTATATTCGGTAATGACTCAAGGTAAGAATCACTTTCACATTTGTAGGGGAGTGTCTTGGGATAAAGTATGGCATATGATTTTTGCATATGATAGGGCAAAATCTTGAAGACCTGCTACTTTAATACTTAACTTATGGATGAATGGAATAGACTTGGAAGCATTTTGAATTGGAAAAGCCACTTATATTTCTGGTACAGGAAAAGAGTTTTACTGCTTATTGAAGTCTGAAATGTTTTTTCTGTAATCGTAGAATTTAAACAGATGCACCATGTACATCATGAGTAACCACCTATAAATGGTGCTATTTATGTCCTTAGTGAAAGTCAACTAAGTTACTTTAGGTAGACTTTGCAGGAGAGGGTTAGCTTTAGAGGAAAAAAATGGGTTATAGTAAAATGACTTCTTCCTTTCAGTTTTATTTACCATATTTTACATCTATATACCTTAAAATCATGTTCTCTCTCCATCATTTGACTTTTTTCTTTTTTTTTCTTCAGATTGTTCAGTTTGGCATGAATGAAAAAGTGGGGCAGATTTCTTTTGACCTCCCTCGCCAAGGAGACATGGTATTAGAGAAACCTTACAGTGAGGCAACTGCCAGATTGATAGACGAAGAAGTGCGGTCACTAATTAACATTGCGTATGAGAGAACACTAACTCTTCTGACTGAGAAGAAAGCCGAAGTGGAGAAGGTAAGCATTGCAGTATTTCTGGCTGCCAAGTTCCAGCTGTTAAGCCAGAAACTGAATTGAATATGTTAAAAATAGCAATTGTGTAAAACCTGTTCAGTGTAATCTTGAGAAGTTGCAAGACTTAAATAACTAAATATAAATTTCCTTTCATGTTGGAACACCTCTGAGGTTCTCGTGAATGTGATTTAACATCACTCCCCTTGCATGGCAAATACTCATTTGGCAAGCTGGAGGGAAGAATCTGTCTATCAAAGTAGACTTTAGTAGATGTACTAGTCTAGTATGAAATTTAAAAACCCCAAACACAAAATACCAGGATTCCAATTCATTTTGCTAAAGCAAGCTCTCTAAGAATAGAAGTACATATAAGTTCCTTTTTCTGAGTTCCTTTTGAAGGTCAAATAGAAAGCATCTTTCTATCATCTTCCTTCCCCGCCCCCAGCTGCTTGTGATCTGCCTCCCTGCAGCTGAGATTGCCCTTGTACATGTTCTTCTCCATGCCAGAAAGCCTGATATGGCAAAAGGGTAATTTTCCAGGATAGGCATCTGATAGACTTACTGACAAGAAGACAAGTTTGTTCAGATTCTGTAGATAGTGGTGTAGCACATCAGCATCCCAGAAAAAGATCTCTGAATATGGTTTGTACTGAACAATGTGCTTGCTGATGCAAAAAGGTTACAAACTACACTTGCACCGTATTGTACAGACTGGTATTTTATGGTGCTCTTAGCTTGTACCAGAACAGCAGCCCTATTGAACCATCTGGTCTGGTAGGAAGGGAGTGCTTGTTTTCATCTATAGCTTAATGTCTTGCATCAGGAGCCTTTTGGCAGCAGTGAAAGGCCACTGCTCTGAAACAACAACAGCAACTGTGTCCCATAGGGAGGGCACTTTGTCAAATCTTGAAAGTAGGACTAAAACAAAAAGTTATTTTTGCTACCTAAATACTCACAGGGCACAAAAAAAAAAATAATCATTAAGTGAACTCTGAACAACCTGGGGTTTTCTATCAAAATTAATCAGTGCTGAATGTGGTCCCAAACTGTCTTACATGTGCGACACAATTTATTGCTGTTCCAGGTTGCCCTACGACTACTGGAGAAAGAAGTACTTGATAAAAGCGATATGTTAGACTTGCTTGGGCCAAGACCGTTTGCAGAAAAGTCTACTTATGAAGAATTTGTTGAAGGCACAGGAAGTCTGGATGAGGATACCTCACTACCAGAAGGCCTTAAAGACTGGAACAAAGAGCGTGAGAAAGAGAAAGAGGAGACAGCAGATGAACAGGTTGCTAGGCAGATCAAAGGAGGGATGCCGTTTTAACTGCAAAGTGTGTGGTGATGTTGACTTACACTCTGGAACAGAAACAGACTCACCTAGTCTGTACTTAAAAAAAAAAAAAAAAAGAAAGTATTTATTCAACCAAACTGTATTAGGGATGGGTGGAAGAGTGATCTCTTGCGATGGGATAAGGATATTCTGCTCCGAATTTCCATATGTGATACCATCAGTTCACTGGTAAAAGATGATCATCTATCATGTGTCAGCTGAAGAACCATACGTTGGATTTGAGCTGCAGTTGAATGCCAGAACTGAGCCTCTCCAACTTTGAAACAATTCAGATTCATGCACAAACTCTGTGGCACTGGTCTCTTCTGTTTTAAAATGTATGAAGCTTACAAAAATTAATGTTTTCTTTGATTATTTATCTAAAGTATACTTGTATGTGACCTGTTTCCAAAACAAAGAATCATACAAAATGCATTGTTGAATACTTAGCCAAAAGTCTGGTCTTACGAAGTACAAGCTTTGCAAAACTATCAGCTCTTTTATCTGACCATTTTCCCCTCCCACATTTCACTTTGATTTTAGAAAGAGTTTGTCTACAGAGAACTGCCATGTAAGTTGACAAAGAAACTGGAAGCCCACTTAAATACCTTCAAATGTACTCATGGTTCAGTGTCTTTAAGTGAAGTCTGAAGCTCAGTTGGCTCCTGCAGTTTTATTAGTTTTTTACAGAGTTCTGTAAGATATTGAATATATGAATGTGTTGTGTAAATACAGTTTGACTCAATAAAATCAGTACTTTTCTGAACAAAGCTTGTTTTTTTGTGTTTGGTATTTTTGTTGGTTGGTTGTTTTTTTTGCTGGTTGCTTAGTATAGGATTCAGACCAGTACAGAACTTCCTTAGGTTAAGCAAACCAGTAAGAAACCAAAAGCTACTGTGGTTTTTTTTCTCTGCTTAGTTGAATGCAGTTTATTTTGGTATAATCATAGAATCATTCTGGTTGTCTCCCCTGTGCTAAGGATTTATTAGTTGGAAAATTCAGCTATTCAGAAACTGGCTGTCTCCCTATCCCAGAAGAGAAGAGGGAAGCACAGTTGGAGGGCATGAAGTGGTGGAGAAGGAAAATAATCTAAGCTTGCCTGGACAACACATCCTTTAAGGCTTGAGAGGGCAGGTTGAGGGAAGAACTGGTAATTGATTCCATCAGTGTGTTGCAAGATCCTGGAAAGTGGTAGGATGACAAAGAAGGTGTCTCTGAAAGGTCAGACACAAGCTCTTTGCTTGAGTTATTTGATGGAAATTGTTTATGGAAATGATTCTTTTAGGACTTAAAAAAGTGTTAGCTGAGCACTTTTTGTTTGGAGTAGGCAATTTGTAGCCAGTGCAGGGGATTAAATGTGCTTATGTTGTAGAAGTCACAATTCTGCATTTCCTTATTCCTTACTTAAACAGAAAACCAAGCAAAAAAAAAAAAACACACAAAAACCCCCAAGAAACATAACTCTTGACCCCACCTTCCAAATACTAACCTAAACCCTAATGCAGTTCTTCACAGTGGCACTATTGGACTGTAAAAAGAATTGTCTTCTCTCCAGGAAGTGGTTGTCTTTTACTCCCCGTTTGTGCCATCTACTTTTACATTCCACTCTTGTTCGGTTACAGCATGCAATTAGAAATGTATGATAATGGCACAATTTGACTGTGTTGAGATTTTGGAATTAAAGATGTGGAAAAGCTGTGTACCCAACCTGCTGTTTTCAAGATGACTGCTAACCTCCACCTACTCACAGCTTTTCAGGTGGTTTAGCAGAAGTCAAGAAAATCAAGTTTAGTCTGTCCTGTGGCTGCCAATAAGCCCAGATTAATTTTTGTGGCAAACACTGAGCGCAGTGCTTCTTCAACCAGTAGGGGCTTGCACAGCACTGAGTGAGCCACTGCATTTGCTGCTTCTGATGCTGGGAGAAGGAGGAGGTCTAGACCTTCTTTCCCAGCCTCATTCCCATGAGGTGACCACCTTTTCCTAAGCCTGATACAAGTGTGAGACTTGGAACAGACATGCAGAAAAATTGAGCGCCTAAGGTGGCTTGGCTAAGGTAGCACGTGTGGGGAATGTCACATCTGTGAACTGCTGGCTTTGAATAGAGTGGCTTTGCAAAGGAGCTGGCCCACCAGGTTAGACTCATTTCTGTTTTGATATCTTCTTCCCACAGCACTGCTTGCCTGCTGTTTTCATGTGGTTTCAGTGGAGTAGGTGTCCCTTTTTCTCCCCCCATCCTGGTGCTGGTGGAGGTTCTTGTGTCTGGGCGATACCAGAGCTGCACCTCTAGGCCTCCTTGGGTTTGGCTTGTCCCAGCAGCCTGCTTCTAGTTATTTCTCTGTGGCTAAGTGCAAAGCAGTAAAAAGGAGGGGACTGAAGGAGGGCTACGTACAGACAGTAACATGCGAGAGACTAGGTTGAAAAACTAGGAGGGAAATATAAAACACGTAGGTGAGCAATGTGAAAAGCTGGGTGGGACTCAGCAGGCAGCTTTCAAAGTAAAAGAGAAGTTTCATAGGAAAAAGCAGCAAGTTATTTGAAAGGAAGTGCAGTGGAAGGAATTGTCCACCAAACCTGTTACTAAACAATTTTCAGTTTCATGTCAGGAAAGGAAGGTAATTAGAGTTGGTTGACAGAAGCAGAACAGGAAGCATTTGTGCTTCCCGTGACTTTCTTACAGCTTACATACAAGCTGGTCCTCTGGCCATGTTCCTGCTACAGGTTCCTGAGTTTGTTTTAGTGGGTTGGGCTTATTTCCCCTAAGACAAGATGGAAGATCTGTCTCCTTTCATATCTAAAGAGGGCGTTAGTTTGCTTCCCCCCCCACACACACATGTATTCTAGAAATTCACATCAAACAGTTGCAAGTAAACACATGTGGAAGCAGAGCTAGGATTCAAAGCAGGATCAGAGGACGTTGTTGGGTCTGAATTCCATGGGCTCAGTCTATACGCTGTAGTTGAGTCAGTGTATGAAAAGCAACAGAGAACAGGCTGGTTCACCAAGTCAGTCAATTATTTAGGAACCCCAATATTCCTGGCTTTTTTTTAAGGTATTGATTTCTTTCTTTTCCAAAGCAATATCAGAATTTATGGGTGGGACCTAGCTATGAGTTATGTATTACAACAAAATGCAGTTCCACAAGCTGCGAGATGGTTGGTGCTACTTCATTCAGAAGAAAAGATGCTAGTGCTTTAATTGAAAAGCCTATGCTGCAGCTGTATGCTGGCAGGCTCTCAGCCAGCCACACCTTCCTCCTTCTGGAAGCTAGTAGCCTGCCATTTACAAAGCTCCAATTAAACTTCCAAGTTTAATGGCTTTATTCCCCATGGATTTTACTTTGTATTGCACTACATGTTAGTTTCTCTTTAATGCATGTTGTTTTTTAACTTAATCTCACACCATGCTACATAGCCACAACATCTCACATCTGTGCAATGCTGTCACTAGATGTAAATTCTTCAGGCATCACCAGCCACTGCCAAGACTGTTGCCCCTGTGCAGTCACTGACTCCAGCACCAGAAGCCCATCAGCCAGGCCCTGCCTGCCTCTGTCTCTGCACCTGTGCCAAAGCCAGTTTGGTTACTACTTTCCAATGATTATGTTTCAACCCATGAAGTAACTTTATATGAAAAAAGAGCATTGCACTTGATTAAAACTAGTTTTGTTCCATTCCTGTGTAGAATAAAATTAAGCAAACAGCTTGAGCTTTTGTGATTAACACTTGCCTGGTTCACATACTTTATAAAATACTGTGTCATTCCCTGAATCCCAAACTACCAGAACACAGTATCATCTTATTAGGGGCAATGCACCTTCAGCAATCATGCTATGTTTGTAAAGTGCCTTTTTAAGTATTGACCAACCCTTTTGCTTAGAAATTGCTTCTGAAGGCGACATGAAAGGGTGAAGAGTTCCTGAAACACTTAAAGTTTGGATTTCCAGAGGGTTTCTCATCTGTTTGCTTGTTTTGTTGCCTAGAAACTGACCTAAATAAGAGACTCCATGTAGACAGTGTTCTCTGTACAGAGGCTCTGTAATGGCAAAAGGCTGTTTAATTGATATAAGCAGAAACACAAAGCACGCACTAAGAGTGAACGTCCAGGAGTCACTTCCTCAAGGTGTCAAGTCAGCTGTAAAAGCGGCCTTTCTGTTTCAGCTTTAGTGTGAGCAGGTAAACTGTTGTTCATCTTTCATTTTTGTCAGCTGTGAATATTGAGGATAATTTTATTTGTACTTTAACCTTAGTCTGATTTTAACCTATCTGAGTAACAAGACATCCATACCATCTATAGGCAAGGTGACCTTAAGCAGTGAGATCCACATTCTGTGGAGTATCTGAATTTCAGCTGGGTGGAAAGAAGAATAGCACTAGTAACTGGTAAAAGCCAGAAAGACAGGAAACCAACAAGGCATTGAGGAGCTGCTTCAAACCTCAAGAGTCCTTAAAGAACACATCACAAATGGATAGATTTCATATGTATAAACTGTGATTATCCAGCAGCAAGTGCTGAAGTCTCATAGCACAAATCCAGCCTCTAGCCTGCAGCTCACTGGATATTGATACAGCATTGACTGTCCAAAACACATTTGCTGGAGAGGATACTAATCTTTTTTTATTTTGTTTTTAGAGGACTGGAATCAAATATCACTTTTAACAGATACTGTACAGAATAGCTAAAGGCTTGTTCTTCCCTTTATTATGAATACATTTGGTTCCTGGCAGTTCTGTATTGTACATTCAGTACAGAATGACTACTTCAAACCCACAAGATTTCTTATTCATAATTGGATGAAAATAGTGCATCTTCATTTTATTGATTTTCATGTCTATTTTACATCTTCTCTTGTACAACTTCAGGGTGACAAACTTTGTTTGGAAAAAAAAAAGATCCCAAACTGGCAATCTCTGTGTTCAGACTCTTGGCAAAGCCTTAACTGAATGCCTTATGTTTGTCTTGTGAATAGAAATAACCTGATTTCCAGAAATGCTGGCTGTCCTCAGTTCTCAGTGATCAAAACAGACTCTGAAGAGCACCCCTAATGTCTGAAACTCATACTCTTTTTTTTTTTTTTTTTTTAAAGCCTACAGTTTTACAAACATAATTATTAGAAATTCAGATTTCAGAATCTGGCCTGGAAAAGAGTGCACCCGATTTCTTTATTCGTTGAGCTCTTCTTCATCATCTTCAAACGCTTCCTCTCCATCATTTGCTGTTGCTTCTTGGTATTGCTGATACTCTGAAACCAGATCATTCATGTTGCTTTCTGCTTCTGTAAATTCCATTTCATCCATTCCTTCTCCTGTAAACCAGTGAAGGAAGGCCTTTCTCCTGAACATGGCTGAAAACTGCTCTGAGATCCTTTTGAAGAGCTCTTGAATAGCAGTACTGTTGCCAATGAAGGTGGAAGCCATTTTGAGGCCACGAGGAGGTATGTCACACACTGCCACCTTGACATTGTTTGGGATCCACTCCACAAAGTAACTGCTGTTCTTGTTCTGAATGGCCAACATCTGCTCATCAACCTCCTTCATGGACATGGGACCACGGAAGACGGTAGCCACTGTCAGGTATCGCCCATGTCTTGGGTCACAGGCTGCCATCATATTTTTGGCATCAAACATCTGCTGGGTGAGCTCTGGAACAGTGAGCGCTCGGTATTGCTGACTGCCTCGAGCTGTCAAAGGAGCGAAGCCTGGCATGAAAAAGTGAAGGCGTGGGAAAGGGACCATATTTACTGCCAGCTTCCGAAGGTCAGCATTTAGTTGGCCTGGAAAACGCAGGGATGTAGTTACCCCACTCATGGTGGCAGAAACCAAGTGGTTTAAATCCCCATATGTTGGAGTGGTGAGCTTCAGGGTGCGGAAGCAAATGTCATACAAAGCTTCGTTGTCAATGCAGTAGGTTTCATCTGTATTTTCAACCAGTTGGTGGACAGAGAGTGTAGCATTGTAAGGCTCCACCACCGTATCAGAAACCTTCGGAGAGGGCATGACACTAAAGGTATTCATTATCCTGTCCGGATATTCCTCTCGTATCTTGCTGATGAGTAGGGTTCCCATGCCAGACCCTGTCCCTCCTCCCAGGGAATGAGTGAGCTGAAATCCTTGCAAACAATTGCAGTGTTCACACTCCTTTCTGACTACATCAAGTACAGAGTCAACCAACTCTGCCCCTTCTGTATAGTGTCCTTTAGCCCAGTTGTTTCCTGCACCAGTTTGTCCTAAAATAGCATACAATAGGGAAAGAAAATATACAATATTATTGGCAAGGTTTGGTATTTGCATACTAAATGGATTCACATCTGTAACAAAAGCTGCTATAAATCAGGTAGATAACTGTGCTTTTCAGATTTGCCTACAAATATATTTGTAAGTATCAACATAAACCTTTCATATAGTCTCCTTTTGCCTGAAATCCCTGGTAGCTTTCATTTATGCCTTTGGGTGTTTGGGGTTTTAAAATTTTTTGGTATTTAACCTTCTATAAATACAGAAATGGCCTTGGCTCCTTGTTTTGAAAGCTTTCACACTCCCAACCCTCCTTATTCCATAAACACAAGACAACTGTTTAATCTTTTAATACTTTCTGTTTATAAGGACCATGACACATACAAACCTAAATCACAGATACACATTTCTAAATGAAAGGTTCTTGGACTGCTCTCCTGAAACACGGTCACTGTTATCATTCATAGATAAGGCTGGGCTTCAGAAGTCCTATTTAAATTGTCATATCAAGAACGATACCTTTTTTAAGTCATGGTTACCTAGCCCAGATGAAAATACCAATTGACAGAAGCTTCAAGAAGGTAATTTCAAAAACTTAGAAGTTATTATGTGCCTTTTAGCTTTTAATGGTTTCCTACAACCTCACTGTTCTTCAGGATCTGCAAAGCAACTTGCAGAATTGGGTTACTGATGTTTCATGAGCCCCTTATATTCTCCCCAAGGCTTCCATTCTCCTTTTATGTGCCACTCAGTTTATTAAGATGCACAGTCTTGATCTTTGCTATGTCACTGTTTTGTTAAGTAATAACAAAATAACGGTAACAAGGAGGATTACACGGGGGATCAGTTTTGCAATACTCTGATTCCTCATGCTGGCTACTACATACCTACACTATGTCACTGAACTCACCTAGTGGTACTCCTGTGAGTGCTACTCAAGAGTCACAGAATGGTTTGGACTGGAAGGGACCTTAAAGATCACCCAGTTCCAACCCCAACCAATACTTTCAGAATTAGGTTAGAGATACCAACTTCTGCATTGCTTTCCAAGACCTTCCCTTTTCTTCCTATTTACTACATCCCGTTTCAATTACCACTTTTGGAAAATGAATTTCACACCTTTTGGCACTGTGTTGGTGCCAGACATATGAATCGGGGAAACTGCTTGCTGGGATATTGTTTAAGTATGATGCACTTTATTTTCACTGCACAAATGCTTGCTTTCCTCGTGATGTTTTGGCTTAGCTAATACATTGTTCTCATGTTGCTATATTTTTCTCTCTCCAAACCCAGGGAACTCAGCGCTTCCTGTCCAGGTGGGCAAAACACAAAGTGATATCCTTCCATAATTAAATATGCTCACAAGCATCTGCAGTCTGCTTAAGCAGTTTCTCTATAACAGACAGGGCAGCCCACCAGGATACACACTAACAAGCAGACATCACTCCAAGATGCAGAAGGATCTTAACAGAGCTAAATTGTGAGTTTAGGACTTTATTTTATAGATTGACTCTTGGGTAAACACCATGCCATCCTTTTTCGGTGGGCAGACAGAATGGAAAATAGGTACAAAAAACATAAGCCCAGTAAACTGGTACTACTGATACTACTTCCAGATCCATTGGCTCTATGCACTGTAAGACTACCACGTCCCAGAACATCTACAATGAGGCCTGAAGGCTCCAGACTTCTTACTCATGGCGATAAAGTATAGTCTGGAGGGTGCCATGCCTCTGACAATGCTGCCCCACACCCGGAAATCTTGATCATGACCCCGTGAAACCCTACTAGATGCCCTCCACTTACCAAGTACCCAGCAGACCTCTGAAAATCTTAGACAAACACGTAATATGATCAAATTCTACCAAGATTAAATCTGTAGGTGGAAAGTGAGCCTGTGTTCACAAAATCAGGACATGGTAAATCTTTTGCCAGTGCTAGAAGCTCTGTGTTCTACGCAGCCCATCTCTAGCATCCTGCCTCTGCCTTTTCTTACTGTGTATTTACTGAGATCTAAAGGACACTTACACAAAGCAATCCCACAGCTTATCTGCATTCTTGGTGCCTCCAGATCCTTCTACCACTATTTATTTCCCCAATACATTGTAGAGTTATCACACATGCGTAGGTTAAGCTGCACATGAATGGAAGCCATTTGCTTAACAATTTATTTTTTAATTCCTAAAATAGCAACAACTATTTTCTGCAGTCTTCTTTAACACCTTTCTTCACCACTTTAAAAAGACAAACATGGGAAGAGAGATCAGTAACTTGCACACTAACTCTTTGAAGCCTAGTGTGAACAGCCTTGGTATAGAACTCATGGGATGATTTAGAGAGGAAAGAATGGCTCCTTTGATTGGCTAACAGACATTTTGTGGTTGCCCCTGACAGTTCATATAACTTAAATTGGAGTGGTATCTCTATAGTAAAGCTGGCAAGGGTGCACACAAGAAAACAACAAACGCAGTAATGTACAAATGAAAATTGGTTAACAACAGCATATACACCAGAGTGCACAGCAGTTCCTGGTGGGCAGTTCTATGCTGTTAGGCAGCCAGAAGACCTGTTGCTCTCATACAGCAAGATCATTTCACCTGTGCTTATTCATCTTTTAAGTCTCTACCTTGTCAACACATGCATTAAAGCACAAGGATTATTTTGCATCCATCTCAATCTCCTGCTGGTCTGAGCTAAAATTCCTGTATCTGGAGTGTGTGATTGTGTACTCAATATAGCTGAATTACATCGGAGTTGATGGTCCATGGCTACTTGCTAGGGAGACATAGGCACAGGCAGGTATGTACAAGCAGAGGTGAAAAACATCTCCATCAGAATGAGCCCTATCAGCCTGTGGCACAGCAAGTATGGGACTGACAGATTCTGCCACAAATGCCTCTGTAGGCGCATGCCAGATTTTTAAGAGAGAAAACAAAATGCTTTGTTGGCTTTTGACAGAGAAGATCATTACTTCAGCACTCAGCCATTCTACATTATTCAGCAGGTTGGGAGGACAGTGCCTGATGCTGGCAGGGGCCTCTGTCAGATACAAGTTGATCACATGCTGTTGGTTCATTGTTATCTTGGCAGGAAGAGGAGCACAGTGAACTGGACTATTGTTGAAGACATTCTGAACTGATTTTGCTCTGGTTTTAGTGCTGGCATGCCAAATTGCAAAGCTCAACTTCAAGTATTTCCATAGGTCAGATGAAATCACTTTCAGCAGGCTTCTGTGCTCCATGCAGGAGAAAGGGAATGAAAGGAAAAACCTGAATACAGAAGCATACTTCATAAAGCTGCCTATGATTGTGACTTTTCTCCCCAAACTTACTTCTACTTGTAGTAACTAAAAGCTCTTTTGAAAGAGACGTTTAACTTCACTGACATGGAATATACAGGAGAACAATTGGGATAGCATTAGAAGTTTTAAGTCAGATACTCTGTATGGTTTCTATACTCCCTACCTCAACAGCAACAACTCAGACTTAAAAGTTTGTTTTATACCACCCAAATAATGTTTATCTTTCCCCTGTCTGACTTTGGCATTGTTCCTTCCTTATGTATACACAATATACCAAACTCAGTTGCAACTTAAGCTTGCCTTGGCAGGAGGAAATATGTTTTGTGTCTGGTGCAAACTTAGAAACCAAAAGAACACAAAAGTTCTCATGGTAGGTTTCATTCAGACTTCCTGTTTCAGCAAATGGATCACTTAATTTTTTTACACACTTTCCCCTTTAGTACAAAGGGACCAATAATGCTTCTATACTTCATAAGGGTAAAATGAAAATTAATTAAAATGAAAAATAAATGACATTTAATCACTGTAATGTGTATTTTTAAGCTTACATGGAAAATACTATAGAAGTCCAAAGTAAAATAGTAAAGGCCAGAAGAACTCTCTACAAAAAACACTGCAAAAACAGAAGTTCCCCACATACTCTCAGACTGTTCCTCATTATGCTGGAAAATAACCCAGTAACTGATCTTCTTCCACTGTTTACTGTACTACAGGGATCTGCTGAAAAAACTGAATTACACAGCCTATAAATAATTCAGTACTCAAGCATTTAATGTGAATTCAAATGAAGGGTAGTCTTGTTGGTTTGTGGTTGAGGGTTCCCTCCCTCCCCTTTCCATTTTCTGCATAATTTCCATGCAATTTGTTGTAAAGAAGTGGTCTCAGTATTTCTGCAGAGTTCATATATATGGAAAGCAAATGAAAACTGAATACTACAGGAAACTTTCAGTAGCTTGCTAACTGAAGGCATGAGTAACAGAATGCTTTTTCAGTTACTGGGATCTTTTAAATGGCCTACAGATAATTGCAATTCCATTGTTAAGATATTAGGATTTCTCAGTACTAACCATCACTTTGAAATAGGGAGATTAAATGCTTTTTGACCATTCAGTCCTGGGTGAACCATTTAGTCCTGAATTTTTTAAAAAGTGATGTTCACATACCGAAGATGAAATTATCAGGCCGAAAGAGCTGACCAAAAGGACCAGATCGCACACTATCCATGGTTCCTGGCTCCAAGTCCACCAAAACCGCTCTTGGTACAAATTTCTGGGCTACAATAAAAAGTACACATGCCCTTAATGTTCTGAAATAAGCAACACGGTTATAGCTCTCAGTACACAATCATACTGTCTCATATTCTTAGTCTAGCATAGATGTACACATATAAATATTCCCCATACAGGAAATCATGGTAGTGAGAAACCCCAGCACCATAGGGACAAATTAATTCTGCTTTAAAAACAGACCTGACACCTTTGGGGTCCTACAGATAGTATATTATGTTTTGTGAGCCCTTTTTTTAGCAACAGATATGAGGGAGGGAATTTTCTGATTAGAAAAATATTTGACATGCTCTTTATAAGAAAATAGATAATATTCTCTGTGAATAATAGAGTGAGTGAAGGTTTTATGTTCAAACAATCCTAATGCATCCCACAACCTTTTATGCTTGACGAATTCACCTCCACTGAAAGCTACTTGGTATAGGTGACAAACAGTAGTAGTTTGCACATCTACCACAAAGCACAAATAAAGCAGCTGTATCCAGTTGAAAGTGTTCAAGGAAACTTGGACAAATAATATGAATTAACTCAAGCTGGACAACAGATGAAACATTCACACTAATAGACTAAAGGACAAGATGCACATTTTACAGTTAACATCCTTCAACATCTGACTGACTCAGAGGATTTGGGAGCCTTGGCATCTTATTAATGAATCGCTGTGGAGTTCTCAATTAGCTGTGGCTCAACCCTCTCAGTCATGAAATCAGAGACAGTGCTACAGATACAGGCTCATCTAACAAACAGTTTAATTTGGGGTAATTGATAAGACACAGCTGACAGAATAATCATATGTTAAAAGGAGCAAACACCTAGCACAGTGTGAAATAACAAACAAACCTCCACCTCCAGACCTAAGTACAGCCCCTTGTGACATTTCTCTCTGCCTTGCGACATAACACCCAGTTTTCACTTTATAAGAAAATATCTTATATAAGAAAGTAATCTTTCCTGTGTATAACAAAGTGAGCTGCGAGGGACTTTCTACAAGGGCATGTAGGGATAAGACAAGGGGGAATGGCTTTAAATCAAAAGAGGGTAGATTTAGATTACCTGTTAGCAAGTAGCTCTTCACTGTGGGGGTGGTAAGGCACTAGAACAGGTTGCCCAGAGAAGTTGTGGCTGCCCCATCCCTGTAAGTGCTCGAGGCCAGGTTGGACAAGGCTTTGAGTAAGCTGGTTTATGGAAGATGACATGCCCCTGGCAAAGGAGGGGAATGGAACTAAACCATCCTTCAGGTCCCTTCCAACCCAAACCATTCCACCATTTCTGTGCCCTTTCCCACGGAGAACCCCATCCTGCACCCCTTCCCCATCCCACACTTACAAGATGATTCATTGTAGTAGACATTGATCCTTTCCAGCTGCAGCGCTGAGTCACCGACATAGCCTCCGGCTGGGTCAATGCCATGCTCATCGCTTATCACTTCCCAAAACTAAGGGAGGAGGAGAAGTGTGTTGGAAACTCCCCTGCGGAGCACTGGGGGCCCTGCCCATCGCCCGCGGGGGGGACGGCGGCCCCGTGGCGCAGCGCGGCGCGGCCTGGCTGCAGCTGCCGGATTCCTGACGTGCCCGCTGCCCCTCCCCGAACCGGACGGGACAGGGCGGCAGGCACCAGGATTTAAACGCAACGGACAGACGGCTGCTTCCCAACTCCTAGCTCCAAGGGCTGCGGGACTCCAGTGCTCGGGGCCCGCTTTTCCCGGCTTTAGAGCCATAGCCCGGACAGTTCAAACATAAACGCGAAATAAATATATAAATAAATAAGAAGGTCCCGTCTAGTTTCGGCACTTCCCAAAGCCTTTTATGGTCACGGGGAGAGGCGCGATGCGCGGTGCCCCGCGTCCCGAGAGCGTCCGGCGCCTCTCGGCAGCGCCTCACCGGGGGCACGGGATGGCGGCGGCTGGCGCTGTCCTGCCCATTCAATCCCACCCCACCCCGCCGTTGTAGGGGCACAGCCCACAGAAGCGGCCGGGCACGAGCCGCAGAGCACTTCAGGATTCCACTAAACAGCTGCCGGGCAGCTGCAGCCCCGTGTCCTCTCAGGCTCACCTTGGTCCCGATCTGGTTTCCGCACTGGCCCGCCTGGATGTGCACGATCTCCCTCATGGCGATGCTCCCCACCCAACTCTGCGCACTGCCGGTCAGCCGGGCGCCGCTTTATGGGCTCTGAGGCGGCGGGCGCCCACCCTTCCCTCTCCCCTCCTCCTTCCCCACACCCCCCCGCAGCGGCTCGCCCAACGGTCGGCGCCCCGCGCGCGCTCCGGCAGCTGCCGCCCCTGCCGGGGACCGCCCTCGCCCCGTCCGTCAGTGGCTCGGCCCCGCCGCCGTGCTGAGGGGGCCGCCTGCGGACATGGGGCCTCTTACCGGCCCTGAGGGTCCCGGGGACCGGCCCGTCCTCTCCTTGCTCTGCTTCGCTGTCACCAAAACTCCGCCTGGCGAACGCGGGTGTGCCATCTCGGCCCACCGAGGCACCCTGCCCTTGCTGAAGGTGGACACGGTCCTCTTCTCCCATTATTCCTTGGCCTGCTCCCCCCCTGTCGGCGGGGCAGGTCGCAGCCTTGGCTGAAGTAGCAGCACCCCAAGAAATGGGTGAGCCTTCTCAGTGCCTCGCCAACGGCCATCTTCTCTGCATGGCTATTTTCTGATGTGGTTTTGCCAGCAAGATAACAAGCTGCTGCCTGAAAATTGCAACTGGGAAGGCAGTTGTTCCTCCAACTTGTCTCTGAAGCAGTGTTCCTGAAAACTCATGTCACTGCAACATACAGCATGCCCTGGAATGCACATAGTCTGAATAGCTTGATTTGTAACGAAAAGGAAGATTTTCCTTTCCAGCAAGTCAACAAGATCCCACAGCTGCTGACCCTCCTGATCCTTAGGCAGCTGTCGCAAGGTTTCCCAGGTAGAGGAAAGCTGTCTGTTTCAGAGCCAGTGTGACTCTTCTGAGGGATGCCATTGCCTAAGTAGCCTGCTCTGACACATAGCCCTGGTGGGAGGCATTCGTCTGTCCATGCACATCTTTACTGCCTGACCACATCTCTGCTGTTGTACAAGAGCAGCCCTGAGGCCAGTGTTACAGAACCTCATTACCTACTTGATCAAAAGTGACCCATCTGGGACCCTCCTGCAGAGTAATGCTGGGTGCTGTCTACATCTTGAACACAGTTAAGGTAAGGAATTGATAAATAACCGCAAATCTGTACTTAGGCTGGGAGGCTACCACGTGCCTGTCTTCACATTGCTGTGACATGACCGATGTTATAGGTATTTTTCATCCGGGCTAGCAGCTTCTTGCAAGTGACCTCCAAATAGCTCCCACACACCATGCTAGGCTGAGTCAAACGTCTGATATCAGGGAAGCAGCTGGAGGATCACTGTGTTTGTCTTGCAAGCAGCCAGAAGCCAGGACTGGATACTATGTGCCTTTTTCTCTGCTGAAGGACTTGAAATAAATGTCCTTCTTTGTGTGATTTGCATTTTTGGAAGAAATCCATGAACAAGCCATTTATTCAGTAGCCTGATTAGTGAGGTCATCTTGAGCTTTGCTTGTATCTGTATGTCCTTGAATATGCCTGGCTTTCCACATGCTTTGCAAATTCTTCCTTTTAGAATCATATAATCATAGAACAGAGTTGGAAAGGACCTTGAGATCATCCAGTTCCAACCTCCCTGCCATGGGCAGGGACACCTCGCATTAAACCACGTCACCCAAAGCTCTGTTCAACCTAGTCTTGAACACCTCCAGGGATGGAGCATTCACAACTTCCCTGGGCAACCCATTCCAAGTCACCACCCTCACAGTAAAGAACTTCCTCCTTATATCCATTCTAAACTTCCCCTGTTTAAGTTTTAACCCATTACCTCTTGTCCTATCACTGCAGTTCCTAATGAAGAGACCTTCCTGAGCATCCCTAGTGCACCCCTTCAGATACTGGAAGGCTGCTATGAGGTCTCCACGCAGCCTTCTCTTCTCCAGGCTGAACAGCCCCAACTTTCTCAGCCTATCTTCATATGGGAGGTGCTCCAGTCCCCTGATCATCCTCGTGGCCCTCCTCTGGACTTGTTCCAACAGTTCCATGTCCTTTTTATGTTGAGGAGACCAGAACTGCACACAATACTCACACAATACTCCAAGTGAGGTCTCACAAGAGCAGAGTAGAGGGGCAGGATCACCTCCTTCGACCTGCTGGTCACGCTGCTTTTGATGCAGGCCAGGATACGGTTGGCTTTCTGGGCTGCGAGCACACACTTTTTAATGTTTTGTGGTTTCTACTTGGCATCAACTTGCCTGTTATGACCATTTTTTCTTTTAAATTCAGTTAGTTTCCTGGTTCAGCTAGTGGTGAGTGTGTGCTCTCAATAGGCACATGCACACGCACACTCATATGCATACAAACACCCTCACACACATATATTACGCACATGGCTGGCAACACTGACACAAGCAGAAAACACAGCACTCATGCAAACACAAATGGCACTAATAGCTTTATCCTCTTCCCCTTTCTGGCTGATCAGGACAGAAGTCCATTAATGGAAACTATGTATTCATATACATCCACAAAATATGGATCCCTCGGTAGATGGCAAGGATGCCTTAGACATCCCATTCAGAGGCTGACGCTGGATCCCAGGTCTTCCCAGTTGCTGACATGTGGAAATGTTAACCCCAGAGGCCCACAGCTCCATTCCATTTGTTGGTATTCAGACCTACAGACACACACACACACACACATACACAATGGTTCACTCATCCATTATCTGGTCTTGGGACACTCAGCCTATTCAGTAGCTGGCCTTGGATCCCAAGTTGTGTAATGCAGAGATGCAAACAGGCAAATAACTGTCTGAGGTTGCTGGTCCAGACTAACCTTAATAGTAGTTGACCCCCAGACCCCACCACAGCCTCCTCAGTTGATGTCTTGGATGCTCTGGTCCCTCCACAAGCCACCTCACAGATCCTCTGTGAGTCTTTTCACTATCTTACCTGGACTTATGGCTACTCCCAGATTTGAGTCCCAGGCTTCTAACCCTACTCTCCTGCTAGCCTGGCTTGATGTTTAGTAGTGACCACACGCTGACATACGAATCCACACAGTGTGCCTGCACTCTGGTCTCTCCAGTTGTTCCATAACAGACACACAGGCCCCTATGACTTGTGCCCCCCCCCCCAATTGCTGGCACTCAAATCGCCATACACACATATACACATGGAATATGGACACCCCTCCTCCCACCCAGGAAGATAATTAAAATACAATTTAATAAGACAAGCCAGACTGAGCTGATCAGGTACAAAGCATAGCCAGATAGGCGTGCTGAGCAGCAACATCTTTACATCCAACCAGACCATTTTTAGCTCCCGTATCCATACCAAAACACCTTTATTCCCAAGAAATGTTCCCCACCTTTGAGTCTTCCTCTGAACATCCCAGAAGTCTTCTTGCACAGTCTCAAAGTCTCTCTTCCTCTCCATCCCCTAAAGCATCCCATACATCTGCAAGCAGTAACCCCTCTCTGTACAGTGACCCATGAAGCCTCTCCTATTGAATGGTGGTGACAGGTGTCACACCTGTCCCACGGTCTGATCCCTATTTGGGTGGAGCCAGGTCAGGGGCTCCTTCTCCCTGGGTATGTTACAGGGGTTCCCCCAGCTGCCTGTTTTTCTTTGTGTTCATGGAGGTAAGCCTTGGATCACATAATCCAGGAGTAGATCAAACCTATTTGATCAAAATTATCTTTTGAGAATAAGTGTTAGAAGGAAAAAATGGACAGAGGAAGGAAAGTGAGGAGGTAAAAGAAGCAGTGAGAGTATATTGTAGTAGAGCCTTTGTGCCTCCTGAGAAGCTGTATAGCTTGCACTACCAGTGTGAGTCATGTTTGGAAGGTCTGTCTGCTGTTTGTCAGCAGTTGGTCAAACACTGTTTAGAGGCCAGAACTTCAGCCAGTTTCCCACGCATTCAAAATAACCCACAGAAGTACGTGTAAGACTGCAGAAAGGTATGCATGATGCAGGTGAAAAACAGTTTACCCAACAAATTTGCATCTCACTTGTACACATAGCTACATAAGTATGTTGTAATATTCAGTCACATCTGAATCAATCTTCAGCTTCTCCAAGTTTTATTGCTAAAATCTGAAAAGAAGCAACACCCATTTGTTGGTCATTGACTGTAAATATACCTTCAAATCCTTTTCATCCATGCTTGTGTTTACTTAGCAGCTCAGCTGACTTGGGAGATGTAGCTGCCATTATAACATGTGTCTACAAAAGCTTGCACAGTCACTTTGAGTCTCCACAGGCTTGGTCTGGGATTTTAAAGGTGCTTAGGTGTTTCAAAATCTTACCATGTACTTGACTGCTGTAGGTAACTCCTGGATGTATTTTAAAGCCCCACTAAACACCTCTTGGAAATTTAAGGCACCTAAATGTATTTAAAGATTTCTCTCTGGGTGCTTCATCTGTCTGAGTGCATAAAATTCATTCTATAAACAGATTAACATAGGAACACACCGTAAATTCTGCACAACAAATTTTCACTTGTTGTACTTGGCTGTGTAGTCTCTTTCTCAGATACCTATAACATAAATTGGCTTCTAACCTTCATAACTCACTGTCTTTTTTTTTTCTTCCCATTCTTTTCAGAGGCTAATTTAATATTTAGAGTGTGTCTTTTTTCACCATGCACAAAATAGGAAGAAAATTTCCTTAAGCTTTCACTTGCAGATTTACTACCCCCCCCCTTTTTCTTTTTTTCTCCTTGCTTGTGCAATTTTAACTCCACTTCTTGTGTGTGTGTGTGTGGGAAAGACCAATATATTCAACGTGAAAAATCAGTAAGGTCACAATAGACAGAGCACTGAAACAGGTTGCCCAGGGGGGTTGTGGAGTCTCCCACATTGGAGATATTCAAGGCCCGCCTGGACAAGTTCCTGTGTGATGTACTCTAGGTTACCCTGCGCTTGCAGGGGGGTTGGACCAGATGATCTCTCGAGGTCCCTTCCAACCCTTGGGATTCTGTGATTCTGTGATTCTGTGATAGCTGCAAACTATCAGCCCAACGTTGCAAACTCATGCTTCAGACAGCCTCTTGAACAGTCAATTTACATGACATATTCTCAAAGTATCTCTTGCTCCCAGGTGCAGATGCAAAAGATCAAATAGTAGAAGAGGTTCATGCTTGCATTTTAGGGAGTGGCATAATCCTTTACGATAGAGAAGATGTGGTTTAAGCAAGATCTGACTGCAGCAAATGAAATACTCATGGTGCTTCTGTTCAAGATCTGGCTCCCTTGAGAAAGCTGTATACATATATGGTCCATACGAACTGATGGGACCATGTGGGGTTGCAGAACCTCCAGTATTCTTGTCTTCAGCTTTTCTCTCATACTCCTTGCTCTTGCAAAGGCTAAAATAGAAATGGATATCTACAAGATGATGAATTTCATGGGCAGGACAAAATGTGTAAGGTGCCCATGCTACAGAGTAAAAGGATTTTCCAGTTACAGCAGCCCAAGCAACAGTCATCTCCCACAAAGTCACATGGAAATTTGCTTTACTGCCCTGGAAAAAACCCAGCAAAGTTCTTCTGCATTTAGCTAGTCATATGATATGATTGTTAAGCTGCTTCCTGCTTTTCAGGAAACACATTTGTGTTTATATCAGGGTTGTTGCTAAGACTATACCTATTTACTGGAGTTTTTAAGGACTGGAGAGAAATTCATGTCATAGCAGAACAGTTAACCTGATAGCTACTGTTTTCCTTTTCAGAATGATAAATATGCTCTATTTGATACATAAGAATATCAACAAGGATCTATCTAGTATTATAAATCTTGTTGGCATTTACATTAACTACCAAAGCAATAAATAAATCCACACAGTGGATTCACTCTGACAGCTTGTACCGGGCTAGTAAATGTTACTAACCCCACAGCCACCTCTAGGAGGAAGGTTCTGGGGTCAGTGTTGTTTCTTTCTGTCCTCTTTAGTCTGAAAATTTTTCATGCAAGTTAAGGGGAAAAAATAAATAATCTTAAAATCGTTCAGCTTTGATTTTGTTTTGGTTTGGTTTTTTTTGCCTGGTTTCCTGAGGAAACAAAACATGGGAAGTCATGCTCTGTGTAAGTGTGAGCCTGTGTGTCTTCACCACCACTTCCTTTTCAATCGCCAGCTTCTTGTGACAAAAACTGTTAGAGGCAGGTGAGTTGCAAAGGTGTTGCAGCTGCAGAAGAGTCTAGAAACAGCTCAAGAACCTGACAGCATGGTCAAGCCTTCTAAAACGGGAAGGGAGACAGCAAGACACACACAAAAGCATAGTTTCACAAGGCTAATGCCAGTGAACACATTTATCACAGGTGTTTTGCAGCTTATTATTTTGCCTAGAAAAGCCACTATGTTTGGTATGGTTTCCAAAACATATGAAACATAGTGTTCCCCCCCTTTGCTGTTGCAATGTTCCAAGTTTGTTGCTGTGAAAGCTGTGGTGTCAGTAATTGATACCTATGCTCAGACATAGTATTCAGGGGGGGTTGGTTTAATGCTGCTCACCTGACTGCTTTACAACCGTAGCTGTAAGTGGAAATAACACTGGTGTTTGTTTTTTAGCCCACAAGATGTGGTCTGAAGTTTGTGATGGTAAAGCAGAGGTCCCCACATCAGGTCAGAGGTAAATATATTTATGGGTGAAATGTCTGATTGAGAGATCATGAAGCACCACTATCTCATCAAAAAGAATTTTTAGCTGCATTTTCACACACTTTTCTCACTGTTTGACAAGATGAATGGAAAACCACTGTAACTCCAACCCTGAATACTAATGTTTGAGTTCAGTTGCCTATGCACTTACCAGCACTTTCTTTAAATTTGTAAAACATTTTTTGTCCTTTGGAAAGAAAAAATTGCTTTTAGCCCTTTCATTCTTCCTGTGCTTAGGCTCAATGCTAAGAATAACTCATCCAGGGCTTTTTGCAGAGATGGAAATAGTGTTTTTTATACAACAGCTGTAGCAGCTGGAGAAGAGAAAGGCATGTACCTGCCTGTTTTGTCAGGCAGAATGTGTGTTTGGTGTGGCTATGTTTTTAACTTCCATTCTAATAGGTCACTTAGCTACATAAACAAACAGAGTCAGAGAATGGGCTGCACTGTGTATTTAACAGTCAGTAAAATATCCAGGTTAATGTTTTCTGACAGCTACAACCTAGAGCATGGGAATACAAAATTAAGGCAGGAATTTAGTTGCATTCAACTCTTCAGCCTCTCTGCACACCAGAGATTTTTGGGAACTGATCTGTTTGAAGGGCAGAGTGAAAGCAAATTTTAGCTGGAATGTATACTCTCCATTATCTGTATATGAGGGTTACAGCTGTAAGAAGATGGTTATCTGTAGCACAAGAGAGGAAGGGGAGAACGGATAGGTGCAGATTGTATTACACAGGCTAACTTCCCATGGTTTTATTCTCGGGGAAAAAAAGAGCACGTGATAGACTTCTAAGACTTCTATCCTGTGTAGACTGTCAGTTATTTAGCATTTACTAAGCAAAGCATGTATTTGAAATGAAACGTGTAGCTTTCCAAGTAAAAGAAGTGATTCATCTATTCTTCTCACGGTGAGAAACACTTATTTTATATGAGTAGTTTTGGAGCTAAAATAAATTAGAAGTTGCTGTGGTCAGATCTGGAGTTTCACAGGTGAGTCACAGTTTTCTTCCTTACCCTTTTTCTTGGGTCATGAGTGGCTCCTGGCTGTCACATTTCTCTCACCAGCATAGATGCTACTCATCTGTCACGTATGTCCAAACAAAGTCAGCATCCTGCTTCTAGCCTGCTTCAGAAATGATTCTCTCAGATTACATTTGTAAGGAGCAGAGCACCATTACTGGCAAAGTCCATCAGGCCCAGGACAAACAGCACAGCAGAGCTAGAACTGGACAAAGCCTGGCTTATTTTAACAGTGCAGCCTGCAGCACTGTCCAGTGCGGGTGAGTACAGCCGCTGGAGGAATGTGGTCTGGCACTGAATGCACAAAAGCAGCTGAAGCATCCCCCTCTGAGCAGGACACTTCGAGAAATACTGGTTGGGAATTTGGAGGGGAAGACAACACACACAGAAAAGACACTTTGCAGAAGTGAGACTGAGGGTGTACGCCCATTGCCTCACTGCAGCCTATTAGCAGTATTACCATATTAATGATTTAAAGGCTTATGAATGCTAAGAATGTAAGAGGTCAGTTTGGCCCCTGGCCAGGACTCAACCCACTGCTCGCCCACAGTGAATAATCCATTTCATGGTCCGTTTGTTAAACAGTGTACCAGAATGCAGGAGGATATAGGGTCACAGTGTATGTGGACTGCACAAATGAATGCCACTGCTTTGCAGGAAGGGTATGGAGATCCAGTTGTTGCCTGTGCATAGAAGATTTACAGAGAGATACATCCCTGTTGTGTAAAACAAATTCATTGTGGCGACCTGTCTCTGTACTGAATAGGAACTTTATATATGTGTGGCCTGTATGATATGTCAGGAATAGAGTAAGCAAAAGCTTTTTATCTCAGGACAGCAGCTTTGTTAGTATGGAAGACAGCTATGCTATAAGTGCTGCAAGAAAACAAGGAGGCTGACAATTTCTATATAAAAAACCTTAATATGAAATACAGATAAAGACAGATATAAATATCCTTTTTTAAAATTTCCACTTGTTTATACACCTCCCACCCTCTTCCTCGGTCATTAGGTATTTTTAGTTTGAATGTGGCCAAAAGAGAATCTGGAAAAGGTGATGGAAAGGCACAAGAGGAACAACATAAAAAGTTGCATGTGTAAAGGACTCACCAGAGCTAGGTATACAAAAATAGCAGAAGGAACTGAGTACTTGACGCTGGTGACATCTAGATAACGGCATCAGACATAGAGAAAGGTTTAGGTGACAGAAAACATGAGCAGTGCGAAAAATGGTGGGAGCTTCCAAGTGAAAACCAGAATGTAGGAATTTTCTGAGAAAATAAACCAAAAAACCCCAAAACCCAAAATGGCAAAAACAACCAACCAAAAAACACCCCTAATCACACAAACAAACAAACCAACCAACCACGAAAATCCTTATCCTTTGCAAAGGTAGAAGCCATGGAAACAAAAGTGACTTTCATCCATTGGATTTCTACTGCCTTTAGTCATTGCTTATGCTGCTAGTGACAACATCTGCTTTCTTTTCACTGATCACAACTTGTGAAAACTAAACAGGGTACCATGTCAGGGCCAAATGAGATTAGGAGGAATTGAGAGAATTGTATACTGAATACAGTGGTCACAAAGGTGAAACTATTAGAGATTGTACTTTTTTACCTAGATGAAATTCTGATCTTAATGCAGTGTGCAGAAAATTCTTATCATGATAAGGAGAACTACTTTGATCATCTCATCCAAAGATGAAATGGCTTTTCTGGGAGACTGGAGTAGCTAAGCTATTTGTAGCTATTATTAAGTAATCTGTGATTTCAGATATTCAGAGTCTCTGAATAAAAGTTGTCTCTGGAAATACATCAGTTATTCTAGAAGATAGTGATTTTGATTTGGAAAACATGATAACTCAGGGATCAGAACAACACCATTGTGCAATTGTTGTAGCAGCTTTTCTATGCAACTTCCCTAAGTCGGCAAGAAAACAGGAAAGCTGGAAGTGGGAGAGCGTCTAAATTAAGCACACTTGGTATAGGAATCACTGAAATTATGGCATTTGCACTTCAGCTTTTCAGGAATAAAACAGAGAGTACTTAGACTTGAGTTTGTCTAGCTCAACAATAAATCAGTAGTCCTTATATTTGAATAATACCATTTATTGTTTTCTTGCTTATTATTTCCTGATTCTGAGATGGGAAAAAAGCATTTGAAAATGCTACTTAATAAAGAGCAGCAGCAAACCAAGTTTTGTACCTGCGCAAGGGGAAATGGTTTGTAATTAGAAGTGCTTTTAACATAAAGGATTATGAACTTAATGGTTTAATTACAAAATGTGTCAGAAATAATTATACCTAACTTTAGGACTTTAAAGGACTTCTTATACGTCTGAGATATCTGTGGATCTATAATAGACTAACTAAGCTTGTTTTTGCTTGTTTTTTTTTTTTAACCACACAACAGAATCACAACCACCCTGTGACAGTAATTACATCTTGTCTTGGCAGTCCCAGGGTAGTCCTGATTGGACTTGGTGATCTTAAAGGTCTTTCCAACCTAGTTGGTTCTATGATTCGATGACTACTTAAAAAAACCCTAATGTATACATAATGTATGCTAATTATTAAAGCAGAATTTTTAGAAAACTGATAAACAACCTTTTATGTTGGAGCAGCACAGAATGTATTATCCTGATTCTGAAGTCTATTAAGACATACTGTATTTCTAGCGTTACGTTTCATTAGCCATTTCATAAAACAGCTATTATTTCAATGTTCTCCTTCAAGTGGTAATTAATATTTATTAATAAACACTTCTAACCAGGAATACATTAGGAGTGGAGCCCTCTGTGAGTAATTCAGACTGATGCATTACCTTAGATAAACCATGCTTGAGATTGAGATTAGTAAACAGTTTGTCTCATGACCACTGAAAACATTGATGTTGGCCAGCAAAAGCCATCTAGAAACCACTCCAAAACATCTGTTTCCAAGTTTACTGGTCACCTATAGCACCAACAGCTTGGGTTTTGCTTATTTTTACTTCTAGTGTTTTGTGCTTGTGGTGGGTTGACTTTGGCTACCAGCCTCCCTCTCCCTCCATCTCCTCAAGAGGACATGGGGAGAAAATAAGATTAAAAAGCTTATGGGTCAAGATAAAGAAAAGAAGCTCACTGACCTGTTACTGACGCCACCTAGAGAGGTTCAGCTCAGGGAAGATTTTATATAATTTATTGTCAATAAAAAATAGAATAGGGTAGCAAGAAACAAAGACAAAACTAAAACTACCTTCTCTTTCCCTTCCCACCCTCCCCTATCCTTCCTAAGCTCAACCTCACTCCTTTATTCCCAACTCTTCTACCTCCTCTGTCTGGCCCAGAGTGGCACAAGGGCATAGGCATCCTCTCCCCAGGGTGCAGCCTTTCAGGAACAGATTGCTCCAGTGGGTCCCCACAGGTCCTGCCAGAAAAACTGCTCCAACGTGGGCTCCTCTCTGCCAGGAGCCTGCTCCTGCATGGGTTCTCCATGGGCTGCAGCTTCCTTCCAGGCATGCCCACCTATTGTGGCATTAGGTCCTCCACAAACTACAGGTGGGGATCTGGTCCAGCACGGTCCTCCATGGGTTGCAGGGGCACAGGCTGCAGGGGAACCTCTGCTCTGGTACCTGGAGTACCTCTTCCCCCCCCTTTTCTGCCCTTGCTCTCTGCAGAGTTGTTTCACATTTTTCTAGTTGTTTCACAGCTGCTGCACAGCATTTTTACCCTTTCCTAAATGTGTTTTCATAGAGGTAGCACCAAACTGACTGAAGAGTTCCGCTTTGGGCAATGGTGGGTTCATTTTGGAGCCAGCTGGAAGCAGCTCTGTGCAACGCAGGGACAGAGACCCCAGGTCTCTACTCACAGAGGTCACCCACACAGCACCCCTCGCCTCCCACTGCCAAAAGTTTCCCACTAAACGCAGTGCTGTTTTGTGCTTTTGCAGAAGTCAGACTTTGGCTTTCCCACAAGAAGGGAACTGCTCAATAGTCAAGCTCTGCAAAAAGATACAAGTATGCTAGACTGATCACACTTACATGATGCGCCTTTTGAAGACTAAATTAATCCTGAACTAGACAAATCTAATATTTCACTAAATTCATATTTCCCTGCAATCAAATGTATACTAGTGTAGCTGTAGATAAACAACTGCAGGGAGTTTCTTCTGTGAGGCATTATAAGAATAGGTCCTTGATCATTACTATATTTTGTGAAAACCAGAGATTGCCAAAGCCTTCTATCTCCCATAGTCAGTCATCTTTCGCAGCTTCGGTAAAAGATGAAGGAAGGCATTCCTTTTGTATGAAAGGAAACACAGTTTGTACAGTTTCTCTAAGGCCAGAAAGTGAGTCAGCAGTAAAAAGTTAAGAATTCAGAGCCACATAATAGTACCCAGTTACTTCACTGTCACAGTCTAGCATTTGGTTACTGTCTGTGCCAGACCACGGATCCATTAACATTCAAGATTATTTCAGGACTAAATGATTCTGAAAATTAATAGAGACAACATCCAAAGCCACCATTTGGTTTTATTTATTCATGGACAATGTTCCTTAAAATTGGCACCACACATCAGAAAATGCTGCCATCACTGATACAATTTTCACCCACATAAATTTTTATAGGAAGTTATACTACTGATCTTGAAAATTGTGACATTATAAAATACTATCTTTTCCCTTAGCAAAGTAGCAATCCTCATGATTATAAATACCTTAACTGCATATTTGACAGGGTAAGGTAGAGAAAGCAGTGATAAACTCTAAACCCCATCAGGATAATAATATATAGCTGAAGTGGTATGTTAATCACATCAATACCTCCAGTAAAACTTGAGGCATCAAATCAAAAATACACTTTGTACTTTGGTTTTAAGCTTTTTTTGTTTTTACTTAAATAAGCTTGTGCCTTCACTTCAAGAGCCATCTCAGGAAGAAGCATGCTGAAATGATTTAGAGTTATAATTTTAGTCAGTTACAAATGATCACATGTAGTTATCATCACAGTTAACATTCCAAACTACATTTTCTACAACATTTCCTAAATTGTTAATACCTCTCTACTTACTGAAAAAAAATCCAGCTCAAAGTTTTACTTTCCTTTCTTTATCCTTCTCTTTTGGGAAGGGATTCAGGATGTTTCCTAGAGCATATTCAAAATGGTCTAAGGAATTTAAACCCTGCCTTTTCCTTCCCCCCTGAACAGAAGAGCTTGTAATCTTATTTTTCCTGAAATAATAGCAAGGTGCAAGAAAGCAACAACTTCATGGGTTTACGAAAGGAAAGAAATTAAGTAATGATAAATTACACATACAAAAACCCTACAAGATTCTTCATTCTAGTCACAAATAGAGCAACTTTGTTTTGCCTGCAGAACATGAACAGTGCCTGAGTCAACAAGATCGAGTACTTCAGTGAAAATTCCTTTTTTGGTAACTGAAGAGTATGACTTGGTGCATTGTTAGCAAGTGATGCAAAGCAACAGGCAAAAAGGGTCAGTGCAAGCAAGGAGGCAGTAACCATGTTTCACACCTTCGACATGTCACTGCTCCCAGCCTTGACTGCAACTGTAACAAGTGCAGATTAATTTTTCTTTCCATAAGCTCAGTTAAAGTTAAAAATGTCAAGTAGAAAAGCTAGCTGCTTCTCTGTGTATCTGCAGTTAAAAGCCTGTGCTTTTAGTTTTTCTGTTTCTTGCTAAATACTGTACACCACTTCTATATAATTTGCTGACAGATAATGCTGAAGTTGTTCTTTGCTGTTTATCATGTACACAGCTTAAGTAAAAGCTACACCTCCTAAGCAGCCTGTGAAAAATAAAATCAAACTGGTTCCAACTCAGAGAATGATAAACTCCTTCAGTCTGATCCAAAGCCAAAACTTTATCTCTGGAAAGAAGTTGGCACAGTAGGAAACATCATTCCCCAAATACTAAGCCTGTGGCAAAACCAAAATTCAGCAGCAGTGAAGCAATTCAGACTCGTGCAGTTTCCAAGTCACTTCTCCTATTTTGAGAAAACATCAAAGCTCAGTTACTTTGTTCGACTGTTTGCATTTTGAATAAGCGGGAAATGCTCTAAGATGGAGACTTCACAGCTCACATGACCTTCAGCAACTCAAGTTTTAACTGCTGAACTGTCAAAGCAGCAGCTGCTTAAAAACACTGCAAATTCATACTGAGTTAGCATTTTAGATCACATTAGGTTCTCAGATAGTGCCGTTGGAAACTATGAAGTGTTAGTTCTGTAACATTTGCCTCTGGCTATAGAAGGCTGGAATTTGAGAACTGCACAGTTCAGACTTGCAAAAGCTTTTGTATTACAGATGTTGAAGAGGCAATTCACACAAAGCAGTACTGAACTGTGCAAGTTTGGTTGGTTGTTGGTTGTTTTTTTTTAATGGTTATGCTACCACCATGAGCAACATAAATATTCCCAGGAGCATTATACAAAGTTTGCTTTCAAGAGGTGTGCTTGTTCTAATAGAATAAATGGTTCTTTAAAGCTGAAAGAATTACTGACAAAGTCGTTGCACTGCATCAGTTAAATGCAATTCCTTGATAGGAGCCGAAAGACTTTAGCCAACAATTATAATGGCAACAATCATTTGGGTGAGATGTTAAGAACAACACAGATGAAGTATTAAGCTTCATTTTAATATAATCTCTTATTGCTCACAGAATAGATTTTTTCCTTCTGAAGGAAACCTGACAGTGCTACAAGCTACATGCACTATTCCCTGCAACAAATTAGGAAAGAACCAGTATTCACCCTGCCTAGAGCAGTGTGCCCTCCCTGCTTCCTCCAGCAAGCAGTCACATGTAGATAGGAAACAAAAGAAATCAGGAAAAAAACCCCAAGGTTTTTCTTAGCTGTCTACTTATTTGTAATACCATTACTGAAGAGACTTGTGCAGACCTACCAAACTCATGTTCATCAGTACCTTTAACACTTGGATTTAAACTGCTTTTCATCACAACAGTGATGAAAGTTGCAGATTCATCTGGCTAGGTCCCATCCATAAAAGGAAGGTAAAAATAAGCATATAAAGGTGGAATTTTCAGATAAAAGTGAGAGCAATAGTCCCATACATAGTGAACAGACTTAGCTGACAGGTCAGAATAGATCCCACCAACCATGATACTTGGTCTTTTCAGCCCGTTGGTTCCGTTTTCTTAGCAGATTGGTTTTTCCCTTGACTGGTCAGTGCAGTTGATACCCACAGTTAATGGAATTCTTTCTCAGCAGGTTCATGGCAAGCACTGTGGGGTCCACACTGGTCTTTTTCCTTTTTCTCCCATTGCTTTCTTCTCTTGCCCCATTTGTTCATGCTGTCACCTGGGCTTGTTCCTAGTGGCACCTGCCATCAGGTCAGACACATTTACCTGTACCTGCCATCTCAACAGCTTTCAGTCTTAAGCAAGACTATAACAACTTACTAAAATTCTTCATGAGTAGACAAATGAAAACTTCAAAATACATACCTATGAACAAAGCTGGGCTTTTCCCCTTCAGCAATGGGAGTTTGTATTTTGACAGAAGATGTCCAATTGCTAATTTTCCAGTTTTCTACATTGTTGAGGAAAAACTTCCTGAAAGCTGGTCATACTAGCCATTCACTGAAGTGTAGAAAACAATATGGACAATTCTATTTAAGGATTAAAAACTCTGCCCTTAATACAGCTTGCTTGGGAGACTGTAAAACTGCAAATATCCAGTTTAGAGCATATGAATGTTACACAAGAGTAGGTAGTGTCCTGCTGCTCTCCCTGAAGAAAGGGGCATCAAAATCCAGCATCTCTTACTTGTACCTTAAGTACAGCTTGGGATGTTGTGTCACCTTGTAACTAAACAGTAAAAAAAACTACAGAAGTGATGGTCTAACTCCTGGAGAAAGCTCAGGAGGCTGTTTGTAAGCCATGTTCATGAAACTGGTGGATTATTCAATACTTCAGGCAGAAGTGAACATCAGACCCATTAAATAAATATATCACGTCTTCAACATGTATAATCTATACTAACCTGAATTTCTTTGTAGGCTTGAAGTATAAAGAGTAAGGATGAAAAGTTTTTATTTGTTTTAAGGAAAGCAAGGCTAAATTTTAAGTTTCTGCTTGGTAGTTGCACTTCTCCAATTAGACTTCATTAGTCAGTCATTGAACCCAGATTAAGTTATATTGTGTAGTTCTGTTGTTAGCAGCAGTAAATAAGTACACTTCACCCTTTTGTACCTCAGTGCCAGCTGGGCACTAATACCAGCACTAAAACAAAAAACAAAAACATAGTCCCCCTCACCCCAGCCCAGTCTGTTCAGAAGGCAAGTAGACAGCCATAAAAAAAAAAACCCACAACCACATTATGCTTTGATCAGCTCAAGAAATATTCCACACAAATTTGCAAGTATACCTATTTTCCATTTTGAGTTGCTGGGGCAAATTCTCAGCTTTAGGCACATATTCTTTTGCTGTGTTAAGAGCCTCTGAACATCACTTATTTTATGACTAAGGCCTACAACCATTCCCAAATGGGAAAAATGTTAGTTCACATCAGTGGATATCCCCCTACCTACACGACTACAATCAAATATGGGCAGGAGAAAGTCTTTAAGCAAAAAGATCCAATATCAGAAGTGCAGCTGGGCTCACTACTCCCGCCTTGATCTTGCACATGTGCCATCTTCATCATATTCACCCATCAACTGTAACATGTAAGTTCCAGTATAAAGAAGAAACTGTCCAGTTATCTGTGCTGCATGGGACATCAGCTGAAGCACCTTCCTAGAAGAAAAGCAGTCTGTTACCAAAAAAAGTCACCAAGGAGGATGACATTACCCCTTTCTCCACACCCACACCACCTTCAGGATGTGTTAGGCAGATACACTTAAGAACTCTCATTCCCTTTCACTTCTAAGCTGGTAATTTTTGTACCTTCTTTCAAAAAAAACAAAACAAAAAAAAACCAACTTCTGTGGCTCTTGATCAACAGAAAACTATTAACTTGTTGGCAGAACGAGAAAATACATTTAACAAAGCAGGCTGGCATCTTGTTGGGTATTTACCATCCTCCTACAAAGCCATCACTCAGACTACCAGCGCACTCCCAAAGATGACTTTGCCTGGGAGCTTGGCAACATTCCTGCATCATGAAGCCACCTCATATCTCACCTTTAGGCCATTCACTAATACAACACTGCATGTATCTCTAAGCTACAGACCAAACTAGATTAGATCTGAAGCTCAGCAATCACATTACTGTGGATGCCTGACAGCAAAACAGGCAAAGCCAGACAAATTAATGCTGTCCAAGCTTCAAGGCTTAAGAATTCTCAGTTCACAACTACTTTTTTAAAGATTTAATAAATATCAGCATTCAAATATATAGTACTGTATGAGAATCAGTACAGATCCATAAACCAAGATCAGGTAAGCATCAGAAGTCTACAATATAAACTGTGGATCACCACAGGGGAATAAGAGATGATCATATCTATATATTCATTTATTCAACTCTGTTATAGCTATGTCTTCCTTCCATTCTCCAAGAAACAACAGGGACATCGGTACTAAGCACTACATTCAAGCCTCGGCCCCTGAAAGTTAAGCAGGCCTTCGTAAGTATGAAGCTGACTGAGGCATTGGGGAAGTGGTATGCAAAAATCAGAACCATTCCAAAACTGGAAAGGGATTCGTTTCTGAAGATGCAGAAACCCGATCAGCCTTCCTCTCCTGCACAAAAGAAAGAAGATTTTTTGAATTCCTGTCTGAGGAAACATGCAGTTGTGGACTGTTTGCTGTTAATTCACTTCTCCTTTGAACTCTGCTAGAAAAGGCAAAGTCTGCTTCCTAAAAATTCATTTTTTCCACTATGATGAAGGAAGACGTGCAGTCAAAATCCTGTGCTTCAAAACAGTAGAATACTCTGTACTTAGAGCCTGGGAAGCTTTTAAAAAAAACACTGTACTCTTATTTATGCTTCCCACACATATGCTGTTTCAGTATGTCCTTCCCTCCACCAGACAGTACAGGCCAAGTTTTACAGTTGCAAAGAAAGCTGCACCTGGTACCAAGCTTTTGAACAGCTGCAGCGTGCTACATGCACACAAGAGCAGTTGTCACTTAAGCCATGGAGTGTGTTATTTGTTGAATTGGACACTTGATCCTTCAGTTGAACACTATAGGGAGAAACCATTAGGGAAAACACACTAATGGAGTCTAATAGGCTTTGAGCCCCACCCACTGATGAACAACTGCAGCATTTTAAGTCCTTTGCACTCCACAGGTGGGCCCAGGAAAAGGGCATCAGTTCACAGTTTGGAGCTCATTAACAAAGGGACTACACCAAGAACATATCATCTGTCTCCAATATCAACAGCAAACTGAGACGGGTCATCTCACTGTTGTGTCCACAAGTGCCCAAGGTTAACTCTGTCACCCCTGTTCCTTGCTAGCAGGCTATTTTCCCACCCTGACACTGGCACTTCCCTTATAGCTCAACTCTGTAACGTAACATTGCTTCCAGAAGAACTCCACAGCTACTTCAGCTGTTTGCCAGCACCACTTCTTTCTCACCAGCTGCCCTGTGTTGGCAGGGATGCAAAACTGTCACTTCAGACTTACCTTAGCAGTGCAAGTTCTGGTGCTGCTACTTATCTCCATAATAGATAGCCAGTTATCAGTTTGTTCTGGCTCAAGAGACCTGACAAACATAGGAACTGGAGGAGTGCAGCTGTTCAAGGGTAAACCTCTGCTTTGAATAAACACTAATGAAGCCAGTTCTGCAGGTGGGCATAGCATATAACTGAATAATCACTGCAGCATTCCTAGAGAGACGAGTTTCATATACAGTCACACTAGTTATAGCCTGAAAGACTAAGCAAGGGACCATCTAAGTGGGAGAGGTCAGTCAGACTGGAAGAAAGGGAACAAGATTAGCATTACAATATTTAATACCTGCATCACAAGACATGGGGCTATTTGAAGACTTTAAAGACTACATGTTGCTCAGAGGAAGTGAAAACCTCACAGCATATACAACTGTCTGTTCTGTACAGAGCAGATCTGGTCCTCAAGTATTAAAATGCAGCAACACACCACCACTGTGTCAAACAGAGTTTGAAAGGTCAGGCAGAGAAATTCAGGGCTGCAGCTTCAACAGCTGTCAAAGTATGGCACCTTTGTGAAAGTGTCTGGGCTCAGAATAAGTTTTCTTCAACCATGGCAAGACAGAGCTGGTTTTGACAAGGCACAGGCCTTCCACACACTGTTGAAAGCATTGGACAAGACAGATATTATTTTGCCCCTGCATAAGACAGCATTTTCCAACAGCCAGTTCTACTAAACTCACAACCCACCCACCACAGATTAGTCCTGTAGGAAACACTGGTCCTTGTGAGGCTCCTAGTTTGCTAGGAGACCAGTTTGCTTAAAAACAAGGACATCAGGTGACAAATGCACATTAAGATATCAGATTGTTATCTCTCTCCCATTTTGCTTTACCTCCATGTAGCCCAGGTAGTAAATTTGGCAGGCAGGCATTGCAAAGCCTGAGCAAGCTTTAAGACCTTTGTCACTGGATCCCAAATCCATCTAATTTCATCCCCTTGTAGGTCACCCTTTAAGGAGTCTAATGCTTCTTCCTCAGCCTCCTGCATTACCCAAACAAGTCTAAGAAATCTAGGGAAATTCTCTCAGGAAAACAAAGAGGCTGTACCTACACCCTTGCAGTTAATATGAGCTGGTAATATTTTTGCCTTGGGGGAAATTTAAAATTCCACCATAAAAAGCTACGCAGTTTTTACATGTCAGCTATCCACCTTACAAAACAAGACTCAGCATATTGGCCAGTGTGTAAGAATTAATAAAAATACTAAATTTATAAACACACCTGCTTCACAGAGACAGATTTTACATTAATGGATATGCCTGATCAATAGTGGAAACATACTTACCGCAATACACTTTTTGCTCCCATACATTTGATGTCATATGAGACAGAGTAGATCTCATAGAAGGTGGCCTTGATGTTTAGGCAGCCAATAAAATCCTTAGGGTGCAGCTTGTACAGATCAAATGTGATGTTAGCTACTCCCATTTTCTTCTTTTGTCTCACAGTGGCAAGTCCATTTTTTGTCTAATTTAAAGAGAGGGAAAGACAGTTTGTACCATGAGCAAGGAAACTACAGCAAGACAATCATTAATTGTGCATCTCTAGGAGAAGCTTGCTTATGCCAGTCTTGGGGCTAGCTCTTGATCAGCTCTAAACTAGAATTAAAAGCGTTAGCACAGCAAAAAATAAGTCTGTAGCTTACATAATTTTGTTCAAGTCCCACCCAGGCTTCTGGAGCTATTCCAAACAGACACAGAAGTCCTAGAGTGACATAGCACCTCCTGAACATTTATTTTCTGTAACACAGCTTCTTCTTCAGAGCATACTGAAGCCACAGGTAATGCCACTGGACAGTATTCCTCCCATTTAATTATCCTGGTATTTTCCAGCTGCTAGCTGAGGCAGCACAGTTTGTCCACACTGAAACAGGCCACCAAATAACTAGGGTGACATTGGGTCCTTCCATTTAGGAAGGAACACAACACTGATGTGCACTCTTAGATACCTGAAAAGATGACATCTGTGAAAAGCCAGGTCCTCATTTTAAATCCTGGCTCCTAATACCTCTCTTTTCCTTTCTACTGAAAAAGTAACATGGCCAAAGAACCACTACTGATTAGGCCTAGGATTTAGTACTGAGCTTTTAAGAGAAAAAGCAAAGGAGGAGGAGCATAGAAAGTCATCTCCCACCTTAAATCCAGCCTCCTTTACTCAAAGCAGCCCGTGTCTGCTTCAGGGCTGACAATGATGCTTTCAGGATCTTGCTTCAAGGGGGGCAAAAAACCCAAAGAAAACAGTAAAGAAAACCCATATTTACAGAGACATCTAGTGGATAAGTGGGATACTCTGCTCAGCACATTCCACTCAAGGTTAATGACTTGGCAGCTGCCAAGCTGGTTTTTTTCATGTTAAATGAAGCAGTAAAGTTGTGTAAGTCTGGGCCTTTCTGTACTTGTCACCCCAGCGCTCAGACAGTGCCATGATAAGTCAAACCAAGTTAAACACTGTAGTATATCATTAGCCAGCAATTTTATGCCTGTTTTACTTTGATAGTCTCTGAGCTTCAGCAACAGGGCCCCCTATCAACAACAGTTTTGGACATGTACAAGTAGTTGGTACGCTTGGTAGTGTATGCCCTCTGTTAGCACCCAGAATATTTGGATAAAGCATGACAGAGCTTGTGCTACATTTTAGATAATTTGTAAAGCTAAAGCAGCCCTTCTGCTGTCATTCAGCACATACTGAAGAAGGGCAGCATTCAAACTTGTTTTGCTGCGGTGCCAGAGAGAATATTGGGCAGTCAAGGTAGAGTCATACCCCAGCTGCAACTTCTTTCCTGCTCTTGGAACTCACAGCCTAGATGCAGAACATTGAAAAGCCAGCAAGGTATCTTGGGGAAAAACATACAAACTGCCCACACTACAATGGGAGACTGAGAAAAGGGAGCCACACAAGTAAGCCATCAGTATACAAACAAAAATGGTAGGCCTGCTTACAGCTCCTCTGCCAGCTCTGCACCTGGTAGAAGAAATATTGATGCTAGCTTTCTAGCAACAACTATTTCATGGGAAGACCATTAGGAGTTTGACTCTATCTTACTAATGTACAGATGACTATTCCCCCACAAAAATACAAATTGGACACTGAGTTGATATGATTAAAAGGCTAAAGCTAGCCAGTCTTAGTAGTTCTTAAAAGATATTGATGCATGTAGACTAACATTAGGTTTTGATGACAACTTTTAGCTGTTTGCAAGATTAAACACAGGCATTTTTCTAACCTTCACTAAACTGTTACTGTATTCACAAGGCAACACCCATTTTACATTGATACCTTGCCTCCTTTAGGGAAAGTTTTCCTCCTTTTCTCCCCTCTTCCCAACAATTTCAGCAGCCACAGAAATCCTTCCATCCACTTCTATTCAAATGAGAAAGGCAGTCAGCACTTACTTGTGTCCATTTCTGTCCTTTTTCTAGAACCATGAAGTGTGTATTATCATCCAGAGACTTGAAGAACTCTTCTGTGTCCACAACCGTGCCATCTTCCTCCAAAACCAGAGTAACTATTCCAGCAGATATAAGAAAGGCATCTAAAGTCTGCAAAAAAAACACAGTAGATTTTTAGCATTCAAAAGAGGACCCATCCTTTCATAAGACTTACTTATCTGACATATTCTCCCAACTTTGCCAGTAATGATTTTTAGAAGAATAAGGGTCTATGGGTTGCCCTTCTGTGATACTATATTTCACTAAGTTTCATCCAGAGTGTGGCTGTTTGCTGTACCTTGCTGATGAGCTCTTGAAGACTGCTTGCCACAATTCCTTTCCGGCTGCTTCTGGAGGCATTCGACACACGGAAAGGTCGCCCTGCAGGCATGAGAGGAGGGAACAGGGTCTGTTTTGTTACTGCTCCCACAGATGCTCCCATGGATACCAAAGATCTAAGACAAATAAAAATTCACCATAGTTACAAAAATAGTCATGTCAAGTACTGCAAGGAGGAGGACTGCTGGGTTCAATGAGGTAAGCACGTTATACGAGTAATTCACAGGTCATGTTAGACCCACGGAGCTTGCTTTCAAAACTAACTACATAGCCCTACAGACATGTCATCTCTGAGCTTTCTCTTGCTAGTGACATTTGAAAACACTTCTAAAATTAAAAACATTCCGAGCAGATATGGGCCAGCTGATGTCAAGGTCATGATTACAGTGAGGCTGACAGGTTTTAACTCTGAATTAGAAAGGCAGCTCTTACTGCATTCAGCTACTTAGATCATTCTCTTTCCCTGCAACAAAAACACTCAATGAGATAACACAAGACTAATTCCAACTAATTATTTGTGTTTGCTTTTGGAAGACTAAACATATTACCCGTATTCAAAACACCTAGCATTTTGATCGAGTTATGTTTGTCTTCCAGCTGAGGTGTTTAGTTTGTAAATAATATCTACAGCCTATAAAACTTAATCTAGTTCTGAAAATCAGAAAACAAAACTTCTACTCTCATGTATAAAAGAAGTCAAATTAAATGAAAATTAAGATCAAGGGGTATCAATGCATAGTGTTGGACAATGCTGCCAGAGGGGCTGGAAGATTCAAGCAGTTTTAGAAAAAGGTTTTAAGTTTTCCTGAACAATCCCATTTTTTAATAGTGACTGTTTAGTTTCCCTTAGGTAAACTGAGCACAAAACACTGGTAATGGCCTACTCCCACACCAAGGTACAGACCTGCTCCCATCTACCTCTGACAGCTTTTAGCTTCCAAATTACACTGGTTAATTCAACAGCCAGATTGCCAAAAATCACCAGCTGAATGACACCTGGAAAGGACTGATCTCTAAGAAGTCCTTTAAAGGTAGACAGTACTTTGTCTTCCCCACTCCTGGACTTTGCCCCTTGTATACTTTTTGCTCCTCAATACTGAATTGCACAGGATTGGGAAAGGGATGTACCCCAGTTGTATTCTTCCACATAGGTGTAAAAGATCTTCATGTAGGAAAAATCTATCCTCAGATACTTTTACAGAAGGGGGAGGGAGTGAACTGACAGTCTCTTCATGCAGCCAGGGAGTGAATACAGGAATTCTTGAAACAATGATGAAATGGCATAAAGTTACTCAACTAATTATGTCCCAGTCACATATTTTGTTCAAGTCCACACTGACCAGGGAGAATAACTCTCTTTTCCAAACCTCTTATTTGGTTTTTAAACATATTTCTGTGATGCATAGAAAGTAATTTTTGTGACTGGCCAGATAGAGTTTCAGCAATAAATTCACTTTCTGCTATCATTCTGAATGAGTTCCCTACAGAACTTTGGTCTATTGCCCTTCTTTTTTACATCAGAACTTACCTTCCTCAAAAGCTCCTCAGCATTACTGGAGCTTTTGGGTTTTTTTTTGTTTGGTTGGTTTTGCTTTTAAAGGTCCCTGGCTTTCAACAGTTTGCATATATACCCATGGCTGGTGGACATCTCTCCCCTTCCTGTAACAAAGCTGGTGAGGATGAGAAGTCAATATAGTTTTCAGGAGACAGGCACTGTTTCAAATTAAAGAGCTAATAAACACTTTCTTCCTGGAAAAGGGTCAGGACCTGGGAGGAAGACAAGGTGACAGACTAGCACTGACAAAGGCATTGAAGCTCCAGGAAGTGTTTGTTAATCACTGACTAAGTTAGTAGTCCCCAATCACCCTGCTGGTCCATAGGCAGCTTCCATTGTGAATCACTTGGGTCTTTTCCTCAGATATGAAGCCTGCTTATCTACCTTGGGGCTGGTGACTTCAATTCACAAGGCTCCGTGGTGTCAGAAAGCACAACCCTTAAGGTTCAAGAGACAATGCTTTCAGAGCTAGTTACATCCTGTTCCCTCTCATACATTTGAAAACCAGCACGTAGAATGGTTACTTAAGTGGTATATGTGACAGCACTGCCAAGATTTTTCTTTTTTTTTAAAGACAGAAAACACCAGCTCCATTGAACAATTTTATTTCCCACTACTTAAGCCAAGCTGCCATTCACAAAAGATAAAGCATGAGGAAAAAAGCCAAAACATACATCTCCATACAGAATGAAAAGCTTTAGCAGCACAGCTGAGGGCCAGGACTTCAGCTACAAGTGTTCAACCTCAGGCTTCAGAACAGCCAACTATACAAACCACATTTTGCAACTCTGAGAAGTTTCTCCAGGATTCAAGATCAATCACCAGACACTGCTGTCTAGTTCTATCAGATGTAAAAAGCCAGAGAGAAATATAACAAAACAGGTTAATAAACCAGACTTCCATTAGCTCCACCAGTCACTTAACAGGAGTCCAAGTCTTAACATCAATGCCACTTCACCTGCATTTCAATAAAACCAGTCGATATCATCTTTAAAATACATCTGCTTATGAAGCTCCAGTACAGGTTGAGGTTTCAGTTAATGAGAAGTACAAACAAAATACAGTGTGATTAAAAAACAGGCCAGACAAACAGAGTGTGAACCCTTCCATTGCTGAGCCTACTACTGAAAGCTTGTTTTCTCTTTGTTTACACAAACACAAAGGCCACAGACTCCAACAGAATGTAGGTTCAGGGCTCCTGGAAAGATTCTTCCTGCTGCAGTGTCCTCAGAAACCAAACTGACTCCTGATAGAGGGAACTCCTCTGCTAGATTTGGAGTTACCAAAATAATTTCCTATTGAAAGCTGATCAAGCTAAGTCTGGAAACAAGAGGTGGAAAGGAACACACCAAGGTGCAGCCAGCTTTATGAGAAAGTCAACACTGCTGTTCTATTATTCTTCAAAGGCAAAAGGATCAAGTCCTCATTTTTCCCTAAAGGAGTGATTCCATGTCAGTGCAACACACAAAAATATATTTTTAATTGAAACAGCAAACGTCTTCAAACTCTGGCATCTTGTCCCGTTTGTTTTGTATAACTATGACCTGCAAGAGAGGGACTCACAGATACTGCCCCAAGCATTCAGTGTAGCGTCAAAGCTGGTGGGACAGATGAACTAATTGCTTTTAGGAGAACCAGGAGATCAAAAGCTTACACCCTGAGCCCTATACACACATTTCCCCTTTATCTTTGCTAGCAGTATGCTTTGTATGTTTGTCTAACAATGTGGTGCAATGGTCTTAAGCCTCACTCTGAAAAAAAAAAGTCAACATTGCACAACACGTGTGGCTTCGGACTATGGCACGATTTGACTTTTAGGTTAGAGTTCACAGGAAAATGACAAATGCAGTAACAGTGAAGCAAAAACAAAAGCCAGGAATCAGTCAGGAGACTTGGGGCTCAACCAGATTGCAGACTTGGTTTCTTTGCTAAGACACTAACTGTAGGTAGAGATACCAGAACCGCAGCTAGGAGTACATCAGTTTGTGAGCAGCATACAGACAAACCTTTCCCAGGCGTGGTCAGCACACCCGAAATGTAAGCAGGGGCCAGGAACTGTGGTCATGCTGCCACCGGGTGTAAGAGGCCCCACGGCCTCCGCACCAGCTCCGTGCACACCAGATGGCAGCTTCACCGCTGCCGAGAAGAACGGGTCTCAGTCATTAGACCTCAGACAGGGGTTAGGGCTGCAAATCCCCTGCTCACATTGCCGTCGGAACTTCGTCTGAGGCTCAAAAAGGCTGCGAGAGCTTGCTCCTCCCACACAGCGTCCAGCAGATTTAATACGCGCACAGGCCGACTGTGATTAGCCCTCACACTGTGCCTGGCAACCGCCCCTCGCTCCCGGACGCCGACAGTTATCCAGCCTCGGCTCTCCCCGCGCTTCCCCCGACCGGGACCAGCGGGGCGGCAGGCGGCACTCGGCCGCCAGGACCGGGGAGTGTGGAGCATACGGGCTATGTGTGGGGCCCATTACTCACCGCACCAGCAAGCCCACGTAATCCCGCGCTGCCTCCATGACCGATCCCAGCCCCGGGACAACTCGGGCCGCGAAGGTTAAGTGTTGTGGGCGGCGCTCCTCCCCGCGGCGGGGCGGACCCGGCACACAGTCCGGCCTCTCCCGACCGTGCCCGGAGCGGGGGTGTGCTGTTCAGGCAGACCGCCCCGAGTAGCTTGTGACGGCGGAGCGGAGTCCCAGCTGGGTTTGAAGGTAGTCGTCCTCGGTAATTTATCCAGGAAAGGACCAGGGAGGGCTTTGCTGTGTGTGAATTACTACTAGATGTTACCTAGTTAGAGCTAATACAGTACCGGGGAAGCCGATCTCATCTGAAGCCTCTCAGCATTAGAGCAAATCAACAGATTAGGGTTGATTTGCTCTAATGCTGTAATTAGGATGTCTCAGCTTCTGATTTTAGAGCCTGTGAATAAGCTTACAGCCTGGATTAATGCATACAGTAGAGGTACTTAGTGTTATTCCTACAGGCATGGGAGCAGCAACTTCTGTTCATTGCGCAGGTACAACTTTTTTTTATGCATGCCCGTGGACACAGATACAGTGTAGTTTTCGGCTCTGAACTCAAGCTGTTTCCCAGAGCTGTCCAGTCACTATTGCACAGGGAACACAAGGCCAGGACCTCAGACCCTGGCTCTCAGGCAACAGCCTGGCCAAGGGCCAGCACCCACACCAGGAAACCCTATCACTGCTGGCTAGGGGAAAGACTCTGGAAGTCCTTGCCAGCAGCACTCAGGGCACCCCCAGGGTCAAGAATAGGAGGATACCTGGTTGCTAAAACAAAAGCAATCGATTTTCCTGCATTAGCCTTTTCACGGCATGAAGAGCCACTCACAGCACTTCATTACTCACCAGGCTTCTCTAACAGGCAGGCGGACCCCGGCTTCAATCCTCAGCTTTGGGGCACTTATCAGCTGTTAAGAAACAAACAATCTTTCAGGCCAGGGCAAATTGTTTTCTGGGAAGGAATCTTCTTCCCAGCCTGGTGAAGTAAATAACTCCTTTCTTCAGAGCAAGCTTAGACCAACAAACTTCCCACTGGGAAGCTGAGCTGAGACTTTCCTCTCTTTCTACTCAGGCTCAGGGCTTACAGGTGTGTGGGGACTGTCTCCTGTGTTAACCCATTCTTTTCCTGTTTTCTATGACATTTAGTTTTGTTACAGTTCTGCAGTGTGCCACTGACAATTTACCATGGAGAGCAGGAAGCAGGGAACAGTAAACAGTTCTCTGAGCACTGGACTACAATGTTTTTGCCTGATTTGTAGCTTGTGTTTGACTGTGGGCCACAGCTGAACTTATTTATGCAAAGTGTCTCATTTGTAAGGAATCCTTACCAAGTGTTACTCTACTGTCAAAAAAAGTTGTGTATATACTAGCTTGTCTCATTGTGGGGGGAGAAAATAGGGATGAAGAAGACATTTTGTCAGAGTTTGTCTCTTCCTACCTCTGCATGTGAAAGGGAAGGGAGAGTGCCCCTTGGAAACCATGTAGAAATTGCAGTAACTTTAAGGATTTTTCCAAACAGAAGAGTGGAGAAGTGGAAATTTTGGTCTTGCAGGAGCTTAGCTTTCCTTGGTCCCATGCCTCTTCCCGAGGTCTCTACAGAGACATGCAACCAGTGCAGCCACTGCCAGGCAGCCCCCCAAGTGACATACCCCCTGTAAAGCCTGCCATGGCTCTAAGGCAGGGACAGTGTGTGTTGCAAGGACATGCTGCTTCAGTGACATTGTGCTTCAACTTGCATGGCAGTTGTCATAACTAATACAAACGCAATTGTTGACTGAAGAGTAACAGGAAAAACGTGTCCTTTTGAAGTCTGTCCTGATCTTTAAGAGAGAAGGATGTTACCTGTAGTTTCACAAGCTCCACTAATGCTCACTTTTTCCTGAGCAAGCAGCAGTAAAACTCTCAGATGGATAAAATCAGTGACCTAGGAGCTGGGCAACTCAGCTAAGAAATATCTTTGATCTGTATGCAAGACAGTGTAGAGATGAAATGCGTGTAGAACCTACTGAGGAAGAGTATAAAACAGTAGCATGAGATATATCTGGCTGGCCAAGGCAAACAGTGCGATCTTCTAAAAAGATAAAAGACAACATTCAGTATAAAATGACTAGCTGTAAGAGGTAGAATCATCCCACTGTCTTACAGGGAGGGAAACTGAACTGTAGTTTGAGGTGAGGAGGCCAGAGTACTTAGCAACATTTTGCTTAAGTCATCATGAAAACAGTCGTCATAGAGTGGACAAAGTACACAGCTGATGTTGAAAGGAGTGAGCAGTAGAGGTGGAGTTAACCAATTGTGCTAATCTCTCTTACTAAATTGCTATCTTACTGTCTCTTTGCTGAGGTGCAGTGACTAGCTCCACACGTGGTACTTGTTCACTGCAGTTCGAGTTAAGCAAGTTTGCTTAAGTCTCTCCTCACAGGGATCATAGCACAATGAAAAAAGAGCTGCACATCACATGTTTAACAGGAAGGAGAAGGCACTTGAAGTAGTTTTGCATGCAGCTTCACATTAGTGAGTGTGCAGTATTGGGCTAGGTTTTCTTTACCACCCTTCAAGAAAAAAATTGATCAGAACAAACCCAGACAAAAGTGTGAATGATGAGAGATCTGGAAAACATGGCATATGGGCTGTGTAGTTTGGGAAATGGGAAGATTGGGTGGATATGTGAGCCACAGGCTTCAGTGATGTTAGAGAACTCCAAAGAGGAGTGGAATAAAATTTTCTTTGTGCCTACAGGGGCTTAACCTGTAGGAAAGGAGAATTAAATTGTCCATTAAGAAACATTTCAACTCTCAGGTGACTGTTTGGTGCTGGAATCAGTTGTCAGCTGAAGGCAGTAAATCAGTTGGACAGAGACATTACTTGGGCCAGTGTTCAAATGTCACGAAAGACAAACCAGGACACCAAAGATCAATTTGGACATTCCTTCTCTTTCTTAAAGCTCCGACAAACTACATGAGCAAGATTAATGCAGAATAAAGTGTTTCTGTACCTTGCCTTCCTTGATCTGAGAGTGAAGTGCAAGAAGTGAACAGATGTATTTACAGCAGCATTAGCAATAGAAGTAGCAGATTGCAAGAGTTGGTTAGATTTGCAAAAGTTAACCTTCTGTTCAGCCTTTTGGCACTTTCCTGGTTTTGGCTAAGTCTGATCTTGATTTCTCTTAGAACCACTCTTGTGACCACCCCTATCTAAAATGAATTATTTATTATCCCTTTCATGAAGATCCAATTTTCTATTCTTCACTGTGTCCTCAAAATGACAATTGTTTCTGAACTGCTTTTACTATTCAGCAAATTTCTATCTCTACTGCCTCTGCTTCTGCTTGATTTCTGTCAGGCTGTTCATGTTAAAAGTTTGGTTTATTTATTCTTAGTATTTACGTTAATGACTACTACACTATCACTGAAAGTTTTGAAGAGCAAATTAGACAAGCATCTATCAAAGAAGGCTTAGATAAAGCTGATTATTTTGAGATGAGATTGTGGAGTGAAAGATGAGTGTGGTTTTTATCATTTTCCACTTTTTCGTCAGAATCTTTATAAATGAAATCACATTTTATAATGCCTAACAGCTCTGAAGGAGCCACCGAGGATTTTTATTAGGTATTCAGGAGGGGATAAGGCTCCCCCTAACGGTGATCTCGCTGCTCTGCAAGGATATGCAGAAGCTGGGAGAATTTTTTGAATTACCAATTAAAATCCTCTGTAATTGGCTGGAAATGGTTCTGTGGCCAGCAAAGATTTCGATGTTGAAACCCTGTTTGAACAATAGACTAATACTTCGCTGCAGTGAACCATCTGGCCCAGAAAAATGTTGTTTATTTTGAGTTTTCACGAGTGGGCATTTTGTTTTATTTTATTCTTTTTTTGGTTTTCAATAATTTTAATAAGAAAGTGTTGATGGATGAGCACATGCTGTATACATGGGAAAAAATACCCTGCCAAAGGTAGTTTAGTGGTGTGAAATTCTTCAAACATGAATTCAAATTTAGACATTTTAGAGTTGGGTATTAAAATCAGAAGGCCAAGCTTTGCCCTCATTTACCCCCTTTGCAATACTGTACATGTGAATGAATTTTTCATAATTCAAATATGAAAACATTTCATATTTGTGGGTAGTATTTAGCTGAAAGTTGACTTACTGAGGGCTACATTGTGACAGCAGTAATGATAAGCAGAAATGAGATTCATTATTGAAATCAGTGTACTAGAAAATTAATATTTATTTATTCTGATCATGCCAAGGAGAATCTGAAATCTTTATGTTTCAAAAGTTGCAACTTCAAAAAATGTATAAACTCCAAATAAAACTAAATTACTGTTATTTTTTGTTTGTTTGTTTCTAGCATCTTTACACTTTGTTATTGTTTAGCAATACTCCCTATAGGAAGAAAATACTATTCAGAAAGAAATATGACTTTTTATTTTACAAGCATTTCAATTTTATTTCATTAAGCGTCTCTCCACAAAATGAGAGGCTATTGTCCCCTTGAGGCTATCATCCCCTATCTTCTGGCTGCCCCATTCCTGGCAGTGAGCAACCTGATCTAGTGGAAGTGTCCCTGCCCATGGCAGTGGGATTGGAACCAGATGATCTTTAAGGTCACTTCCAACCAAAACTATTCCATGATTCTATGATTCTATCAAGTGTGGAATTGTCCCATAGCTGCAAAATAATGTTATGATTTTTACAGCAGATCTTAAATTGCTTCAGACTTCAAGCAGCATTCCAGAACTCCTGACTCTCAAACTGAACTGTGAGCTCATGCTTCTTTGGTAGCTGTACTAATTAATTAAAAAGTAGAATAAGAAATATCTTCTTGGATAAGGAGTATCTCTAGTTTATGTCTTATATGGCATGCTTTCAAAGTTTAGTTGGAATTAACCATTACTGTATTTTGGGTTGATCCAAAACATGAAGACTAAGGCAGTAACAGTCAGACAGCTTAATGGGTGACCTTCCTGAAGTCATTTGAATCAGTGTGTTTCATCCTGTGATGTTTTGACCTCTGAGCTTGATCAATAATTTTTAAGGAATGCACAAACAGGAACTAGATTCATAGATGCTACACAGTAATCTATGTGCATGTGAAGTTTCCACTAGGGAATTTTTAGGGACCACAGATTGAAACGGGCAGACAAAAACATTGCTATGAGTTACTACATTTAGTTTCTGCTCAGGTAGTACTTTCAGTCCTTGAATAAAAAGGCTCTTGGTAAGCTGCAGGAGCTCTCAAAGTCAAATGACTGTTAGACCTAGTTTGAAGTCCATGATTAACTTAGGAGCTAAATACCTTCTAGCCAGAGCCGGCCTGCCTCTGTACCCATGCCTGTAAAATATCCACAGTCATCTTTCAGACTCCAACAGGTCTTTTTTTTTTTTTTTTTACACTGGGACTATTTTCAAATGTGTGTAGCTGTCTTTTATAATCCCTTAGGAACAGAAGTAGTTGTTAGCCATTGGGTTGGTCTGTGGTGTACCCAACACCTGCTGGTTTCTCTCAGGACTGCGTTTAGATGAGTCAGGCTGCAGAAGGAGGGGAATGGGTTTGTGCCCTAAGGTTAGTATTTCCCAGATGTGAACAACTGTGCCACACCATTTACCCTTCTCTTTGTACCACTCCTCACTTGCAGCTTCCTGCCCTCCATCCCTCGGCTCCAAAGGCCTTGTCCTTGCCCTCCTCATGACCTCAGATTTCTCTTCCTGCCTCCCCCACTGGCTCCGGCCTTTGTAGCTGTCTCCTGCCCCCCCAGCTTTGGCTTTGCTGGTTTTGACTCTGACCATTGAGTAATATGCCTGACAAAGAAAATTAGTGTGGGTCAAAACACTTCAGATCATGAAGCTACTACACCCTTTCACTGATGGTGCAGCTAGAGCAGTTGCATTAACAGGTCTGGATGATTCTTAAGAAATCATGCTGTTTATCATTTTGCTCCAGCCAGGCATGTTTTCCTGGTGATCTAACATTCAAGCAGCACCTGGCCCAGTCTTGCTTAGTTTCTCAAATGGAGTGGAGCACGTTAAAGAAGATATGGGGCTGCCTGCCTTATCTTATGGTCACATTTGATCTGTTCTCTTTCTGATGGATGCTAGGAGCATATTACTACCACTGCAGACCTGACAGGAGAGCTCTTAAACACACCCAGAGCTGGAATATCCACTGTCATATTCACCCATGTTCCTGTGATGAGTGACTGAGAATGATCTCACACCTTACTGCAGAGTAACTTCGGAGCCTAAGAGCCTGACCTAAGTCACCAAGGTTAATATTTTATCATTGTTCTGTGGCCTTTAGACATGCATGTCATACAAGTCAATCTCTTCTGAAATGCCACTGAACTCCTGTAAAGTTATACCAAAACTTCATTTTGTCTGCAAAATATAGTATGCTGATAAAATTGCAACTCCTGCTTGGGTCTTTTGCAGATTTGAAATTAGGAAGTGACTTCTTTGGAGCTGGAGTCAGTAAAACCTTCTGGATGCGTTGGGAAGGTAGCCCAAAACATTCTGTAGGCCTCGTGTGAGTGCTCTTTTTTGGTGTGACTAGAGCCACAGAAATTCCCCAGAATCTATTTATTACAAATCATCTTATGTTGATCATGAATTGTGATGGTCTCAGGAAGACACATTCACACTGTGTTGTGCCTGACACTTCTTCCCATAGGAAGAGACTTCACATCCCCTAAACAAGTGGTCAGCTATGTCCCCTACTTTCCTCTGCAACTCTGACCAAATACTCTTTTACCAGATTGTTGGTAAGTTTCTGTACTCTTCCTTATAGGGGGTTACTCTAAAAAGAGGATTGTGTTAGAATGGATCCAATAATCTGGTCCTCCACAGCTTTTCTCTTTTTTTTCTTCACCAGGTAGACATGTACATGTGTAACACCGCATACAATGGCATTAGATTCCTATAATCAGCTCCGTGTCCGTAGAGCTGGAGAGAGTTGAGCAATCACATGAAATGTTACCAATCTTTTATTAAAAGAGACTTAAATGCCTTTTTACCTCCGAAGCCAGATAATGTTATTGGCCCCTCTTACTATAATAGAAATCTTACAGCAGCTCGTTGAGAGTGAAAAAAATCTACTTATTTTTATAACTTGCATGGCATATATACATACATATGTAACAGCTGTAGCCTCTCAATTTTCTGGTGGCTTGTTGTGATTATGCAAGGAAATCTCCCACATGGTCAATAAGGGTAGTTCTTGCTGAAGGTGAGAAATGCAAATGGATCATTCTTTCATTAAGTAGTTCTCTATTCATCTGATGGATTTTCAGTTCAGGCCCAGCAAAAGGGGTTAGCAAAACAAAGACAGATGGCAGCAGATTATTTCAAAACACTTCTTTGTTAGTGGGTAATTAGCACAGATTTCCCTCCCCTGCCCCCTTCATTTAGGGCTCAGTCAAAGCCCATTAAGTAAATGGAAAGACTTCTACTGATTTTTGATGGGCTTTGAGCCAAGGCCTCCCTCTCAACAGCTTTCTCAGCCAAACTTTGGCCTACTTGTAATTTTTTAGTATTTTGGTTTTTAGTTATTTTGTTTGTTTTTAAGGAAAGAAGAAAGCAACGCTGATGTAGTCACTCTTGGGAACTACTGGGGGAAAGAACAGGCTGTATGTTTATATGCACAATATACTACCATAAGCATATTCAAGGTAAAAGGTCAGCCTGTTTTAACACTAAGAGTTTTATGTCAGTCAAGTTCAGTTTTTAGGGAAAGTGTAAGCATGAGAGATCTGGTGGACACGTGTGCACTGGCTGCCTCCTCAGTTGCATCCTGTAGAAGCGGTAGATGAGCAAGCTGTCTTTGGTCTCAGTGCAGGCCTGGGAGGTTGGATCTGCTCAGAGAGGACTCGCGAAGGCGTTTGGATGCAGGTGTTTTGCAAAGGTTTTGGCTGTCTCTGCTGAGGTCTGCCAGCACTGCCTACTTGTTTTGAGACACATTTTATTGGGCCAATCTGTCATTTTAGCCTAAAACTTGGTGCTGTTCCTGAACAACCTTGTAGAGATTGGTTACATTTCATATTATTTCCACGGATGTAACTGCGGCACCTTACCCTGTTTCCATATATCTACTATATTGCTATTTAATTTCTTTCTATATAGCGCATTTCTTTCTGTGATGCTGTTTCTTCCCTATCAGTGTAAAATGTTCATTTTACTTCTTACAGTGGATACATGTAGACCCATGATTCCTTAAAATGAATCATTTCTGTCTTAGATAATGCATTTAGTCACAGAAATCCAGTCCAGTGTAGGACTGCCCTCTATGGACGAGGCAGGCTGGCTGAGTTAGTCTCTAAGAAAGTGGTTTTTGGTTTATTTTGGTGTATGAACAGGACCCAAGTTAGGACAAGTTAAAGCTCCACAGTCCCTGAGCTGCAAGATTGTGCAGAATGGCAGCACAGCCAGGTGCATCCCCAGGCAGCAGCAGTCTGCTAGTCACGCCAGAGACATTTCAGGACAGCAAAAGCAAAAAAGGGATCTCAATGTTGCTAAATCAATGACTGCACTGTATCTTGCTAGGCTGCTTCTGCACAACCCTGAGAAGGAAACAGATACCTAAGGGTTTCATGTATGCACCCCCCTCATTTCTTCAAACAGCTCTAGGCAGAAATAAATAGTCATCAGGATTTGCAGAAAATACTCTGCTTTTGCATGGCCTTAAGCCATCACATGTAGTTGCCACCTAATACTCAAGCACTTGCATTGGCTGTTTGCTTTTAAAAGTGATGGAATGCAGGTGTTTTATCATAGCATCTCAGACCTGCACAGGTGGTGGAATCTCCAGTGTTTCCAGGTGCATGAGGCAGAGCACAGTGAATTACCAGTCTGAAAGCAGGACAGTTTAACACTTCCAAATTGAACATGTGTTTCAGAGGCAGCTACTCCATCAGGCATTCTTGATCCAGATGCTGGTCAGAGATATGCTTTGTCACAGCATGCTGTTTCCCTCCGGCAGCTTGTTTAATTACAGGACAGAATCATGGAACAGAAATTTAGCCACCTCTGAAAATAAATCCAGAAGTGCTGGTAACTGCCAAAAGGGATTTGTCTCAAATATCACATGTAATTTCTGTGCAGATTTACAAATGGTTAAAGATTCAGCAGGGTTGATGCATATTTATGTTTGGGTTTAATAACTTGCTTTTTACCTTCTCTCCCTCAAAGCCTTTTTATAAAGACAGAATCATATAATCATAGAATAGTTAGGGTTGGAAAGGACCTTAAGATCATCTAGTTCTAAGCCCACTGCCATGGGCAGGGACAACTCATGCTAGACCATGTCACCCAAGGTGCTGTCCAACCTGGCCTTGAACACCTCCAGGGATGGAGCATTCACAACTTCCCTGGGCAACACATTCCAATGCCTCGCCACCCTTACAGTAAAGAACTTCCTCCTTATATCCAATCCCAACTTCCCCTGTTTAAGTTTTAACCCGTTACCCCTTGTCCTATCACTGCAGTCCCTAGTGAAGAGACCTTCCTGAGCATCCCTAGAGCACCCCTTCAGATACTGGAAGGCTGCTATGAGGTCTCCATGCAGCCTTCTCTTCTCCAGGCTGAACAACCCCAACTTTCTCAGCCTATCTTCGTATGGGAGGTGCTCCAGTCCCTGATCATTCTTGTGGCCCTCCTCTGGACTTGTTCCAACAGATCTATGTCCTTTTTATGTTGAGGAGACCAGAACTGCACACAATACTCCAAGTGAGGTCTCACAAGAGCAGAGCAGAGGGGCAGGATCACCTCCTTTGACCTGCTGGTCACGCTGCTTTTGATGCAGACCAGGATACAGTTGGCTTTCTGGGCTGCAAGCGCACACTGAAGCCGGCTCATGTTCATTTTCTCATTGACCAGCACCCCCAAGTCCTTCTCCGCAGGGCTGCTCTGAGTAAAAAGCCAGAAAAAAAGCAGCCAAGAACTCTTGTTTTCTAGGAAACAGAGACAGCAGTCCAAATTCAACTGCGGAGAAGTAAAATGTTTCTGCTAGTTGAGATTGGCTTACATAATTTCTATCCTTTATTTTCTAATTACCATGTAAGGGGGTTGGACTAGATGACCTGCCAACCCAAATGATGCTATGATTCTATGTGATACCAACCAGTTACGGTTTTAAGGATTTTGAATGAATACAACTGACTGTCAGCAGGTGGCTCTGTGTTAAGAGCAAGCTCTGTTATTGATGTATGCACAGAACTGAACTGTTTCAAACAATCCGTTTTATTTCATAAGCCAATAGGAAGATAACAGAGGCCTATGATATGTCAGTAGGAAAGATATTTGTCAGAGGAAAGAGAAGTAAATGAAAATCTTTTGCTTGAAGGGAAAAGTGGCAATGCTGATATGATGCTGTGAGAGGAAATGTCTACTCATTTGAAGAGTAGCCATGTTAGTTCTAGTAGGTCTTTGACCAGATTTTCAGGTACTGAATCAAGCATTTTATTTCTGTTGGAGGGTTTGGGGTTTTGTTTTCTTCTTGAAATCCCTAATTCTTATATAAAGGACATTTTTGAGGTATGATATTACTGAGTGACAACAGTTATTAGTGGAAGCACTGAAATTAGGGTCTTACCTATTTTACTGCAGTAAATGGGAATTTTTCAATTTATTTCAATGGCAGTAGGCTTGGCTCTTCAGTGCCTCATTGTATCAGAGTAAGGGTTGCTGCAGTGGCTCTTTGGCAGGGCTGCAGATAAGGTGGTATCTGAAGTAATCCACCTGCAGCAATGGCTTCATGAATATATATCAATATAAGCTTGTTTTAAGTTGTTTGTGTAGCTATCAAAATTACATTTATGGCCTAGCACAGGAAGCTTTTGCTATCGAAGGTAAAGGACAACTCAGGGATCCCCTGCACCCTCAGCTGTGTACCTGACTATTGTTTCTCAGTTTGGCATTTTTCAGTCTTTTTTTGGAAACCGAAACTGTGCACATGTGTCTTATCCAAAGGAAATTACAATTTAATTACATAAAAAAGATAACAAGATAACTAGATAACAAGAGGAATGTACTTTTGCAGTATTTCGGTTATCTCCTTTCTTATTTTAATGGTGGGCAGCAGTTTTCTGTCATAAGCAGGTGAGAGGATCCTATGCAAAGGTACATTTAAGAGCCCTTATGAAGATATTGAATTTGAGGCAGCTTTTGAGAAAGAGATCTGGCTTATACTGGGTGACTGGGCTGTAGGGAGAGTACGGTGTATAAGGAGGTGGCAAAAAAGGAACAATAAGTTAGCCACAGATAAACATTCCTGGCCATTTCCATAGTTCAGCATATAGGTTGAATTAAATGTACTGACAGCACTTGTGCTGAAGATGTTTGGATGTTTTTCGTGAGACTTAGAAAGAAATTATGTCCTTTCCTGAAATTCAGTTTTGACATGTCTTCCAGTCATACCAGTTCTGTTCTGTGACATACTGCTTGGCAGTGAATTATCTCTTTGTCATTAGAGCTTTATTTTCAGTTCATCTGGGGAGGGAAGATTTCTTTTGGTTTTAGTATTCTGCTTCACTTAAGGTACTGGTTTACCTAAAGTAAATCTAATGCAAAACTTTAAGAGAGCAAAAAAGTAAATCAGGTCCCTGAGCTTCCCTGCATACCTTGCTTTTCAATACAGCCTTGCAATGGCAGAGAGGTACTGCTCATTGCATTACCGACACACTGCATTACAAAGGAGACCAGTTGTTTGGTTACAAACTGGTGCTACCTAGCACATGTTGTTTAATTTGGTCTTTTTAAGTTTTAGAACAATAAGGATTAGATCTCCAGGCATTCCAGGGGACAATTGTTTACTGCTAACATCTGTATGCTGGTGGTGCTTCTTTTTCCTTTGTGTCTTGGAAAACATGTTGCCAAAGGGTCCTGCAAAAGCCACTGAGGAGGGACTGCAGAATCCCAGAATTGCTGAGGTTGGAAGGCAGTCCCGGGGATTGCCAAATCCAAGCACCTACTCAAAGCAGGTTGCTCAGGGCCATGTGCAGTAGGGTTTTGAGTATTTCCAATGATGAAGATTCCATAGACTCTCAGGGAAACCTGTGCCAGTGCTCAGTAACCCTTCAAATAAAAATCAAATAAACTTTTTCTTATGTTGAAACAAAATTCTTCTAATTAAGTTTGTGCCCACTGCTGCTTGTTCTGTCACTGGACACCACTGAGAAAACCCGGCTCCGTCTTCTTTACTTCCTCTTGCTTAGTATTTATGTACTTTGATAAGATCCTCCTGAGCCTTCTCTGCTCAAGGCTAAGCAATCCCAGCTCTCTCAGGCTCTCCTTCTGTCAGATGCTCCAAGCCCTTAATCATCTTAGTGGCCCTTTGCTGGATTTGCTCTAGTACAGCCATCTGTCTCGTGTATGGGGGAACCCAGAACTGGACCCATCACTCCAGATGTGGCCTCACTAGAGCTGAGCAGAGGGGAAGGACCACTTTCTTCAACCTGCTAGAACGCTTCTCCCAGTGAAGCTCAGGACATTGTAAAGCCTCTTTATGACAAGGACATGTGGCTGGCTCATGGTCAGTTTGTTGTTCACCAAGACACTCAGCTCTTCTTTTTTGCAAAGCTGCTTTCCAGCCAGTCAGCTCCTGAAGTGTGTAGTACTGGTGCATGTAGCTGTTCCTTCCCAGCTGTAGGACTTGGCATTTCCCTTCATTGAACTTCATAAGGTTCCTGCTTGTCCACTTCTCCAACCTGTCAAGGTCCCTCTAAATGGCAGCACGGCTATCTGGCATACCAACCATTCCTCTCAGTTTTGTGTAATCTACAAACTTGCTGAGGGTGCATTCTGTCATATCATCTAGGTTATTAATAAAGAGGTTAATCAGTATTGGATACAGTATCTACTTTTTGGATACTCTGCTAGTTACTGGTTTCTGCTGGACTTCGTGCCACTGATCATGATCTCCTGTGTCCAGCCATTCAGTCAATTTCCAACCCACTTCATTGTCCACTTACCTTGGCTGTACTTTTGTTTGTCTATGAGAATGTTACAGGAAACATTAAGGGAGACAGTATTGAAAGCCTAATGGAAGCCAAGATAAACATCAGCTGCTCTCCTTATTTTCAAGCCAGCCATCACACCAGAGAAGGCTATCAAGTCAGTTAGACATGATTTTCCTTTCATAAATCCATGCTGACTGTTCCCAGGCACCTTCTTGTCCTTAATGTTATCATCAAATAGTTTCCAAGATTATTTACTCCATCACTTTCCCAGCTTGAGGTGAGGCTGACTGGCTGTTTGTTCCTGGGACCCTCCTTGCCCTCCTTGAAGACAGGAGTCACATTTGCTTTCTTCCAATGCTCAGGAACCTCCCCACATCACCATGACATTGCAAAGACAATCAAAAGGGGCATCACAAAGACATAAGCCAGTTCCCATCCACTCCATCAAGTTCCATGGACTTGTATTTATCTGGCTCAAAAGGGAGAGCTTCAGCTTTAAAGCAGCTCTCAGGGGAAGAGCCCTCACTGTGTGTTTTTCTAGGTCTTTCTTCAAAACAGATCTTATTAACTTGTCTTGGATGTGGCCAGTTTAGCTCCTGGGGCAGGGGAGTGCACTCAGGTCCTTGACATTGAATTTGTTGGGCTAGCTATTAGGATAAACTGTCAGATTTGCGTAAGTAAGTGGGAAGTGGAATTCAATGGAGCCATAACAGTGATGAAACTCTGGGTTTTGCACTTCTGTCAGTGGGGAGAAGAAGGAAGGTACTGTGCAGATTTTACAGGTTTTAATGAAATTCTACTATGGCTACCATGAGTCACTTTGTATTTATTTAATCTGAGCATCCTTTTTGCATGTAAAGTTTGACTATACTGCCTCCTGAATGGGTTTACTACTTCTCAGACTTTTCTTCAGGAATTCGAGAACTGAGGACATAAATGGCTTGATTAAATAAAGCTCATGCACTTACAAGAGCTTACTGAAACTGAGAGGTGTGTACAACACATTATTTACAGATAGAACAACGCAGACTTCCTTTCTTTATTATATTGTTATATTGATAATATATACTTGTACCTAAAAATGACAACTTCACCACACTTGAGAATTTTTCTAATTTGCACACCTGTCTATTGACTTCTGTGGTCATTGATTTCTAGTATTCATTACAAACAACAAGAAACTCTATAAACTAAACTTGTATGTGGTACAGTACAAAACCAGTGCTAATTTCTAAAGGACAAAGAGTAACATTGTAAAAGAGAAACACAAGAATGCAACATGGACATTTCTGCATTTTTAAATATGTTTTCATGATGAAATGTCTATATGATGGAGAGCATTCACTGAAATTGAACATGCTTACATGAGAAACTAGTAAGGTCTTTGGTTTCTTGATCCAAAGTAGATTATCAGATATATAATCCATCTTTGCCTTGACTTTATAAAACATTTAAAGGTAATTATTTGTAGCTTCCAATATAATAATTACAGAAGAAGGATGTTTTACACAAAACTATGTATAAGAAAAGTCTATCTGAATTATTAGTTTTTTAGGAATTATAATAACTTTCATATCTTGTTGTTTGTTTCCAGATGCACATTTAGGTTCAGACTTACCACAGACTAGCAAATCAGTGGGGGGATAGGCTTGTGTCAATAACTGGCCTTAATCTCCTTTGAAGTCAGGTTACATCTGTAAGATTAATTCCTCCTTTCACTGCTGTTTTATGTCTAGATGAAATAGTGCAGGGATACAGTGCATGTGATGAAATTCCACTAGAAGTGAATTTTCTCCAGAACTTTGGAAATGCAGTATTAAAAACTGCTGAGCCCTTGTACTTTGTGTATTTATTTCTACATTTGAAAAGTGAAAGCAAAATACTAATATTATATTATTGTAGCATTTCTCATCCCTTTTACAAATAGTAAATGATTCTATCAGATGCAAGGTGCAGGAGAAAACCAGCATTAAACTTCTAAGTTTCTACCTATATGTACAACAATGACTATATTTTACAGTAAATGAATCATTAAAATATTTGTTGTCTGAAATGTTAGGCATGACCGATCATGAGGCATGCTGAGCACCTGAAATAACACTTTAGAATCACCCTGTGTCTCCAGAAAACCTGACTACGTGTCACCTGATGGATGTGTTTGCATCACAGAAGACTGCTGTTATTTCACTCCAAACACAACTGATAGTTTTGCTGAGTTACAGCAATGCTCACCATGCCCGGAGCTTCACAACATCACCAGAGTTGTGTCCTCTTGTGCCAGTAGATACTTTGCCCCCCATTTTCTTCAGCTGGGCTCACCATCATCATTTGGTGGTATTGCTCAACAAGACCTACATTAAACAATGCTTGGAAAAAGAGAATATCTGTATTTCTCAGAACAATGTGTTGCTTATTGCAATGGATAAACAAAAGTGATGGAATTGATTTTAGTTTCGTGTTGTCTGACAGCCTGGCTAATAATGCTTGAATTCATTTGAAAATAGAATAAACCAGTATTTCCACCATGAATATCCAATTCATGGTCTTAAAGTGATCGTTAACATCATAGTATTTCGAAGGACTGCTGTATCACTGATTCAGCAACACTGCATTCTCATATATAGTTCTGCCTTCTCCAATAGCCGTATATTCATATATTACCACTGCATGTTTATGGCTAAAAGAAAAGCGCTGTTAAAAGACACCTTTCATATTTAAAGAGGTTTCCAACTTAATGTGATAAAGCTTATCCTTTCCCTGCTGACCTCTTTAATACCCAACATAATCTTTCTGTGTGAAGAATGTGTCTGTGTAACAGCTCTTAGTAAAACTGAAAGTCGATAGCTAACTGAAGAAAGCCTAGTGTATTTATTAGCTTGTGATATTAATGGAGAATGCAGTGGTAGTGTGCATAAAAGGTTGCAGAGAATGAATGTATAAATGGTGTATATTAGGGTATGCACTGGAGTACTCAGCATGACTGAATGGGTTTCAGTAATAGAAAAGTGGCTGCAGTTGAAGAGCCTCCTGAACATTAATTAATTCTCATACCACCTGTATGAGGTGGGTCTATCTCTTTTGTCACCAGGCTGCACTGGAGTACATTGTTTCTATGCATGGATTTCATAGCACTATCTAAGGGAAATAGCATGGGATATTTTGTAAATAAAACAGTATCATTTAGTATGCTGAGATACAGAATTCTGCTTCTCTGTGTCGTGAAATACATACCTTATTCTAAGATGAGAAACGGCACACTTTGACCTCCAATCCATTTTGCTGTTAAATTCCCTGTATAAATATAATGTAAAGTACGGAAGTACAAACCTGCTATTGTAATGCATTTTAAAATTAAAACTTCAGGAGCAAAACCCACGGAAATCCAGTTACTTCTCTTTCGAATAAAAGTACTTTTTTTTTTGCTGGTTAAACACAGCATGCATATGAAATGCAGCATCCTATAGTGCTATTGTCATGTCTGGTGCACGGATTAAAAGAAAATGGAAATTCCTCTTTCCACTGTTGGTGAGTAATTTGTCGCATTCCTTCGTGTTGGTGAAATGTTTTATGAAAGACTTAACTGTAGCACACTGTAAAACGGAAACTGCTGTAAGAACCATGATTCTGACTTGTCTACATTTTCAGTCTTGGACATATAGTACTGAAAGAGCATATTTTTGCATACAGTTTCCCTACAGGCATACAAGGAAAAAATAGTTTAAACAGCCTTGGTAGCTCTAGGAAGTTACTAGGAAAAAAGGTTCAGTCTGTATTCATTTGATAGAGTGGCTTAAGTATTACTTCATTAATAAAAAAATTGCACATCTCTTGCGCATACACTGAACACATCCAACCTTGCTAAGGGAACAGCACAGCTCTAATACTGATAGCAGAATGGCTGGTGGTAAGTGGTACTTTTATTGAAGCCATTGCCAACAGGAACCAAATTCTAGGTGAAATGTGGAAAATACTGCCTGTGGGCCCCTACGTAAGTGCCCAATGAATGAAAGTCTCTTTAATACTGTGAGATTAGCTAGTGTAATCAAAGGGAGAAAATATCAGTCCTTTAGCATGTATGAAACATGCCAATACTTGTCCTGTAAAATCTGACAAGCTCAACAAGACATACTGCAAAGGAATCAGACACCAATCATCTTCCTGGAGTTTACAGCTATTTCCGCTCTTTGTTCTACCAGAAAGCACTATTTGAGACCAGGCCAGCAAGCCTGGAGGTATAAAACATTCTCCAACAGTGAGCCAGTGAGGGATGCAGAAACGAACTGGGATAGCTCTGGGAAGCTGAGCACCATTTGCTTACAGAGGAAGCACTTGCTTTTCAGAGCACAGGCACCTTTGTATCAATGTTCATGCAGAAAATCTTCATCTGTCTTGGATGCCTAATTGCAGATGCACTTATGTACTCCACCATGTATGTAGTGGGAAACATTTACTGCATTTTACAACAGCTGGTAGGGAAAAGAGGCCATATGTTTAAGCATTTGGGGGGGGGTTGGAGATTCACATTTCTGGCTGATGTGCTGCACTGTGTTATGAATGCTTGCACTCACACAGAGAGCTGCTGGACACACATGCTGAGCAGAATTTCATCTGGCTAGCAAGGAAAAACACAGGGAGTACAAACTCCAGTACAGTTTATTTTAGTCAGTGTATGTAGTCAAATAATTTTAATGCTGCACTTTGAAAACTTGGAACTGGTGTAATGTGGCACCATCTGTGAACAGAGCCATCCTTCCTGCCACTTTGGTGCCTGAAGTCAGCTGCTCATGGTGGCCAGGGGCTGAATTGGGTTGAGAAAACGATCTGTCTGTAAAATAATCCCCTTTTTGTTTACTGGGGTACTTTACAGGCAGATCACTTCACTCATCTGGTCCCCTGGAAGAGTTCAGAAATGTTTGTACTGGCACACGGGACGCAGAGGAGGTGGGGGAGATAGGACTGCTGCTTCACACACACACACTGCCACTTTAACATGCTTGAACTACAGCCCAAATAAAAACCCAGGCTGCATCCTGGGCACAAATGAGAACTTGTGAATGGATTTGTGCCCTTCCCACCATGCTTGGCTCCTGGCTTTGCAAATTGCTGGTGTGTGCCACTGAAGTCGATGCATAGATTTCCCTGCTTTGACAGCTCTGGGATGCCAGTGCACACCACCCCTAACTGGGTCAGAGACTTTCTTTGTATGAGCAGGCTCAGCTGCTGGGAAACCTTGCTGGAGCCATGCACAGCAGCTTCTCACAAAAGCCCCAGTCCCAGAGCAGTGAGGGGAACAGGGTTAAGAGGGAGAGCAAATGAAGTGGGGCTGAGCTTCTACTACACTTGATCCTCGGCCAGCATAAGCTTCCTTATGGGGCTTACAGTCACGGCAGAAGTCCGAGTAAAGCCCTGGTTGCTGCCACGGCTGCCAAGGCTAAGCACCCTGGGATCAGAGCAGTACCACCAAACTCTGTATCTGTCACGGGGATCTCCACTGGGCTTAGAAAGTGTGGGGGGAAAGGTGAATAAGAGACAAGTGAGCCTATTAGTATTTATTATTTGTATTATTACAGCACCTTAGTGCCTAGTTGTGGAACAGAATTGCATCCTATTAGCACTGTGCAAACCCAGAGCCAAAGTACTACAGTCCCTGCCCAAGAGGGCTTACAATCTCTATTTCAGAATAGGGGGATACAAAGAGATGGGGGAAGTGGTGTGGTAAAAGGGAGCAGTGACAAAAGTTGATCACTGTGACGGACAGCATCGGTTTTCTGATAAGAAGCATCAGTTCTTAAATGCTTAGCTGGATTTAGACATTCTTCACACAGTCAGTACTTTGTATTTCTTGTGAAACAAAGCAACGAGAAATCACAAAATTTTGTGTTATATTCAGTGAAAAAAGTTTTTCAATGCAAGAAACACATTAAGATTATTTAAAAAAATACTGCTTAGTTTGTATATTCTAAGCAGATACCTAAACATGTTTACAAAGTCTACACATGCAGTGTATAAAGTTAAAAATTTTGAACCAACTTGCTTTTGGCTCCTTCCTTACTATGCACTTTTGTAAAAAAGATATTTTAATTCAATTTTTAAGGAAAAAAGAGAAGGGATTTGACCTCAGCTACTTTGCTGGACACACTTCTAGTCTCCCTGTGCTCATGATTTAAAAAATAACCTAAATAGAATGATCACCTTGGTGGAATGAAAACCAATGTTACATACAAGGATAAAGGACAACTGTGTATGTAGCTGAGTTTACAGGTTTCTCTGATCAAAAAGTGTGATTACAACTTTGTGTGAGTGTATCTTATGTGCATATTTTTAATAACTTGCCTGTGAGGGGCCAAATCCTGCTGTTCTGTTTCTCTAAAATCAACAGCTCCTTGACACTGTGCTCTGCTCTGCTGGCCTCCTACTGTGTGTCATAGTTAATACTGTGAATAGCTTGGTAGAATTCAATATTCTTGGTTTTAACTATAATTACTCTATGGTAATAAGTGTTTGTAGGTTTGACTATCTTACAGAGGCCTGTAGGACTGTATGATTTATCCCCATGCAGAGGGATAAAAGGAAACAAGAACTAGCCAGACAGTTTGTAAAATCGTTATAATTTTCCGTGATCAACTATGTTATTTGCCATTTGCATAACCCCCACCAAAAATCACATAAGTAACCTATACTCTTTACCTGAAAATAACTTCCAATATTAGCTTTCTTCTATGCATTCTCTAAGTTGCTGTAAACATCCAGAATACCCATATATGTATATATGCACACACACACGGGGGGGGGTGTGTGTGTATACATGCATATGTATGCGCACACATACATACACATACACACAGACATACATGCATGTACATATATTTATATGGATATATAGTTATGACATAGTGAGGAAACAATAATGTCATTTTTATTGCATTCTTAAGTATCATAGAACAAGGGTATTATAGGCACACATCTTAACTACTTGTCCTTACTACAGTCCTAAAGCTCATTTACCTGAGATCTGCATCTGTAAAAATAAAGTTCAATTTTTAGCTGCATGTTACAAAAGACTAAATATCAGCCCCACAGATATGAAATTATTATTTAATTCTGAGACTAGCCTACTACAAGTAAAATATGCTATCTTATAAAAAAGATACTGCTGAAAGAGATACATATTAAAAAGGAAACACAGTTCTTAGAGGTTTAAAAATCTCCCTATGCCTTCCCACATTGTAATAAATTTATAAAAAATATTTGACACAGAAAGCATCCTGCTGAAATCACATACCCTTTAAGCCACCCATCTTGCAAAAGTTACATAGTTCAGGAGGGCAGACTCTGTATTGTAAGTGTTTAATTTTCATCATCCCGTCTGTAGTGAATAGTTTGTATTTCCTGAGCTATGAACATAGCCATCTCTCTGGTTCCTGCAGCAACCACTCGGCAGGACATAAGATCCAGAGGTCCCCCTGAGGACAAGAGGATTAATGAGAACTCTATTACGTAACGTATAAAGGCAATATATTCTTAAATATAAACCATGCTGTAATTAGATAGGTTCAGAAATGCCAAAATGTAATGAAAATAACCACTGAAAAACGAAAAATATGTAGCTCCTTTCAGGGTGGGAAGCACAACTTAATTCAGCAACTGCTATCTGGAAATCTCCTGCAAAAAGGTATTTAAGAAAATTCTAGGTACAGTGCCAAAGTATGCAACAGAAGCAGTGAATGTCTAGATTCCTTCAGAATCTAACAATAAATGCAGTATTCCCTTCTCCTAGCAACAGGAAGAGATAGAACAGAAATTAATCAGCATACCTTTCGTAAGTCACCATATCTTTCCAAAGTATGCACAAATTGGTTAGCAGTTAACTGTTACTCTGAGATGTGTACCATATCAATGAATAAAATAATAATGCAGAGACTGTGCTGCCCTTTACTCCCTCTATGTAGTTCCTAGACATATATATTCCGACATGTACCTGAGAGTGCTCCTTTCTTGGGAGGCTGTCTCAGCCAAAATCTGTTTGGAATCTAAGCATATCTACCAATCTCCTGGCCTAGTTCTTTACTGTAAATCTGATGCTTTAAAGATATTACTCAAAGTACTGGAAATACAGTTTGACTCAGAAGTCCTCTGATGTGATGAAACCCCAGGCTGGAATTACATCAGTGTGTTGTGAATAACCAGAGTCTAGTGGAGAGCACAGACGTTTCTACAGAATATTGCTAGAGATGCGATAGAGCCATAGAAGACTGTACTGAGGTAACACACGTTGCCTTGAAATAGCCACTCAGTCCCCCGAACCTCAGTGAAAACAAGGATATTTTACTCACCTGAAGTGTCTATCACAGTGCCACCGGCCTCTCTAATAATGACAGTTGCCGCTGCCAAGTCCCAGCAGTGTAACCCGAACTGGTAATAGGCATCTGCAGCGCCGGATGCCAAATGGCACAGAGCCAGGGTCGAGCTCCCAATGACACGAACCCTAAACCCCACAAGAGGGGACATGGTAACATGAAGCAGAAAATGCCTTTGATTTTAACCTATGTGTTGAGATTGCAAAATGTGCAATATAGTGGTTGGGGTTTTTTTTAATGACTTGGGGTCACAAATGTAAGATATATACTATAAAATATCTTACCCGTGTGCTTGGGCCATGAGCAATCTCTCAATGTTACCAAGGAACAATTTCAAAGTTGCAGGGTCACGTTTTGGACCAATTTCTGTTAAAATTAAGGCCTTCGAGATATCTGCAATGGTAGGTAGTTGTTTCCATTAATTCAACAGCTTCTAGGCTGATTCTATAAATGTCATTTTAAGTTAAACACTACTGGACTTTTCACAGAAAAACAGCTTTCAACTCTTTTTTTTTTTTACACCAAACTCTTTCATAGGATAAGTGACAACTTTGCATGAGAATTAAAGCAAGACTAGATTTCTTATCTCTAATAGTCTAATCCAAACACACTTTAAAAAACCAAAACAGAACAAGAAGATTAAAACCAAGAATATATTTTCACATTCCTTCTCTTTCCATACACTGACTGGTCAGCTTTTGGCAAATTCACTAACATCAACATTCAACTAAAAATAATCCAGTGACCTTATAGCTATTAGTGATGCTAATCTAATCATAGTCGAAAACAGGATGGTTCTTGAATAGGGAACTTTAATGTAATTTGTTAACAAATTATAAACAATTGGGAATACAGTAAGAGGAAAGAAAAGTTTCTCCTTAAATCACCAGTCACCCAGTAACAGCTCACTTTCATTCTGACATTTCAAAGACTGAAGGCACCTTATGACTGAAAAAAGACCCTTTCTCATCACAAATTAAAGCAGTATCTTAATCATTAATATATGAATGTTTATTTGTATGGTGTTCAGCAAGGGTGATTATGACCTACAGCAGATGAGGATATCAGCTTTGTGTAGAGTCAAAGGAGAGACTCACAGGGACTTGCAAGATGCTGAAGTAGTCCTCATGTGATATCTGAATATTGTTAGCCTATAACAAGTGTATGCCAAAGTAGGTGAAGATGGTTGATCAAATGCCAAGTGTTCCTGCTTCTGCTGTGCAGCTAGACTCAGAAGAGTTAAAGATACACAAAACTCAAAAATCTAGTGGTTGACTATTCACTAACTAGGATGTGTGCAAGGGTCAGGTGTCCCCTTCTACCCTGGGTTAAAGGCTAGGAATTCATTCAGATAAGGAATGTCTACCTGGTCATTACAGCTAACTCTAAAATTCTTCACAGAAGTAGCAAGGAGGTTTTCAAAAACAAATCAAACTGGAGTGAGACATCATTTAATTAAACAGGCTACTAATGAATTTAGTATTGCAGAGGAACAGTATGGATTCAAGCAATGCAGTAAATGGTTGGTGAGTAAGAGGTATGTAATTAGATTAAAAGTTACAGGTATCGCAAAACTTGACTGTAGGAACATAGATTTAACAACCACTTTTTAAATTACTGCATTGAAACACAGGAACACCAATCCAGGCACACTGCAAGGTATTTGCTGTTTAGCCGCCACTGAAAAAGCTGGATGGTGAAAGCCATCTGCCTTAGATGTTTTTGCATAACAAACCCAATTTAAAATTACAGAACATTTAAGGCACACCTCATTGCTGAAATACACCAAGCATTCACACCACATCAGTCATAGCCAGGTTATGACTAAGACAGATCTTTTGAGTTATTAAATATATTTCTAATGCCTAAACAGATCTCTTCAATTTTCATCAAGGCTACAGACAGAAGTTGGATAAAAAGACTAAGGCAAGGAAAAGGGGGTGGTCTCTGCTTATTTAAAGGAGCTGCCTGATCACAAGACTTTATGGGGTTTCAGGAATTCAAGGTACAAGAGAAAATTTACTGACTCCTTACTCTGACAGAGACCAGAAAAATAAGGAGGCTTGGTAGAAGATATTTAACGGTGATACAGATGGAATTATGAGGAAAAGACCAATTCTGTTGACCACAGAAGACTAAAAAAAAGAAAATACACTTACAATATTAGCACATATAAGGCCTGATGAACCTAAGATGAAGAAAGCATCATTCAAAATCAAAGGGAAGATGGATCCTTCATTTAAGTGTGTCCTGACTACTTGGACTCCCGCACCAGACCTCTATAAAATCTGGCATTGACAATTAACAGTGTTTGCCTGGGCTGTGATTTCAAATGATTAAATCTCAACAATCAATACAACAGCCATATTTCCTGAAATCGAAAGTTACATGACAGCCTAGATCTCCAACACATCATGCATTGGTGAAGGCTACTTGAGTTCCAGTGGTAGGTACAGGGAAACACACTATCTGTTTCAGGGTTGGTTTATTTCCCTGAATCTACAGTCCTTACAGGAAAAGAGCACTGTCATTTTATACGCTTAAAACATCAACAGAAGTGAGACTAATAAAGATCCATCTTCACTGGTGAAATTGCCCACCACCAAATGATGTCTCTCAAAACAAAGGAAAATTTCTAAGCATTTGGAACCACTTACCCTTTCTATGTTCTAGACACCCATGTACCCTGAGTGTCCAGAGAAAGGACAAAAGTGGCATGTGCCAAAATTGTTCCTTGCTCAACTGGAAACCACAACTCCGTGACTGCAAAAGCAAGTCCAGCCATTTCAAGAGAGGTTCTGCCAGCCCAACTGGGAGCCCACACAGGCTTTTGTGGAATACAAGATATTTGAGCACTGAAAAAATGTGATGTACAATCAAGGGTTAAAATCTTAGGGGTCTCGGACTTTACAATTTGCTCCAACTCTCTAAAAAGGGAGATTCCAGCTCACTATTAGTTTAGGTGAATAGCCAAACTTCCCAAATTTTTGGGAAGTTTTAATTCAGAGTTTGCTTGGGGGACTGCAACAAATCTGTATGTTAAATTTCTTGAATTGACCATGTTTCAAGTTCACTAAAGTTCACTTTTTAGGGTGAAATTTTTACCGTCTCCTGTGTACGATGATGTACATTTTTGGCACATTTCTGCTTCTGTCTATAACTGAATGCTATGTTCTCCACTGCATTTTGATTTATTAAAAGAAAATTTCTCTGGTTATTGTTATCTATTATCATTAGGTAAAAAGACAGACATATGCCTTGGTTTAACAACAAAAAAAAATCCATTAAAGTATTGACTAAGTGTTGCTAGCTATTTGTATGTTGAAACATTACACACACAAAAGCAAGCTGTTGAAGAATCCCTAACGAAGCATGCATCCTTGAATTTACTGTTAGCATGTATGCCTACAGACAAAACACACTCTATGACATACTGGAAGATAAGTGAATAATGGCTGCCATGGCACTCCGATTCACCATTCCCATTGCATCTTGCTCATAAAAAGTTATGCCAGTGTACAGCTGGAATGAAACTGGTGAATCTACTAATTCTGCTTTATTTTAAACAATGGTTATGAAGCAAAATAATTTAAGGATTATTTAAATAGTTCATACTTAGGTGTACATTTTAAAAAGAAAATTAAGAAAGTTGTAATTTTTCAGAAAGAAACAAACACAGAACAACAAAAGTATCATGCAGGTGAAATACTTCTCATCAGGATAATGATGTTCATTATCCTAATGATGATTTGCAACAACTCTGAAACAAAATTAACATATTCCTTTTAGAGTTCTAACAAAATCTAGACCAACCTGTCTCTTTTGATACATGAAGCCTTTTGTCATTACAAAATGCCCCTTGACCTCTTCTACCAGTGTATAATCGTTCTTCAGTGCAGTGGTAAATTACACCAAATTCAAGCTTTAAGATTTTGAAAAGGAAAGAAATGAATGCAACTCAAATTACTCATCATAAATATAAACAACTACTAATGGCAGAAAGATCAGCAATATTTTAATTGGTACATGTAATCAGAGATTATATTGATGCTCATAAACTGGAATAATTTTACTATTACTGTGATATTGAGATATAGATAATGTAAAATTCAGCTTATAAAAAGAAGTTAATGAAATCCAGTAGTGATCTTCTAAACTCTTACTTGCAGCTTCTTTGTGTTCACATTAGAATGGACTACATGCTAAGTTGATTTCAAATTCAATTGTGTGTTTTTATTGAAAGTATGTAAGTCCTCTAAGGCCAGATTCTGAACGCTTTACTTTCACTGGTGAGCAGTTACACTTAGGAGTAATCCCACTGACTTCAGCTGGACCCTGAAGATGTGCAGCCCCAAATACATATATAAGATCCAGGCATCCAAATTCAGAAGTCATGGCACACTGTTTATTAGCAGTGGATGCTTTTATATGCACTTCACTTTTCATGATGCATTTAATTTGCCCATCATTTCAACCAAAGTAGTAGACTCCAGTCACTTGTTCAAACATTTCTCCTCAAAATCCTTTTGTTTGCACATAAAAGTAGGAATCTCATGAAGTCGCACAACTTCAGGAGAAGGAGTTTGAAGAGAAATACCAATATTGTGACACCCACTGAAAGCTTTAAAATGAGGAACACTGGAATTTCTGTGGGAGTATCTGTTTATCAATGAGAAGAGGGTCACAACAGGACCCTTGATTTAAACCAAAGATGTTTAATATTTCCATTACTTTAATAGATTTCACCAAAAGTTTTTAAAGCACTTCATGAGCTTCAATGATCAGCTCCTAATGTCATGTCTATGTAGGTACTATTAACAGTATTTTATTTTGGGGTGAATAGATATAAAAAAATTAAGTGACTTGCCCAAGGTCACAGAAGTTGACAACAAGGTCAGGAAAATATGGTCCAGACCCCCAACCTTTTCCTATTGCTCTCCTCCATTCAGTGTGAATGATCATTTGTGTTCATTCTGAGACAATTTGAAGGAAGTAGACTGTCCTCACTCCCTACCCCAAGGTCCCACCTAAACCAAGTTGGGATTTTTTTGAGGAACACACTATTAATAAACTCTTTCCATAAAGACATCTGCAGGAATTTCTTTAGTACCGCTCAAGTCTTATATCTGGGCCAGTTCCCCTGTGTATACTTTGGTTCCTTTTAAGCTTACTACTTTTTCTCTGCTTTTCCCATTTGTTTACTGAGGGATATTTAACATCATTCTTTATTTTTGTTTCAGCTTTGTTTAGTTTACATAACCCAAAATATGCAGCATCAAAATCATGATGGTGTTTTAGAAAACATAAATACTAGAGAAAGCTCTCTGGTAATAATACGTAGTATTCAGAAGGACCTTTGGGAATGCATAAACTCCAGAAAAGCATGGAAGTGTTTGAAAAGCATTTTCCATGTTAGAAAAGTCTAACTAGAGAAGTACACAACATTATTCTGTTTAAATCAGTAACAGCTAGCATATCTTACAACTATGCTGTAATTACACAGAATTCTTGCTGGCTTCACTTCCAGTTATACATATATTTAAGAGCGTGAAATTAGGCTGGAAGACGTACATTCCCTGGCAATTTGAATAGCTATTTTTTCCATATATATCAAACTGTAAACCAGCAACATCTGGAGAACAGGCAGTAGAATGAATGAGTATAGCTAGGAAACACAAATGGCACATACTTCCCCACTCAATTCGTAATCAAGCTCTCATGTGAGAAATATAGTTACTTCATATGTCAAGGAAACCACAAAGGCAGATTAAATGAACTAGGCCCATACTTTTGCATTCTTCATTGAAATCAGTTCTGAATTCCCTCATAGCAGCGTTAGCTTTCACAGATACTGCTAACAGGAATGAAGCAATGATAATAAGATAAGAACACTAGAAGATTTATCTAAATTATGAATAGGCAGCACTATATTTAATTCATGGAGCAAGACAAAACCTTGCTCACACTGGTAGGCCGTTCCCCCCCCAATGTTTATAGTAATTTGCAAGAATTGCCTTGTAACTGCCAGTTTGCATAAGTTTTGCAGGACTATTATTTTAGACTAGTAGAGTATGACTGAATGCATTTTTAAAAGTGTGGAAAAACTTGAGAAGTGGCTGATTTGTTTTTTTTTTATTAAATACTCTGTTTAAAGTTTCCACATGGTTTTGAGACTTCTAGCCAGTTCTCAGGTACCCATCTTAAAGAACATACTTCATACCTCTTTGTTAACAGCAAATCCAATGCTCACTGCCACTGTTGGAAATCTGTGAAATATAAGAAAGTATTATTGATGAAAAATCTCTCTACTTACTCCTTATGGAACTCCCTTAGGCAACAAAACCCCATCTAGAGCTTTGTGATTTTACTTGTCTCAAAATGCTCTTGACACTGTACTAATTTCTCCTTTGTCAGTCTCTTTAACTTTGTCAGTTCCTTTAAAAATATAATTCAGTACTGGAGAAAACAAGAAATACACACATGAAGATACCAGGATTTTTTATACTAAACGTGTTGTATATTTTAGCGAACTTTTTGCTTTAGTGTAATTGAATTATCCAGTATAAAATCACTAATAAGGTATCACTTTAAGAGCACATTTTGTTCACATTCAAGTATCTGAGATAACAATTAAGTAGCATGGAGATACCTTGCTGCTGACATCAACATAAGGAGAAACCAGCTCCTCTACCCTTTCCTTTGTCAAAGTGATGATCATGAACTTAATTTGGTCCTTTTGACTAAAGTATAATTGTTGCATTTTAAATAATGACATAAATTAATTTCTTAAAAACACATTTTAAAAAGGGCCGTGAGGTCCAGAACGTATTTGCTAGCAGGACAAAACTTCACTTGATTGCGTGAAACACCAGCACATGACACCTTCCCACCTCCCCTTGAATTCTCTGTAACTGAACCAAAAGTCAAGGAAATGACTTTTTTCTTTTTTTAATGACTGCATTTATGTTAAGTCAGTAACTACAAGGCAGAACATATTTAAGGTTTTTAAGCAGAAGTATTAGGAGTAGTCAAATGATGAATAGAAGGACTGCATTTTTGCACTAACAATCCCTAGACTTCTTTTCGCAGAGAGGTATTACAGAAATGTAAAACCAGTATCTATGTACATCTTAGTTTTCAGTTCTGCTCTACATATATGCAATAGCTGTGCTTCCTAGGAAAAACTAAGCAATTGTATTTGAAAAGGAGAAAACACCACTACTAAGAGGAATGGGTAACAACCTCCCAAGGCGTTAGGGCAAGTGTCATCATAGCACAGCCTTGCTCCTCCAGGTCAGCTCAAGTCTCTGCACGTTAATGTGCGGTTATATATAAATGAGCTGTGAGTCAAGAGGTTGGGTCATTAAGCAATCAGCAGAAACTTCAGCTTACCTTTAGATAACAGTATAGAGCTCTCTCCAGCACAAACACACACTCCCTCAGACACTCACTATGCAGAGGTACAAAAAGGTAAAGGGATGACTCGTACTTATGAGTCAAAGGAACAAACCTACCACCGTGAAACAACTTCAAGTGGAAGGGAGAATTTGTGAGAAGCTACATTTTGCTGTTTAATGTAATTTCCCAGTTCACTGTCCACTTACCTGTGCACAAAGTTGCACGTTCCATCAACAGGGTCAATAATCCAGGTCGGACTGTCAGTGAGGACACATTTTGAACCAGCAGCAGTGGATTCTTCTGCAATAAACCTGCATTTGGTGTGAAGTAAAACAGGTGTCCCAGAAAACTGGCTTAGATATGTGACTTAAAAAGTCAAATTCCATGTTCGCAGTTTTGAAGAGATACTTAAGTGTATATATATATACATAAAAGTTTTGTACATTTGTATACAGATGTATAAAGACATATTGCTTTTTTTATTTGGGAATGAGGAACTTTCACAGATATTCTGAAAGAAATGTATAACATACTATTTTACATGGTATAAAAGAGCTCAATCTGTGTTCACTTTCCCAATATACCATTAAGAAAATCATGAAACTGAAAGCAGACATCCCTGAAGTCTAAAAGTTTTTTTATGCAGAATGTAATTTTATGGGTTAAGCCTGTCTCTTGCAGTAAGTAATATAAACTGGAAACTGTCGTTGCTTCTCCTTTGCAGTCAAATTCAGTCAGCGGGAAATAATGCACTCTTAGAAAATCCACACTCTCACTCCTACTTGCATTTTCTACAGAAGTCTGACTCAGGAAATTAAAAGGTTCACAAAGCTGATCTTTCTTTTTCCCATGACCCAGAGAAAATCAACAAATCAATTTTTTTTGTTTGTTGTTCAGATGCAAAAGCACACAGTGAAGTCTGAGTTAATCTACTCTGTTGTTATGTCCCAATTTCTTTTAGTAGGAATATGCTCCCCCCCCCTTCTTTTTCCCTGGGAAATGAACATCCAGTTCTAGCACATTTCCTGCTGACCTTAATTATCCCAGCTCTCCCATAAACTGCTCAGGGTCTCTTTCTATCAGTGGTGTGCAGGTGCTAGTCTCACAGAAGTCCTGCATGTACAGAAGGTGTAGAATGAGACTGACAGTACTAAAACTTGCTTCTGATTTCACATGTGAACAACTGGAAGTGGTATTCTGAGTTCCTGCAAACACTTGAAGACAAAAAACTTCTCTCGAAGACACAAATTGGACAAAGAGTTGGGTAAAATAAAAGAGAAAATGTCTTTTGCAGGAACAGTTTCTTCCCTAGGGCTAGGGTAGCAGCTATTTTGTGTCCTCACCATGCACTAGCTGAAGTCACATACTCTTGCAATCACAAGCTTAAAATGTTCTGCAGACATCAGAAGCAGAGACTTGAATTTTCCAAATGCTACTCTGTCTTTTCCTCAGTCGAAATGGACTATTTTCATGGCATTGTGGGTCTCCAGTTGGTATCATGAGGGAAGTAGGAAGTGTTTGTTACTATTTTAATCGTCATTAAAGATACCAGCTGAAGGACAAAGTGCTAGTGTGCAACAAGAAAGATTTGAACAAATGTTTGGAGTTCTCAGTTAAGCATAACACTTTGCAGACTCCTTGCTCTAAATATTCCATTATTTTGTCTTGTTGGCGCTGTATCATTTGACTTCTGCTTTTACACGTCTTGTAATTACCACCTAAATACAACTGTATACTTTGTACTGCAGGCTGCAGAGGAAGCTCATCTTCTTGCAGACAGAGCATCTTATATCCCATCTCAGATTGTCCAACTTCCCTATAAGTTATGTCTCTGCTTCAACCCTCTGCCAGCTCCCTCAACCAGAGCCTGAACTGTAGCCATTGTCTTGCCAGTCAAAGAAAGGTGAAATGGGAACCTCTTCAAAGACAAGAGCATTTCCATGTAAGGTGTTTTGTCCTTAATTATCTTAAGTCTGTCCCTCATCTTTCCCTCATCTTTTCCTTACAACAGGATGTGATGCTGCAGTCCTCGTGTACATAAATTCTAATGTGAAGCCAAGGCACAACAGTGCCAGGCATTGATAAAGTCTCAGTATCCGAGAAATTTTTTTTCCAAAATGGATTTAGGACAAATTAGGTGCACATTTTATGAAATTCGGGCTAGTGGGTTAAAATAAGAGTCTTGCTATTATACAATACTGGGAACTGTGAGAGTCCCTTACATTAGATGATCAACATTAGACGTGTTGCTCTATAGCTCTCTGTCCTGTATAAAGATGCAAACTAAGCAAAGCATTCGATGCACAAGAGATCAAACTTAGGAACAGCTGGAGAAGTGAGAGGGGTAGCTATGTCATTACAGTAGTTAATTTAATATGCCAGCCTGCCAGTTCTGTTGACTTCTCTTCAAAACTGGATTATAGTTTTCTCCCACTGAAAATGAGTCCAGTAATTTTAGCCAAGTCTTAGCTTACATCTGTTCATACCACAGGACACTCTAAAATTCATTGCTGTAACAGCAGGGAAACTCTAGCAGAGCATAAACTGCAGCAGGAGTGATATGCAGTCTAGTGCAGGAGGTTCAAACCAGGCCTATCCCTCACCTATGCCCTTATGGGGGTCTGAGGGAAGAAAGGGAAGCTAGAGTTAGATGTCACCCTCTGTAATGACTGTGTCCTCGTTTTAATTTCCACATGGTTAATACCACGATTAAGACCAAAGATGACAACTTGTGTAACAATAACACAGGCAAATGGTTTGATAGCCGTTTTCAGCTAGGAGCCCTGATATTCTGGCTGTGCCTATCCACAGCTCAGAAGATCTATCAGAAAAAATATTCTTTTGAAAAGACTCACTTAGAGCACATCAGAGTACCAAAGAGTGGGCAGAGATGAAAACTTAGGTGAAGGGTAAATGAGGATGATACATATCACTTAGCCAAGAAGAGGGAAGAAAGAGACACTGGACAGAATTACCTTTTTAACAGGTTTTCCTAGCATTTCTTTCTTCTTCTGAGTACATTACCAGTAACTCAAGACTCACCACTGACACAGTGCAAATGGCACAGACCCTAGTGAGATCCCTTTTAATTTTTCTAATGCCTAACTACATTTTTTGATTCAGAGAACATAAGAATCAAGATGATTTAAGAGAAAATGAAATAACAGAAATCTTCAGTGATGCAGTCAGCAGCCAGATTAGGAGAAAGACTCAACACAGCTTAAGTGATGCTTTAATATCTTCATGACACTTTAATTTAAATCTTGATTGCTATTGTGGACTCCTCACTGCAAGTATTTTAATCTAGTCCAGTTAAATAGTTTTAATCTATCTTTTAATCTAAATGCATTCACTGTCTGAACAAACTCCAACCAAAACCAACAACCATTATCAGCAAAAAATAATTGTCTTGAGGAACTGACAATTCCTTAATGTGCTTATAAAGTCAGAAGTTAACTGTACAGAGTTAATAAAGTCAGGGATTTTTCAGCTCCTAGGTTTATGTTGACCTTACAACTTTTGTTCCCATTCTGAGCAACTCAAGACCTCGTGATGATTCTTGTTTCATGTGAAATGTATATGTTTTATGCTCTCTGCCAAATTGTTCGAGGAAAAAAAACCCAGGAAACCTAACAACATAAGAGTGGAGATGAGAAAAGAGCGCAGCCAGCAATAGTAGAAGGAATATTACACAAATAATAGGCTTATAAGGCCTGGCACTCTCCTGAGAATCATGGCCAAGAACCACACATTATGCTGTACATTACTGTTTCAGCATGTGGTCACATACAACATGTATTTAGAAAGCCATTTTTAGTATATAATGTTCTTTTTGCTCCTTCTTACAGTGTCTTTTTGGGTTTTGTTTGTTTGTTTGTTTGTTTTCCAGCAGCATCACCGACAATCAGATTAGTAGCTGAGCCTCCAGATTTTCATCTTTGTTGATTTCTGAACAGCATTTGTGTACCAGGCTCATCTCCATCAGAGATATACACAGTTAGAAGGAAGTCATACAGTATTTGAGTGATACACACGCTCTGCAGTAAGATGAATTTTCTCCTTGTGGACTGAAGGCAAATGTGGAAATTGATTGCAAAGTCTTTGCATCAAACCAAACCCTGCCAACTAATATAAAACGTCTCTTTAATCTGTGCATGCACTAGTTCTTATTTTCACATTGACCATAATAATTCAAGAGGAATCAACAATCTATTTTTAAAACCTTGGGTCGACATCCCATATATTAATTTATAACCTGTTTATGTATATGCATCAAATGATGATGATAAACAACCCTGCTTCTCACTGATTTTAGGAGTCAATGCAACATAAGATAAATGTGATTAAATACGATACTTTTCCTGACCTGGCAAATGCTTATGTATGATGGCAAAAGAAAGTGAAGGAAAGGTTTGCAGAATGGGACCTTTGCTAACATCAATTTCAGCTATATTTTAATAGATATCCCTAGTATAATTTTTATACAATAGATCAGTATCCTGAAAATGATGGAGATCCATATGGAACCTTCATATGTGATATCCTGACAGGGGAAATATTACTATTAAATACATATATTAAGAAAGGTAACTATGAAAAAATATAAAGTACTAAGTTCAGGGAAGTGGTACTTTTTTAAAAAAGGAGTCCTATGAAAGTGTCCAGCAGCAACAGGTTCATATGTAAGAGAGATATATTGACTTCTGAAATACCCTTTAAATGACAGTCATATACAGAGCTCTTAAAGGAAAAAGGTATTTTATTCTTTCTGTAGGCACTTACCTGTGGGATGGAAACTTCTCTTTCAGAACAGAAATAATTAGATTTTCCACAAAATGATCAGTTTCTGTCACAAGATCTGCTGCAGATGTCTTTGTGGACACTTGTTTTTCCTCTTTTAGAGCTTTCTTAATGATCTGAAACAAAAGTTCACAAATCAGATTTGTTGGCTGTTCATCCTGTACACACTAAAATTATGTATTTACTGAAATACTACAGCTAATCCTGAATAACAGCTGTACTAATTCTACCAGAGCCTGTTCTGATTCTTCTGACTAAGAATCCTTCTGAGCTAATCGGTAGCCTTGGGGAACACAGCATTTTGACTCACTTTGCAAGAACCTCTCTTGACAGTTCAGAAAAGGATTGGTGAATGGGATGCAACTGATAGAATAAAGGATGATGGCAGTCATCGTGATTTAGGAAATTACAAAAAAATACACATAAGATAAAAAAGAGTCTCAAGGCTCAGGAATTTTTCATTTTCCCTTTTTTTTTCTTCCCTTTTCTTTCTTTCTTTCTAATTTACAGGGCCAATGCCTCACTGCTCTCTTACTTTTAAAAATCCATGCAATAATGCAAACCCCAATGGTTTATTTTATTGCCAACAAAGACACATGAAGTTTATTTTTTTTGTCTATATGTTTTTTTTTGGACTTCAAGAGCTGGCTCGCTAGTTCCCACCCAAATAATTGCTATATACTTAACAAAAATGAAAATGTAGACTTTTCCCTTGATATGGAACCAGTGACCTAACCCTGGATTCTCTTCTGGAAAAGTCTTTATCTTGTTTTCAAGGCTTTTACTGTTATAAACACAGAACTAAGCCCCATCAAGTGCAAATGCACATATGGGAAAGCAGTTAATAAAAGCTTTTTCCCAAATTTCCCATTTTCTTTCTGTTTTTTTCCACTCCTTCATTAAAAAAGAAAAATAAGGGGCAAGATGCAAAAGAAGCTCACTTTCTTTTTTTAACCAGTGAAAATTATAAACTATTTGAAATAAGAGAAAACAAAACAAAGCAAAAATTAAGCACCACTTATTTGTACAGAATTATGTTAACTAAAACCAGCACCAACAAAACCAACATTCTAATTTATTTCTAAAACTATATGTTTCAATTACTTAACTAAATTTCTATTGATTAGTTTAAAATCACTGAGAAACATTTGATGACCAAAGAGTTCTGCTGTATTATGCATAGGGAAGGGAAAAGGCTACCCCCAAATTTCAGTATCAGCTCTTGGTTTTGTAGTATAAAATTCTACATTTGGAGGATGTGCTGATTGTTCTGATAAGCAATGGATATTTCTGACCACTGCCTTAGTAAGGAAGGTTGCTGGACTTACGTTTCTGCTTCGTGAGCTGTAAAATATCAGTTATGACTATATACTGAGCTTGTGAGGGCAGCTTAATACTTTTCAGTTTGAGGTCTTGCTAAAGTTCATTATTGTGTATAAGAATACTAAACACACTTACTCTTTTTAGTTCCCTGAAAGCTCTACATAGTTTTCTTGACATTTTTACCATGGAAGCATAAAAGCATAGTTCTAGGAGCACCTTTGGTCCTCTTTGCTTCAAAGTAAAATCCCAAACACTCCAACCATTTCAGTTGTGTTTTCTAAAAATACTCCACCATGCTGATCCCTTTTATTTGACTGTTCTTTACTTTTATATTGCCATATGTAAGCAAATGCCCTAGCACTGGGCTTAGAACTTTGCATTGTGAAATAGATGAGGAATCTATCTCCTTTTGATAGAGAGGATTTGAATTTCTTCTCAGCAGTACCATTTTCTTGACTTCTACTCAGTTTTAACACATAGCACATTGAGGACTTTATTGCAGCCACCGTTCAGCAGGGGAGTGAGATCACACCTGAGCTTTGCTGCAAAAAGAAGAGCTGAGGTAAAAGCTCTCTCCTATGAATGTGCTCTGCAATCAGTCGCTTTTCATCGTGTGCTCTGGCATTTGATCTATCCTTTCTGAACCAATCCTTTGCATCTCTAGGCACCCAATTTAGTATTTTTCATTTCTGCCAGGGTCCCCCACAAAGATCAAGTTTCCTCCATCACTGATGAATCAATTTTTATTCTTTATAAATTTATCAAATAGCTCAGAACAGTCCGTAATTCAGCTTATGTTGAATAATTCCTAAAACTCATCTCCCTACAAGGGAGTTAGAGACTGGTGCCTCAGAGTACTTTGAAAGCATCACTCAGCTCCTCTCACTGAACCATAGAACTCTAGAATCTTAGAACAGCTTGGGTTGGAAGTGATCTTAAAGCTCATCCAGTTCCAACCCCCCTGCCATGGGCAGCGACACCTTCCACTAGACCAGGCTGCTCAAAGCCCCACACAACCTGGCCTTGAACACTGCCATGATGGGGCAGCCACAGTTTCTCTGGGCAACCTGTGACAGTATCTCATCCTTGCAGAAGCCTTATGATTGCCTAGTCTTCCCATCTGGGCATGGAGCTTCATGAAAGTCTCTCTAGGTAACAGGCAGTAGGTAAGTGGAAGACCAAAGGAACTACAGCTTGTTGAAATGAAGACAGTCTATTGCGCAATGAAATTGGCAACCAAGATGCTATATTTTGGCTGTAAATGTATTTTATTAGGCTTTATCACTTCATTATAGGTTGTCCCCAGATTATGACCATTTTACAGCAATTTCTAAGCAGTTGATTTTTGGGAGGTGGTTATTTAGAGCAGAGTTATTTACCACTTTTAGTCCATGCTGCCCCTGCTCTAATAAAGAATTGGCTAGATCTTATCCTAATATCCTTCCTGGGAGCATTTGTGGGGTTATACAAAGTGAGAGGCATTTATACCAGTACATGCATGAAGACCACATCACAGAGCAAGACCCAGGTTGTCCCTGCTCCCTTCTTCATTTGCCATAGAGCAGGGAAAATGGAGCCACAGGGGCTCAGTGCAGTCACAATACTGGACTCTTCCTTTCCTAATGCCTTTGTGAAATCAAGCCATATAAAGGAGAATGCAGAGGACAGAGGGACTTCTACTCCAATACCTGCCAGGAGAGCAAGCTACAGTGTGGTGCTCATGTTAGATTTCATCTCACCGTACTGCTTGCACTCACCATGCACTTGTAGGAGCTCCAAGATGGGTTTACTTGATTGCAATATTGTCCTGAAATATTTGCTCACTGATAAAATCAAACATCTAGATTAAAAGCACAATTACCTGCAAATAATTTAGGAAATACCAAACTGGTTTGCTAAAAAATATGTCCATATGCCATGGAAAAGAGCCTACCAATATTATCTGGAAGCAAACATGATGGGAAAGATCTTGGCTTTTTAGAATCTCAGTGGAAAGTTAGCCTTTTATTTCAGTGGTATTCTGTTAGGTTTCTTGTGCCTCATAAAATTCTCTTCTGGGAGAAAAAAAAGCGAGAGAAAAAAAGTGAGAAAGTAGTTTGTGTGGACTTCAACGTTAGGTTCTAGTATCAGTTTCTTACCCTTGTTTTCACCTGGATGCATATCTGCTCATTTTGGTGAAGTTTCTCCAACTGTAACTGCAGAGAACTGTGCAAATATTATTCAGTGCTCTCAATAGCATCAAAGATGCAGAGACTACTTGTGCCTGCTTTTCTTTAGCAAAAAGTTGTATTAAGCCAGCAGTCATCCTCTCAGGAACATAGCAAACAGTTCACTCACAGGAAAAGCAGAGGAAAGGATCAAGAAAGTGCAGTTGCATGAGGCCTTAAAGGGCAAATTGGACAAAATTTTAATGCAGGTCAATTACACAGATTACAAACCCCTGGCCATTCTCATTAAGAAACAGCCATATATATTAAAAGAGAGCCTATGATATTTCATAAAAGTAATGGAACTAAGTAATAGAATGGGCAAGATAAGCAGCGACTTTAGCCTGGGAATAGAAGTTACTCCAGCAACATCACTTCTGATGCGTATTCAAGCAATTATTTCTGTATTAGCCTTTTAAATTTAGAAGAAACTATTCCAGAACATAGATGCCTATCTTATGGAAAGAAGATATATTTTACTCCTACTAGTGAAATGTGATGATAAGTTAATATAATTGCCTTTCTGGAGAGACCAGAAAACTGTATTATTGGTTAACTTTTCCTAGAAATCCAGATCTTGACTTGAATGCCTTTCTTCAGGTTGGCCTCTGTGCCATGACTCTTGTACACACTTTCTAATGATTCCAAGGCCTCCTAACCTGCCCTGGTTCTGAGAAACTGAGGGCCTTAGAAGAAAGACTGAAGTGGCAAAATATCAAGTAGGGATGGAGACAGAAGCTCCAGAGAGGGCCATGAAGATGATCAGTGGGCTGGAGCACCTCTGCTGTGAAAGAGGCTGAGAGAGTTGGGCTTGTTCAGTCTGGCAAAGACTCTGAGGAGACCTTAGAGCCACTTCCAGTACTAAAGGGGGCCTATAAAAAATCTGAAGAGGGACTTTTTAAAAGGGTATGTAAGGATTGGACAAGGAGTAATGGGTTTAAACTGAAAGACGGTAGATTTAGATTAGGTCTTAGGAAGAAGTTCATTACTGGGAAGGTGGTGAGGCACTGGCACAGGTTGCCCAGAGCAGCTGTGGCTGCCCCATCCCTGGCAGTGTTCAGGCCAGACTGCACGTGGCTTTGAGCAACCTGGTCTAGTGGAAGGTGTCCCTGCCTGTGGCAGGGAGTTGGAACTATGTGGTCTTTCCAACCCAAAATGTTCTATGATTCTATGATAATATCAGATAATATCTGGGGAGCCACAGAGTGCAAGCAGATTGCTGGAGATGAACATGAAGGTGAAGAGGTCTGATGGATGGGAAGAAAGGCGAAAGAAAAAGATTAACTTGATCAGTGTAATTGACTATTTTTGTGGACAAAAATAAAACTCCATTTTATCAGTCAATTTTCAGCAAAACCCCCATTCTATCAAACCTATGCTACACTGCATCTTGTGTCTTTACCTCTAGCTTCTTTGGGGAATAGCTGGAAGTGGATTGACAGTTAAATAAAAGATAGAGCCCCATCTGCACCTTTTCTTCCATAAGGATCTCTGATGGGTTTTGTAATTAAAAAGATTCCTTGACACAACAGTTAATAAAACCCCTACCCAGTTCCAAAGTCCTACTTAAACAACATTCTTGACTGGTTTAAATTTGGCCTGCCAAGGAATTGGCCGTTTCCTGCCAGTTGCAAGGTAGTGATGGCAAACTGCAAACTAAAAGATACAAGGATTAATCTTCAGGAATGTTTACTTCTTTCAGGAAAAGTGCTCAGCCGTGATCTTCTGGGTGATTAAAATGGCTGGAGGCAGCTACAGCTGTCTTCACAAATTGGTATTTTGAGAAATAAGGTGTGGAGCCTTGAGCAAGACATGAGTCTCTCTTGTGAAATGGTTGGCAGAATGACCATGCTGGAGAAACTGTTTGGAGAGTCTGTGAGAGCATGACCTGTCATCCCAATTTGGATTACCCATTTATTTATTAAAACAAGTCTCCTCTCCTCTGGCAATCTGTTCATCTTTGTGTGTACCTTCTACTAGGGAAAAATTACATTTAATAACATATATTAAAAAGACGTTTCAGGTCCTGGACTCAAGATGGAAATAGGAGCTCCTTAAATCGTAGTGTACAGGTACAAACCATGTTTCAAAACAGAGCAGAATGGAAGCAGAAGATAAATAGATGTTGCTGAGGTTTGTATTTTACCCAATTTCTCATCTGAACAATCTGCTGGTCCCAATTCTTGGCTCTGCTAGAGTTGGTGGAAGTTTTATTGCTGTACACAGTGGGGCCAGGATGTCTCCTAAGATGACTAACCACCTGCTGTGTAGAAACGTGGATCTTAAATAAGCTACCACAGATCTTCACTTGCTAATTTGTCCCTAGTAAGTGAATTTCAGGCACTCTGACGACATTGGTATATATAACAAGAGAAAACCTCCCTGACACATCTGTTTCCCCCTGCACAAGCTGCTTATAAACAAATGCTGGTACTGTAATGCGTATAGAAACAATATTCTGGACAAAAGCATTACAGCATAAACCTTTCGGTGTACATAAATTCAACCTTAGCACCAGAGCATGCTCCAAAGCATTATGGTAGCAGAATACATACTTGGTGTATATTTGAAGAAGTTACTGAAGAACCTTACTCTTTCCACCTTGGTTTTGTTTGTTTGCTTGTTTGTTTTAGTTAAACATAAATACTGTCTGAAAATACTCTCAGTCACAAAATAAATCTACTTTCACCCTAAGCGTCTCCTCCTTATGCTGCATGCAGCCCCCAAGGGAAGTTGCTCCGAGGGATGCAGCTGCCAAGGGAAATGACCCCGAAGGATGCAGCCCCCAGGGAAGTGACCCCGAGGGATGCAGCTCCGAGGAAGAGGACCGTGAGGGATGCAGCCCCCAGGAAGTGACCCGAAGGGATGCAGGTCCCGAGGGAAGTGACCCCGACCAATGCAGCCCCGAGGGACGCAGCCTGCGAGGAAAGGGATCCTCAGGGATGCAGCCCTCCCCGGGAAGCGGCCCCGCTGCCATTATCGCTCCCGCTGCGGAGAGCAGCGGCCGAGGGCTCCGGCGACGGCCTGATTTAGTGGGTGCCGAGCCCAGTCGCCCTCCTCCTCCTCAATTCTGCCACACCAGCCGAGCGCCCACACGGCCCTTCTCAAACCGCTCAGCTCTTTCCCCCTCCCCCCCGAGATTTAGAAGCGCACCCGGTACAACTGCCCGGGAGAAGGATGCTCCAGCCGCAGGGCAGTCCGACCCGACCCGTCTCGCTGCCGGGCAGCGTCCAGGAGCGGAGCAGGGCGGGCGGCTACTCGGTTCTTACCTGCCCGGCGCGGAGCGCCAACTGCACCGCCACCTCAACGCACTCCTTCCAGGGGTCCCCGCCGGCCGCACCCCCTTCATCCTCCTCCTCCTCGCACGGCTTCATAGCGGCGGCGGCTTCGCTGCCCGGAGCAGGGCCAGGGGCGCCGGGGGCTTGGCTCCCCGCCGAGGAGCACCGCGGAGGAGGGCTCACGGCGCGCACACCACCGGTCGCCCGCCCGCCCGATGCGCCGTAGTTGTCACTCCGCAGCCCGGCACCGCCCCTCCGATGGGAGCGGGGCGGGGGTGGCGGCCCGGCGGGCGCCACGGTCAATGGGGAAGTGGGGCTGCGGCTGGGCGCTGAGTGTAGGTGAGCCCCGGGGCGGAGAAGGGCCGGGAGAGGTGTGTGTGAGGGGGGAGGGGGGTGTGCCGCGGAGCGCCGGAGCCGCGCCGCGAAGGGCGGGATGTGGTGGGGAGGCCGCCGACCCGGCACGGCCCGGCCCACCCCGCGCCGCCGCCATCGCCGCCGCCATCGCCGTGGCCGTGGCTCGGCCGCCCCGCCTGACGTGGCGCCGGGGCGATGACCACCGGCGGGGCCGTGCCACCAGCCCGGAGCTAAGGTGGTGGTGCTGTTTCTTCCGAGATATCGAGCAGCCGTTCTCTTAAGGGCCCCGCTGCGGGAGCGGTCTGCCGGGAGCCACGGCCGGGAGCGAAGGGCGATCCCGGGAACGAGAGGCCGGCCGTCAGCGTTACCGGGGCTTTGGGGGACAGCTGGCGGCTAGCATTGGCCATTTCAAGAATGTGGCTTCGGGGGTGAAAAGGGAGTTCAGTTCTTTAATTTCAGCATCTTCTTAGTGTTTGGGAATTGGTATGGTAACAAGTACATTGTCCCTTATGCTTTTCGCTTGGCTTTAGATTTGTCAAGGATGAGGAGAATTAAGAACCGATTGTTCCAGAAACTGTATGGGCTAACTAAATTACTATGTGTTTGAGGCAGCAGAGTGGGAGACTCGCGGGGGACAGCTGAGCGATTCTACATCCTCCTTGTAGGAAAAAGGTGGCCTACGCTCAATACGTGCTTATGTGAGCACATGCTTATGTGCTTACGCCACAGAGTAACCCGTCTGTAGCACTTGGAACATACCGTGTATCTACCAAAGTGAGGCTTTTCCAAACGACTTGTTCTGGTGCATCCTTGGCATTGATTGGAGCAGAAGAGAGTCCAGGGCGGAGTCAGCGAGGGTAGCTTTTTTGGAAAAGATGGTAAATGCACTGAGTATTGAAATTAATTATTGTCTTTCAGCACCTGCTGTGTGGTTGAGGGTTTCAATTGCAGTGACCTCTCTAGCTAGGATGGAGATGTTTTAGCGGTTACCGTATCTGCATTAAGAAAATCACATAACACCACTACTTGCTATCTCTGATGTGAACACAGAATTAACTGTTAGTTTCCTAAGGACTAGGCTAAGTTTAATTGGCTTGGCTATCCCATCTAACCTAACAGACCTAAGTCTAGATCTATTTTCTCTTGTTGTTTATGTTCTAAGACACAGCTGATTTTGGGATGAGAGGGTCGTAACACCGCAGCCATATATAGTTCACAAAAATAGTAGACACTGTTGAAAATAGAAGGCTTGAACCTTTTCCTTCTAAAATAAGTGATGAAACCTCATAGTTTGTAGTGCAAGGATCCAGCTAATTCACTAAATTCCTAAGCTGCACTGCGGCACTGGGTGCCACAAAGACAGCAAGGCTGGCAGTCTACTTAGCAAAACATTTTCTAGTCCCCATTTCAAATCAGAATAAAACAGTAACAAACCCTGAAAGGTGAATTAACTAATACCCAAAGTTTAAAAGTTTGTTTAAGGTATTAAATGGCGAATATTTATTTGAAGAAATCCTCACCAAATGTTTTTCAGTACTTCTGCAGTTTTGTTTCTAAGTAACTTGTTTCTTCCACCCACATAGCTCCTCTGTCCTCATGTAAGATTAGTTTCATTAAGTGCAACAATCCTAGAAACATGTAATGGAATTTGGAATAGTACTGGAATTGCTCTGTATTCTTCCTGAATCTCAGTTTCTTCCTGGTTTTGGAAATTTGTATTTTTTTTTTATTGGTGCAATACTCAGCATAGCTTGAGGTGACTTCAGGACCTTTCCTAGAGAGTTTCTGTGCTGGGGCAGATGAGTAAACGTGTGTGCTGGTGAGATGTTGTAATAACAGCTCTAACTTTGGTAAATAAGAAAATCTACAGCTAACAAGGGCTTTGAATTCTAGGAGGCATCTCAAGACCATGATGAAAGTGTTTTCTGTGTTTTTCCTTGAAAGATGAAGTTTTATGACTGAATTGGCCAACACTAAAACGGGTTATACGTTTTGCTGAAACCAGATAGATACTATTCTGATGTAGAGCAGATGGTTTCCTCCCATGTATCTCAGGGCTGCTGCAATGCCTAGAGTTTTGTTGTGATTAGACTCCCACAAGGGCATTAGAAAGGTCTGTTTAACTCGTGTTTTAAAAACAGGGCAGTGTAAATGATAGGTTAGAGAGCAGGATGCAGAAATATCCTCACTGAATGTAACTGTACCAAATAATTATCACAGAGGAATAATGTTGCAAAGGGGGGGAGGTGCTCTCCTCAATATTTTTCTAAGCAGGAGTATGTCCTCTGTGGCATTTGGAAAATAAGTGACTCCATCTGTCTCAGTAGAATTTCCCCACCCTTCTGTTCATTCTGGTGTTAGAATATTAGTAGAAGGATCACCAAAGGCTGAACTTGAGGGGCTAAAAACTCAATGAACTCTTGGTTTTTACAGATTCCTTCCAGCTGTGTGGCTTATGCAGGTAGAAGATTTAAAACAGAGCTAAAAGGCCAGGAAAGAATACTTACTTAGAAAATCAGGGCTGCAGCTAGACCCTTCAAAATACAGCTGCCTGTAAGGCCTATAAACAGATGTCAGTGTTTCTCTTCATCGTTCTACTAGTCTCTGACAGCTTTCTTATTACTGTTCTGAAGTTTTTCAAGCCTTCCTTAACCTAGCCCTTCCAGGAGCTTCCTCCTGTGAGCTGCTGGGTGATTTTGTTCATCTCCAAGCAGGCTGAGGCTGCTCTCTGCCTTGCTGGATTAGACTCTCATTTGTCTTTCGTAACCGGCAAGGTCTTTCATAACTTCTGATCTTTCATAACACTAAATGCTAGCCAGTGCCTCTCACACACCTTTCATAACCTACACACACGCCAAGTGTTTAATCTCATCCACTTGGAGTAGGCCTGTCCTGGATGAACCTGAAATACTAGTGTTTCTCGGGCGCTGTGTCTGATTCCTCTGAGCCATGACCAGATTTGTGTTGAGGTCAGACGTCCTTCCCTGAGACAGTGAATGCTCAGTGGAGTGGAAGTCCTGTTCCCTCTGACCTCAGAGCAGAAAACAGAATGTAGTCATGGATTTCCTTCTCTCCCAGGGTGTGAAGCCCTTATTGACTTAGGTGTGGCTCAGTTGGAGGTGATACTCTCCTTTGCTTCCTGTCCTGAACCACTATGCAGTGTTTCGTCAGTGTGGCTGCTCTGCTTGCCACCCAGAGATTCCCATCGCGGTCTGCTTGGTCCATGCTGCAGAAAGCAGGGTCACTCAGGGGCAAAGCTGCTGCTGCTGTTGCTGCAAGGGCTTTAATTATTGCCTCGGCCAACAGCTTTCAATTCTCCAACAGCAATTGCACACTGCAGTAATAACGATGAAATTGGTTGTAGTTTTTGCAGAGGGAGGGTGACTTCTCTAGCTCGCTGGCCATCATGTGTGGTGACACAGCACCTCAGAGAGAAATGAGTCAGACGTTGGGACACATTTCCAGAACAACCTTATAGACACTTGGGCCAAAGAGCATGGCATTGAGTGGGTATATCACATCCCCTACCATGCACCAGCCTCTGGGAAAATCTCTGCTATATCATCTCTCTCGAGCAGTAGGACACTGTTTGTTTTGATTTATTTTAGTTCTTGCACCAGAACAACCAACAAGTGGATAAAGCTGCTAAGATTGAAGTGGCTCAGATGGACTTAGATTGGCAACATAAGGGTGAGTTATTTTTGGCCCGGTGGGCTCTTGACACTTCAGGTCATCAGGGCAGAGATGCAGCATACAGATGGGCTCGTGATCGGGGGGTGGTTGCAGCAGTGGAAGCAGAGCAACTGGCAACGCAGAAGTAAACCCCTCTGGCCTGCTGCACTGTGGCAAGATACGTCTTCCAGTGTGGATCCTTGTCACTTCATGGGTTTGATGGATGATCTCTTAATAGGGAATTAAATGGGAGAGCAAGTGACTAGCAGCTTTAATAAAAACAGAGGGGGTTGGGGGAAGAAAAATGAGGTGATCCTTTGGAATTATTAGCCTGAGTACAAAAGAGCCTTTCCTCAGCACAACAGCCAGAGCCTTGCTGTGCTGTTATTAAAGCACTTCAGTGGGAATTCATGCAGATGGTCTTTTTACCTAGCATAGGATTATACTGGATTAGTCATATAAAATTGTTGTTTACTGTCTCTAGCCCTTTTCTCTGGAGCTTTTATCAGGATCTCATGGAGAATGAAGTTTGTGGTAACGCAGATGACAAGCTTTTTGTTTGTGCAAACTACTACAGTGTTGTAGTTTAGTGCAATCCTAATGTTGCAGTGAGAGATTCTATAGCTGATAAAACAGGATGTTTTGCCCAGATTTTTGTTTTGCCTTTTGGGTGTTCAAGAAGGGAAGGTAAACTGTAAGGAGATGCTCTCAGAATCTTCTGTTTAGAAAAACTGTGCTGATCCTGCTTCTGCTTCATCAAACAGGAATTCCTAACACTGGCACCGTTTTTCATACTGCTTGCTAATGACTCATTAATGACACAACATTTGATTAATGCACTAAGTGGTGTATTAGATGTTTTTTTGTGTTCCCTTTCTGTCACGCACAATCATATTTTGACCACGTTTCTTCTCTACATACAGAAAGCCCAGGGATTGCTGCTTGAACACCCTCTGCGTTTCTCTTCCTGCCACAAGCTAACTCAAACATGCGGTGCAAGAGACTCCCTTTAGATCTGCCTTGTTCATGTGGAAGTCGAGATTTTTGGCTTACAGGTCTGACAGACAGGTGTACTGGTAAAATCGGGTCCTTCAGTGTTTTCTGGAGTTTTCACACTGGTTCTGTCATCCTGACATCTATACCATCCTTGTAGCCGTATCTTCCAGGAGGTATGGCTGAGGGCTTTCCTGGGGTGCAGGTGCCTTTGAGTCTCCCCCAGGACATATTTTTCTTTGGAGGAGGTTCTGTGCTCAAGGTAAACCAGTCCCAAGCTGTTACTCTTTTTCCCAGACTCATGTCTGTGTGTGGTAAAGGCCTTTTTCCCTGGCCTGGAAGGGAGAAGTGTCAGACTATCTCTGCCATGTGCATGCCACTGTTGTTTTTTGAACATTGTTCACTGAAAATATTAAAAATAATACCCTCCCCCCTGGAAACAAACTAACATTATAACCCGATGTTTCTATCTCTGAAGGTGATACAGAACTTCTGTCAGCGTGTGTGGCAGGGATCTCTGTAGCATAATTAGGTTTAATAAATATTAGTTCTATTTGGTTTTGTCAGCTTTAATCTTAAATTGATTTCTTCTTACATATTATAAGGAAATATTTCTTGTTTCTAATTCTGCAGACATCTTAAATCTAATCTTGCTGCTTTTCCTCTTGGTATGCAGGAAATATTAATGTTTTGGACTGAATTCTGAACTTTTGCATTTAGCTGTCCTCTGTGGTTGTGCAAAGACTTAGGAAAGCCAGACAACTTTTCTGTGTTTCAAGGAAGGCTCCTAGACACAAATAGGATTATTACTACCTGACTGAAGCTCAAAACAAGATGGAGAAAGGGCTTTTTTTCCTGTTTTGGCCATTGTGTTCCAGATTGTTCCTTGATTTTTCAAGTGGTGTTTGTCTCTGAGATTGGCAGCACTGATTGTGCCAAAGAACATAACAGGCAGAGAGACCATATGAGCTTTGACAACTTCCACCCTGAAAGACACTCTGAAGTCGTTGCTGACACAGCTGCTGCATGGAATAAAAGGGATTAATTTGGGGCAAGTGCAATTTTGATATGTTTTTGCAAAAGCATGGAGATTTTCACAGGGGAATATTATTTCCTGGAAAATCTCATGAGGATGGTAGGTCTTTTGGAGGGTTGAAGGGACACATCCTGTCCTTTAATCTGTGTGGAAGAAAAGCTATGCTTGGAGTTATTGTAGGATTGCGTCAAGTAATCCCGTGCTCATATATTTTCTGACAAAGTAAGTTAATGATTTGGGTGAAAAGCACTATGGGTCACATTCCTGCTGTTTGGCAGTAAGTAGCATGCTCAGCACCTGGAATCGATGACATTTTCATTCATGTGTATCAGCATGAAATGTGTCTCAGTTCACACCAAGCTAAGTTAGAAGCAAGTATGTGAGGAAAACAGAATGTGTTCAACAAAGCAGCTAAGTAATTGTGTAGGGAAATGTTTCTGCTGTAACTGCTTACAGTACAAAGTGAGTATCTTAGTGGCATTTCATACCTACTGACACAGAGAAGTTTTCCAAAAATCATGTATTATTGGTATCTCTGCAAGATGAACATGTTTCCTAATTAAGTACACAAGAAGTGTTTTAGCATTTGTATAAACTGTGGGCTGTGCATGCATGATGGCTAACATCTTTTGATTTTTGGATGCTTCAAAATCTAATGCCCAGTGTTACCCAGCCTTGGGCCATTTGTTCAGATCTATCAAGTATCTTTAACTTGGAAGAATGGATGCTCAGTTTTTAAGTGGAGCCACTCAAAATCAGTGACCACTTTTGAAAATGTAACTTTTCCCAAGAGTTTGAGGATATGAGTAGGGTTTTTTTTTGGTGTTGTTTGGATCAGCACTTGTTTAATAAAATCTGAATCTTACATAAAGTCACTGCAGGTCTAGCTGCATAATTGAGAAACCTGGCTGTTGTCTTCTTCCTCCATCTATCTTCAATTCCTGTGCCAGCCATGGAAGGATGAAGAAAGGCTGCATGGCTGTTTCTAGGCTAGAAACTGGGAATTCTTGTTTCCCTTTTAGCTCTGTTGGTTCATTTCCCAGCTTCTGTGTGTAATTTTCCAGCCTGTTACCAGTAGAACATCTGGTACAAGATGTTCTACTCTGTTCTACATCTGGTACCAGATGTTCTACTCGTAACAATTTTGAGTTCTGAAAATATTTAGGTCTCAAAACCTGCATAGCTGTTGCACTGTTGTCAGTTGATCTTCTTGTGGCCTTCTGTTGCTATGTTACTTGTAAGGTCCAGTCCCTCATGGGAGCAGGGTGCTTTCCTCCTGCATGTATGCCCTGCAGCCTGGTCTGTCAAAAATATCTGCAAAACACAAAACACAAAACCCAACAAGTAGTAGTAATACCAAGTATCACAAACACCAAGGATACACTGGGTAGCACTGTTACCAGGCATGCTGTTACCTCCTGACCTGGTAGATATTACTTGAAGAGCCTATACTGTGGCTTGTGTTGTGATGGAGTGGGGAGATTGATCATTGAATCACAGAACAGTTTGGGTTGGAAGGGACCTTGAAAGGTCATCTAGTTCGAACCCCCTTTGCAAGGAGCAGGGACATCTTCAACTGCATCAGGTTGCCCAGAACCAAATCCAGCCTGGCCCTGAATGTCTCCAGGGATGGGGCATCTATCACCTCTCTGGGCAACCTGTGCCAGTTATTTTATTACCCTCATTGTAAAGAATGTTTTCCTTGCATCCAGCCTGAATCTCCCCTCTTTTAGTTTAAAACCATTATTCCTCATTCTATTGCAACATGCCCAGATGCAGATTATGCTTTTGTAGAGACATGTAACACGTTGGGTGTTGATGGACCGCTGTATCCATGTGGATCTGTGATGGGTAGTATTCTCAGTCCCATGCATTTGGTATCTGCTAGTCACAGGAAATAACGGATAAAACCAATGGCAGTTTAAGAGACAGCCCGAGACGGGGTGTTTCTGCGCTGGCCCCAGAGGCTGAGGTGCACAGGCACTGTCAAGCTGACTCGGGAGCACCCACCGCGCGGTCAGGATTCCTCTCTCGGTGCAGGCCGGGTGGGAGAGTTCTACCTCAAGGGAGAGAAAACACGCAGGGGGAGCAGCGGTGTCCGCCCGGGGGCGCTGGCTGCGCAGGCACCTACCGCGCTGCTCCGGAGCGGGGGGAGAAGCCCAGCCCCGCAGGGCGCTGCCGTCGCCTCTCTGCTCCCACAGGGTGCGGATGGAGCGGTCGATGCTCCGCTTGCTGCCGTTTCCTTGGCAACGGGGTGGTGGTGGAGGTGGTGTAGTCAGGGCCCTTGACCGGGAGCGGTCGCTCGCCCGTGACGTTACTGTTTAGAGCCTATCCCGATGGGCTGTGGTTTCCTAGGCGCCTGCTTGAGAGCCGCGAGGCGGGTGGTGGCGGCGGCAGGCAGGCCGTGATTGCGGCAGCTTGGTGGGGACCTTTTACGGTTGGGTCCCGCGGGTGGTGGGTGCGTTCGAAAGGGCGCAGGCAGGCCTCAGCCCCTCCGGGCGCCCATGGCCCTGCCCTCCGTCCACAGGTGCTTGCAAGTGAGTGGGACCCGGATCGCGGCCGCACCGCGGGGCAGCCTCCTGTTCGCCGGGCACGCCCCGGCCCGGCCCGGCCCGGCCCGGCCTGGCCTTCCCTGCCCTGGAGAGAGCACGGGAATGCTCGGGCACGGCGGGTCTGGGCTCGGCTATGTTTGCTGTTACCTTCGCGTGCAGAGCTCACGCTTACAGTAGCTTAAGCGGTTTGTCGTTGGTAGCCTTCCTTCTGTTGGCCGAGTACCGGTCGTTAGCATCGGTTGTACTTGTTACGCTGTAGGTTAGGGCAGTGAAGTCCGTTGTGTTTGGGTCGTAGATGAAGTGACAGGTGCTGCTGGACGAGGTTCAACCACTGTGTAGGCAAGAAATTCTGGTAGTGCAGCTGTGGCTCAGTCTTTTGGCTTCTGTGAGATTAAAAAGAGATGATGTTTAGAAATGTAATTGAAATTTGTAAGTTTTGTGTATGATTTTTTTTTTTAGTACAAAACCAGTTAGCCTTATCATTCACTAATAAATTGCGAAGTTGCATTAGAAGCATTTAATACATATGTTAAAGCAGCTGTGTCTCAGTTCTTCCTGACGTTTAAAGCCAATTACTTTTTATGCTATTTTCCTTTATATAGTTCTACAGTTAAGTTAATCATAATGAAGCTTAAGGGAGATAATTTTAATGAAATATTACCAGCTTAATTAATACCTCATCAGAAAATGTCTTATTTTTCTTTTTAAAATTCTCTTCCTTTTCAGCTCAGTGATGAAAATGAAGAGTTAGTCAAGAAGTTGAAAAAACTGCATGTAAAAAATAAGGAGCTAGAAAAGAATCTGGGTCAGATCCAAGAAAAACTGCATCTACAGCGGTTAATACATGACTGTGGCACACACAGAGAGTAAGAATTGTTCTTTCTGTATCAAAAGAAAGAAGTGTTTCAGGATTTTTCATCTTGGTACTCTTCAGATGAATGAGGCCACACCTGGCCTGTGTATTCTGAGGGGCTGTCTGTGAACAGGATGGTGGAAATAGAGGATGCTGGAGGCATGTAAAGGAGCAAAGAATGACTGGGAGAACTTGTAAAAGTTTGTTGTTTTAGTGAAAGAAACAGTTTTAATGTCAGTAAGTTATATCCCTGCTTAGCCAACATGCTATCTCTGTTTTACTCCAGAGTTTTAAATCGTTTTTATACCAAACAGTAGTACGATAGGTAAAGTGCATCAATACTGTTTAAAAGATTTGGAAACCAGGAGCTTAGGACTTGAAAAACTATAGTGCTAGTGTGTTGGTGAGTGTCCTCCCAGGATTTGAGTACCTGTTTGCACAGCTTTCAAGTTTAAATTTTGGTGTAATTGTGGTTCTGTGTTAAAACTTGTGTTCTAAAATCAAGCTGAAAAGTAACTTAGGCTTTTTCAGTTGCTTTGTTTGATCCAATTAAAATTATAAAATGTGATTTTTATTAAGCTGTTTTGTTTATTTCAATTAAGTGTTCAAGTTCAAACAGAAACCCATTTGTGGCACAAGGGTGAATACAGGAAGGATCTTATTCTAGAGGGTGACAGTGTCAGGTGAGTTATTGGAAAACTGCTTCTTCACAGAGGTAAATATTCTCCATAGGGTAGAATATTTTCATGGTTGTCAACTGAATTTTTGTTAACTGTTATGGAAGCGGCTTTCAGCCTTTGAAACAACAGAAGATTGTTTTATTTGCATTTTAAAAGGAAGTAATAAATCTTAGATTAAACTTGAAACTAGGAGTAAGCAAAGAACAAAATGTATTTCTTTCTCAAATCCTTCATTTAAAAAATTTGAATGAGCCAAGGAAGCTCTGTAGTGTGTGTGCGTGCACATGTGATCTTTTTTGCAGATTTTTAACCTAGTAATTTCTTTCTGTATTTTGTTGGTGATTTCTTAGCTCATGTTTTTATAGCTCAGTTTTATGTATGTATAAAACCTATAGGATGGTGCTGTTTTCAACATAAGCTAGATAAGTGATTCTAGTTTTCAGTCTACTTGATTTTCATAAGTGAGCCACTACTTACCATTGTTTGCCAATTAGTGCTAGAAATAAACTTTCTTAATGGCTTTTTTGATGCAAAAGATACTTTTTTGCTTTGAGAAAATACATATTGAGACATTTTAACAGCTGGGTATGCTAAGTAAAATGTTGGCCCATCTCACTATGACTTGATTTTGAAATAAAGAGGCTGCTCCATTCTTTAGAAAGTTACTTTGTGTCCACTTAAGAAATGGGCTGTGACTCTCAAGAAGATAGGCAGTAGGCAGTCCCCACTGCTTTTGATTTCAAGCACCCTGTTTTTAGGGTTTACTTTAGGTGGTTGTAGAAGGCCCTTCCCCCTCCCCCCCCTTTTTTTTTTATTTTTTTATTTTTTTACAGTATGCCAGGCTCTCTTTGCAAACCTACATAGGAAGGCTGGGTGTTTAGCTCCAGGCTTGAACTGAGTGCCTAACTAGATACTTATGTGGAAGAAATCCAAGTTTCTCTTTGAATCTAGTGCTGGACCTGCTTTGTATTAGGTTGCACTTGGATAACCTGACTTAGCTTTTTCTTCTAGCACCTGTTTGTATGTGATTTTACAAAGCTGTTCTGTACTATTCTGCATTACCATCCTGCTTGTGGTTTGTAGGCATGACCTAGTATGAATGCCAGCTCTTACCTGAATTCCTCATAAAACAGGGAAAATGTCATGCTCATCAGTTACATTACAGGCCTGATATATGCCGTAAACTGTGGTAGGAAATTAATGTAGCAGAACTTGATGCAATATATTATCAAAGGGAAAGATAATACCCTGAAGTTGTTTATTTTCCATTGATTTTACCCCCTCGCACTCATTTTCTTATACATTTCTTTCACTCGTATTCTCACACTCACACAGAAGCAGTGAGATGTTTTGTGCAACACAGAGAGCTGGGGATGCTGCCTCATGAATCCTTATCATGAGCTCTTGATTGGTGGTGTTGTGGTTTAAGCAAGAAATTAGGCTCTGGACAAACTGCTTTATTCCTTCAGGAGTGGTCTTTTGCTATTCCTGCTGTGCTAACAGGGAGAGGAATGACCAATGTGACATGCTGTAAAGTCATTGCCACCCCTCCTGTCATTAGTGTACAGGTCTTCCATCGACGAGTTATTTGTACTGTTTAATCAGAGTGTGGCCATGTGGGCTGGATGGGAACAACAGGGTCCTCAGTGTGGCTGAGTGAAAGGGATTCTTTGCCATCATACAGACCATTCTTTCTAACTCTTGCATTGCTGGCTTTTTTTCTGGTGCTTTCGCTTTCTGTGTTGCTGATGGCATTTCATTCACACCCATCTTAAATATTTCTGTTACAAGCTGCTACAGTACAGCTACAATCAAAGTAATTTCTATAGGCCCTCTAATGCTTTTGTCATAAAGGATGCACGTTTTCATTGGCTTTTATATTTTATTGCAATTTACACATTTCTTCTGTTTTAGTCTGCTTCAAATGTATAATGAGCTACAGAAACGTTACATTAAAGAAATCAAAACAAACCAGGAGCAGAGGGAAGCAATTAACAAGCTCACTGTAAGTAGAATTTGTAGGAAATGGTATTGAGTAAGCCAAACTTAAGCTTTTAGGGAGACTGGAAAATGATTCTTACATTTGTAAAATGAGACCATGTTTTTCTTTATAATCTTTCTTTATTTCCTGTGTCATTGAGATAACGGAAAGTAGTCTGTAGTTTCCTTTGAACATGAACTCTGTCACTGGTCTGTTGCTGACAGCTGTGTCCCCTTTTCTTGCTTTTTTCTTTACTTATCTACCTACCCCTTCTAACTGTATATGTATCTTCTGACCTCTTTTGTACCAGCCCTTATATTTTTCTGTGTTTCATAAACTGATTTATCTTAGAAATCCAGCATTAAGCTAACCAAATGAGGGCAAATAGTCTTCTGTTAGGTAGCAAGATCTGTTGGCTTCATAGAGACTAGCATCATAACTGGAGCAGAGTTAGGGTGGCATGGCTAAGAGTGGTTCAAGAAGCTTCAAGCAGGTATTGCCTCTTTAGGCATTAATGGAGCACTACAGCTGACCAGTCTAATTTGCTCTGGGGAGCCTGCAATGTGTTTATTTGCTTGTAAATTAATATTCATTGTAATTTGGATTACATGTACTTTTTCTTAGAAGTTGGCAGTCGCTGCCATAAAAGTACGCTTTATCCCGTGGAAAGGTTCAGTATCTTTGTGCCTGTACATTTATATTGCCTTGCAAGCATATGCTCAGCATCAGATTCTTTTAAAATGCTTTTGTATATGCAAAGCTTTACTTGCTGTATTTTTTTCCTCCTTTCAGGCCCTTTGGATGAATGTAGTTTTAAGACAGCAATTAAAAGCTCTAGGTTTGCATCTGGGCAATGTTTCCAGTTGTGTTCAGTTGAACGGTGTTTGTTCTATGCATTTTAAAAAAAATTTAGTTTCTTGACAGATCAAAATTGATGAGCTAGAGCAGAATCTTCGAGAGCAGAAGCAAAGAATTGAGCAACTAGAACATAAAAAGGTTTCTTGGAAAGCTAGTGCTGTTTCTGGAAAAAGAAGTCGAACTCCAGAAGGAGAAGTAACATCTCCCAGGGACATTTCTAAAAAGAAGGAACCTTATTGCAGTAAATGTTTAGGTAATGGTACTTTTAATTCTGATGATGTTCCTTCCATTATGACTGTCAAAGATGCATTTTGCTTCTGATCGAGAGGCACACACACCAGGGGATTTCTTCTGCTTTAACCAGCTACATCTAAAATGTTTTTCCTTTTTGAAAACCTGCTGTGTAAAAGTAGCATCTCATAACTAATATCCTCTCTACGGATCCAGCCCTGCATTTGTTTGTGATAAAAATAAGTGTTTGCTGCTTTTCTCTTTTTCTGAAATTGGTATGTTGGTGTAATTGTGGGTGGGAGTGCATGGCTCTATTTAGTACTATTTGTTATTTATTCTAGTAAGCTGTATCTATGCAGATCTCTTAGTGATAACGTTTGCTGTTCCCTTCTTTGGTTTTCAGACACTCATACACAAAAGAACCTGTTTTTAGCCTTAAAATCTGGGACAAACCCAGACAATGCTGGTTTGAACATGTTCTTCCTCACATAAGTAAATCCACAAGTTAAGGTGCAATTCTGTTCTACTTCAAAGCATAAAAAAGAGATAGAAGAGACAGTATAATGTAGGCATAATTTTCAGGAAGTGTGCTGTCAGCAAGAGCTAATGTGACCCTCTCATAAGTCAGGAAAAGTAATTGAGGCACATGATGTATGTTTTGTGGATTTTTAAAGTAGAATAATGCCACATTCTAAGAATCTGGCAGATTCACATTTTCCAACTGACAGATCCTGTTACCCTTCATAGTACCTGGGAGCGTGTTGGGCCGATTCTTAAGGATAAATCACTTTCTGAAGAAGGTACTTTAAAAAGCTGAACCATAATTTTCTAATACAAAATGTAGGCAGCTCTTTAGCTGTAATATGATTCATATGAGGGGGAGGTTGACTGTAATGGTTGAAGTCTATATTTTTTTATTTGAATATAGAGCTATTGTTGAAGGAGATTAAAAAGCTGAAGAAAGAAAAAGAGAAGTTATCTACAGAAAGGAGAGCACTAAAAAATCAATTAGCTGTATTAGACAAGGTAATTTATTTTGGGACAAATTTAAGAATGGGTAATTTTTTAAACAAACCAAACCTTTCTTTCTGAACTGAAACTTATATTTAGGTTGAACCTATGTTGTTATCAAGAAAATGCATGAATTTATAACATTCTGAGAAAGAAATGGAAATTAATGACTCCTTGAAACAAGAGGAAGAGTGTAATGTTTTTGTTTTTGTTGTGTTTTAAACAGGTGTGTATTTTCATAGTGTGTTTTTGTTGTGTTTTAAACAGGTGTGTATTTAATTATTTATTTATTTGTAGTGTTTGCTTCCTTCATTAGAGGTCAGTTGCCTCAGGTCCTTACAACATTCAAATTACAACTCTTAGTAATAGGCTTAATTCCTTACAGCAGACATTTGCAGAGATAATAAAAATATTTTTTGAATGATCACTTTTGACTGATCTCCTGTTTCGTGATGTCGGTGAGAGGAAAGCTATTTTATTACTTAAACATATCAAAGTTATGTCTCTGTTAAAACTGTAAGCTTAAGGAGGGCAGAGGGGAGTGCTTTGAAAAGGAACAATATGAGAAAGTGAGACCACGTAGGCTGACGTGAAGTTCAACAGGATTTGGATTTTTATGGCTTACTGGACTGTCTCTTTATAGTCTGTGTACCCTTATATACTGCTCTTTTTCATTCCCTCCTTTGTTGTAAATTGTTTTTGTCTGAGCCCGTTGAACCTGTTGGATAGTGTTATCAATTTTAGGCTGTTTAATGCATCATCAATCTTACCCTTTTGATTATGTAAATCAAACTTTTTCACATAGTGTAACCATAAATAACAGATCCTATTCTGAAATAAGGTATTCATTAACAAAGTGTAGTTGTACTTCAAGTTCTAAATGAATACTAGCAAGTTACAAAGCAATTAAGGTTTAAAAATACTTTCTATCTTTCTAAGTCTAAATATGGTATCCATTTTTAAATCTTAAAACTACTTAGTACTGTCTTCTTCAGATGCTAACATCCTCATCGTTAGTTTAATCGCCTCATCACTCTCCTTGCTTGTTGCCCCTTTTGTATAATCTTGCAACTTTCAGATCTTCAGAGTTACTATTGTGTTACCTGCTACTGGCTGACTTCAGCACATGTAGCTATAGTTTTGCACAGACGAGTTAGACACGATTCCTTTGTCATTTTGGACTGTCATTTGGACTGCCATTTTGTAGCTTTCTGATAAAATAGCATGTTTTTTGTTCTCTTAATTAATCTTTCCTATTATTTGGCTGTATTTCTAAAATAACTTGAATTCTGCTTGTATCATGTGTTCAGGGCAAAGTTTGAAATTATTATGTAAGGTCAGAGTTGATTGCTGTGTCTTGTCATAGCTGTGTTTGCACAACTCAACCATATATTAATAAAGATACAGAAAGTGTCTTTGAACTTGGGAACAACTGAAATGCTGAGTAGCTGTTACTGAGAATGCCTTTCAGAGAAACTTTAAAGTGCCTATTTTTGGGTCTTTCTAGGATTTTTTTGAAGAGGTAGAAGATCTAAAGCATGCTGTACAGGAATCTGTGAAACTGAATAATCAGTATGAAAAGTGCTTGAAACAAATAAGTGTGATGTATGGACTTCCTTTTACAACACATTTGTAACTACTGATTAATGGCAAGTAGATTTTCCACAGTTTTTTATACTTACTGCAACATTTAAACCCACCATGGCTTATGTAGTATCACATTTTGATGGTATTATGGATTTAGTAATATGATCTTAATATGACAAGCTGCTCTGGAATGCTTTTGTATTTTCTGCCTGTGATTTTTTTGCTTATGTGGTTTTAAAATAAACTGTGGTCTGTATAACTTCAACCAAGTTTCAAAACCTCTCTCTTTCACACTTGTAGAATGGGTCCATTGCAGGAGGGGTTGTGGGTGTTTATGGCAATATGATAAAATCTGAGTATTTTTTTGAACAATTTCCCAATTTAGCCTTTTTTATAAACTATATATGATCAAAGTAGATAAAGATTTGGCAGTCCTTGTGAATTGCAGCTGTAAGGATGTGCCAGTGCAGACACAAATTAATTCTGTCTTTAAATTATTACAAACTTAGGGATTTCTTAAAAGATCTCTTAAAAAAGATCTCTTAAAGAAGATCTCTTAGAAGATCTCTTAGAAGATCTCTTAGAAGATCTCTTAGAAGATCTCTTAGAAGATCTCTTAGAAGGCATTTCTTAAAAGAAAAATGCTAAATCCCTGCTTGGAGATTTTCTTTAATCACAAAAATAGGTTAAAATTTGTGGATGAGGGAAAGATTTATGGATTAGAATTGGAAAGTGTGTTCAGAAAGATGAGGCAGAGTTGTCTCACAGTATCAAAACGATTTATCAGAAGCCCTTATTAAAGAGTGAGGTATTTGAAGTGCTGAAACAGAAATGCAGAGAGTCACAGTTCACAAGGTAGAAATGTCACATTACTTTTAAGAATGAACTTGGAATGATAAGAGACAGTTTCTAGGTGCAAATATACCCTGCAGAAGGGAAACCTTGTGAGATGTGAACCTAACTTGTTTGTTACTGCATTTTGCAAAAGTTTAACATAGTTCCATTATAGAGCTATATTTGCCTGTACCTTTGTGACATTCTGATGGGAGAATTGAGGGAAAACTTTATTGTGAGTTTAAAAATACTAAGCTTGCTTATAACCCAGTACAGCTTCTTTAGCTTACTAAAAATACTTGCATGCTCATTACAGATAGGACTAGAACTAGGAGTAGGATTAGGATTCTTGTATCCCACTCTGTTAGGACAGTTTTATGTAGTTGCAAGTTAATGAGTAAATGGGCCTCAAAACATGAGGTGTCTAAAGTTGCATATTCCCTAAGTAAAAATGAGGGTAAAGCTCCAGATGTACTTGTTTCCTGGTCTGGGTATAGACCATTTTGTCAGTTTTCCCTTGGTTTGTTCTTGGCTCACTTGTAAATTAAAACTGGATAATGTTCTGAACAGAGATGGGAAAGGGAAAGAGGAGCGATGCAAGTCTTTGTTGCCAGTAAACTCGGCAGATGAGAATCAACAGAGCAGTGTGTATGATGGAAGTATTTTTAAATGCAAAAATGTATCTAATATTTGATAGTAAGCAAAATAAACATAAATGATGGAGGAGAAAAGTACCAAACCTTTTTACTTTGAGCACTAGTCACTTGAGTATTTTTTCCCCACAGTTCTGTGGTATATAAATTTATACTTCTACTATGCTTAAACTTTGGTGACATTATTAAATGAATCAGTAATTGACCACAGGCTGATCTTTAAATATAGGTGAGGAAGAGCTGAAGGTTATTTCTCCCCTGCCTAAAGAATGTATGTACTGACTGAATACAAATTGTTGTGACTAGCACAGTGACTTTCACTGTTTGCCATTAGAGTATTTTCTCTGCCCAAACAATTTAAAGTGTAATATGTTGAAGATATTGATCTCAGCTTTGTGATGAGCTTTTAAAACTTCTAAAAATCAGCTTTGAGTCAGGCCAGTGCCATGTATTTAGAACAAGAAGCAGTGAAAAGTCTTTCAATCTCTTCTCATAAGTGAGATCCTCAAGCTCTAGTAAGAAACCAGGTTCTAGTCTAACCTTAGTAATCAACCTGTGAAAGCAGGAGGAGTAGCAATGTGTTGTGCAGTGACATGCTGAACCACAGCTCCATCTTGCAGTGTGCATGCAGTCTGACAGCATTGTTTCTGACCTTGCCATGACGCATGAGAGGGTGTGAGTCTCTGGTCTTTGGGTATCCATATGGAAGGTTTGGGTTACTACTGCATGTGCTTGGTTTCTGTTTAAACTACTGTTATGGTGATGTACAGCCATAATCGCGAGAAAAGGGGTCAGCTGGGATGCGAGTGGCGCCGGGCTGGCAGGTGGCAGAGAGAGGTAGGCAGGGACTTCTGTCATCCAGAAGTAAATGTCTTTCAGCTCATTCTGCATCACTGACTTCCTTTGGTTTCATTTTCATTTTTTATCTCTTTCCTCTTTTTTCTTTCACCATCAGGAAAGCTGTAAACATGGGGTGCAGATGGGAGACCTCTGGCATCTTCCACATCTGTGGCACAACTCCCAAAATAGTAACAGCTATGTAGCAGAAAGGCTGGGACAGGGAATGTGTGTAGAAATGACTGGCTCTATGCTTTTGATTGTGTCAGTTGCTGTTTGTGACTTCTGAAAATGACAATTTTGCCTTGAAGATATTTTTATTTTCTATTAATTTCAGTTTTCGGGTTTGGTTTTTTGCATTTGATGGAGTCATTTTGTTTCTGAAGATCTGTTTTGTTTGGTTTTTTTTCCTCCCCACTGATCTGTAGCGCTGGGTTTTGCTGCCTCTGGGTGTTTGAGCAGCTTCTGAAGAAATTTGATGTGTGAAAAATGTAGTGAAAAGCTTTTAGAGAATGCATAGATGCTGATATCAGAATGGCAGGTTTTATTTGTGTTAAGTTTTGTGTAGGTTGGGAATCAGAAGAATCATAGGGTTTTTTGGTTTTAGAGTTTTGTTTTTTTTATACATGCCTAATCCAAGTTAAAAAAATTACTGTCATTTGCTGTTCAAATTAGTCCTGTTTTTGTTGGAAGAGTAGACAGGCTAGGACTACCAAAGTCTACTTCTAAATTCTGGGGTAGGTGCTGTTTGTGCAGGATAAGGCCATAGGAATTTGTGTGCTTAGTTAGGAATTTACATGTCTCTTTGTCCTTGTTGCTGTCTCTGTTGAACGGATGTTTCTGCTTTAATCTCGCCTTGTGAGATGTACAAATGAGATCTTGTTCCTTTTTATTGCCAGTTAAAGTGCAGATGAGATTAATATTAAACAAGTTAATCAGCCTTTATGTGTAGTTCTTCTGTGTTGTGAAATTGTGACGTCTGGCCAGTGGCTTTCTCCTGCTAAACAAAGTTTAGCTAGAACTGAATTGCATGCAATTAAGTATTAGTCATGCTAATGCTAAATAATGCATACTAGAAATGTTACATGATGCAGACTAATGGTTCTTTGTCTCGAATAAGTACTTTGTAGCGGTGATATGGGACGCTCATGTTTGAAAATAAGGGGCTATTTATCAAATAGATATCTTGGTTGGAAAAATAAGATAATAATCACATGCCTGTTTTTGATTTCCATGGGACATCAGTCAAACGGGCTAGGGCATAGGACAGGAAAGCAGTTTAAGTTTTGTCTGTGTTTTGCATGTAACTGAGACCAGGATTTTAGAAAAGATCTATGATTCTGTGTTGTTCAGTAATTTCGTCCTAGTATTACTAACACTTAGGGTCTAAATGATCAAAGGTACTGAGTATTCACAGTTCTAATCAGAATTAGTTCAGATGAAAATTGGCTGCTAATCACTGTTTTAGTGCTGTGTTCAGTAACTGCTAACATCGTGGATATCAGTCCTATGTCAGAATTTCTCTGTCGTAGAAAGCAGAATTGCAGTCCCATTCTTGGGCGGGGGACAAGACTTTTCTTTGTGGATTTCTCCAGAAGCTGGTTCATGTGCATGTGAAGTAACATCTTTATAGCTCCCCTGGAGTCTTCTTTACCATGACCATGCTACAGTTTACCTTTAAAAAGTGGTTCTTTGGAGCCCTGAGAGGGTGTGTGTTGAACCTGAGTAATATTACTTGAAAGTAAAGAGCTAGTATCTTGGTCCACTTGGGTGTGATACTTGTTTTTCTTGTTGCCACTTACACTGTGAAAGTGTGCTTCTGCCAAGGACTGTAGAAGAAACAGAACTGTGCAAGTGTGGGTATTTCCTCCCTACACCAGAAATAATGAGTTTCTGTTTAATGCCTGTAAACAAGAGAAGCAATCAACGAGCCCCGTTACAATTGTGGCTTATCAGAGTGAAGAGATATGTTTTGGATTAGCCTTTAAAATGACAGAAAATAATATTGTAGTTTCAAAAGCCAAGTTCCTTGTTTGGGTTATGAACTGTCCAAGGTGGAAGAAATCAGTAAACACAGCAAGCTTACCAACTTCAGCTTATTTTCCCCATATTTCTCTTCAGCTATACAGTTTCTGTTTCTGAGGCTTAGATATTGTTTTTCCCTTGTCAGAAATGAGGCAGCATTAGTTAACTGGTCAGGTATCCATGCATGGATTCCTGAAAAGCTCTGGTAAACTTGTATGATAGTAAATTGCTTTTGGTTCTTTGAGGTTATTACAACGAGCTGCATTAAAGGTGACGATTGCATTGATTTGATGTAGTCATGTTACGTGGTTTGTGCCAGAAAGTGGCTGTACATGGCATTGCCAGGCTGGTATGCATCCTCATGTTCTGCTGCTCAAGCTAAGATCTGTCTTTACCTGCCTGTGACCCCTAGTTACAGTGTTTTCACTCTCTAGTTTAAAAAAAAGCATCATGCACCAAGATCCAGGCGGGCCCACAACTGGTTGCCTTGGTCTTGGAAGGAGAGAGTACAGTTCTGTGCTCAGTGGTGTGGCCATTTGTGTACTTGAAGGAGAAGACCAACTTTGCTTTTTAGGTTAATTTAGCATTTCCAAATCTAACACTGTAGGCCTTACATGGCAGCTTTTCACAGGGAATGCTGGCTTAATGAATACTTTATTTTGATTTTATCTACAGAGATTCTGTGCTGATGTGAAGCCCAACATGATCCTTTGACTAACCCCTAACATTTTCACCTGAGAGGAGAACTGAACCATTGGGAAAGTCTTATGCCAGTACTGCAATGCTGAGTTCTAGCTCAACCACTGCGAAGAATCTTCTTTTAAAGAAGAGGCTCTGTTTCCTGCTGAAACTCGTGTGCTATGTCAGCTCAGTGTTCATATTCTGTGAATTTTTAATTTATTACGTGGTAATTTTTCAATGCCAGTGGCCAGAAGTGAAAAGTGGAGCTCATACGAGTAAAAAAGAGACTTCAACTTCAGTCCTAAAGGCCATAATTCTAGCTGATACTCACCTACTTGGTGAAATCAAAGGACATTGGCTGGATAAACTAAGAAGGTAATTATTTTTTTTCTTTAACAGTCTCCTGGTTTCAGAGTTTTTAATAGTAGCTAATGGAACAGATGTTTAAACTGATGTGGTGTTTGTAAGAAGTGTGAATGCTGCCTCTGACTTGCCCATTTGGATCTGTGCTGCTGGGTAATAAACCAGTATCAGAAAGGTTAATAAATGGGGCTTACTGAGGCAGAGGAGTCTTGAATGTTCAGGTAGTATGTGGGTGTAGATGCCAGAGGATTTTTGATGGGTCAGGAAGTCTTTTCCAGTATGTCACTGATAAAATGACTTAAAAATGAGGCATCCAAGATAACTTGGATATCCTAATTGTTAATACCTTTAATTGCAGAGGTAAGGAAGCTGGTAGAAGTTTGTAGCAGAAGAATCGGAGGCAACAATGCCATTTAAAACCAAGGATAATCTAATCCTATGCCTACAAACCCATGTTTCTGTTAGTCCAAAAAAGAAAAAGCAGAATACTGACAGAAAATACTAAGTTTATAGTACAAGGTAAACATTATAAACTTTTGCTGCAGAAACGATGGCATGGTTAACCATGAGCAATAACTCACTGTTCTGATTAATTGCTGCTTATGGAATTGTAATGAAAAATAAACAAGCTGGTCTTACTTCTTGCATGAGGTGGGCCTGTTGTATTGTGGCAGAAATACCCACCAGGTAAAAGTCACTGACTGTACTTAAACCTCATTTCTAAGTATGTAACTTGAATTTCATATTAGCACTCTCAGTGTGGAGGAGCCATCTTCCCATTCCTGCCAGGCTGTTTTTGTGTGTTCAGAGTAGAGGATCCAGTGGTGATGTCTGGGTCTGCATTTTCCTTTCAGGGAATGGCAAATGGAGAGGTCTTTCCAAACTGCCTTATGGTTACTGCAGCCAGATATTGTTTTTATTCTGGGAGATGTCTTTGATGAAGGAAAATGGAGCTTACCTCAGGTATGACATCAACAGCTCTCCTGTTTCAAAAAATGAGGATTTCTTGAAGGAAATGGATGACACAAGAAAGCAGAGTAGGTATGCAAGGCTTTGGTTAGTATTACTACAATTGTCCTACTGGTAGAAGACGTTTCTGGTGTTTTAGTCAGAAGTGGAAATGTTGTGATTCTTCCTTTGTTCTTGGTAGTGTCTTGACACATTTTCCCCTCAGGAAACTTGCAAAGTGTAAACGTCTCTGTGTGCGCATCTATGCTACATACCTGTGTTGGGCTGAGTGGCTGGATGCCAAGTGCCCACCACTCTATCACTTCCTATACGCATCTGGATGGGGGAGACAAAATACAACAAAAAGGGTCTAGATAAGGACATGGAGAGACTATTCACCAATCGCTGTCATGGGCTTGGGGAAATTAATTTATTACCAATCAAATCAGAGTAGGGTAGTGAGAGACACAAAGAAAGTCCAGGAACACCTTCTCCCCTCCTGCACTGACCTTGGTGTCTGCAGGGCTGTTCCTCTTGCATATTCACACAGCTGCAATTGCTGTTGCCAGGGCTATTTTCCTCCCTTCTTAAATCTGTTATCCCAGAGGTGGTACACGTTGCTGATGGGCTCAGCTGTGGCCAGTGGCAGGTCTGTCTTGGAGCCGGCTGGCATTGGCTCAGTTTGACACAGGGGAAGCTTCTGGCATCTTCCCACAGAAGCCACCCCTGCAGCTCTTCTGCTACCAAAACCTTGCCACACAAACCCAATGCAGTATTAGTGGTCCCCTTTGGAACTGTTGCACAGCATTAATTTCTCCATTTGTTTTTTCATGCAGGCATGGGCAGATGATGTCAGGAGATTTCAGAAAATGTTTAAGTTCCCAGCTTCTACTGAGCTGGTGGTGGTTGCTGGGAATCATGACATTGGATTCCATTACGAGTAAGTCTTGTCAGTGAAAGGAGTATGCAAGTGCCAAGAATGAAATGTCAACATGTGTACAGTAACAGGTTTTGTGTCTGAGTAACCTCTTGTGTGGTTAGATGGAGTGGTTTTGATCATAACCAAATTAGAAGGTTTTGTGATTTAGAGCAAGACCTTAAAAGGTATCCATCTGTGCTCATACACCCTAGGAATAAATTTCAGAACAGGTTTCAAGCTACTTTTAAGCTTCTCTGAGCATATGTGAAGTTTTCTGAGCTGGTCTTTCTGCACTGGCAGAGAAGCTTGGAAGCTGTTTTTCCTTGTGTTGGGCCTCCTTGTCAGAGAAGTGCTTAGTTTGAGCATATTCCCTTTCCTGATAGCTCGACACAGAAGAATGTAAATGCCCTGCTTGGCTCTGCTGTACTTCTGTACCGTTGCTGTACTTACACTGGTGGGACTGGTGTTGGAGCATCCCTGTGAGTTATAAGCAAATGAATGTGATCTAGGTGATGGAGCAGCAAGCTGCACAAGTGGTGTACAAACTCTAAAGCAACTGTGTCAGATGATTTACAATGCCAGTTTCTCACTTCAGTTGCATTTTTGTTCTGTGACACAGAATGACAACTTACAAGGTAAACCGGTTTGGAAAGGTTTTCAACTTTACTTCAGGAAAGCTAATAACTCGAAAAGGAATAAAGTGAGTATATTTGCTTATTTATTTTAATGTTTAGAGTCGTGATTTGTGAGCTAGCAGACCAGGGTGATGACAACTGGAAGTGCAATTTCTAAAGAAATAGTATGAGGATGCTTAACTTAGAGCCTTTATTTTAACTTTGTATCTAGCTCATGATATGTTAAACATGAAACACTTTGTACAAACGTACACTTCGATATGGAGTGGAAGCTGTACTTTGAGCAGGGTAACTTGGAACAAACCGTTTTCCATGGAAAAACTGCTGTGGAGTCCAGATCAAATTTGCTGTTTTACCTTTTTACTTCCTTGCAGCTGGTAATGACCCATGGCTGTAAACAGAAGAATAGGATTCAGTAAAGAAACACAAACAAATCCCCTCTGTACTTACAAGTCTGCAGAATTTAACTGAGTAATTTGGGAACATAGTTGGTTGTGCACAGTTTCTCCACAGGGTGGGGTAATAGCGCACAAGCTGGTTTTAACGTAGGGTACACTGTGCTACAGAGCGTAGTTACGTCTCTGTGGCTACAGTGCCTGCCCTCTGCCCCTCTAGTTGGCTGTAGATGGGAGGCAGGAACTCGATAAGGGAAAGCTGTAGTGGGTTTGTGGAAAGGTATTTGTCTTTAAACCTCAGATACATGCAGAGTGGCAACAGGTCTTCCCTTCATTTGGCAGGTGTGCCATCAGGTTATAATGACTCATGTAAATGTAGGATTCAAGACCTACAGGTTTGCACAGGTTCCCCTAATTAAGCAAGCATTAAGAATATTCTGAACAGGTCTAGAAAGGGTGTGGCATTTTAGGAACAGCTTTGTGACTGCTCAGTGTAATGCTGTTGTTTATCATGCAGATGGTGCAGGGTTCCCTGGAGATGCATTTCAGCTGTTTTAAATAATATATATGAAGGAATATCTTCATGTCCCCTCTGATAAAACAGCGCAGGAGAATTCTTGCATGCAGTTGCTGACTGTATGTCTGGTATCATGTTCATTAACAGATGAGCTGCGTTATTAATGAAATATTCCTAGATAAACTATTTTACAACAAACTTGTGGTACAAAATTTGCTAAAAAAGAATTGACTTCTTTTTAGTTTTGACCAGCATCTCTTTAAGTGGAAGCATTCAATTCCTTTATGTCAATAAAACATACTGAAGTGGGAATTTAGCTCGGGTCCTGAGTGATGAAACAGGTATGAATCTTGTGGCACAAGTTCTAAATCGATTAGAAATGTAAATTGATTACAAATAAAATCCTGTTTCTGTGTGAGACACCACAAAGTGTGAAACTAAATTTGTTCAGGGGAGCCAGCCACATGCAGTGTTGTTTTGCTTTTCAGTTGTTCTGAAGAAACTGAATGTTGAAAATTACGTCTCTGAAGTCTAAAATGAGTGTGGGGAGAGAAGCAAGTTCTCTGTTCCTTCAGAATTCAGCTTAGTGGCTTCTAACGTTCCACTAGAATGCCACTTAAGTATTTGTTATAATATAAGAAAGATCTTGAGATGTAAACAGGAAGCCTAGCATATAGTATGTTGTGCAACCTGATAAACAACTCTTCATAAAGCAGCCTACCAGGTAGAAAACCAGCTACAATATGGACACTCAAAGGAGGATTTACAGTATGTGGTCCCAGAAGCTGTTCTGTTGAGCTGTGCCTGACTTTGGAATACTTGCATTTTATGAAGTTTATCCCACACATGTGCATGAATAGCAAATGCTTTCCTGTCTTCCCTGCTTCCCTTTGCCCACTCCCTGGTATTTTCCAGCTTTGTCCTGGTGAACAGCGTAGCCATGGAGGGCGATGGCTGTACTCTCTGCCGTACCACAGAGGCAAAGCTTGTGGCGCTTTCTCACAAACTGAATTGCTCCCAGCAGGTAAGGGTTTATTAAAGATCCAGTTATAGCCAGCAGCTTGGCTGCTGCAGTGGGAATACTGATACTGCAGCAACAGTCAGCGTGTAACTAAGACTCTCCTGAAAAATTAATATTCACATTGCAGCTTGCTACCAATCTTCTCCTCATTTGCCTCTTAACATTTTTACCTATTAACTAACTGTGTTGCTTTGCTTTAATGCTATTAACTTCCTTGTCAGTGCTCCCAACAGAGGGTGTCATTTCCTTTGTTCCAAGGAATGGCAGAAGTTCTGTAACCCTCCCTTTGACTTACAATACGTACCAATCCCTGCATTTATATTTATGAACGTTGCTCCGTTTCGTATCTTTCAAGCTAGCCTATTTTTTTTTTGCTTTTCTGATTCAGCTGGAGTTCTGCCTTGATCTCCTGGTAATATTTTAATTGTAGTATTTTTTTCATCAATTCCAATTGCTGTTTGTATTTCACTCCTCCTCCCTTTTTCATAGGCTGACTGGATGCACAGTAGGCAGCATGACTGACTGCACTGGCAGTCAATCAGGAAACCAGCTCCCAGTGGAAAAATTGCCAGGCTCTTAACTGCTGTCTCTTGGGCTGCCCTAAATTTTGTTTGCTTTTGTTTGTGCAGTGAGATTCTGCTGTTGCTTCCTGCATTCAGGAAGACTGCAGCCGTATTTACAGCATATACAGAAAGGGGAATTAAAGCATTTCCCTTTCTATCTATAGCAGAGGTTCTTAAAACTTTGTACAGCAGACAGTGTTTAAACACTGTATTGTGAGCTGATACTGCTTTTTGTAACACACCCCACCTCCCCAAATGTAGCTGTTGTTTAATTCCCCTCCTTGCTCCTATGGTACACATAGGTGAAGACAATATATATGGATTTATTTGATTCACAGAAACCGAGTAATTCCAACAAAAGATGCAGTGATGTGGAAAAGCTTCCAGCTTCAGAACCCATCCTTCTACAGGTGTGTTAGAAGTGGGGTGAGGCAACAGTTTGACATGGTTTTAGCATATTTATTAGTGTTCCAGAAAGGCTGGCTCATTAACAACTGATCCTTGCTTTGAATTTCTCCCAGCATTACCCTCTCTATCGGAAAAGTGATGCTGAATGCACTGGAGAAGATTCTGCTTCTCCAGAGGAGAAGAACATCCCATTTAAAGAGAAGTATGATGTCCTGTCTCAGGAAGCATCACAAAAGGTTTGATTTATTGGAAACCTGAGTATCAGTGGGTGGGGGACACAAGTGTAGGTATCTATAGATTAAAGCATTTTGGAAAGGGTGCTAGCTGAGACAAAAGAGACCACAGCTGCTCCTGCTCTAATGAGGCTTTTGAGAGGGTGCCTGTTAGAATTGCTCCCCTGAGGATCATGGCCTTGATTCTGCTGGGTTTCCCAGGTGCAGGCCATAAGTCCCAGTGCTCGAGTAAGCCTGCTGCAGTACTGTCCCCTCCAGTTTAGCATTTTGTGTTTATGTACCGTGTAGATTGTTGATGGCCTCATCTATAGAGTTTGTGAACACTTCCAGGGACGGTGATTCCACCACTGCCTTGGGCAGCCTGTTCCAATGCCTGATTCATTGAAGAAATTTTTCCTAATACCCAATCTAAAAACCTCCCCTGGTGCAGCTTGAGGCCTTTACTTCTTACCCTGTCAAGTGTTGCTTGGGAGAAGAGACCAAACCACCTCCTTGCTCCTTTCAGGTGTAAAAAGTGATAAGGTCCCCCCCCCAACCTTCTCCAGACTAGACAACCCCAGTTCCCTCAGTACTTCCTCATAGTACTTGTGCTCCAGGCCCTTCACCAGCTTTGTTGCCCTTCTCTGGGCCTGCTCCAGTACCTCAATGACTCTCTCGTAATGAGGGCCCCAGAATGTCCAGTATTTGGAATGGGGGGGCAATGGGTATGATTAATATTACAGTATCAACACACACGTTACTGGAAATCAAAAGTTTACACAGAACACCTTGGAAGAATATTAGCATCGCCATAATTTCAGTCTGTTAGAAGGAACAAAAAAGCCTTTAAGCTCATTTTACTCTTTTTTTTTTTTTAATGACTTAATTCTTGTGCTTTACCCTTTTGTGTTCTAGCTGATATGGTGGTTTCACCCCCGTTTGATTCTCAGTGGCCATACACACAGTGCTTGTGAAGTGCTGCACGCAGGGAAAATCCCAGAAGTCAGCGTCCCATCATTCAGTTGGAGGAATAGAAACAACCCTAGTTTCATCATGGTAAGTTTGAAGTTGTTTTTATTTTTGTCAGATAACTTCCATAAATAAATCAACATGGCAGTCAGCTGGAATTGAACTGATCCTACCTGGAAAAACAAAAAATAAAAAACTGCCTACCCACCCAACCCACTCCGTACACTGCATCCACCTCAGAAAGTCCATCTCTGGGAGCCACATCTTCTGTGTGGTACAAAGCAGTGCCCTTAAAGATCTAATTAGTATCTGGGTACAAGCATCTAGCATTTTCTTATAAAGAGGGTGCATTGTAAACTATTGACTTGTAAAAATATTCAGTATTGTGCACGGAACAGTAGAAAGACTAGTTTGGCTTGGTTGGTTTACCAACTATGAAAACAAGACCATCTCCACCTCAAACTCTCTCTCGCGGTGACGGCGGTTTCCAAACTTGTGCATTAAACCGCTTCACAGGGTGAAAACGTTTGTCACATGCCAATAGTCTGCCTCCTCCTTTCAAATTCACATTTTATACAGTGTTGTTGGTTATGCTCTCACAGGCAGTTCCAGTGCTCTGTATATCCTTAAGAGGTAAATCAATTAGTTCCCCAGTTCAAAAACAAAACAGAACTCCTAGAAACTTGGAGTAAGAAGCAAAACCTACCATCTGCTTACAGCGTAGTCTGTGACTCGGGGGAGGAAATCTTTCATGTATGTTTTTTCTACTGCTGTTGAGTTTAGGCTGCTTGATACACAGATAACCCCAAACTTTTAAATTCATTTTATGCAACTGTTAATACTTCTTGTTGAAAGTAGTTCTGTTAATTCCATATTCCTGAGAGTAGCTGCCTTCAAAACTACACATGCTCTCTGCACACACCAGACAGCGCATCTTCACTGCAAAACAAGAGGTTGGCTAATTAAAGTTGCATCATCTTCACTACTCTTTTCACTCGGTCTCACTCCGTTGTAAACTTTAATTTGAACTGCAAAGTCAAGCCAAAACCCGATGGAGTTCTTTGTCGTTGACGTTCGCGTTCATAATTTGGGTTAGCCAACGTGGTTTTTGCAGCATGTACTGGGTAGGAGGAGGGTCTGGAGGGAGGAAGGGGCACATTCACAAAACCTAACTTCAGCCTGGGAAGGCTCCTTCCAGGTGCATTTACAGCAGCTAAAGTTAGGCTTCTCTTGAAGGCAGATCAGATGAGGAGCCCAGCTCTCTGTTTACGCTAGATGGAATAGAGGGAAGATTGGCCCCTGGGCTAATGTTGGCCTGGTGACTATTCCAGGTAGTGCCCAGCACCACAAGGTACGGACTCTTCAGCCCCCTGGAGAAGGCACTGGTACTAGGAAACTGGCCCCAACCCTTACCACCCAACACAGAATTTAGAAATTGGAGAGCTGACAGTCGTGGTGTTTACTCCTGTTTCAGAACCACTGTAACAGCAAAGTGACAGTCTTCATTTCTTTTCCAGGGCAGCATAACACCGACAGACTTCTCCCTCCAAAAATGCTTCCTTCCATATGAGAGCAGAGTCTTTACTATATACTGTGCAGCAGGTGCTCTGCTTGTAATCCTGATACTAGCTCATTTTCAGCTTCTCACTCCACCATTTTATTTTGCTCAGCGTTTAATCAGTAAGCATAAAGCAGTATGAAGAGCCAGACATCTGCATTCAGTCACTGAAATACCAAAGCTGAGAACAGTCAAACATCAGACTATATTCATGCCAGCAAATGACCTAATTTGATTGCTAGTCTGAAGGCAGGTTGCATTTACACATACCATAGAAGTCCTATACAGCTGATATGACTACTACAGGATAAATAATTAACTGAAATGAGCGTTTCATGCTGTACAAAAATACTGTATTCGACAATCAAATGAGTCCTTTTCCTGCTATAATTTTTGTATCAAATATGTATATTAAAAGTGTAACTGTACATTATGTAAATCCAATAGCCTCATCACTTGTCTGCACTAGTGTCTTACCCTGGTGGAGGCTCAGTCCTGCAAACTGGAAATGTTTCTCTGTTTTATTGCTGCATGGCCCTTCTAATGTCATACTCCTGTTTGTTAGGGTCAGGCAGAAACTAGATACATCAGCGTGGAGAGATGTGGATCTCCGTAACCTTTTTAGGATGTTGTATGTAAGGGACTGGGGTTTGGGACAAGAAATCTTCCAGTTCCCGATACATTAAGTTGTTAGCTGACTACAATTTGCAGTTATCGTCTACCAGACAACAACAGGAAGAAGCTCATGGATCCAGTTTGCTGATACACTTGAAACCTGCTTAAAAAAAAAATAGGGTGACACCTCAAGCTGCTCTTTTTAAAAAGATGTGCTATGATGAGCTTAAAAAAAGAGGGCCCTATTGCATCCCAGAGATTTGTGTGGTGAGGGGCCCTCCTGTTGCCGATCTTCTGCAAGAAGGAAGGTCAAATACAGCTGCAGTAACATTATCCTATGCCTTGGCCCTCAGTCTGTGGACAAACAGGGATAGGAATGCACCGTATTTTGGATTCCTGCTGGGCTGCCAAGTTCTTTTCACTTTAGAGTCACAATTTGAACTGCACTAGCCCCTCTGCGGGGAGGCCGAGGTCAGCATCTTCACGTGCTGGGTGGGAGGGAAGATGTGACAGACCTACTGCTTCTCCCCACCCGCCCTAGAAGAACCAGAGGGACTGTTTCACACCAGGACCAGTGTTCCTGCTGGCATTCCTGCAGAGGCTGGGAGCTCTGACCTGAACTCCTGGATCAGGGCCTGTTCTAAAGACAAGACTAGTTTTTGTTAGTCACTCTATTACTTTCTTTGGCATGGGAAGTGAGAAAATCTTTGCTTTTGGGAATTTTATTTGTTATTAGTTTATTCCACCCAGCCTGTTGCTTTCTGGAAATTATCTGATGACTAAATTGAGTGGACAGATATCAAAGTATAGACATTTCTGGGAAGAGGAAATGGTCATAGTATCTAAAATGGGATTGTTTAGCATCCAATAGAAACAAGTTCTCAATTCACTTGTACTCTGTATTTGAAAAGGTGACTGATTGGGGTTTATAACTAATAGCAATGCTTATACTAAGAAGTTAATCAAACCTGCTGATTTATATGCCAATGTGGGGCATGTGTTTGTTGTTAGCTCATAATCTCTCCCTAAATTTAAAACAAAGTAGGGGAATGGTCCGAAGTGTGGTAAAACATTCTGTAAAGTAATGTAGTCTAACACTTCTCTAGGTTTCTGTTATTGCAACTGTAATTTTAGACATTTGTACAGGTTATCTTGGACACAGGAAAAGTATATAGTCACAGACATAAAACACCTATGTATAAAATATAAAGCAGTGTTATAGTTACTAAAAAGGACATGCCTTATTGCTACAGCAATTCTTGCTTTTATATATTGTACTGTACCACAACTTGTTTTGAGAATGTCATTTGCATAAATTATTCAAGTTTGAGAAATAGTCACACATTTTGATTCTACAATATTTAAAATAAAACACTTTTCTAATGTGTCTCTTTATTAAAAGAGAAATAAAAATGTCATCTTGTAATTCTCTTAGGCCAGACACAAGGGTTTATACACCTGTTTTTAGGGTTTTTTTTTTCTTCTTTCTTGCTATTTACTTGCACAATGAAAGCTGCTGTTGGTACAAAGATTGAAGAGCTCTATATAATGGTGCTTTACACATTCACAATCGGTCTGTGCAATTGTGAAGTTCTATGAATGACCGAAGAATTACCAAACATATTTTCTAAATCGAAAGGAAAAAAGAAGAAACAGAAATCCTTAGTTCCCATTAAAACAACACCAGGTTGCAATTTGGACACTCGAATGAATTCCAATGTTTTAAAGCTGAGACTTCAAAAGAGAAAGGCATGTTTGCTGCAACATCCGGTGACTGTAATACCTTACTTGGAAAGGTAAGTGGTTAATTTGCATAATTTATAATTTTTATACTAAAGAGCATTTTTATATAAACCAGAAAAAAACCCCTAAACTCTACAGATAAAGTTCTTACCTCCAGTCACTGCTGCAGGTAAGGTTGACATCAAGCTGTACAGCGCAATCAAAAACATACTTACATCTTAGCTCATTTTACAGGTACAGCCATAATCAAGGCACAAAGATCTTCTACAAGTATTTTTCTTCAATAAAGTTGTACAAAATAATATTACATTTTACAGTCTGTACAATATAATAAACCAGCAGTAAAACAAAAAAATATATATAGGGAGAGGACTGTTGTCCAAGAATGATCTGAACTAAAAGGATCATTTGTGGACAGCACAAATAACATAAGTGAGGGTGGTAAAGTTTCTGCCTAGATGCAACAGGCTGAAAAGTAGCTGTAATTCAAATGCCTGAGGTGTGCAGAGACACTTCGCTCCAAAACCCCAGAAAAATTGCTTTGTCTTCACTTTTCCTCTCATTATCTACTCTACTTCCTGCGCCAGTAACGGCTTAAAAGAGGAGGTCACTTTATCAGTTGACCTGCAACTCAGAAATGCTAAAAACTGTGACAGAGTAATAAATATTGTGGTGCTGCTACATTGTGTGTCTACTTCCTCAACAGTATTTAATAACCTGATACAAAGTGCATTAATCTTTTTTTTCACCCATCAAGTACTCTTCAATGTCACGTTAAAAAGGAAACCCACACAGAGGGATAAGCTATGACTTTAGTGTCATCCAGCTGACATACCAGTTTGCACTGATGATAACCTGCTGGAAAAAATTTAGCAGGTCACATTCAGTTAAAAACACAAAACCTACGGGAACAGAGGTAGCCGAAGGGCTTAGTGGAATGACGAAGAAGTGGCATGTCAAAATAAAGCACAAAAATAGTCCCCAAAAGCATGAAGGAAAACCAACCCAAACTTGCTTCAAATCAGCTTTAAGGTTAAATAATTAAAGTAAACAAAGTGAAGAGACTGACATTTCTATAGTATATTCCTCCACCCTGTGTGGGGTAGTATCAAGAGTAAGGAGCAAAGAATTTAAAACCACAGGTTCCACGGTGAGCCCCCTCACAAGAGTTCGTACTGGCGGAGATGCATCCTTTGAATGATGTCTCGACAGTCGTTGAACACCCTGCGGATATTTTCTGTGTCCACTGCACATGTAAAGTGGGGGTAGCAGTAATGCCGGCCGTCTCCACTCGCCGTACTTATCCTCTGTGGGAAAAATGAAGGGAAAATAAAGGGTCAGGTGCCTTGCCATGAGAAGTTTCTATACATTTATGGAGTACAAAGAAACCTGGAAAACTCTATATACAGATTATTTAAATAAACAAAAAGCAGGAAAGGATGTGGTGTGGTCGAATGTGAGTCACAAATATGAAATGAAGACTAAAAAGGTTCGGGATACTACTGCAGGGTCAGTGTATTAGTACCCTGTAAGAGCCACTGACGCTCTCATCATCTGCCCAACCTCTTACCATTTGCACATCACTGTGCAGCTGACGCGTGCTGCTGCCAGCAGCACTGTGGCCTGCCATGCAGCTGTCCCAGGAATTATTGTTTCTTTCTTTTTTTGGTGTCATCATGTGGCAAATTTCTGTGCTCTGGTTTTTAAAGCAGCGACAGAAAACTGAAAACCAGGAGTGGCAGCGAACAGCATCCTTCCACTTCTGGAAGCGGAAGGTCCCTGACATTACCTTCACTCCGAGCACTCACTAAGACTTGGTACCATTACTGAGACCAGAACATGCTGGAATTACCACCAGAGTGATCTGATTCCCACAAAATAATAAACCACACACAAACCCAGTAAAAGTCAGACCATGAAAATTCGCAAGGCTGCTGCACACTCTTGTATGGTGCTAACTTAAGTCTCCAGCATCACTTCACCCGTGGTTATCTTGTGTTACTATAGGACTGATAAATATAAATCCCTTCTAGATCATTAATTTGAAGGACATATAAGGAAAGATATATGAAAGTAGGTCAGTTCTTGAGTTAATGATATTTATAAATACTTTTCCTGATTTTATTACAAATTTTACTGGCTGAACAACAAAACACAGTGTTTTTTCTCTCTCTGGCTACACTATGTGTTTTTTATACAGTGGTTTATTTTACATGTAGGATTGACCTTTAAAATACCTCCAGCTACAAATATGCAAAACTACAGACATTTAGAGGCCATGATTTACATTACTAGATCCACAAGAAATTACAGGTTTTTCCAGGCAACCTCAGTAGCATTAGATATTCAACACTAATTCAACAGGGGGTGTTCCATATGTATACTAACAATTATTTTCTCCTTACTAAGCTACATTCAGTTCCTAGTTCAAAGCTTACCCTCATGCAAAATGTTAATTCAGTAGTGTGTTCAATTGATGGGTAAGTTGTTCAGACCATACTTGAAGCATGTACAATAATGAAACAAGAAAAAAGGTTGCTGCAATGGTGGCAAAATGCTGAAACTCTGTTAACATGCAGTTACACACTGAGGGGCATCATACTCCCACTCTGATGAGCTCTTTCTAGGACTAAACATTACATGCTGACAGCGAGGGGCAATGTATGAACGCCCTCAGTGCCACCTACATGCGGGCAGTAGGGAGCACATCACTCTACTGACCCCACCCCACGTTCCCTCTTTTTCTTGTGTTTCAGTAAAATAAGTGTTCTTTCACTAAGGTCTTGTGTTTGTCATGCCCTGATTCCACTAATGTAGTAAGTTGCTCACAATGTACAGGTGACACACAATTACATGTAAGGCACGCCAAAGGTTGTATTTTCAAAACAGTAAGTTTTTTTTGGTCCCAACAGCACTGTGATTCTCCCATCTTAAGGTAAATGCAGTATTTTCACCCCTACTCAAAATCCATTTTGTACAGTAGTGTTACTTAGCACCCATTCAGAGGGAAATCGTAATATCCCCTGGGATACTGCTAAAACCTAAAGCTGCACATCAATCCTGAAATCAGAAGCTGATACATTTTGCCCTCCTCATACTCATATGCTACTGTGCACCAAGAGCTGTTGGAAATATGTTTATATTAACCTCCTTCCAAAATTCTTCTAATTACATGCTTTAAATTTGCCAGTACCAGTGCCCACAGCCAGGTAGAGTTTTAATATGGGCGCAGCACCATGGTAGTGATTTTCACACATACCTACACCTTATGCAATCCCACTACCATGATAAATGAATGAAACCAGATTTCTCTGAATCATGTCTGAAAATGCAACAAAGTGGGACGAGGAAAAGGTCGCAAATGAAGAGACTTAAAAGAAATGTAAAAAGCAGAGCAAAGAAAGCCATAGGTAGAAAATATACCCCTTATCTTCCTTGCTCCTGGCTAAGGACATCAGAGCCCTCCCCTGTACCCTCTGTCACCCCATCTCTGAAACCTCAGCCTTTTGGGCCTGACCTCTCCGACAAAGAAAGGCTGAGAGTAGAGCTTGTTCAGCCTGAACAGAAGCCTCCAGAGAGACCTTAGAGCAGCTTCCAGTGCCTAAGTGGCCTATAAGAAACTGGAGAGGGACTTCTTACAAGTGGATCTAGTGTCAGGAGAAGGGGGAATGGCTTTAAACTGAAAGACAGTAGATTTAGATTGGATATTATAAAGTTCTTTAATGTGAAGGTGGTGCCATACTGGCACAGGTTGCCCAGAGAACCTGTGGCTACCCCATCCCTGGCAGTGTTCAAGGCCAGGCTGGATGGGGCTTTGAGCAACCTGGTCTAATGGAAGGTGTCCCTGCCAATGGCAGGGGGTTGGAACAATATGATCTTTAACGTCTGTCCCTTCCAGCCCAAACCGTTCTGTGATTCTATGACCCTATGAAACTGGAAATTGCTGTTTCTACTCAGCCTTCATCCACCTCACCCTCCCCGCTGGTTCCGTGCATGGCCTTCACTACTCAGTGCACACCAGGTTATTCAGGCCACTCCTCAGAGCAGAAAAACCTCACCTGCAAGACTTCAATTTCAAACAGCCTAAGAGTTTAAAGCAACTGTTCAAATGAGTACTTCCCCTTGTTTCTTTATGCTGAGAAACCAAACACAAACCCAGAAGAGAGACACATGAGCATTTTTTATGAAGGAGATGCTCCCTGCCAGACCTTGTGGTGCCCGCGGGGAAAGGGGGAAAACCTTGGCTGTGTTTTGGCCCCACACCTGAGCCCCAGGGGCTGTCTGATGGCTGGCGGGTGCTGGCCCCAGCCCAAACACTTCTGCCCCAGTATCTGTGGTACAAAGGGATGCTGTAGCCCACAGTGTTTTATCCGGTTGCAATGTCTACCAACCCTCCTCTCCCTGCCTGTTTCGTAGGTGGCCTCTTTCTATAACGCCAGTGAGTCATGGCAGGCAAGGACCTCACCCTTTATGTGTTTTTACTGACTACTGAAAATAGATAAAGGAGTTTCACCCTGGTTTTTCCCATAATTTGCTTCTATTGGACCCTCCTTCCAAACTGGATACAGTCACCTGCTTCACAGTATTTCAGCATGACCACAGAAGATATTTGGCTTGAAGCAGGGTTTTTCTTTGTTAAATCCTATGTTAATGCAGCACAATCTGGCATTTTTCTTTGGAATCCAGAAGGTTAAAATGGTAAATGGAAATCCCCAAAGTATGAACACAGATAATTGCTTCTTTCTTTCTTGTTACAGCAACAGCTCTAAATCCTAACAATACTTGTAAAAGCATCATTACTTTAAAATTATTAATTCTAATGATTAAATTTCCTCTCTCAAATACTTCCATACGGTCTGTACCAGAAGGGCGGGATGAATAAACTTCTTTGGTTCTGGTCCCTGATACTGCTTCACACTGTGAGAACAACTCTGTAGAGTGAAGCCGTAGGTGATGGACTTGGCAGTGCTGTTAATGGTCCGACTTTATGATCTTAAAGGTCTCTTCCAACCTAAATGATTCTATGATTTCACTCAAGTGATACCGGATTGAGCCCTCTGTTTCCAACAGGAGCTCTGTGTGCCTGATAACTGCTTGAATCTACAAAACGTAGACAAGAGTCCTTCAGCTCCAGCTTTGGAGGAAACCTTAACTGCAAGAATAACTGTGACCAGACAGGAAACTTTTAATGCTTCCTCAGCAGGGCCATGACACCAGTCCTGGGGTGAGGCAAACCTCCTACCTGGAACACCAGGAATCTTATTTAAAGATAAGATCGGCTACTTTGTTCATTCTCTCTTGCCAGCTGACCACTGCCAAAGCCCTTGGAGGAATGCAGGATAAAGAAACACAGCCTTTATGCTTAAATATGGAGTGGATTGATACACAAAATAAACATTCAAGGCAACAGCCAGCAGCATCTTACAGATAAAGACAACCTCAGAAAGTCTCACTAACTGGCAAAGGGAATAGTGATTGGCATTGTCCTTCTGCATATAAAGTGAGAGCTGCTGGCACCTACACCGAGCCTGGAAACAAGCAGGAGGTCACACAACTGTTTTCAGCACCAGCACTTACTTGCTGTGACACTGTGCAGGGCAGGTGACTTCATATAAAACTGGGCATCAAAATGTGCAAGCACTGCAAGATGGACAGCTGAAAAGAGTTAAGAGAATTGCCAGACATTCTCCTCTCTAGCTTTCTGCAAAACCCCATCAGTTTTCCCTAAATAAACTACACCATCTGCCAGTATTTCCTATGATGGAATCACACATAAGACCAAAATTACTCACTAAAAACTCATCCCGGATGAAGAACTTGGCTCTTGTGACTTTGGGGTCTTCTCCTGCATCTGGTGTTGCTGTTCAATTAAAAATAAGTGACATCAGAAACATGAAAAGCAAACAGTCACCTGCTTTTCATAATACAAGATCTAGTAAGGAGGAAGCAGTCCTTCAACACAAAACTACATTAAATATCCACAGGAGATTCCCAATAGGTAATCCTACAATGGAAAGGTACTGTAAAACCTGACCATGCATTCAACGTATTTTAGGAACCTGAAAATTGCTGAAATCGTTGCAACAATGTCATTGGTCATATCATAAAGGGGATTACTCAGATCCACAAGTTTGTTCATAAAGATACCAAACAGGTGGGAGTTATGGTTTGACTCTTATCAGAAAATACAACTGGAAAAAGCAGCTGAGCTGTTTGGTTTCTGCAGAGCAGCATCTCCAGAACAAAGCTTCTGCAGGCAGGAATTTGAATTTATAAATGGTTAGTCCAAGATTACACCTGAAAAGAATAACAGCATCAAAAGATATTTTAATATATATGTAAATATATATATGTATGAATATATCTAATGCATGTATACACATATATAATCTATATATATTATTGCCAGGCCCCAAGTCAGCAGAATACTTAGATATACTGCCCATCAAGGGTCCTTAGATTAAATTCTTGTCAAGTAAGAGACTCATTAGTCAGTAATGTCAGCAGATGAAGTCATCTCTATCTAGGCCATGTAACAACTATAAGTGTAAAAAACGATACAGTGAAGAAAGAACTTCTTCATTTCCCTTCAGTGTGATTTCTCTTCATCCAAGATACCAGATCAGATGTTTATAATATGGTAAAAGGCAGAATTTATTAGAACATGGAAACGTATTTTTTGTCTATAGCATCAGGGGTAGACAACAGTGCCATCAGCAGCATTGGAGAGTTCAGTGCTGCTGTCCTTAAACAGGACATGTCCTTAATATCAGCTGAAATTAAGACTAAACGAACAGGTTAAGAATAGGGAGCTGCTTCCTGTGTGAGTATTTTGGATCAGTCTGGATATCTGATGTTAAATCCTGCTAAGAAACACCAAAAACTACTTTATTCTGACAACTGGCTCACTATAAAAAATGCTGAACATTTACCCAAACTCTGTATGTATGTTGATCATATTTGGGAGAGGGAAATTTGGGTGATGGTGACAGAAGGTTTCTTCTGAAAGTCCTTAGCATTATAAAACTAGTGCCAGGTAAACTCAGATTTTAGGACAATTTATTTATCCTCTCCACCTGAAACTCAGCATTATACTCCTGAAATTCCAGACCCGGAAGAAAGCTGAAAATAGATTATTACCATCTTCACTTCTATTACTTAGGCTGTTGTTGATGGTTAATGGACAATGAAAGCCTATTCCAGCATCTGGCTGCAAGCACTACACCAGGGGCATCACGTTAGTGTAGGCAGAGGCTAGTGAGCAGGAAGGGCAAGTTTTACCCCTTTGGCTAGACACTGACCTGAGGCGTTTAGGAAGCCCTCTGCCTGGCATAACACCAGAGCCTACTCACACAATATGCTATTGCAGTGCAGGGATCATTGCAGTTCTTGAAATGATAAGAAACCAAACCCGTGCTAATAGCTCTATTGTCACAGCTCTTTTTGTACTTATGGATGTGGTTTTCCTCCATTAAAGTTCCCTCTTGTCTGCTAGGCTTCCCATCAGTATTTGGAAGGCTGAAGTTTACAGTGTTGGAGGATGCAGAATGGCCAGAAAGTAAGTGTAATGAATCCTTAACAAAGTTCAGCACTGCAGGAAGCCCAGGCAGAAGCATCTGTCAGGGAGAGACATGCCTGCCAGCTCTGCTTTCCCTGGACTGTGGGTTGCTTCAAAACAAGGGAAGGCAGGTGCTCTGCAGCCAGCCACCAGCAGTCTTCCCCACATCCCTCCAACAGCCAGAACCTCTTCAGACCCTGCTTGAGCTGGGGCATCTCCAAGCTGCATGCTGTTGGCATGCTCCTTACCTGACCAACAGTTTGCACAAGCCTATGCTTGTGAGTCTGCGTGTGTGAGACAGAGAGAGGAACAATGGGCTGGGCTACGCCAGCAGGTCCAATCCCTGTGTAGTTGTTGTGGTTTAAACCTTACCATCCTCAGGTACAGTATAATGTGCGTATTCAGGAAAGTAATCTTCGATTTTTGATTTCCCTGCCAAGACTTTTTCAGCCAGCATGTCCTGTTTATTCAAGAACAAAATGATAGAAATGGTCCGTAACCACCTGTCAAAACCAAACCAAATGTTTGTGTTAGCTCTGACACAAGAAAAACATATCACTTCAACAGAGAATTTACTGGCTATTCCTGCATGGATAGAGAGTGAAGTAGTGATAGACAGTGAAGCCTCTAGCAATAGAAAAAAAAGATGACCTAAATTCTTGTTTTAATTAGGTTGTACCTGTGCTAGTGGGTATGTTTATAGGGCCTGTAAATACACACAAAAAACCACAGCAGACATTACTGCAGGGAACAGTCTTTAAAAATTGTTTTCTATATTATCTCTTTGAAATTGAATTGGGAAATGGATGACACTTCCTGAAAGCACCCCAGTCCAAAACCAGGCATTGCTTTCTACTTTGTTTGGTTTTGCTGAAGCAAAAGCAAAAGGCTGGAAAGCTGCCTCCCCCCAGACTGCTCTGTCTTAGCTACTGTTCATTCACAGGGATATCCCGCCTTTTAGGGTGGACTGTATGACATGTGTTGGATCAAAAGAAAACAATCTCTCTTTTGTCCCCAAATTAATACCTTGCCATCACTATGACTTGTGCTCAACATCTTTCTTCTCTCTACGTTAAATTCCTTCCCAGTGGAGAGCATCCTCATAGGTATGTGCTGAGAACTTCGTTACCTTATTTTGTATATTGTTTTTACCTTCTATCACAAACCTGTTCAGATTGCTATTTGTTTACACTACTATAATTTACATGCACTGTGGCAGAATGGCAATTTAATGGCAGTTACAATTAGATTAGATCTGAAATATCATCCCACAAGGCAGAGAGGCTGAGCGCTCTCAGAGACGAGCCTTACGAGAGCGGCTGCCTACGCGGGTATTGAGTGAATCGAGTGCAACGCCAACAGCAAGCTGCTCCTGCTGCTGCACTTGAGGAGGAGATAAAATGTGATTTGGAGGATGCTCTCAGTCTTGGCCGAGCAGCACAGTGATGTCAGGAAGGGGTCTCCCCTGCTTGCCTTGTGGCAGCTGGCACGCTGAGCTTGTTCTTCCAAAGCTGTCCCCATGCTCTGCACCATTTTGGCAGTGGCAGCAAAACAGTGCACCATCCCTGTGCCATAGCCCCCACTGGGGAGGGCTAGGCACCGTGGGGACACCCTGCTACCTGGCCCTACCTGGGCATTTTCTGAATAAACAATCTGATCATATAATAAGGAGAGTCCTATTTTGTAAGGAGTTGAACTGTAGCTAAATTGGGGAAAGTGAGTGGGAAGTGAGGTATGTTTTACCTATTATTCCAGATACTTTTGAAAAGGTCCAGGGATTCCCGTAGTCTGTTTGTGTTATTGTCTTCCCTTATTACCATGTTGTAGCTGCTGCAAGCCACAACGAAGATGATAGCCGTGACATCTGGGCAGAGCATACAGAAGAAAGAAAGAAAGGGAGAAAATAACATCTCTGTTACCCCAGCATATACTCCTTGGGGTAACACTGCCATTACTCCCCAAACTGCCAGAAACACCTGAAGGAAGTAACACTAACACTGGACTCATGTATTAGTGACACACTATGTGTGAATATGGACACTAAGCTGCTCACACCTCAGAGAGCAAGCTCAAAGTAAAGCATGTAGAATATTTTTACTTACCATTAAAGCATTGGATCCATTTTCTTCTCTCATCTCTCTGGCCACCTACATCAAACATGCTGTTAAAAAGCCATAGGATGTTATATCACTTATGTGCACTAGGAAAGTCACACGAAACATGCAGCACGAGGGTTCAGTTTAAACATCTGACAGTGCCAAGGACAGTGATAGTAAAACACCACCTGAAGGTGACAGAGATCTGCTGATGCTGTGCTGCATGTCCCAGAGCTGCACAGCTCTACCTGCTTTGCTCTGCCAGGAGAAGGCTACTGAACCCATGAAATGAGAAATACACTCTTTTCCAGGGCAAATGTTGGCCTTTCCAGCCCACAGAAGTGCTGCAATGTAAGGTTGGAAGTACTGTACCACAAATAGGGGCAGGATTTAGAGTATTTTGAAGGATAACAGGGAGAGTGTGTCTCTGTAAGGAGGAAGACCTGGGGCAGCTCTGCCTCATCAGTGCCACCACCTTTCTGGTCAACAGAGTGGAAGCAGCCCGATAGTGGGTGTTTTAAAGAGACACAGTGTAAAACGGACAAATGCAGAGCTTGCAGCCCTCTGGAAGAAGGGGCACGTTTAACTCTCCTCACTTTATTGTACAAAGTCTGACTCATGGCAGCATTTCCACTGATTTCTACGAGATCTTACCCCAAAAGTATTGTATGAGTTTACAGTGCTATACCAACGAACCAGTTAGTAAAAGCAGCCACAACCCCACAACAGAGCATCGCTAACAAATATAACTGATCTCAGCTCTTTTTGCAAAGCCTGAGGCAACTTACCTGCAGTAAGAGAACTAAAAAACCAAACCCAAACAAGCCAACTCCAACCTGAAAGCTACTATACCAAGCATATATGAGCACAGGCATCTGAAGTAAGTTGTTAAAAATTAGCATAATATTCATAAATTATTACTAACAGACTTACTGGAAATTTACTTTATCTACTTGGAATCTTGTTTCAAAAATCCCTGATGTCAACACTCTGCATCTTAATAGGTCCTGGAAATGAGAACACAGAAGCTGATTAGCAAGGATTTTTGTAACCTCATTCTGCTTTTAAAAGCACGATATATTATTTTCCATGAAAAGTCTTAAATGTTACATTATGTTCAAGTTCAATCAGACTTGCTGGTAAACCTGCATTTGTTCATACTGACACACTGGATATATGCAAACACCATCTCTGATTTGCTTTGTGCACTCTCAGAAAGCAGGAGACCCTACATCCATTCTTCTTGCTGCTCAGTGAAACCTGCTATTGATGGTCACACAATTATGTATGTGACAGGGATAATGAATTCTGAAGTTACATAAAACTAAGAAAAATGTTATTCATGTTGTAAAGTCAAGTATTCAAGTGTTAGAAAACTCCAGATTTACAGTTGCCCAGGCAACTTTAATTCTGCCCTCTTTTGTATTGAATGAGACAGGAATCCTATCGAAATAATAGCTTGTGACTGAGTAATTAAAGCTCTATTACAGAGCACAGGGGAACAGAATTTAAGTTGTACATAAATTTGGCATTTCTTTCTGTTTTTTCAAACTAGCAATACTTCCTAACTTAAATAACATTCTTTTAATAATTAAAAAATAATGATTTCCTTGCTTCTTAAGAGGAAGTAGGCAGAAGCAATTTGCGATGAATACCTCAGGCAATCATGTGCCATCACCATCGCCAGCAGCATTTTTAACCTTGACTATCCAGCACTGCTCTTTGGGCAGTGGGTGCAGAACTATACCAGAGGCTGGAGAAAGCTGCTGGCTGTCTGGCAGTGATGAGACACCCTGAGCAGCCACCCCTTGGCAGGTCTGACTGCCTGGAAAGCATTCTCTTCCTGGGGCAAGGGAAGGGCTGCTTGGTCTAGATTAGCTCTCCTTGCCATGCAAGGAAGCTGGGGAGGGAAGCAGGGAGGAAAGGAGGCAGTCAGTGTGGAGTCCAAGCACAGCTTGCTTTTTCCCTTACCCTACCACCCACTGCTTCAAGTACTGTGGTGGCTGGCAAACCTTGGCTGCTTTGGGAGCTGCATGAACTCAGGCTGAAGGCCAATGATTTAATTATTTTAGTTATTCTATTTGTTAATGTCATTTTCTATCACTTGCTGACATTTATTTGTTGTTGAAGTCAGTCATTATTTGGGGATGGTGGAAAAAATTAAAGGAAGCAAAGGAAAAAAGGAAAATAGTGATTTTTACCAGGTAATTCAGCAGGACAACTGATCCAGTATAATAGGATGAAAATCCAAAAGCAAAAGAGAGCTTTAGAGCAGAAGTTTTCTGCCTGCCAAATACCAATACTTCTGATCTTTGGAGACATAAGGCATTTCTTCCCAAAGGAAGTATCAGGAAAGATTTCTAGATGATGAATGACCGCTCCAGGTAGAGTTGTGCCTCCCAAGAACAAACAGGCCAACACTAACATAAATAATGAAAGCAAAAATGAAGCTTTGCTTCACTGACTTCTCTCTCCAGCAGAGTGATATCAATGCTACAATCAGATCATCAGGTCTGGATGAAGTAAATCCCAGAGTTACTGCTCTGGTCTGCAAATGTCTTGAGGGCTTTAATAATTGATCTTATATTGGGTCAACTATACACATTTCACCTTCTCATACAACGCATACTACTTTTTACTGCCTCCTATTTCAGGATATGGTCAGATTTGTGGCTATAGACCTTAACTAGGTCTGAAGGAACAGGCTCTGCTCCACATAATTCCTTATATGATCTCTGGGAAGTCACTTCATTCCTCTGAATTTCACTCCCTGATTGTAAAATGAGATTTGGAAAATGCATTTTTTTAAGAGCATCCACCTGTTATATACACCCCACACGGTTAGACTGAATTATCCAGTGCAGGGATTCTCTTCTGCCACCTATAGTTGCAGTTTATGACACAATCTTGGCTGAGACTACCAGATGATGGTGGGATACCAGCACTGAAAAATAGCAACCTCAGAGTAAGTTTGCTGAAGGAACAACACAGCCTGAGTGCAGGGAAGGCAGCCGAAGCTGTGCACCATGGTGAAGTCCTTTACTACTCTAAGGCTGCACCACTTCAGCATTAACTTTCCTGAATGTCTTTGTCACTAGAGAATTCTATCAAGATGTATTGGGGAAATACATCACTATGTCACTAGAGTACTCTATCAACATCTGGGGAAAAGTGTACTGTCTTTAAATAAGGCTTAAATAGAAACTACCCTGCCCACAGGAGATGGGCACAGGCTTCAAAGAAGGTGTCTGCAAGACCGCAGAGAAGTCCACAAGGTCTGCTGCTGCCACTCGTGCTCTCCTGGGATTTGGATACTAGAATCCACTGTAGGCTCTTGCCTCTGAAGGGCCCTTCTGAGGGACAGGGGAAGCCTCCCTCTGGGTTACCATCACCTCCACCATTGAAATAAACACTGCTTCTGTGTAGCAAAGGCTGGTGAGGGAAAGCATAGGTTTTTATATTTTCTGTTTCCTTCACTTTGTTTGCAGGATGCAGAATGGAAAAGAAGAAGAGATTACAGGAATCACCGATCTACATACAGCAACACTAAAAGACAAGCTTGCACCATAAAAAAAGCCTCTTCTTCTTGAATATCCACTACTTAAACTGCTAGACTGCATTTTGATATTGTACATTAAGCTCTGTTTCAGCTACTGTTGGGACTAAAATCAATTACATAAAGAATTCATTTGAATAGGAGTCTTGGTTCAGACCCTACCCCATTAGTTATACTAACCTGATCTGTAGGTGTGTAGTCATCCATGCTGACACTGTCAATTCTTTCTAAAAAGCTGAAAGAAAAACAAACACGCACTTAGAGACTGAAAATACTGTCTAGTGTAACACTTTTCGCTAGTTTTTCTGGTTTAGACTCCTGTTGCAAAGTAAAACGTAAATCCAGTGGTAAAGGTATGAGTCCCATGATTTAGTTACACTGATTGAAGTTACATTTCCTGAGCCAAACACCTTTTTACCCAGACTTTGTTTCAATACAGCACTTCTACACTTACTGTTATGATGTAGCACAAGTGGTCCAAATACAATTAAATGTTATAATTTTGGAGGTCCATTAAAAAATACCAAGACTAACCTGTGTCATACCATCATATGATTGTTTAAGCATAAAAAAGATTTTGGGGTTCAAAAAAGAAAATGGGGTGAAGGACTGCCTTTATTTAGCATAATGTTATGTTAACTATAGTCTCAGCCATGTTGCAGCGATGCTTGTTAATACATACAAATAGCTTTGGACCTACATGCTGCCCCACACACTGCAACTAAAGCATAAGTAGTGGAAAGCAAAGCTGACATGAAGTGGGAGCTAACTAGTCTAACTTTTTATGTTGCCAAAACTTGGTGAGATAAAGTGAAATAAAACCTTACAGCTGCAGGGAAGAACAAGAGAAAAGGGAACCAGAAAAAAGGGGAGAAACCACGTTCCTGAAGTATTTAAAAAGTTTTCAAGCTTTAATTCTTTCCCAGAATATGTCAGAATGGCAGTATTAAGGACATAAAAATGTGATTTTTATAGATACAGCTAAAATAGGCAGGATCTCTGTTCTGACTTCCACCCATTTCTTACGTTTCTTACATGTGAGCCTGGCAGACTCATTTTCCCCAGACTGCCCGTGTGACAGAAGCTTTCTTGAATTTCTGCACTGCTATTTCCTATTTGGCAGTGAATATCCCACCAGCTGACTCATCCTGCTACAATATTATCAAGATTTCTTTATCAGCTGGCAAGTTTTTTCCTCATTTTACTTGAGTGTGCATGTGGCATTTACTTAACTGCAGTGGGAAAGACAAAAACACCCCATGAACTCTTGACTATACAATGTGACTCACTGCTAACATGGGGTCACACACTGACCAGTTGAAAAAATGCCCCCTAAAAGCCTGTTTGCAACTGTTAGAGCGCTTTCCCACGGATATGAACTGAAAGGAAAAGAATATACCCTGTATATATATTTGCTTATACTACTCTTCCTTTTTGAGCCTCCATTGTTATAACAAGGAAACAAAATGAACTATCTACAGCTAGAATATCCAGCTTTTCTTTCTGGATGATCAAGGTATGACAGTTAAGCGTATTGTTCAAAACACCACTGTTTAATACAACACGATGGCTGCCTCTTAACAAAACTATGCTCAACAAACTAATGAAAAAGCATCTTTTACAAAAACTTCTGCCCTGCCAAAAGCCACCATAAACAAGTAAAGATACAAAAGTACATCTTTATAGTCAGCTACCATCACCATGAATATAGCTACAGCTATATTCAGAATGACCTCTTTGGTCAGGTGATTTTCATCCCCTAGAGAGTATTGATTAAGCAAAGCTTAAATACAGTTACTCCCACAGGTAATGAAGACACTGGAGCAGAGCAATGTATTTTTAAATGACCCACCTATCATTAATACAACTCTTATCTCATGCTTGCAGCACACAAGATGGAAAAAGGCGGCAAAAAAGCCCAAACCAAAAATGGCTCTGAGCTGAATCTCTTCCTAAATACAGAGTAGTTTTCCTTAATGCAGCTGTTGAGGCAACACTTCCGTATTTCAAAGTCCATTTCAAAGTTTTCTTTCCAGTTTCTTAACCGCTTGATCCAATGGGCCTGGAAGGATGCACTTTTCAACAGGATAAAAGGTCAGTAGAGGGGTAAATCCAGATCTCTTGAGTGCAGTAAGAAGTGGCAATACCAGCAGGTTGAACAAGCCTGCAGAAAATGGGCAGGATCTTGAGGGAGAGCTAGCCAACCGCTGTGGGCACCGTAAGCTCAGGATCGATAAATGCGTGGAAGTCAGGGGAAACAATGCTGCTCAGCCACGGCTGACACAGAAAGGGCTCTGGTTAAGAGTGTAGGCAGAAGCGAGTCTTTCTGCACAAATACGAGCTCATCACAAATCTCACAAGACATGGTGAACCTCCGTTTTTCTTGCAGAATGATTCCTTCTGGAAGTAATGTATAAATCAGAGATGATACATCTTGTTTCCCCATACCAAGGTCATGTTGGCAGAATTTATCCAAAATGATTAAACACAGTATTTAGTACCAATTCATATCTCTCACACCTATAAAACAAGCACATCAGGAAGGCTGCTGGCTGTTAGGTTTGCTCGATCCAAACAGGCAAATGATGGTAAGGAACAGAGGAGTGAGTAACGCAATGTTACACTGCAAATAATCCATGGCAAGGCTGGGAATGAGATAAGTCCTAATTAGATTTCCTATGTACCAGCCCAAGTTGTCTTTCATTTGAGAAATTGTCAGCCCCCACCTGGTAAAAGGATCCATTTAAAATATCCTGAACTGCAACACTACAGTTAAGAGAAAGTGTGCTCTGAGAAATAACATGCACTTAAAAAAACATCACTTGACATGGCAGCTATAATGCTTTATGCTTGTAAGGTTGCTGGCCACATGTGATCTATATTAAATAAATGCAATGATTTACAAGGTTTTACCTGCCACCCCACTGTGTCAAGCAGCAATGATATCGCTAACTCCAATAAATCAACATGCAGCCACTATTAAGATTTGGCTAACTCTGTAGCTTTACAGAAAATTAACCTTTTCAGTGTGTGAAGGACAGGCTTCTTAGTATTTCTTTTGCAACTACATTAAAAGTGCACTGAGATTTCTAGACACTGAGACACACAAAGCTATACTCTTACATTTTGGAAAGAAAATTGGTTCTTGAATATTCTTCATATAAGCTCCTTACTTGGCTAATTAGCACAGTATGAAAAAATAGCTCTGACAGGCAAATGTACACAGTAGGTACAAGTAATGGATTCCAGATGAGATAAGGAGTGAGTACTGCCTCATTACTAAATACATTTACTTCATTCCCATTACTGCATTATTAGAATGGGAAAACTAGAATCACTTTCCTAAATTGTTTTCTAAAGACCGTTAATTTCTACTAATCCTAAATGCCTCTAATAATTATGTTCTGGCATAATATACATTCTTTTATATGCATACATATATATACACACCAGCAAATTTTAAATTTATGTGACTAAAATTTCAATGTAAAGTGCTTGAAGTGGGAAGATACCTCCCAATTGTGGCAACGCTCCTGTCTCTACTCAAAGAATCAGCGTGAGGAAAACACAATAGTAGAAAAATGAGTAAAAATGGACACTGGTGTCACTTATTCTCTCTTTTTAGATCCTGTTTTTTTCAGTCCTGGGATAAAATTATTTTTCACAGAATTATGCCTTTTTAGAATACTGACAGGTCTGCTATTTATGCTGCTTCTATAGAAACCCGTATTTGGAATTTATGTTAATTCTGCAGTGATTGCTTTGCATGCATGTGCAATGAACTTTAAACTCACGCGTTCAATTCAACTGTGACTAAAACTGTAACATATGATAAAATATTTATATTTCTATTTCACAATTGTACTTTTATTTATAAAGGATTCAGTCTGATAATTTTATGACATTTAGATTCTTAGTTTTACAGTAGGGTGTTCTACATTTCCTTACATGGAACAGCATGAACTACTATTTTTGTTTTCTTAAACAGATGAGGCAAGATACTGGAAGGAAGGTCTTCAGTCATCAGTTTGGAAATGCAGTGGTTTGGTTTGCCAACAAATTAAGGAAAAATGGACTGATAAAGTAAAAAAAATCATGAGCTACTGACATTATTATATCTGTTATTAAGCTGATCTGTAGTTTTATAAATATCTTCAGTAGTTTCCTAGGAAACTCAGCTGACACTTAGTTTGACAAGCGATCTCTAAATCCTGTATTATGCAAGCTGTGAACACAAAAGTACAGGTTTTAGATGTGCCTGCCAGTGCATGTGGGAACTATCAATAAGCATTATTCTCTGTAAAAGCCATGGCAATTTGAGCAGCAGTACCAGCTATATAAGAATTTCTGAAAAAAGGATCCATAAATGCACAGATAAAGGGGAGGTAATCGTACATGAAAATCCTTTTCTCCCTGGGTAAATCACTATGTGGTTCTGTATAAATATTCTGACCCCACAAACAAAATCACAATTGAAGGAAAAAATCATGTCTTGAGAATAATATGACAGACACGAAAAAATACTATGCTACATCTGTAAGTGCATTTTGACATCCAATGAATTGGAAAGACGACGTGCTAAACCCGCAGATCAATACAATGAACTACACAACGAATCTTCATCTACTTCAACCATTTTGCGTGCTCTCACCCTAACATTCCAACGGCTTTGTTGCTGTGGAAAACACGAAATCAAACCCATGTCAAAATGCTTGTCTCCTTAAAAGAAAAACGTAACATGGCAACTCTTTAAGGCTGTGGGTATAAATTCTCTGTAAGACTGAGGAATCTCAAATTTATCCTCTTGGAGTTGTCAGGGTCAGCAAACATTCACATTTCTGATGGACAATTAAGAGCTTTGAACTCCTCAGCCAGGCTCAAAACCCAGCAGCCTATTATCTACTCTATGAAACCATCCAGGAGTAGGACTTTTGAATTCCATCCTCTTCGGATGGCAGTAAGTCACGGGAGAGGCAGACATTTCAGAATGAGAACACCTACCCCAGGTCTCTAGGGAGCTGAAATAGAAAATACACCTTCCCCTCCTCCCCATTACAGTTACCAGGGACAACATCAGGATTTGAAATTCTTTTTCTCCTATTTCTTTCTATATTTTAAATTAATAAATAATAGATATATTTCAAATCAACTATAGGTTTACAATCCTGTAATAATAATTTTTCCTACAATATCTGAAATAGGAAACTACAGATTTCTGGTTTTGAGAATACCTTAGGTTCTATGGTTGCATTTCAAGCAATCTCAAGTTATTCTGATATACTTCCCAGTAACTGAGAAAGACACAAAGAAAACAGCCCCCGGTATTATTCTAACCCCGAAAGGATTAATTTTCCCAAGTAACTTGCCAAAAATATCAGCAGAAATCCCTCAGAAGATGGTAAAATTTAACAGCTAAGGATTTTTCTGTCAAATTAAAAAAGTTACTGTATTTTAAACACAGCTACAATGTATTGGTGGAGTTTATCCTCTCTTCCTCTATACCACTCTGCACTCACTTCCCATGAGGAGTAAGCACAGTAGCAAAGGCACAGTGAGGAAGAGAAGGACGGAAACCTGTTTTGGATCCAGTCCGGCTCACCTACGCTGTTCTCCAGTTTTGAATGACAAGTGCTGCATAACCTGTTACAAAGAAAATATCCAGTGCAAATGCTGAAATACAGCCTACTGTAACAGAGCATTTCTTTCAAAAGGGTTAGAAATCTATGTATTGATATTGCTTGTCACATGTTTTTGGTATCTGCTAAGATCCTCAGGACCTCCCTTCTGCTCCTGGCAGCTAAAAAGCATTTATTTCAATATCAAGGTTGTGACACATATGGAAGCAGGGAGATGACAGCAGGCAGCAGGGAGATGTTCTCCTCCTCCCTGCACTCCCTTATATAGGGACTGCAGGGGGCAGCCTCTGCCCAGCCCAACACCTGCATCCCATCCCAGGCATCTTCTCTGGAACCTGTTTGCATACAGAAGCTCAGCTGGATCTCACCCCGAGATTTTGCTAAAATACAAGTGAAACTTGAATTTAATAAAGATCACCAGAACTTACCTTGCTTCTCCTTTTTTCAGCTGTCAAAGCTGTATTTTCCCAAGACCTGCCAACCTCCCAGGAGACCTCACAATGTCTCACCCAGGGCTGGCAAAACAGCTGCTTGGGGATTACAAAAAAAAACCACCGGGATTTATCTGCACCTTCACCCACCTGCAACTCATGTCTTGCCAGCAAGGCAACTGTTGTGCCAGGAGATGAAGAGGTTAAATGTGAGGCTAAGAGAGAGAACAAAGTACAGTCATGCCTGAACCCCCCTGGCTTGTTAACAAGCCAGTAAAGTTTGAGGATTTGTGGTTTAAAGTACTTGGCCAGCTCTCTGCTTGGGGTGAGGGGGGATGCGGCCAGGAGGCAGCTGGAGGTGGGTCATTCACCAGCTCACTGGGGAACACAGACAGCAGATATGCAGCCAGGATGTGGCATCCTGGGCTGTAAAGCTTGTGGTGAAGCTGTGTCTCCCCAAGGCAGCACTGGCCACTCTGAGCTTGCTTCAGAGGGAGAGGAGCAATAAGACTGGGAAGGGTCTCAGGCCAGAAATGGTGCTCTCTGCTAGACACACAAGTAAAGGGCACTTTGCTGTCCCAGTGTCCATACCATATGCCTGCCAGTGGAATTCAGCAGCTTGACAGGGAAGTGTATAACCCATCTCATTTTGTTGCCCTGGCCATGGCTGCTGACTGTTGTGGTCTCAGCTACCATGAAGTCATCAAGAGCAAAGCCAGCATGAGATGCTTCATTTGTAGCAGCAAACTATGCTCCCTGGCAATCCCATGAAGCAGGAAAACTGTAGTTTGAACCCTATTCACAGATGACTACTTTGGCTGAGGCTTTATAAGCTAAGACAGACGATGATGGCTGCAACCAAGGGCTCGTATACCAGTCACCAGGTTATCCTTTCCCGCAGCAATCAGGAGCGCATTTGGCGGGGATAAAGAAAGAGTGAAAATTTGAGTTTTCTCAGTCTATGGGCCCAGTTAAGAATGTTTCCTAGCAGACACCTCACTTTCTCCACAGCTAAGTTGTCTTCTCTCACTATGTACTGCAGCTAAGCTTCATGGGCTTTGGCATGTGTCCAGCTACTAACCTAAACAAATGCACAAGAAGTTCAACTGCATAAAACATTTAATATGTGAGTTGTACCCCCCTTCTGCTTGATAATAGCAATCTGATTATATTTTTTTTAATTGAAAATACATGAACTAAACTAAAGAATGAACAAACTGCATGACTTCCACAACTGCTTGTCCCTACCAGTTCCCTAAATTTGTTAAGAAGCGGTGTGAATTTTGGGAAATGCATTTCTTCCTTCTAAATTTAGCAAACTAGCCGCTTTTTGGCTTAGCAGATGTTTTTGCCTTCCGAGTGAGAGGCCTACAGGGATCATCATTAACCCTCTTCTTAACATAAACACTGACTAAGACCTCAATCTGGAAAACTGCTGCTCACACAGAAAGGTTAGTAGGCTCCAGCAGAAAAGAGACTCATCATCTGCAACTTCTGCTATGTGGGATCTCAGAGAAGAGGGAAGATGGGCAGAAGGAGAAAGAAGATGAAAGGTTATTTATTTATTTTAAAGGTGACAATATTTTTTTATTGTGTGTGCTTAGAAGTTTTATTCCCAGGGGTGCAAGAGGTCTGCAAGAGGCTGCAAAACAGACTAAGAATGAAGCGCCAATAAAATCTGAAGCTTAGATGAGCACATGTAGACCCTCCTTCTGACCACATTCACACCGTCTTGAATTCACTGACTTCAGTGAACTGTCTTCTTCCTCATGAGGATAGTCCTAAGCAGGTAATAATTAAATGCGTACTGATACACGCATGGAATGTTTCTATAGGCATAGATTTTAGTTCTGCAATGTAAAGGCTACACGGGAGCACATTCTGCAATTACAAGTGTAATTCTGAACAGAGGACTAAAAAATAACCCGAAAGCAGAAAGCTCATATTGCATTATCCAGAGAGATCTGGATCCTGGCTGCATTGTGAGCTGATTCGTGGCAGGCTAGGATCTCTTTATCCACAGTCTACATGAAACAACTGTTTAACACCTAGCACCTACACAGACTGTTGCTGGAAGGGAAGCAGATAATACCTGAAATATCAGATGAAATACATGGGCAGAACACAACTGTCCCATCAGGACCTGGAGTACGTGCCTTTAGCCAGAATGGTAGATCAAAACCTTGGGTTTATGTCCCACTAACTAAAGTGCATAGAAGATCTCACCTCCATCTCTTCAGCTGAATTCTTCAAAAAGAACTTGGATTTTTATGATCCAGAAAGCCAAACTGTGTGAAAAGGCCTCAATAATACTCAGAGTTGTAAAATGCATCAGGTTTACAAGCACCAGCTATATACCACAAGGTTGCGAGGAAATGTCTCAAGCTAGCAAAATGTATTTTCACTAGATGTTGCAAATACAGTTTTTCCTGTTACCTGCAGGTTTATCTTGCTGTGATATGGAAAAAATATTTCAGCGCAACTTAAACATCTGGCTGATGGCTTTGCACTTCGGATATCCTCTTAGTGTACAAAAAATGGCTGCACTTTGGATATCCTCTTGGTGTACGCAAAATCCACCAAGTGTGGTGAGCCCTGAAGAATGCAAAATCCAGGTTAGGCAGAGCACTGGTTGTTGTGAATTAAAGATTACCAGTGGAAGTGGTTTGGAATAGTAAGCCTGCTACAGTGATTGCCAAAAAGGAAAAACCAGTTTGACTAGAGTTTTATATAGGAGGCTGATAAAAGAGAAAGCAGAAAATCTCCAAACAGGAGAAGCAAAGGTAACAAAACAGATTTAAAAGGAAGTCACGAGAAGTTTGTGTTTACCAGTGGCACCAGTCCAAGCTCAGTGCAAAAGAACTTGCTGCAAAGAGATTTCATGTTTGAAAGTCAAAGCAGATGATTCAAAAAAGAAGATGCCAGTAGCCCCCAGAAAACCCAGATGAAGAAAAGTGAACTCTTCAGAGTGGCAAACACCTTGACCAGGAAAAGCACACATGCCTGTACATTACTGTTTTCAGATCTACACGTTTTTTGTGACACTTAAATGAAAGGAACAGTGTGTGAAAATCCCGAGGAAAATGAGAGCATATGTTTGCTTTCACCTATCACATGTTTGCCAGGTGTTGACATGACCCAGAGAATTGACATGGCTGGAGTCCTGGGGTTAGACAGGAGGACTGGCACTAGTTCCAAGGCTTAACATTCAGATCACAGAACCAGCTCTCATGAGGATGTCTTAAGAGTCTCCAAGAGATAGGGTCTAGAGTTCCTATACAAACCTACCATTTGAGGAATACAAGGGCTTCCTTGTATTCCTACCAGAGAAGTTTTCTGCATGTGAGATATGAAGTATGTCATAAGTGAAAATTACGAAAACTGAAGAATTTGCTCTACAGAGAAGTCAGGATGGTGACCAGCTTCCGACACACTGCGAACACAGAAAGTGCTAAAGCAGTCCTTGCAGAGCACCTGGTAACATTTCTTTTTCCTTACTGAAGTTTATGAGGTGCAGTTGCAGATCATTTCTCTTCTACACTTCTTATGCCTTGTCCCAGGTCTGGCGTTGCACTTACATACCTCTTTTCCTTGTGTGAAGGGCATGCTTCACAAAAGGTAAAGGTCATGCTGGACACAGACTCTATGAGCATCCCTTCAATGTGCAGGGATGCTGTGAGGTTCACCAGCATATTCTCAAGAGTTACTGGAATAGGATAGTGCCTTGACAAGGTTCAAGGCAAGAAAACTTATACAACGGGACAAAAAGTCATGGCTCAGGAGTTAAGGGACAGAAGGATCATGAAGACTAACATCCAGTGGTTCCAGAGCACTTGACCCCAAAACACCCAACGATCACCAATTGTTCAGAGGTAGACGTGTTGCATTCCCTTTACCAGAGTGAAGAGACACAGTAACCTTTCACCTTTGATGGGAAGGACTCAAAGCCTGCTCTTCCCAAATGTATTCATGCCATGCACCAGAATTTTTAGGGCTGCCCTACTTGTAATCTAGAACAGGTGTGTTACCTTTCTTATTCCCACACAGAACACACTTTGGGAGCTGTACATGAAACAGAGTATCAGATATATATCATGATCAGTTGCCTTAGACATTACCAAGTGAAAATAAGAACAACATCAAGCAGAGGTCTAGCACTGTGGAAACAAATGCTGGACATAACCATGAGACTCACGAGAAAATTCCTGTATCTACAAATGATGCTGCTGAAATGTTTTTATTAAATCCCCATTATTGTGCACATTTTAGAACAGGATATATTTAACCACTGAATGTATTCAAGCAATTGGTCATAACACCTACAGCTTGGCTAAGTGATTTCCTCGGGCAGCTGGAGGTAGGCATGGAGCTGAAGTGAGGGGATGAATTGTTACTACAAAAATGTAAGGAAGAAGGATAGAGTGACCACATCCAACTTGCTAATAATTGGCCTAATTCCATTTAAAAGTTACAAGCTATTTAAACAGAACAAGGGTTATAAAACTTAGTGCTCAAAACTAGCCCTACAACCCAGCTACTTGTACATTTGACAGTAAGTCAACACTAACATTTATTATTAATACATTTTGTGAAAAGCATTCCTATCGCTGTACTTTGTGTACCTTCCTTTTCCTTCCCATCAACTTTCCTCAATTTTTTTTCAGTGTACAGTGCATTTGTACTATTAAAACAACAACACAATGATTTAGGTTTGAGGAACGAGGAAAACAATTATGCAACAACCTGATTATGTCTTGCTTCAAGTTACTTTAAAGATTATATTACACTCATGTTTTTAATCTCTCCACCCTGTTCCCAACAGGTGGTTTGTCATTCTGGGGTCTGGTTTATGAAAAGCTGGAGCAAATGGGTCTTTTTTCAATAGGCAAAAGACCAGCAAAGGTCTCTGGTTTCTTGATAACAGAGGATTCAGCACCACAGGCAATCCTCACTGCTCCCTGTGTAGACTTGGTGCTGAGACGCTCACTGTCAGTGCCTGCACATGGCCTGAGGCAGAAAAGCTTGGGAAGGAGGCTGAGCAGCACTGGGCATGCTGTGTTGGTCCTGCAATACAGCAGTAGCACCTGAGCCAGCTTAAAGGACCTGTTGTGGAGCCACCTGGAAGACTGGCAGTTGCAGCTCCTTGCAAGATCACAGCCAACATCATCATCCCTTAGGGTATCACGGTGCTACTGTGAGAACAACTTTGGCCTTTACAGCTGAAAAATTGCCCTGCCGCTTCATAGGATTTGCTGCTTTGTACAATGTACACATCTGCAAGGAAGGTCAGAAGACTGATAAAAGCTCACTTTATCAAAAAAATCCAATGAAGCCAATTTTAAATCCTAGAAAACTTCTAAAGCTCTCAAAACAGGCACCGAGAAGGAAGTTGAACTTCCCAATTTGTCTTCTCCACCCCTACAGTTAGAGGAAAAAACATGGAAGATGTATGCAATAGCAGCTGAAGAAGGCTGACAAGGAATATACAAATAAGGCATAAATGTCAAAAACTCAAAGCCAGTTGTCAGTTCAGATCTCAAAATGTTGTCATTTCTCTCTTTCTTCTTTTAAAGAGAAGATTAAAAATACCATCCCCAATTTGCATATAGCCTGTGGAAACGAAAAGCAGGAATCATTTGCTCTCTAGTTACGGAATCACCACTCACTCATTTACGGAATGATGTAGAGCTGGCGGTATGTTGGCAGGTCATCCTGTGGTAGGGCTGTGAGGACAGGTACAAGTTTTGTATTTTCAGGGAGAAATGCAGATGTGTATTTATCCTGCTTTCTCTTTCCCACTTCAGACCTGAGAGCTCCTAGAACTGCGAAGTCCTACCAAATTAATTGTTTTCCATCGAACTGTGTGTGTGACACTGGGGTTCAGATGCTGGGAAATACTCTGAGCAGGAGTGTGCCTGGCACCTGTCCTGAGGGCGAGAACTACTTTTGTGATTGCCTCTAAGGATTTGACCTTTTTTACCAGAAAGTCCACATTAAACCAAATCCTAACGCATATAATTACTTGGGAGAGCAAGTGCCCTCAGGAGGTAGAGCCAAGAGGATCTAAAGTAGGGTGTGAAGAAGAATGAGGATCTTTCACTTTAGCCTCTGGGATCTTGGCTCCACAATGAGATTTAACTCTCAATCACACAGAGTTGGACGTTTTTCAAACAATAAATCCGGAAAGCTTCACTAAGTGATACCAGACCTAAACTGCTAAGTTACAGACAAAACCTGAGCTCTGTGCAAGGGTATCCTACAGAATTACTGTCTCTGACTTCTAATTCCTCAAAAAAGGAACTTGGAATTTTTAAATTAATGGTATAAATAAAAAATGCTCTTCTATTCCCTAAAAAAGAAGAGCAATAAAAGGAAAAAAACCCAACCTCAAAAAACCTTTCTCCAAAATGGTTTTCAATAATGAGGTGCTCTGTAGTTCACTGCACATAGAGCACAGAAGATTAATTAGAGACTAGACATTTTATTAAAGTCATCATAGAAACAGAATCAAACCACAAAGTTTTGTTGTTCTTTGGTTTTCTACTTCCAATTAAATAGGATTTCTGATCCCAAATACCAGAGCACAGGTATGGCAGCCAAATCTGTGGGCATTTATTTTAATCAAATAAACACACAGATAATTGCTAATCTTATAATCCCTTCAAATTGTTAGCAACCTTCTTAATTAGATTACAAATAATCCAGGCCTGACACTGGCACTGTAAATACTGATCTCTTGCCCTTAACAAATGTCTGTCTTGCAACAGGATATCACTCATTAGACTTCAAAGCACCAGAAGTTCACACATCCCTCAGAAAAATAATTACTTTATGGAGGGCACAATGACAAAAAATTTTAAGTAAATTCAAAAAGTACACATTTACAACACAACATGGTATTTTGAAAGCAGAAGCCATTCCTTAATTCAGCAGGTGCTGATACTTTACCCATTTACATGATGCTCTTTTGAGAAGGTCTCAGTGCTACTCATATCAAAGGGCAAAGAGCAATGCTCACACTTAAAGGAACTATTTCTGTTTTTTTAAATTTCAGTGCTTTATTAAGTATTTCTAATACCTTCAGCACAAACCCTTGAAAACCCTAGAACAAATGGGAAATAAACAAAGAAGTGTAACTATTAAACAACCACGTATCTTTAAGACATACATCTTCATCTACTGGTTACGTGTCAGATTTGGGGCTGCTCTGACCTAAATTCAGCTCAGGCACTGGCAACACACTTCTGAGCAGATCTGGTGTCAAAACAGTACGTGGACAGAAGCCAAATCACAGAAGTGAGGAAATGGGGATGCTTCCAACTGCTTTTTATGTCTTTTGCTTGTGTTTCTTCCCATCTCAGCACTGAGAAACTGTATGATGGGCTCCATCATGACACTCTGCGGGTGTCCCAGGCCACCTCTGCCCCTCCAAACAAGAAGTGGACATTATGTAGGCTGATAGTCCGTATCAACAGGAAAGAAGTGATGACCAGAATTAATCTGAAGCACACTAAAAGTGTATTGAAAACTGCTGACCTATTCAAAACTGAAGGTGATTTATTTTCTCACAGAAGCAGGTAAGAGGGAATTTTAGTAACTGCAGAACACATGTAGATAAAACTAACACAAATGGCAAGATATTCCGACTATGGGGCAAGCTTTGCACTTTCCTGTATCATTTTTTTCTTTTCTTAGAATGATTCAGAATATTTCAGATATAAAAAGAGACTAAGAATTCAGTGCAAGAAAAGCTTTGATTCTACTGATACCCACAAACATAGTTTAAAGGATATAAGTAACCCTCTTGAATGCAACAAGACTTTGGAGTTCAATGGGACTTCTCATATGCCTAAAAGATCAGTAACATGCACAAAATTTCTGATGCGTGGAGCTTGAAGAAAAGTCCTTCCCCTAAAGTAAACTGAGACCCTGCTCTCTGCTCATTGCAGCCCAACTCTGAACATCAGTCAGAACTGCAGTCCAACAACACATGACACTGCATGGCATGTTGCAAGTACAGAAGTGGCTTTTTATTCTGCGGAATGATCACACCTGTGTCATTCTCCACAAGTGTAATTATCTTGCTATTAAGAGTAACCTGTAAAGAGATTTTTCTAATATCCAGCAGCTTTAGATACAGATCATTAGCCCTTTCTTCTGTCTTCCCAGTAGCATGCTAACAGAGGATATATTAAACGTAATAAATAACACTTTATGTAACAATGGTTTTGCCAGCACCTGATCTATGGGAACTGTCAGTGTACAGTGTGACACCAGCACTGACAGGCTCCTTTGCAACCTCCATCAAGCCACCAGAACAAGTCAGGATCCAGACTTACTTCCTAGTGGGGCACACTGCTCTTAATACTTCTACTCAGTACAATGTAGATGATCCTACGAAGACACAGGAACAAACTAACTCACTTTCTAGGAAGCGCCTGCTACCTGTTTGGTAACTGCCACAGATGATATCTGCCACACCAATGCAGGGGCTGGTCTGTAAGCTGAGGGGGCCCCTGGCAACACACTGCCTTAAAAAGCAAGACCTGCATATTGATTTGTTGAAATGATTAGGAAAACTAGTACTATGCCCAGGTCATAAGTCACCATCATTAATGCCAACTTGTCCTTTGAGACAACAGCCATGCAAGTGCTGTGAGGTATCTTCAATTTTGCATGCAGATTTTTTTTTGCCAATGTAACTGATTTTCTTCAGCAGTTCACCTTGAAGTGTCTTCTGCTCTGGCAAGGAATATAATACCATGCAACATCCATGTCCTGCTTAATTATAGCAGGAGAATAAAAAGAGGACCAGAAAAGTGAATTAAGATATAGGATCTCACTCCTTTACACTCCCACCACACCTATATTATTTTCAAAAGTGTTTTTAAGGTAACATTTATTTGCATTGAGAATCTGAATGATTATGGTCTTTATCTTTAAATGTGACAGAAGAGAAAGGTGCCTGGAAGTAGAACACAGGAGAACAAGATCGGTAACCTAACCAGACTGTATTTACTGCTTCGAACACTACTATGCGGATTATCACCAGAACTCTGGTAATAAGCTGGCTACAATTAAAATTTAGTACAGATACCATATAAACACTGAAAGCCAAGGACATGCCTATGCATAACGCTGAAAATATAATTCAATCTGACAAGGGACCGGAAATAAAGATTTTGAAAGGAGCCAGTTACTATGGCATCATAGTTTCTATTAAAACAACCAATTATAAAAGAAAACTTGACCTACAGTTGTTAAGGTAAGGAATAGAATAAAAGATGTAATGAGAAAACAATAGATTAATACTGATAAACAAAAACAACACTGTAAAACTACAGCAAACTGAGGAAAATTCTTAGGACATGACTTGAAATACAGATGGAACATTCTGAAGGAAACAAAATACATTTCACATAAACCCACAACCCACCATTTTTAGACAGTGCGTACGTTAATTACTCTACTCCTTCTCTGTAACTGTTAATAAAACCATTTACCTAGATTAGCACCCAACCATCTTTTAAATGGCAAGATGAATTTCATTCTTTACTCTCCCCAGAATATACATTCCCATGACCAGGCCTGCCCCAGCTAGCTACACAGCATGTTTAGTTACATATAAACACACACGCTTGCATCAACGTTGAAGAGCTTTGCTTTGTTATTTACACCATTTACGGAGCATCTCCGAACCCAGCAGTACAAGGAAAATTGTGGAAGGAGCAATTTAGATAGATAGAAATATATCAAAATCAAAGCCATGACTGAAGGAAAGGTTTGCTTATTTATAGTATAAAGAAGTTCTATCTGGTTAGGCTGAGGGCTTTTTCTTGTAGAAATTAAACAGGAAATTACATTTCTCCCCCTCTCCTCCTTATAAAGCAAGGCATTTTCATTTATGATGCCAAAAACCTGATATTTGTAGATTTGTCTGCCATCAGCTGTTAATCAGTCTCATATCATTTATAGGTAGAGGGATATCGTTTGACAGATACAGAAAACAGATATAGAACTAAAGCTGAAAATTACATAAAGACAGATAGATAGATACACATTTTAACACCCTGGAGTACATTTCCAAAAATAAACTAGTCAAATGGGTATCTTCCTAAAAAAGGTGATTGCATAAGCATAATTACACTAAACACAAGTACCTGTACTATCTCTCTGCATGTTATAAATAGCTCAACATTACATTACACAGTCTTATTCCAAAATGCTATTGTTCTAGGTTCATGCCTTCTCTCAGAATCCTTTCAAAAAAGGGCCCCAGCCCTCACTGCCAGCCTAAGTACTATTTTCCTGACGTTGCCATATAACTTTAGAATCCAAATACACTATTTCCCCCTTGCAACCCACGCTGATTATCCAAAAAAAGATTATTCCACCAGTTATGAAAGTTGCTTGATCATATCATTCTTTCTCTATTAATTGCCAGGATCCCTCTTCTTGCTTATGGAGTTTTAATTTTGTAACTCAACAACTTTTTGTCATCTTAGAAAAAACAAGAGGCACATATTTCAGGATGCAATTATAGCAGAAGTGCTGGGGCAAGCTCCTCTTCAGAAACTTTAAGCTGAGACTTCTGAGCAGGATATTGAGCTGCAACCAAGGATCTGAAAAAACCTCCTACCAAGTAGTAGCCAATGGAAGCACTGCAAGATGCACACTGAAACAAGAATGCTGGGTTTTTTTTTTTTCCCCTCCTGTCTTCTTTCTGACATAAAATTCCATTTACTAAATTTGTGCAAAAGGACAGAATTTCATCTTAAGCAACAAGTAGAAAGTGAGCATAAAAAGCACAGGCACTTCTGAGAGGAAGAAGATGAACTGATAATGCCAAGTGCGAACATGTAGCACTGCCTATCCGTGCCAATGCACCACTCAGACAATCTAACCACCACTGTAGATAAAACAAAACATGTATATTTTTCATTAAGTTTTTATATCCATCAGAGGTAAGCAACTGCATGACACAAATTCCAATTTTAATTCATCTGTCATTTAGAGGATAAAACCAGGGGGCAAACCTAACCCAAAGGAGCAAGCCCTTTTGTCAGGAGGAACAGTTTTGTTATATGACAAAAGTACGACAGCACTGTGGGAGGGGACCCTCTGCATGACATTTTGCTGACAGCAAGGGCTTTGCTTAGAAATTGAAGGTACAGATGAGCTGCAGTTTGGACCAGTGCTGATGACAATCCAGATAATATCACCTCCTCAGCTCCATTTCTACATGTTGTACGCATAGTAAGCAATTCTTCCTATATGTGGTATATAATGATCAACGTAACAATTAAAAGCAAACCAGCAGATATTACTTAAAGCTACTGAAATTACATATTTCTAAGAAAATGCAAAGGAGAAACAAACAAAAGACAATCTGAAAAACACTTGTATGCTTTTCTCAATACACAGTACACAAATGAAGGATCTTTCTGCTTCCTGTTGAGTATTTCTGACAAAGTTTATTTGATGCTTAATCCTACAGGGAAACACTTCTTTTTGCTCTGCATCTAGCTTCTGAAATAGGTGTCTACCCATGGTTCAGCTGCTGAAGAAATCAAGTAAATAGATGCCTATTCCCAATGAAAGCAACGCAGCAACCTTTCTTCCCTCAAATGAATGCAAGCACACTTCTCAAGTTCATCAAGGTGTATGGAGGCTGCTAAATAAATCACATTTGCAGAATAAGTAAGTGAGATCTTCCTAATCCATTAAGAAACATAAGATACTACTAAAATCCAGTAATATTATTTCAAATTATAAGAGTTATGAATAATGTAGCACAAGGTATCAGGCAGCTAGAAATGTAGAGAGAGAGGGAGATAAATATCAAAGAAAGGATGGTTTGGGTAAGGAAGAGAAAATGCTGAGACAGAACTTATGAAACTCACATTAGGTTAAAAATCAGACACCCACAAGATAGGTACGTAACTACAGAAAAGAAAAAATTGTAAGTGGGACATTATCTTCATGGTGATCCACAGACATGCATAGAATTACTGCAGACATTTACTGAAATTGACATTAGCCAGCTCAATTATGGATAGCCATATATCTGCTATATCAAGGCTGCAGCATCTGAGCCCAGGGTCTTAGAAATCTGTCTGTATTTAAGCTGCTTCTTTCTGCATAGGCACCCACACTGATTAGGGTAATGGCAGGCTGGCTATGTCCAGACAGGCTGCAATTCCACCTGTGTTCTGTGTCAAAAGATTCAAAGAGGATGAAAATGAGCTCGTGAAAGGATGAAATTCAGAAAAAAAAATCTGAAATACATGTATCAGAGGAAAGTTAAGACTCATGTATAGCAGCTTCTTTAAAAAAGATTATGGAACAGGAAAACAACAGCTAGTACAAGCTGATTACAAATATTATGTCCTTGAGAAGGTTTTACATTTATATATATAATAAAGCAAGCTTTGATCTACTTGTATTTAATTTGCTACATAATTAAAACTGTCCTATAAGCCAAAGTTAATTTAAGCAGTCATATGTTCACCTAGAATAATTTTCAAGAAACCCTCTTCCTCTTCAATTATATTGCCATATGTTAATAGCTTTTAATAGATTTCTTTATTTACATACATGTCATAACTGACCTAAAAGATCAATTTCATAGCATTCAGTAAAGAAGCACCTGTTCTAACTCTCCTTGTAGATAGCAGATTCACAGCAGCTATTACTCTTTTTTTAACTTGCAATTTGTTTTTTTGCATCACTAAGAGCTCAATGCAGTTATTTCCTAAGTGTGCCATCTCTGCTCCATGCTTCATTCAGTAAAAACTGTTTACAGATGCCTTAGTGGTGAGCTGAGCTGTAGGAGCTATAATGCATGAGCTGGATGTGACGGACAGCTTGGCTACATGATGCCTTGCAGGCACATTGTTTTATTTATGTTGCACATTACTGATAACACTAAGGTGTGTGTCTGATTGGCCGACATGGCACTCAGCGAGTAAGAGATTCCCCACCCTTGCTGCCTGCTTTGGTTTCCTCCCAGGGCTGGGACAGGAAATGCGGTGGATGCAATACACGCAACTCCTCAGCCCTCCATAAGCAGCATCAGTGCTGCAAAGGCTACTTAGTTTGGCCACAAACACATAGGTGATTACTAGTTTCTGTTTAAGTGTGGCAGACTTACTGAGAATAAACAGTTAGTTATTTGTTACAGAAAACAAACTATAATTTCCTACCATCAGTGAAATCACAATTAGCATTTGCTCTCCAAATTCTGCTTTTCTGAGCCCTAAAGCTACCATGAAAATTCTAGCTGAAGGCAAACTCTTTTCCTGTGATTTGCTGGGTTTTTTTCTTATTTTTTAAGTTACAATGGTATGAGCCATTCTAGCAAACCCAGATATGAGAATGTGTTGCAGTTTGCATTTCAAAGGGAAAAAGATGGGTATTGGAATAAGGAGGCAGTGTATCTGTGCAATGGAATGGTGTGACCAGAAGCAAGTAGCTGACATTGAGGTGTTTATTTAGAGATTTTCATGGCCATACCCTTTTTGTTGTATTTTACAGTAAGGTAGCACAGGACAGTTCAACTTAAGCAGCAACTGTGGATCCTGAGTTCAGCTGGACACAACCTTGATTTGGCTACAGGCATTTGAAAACATTTATTTATTTATTGCCACCAGAAGAGCTGCTGGGTTGTTTTTTTTTCTTTCTATATAAAGTGTGAGATGTCCCTGCCCATGGCAGGGCGGCTGGAACTAGATGATCTTAAGGTCATTTCCAACCCAAACTTTTCTATGGTTCTAAAGGGATCATTTCTATAAATAATAGAAAATATTTTTGTTATATTTTTATAAGAGAATGTTGAACACACTCAGAAATGGATTCTGGCACAAACAAAATCAATATATTTTCCTTAAAAAAAGAAAGGCTGATACCTGAATAATTTACATACACTTGGCTTAGAGCCCACACTTTAGCATTATTGACTAAGAAAGATGTGTATGCAACAAGCTTTAAGAATTTACTGTTTCTACTCATTTTTCTTAGCTTTTCCTATTCCCAGCATTATTACATTCTATGTTTCTTTTCCCAACTGCAACTTGCCTAAAATATATTGGGCTAAGCAAAAATGTATAGGCAATGGGTCAGACGAGGCTATGGTTCCTCTTTGACATCAAAGCCTATTAAACCCACAATTTCAACAAGAATTACAGAGTTCTTCCCTGTACCTGTATAGGACTCATGCCATATTTGACATGCCTCAGAGTTCATTCATATCATTGTTCTTTCCAAAGCCAGGTCCTAGCTTGAGCGACTCTTCCCCCAGCCCAAGGGAAAAACCCAGTCAGGAGTGGCAGGGAGGCAACAAGACTGATTAAAGAGTCCCTTTGTGCCAGTGCTGACACAACTGGCACTGATGTTTGCATTTGTCTTCATGTGTCTATTGTGTATTAATCTCATCTAACCCTTTTTTGCACAGGCTGCTATTGTAGGGAAATCATATTATTCAGCTTTCTCAGGCTGACATCCTTTTTCTCAAGTCACTTTTTCACAGCTATTTGCATTTACTGTAAGAGCAGACCTCCCATTCCCCAGGCTCTCTAAAGAGAAATGCCAACAAATTCAAGCCCTATAGTTCATTAAAACATGTTCACCTACAGGACCAAAATAAGATGCATCACCTGAACAAATGGTTTTCAGGAAGAAGGGAAACATACCTCTTTTTTTAAAGAAAAGCCAACCTGTTAATTGAAATGAAATTTGTTCATACCTTCTTTACTCTTCATTAAGGTTGTATCTCAACTGCCTGAGTAACAGTAAACTGATGCTATTGACTGACTATAAGATTTCATGCCATGGTCTTGGCAGGTAATTTTAAGTAATAAACAGTCTTGAAATTACTGCGCTAAAATATATTTATGCCTTTGAAAGCACGCAGACACATTGAAACCAAATCCACATGAAGTAAAAGTTAATCTTTTAAAGGTTCAGTGAGTATCTACTTAGATTAAAGTACAATTTCTGAGGACTGGTGCATTTCATGCAAAAAATCCACAAAATAATAAAAATACTAATTATGAATGGAAAACCTCACAGTTGAATATGTCAATCCAGTTAATGAGTAAAGTATTAGCACATATTGCTCTTCTGCTTGCTGAAAAGGAACATCTCACATGCTGTAAAGCTGTGCTTTCAGAGCAAGGATATCCCCTACACAGTGGCTCTGCAGGCAGCTGCATCTGCTTTTGCAGTGCTTATGTGTTTTCAGATAACAATCACACTTGATAGAAGACATAGAGAAAAAAAAAAAGGATTTGAAATGCCTAACAGTAAGGACTGCATCAAGTGAGACAATGGGGTACCAGGAAACATGGAATTCTTATTACACTCCTGCGTTTGCAAAATAGGAAAATCTCCTAAGAAACACAGTTGGTAAGTCAGTGGATTTGCTTCTCGCGTGAGGCTTTGATATAGGTTTTTTAGGTACCTGAAGGTTGTTTTTTGACAGCGCCCTTGTTTTGTTTACAGCACATTGCTGGGATACTCCCTTTGATTCAGCCTGACACACGTGATGTTCCGACAGCTTCTGTTCTGCAGTGCTGCTGCTGCACTAAAAATAGCTTCCGCTTGCTTTGGCTCCACATCTAATTTATGGAAACTCACAGAAAAGAAGGCCCCTGTTAGTGGGTGAGCGACATACGATTTTGCAGCTTGTGCTGTTAATCTCACTTGGCCTCTTGAAACACATCACTGACAATTTAGAATTTAAGCCTGCAGTTAATGGTTAGGGAGAAAGAAGATAATGTTTTATACCTTTCATTTATTTTTAAGGTGGTTTAATAGTAACTTAGCAGAAAACACAGAACAGTTGGACTACGCTACTTAAAAATGCTGAGAATTTGGAATATAAATTTATAAAGGGCTCCTAGTGCCCACAGTTGTTTAAGGGAAAGTGCCATAAAGATTTTCTTAATTGGTTTACAAATTACAGTAAAATTATAAACCTCCTGTTTGCTAGAACAGCTTTCAGATGTTTTATATAAACTTCTTCATTGTACCATGAAAGTCATCATACAAGTACATCCTTCAAGAAATGCTGATTTTACAAACTTTGCCACAAAACCTGGTCTAGTGGGAGGTGTCTCTGCCCATGGCAGAGGATCTGGAACTAGGTGGTCTTTAAAGTCCCTTCCAACTCAGACCATTCTATGATTCTATGAAAACCTGCACGAAACAATATTTTGCACTCACATCTCAACACATATCCAACATGTATCTTTCTCTGAAAAAATCAGTTGATGTTAAAATTCAAATGACAAAGCTAATTTAGAGAAAGTGATTATTTTTCTTTCTATAAAACAATGGGGTTTAATTTTCTAAAGTAGAATTTTTCAGATATTTAATCATAGCACCACATTTAGGAATTGTCACTGGCTGAGATGGAGCCACTTTCAAGTGAAAATGATCAGAAACAGGGGTGGTGTAAGTCTGGTATATGTATTAATGCATTAGTTGTTTAATGGCTGAAATCTGTGAAGACAGGAACAGTGAAGTAATGAATACCACTTCCAGAACTCGAAAGGAAGGCCTATTTTTTATTAAAGTTTTTATGGTGAGTAATGAAGAGAATAAGGAAATTTAGAATCAGATTTTATTTCAGATACGAACTTTTCAGTTAAGGAAACTTCAAAAGGCAATCAGCAGCTTAAGAAGAGAAAGATTTCAATGCTTTAATATTGTAAAAACTTGCAAATAAACTGACTGGCTTTGTCCAGAAAGGCTCCCTGCATAAATTTAGCAGTCTGTTTTTGCAAGCTATCAATTTAAGGATTGGTATTTAATCTGTTATCCAAGTAGGGACATTACTTAGTAACTACCATGGCTAAAAAGGAATTTTCATAAGTCTCAAGAGAAGTTATGATTTATTGACAAAGAAACTCCAGCAAAATCCTGAAACCAGTTCAGGCTGGCTACAGTTAGCTGCTTATGAGTTATATGACTAAGTAATGGTCACAGTGAGTCTGTATCAATCTATTTATGCAAAATATACTGCGCTGTGTTATTGTTAACAAGTCTTCAACAGAACAGACAATTCTTAACTTCAATATACCTTTTAAGTAAACCCTTTTTTACATCCTGCCATGGGGGTTAAAAAAAAAAGACAAAACCCTGTCACATGCACAAACTTTCAGAAAAAGGGCATGGTCTATGAGAAGATGAGAAATAGCAGCTCTGCAGCAGAGTTTTTGTATGCAACTATGTGTGACAGAAAGGGAAAGGAAGAAAGTGAGGAAATGGTATGATTTAATCCTTGCAGGAGTGTCATTTTCCTTTCTGCCCTAACTGTTCAATTCTTTCATTTCCAAGGAGTTGAAAACAAAAGCTTTAAAAGCCTCTTTTTCTATCTGGGGTATATAAACATGAAATTCTGTTTACATTCTTAATTATAAACATGTATTAAAAATCCCTGGTCTGTCTCCAACCTCAAATCAATTTGATAGCATTCAAATCAATGTTTACACTCTGGCACTTGTTGCCTTCACAGCTTCAGCTCTGTGCCTCTATGCTGCTGATAGAAGCAGGAAGCATGAAGTTCCGCAGCCTTGCTGGGTAGTTTAACTGCTAGAAAGCAAAAGAGATGGGATGTAGATCTAAGGTCTTAAGATTTGGAGAGGACAGAGCAGAGGCAGCCATCCCTTTAAACATCTCACACTGCTCTGTTCATCTCTCCTATCAGTGCTAGGATAACAGTATGCGAATACAAAGCCTGGCCCTGCTTTAATATAATTTGGAATGTTACATAAGTGCTTGATAAACAAAGCAGGCAGCTAGAAATGAGATAACCTAGCCATGTGTATATTCAGCTGACTACTTACTTAGATTCCCAGCTACTATGCTGTGACTGTGATGAAGTGAAAGAAAATGGCTGTAAATACCAACCTCTAAAGGCATTCTTGTATATTTTAGGACACCCTAGTTTTTAACACCATCTGCAGGATAAACATTGTCAACGTTTTTTATTTCCTTTTTCTCCTATGCTTCTGAAGAGTAAAATGGTTGGCAATATAGGAGGCACTTCAAAAGCATCTCCTACCTACCCACAGATACACAGGATTGGTCACATCTTTCACATGCACCCTTGGAAATGTACTACAAACTACATATTTCTCAGCTTTGCAAAGTTAATACAGAACAGTAATTAGGACGGAAGTTGCAAGGCACATTATCTAAATATCCCACTGCACAAAATACACATAAAATGTCATGAAAGATCACAGGAAAAAACTCAGATGCCATTTCTAATGTATATCCTTCTTGGTCACGTGAGAAACATTTAAAGCAATGTTAACTGCATCTGTTGTCTTATTGCTGAATGAAAATAAAGGCCATGAAAATAAAAGCATGGAAGCAAACTGACCCAGCTTCATACTGATCAGCAATTATTGAACCTAGTATATTCCTAGTCAATTAAAAACCTACTTTTAAAAAAGTTTACAAATACTTTAAAACAAAAGCACACTGCTCCAGAATAGCAGCTAGAAAAGCCAGGGAAAGGAAAGAAAGAATGCATGGGAAGTGCTGATAAAAGAAGACCCACACAAAATGAAACAAACCAAGAACCCCAAATGAGAATTTAAACATAAGCTACACTTCTAGAAGTTATCTTAGCTGTACTAAAAATATACATCAAAATGCCCACTACTGCTATCTGAAGCTCCCTTCTGTTGGGCCCTCTTCCTTTAGAGCAAACAAAGTCGTAGTAATTAGCTAGCTTTCTTCCAACTTCCCCTGTGAATAAGATCCGCTTGTGAATGTAAGTGGTCAGCCACTGCTACCAGTTCTACAAACTTCCACATTTCTCTAATTCTACTCATTCTCTTGCCTTATTATATTTCTAAGTGGTTTAACATCACATGCCAGTATTTTTCATAACTCCTTAGAGGGGTGGCTGTTACTTCTCACCCATCACCTTCTCAGGTTAGGCAGGAAGCATCATCCAAAAATTATACATTTCTTGCAAATCAAGGAAAAAAAGACAATTCTGATCTTTTATACACAATATGATGGGATTTGTACTTTCTCAAATATTAAAACCTTTTTAAAACCACAAAAAATTTTTGGCTGCCCTACACTAAAATAAGGGAAGCACATTCTCCCAGCTGCCACTTGTTAAGACAAATTTTCAGGGTTTTTTTTAATTATTAAGAAAATAAATATGTAATTTTTTATGCACGTGTCCCTAACTGATGGAAGGAAATTGCTTGCCGTGAGATTTATGAAACATGCCCTGTGACCATCTGGTTACCTGCTGCAGAGTTGGGGTTGATGAAGAAAAGGGATGGATACAGGGTCATATTCAACCACCTCCCTCCTTTGCGGCCAGAGAAAGGCTTTATTGACTGTAATTCTGTGCTTTGGTTTCTCTCAGGCTCAAGTATGAGGAGAAACAAAGAACAAATCTATTTATTCATGCAATTCTAAAGGACTGACATGGGTCGTCTAATCACCTGCACCAGGATGGGTGAGGTAGGAGTTTTTGGAGTGAAGTTTCCTTAACTGACAGAATGTAATCTTGAGACTGGGTGGCAGGGTCCAGTTCTGCCACCTCTCACAACTAAAGGTCTGGCAGCAGCTATGACCGTCACCTCCAAATGTGGTCAGGAAACTGGCTGCAACAGCGGATGCACCAGGCAGGCCTGAGGACCTTCATCTCTATGCAAGGTGCAAGGCCATCTGAATCCCCTCCCGAGTTCAACATGTTAGAAGCAGTAAAATAAAAGCAAGTCAATGCAGCATGCACAGTGTAGTGTAGCACACTGTGAAACTGAAAATAAGACAAGGCATACCTGCAAACTACACAGATGTTGGCTGATGCAAGTCTGTGCAATGTGCAATCAGTGTTTCCCATAAAGAGCTACCGTGTAATTCGAATATACTACCATTTGTGCTATACCTTTCAGGCCTCAAAACTCTTCTAGTAGAGTTATCTTTGAATTTCCATAGATATGCTTATTTAGGAGGACTAGCTGCCACAGATGCACAGATCATTCAGTGCATGGGCAATGCCTCCTATTCTGAGCTGGAAAATAACAGTAAAAATAGCAAGGACAACTGAAAATCTGGTGTTAACTCTGGGAACTGTTCAACTAAATACAGACATGATTTATGCTGGGACCACTTGCTGTGTGACAAAGAAAACAGTATAAGCCTCACCAGTGGAAAACAAGTTTACGTTAAGAGTTACCATTATTGCTTTCCTTGCCAGTTCTATCATATCATGAATAAAATATGTAGATCTCTTCCCAGCAGTCTTCAACTACCAACTAAAGCCATGGGAAGAAAATACTTATTTTAAGATGATGAAGTATTATACGACAGTGAACCCCTACACTGTTTGTGTCCTTACACCATAATAGATTTCCCTATAAAAATCAAAGCCACCCAAAAGAGATTTTTAAAAGGTAAGCTCAAGGAGATAGCTGATAAAAAAAAAAGTAAAGAAGATTGAGCCAGCTTAAAGAAAGAGTATTTCTGAATACAAAAAAAACTCCCAAAACCAACAAACCCAAACAAACAAAACCAAAGAAAATAACTTGTGCTTTAATCATAGGCTTTTCAATTCCTACAAAAAGTCCCTTTTCTTTCTGAAAGTCGTCTCCTCTAACTGCAAGATTTTGCTGCACCATTTGCAGTACAAGGGGCAACCAGCCCGACACAGAGAGGGGCTGCACTGGCTGCATGTGTAGAGATTGCAAGGGGACTGCTCCACTGCTAACGATACAAGAAGTCCCCACCACAGCCTGTGGGTGGAGATTACCGTTCTCCAAGGCCTTGCCTGGAGAATGAGCCTTTCTGGAAAACTGTCTTAGGAAGAGCCCTTTTATCAATGCAGCCATACTGATCAAGGGTATAACTCTTCTCACACTCTTCTTCCAATAAAGAAAAAAACCAGCCTCCTAGGAAAAATAGCCAAGCCCGTCTGTAAGACACAGTCCATCCACGTCTACTGCTTAGCATGCCTAAAATGGACAGATGGCAGGTGAAATTGTTGTATAATCTAATCAGCAGGAAACCAAATAGCATATATAATCTTAGCAGTCAGTCATTCAGAAGGACACTCCATTCAAACGGTGCCTACCTGCACTGTATTTAATAAAAGAGATGCCTTCCTGTATCTATTCTAAATGCAATAATCATGGATTATACAGCATTATCCATTTTAGGGACAGATTACTGCATCTAACAATTGAGACCGCTGGATGGTCACTTTCTCCCTAGGCTGCTGGATCACTGGAAATCCATGGCTAACAGCCCTTGTACGAGCTCTCATAAGAGAAACGGAGATTATACTGGTCTGCTGCATTAACTATGCTTTTAAAATGCAGCATGAACTAGCTACTGGGTAACCTTTTGAAAACAATATTCTTTGGTGAGCTAAACACACTTGGGTGCTTTCTTACCATCTATCTTGGCTCTTCTCAAGCACCTTCATGGAAGACGCTCTTTCTATTAAGAGGAGCAAAGACTCCTAACTTTGGCTGGCTATATTATGTTTGTTTTATAGTCTAAAGCAAACAACCCTCAAAGTCATTACTGGAAAATATCTACATAAATACCTACATTGTCCCTGACAGTCCTATAAGTGCTAACATTAGTCATAGACTTACCACATTTACAAGCTCTTTGGTGTACATATTTTACAGTGAGCAACTCAGATTTTGTCTACACTTGGCACACAGTAAAAATACACTGACTACCAAACACAGTTTTACTGGTAGCATAGATAGGGAAAATGGTACTTAATGACATTTGAATTGGTCACAGTTTACACAATGGTTTGTAAGCACATTAAAGACAAAACTGTCAGTAACTGTCTTCCAACACAGTGTATTTTCCCAGTGTGGTCAAAGAGTTGAACTGGTTAAGGAAAAATGTTCCTCAATCATTTTCTAAGTTTTCCTCTCCTGCTTAGGGGATCTTGCAACAACCTGTGCATTGCAGATTAGGTAGGCTAGTTAGGCTGCTTAACTTACGCTCTATCCTTCATTCTAATAAGAATATTTTTCTAAAACCTTGAAAAATCTGCAATATTAAGCAAAACAATATTTAAATTATAAAGAGGAACTAAGAGATTTTGGCTGCGTTCATTTTACTTTCATTGAACCTTGATTATTAGGATTCATATCCCAGTTCTTAGAAACTTACAATTTGGTCTCATCTAAAGCTGTAGTAAAACGGAGCAGTTCATTTGATGTGCTGTACAAAGAGAATTGAGAAGGAGCAGGCCTGTATCTGTACTGCACCAAACACTTCCCAGGAAGTAATGAAGCTTTACTGATACTTTTGAGACAGAATAATGATGTCTTTGCAAACAGTGGTGCTAATTATTGTTTCACAGTAATCGAAAGACAAACCAATACCTCTGACCACACTGTACTGAAAAAGTCTGGGACTCCTCCACAATAACCTTTAATATAAAATACAGTAACAGTTTTTGTCCTCACAGATAGCTAAGCTGAAAGACACGGATAAAATACCCCAAGGCCAAGCCAGGTAATACATTCTTGAGTAAAGCTACACCTCAAAGCTCTTTTTCCTGATCTAGTTTACCCTTTTGTTTTCCCTGTGCAAATAAGAAAGACAAAAATCATAAAACCCCAAAATAATGCTTAGCAGATACCAAAAATCAGCATGAAACATGATTACAGACAGCTCTGAGCAGCTCATGAACTGAGAAATCAAACAATAGCACGTGTTCTGTGAATTGGACACCAAGAATTCCCTTGACTCCTATTCCTATAAGCAAGCTACTGAGAAACACTGACATTTGGGCAATAAAAAAAACACACCAAGAGAACACTGATTTCCCAATACAACTGCCATTGTAGCTTTCCTAGCTGTAAAACGATTCCTTCTCTCCATCTCCACTGCTGATTTGTCACAGCTTCTTCAACCAGTGCTGACAACAGGCCATTCACATCACTGTGCATTGTATTGCAGTTTTAGACTGATCCAAAACAGTATCTCAAGCTACAACAAAGAAAATACAAAGCAACATACCATGATTTCTGAACAGGGAGATGGGGAAGAGAAAGAATGCTTTCAATTTAGTCCTGTTCTTCGACTAGAACAGAAAATTACAAACAGAATAGCCAAAAGATCCCCAAACCTGTATAATTTCACTAAATGCACTTACCAACAAGCCTGCTGCAAAAATGACAGAGATGATCAGTGAAAAAACAGCTTCCGTACTGTTCTATCTTACCATAGTTCGACAACTTGTACCACCAGAACAAAAATCAACCTTGAGCTTTGTGAACAGAATACAATGCAACATGAACAGTCATTCTAAGAAACTAAAGCCAATTTACCTCTAATTCAATCTTACACAAGAACAGAGTCATGCAGTGACCTGGAATGATTTTTGTTTTTAAAATGGAGAAGCGCTGCTGCTTATAGTAGTCTAGAACACATACAATACTGGACTATAATACTTTTTGTTTTAAGCCTGCAGAACATCTCTGTCATTATCTGACTGCAGTATGAAGCTGCATATTTGGCTCTATACCACATCTCAGTATACTCCTCTGAAAGCCATCACCTCCAAATAACCCACGAAATATTTATGAGTTGGAGCCTAAACAGTGCCTTGGGGAGGGAATGGTATAGGGGAAGTGATACAGGGGACGGAAGACAAGATGAGGGACAAAGAGGCAGATTCCTGTTTAGGGCAGCAGCTAGGCAAGGGCGAGGGAAAGAAAGCAGCCTATTTTCAGAGCTTCTCAAGTTGGTAGCAGATCTGGAAGTCAAGTCTCTGGGGAGAAATATTCTGTACCTTCACATGTGTAACACATGTTGCTCATACAACTATATATATGGAAAACAATGTTTTTGGCAATGCAGAAAATTGCAACTGGTAAGTCACTCCCAGCTCAGAGCACTGAACAAGGTATGTAGATGAGTGAGTCAGATCTGAACAGATGTATTACATGTAACCTAGAGGAGAAAGGCTTTGAGAAAGGTCTTGAGTTCAAACACGTGAGCAGCTCCAGGGAAGGCATGCAAAACCCAACTCAGGGCCTCATCATGGAACAAAAAGACAGTGAAAGAGCTGCCAGTGAAGGGAAGCACCTCTTTGGCCCCTGCTGTGCCACGCACAGTCTGCTGTCACATTCCCTGTCACTCAAAATCTTCCACTGTTGATGGAAAGTGTTTTTGTTGCTTTTTCTGTTAGCAACTGTATTGAAAGTTAATGAAATTCTATTAATTTTCCTTCCTTCTCACTCCTTATTGGCCTCTAGCACATAATAAACAGAAGATCTCAATGCTTTTTTTACTTTCACCTTGAGAAACAATTACAATTTGATTATTTCACCTCTTAACAAAAGAGTAATAGATCAGGAGTCCTCACATTCCTCAGAAATGAGTTTAAGTGCTTCACCCAACTGGGCACTTTAGGGTTTAAAAATTTCAGCTGAGGCCATGTAATTGGAGAAGAAATACTCCTTTCATTTGAAAAGGTAGTTTCTTACAGACAAAGAGTACTTCATACAAATAATTATTTAAAAGGATTATGGGTCTAGGAAGCTTGATTCCTGAAACCAGGTTCTACTTGTTACTTTATTTCTCTAAGGTTGTCATAATCTGAGAAGGAGGTATGTTACCTACCTACTTTATATAAAAGCAGAAATGCATATGAAATGTAGTATATGATTTGTCAATAGTGTGACTATTTATGCACACTGTGCACCGTTTGGGAATTTCCAACATATTTCAGTGGGAGTTTCTGACGGATTCTGTCCACTTGAGAATCATGAAACAGGAATGGATTTAGTAAAAATTGAAAACATCTGTTTTGAAAGAAATGCTTATTTCTCCTTTTTTTCTCTTGTTAGTATGCTTTGTCTTATAAGTGAGTGCATACCTTTATAAGTGACGTGGTACGGTATGTGAAGACCTTGGGGTCTTCTCAGCCACTATCTTATGAACTGCCTTGTGGAAACAATTTTCAGTGTAGGTCGAGAGTGCCAAATGCATTGTACTGAATCCTCGTGGGGATATGGTAAGGGTTTGCAAATGTCCACAACACTCATACGGTTTTCCATTATTTCCCTATTGGATTTATGGCTGACTCCTAGCAGAAAGCAGAACCATTTCAAAATGCATGGAGTACTGATTGTACTGCTGAAGCTGATCTAAAATGAAAGTATTTGACCTTCTCTTCTGCCTTTTCCTTCCCTAAACTCAATCTTGTAGTTCCTCTGGAAACTGTCTTATCTGTCAAGCATGCCCAGGATCTAGCACTTACTGAGCAAATTGCTACATATGACATTCTCTTACTTCAATGCAAACTATGAAGAAGGAATCACATGCCAAGATAGAATGGAACTGCCACAGTAAGAATTATGCAGAAAGCAGACACTATCAAGATATTCATTATAGAAAAATGAAAAGAGACCCCAACTGTGGTATGACCAACAGAAAAATATAATAGCATTATACACTACCAATATTAAGGTAATTTCAAATTTAGGTCAGGTGCATCTAGTAATGGTCTGTTCCCCAACAGGATGCAGTGGAAAAAAAAAATCATGTAAGAACTTCTTCAATGTATAAATGCAAAGCCTTTAGTTAATAAAATACGCTACATTGCTCTCTAGTCTTTGCAGATACATGATATTTTCTGAATGAACAGCCCTGCATTCTGCCTATGCAGATCACATAAAAAAGTATGAAATTACTAAAAAACCGTCTAAGGAGGCTTGTGAATAGTAGACAGAATAAACCAACTTTACATATTGAAGTCACCTTACTGTGATTGACTAAGCTGACACATTACCTATCTCAAGAGCTCAGAGGCCTCTATCACAGCAAATGGCCAATCTGTCAAGAATAAAACAATAAACAAACAAAACATAGTTGAATAAATAAATAGATCTGCAGTTATTATTCGCAAGTGGAGAGAAGAGAGGAAAATATGTCAGCTTACAAATTTAATCAAGACCACAACTCAGTCATAGGTCTGTGCGCTTACACAGAGGAAATAGGACAATGAAAATAAAATCCAAATATGCTGATTCTGCTCAGAAGAAGCCAGTGAGCCCTCTGAAGAAGTCATGATCTCTGCAACAGGTTTTGGGGGTCTTTTATGGAGGTACAGGGAAATACTGTTATGCCTACAGAGCACTGTTCTAGTTTGTCTTTTTTACAGCAGGCTTATTCACTGTTTTCAGGCAAAGAGGACAGTAACACGTCTGTTAAAAAAAGGCCACCCCCCAGTGCTCTGAGGTACACAAAGACAACTCCAATCAATCCTAGTAAGAGGCGGAATGAAAGTGGGACATTTCACTTGGATAGCTTCTTCTGGTTTTCCTCCAGAAAAAACTGTAGTTGTGCTCCTAGCGTACTAGGGTAGAAGATACCCATCTTCCAGAACAATGAGGCTACATGATATGAAGAAACCTGTCTGGCTCGTGAAGAAAGACATTTGTTTTAAGCTCATCACACAGGCTGAAGGGCTCAGAAGATTAAATATTCTGGCACTGTCCTTCAATTACTCACTTCCTAAAGAAATGCACAGAATACTTACAGATGAATATTTTTTGCTGGACTTTTTTTCCTTGTTGTTAAAACCAGTTCTCTCTATATTTCAGTTTTTGTGGTCTTCTGTACATATCTGATGATTTCACAGTATCAACACTTAACGTTTATTGCAACCATCTTTTAGCCAGGCTAGGTAACTCCTTGGCATGTAGCCGTGCATTTAGTCATGTTTCTGAGCACCCTCATGTGTTCTGCTCTTTTCCCTAGCAAAGTTTCTCTTTGGTTGTTTTCAGGATCTTATGTAGTGATGGGATTTTTTCCTTCTCCTCCATATCCATTCTGCTCATTTCCACCAGGACACAGGTTAAACTCCTCCAGACATTGTGCAATCTCAAACATTTAACATTTGCCTTCGTTAAACAGACATAAGAGACTACTACTGGCAAAGTTATGTCTTGGCCCAATGCTTTAAGACTGCATTCCTGCCCAGAAATACTCAGTGCTTTATTATTTTTGCTCTACTCATAAAACTTTATCATCTTCACCCACCTACAATCTTTCTTCTTCTCTTCATCCTCTAAATAGGTATAACTTGTTTACAACTTATGTAAGAGCATTCCTAAAATCAGTTTTAATCATCACATAATAGTTTTTTCAATATATTGGGTATTATGATAAGCTCCTTGCCAGTGGTACAGAATAATGTATTTATAAACAAGTTAGACAATTTCTGTGAATAAGATTTAATAAAGGTCTCACCCTTGCCATTTTTACATAATGTAATTTGTTGATTATTACTTTTGAAGTGCTATCAGGTTAAAACCCCAAAGCTAACCCCTCCCTGCACCTCGTGAGGATTAACCCTATGCTACAGTACAGGTTATGGGATGACCTACTGGAAAGCAACTCTGCAGAGGACCTGGGAGTCCTGGTAGACAACGAGTTAACCATGAGCCAGCAATGTGCCCTTGTGGCCAAGAAGGATAGTGGTATCATGGAGTACATTAGGAAGAGTGTGGCCAGCAGGAAAAGTGAGGTGATCCTCCTGACTCTACTCTGCTCTGGTGAGGCCTAACTCAAGTACTATGTCCAGCTCTAGGCTTCCTAGTTCGAGACAGACAAGGAACTACTGGAGAGGGTCCAGTGGAGGGCTACAAAGACAATTAGAGGGATGGAGCATCTCTCCTATAAGGGAAAGCTGAGAGAGCTGGGCCTGTTTAGCCTGGAGAGGAGACAACTGAGAGGGGGTCTTACCAATGCACACCAATATGTTTAGGGTAGGTGTCAAGAGGATGGGGCCAGACTCTTTCCAGTTGTGTCCACAAACAGGATAAGGGGCAATGGGCACAACCTGAAACAGTGAAAGTTCCATCTGACTATGGGGAAAAACTTGACTTATAGGGTGACAGAACACTGGAATAGGCTGCCCTGAGAGGCTGTGGACTCTTTCTCTGGAGACATTCAAAACCTACCTGGAGGCAATCCTGTACAACCTGCTCTAGGTAAACTTGCTTTAATAGCCGGTTGGGACAGCTGAGCTCCAGAGGTCCCCTCCAAGCCTAACAGTTCTGTGATTCCATGATTCTGCATAACAGTGCTCATCAACACTCTACTGCTCTTTAACAAACTATTTTTTTAATAATTGCTATAGTAGCATTCTTTTCCACTGCTTAATTTAGGCTTAAATTAAACTGTGTAAAACCCCACCATTATAACAAACATTTCTAATTAAATTGGAAAGAATACTTTTACAACAGACACAACTGAAACAGTTTATCTGAAGTTAAATAAACTTCAGAAAAATTCTGGCAGCATCATTGTTGTCTTGTATCAAAACGGACAAAATTAGCTTTAACTTAATTAGAAGTAAAGACACACACTCAAACTGCTTAGTCTCCCAGTCTTATTTGCCTTAAAACTGGGATTACAACCAAACTGACAAATACCACGACTCTACTTTGTTTAGTCTGAGGTGTAAAATTTCTTTTTCAAGCATAGGTGCTTAACCTTTACATTCTTCCAACACAGTATAAACTGTATTTTATTTTCCTATTTCTTAACTTCTGCATTCCACCATCTCCCTTTTTTTTCAAATCTGTTGGTGCAGCATTAATTTATAAAAACACCACCCCCCAAAACCTGGTTTCTTGTAGATCCTAACATAAATAAGGTTGTATCAGTGCAGGGGAGCCTGTGTACACAGAGTCTGGCCAGTGAGTAGTTGCTTAAGGAGGAAATACGATTCTAGGCCTTTCCTTATTCTATGGTGTAAAACTATCTACTTGAAAATAGAAAAGCTGGCCATCTCTAAGAGAAGAAATCCATGAGGCATTCAATTAAAGTTGAACCCCAGGTTAAAATAATTTGACAGTATCCCATCTAAGCTTCCATTAAATTTTCAGTGCTCTTATTTCTTTTTTAACAATCCAACTAAGAGTTATTATACAGTTGTTATATTAAATTTATCATTTCACATTAGGTTAGATTTAACAGAATGTGGAGCACACTTTTCTCTAGAGCATATTAAAAAAAAATCCATCCGAAAAAGAATTAAAATACATTTGCGTTATATAATGTTAAGCTTATTAATAGGCAAACTTATTCTTTAACCAACTAATCTCTTCCACTGTTCAGTATGTGTGCATGAGAACATGCACGCACGCTCAACAATGCACTGCACATGAACAGACTGAACTAAATTCTGTATCAAACAACATAAGCTGGAGAAGTGGAGTAAGTATAAGTGACTCTTAATGTCCCCTGCAATATAATGAAGCTGGCTTTGGTCATAGTTTACTCTTTCTCCCACGCATACACTGGAAGAGTCCTAAACCAAGAACAGTATATAAATAACACCAGAACTGACAGAATGACCTACAGCTTCCTTCTGAAATCTACTCGTAAATCCTGCATGCAGATTCTAGATAACCAACATCTGCAGTTTTATTTCATTTGAAGACACTTCGAGATGCTGACACTGAGCAATGAATCCCTATCAGGACTTCTGGAATTAAGATGTCTCAGCATGATTACTGTAAGCAATGCTTAGTTTGACTTGAAAGCAGGGCATACACAGGCTTTAAAGTTCTCTTTTTCCTTTAAAAAGACATCATATTATTTATAATACACAAATTTCAAACAAAACATCCCTCAAAGTCCAGTCCTACAGAGAAGCCTTCCTTTCCTCCTACTCAATATCCCAGATTCTGGCTGTTTTTACCAGTCACACTGGCCCCCTGTGCCAGTTCCCTGACTCAGCCCTGAACCAGTACTGATTCACTTCTGTCCTCACTGATGTGATGTAAAATAAACAGTCTTTTACAATAAATGCAACAGAATGCTCTTTGTTTTAAAGGATAGTTGGTATTAGTGCTTTAACAGTGTACACACTGAGAGTGATGCTGTCTTTATTCTTTAGCTACTTTTTGCTCAGGCTCTAAAAGTACTTGAAATGTACATTACACATACAATTCCAAAAGCCTCTGAAAGTCTACAGTTTACCTCTGCAGAAGGGATATGGAAAAATATAATCCAAATTAAATATAGGATACTAGCATAGAAAACTAAATGCAGACAAGCTCAGTTGACAGAGCTACTTGTAATCTCTAATTCACATATTTCCAAATGGGGCTGAGTTGCTGTGTTATACCAACATGTGCTGCACTTACTACTGCACCCTGTGTGCAAACAGGAAAAAAATAAATTAACAAAACCATTTGTCAGGCATTCAGGAAAACATGAAAAATATTGTTGACTAAGGAGGAAAGAACTTTTTCCTCAACAGAATAAAGTCAGCTTTGCTATGCTTTTCAACAGAAACTAGGAATGTCTAATAAAATATCTTGAAGAGTCTAAGTGTACTTTCATGCATTTGTCATAACTTTGCTTGGTCTTAAGAATTTATTACTACCTTAAATTGAGGTTAAGGAATATTTTATGCTTTTCTGCCTTATATTTTCAAAACTTAAGAAAACAGACTGTCAGGCACATGGAAGCATTTGGAAAAGTGTATGGTTTAATTTTATGTTTGAGCAGCCCATCAAGGGCTGTTTAAAGGTGTCACCAATGGTAACTAGCTAATAGGAAAAAATATTTGTCATATTTATCTTTAAAAACAGAGAGGGTGTTGTGTTTATAAACTATTTTATCTCTTATTTTATAATTGAGAAATATTACTGTCTTCTCTAGGTATGGAAAGCATTTGAGAATTAAAATGAATAAAACAGGCTGGTATGTGCCTGTACGACACACTGGCTGTTTGTGAATGGTATCTTCTTACTGCTACTTGCTCCAAACTCAGAATACAAAGGCATTATGGAGGTTTCTACAGCTATTTCTTCTTCCACATTTTTGTACTTCTGACAGTACTATAACATCATGGTCACATTCTGATTACCAAAATTAAGACAGAACTGTTTGAGTCTAATAATTTTTTTCATAAGTGAGGGCAAAAGGGAAACAACAATAATAATAAAAAACCCACACAGCAACAAACAAAAAGGTTATTTTAGAGAATTCCTACTGCATATTTTAAGAAACCACAATTCTGCCTCTTAAGAGTACGGTTTACTAATTAGTAAACAGTGAAAACATTAAGCGTTACAGACTGCAGAATGACTTTTGTCCTACCTGGCAACTACCTCTGTTTAGAAGAGTCACCGGTAAGGCTAAAATAATTACTCTATAATTACAACCCCCCTCTTTTTTTTTTCTATCACTAAATAAAAATTTACTGGTTGGTTAAGGTTTATAGTCTAGATCAGGTAAGTGGAGAAAACCTGTTCATGAATGAACCAAACAAAATTTGGCTGAAACCCTTCTCTCCAAGATTGAATAACTGCAAAGAAAAAGCACTTGAGGTATGTCTTTTCTATGTATATCAGCTCAAATATAAAATCAATTTTCTTTGGCCAAGCTCACATCCCTTATGTTTGCTTTCCTGAGAACTCACATAATTGAGTTTTATTAGCCCAAATGTTTGTGTAGAGACCAATTTAGGCCTTCACACTTAAGTATATCAGTGGCATATTTTATCAGGGAAAGAAGACAGACAAACTGGGATAAAGTACTGGCTGAGGGCAGGGTTCCCCTACATCCTTGGATTACTTTCTATACTGAGGAACTCAGTGAGCCGAAGTCCAGCCCTTCCCACTAGGACCACCCGTGCATGGACACACTGCTATTTCATGTGAATGCAATGAGACAAAATTCAACCCTGGAGCCTTCCAATAAACCTGAAAGTAGTTACTATTTTTTTTTTTTATTTTTTTTTTCCTAACAACAATGGCTTGAGCAAACTGTGTTACCTAAAAAGAGAATTGGATGTTCTGGGTCTGTAAGTATCCCCACACCTTACTTCTGATCACTGAAACCAATTTTACCCAGTTAACTGAGGAACTGACATTTGAGTTACCAAAACTAAGATGACTCAACTGCTACTTCATCAAAACAACAGACAGACATCACCAGACTGGGGGTGCCTGAAATCCCCAACAACTGATGTTCTGCAAAGGCCTTCAACTTCGAAGCAAAAAACAACTTTGGTGGCTTTTCTGGGATTCTAGAGCAGCCACCATGTACATGGTATGGTCTGCAGTGAAAGAAGGGGGTGAGGTCAACCCACTTAAATATGTAACACCAACAGGTGGTTATAACCTACAACTCTACCTCATGGGATGCTGTTAGTTAAAAGGAAATTTTATACCTATTCATTGCCCAATTAAGTTCATTTAGTTAAATTTATGAAGTTTATAAAGACACATAATGAACTCATCAACTCTTTTTCTGGGTCTTTATTTTTTAAATGAATGCCATCCTACCTGGACCTCTATTTGTTTTGATCTGTTCTGCATTCATAAAAGTTTGCTTTGCAGTTCCCTCCCTTTGATACAATAAAAAATGGGTATTCAATAACCAGTATAAAGAAACTGGAATATTAAAAAAGGAGTTGTATTCATGTTACAGGAAATTATTTAGCTTTTAGAAAACTGTCCTAGAATTACAAGAAATTTTTATTGAACATATTTTGATCTATTATTTATACACTAGACAGTTCAACATCAAGACAGCCCTAAATCACAATCTGAAGTCCCTTACAGACCTAGAATTCACTGAATATAAAGTATATAAATACAGACATAACCACAGTAGTTCAAGTAGTTAACATTAATCAAAGTAAGATGTAAGGTTTATTACCATAAACAAGTCTAGGTAAGTCAAATGGGGACACAACTAAGATCAACTTTTCAAATTAATTATATATTTTTTTTAATTAAACCTGAAATTTAACTTGAAAGAACTCTAAAATAAGAAGTTAGGGAAAACAGTAACCTGCCAGTTTTATCATATTAATCTCAAAGAAATACATGAAGGTCATCAAGGAAAAAATATGGTGGATGTCCATGATATACTTTGCCCCCCAAGACTTACATAAGCATCTCTGTAGTTAGTGGTAAAGAACAATTCAGATCCTTGCTTATGACACATTCACCAGTGTCAGACAACAAGGTCTGACCTCCAGCTTAGTCAGAGGTTCATATTTGCTACAAACATCACAATGTATCAAAATGATACTTAGAAGTGCAGATACATGAGGAGTCATGTATTAACATACTCTACAAGCAGAATCTCATGCTCATTCCTGTGAAGGAACAGTATCTTGATAATTTAAAAGGGCATTAAAGATCAAGCAAAAGCAATCTTCAGGCCTAATGTAAAGAGAAAATTTGCCTTTGTGTTTTTCTACTGCCTCTGTTTCCAGCCAAATATTTCTCCCACAGTAATAAAGAAAATTAGGTTAAGTTTTAAAAATAAAAAAAGCTCTGTACTGTAGCCAAATTAAACTATTCCAAAATACACTGTATTTGTAAATCAACAGCCAGTATGTCTGGCTGCTGACAGAATATGCTGATAATGCTTTTCAGTATTTTAAGTCAGCACCCAACTTGTAGTGCTATGATATTTTTAACATGTTGAAATTTTAGTTTTGCTTTATTTTTATTTCTTTTTATTAAGCAGAAAAATTATTGATGACCTACTGATAATGTTCTTCCTTAACTGTCAAGTAAAAGATTAGGATTTAGCTGATGGCGTGGCATGCTTTCTCCCAAAGCCAGCGCAAAGAAAATACTGCAAATGTTTCAAAATCCCGCAGTAAGTGTGTGTATCACATCACACTCCTTCCCTTCTTTCCTTTCCAATTAAAGATGACTATGGACAGGTTCTGAGAGAAATGCCATCTGCTCCTTCTAAGCCAGAAAGACAACACCTACACAGTTAGTATTTTCTAAGGGCACATAAGAAAATCAGAATTGTATCAGAATTGTATTTGTAACCTCTTCTTACATGCTTCAGTTACAAGGCAGACATGATCCCACCACTCTGAATAAGGCCCATCTGATTCTAGCACAGAAATGTTCTTCTGGGTACAGCTACTACTACTTTTGTGCAATATATAAAATACACACATGCAACAAAGACACAGCAACTTTTAAATCTCCTTTTCATTCACTCCATTAGTACCATTTTAATTTTCAAGGAATGATAGAAGGACAGATAAAAGATTTTTGTGTCTTTTCATCATCTTTTTTCTGTTAAGATTACACTTCACTGTTTTAAAACCTCAGTACCTGTGAGAAAAAGCCTCTTTGATCAGATCAATGGTACAACTGTTCCCAAGTTTCAATTCTCAGCTCTAAGACTGAAGGCTTGTGGATGTGGGTTAAGTCACTTAGCTGTTACATTTTCAGTTAAACCATGAAATGAAAACCACAGCTACACTCAAGGGATATTAAACTACCAAACACTATTTCATAAAATGTCTTGAAGGTGAAGAATTCTGCAAACATTGTATTTACTATTACAATAAATAATCTCGGAATAAAGATAAAGCAAGCTAGTTAGAAGATATGAAGGAAAGATATGTAAAAAATACCCCAATAATCTTTCCTTAAGGTTTTAGGAAAAAAGGTAGTAGGATTTAGTTTGAAGACAGTGGATTTCATTCTAGATCGATTTTTTCCCCATTTGTGTTTTGGACATAATATGAGACTTAACATTCTTCTTGTCAAAGCCTGTAGATAGGCGCCATTTTTTTAAGGGAAAGCACAGGACCATTAACACTATAATTCAGTGTCTTTCTTTTTTGCCTGGTCCTTTCAGCACGATTTTACAAAGCAGGACTATGAGACACATCAACCTTTTTTAACCAGTAAAGTAAGTTAGTTTAACATTCATTTAATTTAAATACATGTCATTATTCTATTTTCTTGGTCTGATGTCTTATTTGACTGTATTAACAGATACCATAAATAGTCAACCTGGACTTTTGAGCAAGCATAGCTCAGATCTGTACTATGGTGGTGGGTGAGGACAGAGGAGAAACCCACTGATCACAATTTAGAACAACTTTGTAGTTTTTTGTGTACTAACAGTGCCTTAATTTCTAGCCAGTCTGGACTGTGAGCAAATGCCCAAATTTTGGTAAATTCATTCCACTGAGGTAAAATAAGTTCCTTCCTACATGTATGGAATTTTCCCTTGTTTCCATATGCTGATGAATCATTACTGGATCCTTCTTTTTCCCAAAAATAGTCTGGAAAGAGGCAAAAGAAATTATGACCGCAGGACCAAAATTCCCCCATAGTGGCAGAAGCATGACAAGTACTTTAGCAACATGTCCTGTTTCCTCTGCTTTCAGCTTTGGCACAAAGAACAGAGAGGACGGAAAAACAAAACACCAAGCACTACAACAGACTTGTGGCATCACTGCTGACCATACTGCCAATTAGACAAATCATAACACACTAGAGTGTGTTCTCTGAAAACCCTAAATCACATAGCAACTGTAAAAGCATATGTTTTCGCAATAGCAGTTCTCATGAAATGTATATTTTTGGTCAAAGTCTAATTCAGAGCTGAGTTATTACTGAGGACAGCCGAGTTTTGTAGTCCTGGCATGATAATGGACTATTTCCTGACTAATCTACTTTCATCAATGTACTGTGTATTTATGATTTGCACTTTCATAATCTACTACACATCTCTTTTCAGAACGTTTCCAGTCAGATGAACCTGTTTAAAGATTATGACTGTATTATGCACCAATATACCACTTCACTTGATATATATGAAGACGGGAATACCAAATGTAGTACTATCTTTAATAAAATACTGCTTATTGTTTTCTAACTTGTTATAAATTATTACATTCTTGGCTATAAATTCCATAAGGAGAAATACTTACTACTGTGCACAGTCAATCAGTTGATATTCGTTTGACCTCTCGAAGCATGCCTTTACACCTTCATCATCCCAAAGCTTTTTTGCATGTTCGAAGAATTCCTGAAAATTGGAAAAGCAACAAATAGATAATTTTTCAATCTTTTCAATCCCAATTTATACGTATTGCTCCTTCCCCCCAACCTTCGTGCTTTACAGTTTCGCGTAATGATAGATTAAACCTATTATTATTAGAGCACTAAACATTTACTAGCAAAACTGCAGTAAAATATATACATTTAACATATGACTGCTGCCAGCTTCCCTTACACGATATGTAATGAAGACTGTCTTCGAAAGTCATGCCAGTTCATATATAAAATTTACTCTAAGTACAAATACTACCTAGAAGCACATTCACTAATTTTTTTAACTGGATTTACCCTTCTGTCATGGAAAAGGCATAAAAGGTGCATAAAGCCACTCCATTTATAAACACTAGCTTCCCTGAGAAAGAACCAGTCTGTAACTTTAAAAAGATTTGAGTAGTTTTTCCTGAAAAACACAACTTTCTGCTGCTTGGTATTTTCTCATGCAATATAATAATGTGATTGCAAGACTTTCAGAGTTCCTGCTAAACTCCGCTTCCTCCAAGCAGCCACCTGGCACAATGTGCTTTTCCTAGCAGCTATCCCGGGCAACTCAATCCAAAAATATCTGCCAGCAAGCTTATTTCAGAATTATTTGAAAGAGGACTCAAAGCTATCGTTGGTGACGGTGAAGCCATAACTCTATTGTAAAAAACACGCACACATCCTGCCTGCCAGCTCTTTTGCTCCTCCAGCCCCTGCCATAGAGCCTCACACACTCCAGCTTGTTTTGAAGCTGGGAGTCCATTTTATGCTTTATCATTGCTCGTAAGTCAAACTGTAACTGAGTTTTTCCAGGTACTACTTTCTAAAATGAAATGAAGAATGGTTAGACAAATTACTATTTCCTTTATTATATGGCTTTTTCCTTTCGCAAACCGAATTGTTAAAAGTAGTTAAGTCAACCTAAACGCAGAAGTTCTTTGTAATCTTTTAACACCTCAGTACTGCTACCTAATCATCAGAGTCCTTCAGTTCTGCAGAACATAGGTGTCCTACCACTATTCACTTCATGAGCCTGTCAAGATGTGTAAATATCTGAATTCTGGAACTTTCTGAAATTGTTTGCCAGTCCCTCCCAACACCTCTTCAGGATTAAAAACTCTCAAAACACACAGTTTGTAGTAAAAGATCTCAGCAGCACAGTGAGTTCACTTTTACTCTGTATGGGTTTCCCAACCTTGCACACCGCCCCTGTGAGGTGACCCTGAAGGTGACAATCTGCTCCTCAGCCTGTGCCCTGCTGGTGATCTTTTCAGGGAGAAGCAAAACGGAAGACAAGATTTTCAGAACAAACTTGTACTGAAAATTATTCAGTTAAGCTTTGAACGTGGCTACAGAGGTCCTGAATCACCTCAGAAATGCTGTTTTCTTTTTAACTATACTGTGCACAATGGAAAGAGAAAACGCCATTCTTTAAGAAGTTTTCAAAGCTTCAGAGAAAAGTTGATGTTAAAGCAGGCACAAAAAACCTTCACAGAAAGCCTCGGAAGAACAGAGGAAGCAACACTAGATTTGCAGACGCTTATACTGCCTTGGTATGTATTTCTTCACCCTCACGAGGACGTGTTTATTTTGCCTTTGTTAGTTTAACAACTTATGTAATGATTGTTTAAAACAGTGCAGATCCACCTTCTGAAGTTATGCTACGGCTATTATACTCTCTTCCTACCTCAGAAGAAAAGCAAAAACAGGCTCAAGAAAGGACAAAATATCAAACTAAGTAAGCAGAAGGAGAAAATGGGTATGTATAACAAAGAGCATGACTACAAGAAAAAGAACTTTTGGAAAACCCAAAATGATAAATACTAGAAAACATGGAACATTCCTCAGACTTGAAGCTTATGCTTGATTCATATTCAAGGCATCAGCTGAATGCATCTCACTTGCTGCAGTCTTTTGTGCAAAGAAGTCACTGACTTTTCAATAGAAACAGTGAGCTCTGGATAAGTGTCAGGGTTCTGGGGCGAAAGGACCCAGCTTTACCATCCCCTTCAATAGACAGCAGCGTACAGTCTCAGCCATTCCTTCTGCAGGTGCTTGCTGCTGCAGATTCAGGTGCTGAGTACAGTGCAGCTGCCTTCCCCTCCTCACTGCTGGTGGGTGGAAATTCCCACCCACTGGAAAGCCACCTCTGAGGGGAATCTACATCTAAAAAATGGCATCATTCAGCCCCACACAGCCTATGGGAAGGGGATGGGAAGAGAAGGATGTCAGCATGAAAGCATCCTTTTCTGCAGGGTGGGATGGATTGAGAGGTAGCTGCAGATGTAGATAAATAATAAATAAATAAAACTTGAGAGCTACTGTAGTTTCCAGCGTCACTTCTGTTTTTACATCCTCCATATGAGCTTTATTTACTTTTAAAAATCTCTTCTGGAACAGAGCCAATCCTTTCAGCTCAGCTTCTGAGACCCTACAAATACGTTGTTAATACAGGGTTTCCATAATACATGCTTCAAACAATTCCACCTGACCATTATATCTCAAAGCAGTCTATTTAAAATGACTTCCAGACTTCTGGTCCAAAGCAAATCCTATAAAATGGAACAAGTACACTTACCTCATTAAAATGTACCGATCTACTGCAGAGGAGTACACTTGCCTGCAAATTGCCTCCCACACAGCTACCCGATCCTTCTATCCCAGGTGACTAAAGCCTTCCAGAAAAATCCTGCTTCATTTCAAGATACCAAGTACCACAATCCAACTTTTCACACTTGTTTTTAACCCCTTTCTTGTCTAAGTTCTTCAGTGTTTTTTCTCCTCAGCTGATGGATACGCCCACTGCACACAGTCAAGCACATAGGAGGATCCTGCTCACACACGGCAAATATGTCTACATCCCAACCTACCCTGCACTGCAGGACAACATCCAGATGGCAGTCACCATGTTAGCTTTAACCTTTGCAACTAAGCCCTTTTTCCCTAACAAGTTTCCAGAATCCGCTTGCAGATGCCCAATTCCCATGACTCATTTCTACGGACCCCAATGTTTGTCATCTATTCCTCCCACTATGGTTACATCATGGGCACCTCGTTGGCAAGCAAGCACCAGTGAGCTAATAAAGGTGTGGACTTTGGGCTAAGCCCCACCTAAATCACCTGCTTTTGGAGCTGCAATATCCTGGGGGTGGCAGCCACATATAGCAATGCTTGTTTTAGGGAAGAGACAGGATAATTCGAAGAACAAAGAATTCAGATTTGCTCCAGCTTATAAAGACGGACTAAAACATTTTTTAGTTAGTGTTTCTGTGGGCTAGGGAACTACATACAAAACATTACTTTTGGTCAGTACAGCACAAACAAGGTTTTAAGAATAAGTTGTGACAGTAGCAGCTTACATTTTGAGGTGGCCAAACTCAGATTTTCTTATGGGTCTGACTTCTGGGAAGTGGCTATTCAGAAGTTCTTGAAGTCATAAGCCAGGTCCTTTAAACCTTAACTGGGACGGGAGAAAACAGCAACCTGGAAAATCACTAGGGACGTCTGATGTGCTTGGTTTGCAAGCAGATGCAGCTGACCTCTATCAGATCAGTCACCAAAGTCTACTGAAAATATTTAGTATACTGAAGAGAACGAGGAATCACGTACTGTGCCTGAAAGCAGAGAAACACCTACATCATGACACATCTATGAACACCAAACAAAACTGAGCTGTTTCTTCCAACAGCATCCAAACTCTTCCTTAGGGACAGAGGCAAACAAATAGTTGCACCTATTAATATACATAAGAAATAAAACCATTAATATATTTTTATGTTGTATTTAATTAGAGCAATAGAAAGGTAAATGATGATACCTTAGATCTCATGATTTACAGGTCTCATTAACTACAGGTACTTTTTACTTTACACACATTAATTTACACCAGTCACCTAAGAATGTATAGCAATCATTAGACCATACAATGCCAAATTTTGATGTGATCAAAAAGAAGATGCAACACACAAACTCTCAAACATTGTGATATAAGAAGGTTATGATTCCTTTTCCTACCCCCCGCAGAACAAAATAAGTTAAGATACACATAAATGCAGAAATACTCTGATCTGATATCACTGATGTAAACTGTATTTATTTTTACTGTAGTTTAAAAAGGTCTTGTAGAAATATCTTTACTCACCTATTCCAAGGTAATTTTTAGGTTGGAAAAAAAAGCAGGGAATATATTCCTCTATAAAAAATTCCAAAACAAATACAGATAACAAACACACTACAGTTAAGTCTCTCCCGTATGAAGACAGGAGGAGAAAGTTGGGGCTGTTCAGCCTGGAGAAGAGAAGGCTGCATGGAGACCTCATAGCAGCCTTCCAGTATCTGAAGGGGGGCTATAAGGATTCTGGAGAGGGACTCTTCGTTAGGGACTGTAGCGATAGGGCAAGGGATAATGGGTTAAAACTTAAACAGGGGAAGTTTAGATTGGATATAAGGAGGAAGTTCTTTACTGTGAGGGTGGTGAGGCACTGGAATGGGTTGCCCAAGGAAGTTGTGAATGCTCCATCCCTGGTGGCATTCAAGGCCAGGTTGGACAGAGCTTTGGGTGACACGGCTTAGTGTGAGGTGTCCCTGCCCATGGCAGGGGGGTTGGAACTTGATGATCTCAAGGTCCTTTCCAACCCTAACTATTCCATGATTCTATAATTCTATGAAAACAGCAAAGCACAGTTTTTAAACTTTGTCCTACTAGAAGTTACAGCATGTTCTTCAAATTTTATTTTCCTTAGTTTAGAAATAAACTTATTTATTGTTAGGTTACCTTAGAAACCTCTTACAAAATATTTTCAAGTAGCTAAAAAATGGACTTGTTTCACTTTTCAGCTGCCTAAATTGGGAATAAATATTAGTGATGATTAAACAATGAGCAAATCTTTATACACTTTGGAAACAGAACTTTTCATCTAATTGCTGTACAAACCACGGAAGTTCATGTTAGGTCAGGAACACAATTTTTATTCTATTAAGATTACTTTTTGTCTTCCTTCCAGATGGAGCATATATTCAATAGCTATCCTGATGTCACCCTTCAGTCTCCCAGAAACTGGGATGTGGAAGACTGCAGTGTATTTTCTATTCCACATATTTCTTTTCTTAATATATATATAAACCTGGAAACAGCTGCTTAGATCAATGTGAAATTAGACTCATCTCCCTCGAGCCAAAATTCATGATTACTGTCTTAAGCTTCAGGACTGTAAGGCAATTTCTTACAATCATTTGAAGCGGCAAACGTTACACATGTTCATAGTTCTACCACTGTGGGTGTGAAATGAAGTCATTGCTTCTATTCTGAATTTTAGTTACTACTTCTCTCACGTACTTAACCAAATGATCCACAGAATTCATACCGGAAGGGAGGTATGTACCCGCCTTGTACTTCCCAATGCACAGGCAGGGGCATATAGGCAGTGCTCATCTCCCATCCACTAAATCATGGAAAAGTTTTGCGGAACAGAAGAGTGACAACTGATGGGTCCTTACCTCATGGTAATACCATAAAGATGGCACCCAGTGGAGTTAAATTAAAGGTGCATAGGCAAACTATCTTCAGGGTTTTCTAAATGTGACATGTTTGACTCTGCAATCCAAACAATATCCTTTCAAGCACCCTTTTCTGTGTGCCACATCTGAGGTTGAAATGGAACCTGATCCATCAGCCTGCAGCCCAAGGTGCTGAGTGTGGCAGCAACAGCAAGCAGAAGGATGCTGTGCTGTTACAGGAGAGGATGGGCAGCAACATGGTCTGGAAGAGATGACTAGGACTCTAACCTAGCACCTTCTCCAATTCCTGGATAGCTGTGAGGAATCCTTTACCCATATGGTGCCTGGGGAAGGCAAAAGGAAGTTCAAGCAAGTTGTCCCCGCGTGCTCCAGAAGCTTTGCAGCTGCTGGGGGTGCTGGGGGGGTGGGGGCTGCTGCACTGGCTGCAACAGATGCCATCAATCCGATTAGCCTACTGCTGTTCTGTTGGGTTTTGTAGTATAAGCCAAGTAAAGTAACAGCAGAATGGCAATTTTAAAAAGTTTATATTTCAGCCAAATAAAACCTGGAATTCAACAGGATAAAGCAAAAGCTACTTTTGCAGCTCCAGGACTCTCTTGCAAGCCTCTACAGTCTACTCACTGCAAATAGTTCTTGGATATTCAGACTCCTGTAACCATTATGGGTTGTTTTGTTTGTTTTCTTTTTCTTGATATTAATTTCTTTATTAATTCAAGGCTTGCACATTTGGAATCAGAAACAAACTTACCCAACATTGCTGTTGTGACTGGGTTCTGCTTGAAATTTAACTGTCTTTACAACATAATTGCTAAGAAAAAAGGGAAATCCAACAGAAAAAAAAAAGTCTATGTTTTTAAACACAGTGACTAATAGAATCATTAGAGAGCGACAAAACTGGTCAAAGGAAAAAATCCACTTTTCCCCATACAGGCTACTGACACTGTGTATTTCTATGGTCCACCATCATGCTTACCCTATGTAAGAATCTCTAAATAGGATGGTATTGCTATATGTAGTAGTTTCTTAATCTCTCTAAGCCTTTAAAATCACATTCAATTATCCTTCTCTAAGATATATATGGTAGCTCAACATACTATAAACCAACTAAGCTAAGGTTTTTTAGTACGTAGCAAAGAATAAATCATCTAATTTTTGTTTTAAGAATGTATGGCAATACTACAAACAATGTATAATAAAAGTGATAATGCAAACTTGCTGGGTGAATAACCTGAATGGAGTAATTCTTGGCGTTTCAGGGTGAATGATGAGAATTAAGATAAGGTACTTCTACATTACGCAACAAATCAAGTAGGCAGTAGGGAGATGAATTTAAGTCAAACAACCAACCCTTTACTGCCATTTTTTGGTACAATATTTATTTTCCATTGCTTGGGCTTTTCTCTGCAATTCCAGACTCAAGGCCTTACAGAAAAATCTACGAAGCTGTATAATCACAAAGGTGCTGCAGAGGCAATCATAATTTTCAGGGCCTGCCTTTAAACTTAAATCTTAACCCAGTGTTGAACTGAGGCCGCTGTAAACTGATGCTACAAGAAACCCAGAGTGGACCATGAGCAACAGTTTGCCCCAGTACCTCCATTACTACTGCTTTGCTTGCACCAAATGTAGCAACTCATTTCCTATTAGAAGTACTCTTCACCTGCCAAAATCTATCAAACGCAACTGTAAGCTGCAGGAGCAAAATTTTTTAAATGGACTTAATGCAGAAATTATGGGGTGAGGTACCAAGTAAGACACCCAAGAGAGAAGGAAGCCTGTTCAGTTACCTCTTCCACAAACAAGTAGTCTCTTGATAATGAGCCTCTTGTTTATAACACAAAAGTGTCCCCTATGGCTCAGCTAGCTTCACTTCTTAATCCTTTATGAAATGTTCTGCCTAACAAGGGAACTGTTTTGCTGTAGGTATACAAAATGCAGCTGCTTAAACTCCTAATGCCCACAACAAAGACAGGCAAAGAGAATTACAATTGAAAAACAAAAGCAGAATACATGACTTGAATTTCTTCAACAGCAGTGGTGTCAAAACCTTCATTATCACTGAAGCAAGATCACAAGAAACACAGAAACCTTGTAGGAGTGGTCAACTGGCACTTAAGGACCACACTTTAGGGTTCACATGTTACTAAAGCACCAGCACTTATGGCAGATTAATTATAGATAAACCTTTAGGAAAAGTAAAACCTCCACCCCCTGCAAGGTACTTTCTGTTGAAATTTGTGGGTGTGCAATAATCAATGCAATTACTTTGCTAGTTAGTGACTCATTCTGAGAGGTAAAGCAGCAGTTTGGCCTCTAACCTTCCTCCGAAACCTAACTTTGGATCCATCAAAGAGAGTTACAGAATAACGCATCCAAACTATCATCTCTTCCTGTTCATTGGACTTGTTTTGCCTTTCATTTTTGAGGCTGGAGGCAAAAGCCTTGAACAACGATCAGTCTGCACTAAGCATGACCTCAGTTCATTAGAACTAAACATGGGTGGATGGTAAATACCATCTTCACAGAACACACTTGTGTTAGGGCATCTTATGTTCCAAGAAAGCAAAATCAAAAGCAAAAAAAAGTTTATTAACTCTTAGGAGAATCGTAGTCAACTTGGAGGTGTAAGGGAAGAAGCTAGGGAAACAAACAGCATTTATAAAGGTATAAAAGCACCATTTTCACATAGCTACCACAAGCCACCACAGATACACAAAGCTTATGAATTGTGGAGCTTGTTGACAATGTTAAGAAACCAGGAGTGCAACCAGTACAGTACATTCTACTTCCCTTACTTGGAACTATTTTTGTGACTTGACTTTTAAGCTTTTACTCTACACTACATTTCCAAGAAGTGTGTACAGTTATCAGCCTGATTGCCTTAGCAGTTCTATTTCTGCCTGCTAGAAACATGTTCCATCTGCCAATTTATTTTATAGAAATCAACAAGTTCACTTTTGAAGACCACAGAACTCATCAAAAAAGTTTGAGAAATATATCAGCACATTTTTCAAACTTACATGTGATGAACACTAAGGTCTGAAAGTTCTTTAGATCATACTAGTAAAACCAAAAATAAACCCACGATTTTGTGCTTCCAGTGTTTTGTGGCTGGCACTGCGGATAGGATAGGCTTTGAAGATAAAGAGCAGTTCCATGTTTTTTCTTCAATACTTATTAAATGGTGGCCTTTTTTCCCCCAAGCTAGACAATGATGCTTTTATCATACTTAAACCAAAACTCTTTGATTCAGTCTTCCATTTTCCATGTTAATAGTGTATTTCAACTTTCAGTCTGGCATAACAAATCCTTGGATGCTGCTGCCTACCTGCTCTTTTGAGGGGGCCATCAAACTCTCTACTAAGGAAAGTAGGAGAAATTACTTAAGCAAATTACTTAGTATATGGAGTGCCTAAAAACCATGTTGTGCTGAGGATGTAAAGCTCATGCACATTCTTTTCCTTGAAGATATTTTGGTTTTGTCTATGTCAGGAACTCTTCCTGAATGCACATAAAGCTCTTCTTTCTTAAATAAAGGAAAACCCTCTCAAAGTGTTCGTGACATTACAGGTGTGCTACACAATCCTGCACCATTGCTGCCTGTTGTATTTCTGCAGCACTTACGATGAGAAAAAGGTAAGTATTGTTCTAAGTCCCTCAAGGAGAATTTTTGTGGACAAGAGATGATTACAGAGCTCAGAGATAAAGCTGCAGGTGCTGAACATACAAAACATAATGGTACTGACCACATAGAAGAATCAGAAATCTGTCATGACATTAGAAAAGTTGGTAGTGGGAGCTTTAGCACCGTAATCAAGATGCTGGTTCTGCACTTGTCTTCATAGAGCACTGAGCTTTCAAAGTGGAAAAATTACTGAAAACCACATAACCCATGTGTCACCTGTACTGGGAGACATTTGCTTGCTGTTTATTAAGAGTAATAATGGCAATGCAAAAGTGTACAGATTCTGTACGTGAAAATTTGCATCTTTATCCAATTAGGTAAGACTAGACAGAGCAGAATCCATTCAGAGTAGAGGATGGCAAACCAACTCGCAGCAGTTTTGTTATTCCTTGTTCTGCAATCATTTAAATCCTGGGCCTCTGTGTAACAAACTCCATCATACTTCATTTTCTTAGAAGTCAATGTAACATCCAGCCAGTGAATATGTACAAACCCCTCCACAGTCCTTGATGAAGGGACTGTTATAGAAGTGAAAAGTACTGCTATAAGACAGGTATTATAAACTGGGAAACTTCAGGCATTTCACAGCAGGAAGATCACCAAGAGGGTTTTTTTTCCTTCAAAACACAAGCCAATGACAATAACTTACATGCTGTAACATGGCAGAGTTGGATCTGAATCCCCCAGTGATTTAAATCCTGAATAACATTGTATCAGATCATAGTTTTTATTAGCTGTATAGCAAGGCAGTCATCTTTTCCATGCTACAATGCACTTTGGCACAAATCAGTACCAAAAAAAATAATTAAGATCCTCTGTTGGATTATTATTTCCCTCAGCAGTGAAAATCAGGCAGTTAATTCTTGCCCCGTGCTTTGAAGATATAAAGCTAAAGTGCACTTTGTCACCTTTTCACAATGAGAACCTGACCCCCTTTGTAAGTTACTCCTGTGGTGCTCCCAGCCCTTCTTATTACAAGGCTGCCTTGGTTTTCATTATTCAGACGGTGGGGATACCCCCAGTGAAGCTAGTTGGGTGGAGTATAAAGCTGAGGGAGGCGGCTCTCTCTGTCCCCAGGCAGCTGTCCTGCCACTGCCCATAGGGAACCAACCCCTGCTGCTTCTGTAAATACAGATTGACAGTGAAGACAACCATTGAGCAAGCTGAAAAAACACAAGCCTACAGCTTATAATTCTTTCAGTATGAAAAGTTTTTACTATTCATAGCTTCAACCATTTTCCTGAAATCAGTTTTGAAGGTCATACATCAAGGAACTATTTAATGCTGTAGTACACACTTTATTATTTGTAAGTGACTTCCTACCAGACAAGCGGTTTGCAAGGACACAGAACTCTCATTTCCTTTTATAGATTTGATTCGGAAATAAATGCTGGCAACACCACGTGACTAACAGGCAGCATCCACAACTTAAGCAACTCTCATAATTAAATTGGAAAGTAATGGAAAAGTCAGTCCACTGCTGCCAGATCTATTTAGCCTCCTACTCCTCTGCACAAGTTTTATCTAAATTCCTCAACTTTATCTCTCTTCATTGACACTTTTTCCTGTCCTCATCCATGTGCAAAAACCGAACTAGCTTCAACATAGTAATTTACTCATTCTGAAATATTTATAATACCAGGAAAAGGAAATACAAGTCTTTATTATATCTCTGTGACTAAACTAAATGGAGTTTCAGGAAATAAATCTTTGGACATTAACAACCATGAATGTAGATATAGGTATATGAATAAGGATGCCAAAAGAAAAACTTTGTGTCTTCTCTCTGACGGCTGTTGCCTTTAAGAGCTATTCTGGGAAAAGACTGTGGATATGACCGCAGGAGCTAGTAATTTTGACTATCTGAAAGTAATATACTTTAAAGGAACCCCATCGCTTGAAGGCATATACTCACAGCTTTTATAGATGCAGAACTACTGTACCTTATTATTCATTAAGACTCAGCTGTCTCAATAAAGCTCTGAAAAGTAACAGAAATTATTAAGTAAATCTTAGACACAATTTATATAATTTTCAACCACCTTCTAGCCAGCTCCCATGAATTTAGTGCTGATGAGCCCCACAAATCAACCTTTTCTGACTAATTCAGAAGAAATTTAGCTAGTGATTTCGGAAAAGTACGACTCCTAGTGCTTAGTTCCTAATTTCCATTCTGTAAAGTACATAATTTTTAAGAACTGAGGTAATAACATCCTATTAAGTATAATATAATGTATATACAACAACAAATGAAACTATTGAGGCATCAGAACCTAAGTGTTTTTTTATTAGCCCATAAATATTTTTGCAACTCAGAAACTGCCTAGAAGTCAAAAGAAATCTGTATTTGTAGGAAGAGAAATCTCTATATTTACGAATAAAGATGACCTGAGACAATGAATGACTTATGGATGGGAAATTCTGCTGGAATTTCAGAGCTGGAAGTTGTTAAAGGGGTCCAACTTACTGGGATGCAAACATTTCCGGGGTACCTGAAAAAACTACTTTACAAAGCCTAAACTAGCTTCTTCCCTTTCTTCCCAGTCTTATTTACTAAACTCTGTAGGATTACTTCTCACTTCAAATATAATCTAACATGAGAGCTGCTGATCAATATCGTAAACAGATGATTAGAGTCTTGTGACTGCTAAGTAACTGTTAATGAATCTTAATATATGATGCTAAAGCAGAGACATGAGACAAAAGAATTTAAATGAGTGAAATAATAAAACCAGGTTAATTCCCTCAGTTTAAAAGGGAAATATTGCCAGAGCTCCTTAAACAGAATGAAATTATTCTTGTTTGTCTCAGAAACGGTGGGAAATACATTTGTTTGGTTTAATTAAAATCAAACTGCCACCAACTGAAGTGTTGCCTACTGAAGCAAAACACAGAACTCCTGAGTTTGAAGTCACTGATAGTGGAACCCGCTCAACCTACAGCAACTGAGGCAAGACCACCATGCAGATCCCTAAAGAGCACCCCTGTACCTTTTCTTCCATCCTCCATGAGATCCTACTAGTGCCATAGAGCCTGCCAAAGCCACCACAAGGCCAGCAGCAGCCTCCACACAAGACGGCTGGTTGTATAAAAAATGAGCTACTGGATGTTATACCTGGCAGAAAAGAAACATGAACTAACTTAATTCAATCAGATCTGGACAGAAAACCTCATATAGATACATGCAATTGTGAGTAAGGCCTTGAAAATAATGCAAAGACAATTCAAAAAAGGACTTCTGTTACTCTTCTGTTACAATAACCAACTGACTCCAAAATGAAATAGAGAAGTAACTTGTTCCTGCAACTCTAAATTTCTATGAGAAACTCCATTCCACAGACAGGTTTTTCAGATCTCTTTGTTTTCTGTGAATGACTGAAAGAGATTTCATTTTTTAAGCTGAAATGCGTTTAACTAGCGAGGGAAAGAATCTTCTTCATTATTTCCATCAAAGGCTTTTTCTGCAGTTAAACCAGAAAATATATGTAAATACCAGAAGTGAAATTCTGTACCAGTTATATCAAGCCCAAACTGTAACACACTATGAAATAGTTCAATAGATCTGGAAAATATCTAAATTTAAAGTGAATAATAATTTTTTGAACTATAAAAAGGAAAATATGTTTTATTTCCAGGAAAAAAACAACCAACAGATATTGACTTGGAGAGCCAGTTCTTTGATCAGTCACACTGGGTGTATGACACATCTGGTTAAACATAAGTGCTTTCCTCATATACAGTTGTTGCTGTTCTTGAGTTGTGACTTTCTTATCTACCTTTTATAGATCAAGTCTTATTTTGAATGCAATATAATCTAATTAAACAAACAATGGATATAAATTTTTAAGCTATTTATACAGATAACCTTATGACGGATTCCGTTTGTAAGATGCAGAAATTCAGTTTAAAATTTAGTTTTCAGGATTTGCTTTCTACAAAATCACACTTTGAAACTATTTATGCTGCACTTAAGCCAGGAAATAAATAATAAACATGTTTGCCTATTATCCTTTTGTTAGAGTGCTAATTTTTCACACAGGTTTCTTTACAAGAAACTATAAGAAAATGTGGATAAAGAGCAGAATTATCTTCACATTAAAATAATGATCTACATAATGAAGTTTTGTGACTTTTCTGTTAAAAACTGAAGGACACCCACACCCCCTATATAAACTATGATTTTTGTCACTAGAAATCATTGTAAAAATACAAGTTAATTCTCTAACACATTCATCGCCATTTTAGAAACCATCTTGAAATCTCATAGAGAATAAGCAAGTATTTTAATTAACTGGATCTTTAATGCACTGTATTTGTGCAGTTTCTAGTTTCTTAATGTTTACCCATGTGCCCCCGTACTTAGCTCCACCCTTCAGGGATAGAGGGTGTTTTGCTTTTGCATCCTCGGGCACCCAGTCCAATAGGACCCTGACATTAATTTGAACCTTCTGATGATTTTATTATTGAAGTACATAAACTGTAACTCTTATGGAAGGTTCCAATAGCCCTCAGCACCTTTAGACATCACAGATGAGGCCAGGCTTTTCAAGTACAGACTCAATTTTGGAATAGGCTGAAGCCTAAATGGTAGTGCTGAGTCAAGGCTAATACAAATACTAGAAGGAAGCAGGGGGCCTGATTCCTGCCTGATTCCTCCCTGATTTCTTCTCAAGGAAAGATAGTTATTGCCACTTATTTTCAGGACAGTTTTGTACTCTGCTGCATCCTTCAGAGCAACATCTTAAAAACAGACACTGGAAAAGTATTGTCATTCACTCTTGTTGAGTGGGTTGGTGGAACTGTCTTCTCAACATAGCCTGAGCAGACCAAACCCTACCCTAGCAAAACCAGCATTTTAGTACAACAGCAGTCTTAAACTTCTGTTGATGGTGACTGAGTGGATACCTATCAAGACCTTATTTGTAGATTCCTAGTAGAAAGAAGAGGGCAATTATACTGCACGAGCTGATGAGTAATAGCTACATAATGCAGCACACAAAAATAAAACCTAGGTGTGCAAGGAAACCTTTAAATAGCATAAACAAACATAATCATCCATTGTCAATACCTGATCTATGATTACATCAGTTTATTATACATCTGTAAATTACAAGTCAATGTTGATAGTCCCTTAACACACAATTACTGTCTGGTTCATTACTAGATATACTCCTAATGGTAAACTAAGGGATACATATTATCAAGAGAATAGCGAAAGTAGTTTTCCCTTTAGAAGCAAGTGCCAAGATAAACAACATAAACATACCTGCTTCTACTGAAATAAACTGGCTGGTAGGATTCAAAAGACATTCCATTTTTTTTGAAAGCAACAGACAGCCAGAATATATATTTCTGTATTTGCCACATTTAAATTATATAAATTATAAAGGCCCTTTCTAAAATAAATGCCTAAGATGGCTAAGTGAACTGACTTAACATAGTTCATAAAAAATGTTAAATGGCTCCTGTCAACTTGCTTCAGGTAACTTGAAGGAACCAAAAGAAAAATTGCATCAGGTTCGTAAAAAGATGGTAGACAAAAGAACTGCAACAAAAAACCCTTCATCCTTTTTAGAGAAAAAGGACTGCAAAAGTTTGATGGAGTATCATTAAATAAATGCAATCTTTGAAATGAAATAAGTATCTTTGTTAGGTTAAGAGCCTCAAGGATAGAGTTTTTATGTACAAAAAAACCCAACCCAAAAAAAACCCCAAAACCCAACCCAACAAAACTGCCTTTTTTTTTTTTTCTTGGAAGCAGAGGTGAGTTGTATATCACAAAATCTTGCTAGAATAATTACACCTGATTGGTGTTTGAGAAATTCATACCTACAAAATACTAGCAACATAAGAGCAGAAACCTAGTGTGAATGAAAATATTCGATAGGAGTGAGCTTCTAATAGCTTATTTACATCATGCAAAAAGAAAGCAGGATTATGACCGTGGAAAAACTCGTTTGCTCAGAACACATAGCTATACTACCTTGAGCCATTAACACAGATACAAAGTATATGTGAATTTATCTTGAGAGATGGTATCACATTTTCATATATCATGCTCCTTGTGACTAGAACAAAATGGTAATTAAACTTCTCAGTGAAATGGTGACATGAATCAAACTCCCTCATCAGTTCTACGTCTTACATTTTTTATTTCATATTTCTATATTGGGTTTATACATGCATGTATAAAAACAATTTGTCCCTGTTAAATTTTAGTCCTCAAAATGTATCTCTTTGCAAACATAATCCACAGTTACCAATTTTTAAATGTTACGGAACTTTACGTATTTGATCACTAATTTAAATAAAAACATTCCAATGGCAACTTTAAGAACAATCAAAACATCCTTCTGTATATATGAAATTACTGTACTTTAGTGTAGTATAAATCTGGTACATTCTAAAATGCAATGTCAAACCTTTGGCTTTGAAATTTACTGTCGGCAGATTTATAGCCACATTAGTGACTCCCCAATGTAATTTACTGCCCTATCTCACTGTACTCCCATGTAGCAACTGTAACAGTATCTACTTACAATGTTCTTAGCAAAATGAAAGATAAAATTTCCAGGAACTAAGTTGGAAAACCTACAGACCATATAACATACCTCACAGAAAACAGCTGCTGTATGACCGTATCATTAGATTACGTCATAAAACATAGAAGTATTCACATCCATCTTCAAGTCCTTTTCTTGGAACATTAAGAAAACAGATAAACCAAAGTATCAAAATCTGAAAACGTTTCCCTCACCTTTCTTAATTTGCTCCTCATCAGACCTAAATGAAAATCTAGCTGAAATAAAACATTTTTAAAATCAGCACATGTATTGTTAACACACCTATTTTGCACAGACATCCGATCTGCTCTTCCACAGCAAGAGTATTTAGTGTCAGCACTAACATCTTAAAAGTCTTAGAAGAAAAGTATGTCCTTTTATTCATGCATACACTGACTTTTCTCTAATGGCTCATAAAACAAACCAGGCACCTCTTGCCTGACATGGGCCTCCCATGCTGTCAGGCCAAACCACTGGAATGCCCAAGAAGGTGACAGGACACTCACTCCCCAGAGGCATGTGCCCACGCCATGAGGGTGAATGCCCACATGGAGCAGCCCCCTGAAAATGCTTTTCACCCTGTTCCAAGGGCCACTGCCCCAGAAGAGGCAGCATCTGCACAGCCAACCTCACCAACTGCCTCAGTGTTGGGGCCGGAGCCGCAAGCTGGGGTCAGTGTGAGAAGCAGAGGATGGGGACATCATGGGGATGGGGTGTCCAGGCTTGGACTGGGCACTGACAGGGCCCTCGGTCTGGGCACTGACAGGGCCCAAGGAAAACACAACTTGATGCACACGAACAGACTGTGTTACTTGATTTAGAGTCAAAACCTTTAACAGAGAAATCAAATACAGAACTAAATAACAGGTCAACTGATCCCATTCCCTTTGGCTTTGCAAAACAACTTGGACTTCTTAGGATGTATGAAAAAAAAAAATTTAGTACGTTATTTAAGTAATAAGTTCTACACTGATATCCCATGGAAAACTCTTTTCCATAGCTTTTACTAAGTATAAACAGTAAGAAAAACTCATGTACTTCCAAAGTGACTCTTAGGCACAGGTCACAGAGTATTTCAGTTGCAACTGAAGCATGTCACAGCTTTATGCTAAATCATTACACTGACTTTTTGCATGGCTAAATTTATCTGGGATTTTGTATCTTGCCTAAATCACTCAGAGAGCCACGGGAAGTACATTACCGAGTCCTAATGTGTCTTTGCCAGCATATAACTTAATTCTTTGCTGAAAGAGATATAGCTTGCTTCTGCCTTTTTTCCATGAATTTTATTTTCTCTGAGGCATTAGTTTGTTTTTTTTTTTTAATAAGCAGCCTTACTGTTATCTGGATCAGTGAAAAAATGATAAATAGGGAAAACCAGTGTATTGTTATCTATTTTATTAACTATTCTATCAGTTAGCTGAAAACTATTAAATGTCCTACTAGGGTAATCAATTCCAGTGCTCCATCTGACTTTTTCTGAACAGTTTGGACCACGTACTCTATGAATTTGTCACACTATTAGGATTTTTAAAAAATGTTTTTTTTTGTAACATCAGATCTATGCCAGTATTTAATGTAAATACCAAATTGTAATGAGTAACTGATGTTGCCAGAAGTACAATACACTACTGAAAAGGCCTGTCATAGAGGTGATTTGATTGAAAAGCTGGATGACTCTCTGGACAGAAATTATACAAGTCCCTGTTAGTGTGTTCACCATGAGTAAGTTAAGTATACTGCTGGATTTTATGCTATTTTTTTGCAACTCAAGATCAGTACAAATATGAACTGAGGATATTTCTGCTGTGTCCCTCGTCAATGACAAACTAACCACTGAACCCTGCTTGCAAAATACATATGTTTTTAAAACCAACCAACCAAAACCAATACAAAAAGCGTCTCCAAACCCAAAACCCCACCAACAAAACCACAAAAGTTCTGGCTTTTCAATAGGGAGAGATTTTCACACTGACATGGTGTCTCACCACAGCTGCACTGTCTCCAGATGAGTAAAACAGGATTCTCCAGCCGATGCAATGATATTTGTTAAGATACAGAATAGAAAGGAATTCATAGCTCAAGGAATAGAAAAATTAGTAATGTATTTAAGAGGCCAGAAAAAAACAAGAAAAGTTAACTCTAAATTTAAAAAAATAATAAAAACATCCCTAGAATATCACCAAACTATAGTTACTTCATTAAATTGGATTACTAGGCCTCAACATTGAATTTTTCCCATGATGACTTAGCATTCAAATTTGAAAAGGCAATTATAACTATATAAATTATGAAAAAATATAAAATACACAGTGAATGTGAGTTTGCCTGCAAAATTTCAATGCAATAACCCTAGAAAACCACCTAAACAAGTTTCAAATGTAGCAATAATGGGTTTTGGAGCTGATTTTGAAAAACAAGTTCTGCTTATGAAGTATTTTTTTTATAGCAACCTTTATATATTTGAGCCAGATTCACCAAACTACTGAAACTATGGGCAACAGGCTAATGAAAGAATCGTAACACTTCAACTGCAGAGTACTAGGACAAAAACAAATAGCTATTGCCAAGGACACATCAGGTTTCCTGACTGAAGCATCCCGGGGAGTGGATAATTGCTTAACCGGGGATTTTGCCTGACACAATGGGTAGAAGCTGTGAAGAGAAGCTTGTCCTTGGCTACTTTGCATGGAGACCTCATAGCAGCCTTCCAGTATCTGAAGGGGGCATATAGGGATGCTGGGGGTGGACTCTTCATTAGGGACTGTAGTGGTAGGACGATGGGTAATGGGTTAAAACTTAAACAGGGGAAGTTTAGATTGGATATAAGGAGGAAATTCTTTACTGTGAGGGTAGTGAGGCACTGGAATGGGTTGTCCAGGGAGGGTGTGAATGCTCCATCCCTGGCAGTATTCAAGGCCAGGTTGGACGAGGCCTTGGGTAATATGGTTTAGGGCAAGGTGTACCTGCCCATGGCAGGGGGGTTGGAACTTGATGATCTTAAGGTCCTTTCCAACCCTAACTATTCTACGATTCTATGATTCTACTTGAGGAAAAAGGTAGCATGTGTGACAAAGTCAGACGAAAAACAGCAAACAAGGGACTGTGGGGGAAGGATTCCTTTCTTTCCGGAGGAGAAGCTACCAAGAAGAGCAGAAGAAAAAGCAAGAACCTTACAAGCATCTGACTTCAGCACAAGAACCTGAGATGAGAACACGCTCACTACAATGACTGATTTTGCTGCGGTCTGTTGTGTTGCACTCCCCGCCCCCTTTAAAATCTTCCTAGATCTACATATGGATCATTTTTGACAGATTGCCTGGAGAACATGACTGTACTCCAGTTTACATCAGCTATAATATTTCCCCCTTTACTGAAGGAGAAGTTTTTGAAGCTTTCTCAGGAATGCATTTAGATTTAGGTTCAAGAATTAAGCAGCACTGAAGTTTTTAACTGGTGGCATATTTCAACCTCCAGAACATTTTATTTCTTTCATATTGCTAAAGTTCGCATGATACAGATGAGATCTAGCCTATGAGTAGTTATTTAGCAGATCTTTTGTACCAACTAGCAAGTAGGTTTATACTATGAACTCACACTAACTCCTACAGCTCCACAGGCTCATCTCAGGACTAGAGATGCCTAAAGGCAAATGGACCAGGGAGAGACAAGGAGCTGACCAACATGCTCTCCATGCAGAGACCACAAGTACATCTGTAACAAATTGATCAGTGGTGCTACCATAGGGTGTGGAGAACCAGGTGGGGTCTGCCACAGTGCTGCAGTTTAGGACAAGAAGTTCTGCAGCTCTGCATGGGAAGGCTGTGATAGACAATGACAGTGAAGATCGAGGTGCAGATGTAGATATAATTCTGAGCAAAAGACTCCGACCTTCCAGTCAAGATACAGAAAATTACAGGCCTTCTCAGGTTGGGAACTCCCTCTCCTAAAAATGCTACCTCTCAAGCAAGACACTTCTCAAGTCGTACATGGTTTTACTTGATGTACTGTTAAAAACCAGCTTCCTCTAACATGAGGAATAATTGGGAGGGTTTTATTTATGTATTTATTTTTAAAATTAGTGATGTATTCCACTACAGAGCTTGGAGGAGAGGCAGAAGAGAGAGTTTGGAGAGAAACAAAGCATTCCAAATAATGTCAACATATGAAAAAAAATAAAATAAATATTCCTAACTGGAAATCAAGCATTCTTTAGAGGCACTTTTGAAACTTGAAGGAAAAAAGGCCAGTTTTAATAACTAATGTATTCATTTGATAAGAAGTTACAACCACCTCAGACCCTCTTACAATTATAAAAATGCCCCGACTGATGCTGTCTTGTGACTTCTACAGTATTTTGCAACAAAGTATTACATAAAAGAGTGATTTTTATTTTTTTTTCTCTGGCATTCAAAAATCTTTCTTCATTCAATTTCTGGATTCCTTGAAGACCTCTCAAACAACAAAGAACTTTAATGTGGAAAGTATTTATTTCACTTGAGCCGTATCAGTGCGAGCAACTCACTTAAAATCTGTAGCAGCTAGTTTAAAGTGCACTGTGTCAAATAATCAAATAACAAAACCTAATACTAGGCTTATAAATAGGTTGAAATGGCTGTAAGACAAGGACAGCCCAATATCAAAGCCCAAGGCAATGTATTTTGATGTACATTTTACAAAGTGAGAGAATAAGTAATTTAAGGAACATATTCTGATCACCTATTTAAATGGGAATAGGAACAAATGTGCAAGCTTGGTTATGATGGTTTATCTTGAGATTTTAACAATGCAAACTGTCAAGGAGAAAACAAAAGAACAGCAGGAGACAAGTGAAAACTTCTCAGAATATGAGAGAGTGAATGCAGTCACTGAAAACTTGTTTTCTTCTTCCTTAGCTGTTTTATGAACATCTAATTAACCTGATAGAGATCGTCACAACTTTGTTTTCTTGCTGATAAGGAGCAAATTTCCAATAGCTAGAGTAGAGAGAATAAAATGGGGGGGGGGGGGGGAAGCATTCCATGATTTCCAACATTCATCATGGATCTGAGTCTGCCCTGTGAATCAGCCTCAGCACCTACTCTAAGCATCACCCTTACAGTAACTAAGAGAAAAGAGTTCATAGCTGCTATTGGCAGTCCTGGGGTAATGATTGAACTTGATGATCTTAAAGGCCTTTCCTAACCTAGCTGATTCTATAATTGCCCCTGTTGGAATTAGTACTGCTAACAACGTGAAAAAGGATGTTGGATCTTAGATTTAGCATGCAAGTTACCTGCCTTTGTCATTCTTCTGTGGGAAAGAGTATAGAAGAAGGTCTGTTGATCAAAGAACTAGCTGAGAGGGAGTGAAAACTCTACATGCATTTTTGCCTATCAGTGATTCCTGTAAAAAGCCCAACAAACCCAAACTTTTGGTACCTATAGTGCTCTACTCTCCCTGTGCTACGGGTTTATGCGGTAAGCTTTATTTCATCTTAGCTCACATATTAGAATGTATCTCCATTTTATCACTGGGCTTTAAGGTATGTTTAGAATGACAAAATGGACACCCCCTAGTGCATTTTCCAATTTCACTGAGACAATTCAGGGTAATCCTTCTTTCCTTATTTCCAAATACTCAAAAAAGCAAGAAAACAAACAAAAATCTATTGACAGCCTGTTGCAGAAATTTCTTATTTAAGTCTAGCAAACACTTTAATGGCTACTATCAGGATTAAGGCTTTTTTTTTTTTTTTCAGCTGAAGGTTAACATTTCTCTTCTTAACCAGGAAAAAAAAAAAAAACCCAATCCCCAACAAAAACTAGCTCGTAAGCAATACAGGTAACTTTGGTGAGAGTCACTTGAAGTTTTCCCTATTGATTCTGGAATAGTCTTGCATTCACTTTCCAACTTGTATCATCATTAGTCCAATTAAAGAATGATCCTTGATTTCGTAACATTAGAAATAAAGAGAATGACTTTACACAATAGTCTGTGTTGCTAATCCTAAAGGCCAAAACATATCTATCATGTTTTGTTCCTACTGTCAAATTTAATTTCACGTTTAAAACACTAATTAAAAAATATTCCATAATTATTTACCATCAAATTATTTTTCCCCTTTTGACCTTACACTTCAAAAGTCAGCTCTACTTCATACAAAATAAATCAAAATTCAGCTGCAGCTAAAACCTGCATTTTTCTCAATTTAGCAGTATCACTAAATGATACCCTACACCTGGGTCAGAGCAATCCCAGGCACAGCCACAGCCTGGACAGAGAAGAGATTCAGAGCAGCCCTGCAGAGAAGGACTTGGGGGTGTTGGTCAATGAGAAAATGAACATGAGCCATCTTCAGCGTGCACTCACAGCCCAGAAAGCCAACCGTATCCTGGGCTGCATCAAAAGGAGAGTGACCAGCAGGTTGAAGGAGGTGATCCTGCCCCTCTACTCTGCTCTCGTGAGACCACACTTGGAGTACTGTGTGCAGTTCTGGTGTCCTCAACATAAAAAGGACATGGAACTGTTGGAACAAGTCCAGAGGAGGGCCACGAGGATGATCAGGGACTGGAGCACCTCCCATATGAAGACAGACTGAGAAAGTTGGGGCTGTTCAGCCTGGAGAAGAGAAGGCTGCATGGAGATCTCATAGCGACCTTCCAGTATCTGAAGGGGGCCTATAGGGATGCTGGGGAGGGGACTCTTCATTAGGGACTGTTGTGACAGGAAAAGGGATAATGGGTTAAAAATTAAACAGGGGAAGTTTAGATTGGATATAAGGAGGAAATTCTTTACTGTGAGGGTGGTGAGGCACTGGAATGGGTTGCCCAAGGAAGTTGTGAATGCTCCATCCCTGGCAGTGTTCAAGGCTAGGTTGGACAGAGCCTTGGGTGGCATGGTTTAGTGTGAAGTGTCCCTGCCCATGGCAGGGGGGCTGGAATCTGATGATCTTAAGGTCCTTTCCAACCCTAACTATGATTCTATGAGAAGAATGTAGGCACTATCTTGATTTCTATATATGCTTGCATGAACGCAAGGCAAACATTTTGTAAAACTTCCACAGAATAGTCAACCCAGGAATTATTTCTGCAGTTCCTAAATGAGCCACACACACAACTGGAAAACGCATTAGTGGAATGTACACATGCTTGCACAAGTAGATTATTATGAACACTACCAGCAAGAATGATAATTTGCAAATGATTAAACTGCAGCAATAAATAGAAGGTTGATTTTTGTAACTTGACTCTAGCTTTGTCTGAAAAGATTGACGAGGAGTTGGGACAAATGTCAAATAAAGACATGAATCCCCATTTTAGGTATCTATGTATTTCAACAGAATTCCTAAGAGATATTCCATTTATAAGAATTAATATTTTCTATGGTCAAGGAATTTTGTAACTATCCTTTATACAGAACATAATTTTTTTATTTTTATTCCGTTTCTCATACAAGACTTCCTTGGGACCTTTTTTATATGGTAGTTTTACTTAGGGCTACATTTTTCCTAGGATTCAGAAACAGGAATGCTCTTACACCTTTATAGTACCCTCTTTTAGTATACCTCTAGATCTAATATCCATACCCTCATCCTGAGAAATGTATCCTAATTATTCTACATCACTGCACAGACGGGGGTTTTTTTGCTATTTTCATTCTCTAACTTCACAGTAAGAACCAAATCCAGAACAGTCTTTTTTCCTCCTGCCCTTTGTTACGATACTTAATACAGTAGTAGTAGTACTTGTGACTACGGATCATGTACGGAAGTATACAGCACGTAAATCAGTATAACACATCAACATCCAGCCATGCAGCACAGGGGCCAAGACCCCACCCTTTCCAAACTGAAGGCCCTGGGCATGTTGGCTGTGATTCTGGGAGGAAACTAGCTGAGGCTGGAAGTGTTTTCCAGCAACTGAAAGGGATGAAAAGAATAATATCTGACCTTGTTATTTCCTGGTTATTCCTCCTTGTGCTGAGGGAATAGGCATTTTAGCAATATCAGCTCAAGCGAGCCAAGACTGTCTGTTTTTAATGGATTTAGATGATTTTTCCTTATAGAGTGACCTTCATTTTCTGTTTGGACAGTAAGATGAGACAACACTATGAACTGCTGCTGTGTTTGTTCAGTCTTCCAGCAGGCAAGATTTTTAAGATACATGTGCTTAAAAAACCAGTATGTATATTTTATCTCAAGATACATCAGAGTTAAGCCTATACTTACTACCCAAAGCAGAGAAAGAATTCCTGCAAATCCAGCGAGTTTGGTGGTCCTGCTGGTCCTCTGGGAAAAGAGAGATCTCGCTTTGCCCTTTGACTGAGAACCAGGCAGAGAGAAATCTGAATTTCCCAGATGAGTGCTCTGACCATCTGCCTTGGAAGCTCTCCTTGGCTGCGCATTTAGCCAATTTTGTTAGGAAACACTTTTCTAAGTTTTCTTGGGTTCTTAAAAACTTCTCATTTCAATGAGTCAGTATCTCCAGATGAAAGGCTGCTGCACTGAAAAATTAATGAGCAGATGTATTTTTAATAACACTGAGATTATATTTATCAATTTTGTAGTTCTGACCGGACAGTTTAGCTGTGTATTTCTTGACATGCCCTCCTCCCCTCCAAATGCATTTAGAATTTAAATCAGTAGGTTATTAAAAACTTAAAAATTTTATTGATTCAAATAAACCATCATTTCAAGAATGTGTGTTCTTATGACATGGATGTATTTGTGCCATTATAGAAATGGGGAATATTGCAATTTAAGTATGAAATCAGTCATTTCCTCTTATGAAAATGGCTGTAAAACATAACCTCACAGAAGATATCCTGCTCCAGTAAACAATCAAGGTATATTTAGAACGACCAAGCTGTCCTCTTTCATGCCATAACGTTTAAATAAGGATAAACTGTAAGGGACTTAAATTATTAGAATGCTTCATTAAAAAAATCTGCATTTGTCACTGTTATAAAACAGGATCTACTAAAGAACAACTTATTCATAGTTTTCTCACTTTACATTATAAAATGTTTATTCTGGATATGGTCAACAGTATATTGTGATCATTCTCAAAGGCCTGTGCAAATATTTGAGATTAAAATCTAAATGTAAATTTTTGTGGACTTTGGAATGCCATTCATAACCTGGCAGAAACCCCCCCTGAGGTGTATTTAGGCATTCATCCATCTGCTACTTTGAAGATCCAGGTGAATGCTCCTGTTTGCCTAGGCAAGAGGGGCAATGCACTGCCACTACATTTAGCAGGCCAGAATGGACACCTAAACATGAAAACCCCTCACTTCTCTACACTCACAGATCATGAAATATTACCACTTACATCATGACTGACTCAAGCAGAAAAAAACATGGTCATTTCAAAACACCATTTCAAAATTAGTAATGGCTGGCGCACAGATAAATCGCCACACTACAGCCCCATCTACATTGAATACACAGTAATTACTTGAAACTTGGTTGGTGCTTTAAGTAACACAGTAAGTTGCTACTGTACTGCTTTTTTATTAGTATGCTATTGCTAAGATGGACATAGATAAGCACAATCCCTGGTAACATGTAACTGAATATTATACATGCATTCTGATGTTACCATAGGAAACCAATTCCTTCAGCAGCAGTATCCTTTTAACTAAGTTAAATCAGATAACAGTAGCTAACACAAATGCAGCTTTTATCTCCAAAAGGTTTACCATTATGTAATAAAAAAAAAATCCCCACTTTTTAATTATAAATTAAATCAGACTATTCAGAAAGATGGCCTTCTATAAATTATAATATGAATATTTCGTGAACAAAAAAAACCCCAAACAACAAACCACCTCTAAATATGAATGTTTCTTATTATGGTTCAGTTAATAGAAAAGAAAAAAAATTCTAGTACTGTACTGTGGCACATGGAAACCATTGTCTTGCACTTTCCCATGCGACTACACTCTCACGACAGCACAATGCTCCTTCAACTGTCAAATTTTGGAAAGCAAACATAGGTATAACAGAGCCACATTTTCTTACAAAGCTTTCCAGAGTACTAAATCTGCCTGTTTTCAGTAGAATCAAGTTCAGGTTTCAGCTGCAGCAGTGCATACTGCTTCTGATGAAGTATTCTTGGAGCATGTTGTCTGCAAAGCACAGATTTGACACCTAAGTCTAAGTGACTTCTAAGTCTACAAGAAACACAGCATCCACACAGAAAATACCAGCTTACATGTTGCATTAAGAAAATAATGAAAAGTCATTTAGACAAGCAGCACGGAAAAGCCCAGTAGTTCTTCACACACGCATAAAGGACTTGATTTATTACATACATAAATACTCAAGAGTATTTCTAAAACCTTCATCCCATCCAATTCCTCATCTGTTCTGATAGATGTAGTAGAAAAAAATGTATACATATGGTATTGCTCTCACTGATCTTACTACAGTCAACAGACTGAAGACTGCTATTCCTGTAATAGCAAGTCCTACAATGTTTTCTTTAGGTCCCTAAAACAGACTCCCTCAATCAACATGAATACGTCACCTGATTTTCAAATAATCATACAGATTAGTTTAGTATGCCATGGATTTCTGGAGAGAAGATTCTAAACAAGCAACATCATTTTCTTAAGTTTCATCTTCCAGGGAAGTTAAACTTGTGAAAATTTATTCTCAAATCTTACTTTTTTTTTTATTTGTTTTGTTTTGTTTTTCCAAAATATCACCACATAATTCTCCTGAGGCTTAGCTTCTGAAATAGTTTCATTTGATTACACCATACCTGTTCTTAGGATCTGCCAGTAACGTTTCAACAAATAGAATAAAAAGAGTTTCTATTTTAATGAGAAAGAATACAAAGTTTTCCTCTAGTTAATTAAATTGAAACAGCATTAAAAAAAAAAAAAAAAGGAAAAAATGCAGATTCAAATTGTTGCTGGAACATTAAATGATCACTAGGAATTTACTGTGCCCATGCAAACCACCGAAGCAAACTTTCCCACAATCAAAATGAATGTTGGAGACTTAACTCTTATTTGGTACCATAAACCAACTGAAATAATCTATTATTAACTCTAATTTGGTACCATAAACCAACTGAAACAATCTATTTTAGGTGTATGCGAACAATTGACATTCTCAGCTGTTCATTTTCAAAGCCTAAGAGAAATGTTTCTGTCCAGGAGAAACAGAAACTAAAATGAAAAACTGTGTAACACTCTGAAAACTTAACTTGTAACAATTTTTAAGGAAGTCTACCTTTACTTGAAGGAGAAATCAATGAAGCAACCTTCCCAAACCAAGCACAATGTGGCACTTTCGAAGTTAAAGATGACAAAACTGGCTAGCCAACTTCTAAACGAATTTGGAGTACAGAGACACTGATAGCCTCGTGCTACAAATGCCAGTGGTGAACTCTTGAATCTGAAAATTGGAACGAGCACAGTCAGACCCATGACTGAAATGGGCCTCAGCAAATGCTTGCATACGTCCTAATGAGAAATGGTAACAAAAACTGCTCAACACAGCGAGGTGATTGTACACTCGTAATATTCATGACTCCGACTCAGTCTTGCCCAATTCCTTTTTGAAGACCTTGACTAGAATAACTTTTGCTACAGCTGTACTCCCTTTATCATGTACATGTCACAGACATGTGGGCCCACAGTCTCTGATTTTTTAATAAGAAGGACCTATACAGGGTAGGAGAAAAGTGTTCAAGGAAGTAAACAAGGAAATGTTCCAGGTCAGGTTGGATGGGACTTTGAGCAGCCTGGTCTAGTGGAAGGTGTCCCTGCTCATGGCAGGGGGGTTGGAACTGGATGATCCTGAAGGTCCCTCACAACCCAAACCATTCTAGGATTCTATGAAAAGGATATAAATTTAAAAACCCAATGCGGTTTTACTTGCTGTGCTTTTCCACATGACTGTGCCGTTCAAAAAACCCTAGAATTTCTAATGACATAACTGTCATAATCTTCTGTCATAATTAATCTATTTAGATATTATTTGCTGCATCTCACTCATAATCCTAGCTTTTAAAAAAGAACATACATCAGTGAAATTAAAAAATAACCATAAGGAAGGAGATGCCCATTTTCAAAATGTTAGCATTAATACAGAGCAACTAGAAATGGTCTTGCAAACTATCAAAACTCTTCCTACAGATTTCTAATGAAGTCTTAATTAAAATACACTAATTCAAGATAACCTTTGTAAGAAAACCCAACAAACTCAGTTTCCCTTTCCCATACAGGAAAACTATAAGTATAAAAAATACCACTTGAAAAATGGAAGCAAATAGTTCCTTTTTTTTTCTATGTAGGGAGCAGCTATTAACTGGTTTTTGAGCAAAGGTATTTAATGTTAAGTTTCAGATCTTGAAAAGGACTTTATAAGCCATTTTATTGATCAAATGAACTGTACATAAATGAATTGCAAAGAAATTTGGGACAGTGCCCCAAGCCAGTCTAAGAACCATGAAAAGCACACAAACCAATGTTTTCCAAGAGTAAAATAAAAAAATGTAAGATAGATAATTTTACCCTGTAGCAAGCTTAGAGAAAAAAACTAACAGATTTCCAATGAGCAATGACATGGGCCAGCACAGTGCCCTTGTCACAAAGAAGGACTATGGTATCCTGGGCTGCATGAGGAGTGTTGCCAGCAGGTCTAGGAAGGTAATTCTTCTCTGCTGAGCACTGGTGAGGCCACAGCTGGGAAAAGACCAGTGAAGGGCCACAAAGATGATGAAGGAACTGGAGCATCTCTCCTATCAGGAGAGGCTGCCAGAGCTGGGACTCCTCAGCCTGAAGAAGAGAAGGCTTTGAGGGAAACTTACCAATATGTACAAATACCTGAAGCGAGGGTGCAAAGAGGACAGAGCCAGGCTGTTTTCAGTGGTGCCCAGTGCCAGAACCAGAGGCAATGGTCACACACTGGAACACAGGAGGTTCTCTCAAGATGCGGAAACACTTTTTTTACTGTGAGTGTGACCAAGCACTGGCACAGGTTACCAAGGGAAGATACTCAGAAGCTGTGTGAAAACAGTCCTGGAAAACTGGCCCTGGGTGGCCCTGCTTGAGCAGGGGGGCTGGACAAGATGATCTGCAGAGGTCCCTTCCAACTTCAACCACTCAGTCTGTGACATGCCACAGATGCGCATGATTTCAAACTCTACAGGTCAAACTTGAGCCCCAAATACAAATACACCTGCCAAAAAAAATAGGAAAGAAAAGGGTGGTAGATGGAACAATTTAAAGAAAATACTAATTCAGACTGTCCAGCAACTAAATTTGGTTCATTCCCCAGCATAACTGAAGTATGTCAGGAAATTTTGTTTTGATTATGCATGTATAATTACTGTTTCTTTGACTGATTTTATTTTTCTTGCTCTCTGATGACTAAAAAGGAAAGCAATAAAAGGCATATAAAAGACTTTGCCCCTATTCTGTCAGGAATCACAAAGAACTAGATCAACTGTCTCCCCAGCCTGAGTAAAAACTGAGAGGGCTTGCACCTTCCACGTTTGCAGAGGTGTGTATCAGACAACACAGCGATGTGAACATAGTGTTCACTATTGATACGCTTATCTTATTACTACATACAAGGGTAATGTTGCACCCTTGCCTGGTTGGTTCACAAGATGTAGCTTATTGATCAGATTCTTGCTGAGTGTGTGTTTTCCACCACAGCACCATCTGCTTGCACAGCTGAATGGGGGACACTCCTCCCTGATCACTTTCATTATGTATCACTAGACTGGGGTTGCCCACAAGAGTCCAGATTATGTAATGGCAGAGATAAGGTAAAAAAGGTTGACTTGGTAACATGCTGCTCTCACAAAGCCTGAAAGCGCTGTAGCAGTAGGCATGTATGAAGTGACTTGTACCAATGCAAATGGGGACCAACTATATAATTCCGGATCAAAAGAAGTAACCATCTGACTCCATAGCAGTAGTGGGATAGATGCAAAGTGCCACTGAAGTCCAAAAGACATGTTTTTTTTATTAACAAAAATTTGCTTCATAAGAAATCTTAATGAAACCTCCTCTTGAAAAGAGTATCTGTCTGCTTGAGCACAGAGCAGCAAGCATGGGGAAAAAAGAGTGGAGAGCAACTCTGTCTCCTTCCAGGCTATCCCTGACCCTTGTTTCTGAGAAAGGGAACACACAGTTGTCTTAGATGGTATTTAAGAAATCTGAGTCAGGAGCTTAAAACTATGACAACATGTAAAGGAATAATTATATATCTTAGTGAGAAAGGAATGTATGAGGGAGGGATACTCTGTCCAGATGCCAGCACCAGTGAGTAACAGCAAATGGCTCAAATTGGAAGGGCCTTTCCCTTAAAGAACCAGTTGGTCTGCTTTGTTTGGAGGATCCCTGAACATTTTGCACGTTTCAGTCACTGCAAGAATCTGCTCTGCGCTTTCCATGGATGTCGCCTGACCCATTCTGATCCACCATCTCCTGCCCCCCTGACCTGCTCCATCCTGGAGCTCTGAGATTCAGAGCTGGAAATGTTTCCTGTTTGTTTATTTTTTTAAAATACTTGGTAATCATCTTACAGAAGTAAGGTAAAACTTCACAGGATAATTCTGTTTTTATTGTGCTATTATGTACAAATATACAGCCATGTGGCTGCAAATTTTTTTACCTCATGCATCTTTACATCATTTTACATCTTCATTTTTCATAGTGTCTCTAAGAGTTAAAAAATTTGTCTATGTTCATCTCTTATAAAAAATGGAAGTTCATCACAAGGATAAATGTAACAAACCACTACAGTCAATACCTTTCTTCAAATAATCATCAACACATTTGTCATGGTTTAAGGTTTAAATGACTGCTACTGCTGAACCCAGGACAACATTATAACCTGCACTTCTTTCCTATATGAAAGGACATGATGTTTTTAAAATGCATGTATTAGAAGTGGAGTTTCTTTTCCCAGCAGTTCATCCTGATAGCCTCATTACTGGTTCTTGACTTTAAACACTAAGGTCCTCTAAACATAACATGAAGTACAACCACACAAAAGTAAACAAACAGAAACATTCCAAGTTTTCTATAAGTGTTACCTCTGACCCTTATATATTTCCTTACAATATGGCTACAAGCAAGAAACGCATTTTCTTTTTCACAATTGCTAAAATAATACTGGTCTGACATTTTTTAAATTTTCTCCATTATGTTCAGTTGCAGATGATCACTAGTTCCTTGAAGTTTTGTGTAAGCAGAAGAGGTACACATATGACCTGACAGCAGTGGGAAATCATTTTTGAGAACTTCCTCTTAGATTCTGTTTTCCTATACCTTCAAAAAACATCTGAGAACTGATTTTCTGCCTCTATAGGCACCTAACCTTCCATTGGATAGAGTCTCCAGACTCACAGAGTTTGTTTTCAAACCACTTCAGGTAGATATCACTTCTAACTTGTGCACCAGGGTGCACTCCAACTGGAGTGCCTCCGGAGAGAGATCCTCCTGGTCATTGCTGCAGCCCTGTCTGATGAAGTATTCCTGAACCTCTCTTCATTGTGCATGTTTGATTTTCTTTAGATATTTTTGGTAACTACTTAGAGGTTTTTGCAAGTAGCTTAATCTCTAGTAAAAACAGTAGCAACTAGACCAAGTATTACTTAGGTTGTTTTTTCCTCCTAAACGGTACAGCCTTGTTTGACCCTGTTCAACAACTTGGCAATTTAAAAAAATTACTTCTTTACATCTAAATCACAATCATCTTAATCATTATCTCTTTCTCAGCTTAGGGTCTTTGATCCCCATTTTAATCTCTTTAAATAAATGATTGCACGGATCTTGAATTAGAAATAATTGCCTCTGAAAAACATTTTTTGCATGTTAACTCAGGAGAAATGTGTGTCCTTCCAGGCAAGAGTTCCCTCAGTTCCTGTATTTCTATTCTAAGTCCTTTGTTTCTGTTTTCTTCTTTGAGATAAAACCCTCCCCCAAAACAAACCCTTGAAAAAGAAAAAAGTAGCAACCCTATACCTTTCCACATATTCCCTGAGATCTTCTGTTATGTCCCCATGAGAAAATGCTTCCATAGGAAAATGAACATTTGATTGTAACAGGCTATGTATAACAGGGCTGGAAGAGGTAAGATTGGGAGAAAGAGAGAATTTATGTGGGTCAGCATTATTCACTTCATATAAGCTCTGAGTTTTCCTTCTCTCTGAGAAATGATTTGTGGTTTCCAAATGGGACAGTCTGTAGTTATTAGAATGTTCACAGTTAGGTATTAAACTGAAGGATGCCCCTTGGAGTGACATTAGAAACTGGTTTTGGTATTACCGCTTTTGTTATTTCCAATATCTTTGAGAACAAGATGTAGAAACACCCGTACCTTCAGGCATTCTTCTAAACTGCTAATATATTCTTCAGTATCTATTAAGCTTATGGTCTTTTTTTTTTCCTAAAGATTTTGTCTGCATTTGCTGTACAAATTATCTCCATCAACTGGAACTTTGTCTACCTATCTTAGCTTCCAGAAAGTAAAATACCTCATGCAAAAAATGATTCTCAACAGAAAACAAATCCCCAAACCAGCACTCATACTAGAAAAACCTTAGAGGAATCAGAAAACCCCAAACACTTTGAGGACATATTGTGCAACAAGCCTACTATACAAAAATGAGAGCACCAGCTAAGTTTCTTTTGTTCTGCTGTACAGAGATTTTGCATCAGTTTTTTTTTCCCCTTGAAGATGACATATGCTACAATGACATAAAGATTTGATATGCTTATAACCAATGCTGTTAATAAAAATATCTTTCTGTCCATGTCCTACCCATAGACGTAGCAACATAATGATTTAAATGACAGTTGTTCACCTCTGTCTCTGAACACTCACACATATCAACTTGGCACTGCACAGTTTGGGGGTAGTGAAACTAGTATATTAGTAAATTTGGTGTCATTTATCTGTTCTCCTTATTACTTTTCCTACATTTACAGAAGTGAAAAAAAAATGGTTTCCCTTGTTAACTTGAGTTTCTTCAGAAATAAAGACCTTATTTTGGTGTTGGAATAAGAACCTGGGATTGTCCTGGCTGGTGAACCATGGAGATCCACCTGACTACAGCTGATTTTCTTTCCACTAACCCATAAAATAAAGCAGTGGAGGTGCTTCAAAGGGATGAGGAAAGCAGGACTTCTCCTTTTTTAGGCTTTCAGGTCCTTTTAAGTTTGGATGAATTTTGGTAGCATGCCACTGCCGCCTTCCCACAAAGAAAGGAAACTACTTCTAAGAAGGTTTTTCTTTATGTATGTGTATATATATAAAAATGAGTTCGACAGATGTGGAAGTTAGTTTTTCAGTCATAAGAATTAAGTTTCTCATGATGAGTTAATAGTTTTGCATGGAGTATGCGCATTTGTTGGAGTGTGGTCGTCAATGAAATCCCTCAGATTTTTGTTTTCACATGAAATGCGCAAGGATCCTTGCAGATAGGTAGCCTTTTGGAGACTGGTAACAGAGAAAATACCTTGTGCAGAACTCTGTATTATCAGCATTACCTTCAGGAAAAAAAAACAAATGCCCATTTATGAATGTCACAGATCTATGTGAAGAAGGCGATTCAGGAGACCTTGCTGACAAAAAAAGTCTTTCATGAACAACACTTTGAGCTTTGTGCCCTCTGCTTAAAAGTTCTGTGAACTCAGCATTTTCAAAGAAGGGCTCCCCCTGAAGCCAGCTGGCGTATTTTGCAGAGGCCTCAGCTGCCAAACAGAATAAAGACACAAGAAGGGGGATAACTCTCAAGCCCTTAACATCAGGCATAGGGTTTCAACAGTTGAAGAAAATACCTATGATGTTCCTAATTTTTCTCTAGAAATAGAACCTCACACTAACTGGTGGATCACTAGAACCAAAAATCTGTGCTTAAAGAAAAGTATACTTCAAGCTGAAGATTACAATTTAGAATCTTTTTTTTTTTTTTTAATCTGTTAGATGTTGTAGGAAGCAAACAGTGAGAGTAGGGTCTTCATCTTTTACAGCCTCAGGTTCAAAATATTTGGGAATAGTGAAAAGCAACACAAATAGGGCATGTATGTGCATATGTGTCTAAAAGCATGAAAATGGGAACTGCTTTCAAAAGCCTCTGCAACTGGGACCATAGAGAAGACCTGCGATAAAACCCCACCCTACAAAAACGGGCCGGGGGGGCAGGAGAAGAAAGCAAGCACTAAGCACTAGCCTAGATGCCAGCTATTGCTTATCTGCACTGCTAACACAATAGGTCCAATGTTTCCAGTGGACACTGTCAATGTTCTTAGTCTTAAATTAGAGCAAGCAGCTGTTTTAGTGTACAGCTGAGCATGACATAAGCCTGTGTAAACACTTTCCTCTGCCACATTCTTCGAAGTGGATGAGGGCTGTATTTTTCCTCCCTTCATGTAGAATAATCCTCTTCAAAAGTTCAAAATAACTCCTAAATCACACTTTAATTCTGCCACTAGAAAGCAACCAAAAGATCAGGGGGACAACACGACTTGTTGGGTTAGGTGCATGTATCTTGCATCAAAATGTGTTCTTTTAAGGCTAGCAACCCTAACAGCATTCCACACATTATCCCTGTTCCCTTGAGCCTATGTTTTCTGATGTCAGCAAGCTTAGCAGATTCCAAAGTCGGTTCTGACAGTAGCGATAGGAAATCCCTACTTCTGATTCCTACACACTTAGTACATAAAATAATCATGAAGCATGGCGATACCTGTGTGAACCTGCAAAGAAATATACTGCAAGAATTAACTGATCTGGTTTCGTAAAATTCTTGCTGTCCTTGCATTTTAACTGGACTACGTCACTGAGGATTTTTAAAATTCAGAACTGCATAACCAACACTGGGAAAATCTGAAAATCCTAGTAGATTTTACATTAAACATCTCTCACTCTTCAGTTTTCACACTTTTTGGGGCATCTAGAGGTCAGAGAGAGAAACTTGAGAACCAATTGCAACAAAATAGCAACAATTTCCACAGTACCAAAATTATTAAGTTGAAACCATGACACTGATTTGCATGAAAAGGCAGCTGACCGCTATATCTCATGACTTATTTTTAAACCAAATGAACCCTGAAGGTAACAGACAAAGGCAGATAAATTCCCCTATCTTCCAATTTTCACTTAAAGCTTGTAAAGGTGGAAGATTTCACAGCAGAATTGCCCAGCTCCTTTTCTCTACTATAGAGAGAAAGAAACAGTGGCCGGGAACAACACCGGCCAAAAGAGAAGACTGACAGTTCTCAGAAAAGCTGCAGCTTCGTGGGTCACAGGGAAGACCCTCCCAGTGAAGACAGTTAAATGCAGACAGTTTAATGGTTAATTCTCACTTTTGCCTTTACACTCCACCTCTTTAAAAGCACTGTCCCTTGAAGAGGGATCTGTTATTTCTGTGGCATGTGACTTTGCTGCTGTTCTGGTCCTGTAAAACTGTGCACCTTCTTTGTTAGTTGTCTTCAGGTTGTGAAGGATGGTGGCCAACACCAATGGTGGTGATCATAAAAGAAATGTGCTTGCAATGAAAAAAAGTTTCAACCAGGCTACATGAAACAGAAGAACAACTCTGGCACAAATTAATACCTCTGTTCTCTGTGTCATCTTATTCTATCATCACCCTGGCCACTTCTTCACAGGTTTACTTGGCTCTCAGACAACAGGGATCCACACAGCTGAGTTACAACAGTCATTCAGCTGCTAATCTAGATGCTTTTTGTTGATGATTCAATACATGCAGCTTGAATGCTGTTTCACAGGGTGTTCTTTCTCTGCCACTAAGTTCAAGAAAATTTATAAACCAAAAGTACAAACCCCATTTATGAGTGGTTCAAGCTGTGGAAACCTGTAAGTTTAGGTGAGAACAAAAAATATATGCCAGCTGCTTATTGCTTTAGAATTCTTAATTCCGTTATGCGCTGTAACAGAACAGATATAGCTGTAGTTTCTTTAACGATGTATAGTTTCTATAACAATATATAGCTGTAGTTCCTTTGCAAAAAAAGGTGCTGATCGATCTCACCAGTCAGGTGTACCAAAGCCTGTCACCCTGCAAGGAGACATGTCTCCAGCACAAACAAGGTACACACATAGAATCACAGACAAATTTATGTTGGAAGGGGGTCTCTGGATCATCCAGTCCAACCTCCTGCTCAAAGCAGGGCTCACATTGCATTTATAGCAGAATTCTCAGGGCCCAGTCCAGCTAAGTTCCAAAAGTCTCCAAGGATGGGGAGACTTTCCAAGCAACCTTTCCAAGCAACCTGCTCATGTCTGGCCACTGTGATGGGCTGGGTTTTTTTTTGTCCCCTTAATGTCTAACACAACCTTCCCTTGTTGCAGGTCGCGTCAGTTATGTCTCACCTCACCACTGTGCACAACTGAGAGGGGTCTGGCTCTGTTTCTGTAACTCCCCCCTTCCTTTAGGTGGGGGCTGACATTAAATCCTGCCTTAGCCTTCTCTTTTCTCACGCTAAATGGCATCTTTTTCCACAACCTCTTCTCACATGCCATGTGTTTCATCCTCCCTACCCCCCACTGGACTTGCTGCAGTTTCTAACATTTCTGGATGCGTGCAAAACTGGACACACACCTTTAGATGTGGCCTCATGACTGCTGTGTAGAGTGGAATAATTGCTCCTCCTGACCAGCTGACATTCTTCCTAATGCAACTCACTATGCACAAGACTCATGTTTAATGTCTTCACCAGACTGCCAAGATAATTTTCAATAGAGCTGCTACTTGGCCAGCTGGTTCCCTGTCCATACTGATGCTCAAGGTTGTTCTGTCCCAGGTACTGGACATTAGCACTTCTCTTTGTTGAACCCCTTGAGGTTTCTGGCAGCCCAGCCCTGCAGACCGTGCCAAGGTCCTTGTGAATGGCAGTCCTGCCTCCAGCCAACCCAGTTTCAGAAAATATCAGTCAAATATCCTTTCCAGTCAGCTGGTGCATGCACCCTGCATCTCCTGCAGTGAACTTGGCCCCCGCAGTTAACTATCTATCTGGTTTGGAAGAAGCTGAGATGTTGCAAAATACTGGCAACACAACTATGATAGCACTGTGAATTGAGGAAAGCTGCTGTTTGCCAGCATTTAGATGTATGCTACTGAACTCCCCAACAGAAGAATATGGGACATGTAAGGGTTTGACATCTCTATAGGAGGCCCTTACGCTATAGGCAAAATGCTGAAGAGCCATGAAGACCCTCACCAGAATAGATAGAAGCAAAAGGCCTGTGAACAAGGAAGTGAAGAAGTGAATCAATAGAGACTAGAAAACAGTTTGTTTTGTAGTCATGAACCTTCTCTCCCATCTGGTATTTATGTTACATACACACACACAGAGCCACAAGAGCACATATATATATGTATTTCTACTCTCTGAATTTCAAAGCACACAGGCAGTAACAATTATGTCATCCAGGTTTTAAGGGCAGATAAAATATTTCTTTAGACACCTTTCAGACATCTGCAGGCAGTTATCAGAAAAGCTTATTTAAAAAAAAAGTCAGATTGTTTGCCTCAAGCATACACAGTTTACACTAACAAAAAAGAGCTCCTATGATGCAGAGAAAAATCGCTAAAAACAATTGTTAAAGTGGTAGAGAAGAGATTGTTCTGCCTGGTAAAACTTAGTGAACCTGCAGAAGAGAGGACTGCTCAATGGGGCCAGCATTACCTGCCAAGTCAGCCACTCGCACAGACTGGGAACTAGCAAGCGTGAGACACAGCCAGTTGGCTTTGGCGGAATATTTATGGAGGATGCAGAGGCTTATTTACTGAATAATCTGGAGACCATCTGGTGGTATCCAGTGACAAGAACATTGAGCTGAAAGTGGAAAAGCCTGAGCTCTATTTCTGGCTCTGTCAACTATTCTCTGTGACCTCTGGTGGCTCAGTTTCCCCATATACAAATTAGAAATAAACTCTACTGCTGCCTCTAGGAAACACTGAGATACTTCAGTAAGGATCATCATTTGTTACTATTTTAGGATATCAGTAATCACTTCAGAGTTAATTGCTGGAATATTATTTTGAATCCAAGTTTTCCCACTATACCAATCTCAACCCAAGTAGTATATAATTTGGAGTTAAAATGAAAGTTTCCAGAGAATTTTGAAACAAGATGGATACCTTTCTTAACTGTGATATTTCTAAAATAAGACGTAGGTGTCGTCATCTCCCCCCCCCCCTTTTTTTTTTGTTTTAGAAGAAAAAGCACATCACTCATGATGTAGGGAAAATCTATACATCTCTATATGACCTTCCAGACACTCAGCCTAATGCTCAATACCACAACTGAGCTGACAACACGGTAATCTAAAATACTCCCAAATTCTGAACTTGTTACCATCTTGCTGAAGCTTTAAACACATCATCTGTAGGCAACAGGGGCAACTGAGTAACCAGATCAATACCCACAAGATGCGTTGATTCCCTTCACCACCAACTCACTGTTCAGAAGTCCATGACTTTCTGACTGATAGCAGTCCTTGTATTTTTAGGTAACTGCTAGATTGTTTTCTTTTCCCCAAACTCCACTGAAAATTTACCACGGACATAACGTAAAATCAGCCCTGAGGGAATAAGGATAGAAAACCCACCAAAGAACAGTAGCTCTTTGAGAAAAAACTCTGGATTACTAAAAACTACCACTAAGCTGGATCCTAATTCAAGTAAAAAAAGAAAACTGCTGCTGCAAGCAAAACCTGTTATCACTATTGAAAGAGTTCTGTTGGATTCTCCCATAGATGATAACAGTGGAAGGAGAGCGCTTCTGCCTACAAGGATTCCCATGCAAACAGAGCCCAGATGCCTCCCACTTTCTTCTCACAGAACTGGTCATCCTTGTCTAATCTCCTTAAGTCATCTGGTGTCTCACTGGGGAACTGCTATCTAGGACAAAGAAATCTGCAGGGATGCTGGCAAGAATGGAAACTGACTCTTGTGACTGAGTGCACCAGGGCTGGGCTACTCAGGAAAATGATAATGAAGTGGAAGAGGTCTATTTTTAATGGGGGAGCAGGAAAGAGGAAAAAAGGTAGCAGGAGGACCAGACCTCCCTTGGTAGGGCGGGAAAGGAAAAGAGAGAGGAAGGAAGAAATGCAGTTCTCTTCACAGATACACGGGTCCACAACTAAGCACGCAACAATGAAGTTTAAATTTAAACACTGAGTTATTTTTTCAACAATGCTCCCTGCATATGATAGTTCCAAACTATGACCTTTCTTTGCTGATGCTGGAAGAGACCCAAGATATTTCAGGAAGAAGTTGGGTCTTCAGGTAAGTAGATTAACTTTTATGTAGTATGTAAGATTTTCCAGACAACGTGTGGATTGGAAAAAGGCTTCTGTCGACATCCACGTTTCTTACTAAGTGGAATAAAAATAGTCAGAGGCAGTAGCAACTAAACTGAGTCCTGGAAAGCCAGGACTAGACTTCCAAAATAAAGATAAGGAATACTATTTGGAAAGCATTTCAATGGGAGAATTATATGAATTTATAAAATTGAATTTATTTTCTTGTACCATAAGATACTATATGATACTACGTATTTTACAATGTTTTGAGTTCCTGCAGTCTTGCATGTAGACTAAGGAAGTATGGCAGGGTATACTTACAAACTATTTAGGCAGCTTTACAGTTCAACCAACCCTGCTGACAGGTATAACAGGAAGGGGAAAACGAGTGGACTGAAAAAACTGTATGAACTAGAAGGAACATCATTAAGAGGTTAGTAGAGACAAACTTTTCTTAAGCCAGTTGCTTGCCTGTATTTTTTTTCTCAAGGACTTTTAAACCGCACATTTTAAAGTCTGTTTATCGTAATGTATTTTGTGTACATTACAGTAAGATTAAATTAAGGAAGATGACAGTCTTTCAATCTATCTATTTTCTACTCTGCTAAACTAAGACTAGTGAAATGTTTTTTTGTTGACTGGCTGGGATGTGTAAATACATCTCCACATTTTGTGAAATAATCCTGTACAACCCCCGTGTATGACAAATGCTACAAATCATTGTCACTTACTCTTGATATAGTATAAAGGCCCAGACACACAAGAAGCATACTTTTCCCATCTCTCAGGTTCAGTTGAAATTTCAGTGTCTGTCTTGGAAAACTAAACCACCCCAAATATAAGTTAGTAACAGTGCTGAATAAACACTCTCAGCTGTTATCTTGAGATTCTCATATTTTAAGTCAAGCTTTTCACTTATGTAGCTATACTGAATGTCTTTAGAATAAGGTTTGCCCTAGGACTGTGCTATGAAAATTGAAATGATACCTGCAGCTTTTAACGAAGAGCTGTCATGTTTGAGGAAAGCATACCTGTAAACTATCTAGCTATGAACTGAATAATCTCATCTCAAAATTCATTAAGTGTTAAGTAATCTGAAAAGCACTATACTGCTCGTGTCTTATCTGCAGTAAGCAAAAGCAGAGCTCTGTTGTAATTCACTGAACCTCAGCGATATCATATTACATTTATATTTGTAAAACGGCTATTTACTTTCCCAGACAAAAGAGCGATCTAATACTACAAAATGAAAAAAACCCAACAACCAAACCCAAAGCTAATAATGCAATAATTCAGGCACCAAACCAAGTGTTTATAGACCATTCAATATAGTAAAAATATCAAACTGTCATTTCCATGCAGGATGGAAGTTTTAAACTGTTCCTACTGTCAGGAACTCTTTCCGTGAATTCCCCTCCAGCGACAACAACTTTCCCCTACTTTTAATAGCATAGAATGAAAATGATGGCTATGCAACCCTGTATTCTGTGCCTGCACAATCATTTTGGCCAGCCTAGGACAACGATGAATTCATACTGTATGAAACAGACCATGACAGTGTATCTTTTCTTGGATGAAAATGGAGCTTGGCACTGGAGTAAATTGACTGGTTCTTGATGCCATTAAGGTCACTGGCAGTTTTGTCAGTGGCTTCAGCAGAGCCAGCCTTCCAAGTAAAAGGCATGAATGGATGAACTGCACCTCAGCTGAAAATTTTTTCAAATGATAACTTCTCCATTTAGCCGTTAAGCTCTGCATTATTTAGAACAGCCATTGAAGGTTATTTGTTTTAACATACTGTTAGATCTCATGTTTTCCATATTTTGTAGTAACAACTTTCCACAACAGCTATCTGCTTTCATGGTTACGTTCATTTTATGCATCACAAGAAAAAGGGACATTGAACATTTTTAACGAGCAGCACACACTTCAAGTGAATGTTTTATATGGATGTACATGTCAAGAACTACTTAATGACATGCAGTTAAAATCACAAACTTAGAAATGTAATGTAAGTTGCTATAAGTTTTACATTCTTTCAGTTTTTAATATATGTTTAAAAGGATACCCAATGACAATGTAGTTAATTTGTAAATTTATAAAACTAGTTAAGAATGCTGTAATTTTTCTATTTTAAAAGTTGTTCTTCTCTTTAGTGACTGTATTCTAAAGGTTGTTGACTGCTGATGGGACCTTCGAAGAGAGGCAGTCACTCAAAATCTCACTGGAACTGGTGATGCTACACACCAGCCCCAAACCATACGCTATTCTCCAGCAAATCATACTCTTTATGTTGAAGATACTGAAGTTATAAGACAGGAACTTTGAATAAGGCATAGGATATAAAATATCTTCTTTGACAGTTTGCTCCAGGAAATTTTCTTCCCAGCTAAAAAATATTTATAAATTATTTTTATATAAACTATTCCCCCTCTAATTAGCCATGTAAAGTTTATATTTGCATACACTTATGAAAATCAGTATTGCACACTGTGTACAATTGGGAGGACAGAAATCAAGGTGTATTATGCTTGACTGAAGCAGGCTGGTAGAAAAATCCATAATAAAAAAATGAAAGGACCGAAACAAAAGCATAACTAGTCAATACAACAAATGTCTTACGAGTTGCTAAAAAGAGCAGAAAGACACATTAACAAAGATGGCACAACATCCACTTTTATATGGAACACTATTCAGAAGACACTGTATATCTAGCCAAGACAGGCTCAGGTAGCAACACACTGAGGCAATGTTGCACTTTACATCCTGCACCATCCATCACCCCACTGATTGGGTTACAAGAATTCATTTACTTAAAACTTTTTATGAGCAGTATATCTTCCATTCTCCTTAAGGAGAAAGCTTTATCTGCAGTCATAAGTATAAAATGTGACCGCATGCATAAAATGTAAATGTTAAATTTCAGTTGTAGACTAACTTATTAAACTATTTAAACCCTACTGCAACATACAATGTCTCCTTAGCTTGGTTTCCAAAGGAAAATAGACCTATGCTTGTCATATTACCTGTCTGACAATTAACCATGCTATCTAACTATGCAGGATATTGGCCAATTTCAACCAAATGCTGCAAAAAGACAGAGGACTCAAAGTCTAATAAGACCATTGTTGGTGGGAGGAAGGAGTGGGTTTAACACCTTTTTACTGAAGGGAAGTTTTAGCATGATTTCAACTAGTTTTGCTGGATTAGCTGGAGACCTGCTCACCATAAGTTGCCCTGACATGTACTGCCTCTTGCCCAACTGGAATGAAACTCAGACTACTCTGAGGAAAACCAAGCAAAAGGAGGCCTGAAGGAGAAACAGGTTACATATTGTCACTGGAGAAGTAGGTTGCACATCTACAATCCATCGACAGGCAACCAGAATTTATTAGTTCCCTTACTTATGGAACAAATTACAATTTACAGGACTGAGAACATCACTTAAAGTTCCTGGTGAAGATCCAAAAGTGCATTATGACAGGCATATACCCTGTAACGCTTTGGCTAAGAAGAAAGGCAGGAGGAGGAATGGAGGAAACAAGATTAAGTTACTTGCTGGAATCACACAAGAGATCAGTGTTGACTGCCAAAATATGATTCTTTTTCCAATTGGGGATCAACTAAGTGAAACCGTAACTCAAATGCTAGTACTATGTACCAAGGGTGGCAATATGGAATTATGTTAGCTCATTTGTATAACATTCATATACAGCTCTATTGAGTGACTCTTTAATATAATATAATATATATAATATATATAATGATATATAATATGTAAAACCTGCAGAACCCTTCTCCCAAATGTAAGAAACTTTTATGATGACCACCACCACAATAATACCATATGAGAAATTTAAGATACAAACCTCAGCTTTGTTAGCAGCTTCCGCAACCTCAGAACATAACTCTTAGGGCTGGCTATTTAACAGAAACTTCTGTAATCAAAGACATAAACAACATGGCAGTTCAAGACGAAGTCAAAATTGGATTTAAATTGGATTTCTAAACTGAATTACCCACCAGAGATATACCAGACTTACTGCTATGCTGTAAAACATTTTAAAACTGCTTTCATGGCAGCAAACATTTATTAACTTGAGGGAATGTTCCCATCCCATGACAACAAGTCTTTGTTTTAGAGGGTGCTTGTTTCAAGACATTTATTTCCATCTTACCCTCAAAAGTCAATTCATACAGACAATCAGAAATAGTCAGAAGTTAAAATGTAGTTGAGTCCTAATGAACATAGCTTGCTACCACCACCTTCTACCAGACACTAACATTTTCAAGAGAAATGGTGAGTGAAGATCAAAAGGGTCAAATAGGGCAACAAACAAAAAAAAAGAGCTGCCTACAGAATGGAATATCTATTAATTTTGAAGTTTACAATTTCATTTAGAGGAAAGTTACAGCAGGAAGTTATTGAGTTTCATATTGTATTTAATGATATCAGTTAATAGCAACATTTTGTTTTTTTAGTGTTTTCTTTCTGACACACTGTGTAAAATGGCATTTCTAAAATTTACCTACTAGACAAGCGTAATTTCTAGACTAACTACAAGCATGACTGGTTCTGTATATTTGGATGCTATTTTTTCCCTAGTATCTCTGCCCACTGTTTGTCCGCTATTAAGCCCTTTATTATTTTTTTTATACATTTTGATACTTCTACATAGACATGGGCCATGCTTCTAGCTCCTAAATGACCTGCAATGCAATTTACTGTAGTGTGTACTGTACAAAGTTCTCTGGTATCCACAGGAACAGTTAGCAACTGATGTGAACTTCCTTCCCTAAAGAGCTTGTTTTGAATAACAAACTACTCCAGAGGGAAATACATTATCTTGTCTAATCAAATGTTCAAGTGAGGCTCATTTCATTCCAGGGTTTTACTACGTGTTGTGGAAATGTGTGTGACACTGACCTTTAATTAAATCTCTACCTAAAAAGAAGATGGTAAAATCTTAGCAGCCCAGACTGCACATATGACTTTAAACCTACATTTAAATGGTTTAAAGAATTAATCATAATCTCCTGGTTTTTACTGAATGTGTTCTCTAAGATATTTGCTTTCACCTAATCTATATAAAAGAGTTTTTGCAAGCACCCATAATAATTTGGTCTTTGTACAGTCAGTTTTAAAATACATATGTTAAGCATACCATCTGACATATAGTTTGTATTATCAACATGCTTCCTTTTATCCAAGCGTATTTATTCAGTGTTTTTTATTAGCTAAAAATGTCCCACACTGAGAAATATGTACTTTAGACAGAAAACAAGTCAACAGGACTGTATCACATACATGCAGGGCAAAAGTTCATTTTTCACGTCAGACAGCTTGTGTCAGGTAAAAATATAACTTGGCCTCTCATGATGTGAGGTGGCATAAAGCAGAAACAGCCAAGCCATACCCAAAGGCCTTCTGCTGAGAAGTCACCTTTGGGGGAGTCTCCTGCCCAGGTCCTACCAGGGAAGGAAATGACAAGTCAAGGACAGGGAGGGAAGAGGAAACCAAGGGAGGTATTGGGTCCCCTTTGCCTCTACCATCCAACATCAAATGCCCCTAGACAGGAGATGAAAGGATCTAGCACACCGATGGAGAGTTGGGAAACCAGAGAAGGAAAATCTTGCTGATACTGTGAAAAGCACTAATAAAAAAGGAAATACTCTGATAAATTATTCAAATATGCAGTGCTTATTATACGTATCCATGAAAAAAAAATAATCCCATATAATTCTTGTGGTTAAACAGGCATTGATATGGAGATTTCTGCCACTTCTTTCAGACAATAAATGACTTTGTAAATACAATAAGCACTATAATAACATCTCAAAACCTGGTTCAATACTCATACGTTGTTACACTTTTGCTGTATTGGTTAAATACTATTCTTCTAATCAACACTTTACACATGCACATAAGGTATACATGTCTTGGTAAATAAGAATATATCTATTATACCCCAAAATGGTTGTGTTGTATCCCTTGAATATTCTCTGGTTGTAACATGAGGAGTCATAAGTTCAAGGTAGAGAAGCTTTCCAATGCACAAAAGCTGTATCTTTAAAAATACCCACATTTAAAAAAATTTCTTAAAAGGTGTTCCTAATGATTCAGTCCTAAGTTCTAGTTGGCCGCAGAAGTTAATTCTAAGTTGGCTGGCTTTAAATCACATTTTCTATCTACGACTTTGCAAACCTTCTTGGAAACTTATTCTGATCTAAAAATAATAAAAATCATGACAAAATCTGCTTAAATTAAACCTTTAATTTTCAGTTAAATGTGAACTTGTATTTTGGTACTTAATTTGAAGAATAAAGTAACAATATTGACTCCCATTTATATATCCTTGTACCACTTGGAGTATTGTGTGCAGTTCTGGTGTCCTCAGCATAAAAAGGACACGGAACTGTTGGAACAAGTCCAGAGGAGGGCCATGAGGATGATCAGGGGACTGGAGCACCTCCCATATGAAGACAGGCTGGGAAAGTTGGGGCTGTTCAGCCTGGAGAAGAGAAGGCTGCATGGAGACCTCATAGCAGCCTTCCAGTATCTGAAGGGGGCCTATAGGGATGCTGGGGATGGACTCTTCATTAGGGACTGTAGCGATAGGACAAGGGGTAATGGATTCAAACTTAAACAGGGGAAGTTTAGATTGGCTATAAGGGGGAAATTCTTTACTGTGAGGGTGGTGAGGCACTGGAATAGGTTGCCCAGGGAGGCTGTGAATGCTCCATCACTGGCAGTGCTCAAGACCAGGTTGAACAAGGCCTTGGGTGATATGGTTTAGTGTGAGGTGTTCCTGCCTATGGCGGAGGGGTTGGAACTTGATGATCTTAAGGTCCTTTCCAGCCCTAACTATTCTATGATTCTATGAATTTTGAACATAGTTTTGTATGTTTATAATTTTGATCATTTGTGTTTATAGACACAGATGGGACAGTTTTATTCTAAAGATGCTTCCATTACTATTTTTTTGGTTGGGTTTTCTTTTTTAGCAAACCTGGTTACAAATGTGCTCATGTCAATATTTTGCCTCACATAATAAAAAATAAAGTGAGCTTCCTTTCCCCGTGTCTCTTTACATGCTCAGGAAACATCACTGGGACATTTTCCTTGTGATAACCAAGCATTCAGATTGTAGAGAAGCGAACACGCAAACTAAGGTGAAGAATGGCAGTAATACAATTTAAAACAAATTACGAATACTGTTAGATGCAGAAAAGCATTCAGCTTGCCTCCACAGTACTTGCTATTCAAGTACTCAACCAAGATGGAGTCTGTATTTTTGTGAGATGGATATATTCTCTTTCCACTTTTTCAGGTTACATAAATCCAGGTTGAAACGCAAAAGGTTTTATTTCTTCCTCTCCTTTCTCCTCCACGAGAAAGTATATGAAATAATTTTATGCTTGAGCTAATACGGGCACAGATACTAAAGGTCGTATTTTAACATTTTCAGCAGGAGTTAAAAAGTTCAACTGAAAAGCTTCACTGGACTTTATGAAGACAAACCATTAGAGCATATCGTATTTGCTCTCGATTCCTCTCCTAAACAACACAATTTAGCTTAGCTAAACTCTGAATTGACCCTCAGGCTTTTAAAACGTATACGTTAGACACAAGTGTGCCTCCCCTATAGCACTTCACAGCTCTTGAAACTTCAGGAGTTTCACTGTTGAGTGTGTGTAAAATGGCCTCGCTCTTTTTGAAGCTCTTATTGAAATCAACTTCCCCTCTGTCCATCCATAGGCTCCCTCGTTATCAGATAAGATGAGAAATGAGCTGATTATTCTTTTTTTGCAGAAGCCTCACCTAGCTTACAGAAAGAAAACCATCACGTATTCTGGCAAGAAAGGCAATGTGTTCTTTCACACTTGCAATGGCGTAACTAGAAAATTAAATAATGCCTGATAGGGGATCTATCACATAAGGCAAAACTTTGACCTGAACAACAGCCATGACCCATTTTTAATTTTAGTTTACCTATTTAAAACCAAACCAGTGTAATGCTGATTGGGATAAGTCAGAAAGCAATCCCTCCTGGAAATGGCTTCTTAAACCTTAAATTAAGAAGGCTTCTACAGGGTTACACAAGAGGGTTTTCTATCCCACTATCTTTTTTCCAGCAGGAGATGCCCAACAACAGATGGGGAAGGACAGGATAAAAATATATAACAAAATCTGTCCCCCAACAGTCTTCTAAGACTTCTTCTCCAAATCTTGAACCAAACAGCGGTTCTACATACTCAGGAGCCCTCAGCTGACTTCTATTTTGTGAAGTCGTCCCATCTCCCCCAAAGGCCACATGAACTTTATAGAATAGCTTAAATTCTACATACTGTCTCTGACATGGCGTGCACTGAAACAATGACCCATGTTCACTTCACACCCACAGGAACACTATTATGCTGGCTCATCCAATACCATGGGAACATGTAAATAGAATTTAAACATATACACCTATGGGTATCCTCTCCTGCCATGTCTTTTCTGGTCCTGTGACCATTCATGGGATTTCTGCATAGGTACCTAGCATGTTTTCAAGAAAGATAATACAGTAACAGAGAGGAAGTAGCCTGCAGTTACAAAAAAAGCCAAGAGAGAAGAGTTTTGTTATGTGAGACTCAAACAGCTATGAAGTCTTCTGTATATGGGAGTTCATGCGAGTTGACTGCTTTCGAAATGCATCAGACTAAGCCTTAAAACTTCAGTTACGTTTAGGAATAACTGCAGGGAATGTAGCTGTGTTTACTTATCCAAAAGGGCAATGGTGAGCAAAACAGATCTGTTCTTGTACCACCTAACCTCTGCAAGAAATGTCAGACTTCACATCAGAATAAGTGAAAAAACACACTGTACTGGGTTTCTTCTAACACACAGATTTCCAGTGGCTTTCATTCTGACCATAATCTGTGGCTGTAGATACAGAGGTGGAGGAAGTAAGCCTGCTTGTTAAGATAGCCCACTATCTAATGGCTTCCCATTATGTCCTGCTGCTTGTTCCCATCTCTGTTTTCTTCTTCCCCATTTTGTGTCACCCACCCTCAGTTAAAACCATGGAAACAATCCACACTAAAAATAACCTCTCTCTCCACCTCATCTGGTCAGGTCATACAACTCTGCCAGGACACAGCTGATGGCACAGTGCAGGCAAAAAAATGGGAAAGCAGAGTGGATAATGATGGGGGAGGGCTAGAGGAAGAGAAGGATGAGGGCTTAGCCTGGCAGCACTGCTGGAATAAATGCACATAAAACTACATGGTAAGCACTAGTTAGAATGCATTCTCAGAGCAGCAATATGATTCAAAGACTGATTAACTTGCTTAAAATATAAAAACTGGGGAGAAAAAGAATTGATGTAGGGAGAAGAAAAAGGTATCATATACACATAAACATCTCAAAAAAGTAAATGAATTAGGATGTCAGTCAGTGAGTAAAATGCCCTCAAGTCCATCAGGTCCCAACAAGACCCCACTCTTAATAACATCGGAAAAACGTGCCCAGAAATAGCATGCATTGACCCAACTCATCCAGTCTGTAAGTACGGCAAACAAAGAGTGCTCGGAGAAGAGGAACAATCTTGCTAGAAGCAAATGCTTAGAATTCCCTCAGTAGTCAAGTTGTCAGAGTCAAGATTTTTTCTTGACTACATCCTCAAATTCCATAGAGCAGCCCTTCACAAACTGATTAATAAACATTCTGTTTTAAATTTCCCTCGTGGTGTCTGGAATCACGCAAAGCTGTACATTCTTACAAAAAGAAAATAACCACCTGATTATACTATTTGCAAGGGTTTTTTTTTCTGTTGTTGTTGTTGTTTGTATTCAGGAAAGGGACAAAGGAAATTAAAAGAAAACTTTGATTTACTGCATAATTTTTATCTCTGTGTTTCCCCCAGGATCCAAAACCTTAAAATTCAGGTATGTTCATATTTATCATGTAAGCAAGGATCAGGCATCGTATTAGCATGACATTTGGCTGTACATCTAACTGCACCACTCCTAATGATTACAGAACCAAAAAAGAAGATATGTCTTTCAGTGTCATCATCCTTTAAGTCAACAATATTCCAAGGTGCATTTCAGCATTACTCCCCCCTAAATCCATTCCATCAGGAAAGTAAGGACTACCTCTGATGGGAAAATGAAATGGGAATCATTTCTGCTCTCTAAAGAATCCGTTATCACAGGCAAGAAAACTAACAAAATCTGATTCTCTATGATCTGTGTCCGTAGTTCTTTTAACCTCTCACTAGCAAAATCACCAGCTTTGCCATAACTCTCTTCTCAAGCTCCTCTGAAGAAAGGAAATGTACAACACACATCTCCAAAACCCCTGTAGACTGCCTAGTGATGTACTTGCTACAGGACTCACACATGTACTTCCTTGCTGCAACAGCTGGGAGCTGTCACCAGCACTTTGAAGCTCACCTGCTATCCTTCACCTGGAGAACTTTCCCTCTAATGCCACAAACTTGAGAAACTTTTATTCCCCAAATCTTCTTTTCATTTCCACATGCTTGAGGGCCAACAGCTAACAACCTATGAATTGCATTTTTTTATCCCAGTGTTAGCCAGCAGACGTTCTTGCTCTTAAATAGATTATAATCTTGTGCAGAAATAGAAAAAGTCTTACATTTAAATGTACAAATTTTTGTCAGTGCACACATGTGAAAACAAAAACTTCTGCTTGCTGCTTTTAATTAAAAATACCTGAAGGTATGCTCTTTGCTCCTTTGAGCCTTTAGAGATAATACTGCTGACAGCATTATGGCCCCCAGCCATTTTTTTCACTTTTAGGAAAGAAAACATTAGGCCCGATCAGATGTGGATAAAATTCTTCTCTAGAAGAATGGAATCATCTACATCTTGCCAGGATTTAGATTTAAAACAATCAATACATGGAAGTACAAGATAGTTTTACATACTCTGTATTATAGTCTGCTACATTGTACGAATAGCACCTTGGAAGAACGTGCAATATTTAAAAGGAATAATCATGTCCATTTAGACAACAAGGCTATGACAATTCAGGTAGATCACTAATGAATTCTCTAGATTAATTCAAGACATGATTACAGAAGCTTTAGCTTTGGAAAAGAAGTCCCCAGGGGTTTTCAACCAACAAGCCCATGGGACTTCAGCAAACAGAGCAGCAAATGTGAAAGACCAACTGATAGGACCTTGCATCTTCCCAAGTTTTCCAGATTTTCAGATGTTTTTAATTTGAGTATGAGTTGATTCATGTCACTGAAAATACAGCCTTAAATGCCTGCAGCTGGGCATTTGTATCTCAGTGTATTTGCAAGACTGTGATCCTTAAACTCACTGCTGTAGAATATCCCAAACATGTGGACTGCCATACAACACAGAAGAGAGGAATTCTCTCCTCAAATTCATTTCCTCCCTCTGAAAAAGACAGGCAAGAATATGTAATTACATCTTTTGAAATACTAAAAATCATATTCAGCTCCCTTTCCCCTTCAACTTTGAGCACTCTCTTTTTGAGTAAACATACCCAGTTTTCTTCATCTCTTCTTACTCTTGATGCTCTCCTCTGGTCTCCATTTGTGTATTTTTTTAAGTTCAGTTCCAAAACTAGACACAATACCCTAGCTGAAGACTCAACAGTGCCAAACAGAATGGCATAATTACTTCATGTTGTCTTGCACAACAGCCTTGTTAATGTATCCCAGAATGAGTTAACTCATTGTTTGTGGTCCATTACTATAACAAAGATTTTTTCCTGCACTACAAGCAGTTTTTTTTGCATCCTGTATCCTCTTCCATTCCCTTCCCTAGAGATTTTCTGTTTATTCCTGAGAGACTGCTAGAAGGGGATGACTGGTTGGCCTGTTGAAGACAACCATGTTTGACAGACTGAAATATACAGATTTAGTACTACTGAGATCCTATAGCAACTTCTTAGTTCTTTGTACTGTTAAGATAGCTGAAAAGTGAAACAGAGTGAAGTATTATCTTTGAAGTGTATGAGACACAACTGACAGAAAAAATATGAGGAACAGGGGTAGAGGTTTAAAAATGAAGAAAAGCCAATACAAAAAATAACAGTAAAAAGACTCCTTACCATTTTTGCTCCTTTAATCATAATCTACAACTCTTTTTCCCACAAACCACAAGTGCTGAATCATGTAAGACCTAAACTGACATAAAAATAACAAAATTCTGCTACTTGCAGCATTTCCCCAGGGAGATAAAAAAGTTCAAAACATTTTCTCTTAGTGACATAGAGCATTAGGAACTGCGAGGGAAAAAAGATGGTATTTTGGTATTTCTAAACATTTTATTTCTCTAATGAGAAGGGTTCCAAACAATGGTCGTCTTTTCTGCTAAATCAGGCAATCTGTAATGAATGATTAAGGAACAACGAGCAGATTTGAAAGCATAAATATCCTTCGTGATACTGTAAACACTGCCTCTCCAAATCAGTCTGAAAACCAATTTCTCTTCCATTTTAAGAACACAAAGTGTGTTCTCCTTCAGCATGGAAGAAAGTATTAGTCATGGTAGATTATTTAAAAAATGCCTTCCTTAAGGGATATATGGCAGCATAGCAAACGAGAAGACATGTCACTACGTGTGAAAGAGTGAAAAATTGAATGCAATGGAGCTTTGGAACAAGCTACTCAAAAGGTATGACAGATCTGAAAATACCAGACCTGAAAATCAAGATAATTGTCATTAACAGCACGCTTTGGGCTCTGCTAACGTCAGTATAGAGACCTTCATGCATATTCCTCTTACCCAAAACTGTGTTCAAGTTCCCTGAGAATGATAAAATAATCTAGTACAATTCTATAAAGATATCAACCCAGTGTCCAAAACCAAACAAAAAATGTTAGGAATTATTAGAAAAAGACTAGAGAATGAAAACAGAATGCTACTGTATCTATCTGCAGTGTTACTACACCTCAAATACTGTGTGCCATTCTGGTTTCTCATTTCAAAGAAGGTCTAGTAAAACTAGAAGATACATGGAAGGGCAACAAGAATGAGCAAAGATATGGAATAAGCCCTTTGAGTGAACCAGGTAAACATATCTTTAAGTGGCAAGATAAATATTTGGAGGGATATGATATCCCATGAGAAGCGCAGTGTAGAAAAGAAGAAATATTTCTAATGGACAAACCAGGGAAGACCAGTGGGTAGCAGGCTTGGGGGAGGAGGGGAGGAAAGAAAAAAACCAACCAAGTGGCACTTCCTCATACAACGCATATTTCAACTGCAGAACTCACTGCCATAACTGAAAATTCACACAGGCTGAAGGGAAAAAAAAGAAAAAAATCTCAACCCCCAACCCCCCCAACCCCCCCCCCCAAAAAAAAACCTCAAAAAAACCCTCAAAAGAATCCACCAAAGTTATTAAATACAGAAATGCCATTCCCAGTCAAAAAATGCCTCAGCCGTAAATCGGTGGAGTCTGCAACATTCAATATGGGAAACATGACCATGTGCTTGCCCCATTCTTAAACTGTATTTCCAGTTTCACTCAGCCATGCTCAGAGATGAGATCTGGTGCTAAATGAACCTGTGATCTGAGTTGGTACAGTTTTCCTACCGGTTTATTGAGCTGTGCAAATCAATTTAAGGTAGGTTATCTAAGACTGTGCATGAAACCTTTCATTCTGCACAAAAAGTTATGCTGGTGCAGCCTACTGTTCAGCAAGCCTTTTAAAGATATTATTAATAAAAAAAACCCCACAATATGAAAATGAATCACAGTGATTATTGAAAAGACCTACTGTTCGCAGCTTAATAGCATCCAGAGAACTGTCACTTATCTGAAAGAGATTTTGCTTATTTCAAGTTTTGTGCCAATCTCTAACCTACACAACTTTTCCCACCCCCAAAAAAAATCCATAAAAGTGCTCAAAGACCTCCCAAATATAACAGGGAGAAACGATTCACCTGTTTTGTTTTTCAATTTTAAGTATTTTTGATTTCGGTATTAATATCACTGCATAACCGGAAGCTCAGCTGCATGAATGTTGTGCTAGCAGTACATTAACAGTTCATTTAGGTCTACATATATCCATATGTTTGAGCCTTCGCAAGATTAGACCCTGGGGAATACAGTTGTTTAGGATGCCTTTTGTATTTATGGAACATTATACTTCTTGCTAGGCTTTCATTCATCAGTGAGAAAAGCAAAAAAAAACCTGCTCTGTAGAATTGAAAGTCAAGGATGAATTTTAATCCCTTATTTCTTCAAAATACAGTGAAAATTATCTGCGGTTAGAATGACTGGCTCTCAGAAACGTCAAGAGCTATCTTCCTCTACTGACGTGATTTTTAATCCATACAATTATTTTTAATTGTGATTTCTGACTTATGTATTCCCTGACTAATTACTCTTTTGGTCTATTATATACCCACGCTGCTGTTACTTAGCATGTTTGCTGTTGTTAAAATCTAGACAAAAAATCCAACAGAAAACAACAGTGATCATAAATGGCAATTCTAGGGGTGGAAAAATACAAACTCTACTGTTCAATTAGAAGTATCTTATCCTAAATAAGGAAGTCCGCTCCTTCCAAAATGAACAGGCAACACTGACATCCTGAGAAGGAAGGAGAAGCTCAAGATCAAGGACACCTGCTGCCAGAAAAGATATTCTCACTCAAACATATAAGGCTACAGATCCTGCCATGAAGCCCCACTCTTCTGTGCTACCTGCTGGGAATGTGACAATTAACAATGCAGTTTCAGCAGCAAGTGGATCTCTTCCTCTATCCAATGACAAAACAGAAGGGAACGCATATTCATTGTATAGTTTTTTTTCTTTATGTTCCTCCTCCATTTTTTTTCTTTTTGCCTGGGGCTGGGAATTCCTCAAGACACATAGCCTGCATCAAAAGCACTCTGGAGCTGACTGACAACCAGATCCTGCCACTCTTTGTGGTCAGCAGTAGGTCTGCAGGCAAGGGGTAAGTAGTTGTCAGTATGGAGGGAAGTGAGGATACACTTTCCCCTATTTCACTTAAACACCCTCTGCTTTTTTTGTTTTGCTACCTGACAGTTCTTAAATTTGATATTATTTAGCTCCTATGAAAGAAAGTATGTGGGTGTATGTTAAGAAAAGAATGATGTGCACAGCTCTGTCACTTAACATCCTATGGAAGTGAGGGTGGACATGATCAAAAAGCGTTCACCAAATTAACACAGATAAGAGGGCTTGCATATCTTTAGCCTATTTTATCTTGCAAAACATTTTGCAGTTCAAAACAGTGGGATAATTATTTGCGTTAAAATATGTTTAAGTCCTACTGACAGCAATAAGAAAATTCAAATGGAATGAATTGGCAGAAGTGTTAGAAAACGTTTACTTTTAGAAGATTTAAAAGGCAAAGTTCATCTCTAACATCGACATAACAGACAAAAATTCCAATATTCTTCTTGCCTAAGGATAAATACCCTTTCAAAACATCCAGCATATGTTTTTAAAACAAATACTAGTAGATTAATTACAAGAGTGCACTTTAAACCAACCAAAATTAATCTACGGATTTAAAGCAAGAAACCATAATCTGCATGCTTCAAGCAATAATTGGCGTGCTCACAACCCGAGGTAGCTCTCTTCCAAGAAATTATTGCAAGAGTTTCAAAGTAAAAGGCAATATAAACTTGAAACTGTGTTGTACAAATTACATTCTCCTCCTGACTTCTTTTAAAGAGAAGCTCCTAGAGCTTGAATCTCTTAAACTACAGAAAAGCAAATTATATTAAATAGGTGGCAGAACAAAACCATAAACATTTTACGGAAACTTTTAGCAGTTAACTCCAAATATGCACTGCTCTTGCCATTCATCTGCTTTAGAGTCCTATTTATAGTTATAATAAAGAGCTTTTTAGATACTCGGGGGGGGGGGATTGTTCATAATACTTTTTTGGCTTTCAACTTACTCACTTCATTGTATGCAAAATATACCTACGGTCTTCCATTTACACTGTTTAACTTGCTCTCTATTCCTCAGCTCAGGTTACTACCTTCTGCAAACGAAGTATCCCATCTGTTGATGCAGACTACACTGGCATTAAGAGAATCTACTGTTGACAGTACAAGCAATGGATGAAGCTATGGAGGTGATGGAAAAAAATAAATGTTTAAGCTGTCAGTGCTCAATACTGTTTCAGAAACCGAAGCTAGAATCTCATCATGTGCTGAAGAAAGGGGACACAGTTCTTTGCTATTGTGCAGATGAACACTCACTTCTTTTAAACTCTAAATAATGACACTATTATTATTTGAGTAGGTGATACCCTCTGTTCCATAGTTCTCTACTGGCATCAGTACAATATGCATGCACATGATGACTTATCCCCTAATCTGTACATTTTTATCATAGCATGGAAGGAAAAAAAAATTCTCCCTGACTAGCAAACAAATTACTTTTACAAAGCTCTCAGAAATGGCGAAAGAAGTATATCAACCTGCTGCCTTTGGCTTAAGAGATTAAAAGAATTAATTGATAATGAAGACAATTGTGAAACATACTCCACTATGTTTATCTTTTCTCTGGCTGTGATGGAAAATATGTTGTAATGTAGTTTATAAATAATGACAATTCATTAAATATTTCACTAGCCTTCCTCTGAAAACTGCCACTTGTAAAAGCCTGAAATGTCATCATCATCGGACTAATTGGACAGTGTGTCTTCATTAAAAGCGTGGCTACCCTTTGCATGTATTTACATTTGCTTTCATTATAATTAAGTTTGATTTACACATGAGGGAACAAACAAGTGAAGTTCTTGCAGACATTCTTAAGTGCATGTGAAGTCTTAATAAATAGCATACTAATTTGCAGTTAAATCCTCCGGAGATTTGAATGCAGCCTAAGTGCTAAAAATCACAAGCATTTCTTTCCCATTTCTTCCTAGGAGGAAGACTTGGAATCAGGATCAGTTTGTTATTCTGGCCAGGGTGCTACTACTCAGACACCAACCTAATGACCTACGTTATTTCTTCAGCTGGTTTTCTGAACCTTACTGCCTGGGATGAAGAAGAACTGCTGCCACCTGCTCATCACAGAATTGCTTTTGGAAGATACCCTAGCAACAGCCACAAGTTGTGAAGGAATACAAAAGAGCAGGCCCCCAGAGCAACCACAGCTCAAAAGTCAATCAGTGTGCTTCACAGACCTGTGGCCAGTACAACGATATTCATAGCACAGGCTTCAACCTACTGCTTCCGCCTCCCTTTAATTTAAAATTAGGGTATACACTGAAAAATACCTGATGAACAAAAATATTCTAAAGCTCATAAATAACTCTAATACATTTTTGGTTCTGTGAGGAAAATCAGTCACTCCTACTTAAAATGATAATTCAAGTTATTAGTCTTCCCGTTGCCATCAAATCAAATACCCAAATTTAGATGTGAAATTATTTTTATCCTTCTAAAGTACAATAGAAGTATATGAAGTTTTCAGCTAAAATTGTACCAAAAAAAGACAGAATGTGACATCAAAGATTATTTACAGTGGTTGACTGGATACTGGCTTAACTTTCAAGAAACCTCCAACTAATTCATATTTGGAGGTACAAAACTCGAAGTAAATGAGTAAATGTCAACAATTTTGGAGACTAAAGAAGTAATTTAAGTTTTAGTTAGCAGTAATAAAAAATGACAATATCTTTTCAGTTTCACAGGAGAAGTCTCTGTGTTTTTGTGATGGTAATAAATAAGGCAGGCTGGATAAAGTGTGAATACCACCTCACTATCTGGGAAATCAGATTCACAATATAAGATAGCAAACATTTAATTTGGTGTTACTATGATGATGTAGTATTGAATGTAACACTGCACTTGAGTCATAACAAGCATTGTGAGACTTTCTCAGATCATTGTCTTTACAGCTGAAATTTGTTATTTTACGTTGTAAGATATGAAAAATACTTTCTAAAAAGGGCAAATACATGTAGGAAACATAAACTTTTATTTCAAAGCTGAATCTGTTCTTAAAAACATTGAGATAGGAAGACTCAGAAACAAACCAAGAACTTAATACCTGCTTTTATTATTATTATGAATACATCTTGTATTTGTGGATAATTTGTGATTATGCACATGGCTCCCAATCTCAGTATTTCCACCGTTAACATTTGGGGGCCTAAGTAGATCCCTGAGCTCTTTTTCTGGGACACAAATTTAACTATTTACTTATCACTGGCATAGACTGTTAACAGCTGTGGTTCAGCGGATTTGGAACAAGGGGAGGAAGAAATATGCTGTTACACTTTTATTAAAAAGAGTAGTGTTTTACTACTTTAAGGAATTCCTTCATCCTAAAGCAAGCATCCCTCAAACAAAGCCTGTGTATTTTAAACAAGAAATCCTTGGCCTCAGAGAAGAGCTGTACTTTACACAAACCACTCCAATTTTAAGCCCACTTGTGTTTTCAGTAAAATCAGAGTATTTATTAAAGAATTAAAATAAATGAATTAAAGAAAATTATGGTAGAAGTTTATACTCTTAGAGTTTCAGTATATATTATCAATTTGAGAAGCTTTGAGGTTTTGGGGTTTGTTGGTTTGTCTTTTTTTTTTCTTTTGTTCTCCATTCCTTAGCTTAGGGTTTGTCGCTTTGCCTTGTTTTTTTATTTTTCCTTTTCTTTTTTTCCACCCCAAAATTGCCCTATACTTGTTTGCAGCATGATCCCAGTTCCAGTTTTCTATTTTTGAAACTACGTAGTTAACATAATGACTGGTTATTTCTGAAAGCACTACTGGATTGACTGATCCATCAACAGCAAACTTAATGCTTAGAGAGAGTAGGAACGAAATAATACATAACTTTGAAGTATATTCTTCGTCTCATATATAAAATGTTTACAACCTTCTATTTTAACATTGACTAATCAGAACATTAGGAAATTGGTTTGCCTAATTAATGAAAACCAGACACGCTTACGCTACCTCTGTATGCAAACAGGTGTTTCATAAGGAAGGAAAGGTGTCGCTGGGCATCAGCAGAATCTGCTCTTAACATGAGGAGCTCAACTTGAGTATCTGCTGATAATTAGTGTACAGCATGAAAACAAGTGCTATCACAACAAGGTAATTCCATCTGTTACCTACTCCCTACTTCTCTCTAATATCTGCTACTTTTCAGTCTCAGTTTTCTTGATGATTTTAACCTTTGTGTGAAGATTAAAGAGTTGCCTACAACTATATTAGCATATGCAGCATTTTCAGCTGTCCTTCTCTGACAGCCTTCTTCATTAGTTTTTCAAGTGTTATTAATGCAGGGTAGTAATAATATTGTTGGACCTATACAATTTAATCATTGTCTGGTCTTCCAGATCCTTTCCATGTTTGTGAAAATAAGAACAAATTATGAAATACAAGTGTGCATCTTAGACCACAAAAATACAAATAACTTTTGAAAATCAATTAGACTTTTAAAAATGAATGTTGACTTGACCCTGTAGTAACATTAAATATTGCTATCACAGGCAATTATAAAAACTCGTGGCTGTTCATGTTACCCAAAATGGTAAACAAAGCCCTAAAGTAAAAATCTAGATAGAAAGAAAAAAAAAAAAGTGAACCCATATGAGTAGCAGTATTCATGGTATTCTCTATTTTAGGGTATTTTCATGTACAACATTGCATATTTTCAAACTTCTGAGAAACTTGGAAATATTGCAAGTTATTTGAAAATTGAAAAATGTAAGATGATGCTATTCTGTAACTCCTTTTGGGCTACATCAAATACATATTACAGGGAAACTTAAACAATCTGTGGTCAAATCCAATATTAAAGTCACAGCATTAACTGCACAACCCAAGCAAGTTTAACCATATATGAACCATATTTAGAGCAAGTTTTCCAGCGACTTCAAACACTGAGACACACACTGAAAACCAGTCACCTCCAGACGTCAACATGAGTTTTATTTTGAATACCAGGTCTAATAAAAATTTGAAATATCTAATGAAAATCTATGTAACTTCAAATTCTGAGCGATTTTTTTTCTTTCTTTCTTATGCTTTTACATTATGAATACAAAGCCCTGATTTTAAAAATGTGCAAGAAAATTGAAGTAATCAAATAATGCTCAACCTGCAACACCTGAACACATACAGCAAACCACAGACCAGATTAAAGTAATTTCCCTGTCAATGTCCACATCAACATTTCACTTTGAAGAGCATGGTTGATTAAGTAGTTTTTAAACAGTTTTAAAATTATTTTTACAACTGACATTCTAAAGTCAGCACACGGGACTACATTTGCACAATTCACTGCTTTATGAAGGTCCAACAAAAATTTATGAAGGTCCAAAATCTCTAAAACATTCTTAGCTAATGAAAATGAAACTTTTGAAAACTCTCCCTGCTCCCTAAAACCTGAGTGAAGTGTTTACATGTTCTCTGCTTAGCAAATGATTTGTGTTCACCAGTAACTGGTTTGTAGAGGCAAACACATATAGCTTGGTGGTAGCTAATTACTACCTGTTACATATCTACGCACAACTAATCAGATGAGTTTGATCCAAGATTCACATTATAAAAAGCAACTGAATTTGACTACATTTTCGGGGAAGAGAAACAGAAAAGAAATCATGCACCAAGCAGCTCTGTAATGCCCACAAAATTCAAATACTTTATTAAAGACAACTGAACCTGAGTAAACGCACACTTACATAATACATCATGTTTTTCCACAGCTACCAGCATAATATGCCCTTAATATGTTCACTCTGATTCACAAAGGACAAAATAAATCCCCATCAATAAAGGATTAAAAATGGCACAGGTCAATTCCTGTTAACTCTAGCAAATATCAATCAACACTTTGCCAAAAATAATAAAAAAATCCTTTCTGATCTAGCGTGCATGCTTCCATTGTAGGTTTAAAGCTCTTCTGATGATTCCACCCTGGAACACTGACCTAAGGTAACACCTAAACCAGTCATTAGATATAAAAATGATTTTGATTCCTTTTATGACTTCAAGGAAGAAACTACAGTGGACACTTGCCTTGTTCACAATTAATTTTGTAAAAACTCTTGCCTTAATTCTTAGGGTTTACAGAATCAGACCACATCAGTCACCCAGTATTTTTTAATAAAAGTAATGAAAGGCAACATAAAAGTTACATAAAAAATAATCAAGAAACCTTCGATTTTGTTTTAGATCAACTAGATAAATCATCAAGGTAGCAAAACTAAATCAAATTAAAAGAAAAAAATTTAAAAGCAAGCAGAACTGTTAGAGGGGACACTCCACAGACTCTTACAGGCCTGTTAAAAGCTGTAATGTAAAGACAAACCATTTGTTTTAAAATCTGTATCACTACTAAGATGTTCTGCTTACAGTTTGTAGAGGCATATGCAATTTAAAAAGCCCCAACCAAACAAACCCTGAAAATGCGTACTAAGTCTAAATGTGAATCCTATCCTTATTCAAGTTCTTGGAACTTCAGTCATAAATTGCAATTAAGAGTATGATTTCATCCACAGGAAACCAGTATTTTCAAATCCACTTATTTTAAAGGGCAATTTTCACAATTAAATGCATATTAGTTAATTTGCATGCCATTTAAGCATACCTATCCAAGCACACCCGATATGTCAGAAAGATATTTAAATCAGTGCCTCCTGAATGTGGTCAAATTATGCCATCAGTGAAGTTTTTGCATTTCAACAGGGATCTCTCTTTAAAGACTCATGATACAGTACACACGTTTTCCCACATTTTGCATGCAATGTATTTGAAATGCATCGATTTTTATGATAAAGATTGCATGGCTAAAACCACCCAGAAAAACATCTGTAATTCATGTTGCAACAGTAAGGGCTATGCCTCTTCTCTTATTGAAAGGAAGTGTAACCTTTATCATGTTTTAGAATGTGCCAAAACTTACCCCAGAGGCAACACCTGAGCACTGCCTAGGTCAGCATTTTTTCCTTGTCAACTGTACAGATGATAGAACTGCAAGTCCTGAATGTCTACTGCTAAATACTGTACTGGTTTCCCTGGCTCAGAAGGCCTTATCCCATAGATCAACTATTAATTAAAGAGAATCAGTAACACTTAGCAAAGGATTCGTAACTGATTACTAGCCAAATATTTATTCTTATATTTGTCCTTACCCAAAAATACTAAATGGGTCAAAAGTTATTTGAGCTAGAAATATAATTTTACTTCAAGTTATCATTGACTTAAACTGGAGTAGATTCGAGCCCTGAAGAACAAAAGCACTTTTTTCCAGTCTCTGTTGCTCACGTCTTCTTGGAGAGAAATAAGACTCTAAACCAACAAAAACTTAATTTTGGGGGAAAAAAATCCAACCAACAATAAAAAACTACCCAGATGATACATTTTACAAATACTAAACCTATGAATTGAGCAGAGAAGAAAACAGGAGGGAAAAGAAGAAAGTGACACATAAAATATATTTACTTCTAAACCAACACTAGTTTTTTCTTCTTTATTTTAAGCTTGTAACAACTTTTTTTTTTTGTTTACACTAGGACTATTATTTGACACTATTTCAAATAATGTGATGATATTTTCAGAAATTCTACTTAGTTAAAAAAGTGATTTTTTTTTCAACTTTAAACCAAAATGGACTTTGAAGCAAGGTTTCAAATTAATTATTACTTGTTTCACGGTCCACTGGGTCCTATTCCTTTCCCCTCCAAGAAAAAAAGGTTTCCCCTCTATAAAAGATCAGCAAGTCAAATTTGACTAGTTATAGTCACGTTCTGTGAAAAAGGAGAAATTCTGTAAACAATAAAATACAAATAAAATATAGCTACTAGCGCTATGGAAAGTCTACTTTAGTTTTTCTTTGTCCCAGAAACATAAAAAGCCAGATATACTATAGAGAATTGCAAAGGCTGCATGCTACCATTTACTTTGCCCTAAGATGTACGAGTCAAAATTCAAGCAAAAAAAACCCCATGTAAAATGAGCAACAAATGCCTCAAAACTGCAATACCTGCATACGACAAATACTTCATGACAAACTCACATTCCATTTCTAAAAGGAGGTTCTAATTTTTGCAAACTTAGATTCACCAGTTGAGTAATTATGCAGTATGTGGGTGTACCTTGCATTCGATTTCTTAACATCTGCATTCTGTGTTAAATTCTAACTGTACAAGATGTCTGATCATTTTTCTTTATCTTGAACCTTCAAAGTGGCAGGTTTACCAGAGGCAAAACCACACACCAGAGAATATGAGTCATATAATAAAGAAACAACTCTTTCCCCTCTTCCCCTTCCACCCTGAAGCTATAATAACCTAATGACACTCGGTTGTAAATGGCTTCTTTGGTAATATTGGTGGCATGAACAACTTGCAATCAGTTACCCAATGAATGAAGTTTTTTTTAGTCCTTGCTGGATCCATAACAAATTGCTCTCAGTATCATTTTCAGGCAAATTAAAAATTGTGCTACTGCAAAAAATAAATTCCTTACAATATTCAGAATGTCTATGCACTTGCTTTCATGTCATGCATAATATATATATATATAAAACATTCTTTGCATGTTCCTATAAATAACATAAAAAGGTAAAAATAATCAAACATATGATGCCTATGCAAGTTAATCTGAAAGGGATCTCTCATTTGTCTACAGAAGAGTAGCCTCTCTACAAAAATCCCTAATTTTCTCATGATTCCCCATCAAAAGATGGCAATATTTACATACAAGTACACCACTTCTCATGCTAACTACAACAAATACACAAGGAAGCAAACCACCTTACTTGACCACCATTTCCGTGAGTTTCCACTCTGAAGTGCAGTAAGTATGGAAAACAACACTGGGGCTACTCTGCCCTTCTATTTCCTTTTATACCATTTGCTATATGTAGACTTTAACTCCTCAGACTGACACGCTGCATGTAATTCCACATAGGAAACCAGCTTTCAACAAAGTCTTATTTGACATGTCAATATGCATAATTATATCAGAAATGTTGAAGATAAGAACTGAATGCAGAAGCAGCATTTACAAACAGCAGCAAATATATCAGTAACAACAAAACCTTTGCACCACTAAAACCGTTGCAACCACTACAGTCTTGTAAGAAAGCGAACTTGGTGATAATACTGGCATAAGCTTTTCCCATGACCATCTTCCAAAAAGCAAAAGAAAAGACAATGTTTCAGTAAATCAAAGCGAAGCAACATGCTCCCCCTTGAAGCAGAATAAATCCAGTGGTTTCTGTTCTTACCTTTGTATAGTCAAAGTCAGAAAGAGGAGCTATACTCTTGATGTAGTCCATTCGAAATTGGTTTTCTGGGTTGGCCAATGGAACTGGGGGTATTAAAGTGCTCATAGCTGAAACTATAGTCTGGAATTGGATAAAACAAAAACAAACACATTAATCTGGATAAATCTCGGATGTAGGATCAATAGAAGATAATCCAATCTGATCAGCAAAATGGGATTTCTCTCAGCACAATCTTGGAGAGCACAATCCTTATAATTTCCAGTACAGCCAAGCATTTAGAACAGTATAAAGTGTGTTCTTACCACAATCGCATCTTTAACATTTTTCCGAATATCCAGTATTTTCTGTTTCTTTTCTCTGCATTAAAACAGAAATATTAACACTTTGATTTTTTTTTCCAAAGCAGTTCAGTCAGTTGCATTCAATTTTCTTTTTCACTGATCGCTTGTTTATCTGCTCTTCAATCATTACAACATATAAAATGAAAAGAACAGCAAGAAAAAGATATTTTTCCCCTTATCCCTTTTCTTGCATAGTACGAAGAGCAATGCACATTCACCCCTGCTATTTTTTTTTTAATCAGACAATCATAGCCACATCTGCAAAGCCTCCCCTGATGGAACTGGAAGTCATTCTTTCATTTCTACAGCATGCTGTAAACATGCTCTAAAATAACAACACGTAGTTAAGGCCAACAGGTATTTAAGATTAATGCTATGGATTAATAATAATTTCTGGCAAAGAGTTCTTCAGAGAGAAAATGATGTAGCCTCAGAAAACAGAATGATTTCTTGCAAATGTGCAAAATTAGTTTCAGTTTTATGCTAACCTCAATACCGGAAAACAGCAGATACTGTTTTAGTCACCCTGAATGTGACTTAACATGTATTTTTGAATTATGGACAGATGCAATATTTGGTTATTTGCTTCTATGTAAAAAGTAGTCGCCATGTTGTTGCTACACAGGGGCCTGTCAAGTGCTGCAGCAGCAACAGTGTAAAATACAGTAAAGGGGCCAGAAGGAGAAAATGCAAATATACAATAGCAGTAATTTCCTTATCCTCACCCCCTTCCTCACTCAGAACGAAGTGTCAAGCCACCAAAACACAGGGGATGAGAGGAGAAATTTCCTAGCCTACCGTGTGCTGACCTGTTTCCAATATTTAATGAAAAATAAGTCACAAAGCATCAATAATTCTTACTCTGAATTAAATCCATTGACATGTAGGATTCGCATTTGTTTCACAATAGTGCTTTTTCCTGACTCACCAGCCCCTAAAAGAGAAGGAAGGAGAGGGAGAACATTGTGATACACGGTTCAGGCTGGGGGCTCAGGGTGGGTTTTGGTTGTTTTTTGGACGCGATAGCATCTCCCACCTCCGGCAGCGCTTCTGTATGCCTGCATCCATGTGGCTCAGGCGCTGAGCTTCAATCTGTGGACGTCTCGCATAGCGCTCGATACAACAGCCTACATTTTTCATACCTAAGGCGCGCACCACATCTCCCCTCTCCGCAGATACCCCTCTTCTCCTCTCCCCGTCCCCCACCTCAGCCCCCTTCCTCCTTACCCAGCAGGAGCAAGCGGTGGGTCGCTTTATAAGCCAGCCTCTCTTTCTGCAACTGCTTCTCTATTTTTTTGTTGGCTTCTCGCTGCGCTTTCTCATCGATACGCTGATCCTCCGTTTTGCTGTTGCCCAAACACCCCATAGCCGCCTCTTAGGATGGATGTCAAATCCTTGCCTTCACAGATTTAGTATTTACAAGGGGGAGGAAAGGGGAAGGGGGAAGGGGGGGAGGCAGAAGACAAGTCTTTATATCCGTGTGTCCCTGCGACGCTTTCTCTTCTCTTCTTCCCCCCCAAACCCCCCCCCCCCCCCGGGCTCGCTCACAGAAAATGGTCTCTAGCCGCTCTCCGAGCACCGCGGAGTTGGTTTGCTCGCTCCCCACAGGAGATGCGGAGGGCGGGCAGCGGAGGTGACCGTGCCCCGGCAGGGAGGGGGTGGAGGGGGAGAAATCGGTGCAAAAATGCCTAACATGCAACGAGAGGGAGAAAAAGGGCTCCTCCTGGAAACCAGCCGGGTGCCGCTCTCCTCTCTCCCTCCCCACCGCGCACACAATCCCTATATTTCTCTGTAAAGGTCTATTTTTGTCTTCCTAACTCAGCACTGCCTCTTTCTGCGAGACCAGGAAACAGCTCAGCTAGAAGCCCTACGCGCAGGGAAACCGAAGGAGAAAGGTAAAAGCCGGACGGATCTACCTGGATCCTGCGGGGCCGCGGACAGGCGGCGGGGCCCCGCCGTGCCCCCCCCTTCCTGCTCCGGGCACCCACACCCCTTCCCGGGCCGGGCAGCCCCCCCGCTGCCCCCCGGGCCGCCCCGCACCGCGCCCCAGCGCCGCCGCGCCCGCCAGCCTCGGCCCTTGCGCCCCGGGTGCGCTGCTGCCGCGAAAACCTGGATCTGGCATCGCCTTCGCGGACCTGCGCGGCCTCCGGGCGCAACCGCACCCCCACCGACACCCCGGCCTGCGGCCTGGCGGCAGGGGAACAGGAATGCGGGACGCGGCACCCCAAGGCCGGGGGTCCCGATTTAACCCACGTTCCTCGGCGGTACTGGAAGACCTGGCTGCGGGCAGAGCAAGGCTTGGCGCTCCCGGGTCTGAAATCCCAGGCTGCCACAGGTGATGGCTGCCATACGGAGTGACCTCGGGGAGGGTGCCGGTGCCAGTGTCAGTGCCACCGGAGTGGGAAAGCACGGAGGGCCTGCCGGGAGGGCATGCTGCCAGCAGCCAGGGGAGCATACAATGTACGCCGATGTAAAATGGGTGCACAAGCACAAACACCATGTGGAATTGCTAATAAACAGTGTCCTCTGCCACAAGTTGTCACAGCAGTACATAGGTGGGTTTTTCCTTCGACTACTCCAACCCGTATCAGCTGAATGAGAAAATGACGCTGTCTTGATAACTCACAATTAGATAGATGTTAATACCACTACCACGACAAATCTCAACAACAAACCCTATTTTTGTTCCTTCATTTACCTCCATTTTAGGTCCCAAAATGAAACATCAACTAGACAGCATTACAGGTATTCCTTCTTGCTTCCAATCTCTTGACTTGGAAACTGGCATCTCAGTGCAAAAGCAGCAGTATGGCATCTGGCTCTTCCTGAACTTCCACTGCATAGAAACCACCTTTGCTACTCAAACGTGATCCCTGATTTACTGAGGCACAAATGTGATAGGAAAAAGGTGGGCAGGACACCTCTGAAGTGCCACAATATTTTCAGGCTTTATCTCCAAGTATTACTATTACCCCACACTTTCAAAGATGGGTTACTGAAAAATTACTATTTTGATAGCCACGTATGTGTGCAGAATCCTGGTCCTGACTAAAATCAAAGAGAGACTGCCATCAACTTACATAAACCAACGTACTTTTATCTAAAATGTCTTGATCTGCATGTGGCAAAAAGAAACGGATTTTTATAAGCAGAAGGATTTTGGGGTTCTTTTTCAATTGCTCTCTCACTCAGGTGGGAAAGTGCTGGACTGGGGAAGAGGAACTAGTACTGTTGAGTGCACACCGTAGCATGGTGAAAAGAAACAGACAGTGCTCCACCTGTGGCTGGATATGTGGAGTTTTCAGGAGACTACTGACTTCATGTGTCAGATACATATTTTTTATGGTACTGCTTGATACAGACTCTGGAAGTTGTTATAGCTTTCTTCTTACATAGGTGAGGGGAGGGAGGGCAGACCCACTACAGGCAAAATTTGACAGGATCGGTCATAGAACCATAGAATGGTTTTAGTTGGAAGGAACCTTAGACATCATCTAGTTCCTACCCCCTGCCATAGGCAGGGACACTTCCACTAGTCCAGGTTGCTCAAAGCCCTGCCTGACCTGGCCTTGTCAGGCCAAAATACACATCTTCAGTGTCACCAAATTGCATTGTTCAGGACAGACATTCTCCTGACAAGAGGGGCAAAACCTGGAACAGATACAGGTAAGTTTAGGAGCACAATTCAGGGTGTTTTGGGAGGCTGTCAAACATAGGATACACAATGAACGCCTTTCGTGAAGAGCAGTCATGTCTGCTCTCTGCTGCAGCCCTATGAGGGCCCAAAACTCAACAGGCTTGGCTAGAAATCACTAACTGGCTCTGGCTTTTCATAGTTCTTCACTGTCAGAAGCTGTTAATTTACAATGCACAAGATGTGCATAGCCATATTTATTTCCTGTGTAAATACCTCAGTTTGGGACCTAGATCTCAAATCTGGCTAATGTCATTTGGTCCAAGAAGTTGACTCTGCCTTGTTTCTTCCCCTCCTCTCCTCAGCAGTTTCTTCCTGCACGTACTAACATTGGGATTTTTGGTGCAGATTTGTTCCCAGCTCTGAAAAGGCTCAGCGCCAATAAATAGGATTTGATGGGATCCTGGTATATCCTGCTTTTACCTTTCTCCAAAAGAGGGAAAGTGTTTCTCATTTCCTCTCTCCCCCGTGAAAAACCCCATGACCCTTCTGGGTCTCTTCCTCTTGAGAAAAAATCACACAGTTCAAGAATGACACGCGCAAGCAACCTGTGCCCAGAAAGAACTTTTGGCTGTAATTGTATTCACAACCCTCCCTTATGCTTTTCCCAAATACAGCATTTATCCTGACACATTTGAAACTGGGAAATCCTGGAAGCAATAAACACAAGAGAAGCTTTCACCCCTTTGGACACAGCAATTGTTTTGTTTTTCTTTTCCAGGGAGAAATCACAGCTATCACATATGTCTCCTCTGCATGCAGATCAATGTAAACTGTGAGCATAATCCAAATACCCGCCTCTACGAAAGGTTTCAGCAATGCTGCTTTACCAAACCAACTTCCACTACAAATCACAGATGTGAATAAAAACAAAACCCCAGGCAAGAGAAAGGAGATTCTTCCTCCTCTTCCCCTTTGTTCCCAGACAACTAACATGGCATCCTCCTCAAGTTACTGGTCCTGAAAACGAGGTATTTCACATTGCTCCTGCCCCATCAGATTAGGCAAGATATGTATACATACATGTATTTACATATGCACATATATAAATAAACATATATAAATACACACTGTGTGCAAAAATAAGATTAATCTTCTGCTTCATGCTCAAACTTGGTGTCCCACTGTGAAAGCAGGCAATAAACCATAAGCCCCCCTGGAGGGAAACCAGAGACACCTTTATTTCCTCCTTTCCTTTGTGAGTTCCCACCTCAGGTTGCATTGTTTATGAGCCTCAGGTTGAATTTTGGGAACCCCAAGATACTTCCATTAAGGCCACATCTGTGTTCCTGAATGGAAGAGAACTGACCACTAGCTGAAGTGAAGTTCAAAAGAACAGCCATACTTGGGTCGCCGCACTTGCCACAAAGTCAGTCTTGTTTAACGTGCCCATTCTGTTTGGGCTAAAGAGGCACAAAATCCCAGCCAGCATTAATGAGGAGTTCCTACAGATACAGCTCAAGAGATCTGGTTGCTCCTTGTCCCTCTAATCCAGAAGAGGACTTATACAGAGCTTTTTCTTGGAAACATTAGGTAGAGGTGGAGAAATTTTCTCTATGGAAACACTGCAGATCCTTTGCAGGCTATCTTCCCTTTACACAGCCTCTATTATGATTCTGGTTCTGCTTCTCAAAAAAAGAGCAAGTGGAAAGACTTCTGTAAACAAAAGCTTAGGGGGGAGCTAAGCAACTGGAAGAGATTCTTTCTGCTTCCCACTCTTCCTGCCTCAGCTTTCACTGAGGTCTCTGAACTCTCTGCTGTCACCATCCTCAAGTACAAGCACCACACTAGGTGTGTAACACTATGGCAACTTGACCTGCTTCTCCTCACTGACATCTCTTTTTCATGTAGCCCCCTGCTGCACATCAGGATATGCAACTCACTAGTTCCTGTGTTTTTAACTCCACCTCATCTTCACACCATGGTCTGAAAACAGAAGAATGAGTTGGTATTTGTATAAGTATTCAAGAAAAATAATTCTTTCTTTCTGGTAATACACATTCTTAGTAAGGTTCTTCTGCAGATGTCTGTTCTGACTTCTCTCCAGATGTCAAATATTGAACACAAAAGTATACACCCTTCCTGGAAGACCACATTTGGATTTTTATAAGATAGATGAACAAGGAACCAAAAAAAAAAAAACCCTAAACCAAAACCCCTCCGACGGTATCAAAAAATGCTGACTCAGGGTCTAGAAAATACACAGCACAAACTTTGTAGAAAAGTATCATGCTGAGGAAAACTTTCACCTTTATCCTTTTGTTTAAACCCATGACCTCAGAAAAGTCATTAAAAGAATCTGAAGAGAAGCTCTTCTGTTTTAAGAAGCAGGATGGGAGAGATGCCAAAGAAGGTGAGGTATGCATTCCTACAGTGACTGTGGACCTGAGACTTAGCTGACTTCACATTTGTGGATTAAGGACAAACTCACTGATGCAGGAGAGGGTCAGGCAGTGCTGAGGGGCACAGCAATGCTCCGAGTAGTTCCCCAGCTCCCTGACCCAGTTTGCTGTCCCCATTTCCATGCCATACTCCTTTACTTGGCAGCTGCCACCATGTAACTCACCTGACAGAACAATTTACCCTTTGCTCTCCCACAACTCCCCCCATCTCTGTGAGGTACAGGCAAGCAGCAGAAGAAAGAGAGAAAGCAGATGAAGTGATGTGGTAAAAGATTATAGACTAAAAGTAATAGGGTCTAAAAAAAAAAGTTTTCCAGAGAAATGCTGCAAGCAGCAGCCCACAGAAATGATGGCAATAGACTTGTGCCCCGAGAAAGCATTTGTGAAGGCAGGATTAGCTCTGAGAAGCCAGATGCTCCTGGGAAGCCTATGGGGAAAAGCATCAGGTGAAAAGCAGATTTGTAGTATGATTTTGCTAAAGAAAGAGGGCAATCCTCTTTGAGTCAAGCTAGTTATTCCTTATCCAAGCTAGTTATTCTTCACCCGTGCTCCACAAAAAAGCAGGGGGGAAGGCGAGTCTGCTCTGGCCAGCCTCATCATCTCAGGATTTCCATTTAGATCTTTATTGTAAGATAATTCATGTGTATATTACTTGTTTTTTTCTGACTAGAAATCCCTTTCTATGAAGGCAGACTCATGGCAGCACCACACACATGTCCATCTGTAGGTACCAGGGGCAGAAGCTGCTGACTGAACTAACATAAATCCATTCACATTCTAATAATGTTTAAAAAACTAAGTAACCTCTTGCAGTTTCAATACTGTTACATGTTACAATCTAACATATTACAATCTAACACTGTTAAACAAAGTGATGTTGATGATTTTCCAATAAGCAAAAGGACACCTTCTTGTTTGATGAATTTGCAAAACTGTTATGCGGTATGTTACATTGTTAGCAAAGCAAAAGGCGCTTTTCTGATAGTAGTATCCCAATTTACAGGGAGTTTCACTTGTCTGGTCAATCCAAGGACACCCTCCCCCCACTGTTCTCTTGAACTGAATAAACAAAGTAATACATTTACATTTTAACGCAACAGAAAAATAGTTCTATTCAACTGCTCAGGATAGTACTGGAGATTAAATACATTTAAACAAAGCTAGGCAAAATATGCTGATATCAGCCTAATTAAGAATTGAATTCATCAATAAATAAGTAAGTCAGCTAGAATTATAGATGGAGTTGCTGCTTTAAAAAACAGGGAGGAGGAATCTATATAGGAGACCTGTCCTGGATTCTCTGCAACATGCTGACTAAGACCTTCCACAGCTGTAACAGCAAAGCCAAATCGTTTATCTTCAGCTTATAAAGGGTTTTGTATGCCATCTAGAATTTTGCATTTAATCGTAAATGCTCAGGTCAACTATCACAATCTCCCTATTTGGACAGGAGTGAAAGAAAAACTGTGTAAAAAACAATTTGTGAGACACTGAACATATGTGAGATGTGCACATACTAACCTAACCTTTAACTCTGAGGCACACGCCTCAGCAAAACACTCGCAGCCACAGCATGCCTGCCTCCACCCCTATCCATTAGACAGCATTCTGCTGAGCCATAAACACATCTGATTTTGACTTGTGCTTGTATCACCCCTCTGTCTTGATACAAATGTAGAGATACTCTTTAGTTTTATCACTGTTGATTAACTCCTCCGCTTGAGAAATTAAGTCTGCTATCCCAGCAAATGGCTGATACTTTTTAAAAAAGGAGGTCTCTACACACTTAAGTTACTGACATTCAGACTCACAATTACGCTGTTTTTTCTGAGTGCCTGCAGTTAATGGTCAGTGGTGTCTCTCAACAGAAAAATTTCACAAATAAACAATCCTTACATACAACTACCTTAACATGAATCAAGCAGTTCTACAACTGCATTTGGCAAGTGCACATTAATTCAATTCCAACATCCAGAAGCACTGGTAAGTTCATAGCAAGTAAGTCTGTTTCTTAATCCTGTTTAAAGACCCCAACATGTAAATACACACACGAGTGATCAGTAAAAATTTGCTTCAGGAAATAATGTTGATGAGACGTGTAGCCTCACATACTCTCACACTCTGATTTATATCAATAATATTACTTGCAGAAACACAGCTTTTGTTTGACTGTGTAAGTTTGAACTAGAAAACACAGACAAAACATCAAAACCTACACAATAACCTACCACGCAGTGGGTTTTTTCTCCTCATCCATCTATCTTTTCTTAAACTATACACTGGCTTGCAACAAATACTTATTGAGTCACTTTCTGATTGGACATTTATGGTATAGATCTTAAAGTTCCCTATAGGTATTTCTCTGGTATATGTGTAGAAAGCAAATGACCTTTTGGATTTTTGCTCCTAATTAAAGAGCCATGACTTGTTGACCCAAATGGTCCTTCCCAAAACCAGGTTTATCTTGCAAATAAACTTCTACACTTTCATAACATGAATTTATGTATTTCTCTTGACATGCAAACTAAATAAAACTAAGCAGATAAATTACTCATATAGATGACTGTTTCACTTGCATACCCTATGCAGGAGAGGGGAAAAACAACTATAAAGACAGTGTGACCATTCCCTGGGAAATAAATCTACCTACTGTATTTTTCTTTTAATTCTTTTATTCACTTACTCTATTCCTGTCTAGTCTCAAAATGATGATACTAATCTGATTGAACCTTTATAGCACGAGTTAATGAAATTCAAATCCATGTGATTTTACTGATCCTGTTTTCACTAAAAAGCCGTATTTTTTTCCAGCACCCACGGGGCTGCTTGTATAACATGAGTTAGATTCTTTGGAGCAAGAATTTAATTTATCCTAACGGTCAAGAGTATGGATGAAATCTCACAGGATCATTTCACTTGGGATGAAAGGTGATGAAAACATTAGTGTGTGTATGAAGGAGAAGGGGGAAAGATTAAAAAGTCCAGAGCACTTGCAGGCATTTTGGAAGTCACTTAAAAATAGTAAGTTACTGAGGAATCTGTATTTTATCACATACTTTGGTAAAGAAAAACTTTGGGTTTAAAATAAAAATGCATAATGTGAGAAAGCCTCCTAAAAAGATTCAGCTAGATCAACAATGGTGTCATGCTTCTATCCAATCTGCGTAATTGCAGGTACATTTGTTTTGGTTTGGTTTGGGGTTTTTTTGTATGGAGAACCATTCTAGCTTAATGCTCTGTAGCATTCTTGAGATTTTAAATCTCAGCTAATGTCCAACTGATGTAGTGCAATGCTAGGCAGAACGAACACTGCAGTGTCCGAGGTTAGCAATAGTACAAATACACAAGTGGTCTAATCCAGCAATCTCAGTTTACGCCGTTCGGACACTGCACTGTACATTTTAAAACAGTAGAGGGTTTTAAAAGAGCTTACAGCTGCTCAGAGTATTTAACAACTTACACCATCACTCACTTAGCCAACCAATTTGCCTAACAATCCTAAAACATTTAAAGGCCTTTAAACCTACCCATATGCAAGCTCTTCCTGCTCAGGATCAGCTATAACAATCTACCACCCACATCACTAAACACAATGACAAGACTGTGCTTCCATGTCTTTGCAGCCTATTCTTCATAATATGCAAATCTTTGGGAACTGCATTTCTGATCCCAATGCAGCAGCACAAAAGCTATTGTTGTAAGAAATGGCTTAACGTGTCAGCAACACTGTCACCACAATTACTACCACTAATAAAGATATGATCATAATCCGCCAGTAAAGGACCATTAAATACATTATGGCTATTGTATCCTTTTACATAGCCCTTTTACATGGACACTAACTGGGAACACTTCCTTTAAATAAAAATAACCACTATAAATTTTCATTGACAAATCTGTTCCTCACCTTTAGACAGCTTAGGATGCTGCCTGCTCATGTAGGGAAAGCAGCTATTAATAGGTCATCCCTCCAAAACACTCACCAGAAATACAAAGCAGCATAACACTGTATACAGAGATCTTGGAAAAATGCACATAAGGATGTTGTCTGAACATGTAAATGACTCAAAATAAGCTAGGTTAAAACTTCTTTGTGCCATTCAAATGCTTGTGGTCCATACAACAACTTATTTATATTGTGTTTATCTGTGCTTGGAAATGTATAGCTATCCATTCAGAAATACTCAAGAATTACACCAAAAAAGGCACATAATACATGACAGAAGTTTATTCTATGTCACCCATTTTTACATAATTTTATTTAGATTGCAAAAGCAAATGATAAAAAAATAGCAAATGCCCAAATTTGAGTTGCTTGTGCATCTCAGATGCTCTGCATGTGCATCATAGAGTCCTGCCCTCTGAAAGCTTAATTTCTGCATATATTTCACCTCAGAATGACCATGAATTGTCAGAGTGACCACAAAAAAAAACAAAAGCAAAATGAAAGGAAAAAAAACCCCAAAGCCAAAACCAACCCAAAACCCCCAAAAGAGGCCCAGAACATATCAAATAAGGTATTTCTCATATAGAGGAAAGTATTAACATTATAGGAACTCATCACAGAAGACATGATCAACACTGGTCACCTCCATTCAAGAGAAATGATCTCAAGCTGGCAGAGGTTCAGAGAAGAGGGATGAAGATGGTATGAAAGGACAGTTGGTACCAAAGAAGGAGACTAGGAGTGGTGGGATTTATCAGATTGCCTGTAATGTCCAGGTGAAGCACATAGAATGCTGTGGCTTGCCTTGTCATCCTGGGCCACAAGGGCTGCAGCTTTCTACCACAGCAAGGACAGGGCTGCTGGGGGCAGTTTTATGTAGAACCACGGGTCAGGACCACTAGTTTTGCCTGAAACAAATTAAAGGCATTCTGTTGCTTTCCAGAGAAGTACAAGAGAGCTTTCCTGTGAGCAAAGTATTTAATACAATACAATCTGAACTGTTTCACCTATTTTAATAGTTCTGTCTTAAGATGTAGTGAGCCACATGTAAACGAGATGGGAAAATCAGAGTTCTGAGCCACCAGAAGAGGCAGGCTCTGTAGGAGCATGACTGCAGAACACAACAGCAATACCCAGACTGGGCCAGGGCAGAGAGCAAACAACCACCCCAGGAGAAAGAGAGAACCTGAGCACAGAGGTCCTTTTCCTTGCGCTTCAAATTCAACATGGCAAGCTGCTGTTTCTGCTGTGGAAGTCCTGTCCAGTGGCGGAAAAGGAGACAGAAGATGGCAGGCGTCCACACACCTTTTGGAGCCTGTTCCTTCTATTGTGTCAGCAAACAATAGCCTCCCCGCTAATCTGTGAATCTCCTCAGGCTCTCTTCATGCCTTTACCATACTGCTTCCCCAGCCCAAGTTACCTTTTCTGCTATTTACAGCTCTCTGAATGATCAGATCATTTCTCTGTATGAACCACAAGAAGGTAAGTAGAAAGGAGAAAAAGATGTCACTCTGTTAAGTGCCTAAATTCTCAAGTTTAACTTGGTTACTTTCCATGTGTTCTCTAAAACTGTATGTGATTTATAGTATGAGCCAATGGCTGTCTTTTGTAAACCATACAGAGCACACAGCCAAAGAACACAAAAACCTGATGCTGTGGCAAAATGCTTCCAGTACTGCCAAATTCTGCATTTCCCTTCTCGTGGGCTGTTAGCAATTTCAATTGTCTATGGAAATTTGAATGAGTATACAACTTACATTACATCATGTTAGAGTTTACATTTATGGCTTGCTCTTCCCATGAACTTCTTGAATGTCCAGAAATCCTTCCTTTCTGTGCCTTCTTGGAATGTGCTAAATGAATAGGCCCCACTTCGAAAATCAAAAGTATTGACAGGCATAAAAATCCAGATGCCATATACCTATTATATAAGGGGCATTTTCTGTTTGGTTTTTAATTTTACTATCAGATTTTAAGAACTAATCCTTAGCAGATGACTATCTTAATTGTTTGTTATTGACATCACAATGACGATTTAAAATATCGTTCTTTACACAACCAATACTGAGGAAGTATTTGGATTACTTGTAAACTAAGCAAATCTATGCTATATTATCTATATATAACATCAAAGTAATGACTTTTTCAATTTTTTCAGCTTGCTCTATTCTAAATGTACATTATGATGTATTTTAGTTTTTTTTTTTACTTGGCACACGAAAACCCTGACACCAGATTTAAATATTATTACAAATTCCAAGCTTAGGCTTGGAATCTGCTCACTTGAACACTTTGGGGGTTAACACAACATTATATTATATTGTAAGAAAAAGCTCTGATATGGGCCACACAGAAAATCTGCTATAATCATGCATAGTAAACATGTGATGTTATGTCCACTAAGGGTTAAAACTGTATGCATTATGCAAAACTGTATCATGAATAACAATTTTAACCAACTGCAGTGAGAAGGACTGAATGTTTTAACGCAATAAATTAAATGCGGGGTGCAATGCATCTCATTCTAACACAGATATTTAAAATCTCAGAATTACAAAATTACATTATTATCTAATAAATTCCTCCCTTGAAATGCCTATTTCTCTTCACAGACAATAAATGGATTCAAGGTGAGTTAAGTAGAGACCTAATAATCAGTGCTCAGGAATCTGTGAAATGGAAATAAAGGTTGCTGATGACACTAAGCTGGGAGGGGTGGCCGACACGCCAGAAGGCTGTGCTGCCATCCAGCGAGACCTGGACAGGCTGAAGAGTTGGGCGGGGAATAACTTGATGAAATATAACAAGGGAAAGTGTAGAGTCCTGCATCTGGGCAGGAACAACCCCAGGTTCCAGTATAGGTTGGGGAACGACCTGTTAGAGAGCAGTGTAGGGGAGAGGGACCTGGGGGTCCTAGTGGATGACAGGGTGACCATGAGCCGACACTGTGCCCTTGTGGCCAAGAAGGCCAGTGGCATCCTGGGTTGTATTAGAAGGGGGGTGGTTAGTAGGTCGAGAGAGGTCCTCCTTGCCCTCTACTCTGCCCTGGTGAGACCGCCACCAGTTCTGGGCCCCTCAGTTTAAGAACAGGGACCTGCTGGAGAGAGTCCAGCGCAGGGCAACTAAGATGATTAAGGGAGTGGAGCATCTCCCTTATGAGGAAAGACTGAAGGAGCTGGGTCTCTATAGTTTGGAGAAGAGGAGATTGAGGGGTGACCTTATTAGTGTATATAAATATATAGAGGGGGAGTGTCATGAGGATGGAGCCAGGCTCTTCTCAGTGGCAAACAACGATAGGACAAGGGGCAATGGGTACAAACTGGAACACAAGAGGTTCCACTTAAACTTGAGAAGAAACTTCTTCTCAGTGAGGGTGACAGAACACTGGAGCAGGCTGCCCAGGGAGGTTGTGGAGTCTCCTTCTCTGGAGACATTCAAAACCCGCCTGGACACGTTCCTGTGTAACCTTATCTAGGTGTTCCTGCTCCAGCAGGGGGATTGGACTAGATGATCTTTTGAGGTCCCTTCCAATCTCTAACATACTGTGATACTGTGATACTGTGAAATACAGCTGAGCAACTGCACTGCATGGCAGCAAGCCAAAATTAGTGTATTCTCACTGATGTGTTAGTAATTTGGAAACTAAAGGCACAGTAAAGTCAAACTTGCTGGTCACCACCAAGTGACAGACCTTGTGCACATCGTTTAGAATCTCTACTCATGATCAATCATTATTACAGTTATTAATGAACCCTCTTATTTCTTAAGAAAATAATGTTAATATATTTTAATTATTTTCTTCACTTAAAAATGAATAGTTCTTGCAATATTCAACTGGGCAATAAGCCACCCAATGACCTCAGGCAATGAGAAATTTCATATGGACAAGCAACTCAGAAGCTTAAACCTCATGAAGCAACCTCAGCTCTAGTGATACTTTGCAAAGGTGTAGGGAGCCACTGGAAGACATGTTTCAACTGTAAACTACTCTATACCTATCCACAACAGAGATCGTGACATTATGTTTTTCAAAGCCAGCATCTTGACCTTTTAGAGTGTCATAATTCCCTCTCCCTCCACAGTCTACCACAACTACAAGTTAGTACAATTTGAATAAAATGCCTTGTGTGCACTGATGCCAATACATATAAAAATTAGCATTTACCTATCAACACACTCCAGTAAGCCTGCATTTCCTTTAAAATAAAAATGAAAAGCAAGCAGCAGATAACAACTTCCTCCTTCTCCACACAGAATTATGCAAAGAAAAATCTAAGGTAATAGGTATGTTGTTGGTTTGTTACTGACAACATACACACACATAAGAATTTTCTGTCTTTTGATATGAAATTACCTCTTATGGCTCTGTTTCTTATACTTACAGGATTATTTTTTCTTTCTGTCAACCCCTTCCTCTCTCTCCCAAAAGAAAACCCCACAATAATAAAAGTTTGCTCTGTTCATGTGCCTGTCCCAGGTGTGAGTCCATGTTCCTCCATCGCATCAGTGGCATATATGGCATGCAAGTTCAGAAGTAATCACCTCATGAGCTTTAGATTAAGAAATAAAAATATCAGATGAACACTCAGTCTGTAAAAGTTTTACTTCATTAGAAAACTAAACTAAGCACCATTCTTCGGACTGAGCTGGAAGGATAATTCAGAGATTGGCCCTGTTGTTACTGTCCTGGGTACTGCTGGCACCGGAGGGCAACTCATTCAGCCCAGAGTTGCAGCAGGGCTTTTCAGGAGGGCAACTCAGGACAGGGTGTAGATCAGAACAGTGTTTTGATGATGGCAGCAGCCTGCTAGTGGTTACCAGCTCTTCTTGGAGCCTCACAATGTGCGAGAGAATTCAGTTAGAGTGATAACCAATCCATCAACTGTATCATGGACTCACCAGTACTCAAATGCTAATAGAGTATTTAACTCGACTGGTTGAGTTTTTGTGAAGTCTGATGAATATACCAGAAATTACCTTAGCATCCAAGGACTATAAAGTTTGCCTGTTCATAGTGATTACTTTTTTTCTCTAAATCAAACCACAAGACAATACTCAAAATCTGTATGTATGTCTATAAAGTGAACAAGAAAATGCATATGCCCAAGCTAAACTATTTTAGACAAACATCAGATTGAAACTTAAAAATTATGAGTACTGCAATCAAATTACAACGGACATTACCAAAGTACCTGAAAGGCAATGAGTATCTTGAAATGTTGGAAAACAAACAATTAATATATTTGGAGATCATAATTTTATTTGCTCAGGGGCCCCTGGTCAGTATTTTCGGTCAGGATTCACCTCAAAATAAGGATGGCACCATTAAAAATATGGTAAGCAGTTGCTCAGAACAAATCAGGAAAGAGCGGACAATCTTATGTCTGTGGGTACCTCATATCTATACGGGACATTTTCAGATAAAGCTTTTCGTAGTATTTTTTCTAAAAAGATATTCAGGAGTTTCACAGAACTTTAGAAGAACCAAAATCTAAATTCTAGTTGGTTTTGAGCAGGAATCCAGAAGTCATATGCTAGAATCGTTCAACAAAACGTACCTGCAAACACCACAAGGACTTCAGTTTTCACAGTGATCCAGGGCAAGTGAAGCCAAACTTTTACCTCTATGAGAATCCTGTGGAACCCCATAATCCTGTTCAGAGACTGTACTGGCAGGATTTGTTGATTAATTCATAGTCCACATTGTCTCTTGTGATCTTTGGCACCAACTCAAGCCAGAGACTTGTTTTACTTGTTTCAGTCTTACACTGCTTCCACGTAAATTCCCATTCATCTTGATAGAAACAACGTTTTAATTCTCAATGAGTAATCCCTCTATACAGTACTTTCTTTTAGTTCTACAGTTTTCTTAACTGACTGTGCATGGCCCACTTTCCACTTTCAGTTTTTGGGCATGTGTATCCTGCTTTTGCTATGACCAAACATGAATCTTCTTATGCCAAGAGCCAAGCTACTGTCCTGCAGCTCTACATGCTTTTTGCTTTGCATTTTTGTTACTTTTATTTTCCCAGCTACTTTTTAAGTAGCTGTCAATCCCAACTTCCTTAACTTGTATTAAAGAGTTGTCTGCCTACTGACCCACTTACAGAGCAGGCCTGCAAGGAAGAAGATAGATAGACCTTTAAAGAGTACCAAATCTATGATAATGTGAAAGGAACCACTTGCAAAATTAAGCTATCAAGCTCACAGAAACCGTTAATATGCTTAAGTCATTGGAGTCCACCTGCAATTACCACAGGTTTTATCACGCAGTTTCAGTGTGCAATATGGACCTCACCCTTTGATACTCCCTTTTTAGGGGAAAGCAGGTGGCACAAGAAGGAGGATCTGTATTTTCTACTTAAACACCAGAAAACTTAGGTTCAAGCTACTCCACAAAAGTTTAGCAAGACCTGTTATGCTGTAAAATGACAACCCAGTGATTAGATGACCTGCATAGAGAAGCTGTTCCCTCACTGGGCTGCTTGCTGGATCAGCACCTGCACTAAGTTCTAATCCTTAGCTTCTGACAAGCTGGACAGTCCAAATATCAATTATTCCAGCATGAGCACATGTTCTGAGAGGCACAGCAGAAATGGGCACAAAGAACAGTTCTGCTTTGAGTTTGGAAGATCTGCAGAAAACTGGGTTCAGTACAATAGCCCACAAAACCTATAGAGACACAGACAGCTATTCATATAACTTTGCACAGCAGCCCAGAGAAAGTGCTGATCACAACACAGCTTGTTTCATTTCAATCAACAGCTAGGCAAGGTCAAGCAGCCGGAGCAAACTGAATACATCCTGGTCTACAATTACTCCATAATACCAGTGACATTTTTATCTAGATAGCTATCTTTAGTATAGGAAATAAGCGCATTAAGCAATACCACCTCCCTTTTCTTTCTGCGCCCTGATCTCCTTTTCTTGATTTCCAAGTTTAATTGTCAGGACTAACATATAATTTTCTGAAAGATGACATTTTCTAATTCTTACAGATGCCTTCTTTGATAAATTTCTCCCCCCCCCCCCCCCTTTTTTTTTTTTTTTAAATCCTCTGCTCTTCCTACTTTCTTACTTGGGGCCTCTTCAATACCTGTCATCCACTGCGACAATCAATGCCAGCAGCATTAGTTTTGCAAGAAATCATATAGATGATTTTGCACAGTTGTATGAGAACTCATAACCATCATAAAAGAACAATATAAACTTTAAAAAACCCTCCCTCACAATTTTCATGCTCAGGAGATAAGAGCTGTCAGCAGCAGTCTGGTTTCCTTTTTGACATAGATGATACAGGCTTCAGAAGACTGCACTGAATATGTAATTATCTGAAGATAGGAACTAGCCCTTTGAAACTCTCCTTCCTGATTTATGGGGCATAAAAATCTCTCTCAGGCAAAAGAGACAGTAAGACTCCTATTTCCTGAAGAAAATTGTATTCATAGATCAGTATATAAAATCCTAAAGAGCAACTCAATTTCTCAGTGCACCTTTTAAGAGGCAGATTATATTTTGAATGATCTCAAATAAAAGAAAAACAGATGCACCTTACCCCCAAATACACTTTCCAAGAAAAACTTGATTAAAGTTGCTATAGAAAGAACTTGGGACATTCTGAACAGAAACAAAGGTATATCGCTTAAGCCTGATGTTTCTGTCAGATACCTGCTGATATTGAATAATCAGATGTGAAAACACGAAAAGCAAAGCATGTTTTTTTTTCCCACACAGAAATCCACATCCATTAAAAAACTTTCTCTCTGTTCAGTACCTTATCTGTATCTTAGAAGTAGATGTAATTTTCATAAGCAATGATAATCAGCGCAGTTCTGTTGGAGGCCAGAACAAGTAACCTTCCATCTAAGGCTGAAGGCCAGGTGACTAGCCTTAGAGATACATTTACATTGTTGCTTTTACAATGCTATGCATGTAATAAAAAATTTTTAGATTCTAAGTGTGTAACAGGGAAATAAATTAAACATAACAAATGTGCCTTATGGAGATTACCTCATAATTAGAGCATAGGAGGGCCTTGGCTGTCGAACAAACAACTTCTGGAGATGTTCCAGGACAACAAACTCCCTTTTTTTCAATTAGATGATCTAACAGACCCCGTGATGATCCAGCACAACAAACAAATTGTCTGAGGACAAGCCAAATAGTAAAGGATAAACAGTAAAACATGATTGTTGGCTCTCAGCACTAGGAACTTATTCTCATTAAAAGGGGGCTCTTGTGCAAATAACATGCAGTACAGTACTGTAATACACAGAACTAGATTCCACCCTTATGGTTATAACAAGATCCTCCTGTCCTAAAAAACCTGAAAAGTTTGCTGTAGGAGATTAAGAAGTTTAATATAGGGACATACAACATCAACATAGTGAAATGGTTAGCACACTTCCAGGTCAGTCAGATTTCAGTATTTATGAGGAAGACGGTCTGAAATCAAAATCAAAACAAAACCAAACCAAACCCTAACCAGGACTGTCTGCGGACTCATCAGTGTGTAAAAATAGCTCATGTGTTTGATCTTCAGTCATGACAACTCATTACAGAAACCTGAAAAAAGGTGTACACATACATATGCATGCACACAAGCACTTTTCAGGCACATAAACACACACACATAAACTTCAAAACAACAAAAATATCCAGCTCAGATGTAAACAAAAAAGTGAATGGAAGCCACAATATCTGTAACTCATGAAAGAAACAACAGCAGCTGGATAATGAGGAAGTGCTAGAGGGGACTTAGCTGGCTGCTTGTCTCCCAGTGTGCCCAGTTCATGTTTGGAGTACATTTTCCCTTACTTGCTTTCTCAGCTGCAAAGCCAATGAAGTCTCAATAAACAGACTTAAGTTCAAACATCATTATTTCTGCTGTTAAGGTATATCACTGAGAGGTTCTCCCACTTATATAGTTATCAAGTGCTTGGCAACAAGGACATTTATAATTCATTTCTCTAAAGAAGGAAAGAAAGAACTGAATTTTATTGCAGCACACTAGCTGTGTAATTTTTTACAGTTTCAAGCCCCAGAACAACAGAAAGAAGATGATTAAAAAACCACAAATAAGTACACAGTAAGCTGCTACCAAAATGGCATCAAGTATGCTCCAGGTCTGTAAAACAGAATGTATCAATCAATCTTTCAAAGCACTACATCTGATAAAAAAATAAACAGGGGCCTTCAGAGTAAGGTAATATTGTGCACCTCTAAAGCTGTCTTAAAAATAAAGTCTTCAGTGAAGTCACACTCATTAATATAAGCATGGCTGCTGTATTAGGTAAGCAAAGCACAGAAAAGGGGTGACTCCTATAAAAGCCAGGTTCAAGACATCAGAAGGCATCAGCCTAGAATCCCTCTCCTCTCTTCCCCTATGAGAAGCAAAGAGAGGACCAGGGAGAACCTATTCCAGTCATGCCCTGCACACAGTCCTCTCCCTTCTTGCACAGCAATTCCACTGCCACACACATGAGTCCAAAAAACATTCCCTTACCATATGTTTGGCACATTTCGGTTACAGGACAGCTTAAATAAGTTTCCTTCACAGGACCAAAAGCATATCAAGTATGAGATGCTGGAGTCTGCATTTTAGCCACAGAAGATACGTGCGTGGTTGCTTGATGGAGAGGGATTATAATACATGAAACTCTTCCACAGGCACTTCAGGACATGTGGGCTGTTCCAGCTGGAAGATGAGCATCAGCATTCACAGCAGTATGGTTTCTGCACAACACATGAAAGGGGCTTCAAGCTGTAGATCACATTAAAAAATTGTGATCTCAAGTTGCATGCAACATTTTTGTTTTCTTGTTTAATTTTCCCCCGTTTAAAAGGAACTTCTTCAGTTATAATAGTAAAGTTGAATACCATGCAAAAAACTGGAGCAGTAAATCACTGCTCTAAGGTGCCAATAAGCAACTAGTGATGAAAAAAGACTGGTTTCCACAACAGTTGCTCCCTATGATCTCTGCCCAAATGAAAGGGAAAAAACAATAATTGGTTAGTTTGTGGGATTTAGCTGCCATGTTTATTGCAAGGTGGATGCCAAATGTGCTCTAAGGTTGAAGAATGCAACACTGTTCAGTGTGAAGATTGTAACTGATTGTCTTGGAGCTATATTTACACATTCAAACTACTTGCAAACAAGAAGGTTTTTACAGTGAAAGTGAGAGATCACACTGTGAAGAACAACTTGACAGTCTACTTCAGAAACTACAAGACTTTGGAGCACTTGATGCTGAACAGTCATCAAGTGTTTAGTTTAGTGCAAATAGTTTAGTTCTAGGTTATTATGGTCATGTAGATAAAATAGTGAAGGCCGCTGAAGTTGTCGTGTGAATAAACTGAGGTAATTAACCTCCTGACAATGACTTCCATGAATACAGACCTCACCCACTAAGTCTGAGTATGTTTGAGCTTGTGGAAAACAGCAGTTCACTACCTGTCCATTCATTATAGCATGACATCCCCATTATCCTTCCTGTGTCACCAACACACATCTTAAGGAGACACATACACGCGGCCACACACATAAGGACAGTATTTCTGTTTCTCCATTTCCAGTTTCCTGTGCTTTCCACAGAAGTCCTCTGACCCCAACATCAATCCATCCAGCTCTCATAGATCCATGTCCTGCCCAGTACAGCTATCACCAGAACATTTCTACCAACATAATGCACATCTTAGGGTTCATTCTTTGTCTCAAGTATTACCTCGGTCTCCGATGATGCCAATGATTCTGCAAACTGGAGGATGAGAGGTAGGTACAGACTTCTAAGAAGATACATGTTCCATTTATGTGTTTTGAATTTAGTCAGCTCCTCTCTTGTTCTGCAAAGTAGTTTTTCTGTGACTAAAAAAGCACAACCACTTCAAATGAAGACTGGGAAAGAACTGAACAGCCAGAGCTGACTTAAAGCAGCACTTGAAGAAGCTCATGCAGACCTGAGGAAGGCAAGTTAATATAAACATGGACTCATTAATACATAGATATGAAGTGCATCTCTCTTTCCTCTCTCTTTTTAACACATAACTAGACCACCTACAAATTTATTTTGAATTTGTATTTGCATACTTAGTAAATTACGTAATTCTCACCAAGTTCTTAATTAGAAAAGAGGAAAGGTAAAACAGGTCGTAAGGACACAACCATGACAATCAATCAAGGTGCATGACTTATTTTTTAGATCAAAATAATTTATCAGCACCCAGATTTTTTTTTTTCTTAATCTCTGAAGAATACCTGACAACCACTGAGGTTGGAGGTGGCAGAATTTTTCCTAGATACCTCCTGATTTCATTAATATTTAATTTCAACATTCATTTGATCCCCTGCCTCAAAAGAGTCTCCACAAATACCTTCTCTAGAATGTTTACTACTGATACCAAGGAAGGCTCCGTTTTACCTCTAGGTCTATAGATGCATGCATACTGGATTTTAAACTACTGACATTTTAAGAGGCATCTCTAATCTATTTCCTGATTCTTTGTTTCAGCTCTAGCTCAAGTTACTCAAGAGCATAGGTATGAAGGCAACTATTAATAAAACTATTTAAGTATTTAAAGCAAAATTCTAATTCCAAAAAAGGTTTGGCAGGTAAGAGAAGCAGGGATAACAGTGAGATGGAGGGGGGTTTAATGCAGCTCAGCAAGAGGAACAGACTGAAAGAACATGCACCTGGGGAGACCTCAGAACTGCATTAATCAGGGAAGAAGTGCAGCAAGTGAATGCTGAACAGGGACAAGCAGCAGTGTGAAGATTATTGTGAGATAATAGATGAAATGCTGTTTGCCCCACATATCAAAGTTAAAACTGTTCAAATGAAGATCAGCATAGACGAACAAGTCTGAGATCTGTTCAAAGAAAACCTACAAACAGCTGTAAAAAACATACTGAGTCCTTGTGCGGAGAGTTTAAAATGTGATCACAGGTATTTGAACTGCTTTTAGATGTGAAAAAAAAAAAAGATACTTAAAAAAAAAAAAAAAAGAGCAAGTATACCACTATATGCCTCAAGAGCAAAGAAAGAAATTCCTATTTCCTGTTACTGTGCCAAAATTATAGGCTCTCTGATGACATAAATGCAGAAATCTTCCAGCTCATTCCCTAGCTTGGTGCCTTTCCAAGTTGCTCAGTCTTTTCTTAAGTAGCCAAAATGTCTGACAGATATTTACAGACATAAAACTTTCTCATAAATCCATTGTTAAGAACAGACAAAACATTAATATCATGAGAATGCTCTGCCATTCTCCCCATTATTATTTCAGTTCTTTAGTTGACCCCCCAGCAAAACTTGCAAAGGGCCTTTTAAACAAGAAGAAATTATCTGTGGATTGTCTTTGCTCCACTCCTCTCCAAACACATTCACACAATCCCAGAAGATGAGTGAGACACTATTTCCTTTAAAGAGACTGTGCTGCTGCTGGGTCTTTAGCTCTTCCAGAGGAGCAGACTAGCTCACCCAAGCCAGCAGTGTTCTGTGTTTATGACAGATCTTTATGAACTATAAATTTTATAGGTGAACTGGTTGACCAGAAAGAACAAAATAATCACTAACTCTAGAGAAACACTGGAAATTGTTCTTGGTTAGAACTAAGAATGTTTTTACACACTTAGCACCTGCCAGCCTGCAAAGTGAAAAATGTCATCAGCGTCCTCAGTATATCCAGAAAGTCAAATTTCTACTGTGATATGTAAACAGATAATGCCCTTCTATGTAAAAGGGTACTCTTCCAACAGACTAGAAAAAGGAATAAAATATGGGCTTTTTTGGATTGCCCTGAAGTTAGGCACATTTATTCAGGACTGGGACAAAGAAAGGGAGAGAAAGCTGCCAACATCAATGTTCCTAACTTGAGAATCTGCAATTAAATGCATATGTCATTCTGAGGTGTAGCAATTTTTTTCTTTCCCCTCCCAAACTAACTCTTCAAATATTGCTATTCTTTTCCTGCAACATGAAGGTGGCAGATCAAACCATGGCCCAGACTGTGAAAATGTTCTCTGTCTCAACACTTTCCCCTGTATTTAGAGTACGGCACTCGCTGTACAGTCAAAAAAGTGGAAAGAAAACAAGATTTAGAATGCAAATGTTAGCCCAGGCAAACACTTCATACTCACAAGACAGTGCATCTGCAAAAACTAGATATTCAGAATTTCTAGCTTATGAGTTTTTACTTAAGGAGAGCAGATGGAAGAGACAGGCTAAGCACTGAACTTGAACTGTGCCCGAGTTCAAATCAGTAATCAGTTTGTATAGCATGACTGGCAGAAATTTGAAAACCAGCATGAAAAATGATACAATTGGAGACTTTGAAGACTTTTTTTGTATTTTTATTTTGAGAAAATGTTAGCAGATTATAACAAAATTCTGAAGAATTAAACTACTTTTGAAAAGAGAACAAACTGCATCGCTGAACACATGCTTGCAGGGCTGAGAAAAATTAAATATTGAAGCAAAGAAGTAATAGGAAAAAAGGAGAGAAGTAATAAGTAAAAGAGAATAAAAGGGTGATGTTTAGCAGCAGTAAATTTAGCACAGGTGGAGGGAAGAAAAGAGAAGACAGAAGATCCTGATCCAGATGCAGAGAATCCAGATGACAGAGAAAATAATATAGGTATTTGACAGAAGAGGGAAATTAGTGGGAGGAATGCTTGTCAGCTCTACATTCCTTTCCCCTGAATGCAGGATTCGAGTAACCCTTTCCTTTAAGCTTCCTTTTAGGTGCCTTTAAGATAACCTTCCTGCTACCCAGAAGTCATACTCTTCATTACTGGTAAAACCAGGAAAGGGAGCAGGACTGGGGGCTGTGGTGGGGAGAGGCAGTATAAGGCATTTGGCCATTCTTTAGAAAAGCCTTGACCCTTACGTAGTTTTAACCTCTTCCCTGATGAAAGTGTGCTTCATGATCTAGGGCAAATCTAAATAAAGTCCTGGTGCTAGAGTCCTGGTCCTGTCAAATACGTACTGTGTTCTTCCATGTAGAATGAAATACCTCCCAAATTTCACAGTTTCTTCACTCTTATACCACTAACAATACACTTTTCACTAACGTCTCATTAAGCCTACAAACCACGATCACCTCCCCTTCACTGCTGACAAAAGATTTATGAAATCACATCTTTTTCATAACATATGCATGTTCTTCTGCATTGCATTACAATTCCAGCTCTGCCAACTTATTCCAGTTGTTCCCTGCACCATTCAGTAAAGACGGACGGCAGCTGCAGTATTCCCACAAAGATGTCCAGACTGCTGCTAGCACCTACTAGGGACAGAGCAAAGGTGGCATGTGCTTATCACTTCATTTTATAAAACTCACCACTCTGGAAGACCAAGAACTATCATCACAAACCCTCTGAATGTGCCACATCTGGACTGCAAATTCACGGCTATGCCTCTTAACGTGTAGCACATCTTCTCATTACAGCTGCGAGATTTGAAAGAGGTGCCAAGTCTTGAAATTTGTCTACAATTATGTTAAAGGTATCTAAAACATTCTAACCAGTAATTTGCAAACTAACCCCAAAGATGTAAGATCTGATTTGGATTGCAAGCATCACATGTAGTAAATGTATGAATGACAACTTAGTATGAACTAAATTAAGGACTGTATCAATTCCAATTGAATATGCATGTATTCTTTCTGCCAAATTTGTTTGTCACAGATTTAGAATTTTGCTATATAAGAAAAAGATGTGGCTATTTTCTTCCACATCAGCAGCCTGAATTTCTAATGCAGTAATTTGAATAGAATTCTGTTCCCAGTATTTGCATGAATTACATAAATAGAATGTATTGCACAGATTACATAAATTGTACATATGTAAAAACAATGTATTACATAAATCATTGAACTATCCAGCTAGGAGCAGTAGTGAATCAGCAAAGATGATGCTTTAAGTCATTAGTGATTCAATGCTTTAGCAGACTGTTGTGACAACTGCCCTGTTGAAAAACTTGCTATTTTGTAGTGGGGCAGGAAGATAAATGAGAATGAGGGAATGTGAAACAGGTTAAGCTAAAGAATGACAGGAAATCTAATACATAATGCAAAGAACCTGTGTATAGAAAATTCCACAGATTTTTGGAGGGAGAGAGTGTTTATTCCAGACAAAAATCTTTATCTGGCAATTATATTCCCCTTAGTTTTTATCTCTTTGAGTGAGCACTTATTCTTCTATTTTCCTATCACAAATAACCCAAACTAACCCTGCCACATTTCAGTAATGAGCAATATCAATGTATTTCCCTCAAAAAAACCCTTGTGAGTCTTTGTTTTTGTGATCCCGTACTATTACCTTGAAACAGTATTTTAATATTTATGAAAAAATCAGAAGGGCTTTTTTTAGAAAAGCATACGGAATAAGTTACACAATGCATTCTTAAAACTAGAAAATATTAATGTTTTGCTCAATATTTCAAAACAAGGAAAATGAAGAAAGTAATGGCAAGACAGTGCTTTAAGTCAAGATTGGAATCACTTACACCCCTTAACTGGCTGAATCGAAGCCTGGAGATGAGCTTAAATTTCTGACAAAGTTTAGTTCAATCCAAGCCAGAAAAGCCTCAAGCAACTCCACTGTTCTGAATTGTTTTAGCTTTTCTAAACAAATCAGAACAGCAAGTGCTATTGGAGGCATAAACAGATTTCCTATTTAAAATGCTCAACTTTAAGGCTATTGACCACATTCCCTCCCTTCCTGTCCCAATTTAAACTTGGCTTTCACAGCTCCTGCTGAAACCAGAGGTGAGCCAACTTTGAACCAAATTTAGTTTTGTCTGCTTTTAATTTGATTTGGACTGGCTTTCAAAACAAACCAAGCAAACCCTTGCAACAAGGGGATTTCAAGTTGCTGAACTTGTTTTCCATAATCTCTCCCCCTTTTTATCCTAACATCACCCCTTATTCAGGGTGGAGAAAATACGAAAACTACATTTTCAAAAGCACTTTTTCTTCAGAGGTTAGAAACTGCATAAGAAAATGAAGGGTGAGAATTGAAAATTAAATCAGTATGCTCATCAATGCTTTAAGGAAGATGCACTATGTATAGAGGATGTGCAGAAAACATGGCCCAAAGCTACAGTTGTAAAAAAAAATAATACTCATTGACAGATAGTGGAAATAACCTCAAATCAGGCAGCTTTTAAATGCATCAGTATGAATACGGTCCCTCCTAGCACAGGCCAACTGAAAGTGCATTCTCACGACCCAACTATTTGCAGTGCGTACACTGCTTTCTTTACAGCTCTGCTCTTGGCTGCCCCACCAATTTATCTTCTACCTGCTCCTGGCAAAGTTTATTAAATCTTGTTAAAAATAGCACAGTACGATTATTAGGCAGCCAGAATGCTCCTATTTCCTTGACAATTTCAAACTGATTCCTCCTGAAAGAAATCAGCCGTACCCAGTATACACTGTTGTTACAACAGACGCCCTACCATGGTACAGACTAATCATCCAAACACCAGTTTCCTGCCCTCTTTGGCATGAAGTTGCAAGGATTAAAACATAAAAGATTGAGCTATTACATTAATACTTTTTTTTCTGGTGGAAAAAAAAAAGATTAATCTTAAATCAGTGAAGACTGAATTCTTACTCTTATCTTTCATAACTCTCAGGAAGCTTTTTCTGAGTAATGATCCTGCTCTCTTACATCACGGGAAGAGATTGGAAGGGCAAGGAGAGTAAGTATTCCTGTCAAGAAAAGTTAGAAAACGGCCCCTCCAGTCAATCTTTCCCTTAGCTTGCTCGGGTTTATCGTATGCTCAGATAAATATGATCTATACTTTAAACCCCAAAAACCCCTCCTCCTGACCACAATGTGCTCAAGATTTTACTCTTACTACTCGTCCATTTAGAAAACAAGGAGCAAATAGTACATTTTGAAAATTAAGTTTAAAATTATCAGTCTCTCAACTCAGTAAGGTCATCTAAGGATTACCTGCAAAGAAGCAGCTTGTATCTCAAGCTATCATTTAAAGTGATAGGCTAACTATATAGTTTTAAAGTGTTGCGTCCCACATGCAGGTAATAGAATAGCTCTATATATATATATATACACACCTGGGCTAACAGTAAAGATATTACAAATATTTGCTTTATTGCATTACCCATAATATACTTCATTGCTCTGGCAAATGGCAAACCAGTTAACAATTAACCCTTGCTGTTTCTGTTATTGACAATGACTTGGCTGTGGAATACCATCAACACTTTTGCAGAAGCAAGTTAGATCAGCTAGTGCTTTTAATGTTCCTGCTTCCTCCAAATGAGTTCTTTCCTGAAGTCCTATCTTTTTAAGATTTTAGCTGCTAGTCTCCTCCAAAGCTGCTGCTTGCCATACAGTCAGGTTCTGGTTTCCCCAGGTAAAAGTATGGTCCTAAGGCTGTTCTGCACTAACCTCTGTGAAATATGGTTTTTTTTTTCCTTTTCCAGGTTCAGAGTACTTTGGTTATTTCTTTCCCATACGCTTCACACAGGAACAGTTTCCAGCACCAAAATAGCTCTTCCACCACTGGGAAAAGAGAAAGTAGACCCATTTTCCTGTACACTTCTTGAAATGGTCTTCTTGCCAAGCATTGTTTCTCATCTGTTGTGGAACATATCACCCTATTTAAATGTCAACACGAGTTCAACTTGGGCAACCAGCGTATTTTTGAAGTGGCTCTACTCTGAGCTTCTTCCCTACTACCGGTAGCTTACCAAAACACCACGTTTACAGCCTCTGGATTAATACTACTACTACTGTGCATGTTATTTTAACCTTTATATACACCAAAATTAGAGGAACCGTTAAATTAATAATGTCTCATCTGTGCTCAGCTATTGGTACTCTGCCATACACACCTAGCACTGCACTTCTAAAGCCACAATCACCAAATAACTCGGTGATCTGTGAGCTAAAACTGAGCTACATGGGCATCAGTGCCATGGCTAGCACAAACTCACTTAAAAAGTGAAGGGATCTAATGCAAAAGCCTGAATCTGAAGCAGCAAGGCTCCAAATGTGCATTATGAATGTTAAAGAATGAAAAAATTACACTAAAAGCAATACACAAACAAGCATTGTTTAGAAAGTTACTAAGGAACTACACCCTAATTCACAACACAGTGTGAAAAGCCCTCACTTAACAGAAATATAATAATACTGAAATATTACTAATTTACTCAGTCTAACATTTCTTTGAATGTTTGCTCAAGTGATCACAGTTATTAATTTAATAAGGTGCACGTTTTCATTTTCTTTAAAAAAGTTACACTCTAACAAATGTAATTATTACAAATGAATTGGCAAGGACTTTTTGTAAATTATTAAATCCTCAAGCTCTTTGGTTAGCTTCCATGAGAAAGGCAAAACATATAAACACTCATAGCACCCCCCCCCCCCCAAATAATGTCTGTAATTGGTACAACACTTTAAGACAGCTTCAAAAAATATGCCTGTTTAAGATCCCTAAATACCCTGCCTTTACCTGTTCTGGCGGAACACTGCTGTTGCATCGTAACTGCCAATAGTTAACACTTGAGAGGCAAACTGAAAATGGTTTTCTTTTTGTTTGTTTATTTTTAGATTTTTTCTGCCTAAGGAAGCACTGCTCTCAGGGTTGTCCTTGAAGCAGAAGATCAACGGCATGGCACTTGATAGATGCTGCAAAATTGTTAAGAAGATCAAAGAAGGTTCACTATCCTGAGGGTTAGCTTCCACTGCCATCTCAGTGCATTTAGAATATTGCAGAAGTGTCTTTGAGAAGAAGATTTTCTGTTGCCCAAGCACACAGACAAGAGTCAGCCTCCAGGAAAGGGTTTCTCAGGAGAGTGCAAGGTACAATACTTGGTCACAGAGAAGACACACAGTATGAGCTGCAAGTAAGCTTAACTTATAGAAGCCAAAGGATTTCCTACATTGAAATATCAGGATTTTGGTAACAGTGCAAGTTGTCAGGTAGTTATTTTTCAGATAATTTTGATAATGCCTACTTCTGTTTTAAAGCTAACTTTTGGGAGATTTTTGGTATGAAACCATATAGGTGAAACTCACAGGGGTATTCCTCATACATGCCTCAATGCTTTTTTCAAAATAGGTGCTAGAAAATGCAAAAGTATCTTCCAAAGAAGATACATGCATCCTCTAAACCAAGAGCTCACAATAACAATAAAAAATCCTGAAACAACCAAAACCCACAAACCAGCAACAACAACAAAAAACCCCAAACCAAACAAAACAACCCTTAGTTGAGAATGTACAACATCTTAGGAAAAAGATTTAATGGGAGGGCAATGTACTCAAATAATCCAATTTATCTGACAGTCTAAGGTGCTAGAATAGGAAGAAAATAGTCTAAAACCAGTCAATACAAAATGGAATGAGATACCAGTACTTCCTACAAGATGCTTTCAGGTCTTAACAAAAGCTGAGCTTCTGGAAATCCCTACAATTCATGGCTGACAACACCAGAACAGCATAACAGATAAACAACTGTGCACCTACAAAGTTTGATACAGTACAGAAACTTGCAGTTTGTCCATACTCTTCCATTTTTGTCAGGAAATATTTAATTTTTTTGTCCCAAGACAGAACAGTCTTTGGTCACCATAGGTGATTATTAAATTACAAGAACTATACTCAAATAATAACTATGGACTCTGCTAAACAAAACAGGAATAAATCGGGATTATAAAAACAAAAAAGATGCCAGAACAATCTTATTTTGGTCCTTTGTGTATGCAGAAAGATCTAAGGCTGTAGACTTTTTAACTTTTCCTTTCAGTGAGAAAGTCAGTTCCTTTCAGCGTGATTCAGGTCAAAGACTCCTTTCTTCCAGTCCTACTTCATCTTCACAGAAGCTGTGTGGAAGTGCATCAAGGAAGAAGTCACAAAGCAAGTTCCTGGGTAAATAATATGAGCAAACAGGTGGACAGGAGGATGACTGTTGATACAGAAAACAAAACAGCTTCTCTTATTTCAAATACTTGAACACTGTTTCGGAGAACTGGAGTCTACTGTCATCTCTAGGTCCCATTGTAAGTTTGCCATTTGGTGGAAGTCTGACTTGAGAAACAGTGACTTTGGATAAAAAAGAGGCTGGCTGAATGCCTGTTTGGTTGTTACTGAATTTAGAAATAGCACCTAAACATCTGCTCTATTATGAAAATTCTGTACGTTTGCTAACAAAATTAGCAATCATTAATTCTTGTACTACACAACCACCTCCTGACTCTAACACTGCATATTAGAAACCTCTTCCTTGGGTGTTCATAGAATCATACAATAGTTAGGGTTGAAAAGGACCTTAAGATCATCTAGTTAAACCCTAAAGCATTTAATTCATAAAAATAATGTAAATGCATTAAAAACCTCCAGTAATGTTATGAACCATACACACAGGGTGACTTACATCTTTGGACCTCCACACCTTTGCATTGTATGTCACCAGAACCACAATGATCTGAAGTTGTTTTACCAAGTTCTGAAAAAAAAGCACAGCTGAATTTGACTTATGCCTCATCAGAACACTTAAATTACCAGGATTTGAAATGTATGGCAATTCATTATCACGAACTGTAAACTTTGTCCTAAATTGTTACACATCTATTTCACTCACATTCAATGTCCAAATTATTTCTCCCTCTCTTTCTCAGAAGCTTTAGTTAAATTCTTTAAAAATACACCCTTCACTGGCTTTCATTTGTAGACCTACTATTGCAAAATGCCTTAACATAAATAAATGTACGTAGTCAGCAGAAACCTGTGCCTGATCTGCAGGAACAGCAGGCGCTCACAGCTACGAGCAAAGCCAAGGGAAAGGGAGGAGGGAGGGAGGGAAAGCTGGCTGAGGGGGTGGGAAGGAAGCTGCGCTCTAAAGATATGGTAGAAATTTTGTAATTGTTTAAAGTTTGGCAAATGACAAACATCTGGCAACCCCCGCAGCAGCAGGTTCCGAGTCCTGCCTGTGTTTTGGTCCCTTATGCAGTGCAGCAGGAAGACAGTCACACAGTTGATATAGCCTGAAATCACATTTCATTTTAGTAGTAATAGCTAATAATAACTCTTTCACTTCCCAGGCAAGGAGCAACTAAGCCTAAACATACAAGAACACCAGTTTTGCTGGCTTATGCACCAACATGGAAAATCCAGGCTCAAAGAGTCTCACGAAACTTGAGAGAGTACACATATGGCTAAATTACATCTCACTTCTGCATGTTTCATGAATATTTATTTTTATGGACAGAGTATCTGCTCCTCCTTGGAATCCCATCTCCAAGGAATTTTAGGTTTGCTTAAGCTTTGCTTTCCACATTTTTCTACTTATTTCGAAACTATATATGTAGTTAATAAATGTAACAAGCCATGTGAAGCATAAGCCATGCCAACCTACCTTCTTCTTTCAATATTTTTAGATTTGTCTTAATATATGAACATTGTTTGACCATGATTAGGTTAAGGGCAGCTCTCCCTGCAATAAAAAGGGCAAGATTTAACTTAAGCTGTAGGTAGTATGGAAGGTTGCATCTTCTATAAAAAGAACTTACCAATTTAGCATTTTTAAATTTAAAGGTAGAGTTTGAACTGTATTTTAGGGCTCTTTTCAGACTTGAATGAGTGAATGCTTGATCTGAAGCCCTTGGAGCTTTAAAACACTTTTGAGAATAATTTTCTTGAAAAATATGTTTCTCATTTACAAAATGGTATTAAAAATGTCTTTGATCTTGCAGCCTTTACACAGAGCTTCTCATGGATTTTCACTCAGAGGAGAGAGTATTTTGCAAAAGACTTCAATCAAGGTGTGTTTCTCCATCCTAAGATTACCTTCAGAGAATTCATTCAATGTCTTCTCTTCATTTGAAGCTAATGGACTGTAAAATTCAAAGAGGCATGAACGTTATTTGGGAGATGGGGAAAGAAAATAGCTGTCAGTGGTGGAAGGAAAGGCAAAAAATACTACTCACCACTCCTCAGAGTGACAGGCTGCAGAGCACACTAAGAACAATTTTACCATGTAAAAATATTATTCTCCTATTTGCCTAATTTAATTTTATTCTATTGGCAGAAAGTTTTTGAGAGTTCTTAACTTTTTGGCTTTCCTTAGAGTTGAAAAAAGAAAGTTTGCTTCTTGTCACGGTTAGAGCAGACAAGGCAATCTTCGAACCCAGGCCTCAACCAACCAACCTGCTGAGAGTCTCCCCACTCACCAAAATTAATCTCATTCCAGGTATAAGTTAGCATTCCAGGTATAATCTCATTCATGGTATATTTCAAATGTCCATTTTCAAGAGGTTGTTGGGGTTTTTTTTTGTTGTTGCTGTTAAAATGTCTGTTTCTTTGAAGCTACATGGATTACTTAATGATAAACTTCACAGTGAGAAGGACATGGTGACACAGTGATGTCTTGTGATATGTATTTGACAAATATTTGCTATAAAAGATGGGAAAAAAACCCACAAGAATAAAAAAAGGTAAGGTAGCGCATACAGCAAAAGCACTGTTTTCTGCCCACTTTCTACAAAGAAAAGGAGAAATAAACACAGTTCTCTATAATTTAAACCATTTAGCAGATCATCAACCCAGCCAAGAAGGCTTTTTGGAGGTGCCCTGCACTGCACTAGCTGCCCCATGCCAGCAGCATGGGCATCAAGCCAGTACTATGCCTTCTGGGCCTGGTCTTTTACAGGAGCAGCAAGATAAGGATCATTACCTGGCCAATCAAACTTCCTGCTCTTAGAAGCTGCTCAGTGTCCATAGGTGCCTGTGGCAACTTAGACAGGCCAAACCAGCCTCCCTGAGATGCATGTTTCTGACGGGCAGATGGGAGGGCATAGGCAATGCTATAGGGCATCGGGCTATGCCACACGTGGGTGTGGGAACTGCACTGGAGATCTTGTTGCACACTGGTAGGTAGAAGCAGTGCAGAAAGAGAGCAGAGTGGGTGTGTGCCTGGCAGGTGTGCATTAGATGGGAGCTGGAAAGGGAAAGAGGAGCACAGGGCTGTGTTTTGCTTTGGGAACAGCAGGACCTGCAGTTGGAAGGGAGAGAGCATAAGGTTAGATAGGCATGTGAAACAGAGAACAGGCTGGGGTTCAGATTTGGAGATGTCAGAGGTGGGAAAGCATGGGGCTTAGGATGCTGAAATGGGCAGCCTGGATCAGGGACATGAATGGGATCCTGAGGAGGATCAGTTTCTATTTTGGAAAAAAGAAATCTCACGAGCGTGCTGGGCTACCATCTTTGTATGTGATTTCCTGTACAGAAATAAATGCACGTGGCCTTTTCCTCCTCTGCTGGTCTTACTGCAGCTGTACTGCATAGCTGATTTACACCCATGCAGAGAAATGCCTCAGATTTTTCAGTTTATGGCAGCCTGATTAGAGGTATTGTACAAAACCTTGAACAAGCTACCAAAGTTTGGAAATCCTTACGGGAAACTTAGAGCCTGTTTTATGCCTGAAAATGTTGTCAAAGTCAGCAGCAGCTAAGCAAACTTGGTCTGGAAACTCCTCATCCATCCTTTAGCCCAAAGGCATAATCTCTACATGGGGAAGAGGTAGAGAAAGACAACAATAATAGGCATGTTAATATAATTACACAGCAAAGCCTTCAATCGCAGAGAAAGCAATTGCTGCCTGACCATCCAGCCCCAAGAACACACGCAGAGGATAGATGAAACGTCTGCTACAATGAACAGGGCTTCACATTATCCCTGAAGTGATTTAGATCCCCTCAAGAGGATCAGCAGCTGCCAAAATCTATTCTTAGCTATTTGAAAAAGTTACTGCATGTTTGAAGATGGGATACTTTTCTCATTCATAAACATCATTTTTATTTTAGAGGAGAGTTACATAAAGTGCATTATTGTAAGCCATATTTAGTAAACCTCTATGGAAGAGACGTAAATCCATCCCATACTATACCAAAATGTTTTTAATAAACTAAGTTGAGAAAATATAAAGGTACAGTTTATATTAAAATCCTAACACTGCTTTTTTTGTGGGCCAGCCCATTCAGATTTCAACCCTCCGCCTAAAATGCGTAAACAATGTCTCCCATCACACTCCACAAAAAAAAAACCCCAACCCCCAAAGAACAAAAAACAAGCAGGAGGGGTGGAAACATTAAAGGATTCTGCTACAGCAGCCACACCCTTTGCGACATGTGCCTTTGTCATGAGACGTGTATATACCAGGTACAGCACAGTCCTATAACGCAAGTTACGGCACATTTCCAATCCTTATTTGAAACTTGTAGGCACTAACACAAACAACTGAGATGCATGAAGATATATCAAGTGAAATCTTGGGGAAAAAAAAAGTGCATGCCAATGATAATAATGCAAAAAGCCATCTGAAGCCTCAGATGTCAGTAAAACTTTCTCGAAAAGGAAACGTGATGGTACAGGTAAAGTAGCACAGTAAGCACTTCACAAAACACAAACAAATTATTATTCACAGAATTTAATGGAAGGTACTCCACACATCTCATAAAACTGAAGCCATCTCTTCAATAGATCTACAATGGGAAAACACTGATGATAAAAAAACCTGACATCAAAATGCTTTATGCAAGGGCATAACTTAGAGCAGAGCTTCTTTTTGGCAGTGGACGGTACCAGGGGTGCTTTTGCTGTGTTTGTAACACAGAGCACACTGCTTAAAACATGTTAGGGAACACAGTGTCAGAAAAATGGCCACACATCTATTGATTACAGTGACAGGAAATTAAATTATATCCACAGTTTGGCTGGGAAAGGTCCTAACTTCAGACCAGTTGGCAGGACTACTCTGGCACCCAGTGTATGTGGAAAATTCTCCCTGTGTTACTTCTCTTGGCAGGAAAGAGTGAAGCTGCTTCTGTGGCAGTGCAGGGGGGCAAGAGAGGCACAAGAAAATTAAACGTGCACGTCTGAAACACTTATTGCTTTGAGGCATCTACTTCAACTTCTGCCTAAAGTCTGTTGGTTTATGGTGGAGATAGTTATATTTAAAGATCCTAAAATTGTGTATTTTGAATGCCTTTAATTTATTATTTTATTGCTAATTATGTAAAACCTGTTCTGTTAATTTTATATATTTATTGTAGTTATTTCTTGAGACAGATATCTATGCAATGTTTTACCCATTTCATTTTCTGTCTTGCTGAAGCATTGGTTCAACCATCTGCCACATGAGGTCTTTAGGTGAAATTTCACTGTATTCAATATTCAAGTTCTTCCTTTCTTAGACAGTTCGCTATTACTTCTTTAATATCAAATACATCTTGACATCAGTACATTCTGAAGATTAAGTCTTGTTTGGATACTGAAAGAATTCCTCAAGAACGTTAGATTGTGATGTTGTAGCAAAATGTTTATGGAGACCTCCCTGCCCTTTAATAATGCATCTTAAAAGAGTCTTGAACTCATTTAACCTTAAAAGCAAAGTATCTTAGAAACTAAAATTAGGATTTTTTACTCTAACATAGTCTGATTTCTTTATTCCTAGTTCTGATTAGTAATTTCTTAGATTTTAAATATGTATCACAGTAACCCTGTATTTCAAAAGGAAAACTGAAATATTTACAACTGATTCCCAACTTTAATTCTGTCTTAGAATAAAGCAGATAAACAGCTCTTTTCTAATAATCCAAACATTATATTTTGCCATACATGCTTTGATACTTCTGATTTCTTTAACTCAATGGATTTTAAATTTAAACGGTTGTAAGAACAGCTAAGTTACATGATGAGTACTAGCTGAGGAACTCTCTAGAGTTCTGGCATACTTCACTTCAGAGTTTGGTTCAAACAAAATATATTTTTCACCAAGTTATTCATTGTGGTTTGGAAAAATAACTAGAAAGGACTTTTAGTGTTATCCATTTTAAGGAGTTCTGCATGCTTCTGTACTAATTTAGTATGTCCTTGTATAAATCTTTTCAGGCTCCCTTTTTACCATATGCTGAATCCATTAAAAACCTATTATACATACTCAATTTTTCCTCGTTGTGGTATTTTTGACATAATTATAGCTTCTTTTAAAAATAGTCAAAAACATGTTTAGTGTTTTTCCCCAAATTAAAAGAAAACAAAAAAAAAACCCACCCCAAAACCTCTTCTAAATCCACATGATCTTCCAAAAGAATTACAGCAAGGACAGAAGCCTTTCAAAGTTATGCTAGCTCCTTCAAGACAGACACTAACACTGTAAACAGTCTGAGCTGAAATAAATTTCAAAGGTACAGCTAAGAACAGCCTATTCTGGATTTGACTTTCCTTTTTAATTGATTTCAGTCTAAACCCAGAGTGCTACAGTATCTTGTACACAATCACACATTACATCTTACCAGAAAGTACATTTCATACTACATTTGGGAATCCAAACATTAAAGTTATTTTTTTTAAGTTAGACTCAGTATTCATTTGGAAGTGGGTAACATTGTAGGAAAGAAGAAAAAACCCACAAAACTTTAAAGAAGGTTATATTTCTGGGCAATGTATTAGAGTTACACAACAGCAGCACTAATCCATTTGCAGTAAGAACATGCATTTATTGTTTCACAGTGCGTTAAGATGAGAGCACTACATATATGTGGACCTACAGGATTAATGATGTATTAATATATGGCTGAAGGCAACAGTCAGAAGACAAGTATGCATAGTCTTTTTCATAAAACACCTAAAGCTACAACACATATATGTGTTCATTTCTGATACTCAGAATCTCAAGATCTGGCTCTACTATAGGACCATCCTACATTTTTACGGTCTAAGTAGGTATCTAAAGCAGACTCTGGACTTCAGTCCTCTGAATGATATTTCAGTGCCCTGCATCACAGTTAGACCAACAAAAAAAGTTTTCAAGGAATACAAAGAAGGGAAAAATTTTGAATTCCTGAGAAGTTTCAGGCAGCAGCTATGTATAGGCTCCTGAGTGTTGTTTTGTGGAACAACTCCATCCACAAAGGAAGTCACTGCTCAGTTACAGAAGACAACTTACATCTTGATTGTGCCTAAATGTTGTGGACCATTTCCATTTCAGTTATAAGATTAACACAACACTGAAAGTTTCAGATTCTTATTAAGTGTTGGGTTTTTTTTCTTCTTTGTGCTGGCATGAACTGGTGATGTATCAAAAATGTTCTGAATATGCAAATGTATAAGATTTAGTAGGTGAAGAAAGAAGCGTCCCCTAGGGGAGAGAAAAAAAAATAATAAAATAGGCACAGCTCAAAGAGAAAACAAAAATCCAGATAAAACCACCGGCAGGGACAATTCATGATGGAAGGTTAGACAGATTCTGATGCTGTCTCTAGAAGCAGAGGACTGCAAGACATGAACAAAGTTACCAGCTCATGCAATCACAGACAAATTCAACAGGCAACTAGTTCAGTAGAGTCCAGATACACTAGTAGTGTGTGCTGTGCTCCACAGGCCATAAACGTGACACGCTGATCCATGTGAGCATGTCAGAAAAGAGCAATAGTCAACTCTAAATTGTCCCCAGAAGAACAGCAAGGTCAAGGGCACCGCCAGTGGCTGAGGTTCCTGCAACAGCAAGAAATGTGTTAATGAGCATGCAAGAAGCACACACCAGCTGGGTACCTAGAGTAAGCCAATAAGCCACAAACAACAGCATATTAGGCATTTCTATCTTGTCTCTAACCAAATATTCCACATAATCATGAATACTTCCTTAAAAGACAAAATTACATGCCTCAACTCCAATCATGTCCTAAGTGTAATTAAAAAAAGGAAGGAAGTTCCCCATGATCCTCTTCACAATCATGAATATTGAAACTGAATTAATACCAAATAAATATAAAGAATATAAAGTAAACAGTCTTGCTGTCTTTCGAAACTTACTGGATGTGTCAACACAGATAAGGATCTATACCACAGATGGGGTGTTTTTTTCCTCCTAGAAATTCCTTAACCAATCATAAAGTGTTTTCTGTAACCTTGATAAAGTAAAGTAATTCAAGCCCACTGCAAACTAAGAGGCCATTCCAATCAACACTGTTCAGGTGGACAGACGCTTTCAGTTTCTATCCTGCATTAAGTTGTGACCAGCACACTTACATTTTCTCTTAACATCTAAGTCAAAAATAAAAAGCCACAATGTCAAGAGGTCAAACCACGGTTTACATGCCATTTGGATGATACAGGTAATACTGAAGCAGTTGTGTTATTCACTGGTCACTACCTCACCTGTTACTACAGTGTTTAAATCCTGATTGTTGAATATAGATTTTCAAATGAAAGGAGAAAATTCCAGTATTGGGTAGATCCTTTTAAAACACTTTACAGGAATTACTAACAAGAACTCATAATCAATACCGGAGTACAGTGTCAAAAAACCTGTGGTCTGAATTACCCTTGCCTGTGAAGAGGACTGAAAGAATTGAATTGTGTTTAACACAGGAGACATTAACCTGAAACATATGAAATGGTTTTTAAGATGCAGGAGATTATTGCAAAGAAGATACTCATCAGTTCAGTCAGAGATAACAGGAAATACTCAGCTTAATTTGTAGCATGAGAGAGTTTGGCTTGGTATCAGGAAAAGGTTTAATTATGAGAATCAAATAAGCACTGCGACAGGTTAATTCAGATCACAAAACCTTTAACACTGGAGAACTTTCAAAAACAAGTCCAACACATGTCTGTCAGGCAGAACTTAAATCTACCTTTTTTATCAGGGAAACCTCTATCTGAATGGTCTCTAACCCAGTATTTTTATCATTTTAAGGTATGCCTTATTTTATCCTAAGTCCAACCATGGCAAACCAAGGATCTTTGCATAGCATACTCTGAATTTCATGATAGTATATGGAATATGTCAACAGAATGGAGCTTTTTAACTGCTACTCAAGAGAACCCATCATCATAAACCTAATCTGCATTGCTCCAACAACAAACCTGATCTTTCTTTTGCTTTGACAGATGTAAGCTCAGGTTCAAATTTATAATTACGATGATTACTTTAAAAAATGACACACACCTGAAATTTTCCAAGACCCAATTTCCCTTCAGACAGGAAGTTGTGTACTTGGTTGTCCATTGACTTTCCTGGCTTAAAACAGCTCAGACTGTGGTTCCTAGACTAAGTAAGATATGCAGGCTGTCGGCATCATTGAGAAGTTACAGCTTACATCTCAACCCAAATACAGTCTCTCTTTTATAATCCAGACTTCCTAACAGTACTGCATGAAACGCATCCATCACCAAACTATAAAAAACAATTCAATAATTTTTTCAATGTCTGAATAGCAGACATTTAAAAGTAGCCTCTAAACTTCCTACATTCCTAACTTGTCATTAAAACTGTACCAATGCTGAGGCTTTTTTAGAAAATCAATGGACAAACGCATTACACATCCTATACTGCTGCATAAGCAACAGAACTGTAATTCAGTAGCTATCATCAATGACTACCTAAGTTTTACAAAACAGTATTTATTGTTCCATTTATGTGTTTGTGTATGATTAAAAACTTGAAAGATTGTACTTGTGCCTTCATTGAAAATGAGCAAATAAATCAACCCTATGTACATCTCATGACTTTAAAAAAAAGGCACAAAAAAGGAAAACTTGCCCAAACTAAAAGACAACAGTAAACAGTGGTTTAAATAATTATCCTTTAATTGACTACAAAAATGTTAGTTCATAGGAGGAAGTGTATGCTTACAAAACTGAAGACTTCCTTCCACAACAAGAAAGTGGCTGGCAACATTTCCACAAAACTCTTCCTTCTATAGTCGACTGTAAAATGGCAGTGTACACTCCAGAGGAGAGGGGGTTTTCCTTACACTGCAGCTTTATCTACCAGTGTATTAATTGACACTGAATCTATAGGAAATCCCAACTCCTTTTTTTCAACTTGTTAATAGTGCAAACATAGATTAATTCTTTTGCAGCCTTGAAATCTGAGGGACAGATAAGACACTTGTTTCACATTTAGAGTCATTACAGCAGCAGTATCGTGACAGTTTTTTATACCTTATACCTTTCTTCTTATACAGAATACCTTTGTGCTGTGGAATCAGATTTCTTTCAAGTAAAATCAGCCTCTGAGGCAGAAAACACCTGGACACCTCAAAGTAAAAACTGCCTCTAAATGGATGAGCAACAGTGCTTCCAAACTTGCCTATTAATAAGACTGTCTGACAATTTCTATTATAAGCGCTTTTTTTAATCTGCTTTGTGACTTGTTGAATGTAAGCTGTTCTGCAAAAATTTTCCATGCTGGGAGTCATGTCAGACAGGACTTTTTGGAAAATTTAGCCAAAACAGGTTATTTCTGGGAACAGAGAGAAAAATACACTTTCTGGTGACATCTTAAAAACAAACAAAACTAAAATAAAATTGTTCACAAACATCACATAACAAAGCCGAAGCATCCATATGTTTCAGTCAAGATTTGGAACTCTGAAGGGCAATGTAAACTTTAAGATAATAGGACCCATTTGCTACGCAGGTGAAAATCTGCCAAAATTATATCAATTTTCCAGGCCTTTTCTTTTTGAGGTGTAGTCAAGGAGGAGAATAATGTATTGGTACATTGCTTGGTACATGCTTGTTTTCCCTATCTGGAATGCTTCAACCCACAAGAAAATCTTTATTTCAAAAATGGCAATTGTCCTTGATTTGGTACCAGGAAAGTCTAGAACAGGTACATGCTCCTAGTGACTCCCACACAAGTCAAGCATCATGGAGTTAGAGTAGCATCATCAAAATGCAGAAGAGAAGGGTCTGCTAAAAGAGAAGCTACTGGGACTTTAGACCAGCTGAAGAGGATAGAGGGAACCTACAACTGGTAACTTTGGAGGGCTATGCGTGAAGTCTGCCACCTAAGAACTTGCTTACAGAAAAAAGGCAACTATTTCTGAAAGACTGAGACTAATGAAAAAATAAGAGTAAATGAATCTTAAAAACTACAGACCTGAGAGTGAGGAGTATCTTGATAAGCACTGAACATCACCTCAGAGAGGTCCTGTGTGAATGAATTAACCTGTGGCACCCACAGATATTGGAATGACGAAGGAGGTTAGAGAATTGGAAACAATGCATTTTGGTCATGTTGACATGACTGTGCTTGAGATCAGGATGGGGGAGAAATAAGATTGAAATAAGGTTAAACTGGGAAAGGAGCAGAGAAAGATGTGACAATGAGAGGAATCATGTGGAAGTGACTGTGCTCACTGCCATCTACCTTAGCAGATGCCCAGATTGCTGCAACTTGGAACTCCTGTAAGGCTAACACCAACTGTCTTCTCCACACCCCCAAGTGCTGATCTACATGGAGGATAGTATGCCACCTCTTAACACCAATTTAGATGTCCAAGTGTGCATAGGATGCACAGTAGATTCAGAACTTTTCTGCTGGCTCATGTCAAGCTGATGTAAAATAACCTAGCATGTCTCATAAGCTTATTTTAAAAACAAACATCTCAACACCATCAATAAGAAAACATCCAGAAAGCCACATACAAGAACTAGTAAGATGCAGAAGCTAAGTTTATCCTCTAAACTAAGAATACCTTTGCAACTTTAATTCCCTCTGTACCATTATCCCTCATGAAATCTGTTTCATGATGCAACCTCCAATTAGATGACAAAGCAACTGTTTTCCCCTGCAGGATTCCTTCCTCAGGCTAAGCACAAAACTGACTTCCTCAGGGAAATAAACAAGTGCTAGAGTGTAAGGAATATTTGTTTCTAGGAGTCTTCACTCTTCTCCTGCAAAGCTGTACTGAATGAGTTCACGAACTGCAGAAGTCATTCAAGCAACTGAATATTTTTTAAAAACAAAATGAAGATTAAAAAGACGTTCTCTTTTAGTTTCATGGAACTTCATTGTGCTCAAAGACAATCTGACTTCACTGTGACTTTAAGCAAGTAATTTAACTCAAGCATTCGCCTTGGCTTTTTTTTTTTGGTTGTTGTTTCCCAGATGCTGGGTTTGGCACCCATGCCATTAATATATGGGTACCATGTGCTCAGTGCAGAAAGTATAACATAAAATCCAAAAAGCTTATCAGAAAGCATGGAAAGAAGTCTTAAGTGCCCTCACCTAGACAAATACATCTCCTCCCTCTCCAGTTTCTAGGTGCCACGCTACCAAAATCTCCCCACAATTAGATGTTAGGCACATTGGTACTTGTGAAATCCACATACGTAGTGGTGGTGAATGCTGTAAGAAGCCTCGGAACTACAATTCAGCCTTCAAACAGTCAAGCGAAGAACTAGACCTAATTCAGCCCTGGCTCATGACAACGATTCCTCCAGAAAAGACAATGCCAGAGGAACGGACTGCCACAAACAGAGTGATTTAGAGAGCTTGGAAGGAGCTTTCTACTCAAAGGGCAGCCAAGAGTGAATTCACCAGCAGGCCTGCAGGGTACAGCCTGCTTATCCCAATAAACAAACCAGGTGCCCTTGTGGACATCAACCAGGAAAACATAAACAACAGTCTATGTATTTTAAGTGAACACTTGTTCCATGCTCAAACCAGTTGCAAACGACCTGACAGTTCTGCTTCTGCTTTAAAGTGAGATAGTGTTATTAACAAATCTACTAATGTGAAAATGAGGAAAATGAGTTTGGAAGAGCTTATCACTGCCTTGCGTATTCACAGCAGCAAACTGGCATTCTTCTGGATGTGCTGCCTCTCAGGGAGGTGTTCCTCATGCTCATGTTCATTTGACTTTTCAGATTAGAACAATTTTACTTATTTCTGTTCATGAAAGTTAAGCTCTTCATGCAAAAATGATTAAAGGAAGACTTCAAGGATGTCGTTAACTGACATGTGAGTTATGACAGCCTATATAAACTTCTTCTAAAGCAATCTTTGTGAACTGTTAAAACACATTTCCAACATTTGACAAAAATAGCTTTCAGACCAGTGGTATTTGCTAAAATACAGGCAATCTACTGCATTAATATTATGAAACAAATAATACAACTTTAAGAGTTCTTTGGTATCCTAGACACAAAAGCTTGAGATTCCCAGTCCACAGAATAAGCCCCATAGTTTGCCTTGCAAACCCTAATTGCAACCTAATTGACAACAAGGGACTACCAATTGGTCACATCAGGTCAGATCCCAAGATCTGACCACTTCATTCCCCCTTCTCTCTTCACTTATTTTCCTACAGAGACTTCCACAGCTCTGTAAAGCAAGTGCATGCAATGCTTTGTGAATTCTAAAACATTTAATGAAACACTACACAAACATTCAGAATGACAAGTTAAGCAACCTTAACTTAAAGCAGACCTGGAGCTACGGAACACCAAAAATATCTTTGGCTTTTACAACAGTTTAACTTATCCTTTGAGAAACAAGATTTGAAAAATGGGTGCTTTGCTAGGTCAGGAGTTAACTTTCAGTGATACTGAAGTATGTTGCTCCAGCACTCATTTCCATTTGCTTTCTTCCATCCTCATGTGACTTCGCATTTTACTAACAAGCACTAAACCCCAAGACTTAAAGATGAGTTATTTAACATGGGTACCAATTTGCAGCTGCATGAACATACCGGCCCTGCTTTTCCTACACTTCATCTCTTCACAGAAATTTTGCATGCTACAAACAATACAGGCAAATATGGCACAGTACATGAAAACAGTCCTGGTGTTCAAAAACAGTTAACAGAAAGACATCTAGGGACATTAAACATGACCCTGATCTTTCCACGGTTTTTGGTGGAAGAGAAGATACCTTAGAAAGAAAGTAAAGGAAAACCCTGCTTTTGGAAGGAAAGATTTCCTGCTTTGTAGGAAATCTGTTAAAAATTGGTGGTGTGTTTGGATGGTTTGCTACATCTGCAGAAGATGGGTTAATGCAATCACTGGCTAACCATTGCACTGAGTCTTCAAGGTGCTCTAAGGAGAAGCAAGGTATAACAGGTAACTTAAATATTTATTAGGTAACATTCTAACATATTTAGCCATCAGCTCTCAGCATACTGCTAACAAGGTTCATCGTACCCTGTAAAACAACAACCAATCCTCTGTATGAACTTTTTTTTTTGCTGTTAGAAAGTATGTAAAAGAAAAAAAAAGTGGATTAAAAATTAAAAGATCTAGTATTTCTTAATCTAGAGTTATTTTCTTTAAACAGGTTTTAAGAGAAAAGAATGCTTGAGTTCATTCCATGTCATATTAATAAAAACATTAAAGTAGAGCAGATTTCCTGCACCCAGGATAAGTAATTGAGGATCACAAGTTCAGGAGTTCATGACTTAAATCCTCTTTTGGATGCAAAGACCAACATTTCATCATGTTTCCTTCTTAACTCCTTACTATTCCCTTATGGAATTCACAGTCTATGCAAGAATGAACTTTGGCTCTGATGAAAATAAATCTGTCCCATTAAAAAATACACATTAACCCCAGCTATTAACTTGGAGGACTATTAGCAACTCCTCCCTTGCAAAATATGACCACAAAAATTCAAATTATCCATTCTTTATATAAATTATTGATTTTCAAAGTGACACTGTAAGACTAAGAAGATGAACCTGTTACAATAGATAACAAAGATAACTTTCTTTCCTATTGACAATGCATACCAGCTACAACCAATACCATACATATAAAAATTGACAGAAACCATAGCACTTGACATAGTGCATATTTATAGAGGGCCCTTCAAACACACAATATTTCCGCAAAAATCAAGTCCTTGTTTTTATAATAATATTTTCATTCTATTTCCATGAGAGATTTCCAGCCATTTTTTCAAAATATAGTAAAAAATTAGTACTCGAGAAGCATCCCTCATGATGAGACAATTTACCATCATGCTGCTAACTGGACATGGCTCCTAGACTTATTTTCAAAACTTGAATTGAGTAACACTGCCAATAATATGTTTCTCATGTAATTCATGGAAGGCTACCACCCCAATTTCACATATTCAGTAAATGCATGGCCATTCATTAGAAGTTACAATACTAATTTGTGGCAGAACTGAAATATCCTTGAGTGGCCAGAAAGTCTTTGTTTCAGTAAAACATTAAAACTTAATTACAGACCAGTATTCCCAAACCATGGTGTATGTCATGTAGCACAACATAAGCTAACTTTCTAGCTGGTACATGGCTTAGCACAGGCAATAGACAGTTTCCAGACAGTGCCTTTCTTAGAGGCAGTTTTGATGCCTAGCCTTCAGTTTTGCATCACAGGTGCTGGGAACTCCAAAAGATAAAATGATTTCAGGGCCTTCTTGCAATATTTGAGCTATTCTTATAATAGACATACTTCTCTTTCAGCTTCAAGACTGCCTTTAAGCTCTCTGAGTATCCTCACGGCAGTTCTCTTGCAGCAGTGAACGCTGGAAGATTCTAGAGATACAAATGAAACCTGGTTCTCAAAATCCCTTTTTATATACCCGAAGTGGGCTGAATTAGTGGAGAATGGAAGGTAAGATGGCATGGGAGTATATTTAAAAGAAGGGGGTGTACACAAAGGGAAAAAAAAAGAAAAGCACACACCCTGCAGCTATGGTAAGACACCACTAAGATTTTAGGGAAGTGCATTTAACTGTCATTAAGTCTGGAAGGGAAAACTGATCTACAGTCTGAATTCCCACAATGCTGGCTAAAAATGCTACCATTGTTACTAAAAACATACCCTGCTCAGCCGCTTATGACAGAAGGAAGAAGTTGGGTAACACCACCTGCATTCATTGGCATGGATTTTAATGACAAAAAGCATTATAAACCGCATCTTTTTGCATGATCACAAACAGGCTGGACCACATACTATTCTCCCAAAGGTCCTAAGTAGGCAGGATTTCATCCAACTAGCTGATTAAAGATATTAGTTCACTTAGACACGTCATTAGAATGAGTGTCACATTTCTAGCGAGCACAAGGCTCAGGCTGTAGCAGAAAAAGAGCTCACTTTACCAACACCAGTGAACATGTTTTCTATCTACTACAGTGAATTCAAGGGTTGCCAACCTGAATTTTTAAAAACTCTTTTTTTAGGCAGAAGAGACTTTTCCAGATACGGTTCACCTCCTTTTCATTATGTGAAGAAACAGGAACAAAGCACATATTTAGCAAAACCCTGGGAAAAAGGCAAGACTGGCTTTTTTCTGGTTTTAATATTACCTATGTTGCTCTCAGTTCACTGCCTTCCCTACCATCATTTTATTCACTGTGAATTCTGGGTCTTTCCAAGACCAGAAAAAGAAGCACTCCATCAAATGACAGAAAAAAACACTGCCATCTCCTACAGTTCCAGGTGCTCCTTGGACATCTTCCTCTTCTCCACTTGCCCTGGTGCCAGCCATCTATGCTAAGGTCTGGTCTTGGGGATTCTGCTACTGCTACAGCCTCATGAGGAGAAATCAGAATATATCTGAAATATTCTACCGCTGCTATGCCGATGAAGCTGAAGACAGCTATAACAAATAATTGTAAAGGGGATTTTATGTTTTAAATTGTATAATATCTACCTTATGAAGGCGTTTTTCCTGAAGATTGACAAGTGTGGGAAGTGTGAATTGTGCAAGCGTTCACAAATTATAAGGATCCAAAAAAAGTTGAAATGCATGTGTTATAATATTGGGGAGAGGGGAAGAGAGTGGAGGTGTCAAAAAAATGAAGAAGAAAAGGGACGCATTTTGCAAAAAATTTACCTAGAAAAATTAAAATGGTACCACTTCTTCAGTGAATTTCACATTTTGCCAAACTCCACCTCCAGTGTTTTTCAAGTATTTATTTGAATGCAAATTCTACAGACATGAACTCTTTAAAAATACCTTTTCCTAACAAGCACTAATAGCAGCTTCATGATTACATAATAAAAATACAGCATTCTCGTAACACGTACAGTTTATCTGACAAATTTATCTGAGGTCTGTAGCTACATAATCAAATTAGAAAATAATTCACCTACCTCACGCTTTCTTTGGAAAGTGCAAAATCCTAGGAAATTCTAAACAAACAGCTATTATTAAAATATGTGACTCAACGTTAATGAGAAATGCAACCAGACTGACTGCTACTACAAGTACCGGCATAACTGAACAACACCAAACCAGATCATTTTTTAGGAACAGTGCATATAATCCCCTAAAAAGGTAAAGCTTCTGTAAATTTAGATGGATTACTGAAATCATCCTGTGTAGCTGACTCTACTGATCTAGCTTACAAGTCTCTTATGCTCTAATGCTGTAGTCTGCTCACAAGATCACCAAAATGGCTTACTAAACACAACCATACAAACACAGGTGAAGGAGTGCCAAGGAAGCTGTGGGGTTCAGTAAACCCCTGCTCTATCTCCAGCAAAGCACAACGTGGATTTGTGAAAGGCACTGTTCCAAGAAGAGAAGAGAAAACCAGAAAGCACAGCCTGGAGCCGAGAAGCTCCTCTGCAGGAAAACTGAAATAAAATAGAAAACAGGATGATGCTTGATGATTGTAAAAAATCCCAACAGACTAACATGGAAGAAGAGGGGTGTAAAGGGAAGCTGTTGTGACCTCTCCAATCCCGAAAAGAGACAGGCAGACTTGTAGGGTATAATCACGGTTTTAAAAAGACATTCCCCAACATTTTTTTTCCTCCTTCTTCTTTTTAACAGACAATGCTGCGCCTCAGAAAGATTCTGCAGTCAGGGGTTAGTAATCCTCTGTCTTCTACAAGAAACATAGTATCAAAAATCTGGAGGCAAGACAGACATGTTAAAAAAGTCACAGTTTATAGACCAAGCATATATAAACTCAGGAAAAAATGACCTATCCCTCCTAGAACCAAACGGATGACTGGAGCTCATGAGGGAATGATTAACAAAAAGGAAGGGGAAAGGACATGAGCTCAGTGACTGTGACACAGATAACCTAAAACAGACTTCTTAATATTACTCTGTTTTCTGGGTTTCTTTTTTTTTCAGTCAAGAATGATGCACATAGATGGCTTTTAAGGATTTAGTTATGTTTTAAAACAGAAACTCATTTACTATATCCAATACACTTACACATATACATCTTTTATGCATAAAGCAGAATTTATCAGTATCACAGCCAAGAAAACCTACTCCAATTCTGAACTGAGACCACTCCCAGCTAATAAAAATATTTTCATTTATTGTTTTAAGGTCCTGACTTATGCTTCAAAGAATCTTACAGACATAAAAGACCATGTGTTTATAAAAAGGATTTCAAAATAGACCCAAAGCCTTTGTTTACTTACTCATAAACTCATCCTCTCCAAAGGAACAGCTTAAATGATACAAATCTTTAGGTAGACTATAAATGCTGTCAAATAGCTATATATAAGCATGTTCTACTCTAGAGAAGGCCACTTTGCAGGAGGATGTAGCTTAGATCTTTTTCCCACAAAACTCTCACTAGCTGAACAGCAGAAGGATGTTCAACAGATTCCCTCCCTATGCAACATGGTATAGGAAACGCTAACATGCTCAAATGCTTTTTTTGGATGCAGCTAGACTCCATGAAGTAAAAAGTGTCCGTATTTGCTTTAGTGTATAGTAACAGAGTGGGAATCACTGGATTTGCCCTCAACTCTTTGGTAATATACTAAGTGACGGAAGACATAGTATTATATGACAATTAATATGGATTTGCTTACTAAGTCTGGAAAGCAAATTTTGCCAGTCTCAGTTGCCAACATTTTGTACAGAAATTGTTTGAACTCCACCCATAAGCAATATTAGTCTTTGAATGTTGCCAATACCACTGAAACACTGTGGTTTGAAAACCACAAAGTTTTCAATGTAAAATATGTAACAGATGAAGCAACCAGCCTGTTTCTTAAGCGATTACTCTTTGTGTAGCATACACCTACTCTACTTGGGAAATATTTCTTACATGGTCTGTGTTACAAATACTGTGAATTAGTGTCATCCAACAATTAGCAGTAACATATGTTGCACAGACTTAAAATAGAAGTATCAAAGGACAATAAAGTCACATTTTGATATAAGCTAGTCAACAAAAGTGCATCATTTCACAGAAAATACTGAAGTATTATGGCCCCTCTGAAGAAACCAGTTTCCAAAGACTACATGGACACAAGTACCTATAAGCAACTGCAGCAGTTACATCCTATTTTCTGCACCTTTCGGTTTTGCATGCAACACCAATCATGCATTTAAACCCCCACCATTTGATAACTATGTAGTGTGCTGGCCTAGTTCTAATGAAGCCACCATACCCACAAGTATATGCCATCCACTTTCCCTCCAACTACAAAGCAGTAGCCTCTTCTTCCCAGCAAGTAACACATTACAGTGTATGTCCTAAGATGCTTCATGGAGAAGTAAATTGTCCCAAACTTAAAGAACTAGTTACTTCTCTGGATTCCTACATCTTGTCAATTTTCCTTCTGAATTTTCAGAGTAGGACAGTGCAAGTCAGGCAGTTCTTGAACAGGGCATTTTCTATTACCAGATCTGCTCTTGAATGCAAATTTAGGTATTATGCAAATGCAGGCAGAAAACCCTACCTTTTCAAAGCTCTCAGCAATACAAGCAACATAGACAAAGGAAAAAAAAATCCCCAATAATCCCCTCTTTCCTGATTATACAGAAAAATCCCAGCCACACTCTTGCATTCTTTAAAACCTGGTGCAGCTTTTGCAATACATTGGGTTACAGGAGGAAAGTGATACTCTGACCATAAAATACACAAAACCTTATGTACACAACAGTTTGCCCACTTCCAACTATACTGACTGGTCAAATGAAAGTTCTCTTTCCACAGGCTTGCTTTATGCTGTGTAATTAACAGGATGAACAAAGTATAAGAACATCCATCTCAGTCACCAAGAAGGAAAGGGGGCTTCATTTGCACTCTGCTCCATAACCACACTGCTTTTTCAGCAGGGAAGGTCAGCAGACTGTACTATATTTATATTTATATGAAAGGACAATCCCGTCATTAACACTTACAATACAACTAGAATTTTGGGGAATGGAACATCATAAATATACCACATTTAACAACATAAAACAAGTCTTATCAAGCTTCAGAGTTTCCTTGGATGATATGGTGGCAAGAAGGCAACATAAATATTATGGAAAAGGAAAAGAAATCTGCCAGTTACTGAATAACACTGTAGTATTAAGATTTAACACTATGATTTTCTGGATAACTGCTGGTTTAGATCTTCAACTTTCATGACTGCAATGAAAAGCTGTCCACATCAGCCTGTCCTCTTCAGGATGCATCAGCTTGAGTTCACATACAAGTTCTCATATTAGAAAGAATGGTCCTTGTTTAAACTGAGTAGGGCATGATGGTTCCCTTTGTAAGAACAGAATATGAAGAACATATAGTTCTTTTTCCTAACAGATTTTAATGTTCTTTATGGCATGAGAAGTGAAAAATCCTCCTCTTGATTCTCATATAGTAACAGTTTATTCTGGTCCTATAACTAGTTCTGCACAGTTTTCTAGGTTGAGTTATCAAATTTACTTGAAGGAAGACTTCAAATGACTAAAATACTCAAAGGAAACTGAGCAGATGTCTAGAGGCACAACAGTTTACACCTTCAATTCTTACTACTTTTTAAATGCATTTTATCCAAAGCAGCTGAGGACATTAAAACTTGGCCTTTTAACCCACTTTGGGGATACAGGAAATAGCATCATATAAATATTTCTTACTCATTTTCCACCTCTAGAGTCTTATAACTGGAATACAGCGCAGGGACAGATGTTTTTTTCACTCTTACCTGAGTGAGGGACACCTGAACTACTTTTAAACAAATCAGGCTCAGACAACAGAAGCAGTCATGCAAAAACTGTGCACAGACTATATGAACTGCTGTTTGCTTTCCTAATTCCTTTTTCTTGGTATTTTATGAACTTCACCAGTATTGGCTTCACTTTTAATAGTTTGATATATGATGAAATCTTCACAATATGCCCATGAATCACAGAAGACAGATGGAACAAACAACTGACAACTTTGGGCAGAGGAGAAAGATCACAAGAATCTGATGTTTGAATCTAAGGTCAGGGAGATGACATGAAGTGAACCCATGCCTGTGCTGACACACCAACACTAATGTGACTGTCTATGATAAAGCCAAGTGACACTACTTTGGAAAAGGCTGTTTCAGTCATTTGCTATCTAATTTTTCTCAACAGTAGAGTGTCTTCACCAATGCTACCTTTACCTGCTGGCGTGGGAGTACAGAGGAAAAGAGGAAATACTTCTTCCAACTAAAGGGCTCTTAGAGTACATGCAAAATGAAGTCACAGACAACAAAGTTTTGCAGGTCAGGCTGACCTTCTGGTTTTGAGCTGACCCACTGGAAGCAAAACTTAAAAATATAAGCATGTTCTTTTTAACTGTGAGTAAAATAAAGGTCACCTGTACTAAACTAGCTTATTTCCTCTTAGTATTTACTGCCACCATGAGGCTTAAAGACATAATGCAATGAATATATGAATTCACCAAGAACTCGTGAAGAATAACACTCAATTGCAAATCTTTCTCTGTTCAGTCCAGCTTCTGGGCTTGTTACCTCATTTGAGACTATGGCTCCTAGTCCCTTCTGGAAGCCTTGGAAGGGTGAAAATATGGAAAAATCACTGACAAGTCAAGCAAGAAAATTCTCTGAACTGGCTAAAATGTCCTAAGCTGAGAGTCTACACAGCTCTTACTCCTCGTGCCACATTTACACTCTATTTATGCATCCAAATTTTACTGAAAAAAGGTCCCCTTCTAATGATCTTTGTGACCCACATAAATCACACAACCATGCAAATTTTGGTAAAGAGATCAGGATCACTGCTGGTAGTAGCACCACTTCATTAACCATTAAAATGCCATAGTTGGTGTTTTGATAAACAGATCTATTTACAAATTTAAAAAAAAATAATAAAAAATCTCAAGTAGTCAATTAGTTTTCTCAAAATGTAACAGGACCATGACATTTAACTTTTTAAAATCAGAAGAACAGTGCACTGGTAATTTTATGGATTGTCAAGATGGCTAGAGTATCACTTGAATTATTCAGCTACAGTCTTTCCTACTCTAGAAAAGAAGCCTTAAAGAGCTTTTGGTAGAAGACTAAGCCTTGCAAACAACATTATTTTTTTAGTATTGGCAAGTTGATAAACACAAACCTGTAGCAGTCAAGGATGTATCTTTCCCTAAGAACCTAAAAACCTGCAGTGACAATATTCATTCAATCTTAAAAATAACTAGGCAGATCACTCATTTCCCATCATCTTTAGGGAAACATTACATCCCTTTAAATATGTGTATTTGAACCTTCCTAATTCAAATACCGGATATAATACTCTATCCTTTCTGCATCAGGACATGAAAAGGTTTCTCCGCTTTACTTTTTCTCTTACAACTTGATATCACTTGTTCAGTTTCAGTTAGTTCTGTCTCAAAATATAAGCTAAAATTCATATTTAATCAAAACTCTTTGGGGGGATTTAATGAAGTTAGGAACATCTGCATCCCACTGAAGACCTTGAAGTTTATTATTTACTCATTACTAACGTGACTCTTGTCTGCAAATAAAATGCACACCCGTACAGTAAACGTGCACATTATATTGCTCAAAAACAAAGAACAGGAGCCTACAGGAACACTTGTATTTGAGCCTTCCTCAAGCTCAGCACAGGGATATATACAAGAGTAAATCCAGTAACATTGCAAAGCTAATGTGCAGTGAGAAGCAATGACTAAGAGAGATCACAAGCAGGGGGGAAGGTGACAGAAGAAGGTTTAGAGACAGAAGATGCCCAGCTGACCTACGTATACTAAGTAACTTGTCTTTCTGCTAATTAGCTGCTCTTTACTTCTAAGTGGTAAGACAGATTCCAGGGAATGTAACAAGTTGGAAACGGTAAAATAATCATAAAACAAACAATTCTACTGCTTATTTAAAGGTACTCAACTCATAAGATCAGTCTATCAGAAAATGAGACACAAAGTTCTGCTCATGTTTTCCACTAAAAAAAAATTAAAAATAAATCAAGGCCCTGGAGCAGAACAAACTTCTGAGTTGCCTGGAAACTGGTCACAAACAATAATCACTTCCTTGCAAAGGAGACTTGAGCTTGCACCTACTGCCTTGTGGTTGCAACACAGTATGGTTGAGATGTCCATTGTCACTTTGATGGACAGATGTACCATGGCACATCACAATGTTTTGTGTGGCCTTTTGACAAATATCTTCAGTGATGCTATTTCCATATCTACAGTTGATCAGTTATCATTGGTGAATCACAAAGCGTGAACGCAACCTGCAGGATTGCACAATGCAACCTGTGAGGAAAACCTCACAGAGTTTTTCATAATTACTGTTTTGGTGGCACGTGATGGAGATCTTGAAGTGGCACGTGATAGAGTTCTTGACGAAAGAGCGCAATCTTCCTCGTATAATGCCACAAATAGCTCAAGAAACATTTAAAGGAGTTAAAAATCAATGCACTGTAAGACACCACCAAACATAAGGTCCTAGACTTCTGCCTTCATATCTCTGGATCTGTACGTACTGCATCTGCCTCTGATGGAAAAGCACATATTGTTCAGGAGTGTTGACTCCCGAGCTCAGCAAGCTCAGGCGTGGTGTGTCCCGACTACAAGAAGTGCAGCAGGAGGGCCAGGAGGCCTCCATGGATGGATAAGGAGCTGCTGAGGAAACTTCAAAAGAAAAAAGAGGCTTATAAAAGGTGGAAGCAAGGACAGGCTGCCTGGGAAGAATACAGGGATGTTGTCCTCCGGGAAGCTAAGGACCAGGTTAGGAAAGCGAAGACCCTGTTAGAATTAAACTTGGCTAGGGATATTAAGGATAACAGGAAGGGATCCTATAGGCACACTGCGAATGAAAGACTAGAGACAACGTGAGCCCCCTCAGGAAGCTATCAGGAGAACTGGCTACCCTGGATTTGGAGAAGGCTGAGGTTCTAGATGACTTCTTTGCCTCAGTCTTCACTGGCAAATGCTCTGAACACACTACCCAAGTCTTGGAAGGCAGACACAGGGACTGTGAGAATGAAGACTCACTGTAGAAAAGGATCTGGTTCGAGACCATCTTAAGAACCTGAATGTGCATAAGTCCATGGGAACTGATGAAATCCATCCACAGGTGCTGAAGCAGCTGGCGAATGAAGTTGCTAAGCCACTGTCCATCATACTTGAAAAATCATGGCAGTCAGGTGAAGTTCCTGATGACTGGAAAAAGGGAAATATAACCCCCATTCTCAAGAAGGGGAAAACGGATGGCCCAGGGAATTACAGACCAGTCAGTCTCACCTCTGTGCCTGGCAAAATCTTGGAGCAGATTCTCCTGGAAGGCATGCTAAGGCACATGAAAATCAACAAGGTGCTTGGTGACAGCCAGCATGGCTTCACTAAGGGAAATCCTGCCTGACCAATTTGGTAGCCTTCTATGATGGGGCTGCAGAACTGATGGACAGCGGTAGAGCAGTTGACATCATCTACCTGGACTTGTGCAAAGTGTTTGACACCGTCCCACACAACATCCTTGTCTCTTAATTGGAGAGACATCAATTTGATAGGTGGACCACTCGGTGCATAAAGAACTGGCTGGATGGCCTCATGCAAAGAGTTGTGGTCAATGGCTCAATGTCCAGCTGGAGACCAGTAACGAGTGGTGTCCCTCAGGGATCCGTATTGGAACCGGTCTGGTTCAACATCTTTGTCAGCATCACGAACAGTGGGATTGAGTGCGCCCTCAGCAAGTTTGCCGATGACACCAAGCTGTGTGGTTTGGTTGATATGCTGGAGGGAAGGAATGCCATCCAGAGGGACCTTGACACGCTTGTGAGGTGGGCTGATGCCAACCTCATGAAGTTTAACCATGCCAAGTGCAAGGTCCTACACCTGGGTCAGAGCAATCCCAGGCACAGCTACAGGTTGGGCAGAGAAGAGATTCAGAGCAGCCCTGCAGAGAAGGACTTGGGGGTGATGGTCAATGAGAAAATGAACGAGCTGGCTTCAGTGTGCACTCACAGCCCAGAAAGCCAACCTTATTGTGGTGTGCATCAAAAGCAGTGTGACCAGCAGGTCAAAGGAGGTGATCCTGCCCCTTTATTCTGCTCTCGTGAGACCTCACTTGGAGTATTGTGTGCAGTTCTGGTGTCCTCAACATAAAAAGGACATGGAACTGTTGGAACAAGTCCAGAGAAGGGCCACGAGGATGATCAGGGACTGGAGCACCTCCCGTATGAAGACAGGCTGAGAAAGTTGGGGCTGTTCAGCCTGGAGAAGAGAAGGCTGCATGGAGACCTCATAGCAGCCTTCCAGTATCTGAAGGGTGCCCAAAAGGATGCTGGGGAGGCCTTCTTCATTATGGACTGCAGTGATAAGACAAGGGGTAATGGATTCAAACTTGAACAGGGGAAGTTTAGATCGGATATAAGGAAGAAGTTCTTTACTGTAAGGGTGGTGAGGCACTGGAGTGGGCTGCCCAAGAAGAGTTGTGAATGATCCATCCCTGGTAATGCTCAAGACCAGGTTGGACAGAGCCTTGGGTGAGATGGTTTAGTGTGAGATGCCCCTGCCCATGGCAGGGGGATTGGAACCAGATGATCTTAAGGTCCTTTCCAACCCTAACTATTCTATGATTCTATGTGTTTTATCCACCGCATCTCCTGTAACATGGTGTGACACATGAGTGCCAATCCATCTCACTCCATCAAAGTGCTCTTTGAGACCGCCTGGCTTTCCAAAAGGAACTATTCCCTGCCATTAGTGGGGACAATGTCCTGCAGAAGAGTTTTAACTTGCATCTAGCCGAAGGTGACTGAAAATACATGGGTCCAAAAAATAAATGACCAGAAATAAAAGCTGATTTTGAGATATTCTCATTCACAGGTAAGATGTGGAAACTGATACAGAACATGCACTAAGGCACATGAAAGCTGCAACTCTTTAATAAGGAACCATCAGGGGAAGCTGAGAATTTACTTCAGCATGTACCAAAAAGAATGTTTACCATTATGAAAATGCTAGACCAGCACCCGTCTTTTTCAGATGTTTCACCAGAAGATCCTTCACAGGTGGAGCTTGAAATCAACCACCTTCCTGCGGTGTTACAAAAGAAAAAAAAAAAAGAAAAGAAAAACACCACCCCAAGGAAAAAACAAACCCAAACAAACATGCAAGCTGCCTTTAAAATAAAACTAACACAAAGTTTTCTTTTCAACTTTACTTCCAATTTACAAAATTGCAAAGATAGCATTAACAGTTTCAATTATGCTGTGGACAAGTCATGGCATTCTTAGCTACAGAATCCTGCTTCATTCAGTGCAAAGCAAATGGCAAATGAAGAACCAGTCAAGGTGATAGAGCATGGTACCCTGGTAAACTGCTGAAGCTGGTTGAAACTGGCATAAAGTCATTTGATACAACCAACATGCTATGACAGTTTTCATTAAGGGAGGAACTGTAGCCTTTCTTTACCACAGAGAGGTTTGCTTCAATGAATGTTTGCTAGCATAGCAGGTCAGAGACAAGTGCCTTCACATCCAGTGGTACTGCTCTTCACACCTGAACTATCATGCCACTGGGAACAGAGAATAAAAGCTTTGAGTGCTACCACAGAAGTCATCTGGGACTTCAGTGATACTGATGTAGGTCTTCCACTCTAGCTGCAGTCAGGTCACAGCTTCTTTTGCTACACATCGACTAGATGGTCATGCAAATTCTGTCTAAATATATTCCACATTTATGGACAAGTCCCTGAACTTCCTTCGCAACTCCTCTGGTCTTTTAAGAGCAACCAACATACCCTGAAGTTAAAATACTAAGAAACCAGATCTGCAATTTGGTTATTTCTGAATTACCGATATGGTTTATGGAACACTGACCTCAGCTTAGACTAGATACCACACGATTTATTAGTTCAGGCACAGATACAGAGATCAGGCCACAGATACAAAACAAATCCTGAGCAACAGAATAGAAATGGGATCTAAACTAAGAAGATAATATCGCATCATGTTTTGAATGTGATTTGAATCCCAGTTTGTCCCAATCAAGGAATGCAAGATTTCCAGTCTCCACTGTTATCAAGTCCACTGATGACATGTTCAGTATCTTATACAGCTCACAAATATTTGTGAAGTGTAATTTTTATAGTCATATACATTTCTAAGGAAAAATGGCAGGCCTAATAATTATAAGGAAGCTCTATATTAAGAAGTCTACCACTACATAAACAATTTTATCACCAGATAGCATGGTGATAAAAGAGGTGGTACACCAAAGCAGTAAGTATTATGATGAGCCTGACCATACAAAAAATCCTAGTAACATCCGATTCATTAACTAGTAGCCTGCTTCAGACTTTGGGTAAATCAGATTACTGACAGCATGAACAAACTTTCTTCATTACTTTTTTTTTTCCCCAGGCACTCTTGTCATGCATAAGCAGCAGGATAAGGGACAATGTTTGCCCCCACAGGAATACAACTGTTTATCTGCCTAGGCTCAGAGACCTTAGTTTGCTGCAGTAAGAGACTCCCACTATTCTTGTATCTTATCCTCTTGCTCCCAAAGCAAGATGGAGATTTTTCAGTTTAATATCTGCAGTAGCAATGCAGCCTGATAACCTTTACAACATAGGGCAGTTTTCTCAACATGGCACACTGCTGCCAAAACACCCTCTAAAATATTGCATCTCATGGTTACCTGAAGTGAAGCAAAAGGTTATGAACAGTTGCTACAAGTCATCATTCTTCACTGGACTAGAAATAGGAGATCACAGGCAAGAAAAGCAGGAACAGTATACTGTCAAGACTTGCAAAACTTACTCATGTTGTCATGACAGGGGACTTGTCTGACAAGCATCGGAGAGGCCCAGATCATTAAGCTGGCACTGGGACACAAAAACAGTACCAGAAGGTTAAGTCTGTTCTTCAGTTCAGCTGAGTTCTCACATCCTGGATGCATGGCCATCAGAGGCCATACAGCTGCAGCATTACCATTAAGTTTTCTCACTCTCAAAGAGTATCTGAGGAGCAGTTTTCAGAAATTCTAGTAAATATTAACAGTAATTTGGGCACCAAAGGTAGGAGCTTTTTGTACCAGCTCTAAAATGATTTTGGAAGTATACCAGGCTCTAGACATCTAAAGTCATTAAAATTCAGATGATGTGCAAGTTTGACCATGCGCTACTTCTACCTAGGTTTTCCATCTGTACAACAGGAAACCTATCTATGGTTCACTCCTTAGAAAAATTCACACAAGATACTAAGGACTCCTGCATACAGTGCAAGAATTACTCCACATTAAAGAAATGAAGGTGTCACTCAACATTTCTTATTCAGTTGCTGTTATTTATTCTATACTGTATATACGGTAAGGTAGGCATGGACCTATGAGGATTGAGAAAGGAAGCAAAAATCATGTAATCAAAGACAACATAATGCATGTTGATATAAAGCATGTATACCAAAGTTTGAACAGATACCCTTCATTCTGGAAATGTCGAACCTTTGCACATGTATTTGACAGTTTAACTACAGTTAAAATCAAACCCTACTGATTGTTGTAGTCCAGTCTTTCTCATGATTTTCCTTACATGACACAATTCAGCTGATTTTATTAGGTTTTAAACTCACAGCCTGAAGTTTTCCACGATAAATACCCACGGACATTTACAATCAGAAAGGAAAATTAAACAAGCAAATATTTCTGTCAATATTGTAAAGTAGCATGCTGTTCTGAAATACATATTAATTTTGTTAGCATCCTGCTGTTGAGCCAGGGGTTGCATTTCATGGGCTCCATGAAAGAAACTGCATTTTCAGTTTTATGTCGGAATAAAAGCTCCCTTAAAAAAAAAAAGGGGGGGGGCACGTTTTAGACGAATGAGTTATCACCATCACTTAAATACGTATCAAGTGACCGAACTAGATACAAAGTGACAAAAATAATACTAAACTAATAGTGAAGAATATTATTGAAGAAATTGGTATATTCACAGAGTATGTAACGTAACAGTTTTGTGTTTATGTCTTCCACAACGCTGACCATGTGGCTCTAGTTAAAGTGTTTGTAAGACAAAACTTCCCAGTAATTTGGAAGCACTTCTCATCACATGTACCATATTCAAGCTGAAAAATAAGACATTCAAAGATGACATTAATGAAAATAATTTTCTGCCACGCCTCTTGGTCTCTGCTCCCTCTTCCAGCTCAAGCAGTAAATTCCAGACTGATGACACTGCAGAGTTAGAGTTCACATCTGGGATTCCTGCAGCAACAGGAAGACTCACTATGTTTTCAACGGAAGTATGCATTTTGTATACTTGCCCATTACACTGACTTACATCTTTACATAATGCAGCAAAATCAGTAATGCAACTGCTCCTGTATTTAAAGTTACTTCTCCTCCTCCACAGCTTTTGCTTGCAATCTATTCTGGATGATCTTTTTAAAAAGAAAATGCACGTTTCCTCCACAGGAAGAGTCCCTGTGTAGAGCTAATTAAACTGCTAGAAGACCTGGATCCAGCAAAAGCAGAACACCCACAGAGGAAGGGCTACCCTTTGAAATGTTAAATACATGGTCAACCATGTATGGGGGTCAAGAAAGCTTTTCAAGCCATCTGGTGCTCTGAAAAAATAAAATGTATACACCTGAGAAGGAGGAAAAAAAAAAAGACTGTGATGACAGAGCGGTGCACTCACTCAAGTATTTTGTAAATTTAATTGTTAGTGTGCATTTAGGAGTTAAAGAACGAGAATACCCCAATGTGTTCACAGAGACTTAATTCTTCATTCATGTATGTAGTAATAAAGGATTACAAAGGTAACAACTCTACCTTTATGTTATTAAAGAACTAGAGGAAGCGTTGACTTTCAACATGTAACATACACAGCAATTCTGACAGTAAGCAGTTTTTCTAACAGATACTAACTTTCCTAACTGCTACCGAATAAAAAAGCCACCAAAAAGCTGACCTAAAATAAAGCTTAATTTACTAAGTGCTTGGATTTAAGAGCTTTACATTTTGATTTGTGCTCTTTTATGGTAAAGATGATTTCAAAACCCAAGTGATCGGCAATTTCTCAGCCATAAACAAAGAAGGCAGAAAGTAACAGGAATCAGCTGATTTTCACAGTGGTCATAAGAGTCCAGGCAACTGCGTATAAAATCTAACACAGCAGTGAAGACACTCGTGGCTACAGACAGTAGTAAGTAGGCAACAAAACCAACATACTAGGATTTTTTTCCCCCTCCTGCTCTAGTCTGTAGTCAGTTAATATTCAATTGGCTTAATCTTTCATCTTTTCAGCTTGTTGAAAGTAATGATTTAAATAAGTAACGTGTCTCTTTTAAAGAAAATGAGAGGGAAGCAGATAGTCTGAACTACCTTAAAAGTAGGTTATGGAGATGGAACAGGCCAAACTTTTCTAGACCATGCTAGACAAAGACATGGAAAATCAGCCTCATTGTTAAATGAAAATATTCACTCAGAAATGCCAGGCTATGTTTTTTACCTTAAAACAATAATAGCAAATAATGCTCTGTGTGTCAAACAAATAATTATTTAAACAGAGATTCCTGCTCTCTTATTCACAAATTGATCTAACCAGTTCCTCCTTTAACACTTAAAGAATTCCTTATAGGAAGGATTCAAGCACAGCCTGCATATCACCACAGATAATGGCATAAAGAATGTCAATTAAATTTACTGTTACTCTGAGAAGTAACTTCAGGGCATCAGAAAATAAAGCTTTTCAGTTATGAGATGCCATTATTTAGATTACACACAGTCTGAGAAAAATCACATTCCACTGAGCACAGGGCTGTACCTACCACCTCAGGTCAATGAATCAGTAGCAAGTCATTTGATTAACTAAAAATAAATTATTTGAGGGATATTGATAGAAAACAGTTCATTAAGTTGAATGCTTATGTCAATATAAGACATTTGATATTCTAAATAAGCATCACATGTATGCCTGTTGTTATTCTGCAAATGATCAATATAACACATTTTAAGTGGATCAGGAATCAGCTAATAGATTTCAAGAACTAATTGCTAATTATCAACTAGATGCAGTATTGCTAGTAAGGTTCTCAAAGAATCAGGATACTTTCGGTCACTGATTAAAAATACTGTGAATAATGTTAGCTTAACAGAAGACTGAAGTGTGGATGAGCAATAATTTTGGAGAACAGTACCTCTCATGGTACACTAAAATAAGACTCTTCAATAAGCCACTGCAAGGTTGTATCTCTAGAAGCAGCAGAAGCAGAGTACAAAAGTTTTCATAGTCCTGTTTCAGAAAGACTTGGGTATATAGCACTTCTGAACTGTTTGATGAACCAAATAAAAAAATAAGAACAATACTCAGTCCAGAAGATGAACACAAACAAAGCCACCATTAGAAGCCGGGATTGCCCATTTCTGAATTCAGGAAAGAGCAACAGGTGAAGAGTACAGTTAGCTTTTAAGGAATATTTTCCAGCCTGTTTTCTTTCAGAAAATAGAATAACTATATGAGTTTCAGCCAAAAACAAGCTAGAGAGCAAGCACAGTATGAGTTCCAACCAAGTAGAAGCTGTAGTTGGTGAGTGGGACAGAGCATGTGTCCTATTCAGAACTGAAGTTAGGTTACAAACGGTACCACTGCTTAAACCCTTTAGATAAGGATTACCTTAAGAATATTCATGTTAAAATTCAATGAGTTTATTTAGAGCACAGAGACTATTTGGAAATAAAATAATTTCTTGGTTACATAGAGAGTCAAAAGGAAAAACCTTATTGGTCACTTCTGGACTTTCAGTCTACTTATTCATAAATTCCTTAAATCTGCTCCATTGTCTGGTTGCTTACTTAATGCTGATGAAGCAGCTACAAATAGTAAAGTCTTTACCAGTCCAACTTTGGAGAGAACTGTATTAGGGGATAAAAGACTGAACTCAAAAGGTGTGTATTTATTTGGTACTTAGTAGTATCTTCAAATTGTTTTTTTTCTAGAAAGGATTAAGACAGATTAATTCATAAGTTTTTTGTTGTTGTTTTTTTTTTTTTTACACATCATAAAAACAGCCAGTTCAAGTAAGTTTTGAATTATTCTTTTACTAGGGCTACCAGGATACAGAATACATAGGGGTAAAAATAATGACAGATAGTCTTTAAACTTATTTAAAAGTACTTAAACCTTTAAATAAGTTTATTTGACCTACGAAGAAACACAAAATGAGGTCTTACAGGGAGGCTTTAGATTCACTTTAAAAAGGGAGTCAAAGGAGAGAGGAAAAAACTCAAACAAAAAATAGAAGAAAACTTTGGCTCCCATACTCTTCCAGACATTTTTAATCTCACAGACATATTGCTTTAGGAAAACGTTACCTTTTAGTGGCAGTCAACATAGTAGGACATTATATTGTTTAGGCTTATAAGGGTCATGAATTTGTTTTGCCCTGTACCCTATGTACATGTACTAGAACCCTTCAGGTGCTGGAACGCCTTAGCAGGCTGTGATACTTTCCACACACACAGTCAGTGCACAAACTCCCCAAATTTATTAAGGTGAATGGCCTCCCCTAAAAGTAGAATTAGGTATTAATACATAGCTGCTGCTAAGCATTGTATGAGGAAGCAGACCAAGTGTGAAACACCTGCTCATTCTTGTTCAGAGCACCAGAACCCCTGTTTTCTTTCTCTGAAACTGCTGGACCAGGAGCACTAGCAATGGCACTGGGCGTAGCATTAAACACCATGAAAGACAGTCCCGCCTCACCCCTGCCCAACACCCTAATCCTTTTGTAACAGTCATCTGAAAGGCTGTTTGACCTTTTACTGCATTGCTTTAACTTTTCCTCCCATCTTAAAAAGTAACTGTTCAGTCTCTGTGAGACAGATCCCAAGTCTGTGAATCCCTTTTAATTAGACAAGGACTATTGGAGAGGATTACTCTTCAGGTTATCCTTTCTACATTTAATTACGAGCAACTTCAAGTATCAAGGAACTATTCTCTCTTTTTCAGCTATCCTGTGAAGCAGTTTTCCTGCCACCTCTGGCAGTTCAAAGACATAGTTGACATACACCTGGAGACAGAATCCACTGACAGAAGAGAATCCTGCATATTGCAAGCCAAACACCACTGTAGGCATTTTTGTTCTCCCCTCCTCCCCTGGGTCAACATCCTTACCTCTCTGTATGAATTAAAAGGAGTGAATAGGTGCCTCCTTTAACATTACTGCAGTTTCCCCATTTAAAAACAAGCAAACAACCTGAAAGAAACTACACAATAACTATACTGTTTCAATAATAATCAAGTTGGAAAGACACTACTGAACAAACAAGCACATGAATCCAGACACTACATAGAGTAGAATAAGTAAAGCTGAAAGATCATCAACAGAATTTGGAACAGCTGCCTTATGCACCCTGAGTATACCACAAACTCATGAATACATCAGAAGGATTGCTATGACTCCTGATGACAGCAAGATACCAGCAAGCACCAAATCAAGCACAACTCCTCTGCTTCTGTACGTCTTCCATCAAGACAAATTTAAGGCTTGAGCACTGAAGAATCACAAAAACTGTACGACTGTTCAAAATATTCTTATGAGTAAAAATAAAAACACATTTACTAAATAGAACAATGCATGGCAGTTATTTACATGCAAATTGCTATCCAGTCTTTCTCCAAGTGCCAAAAGCTTGTGTTCCATTCCCAGACCTATTTCCTCATAGGGAAAATCTAGATCAATGTGAACTTGAAGTTCAGTTCTGTTAAACAAACCAAAGTAATGAGAATTTACATGAATGAAGGATGGTTAGTTGTTTCACCAAATGGTGAGAAAACACTCTATAAAGAATTTGAGATTTGTGTTTTTCTTTCAGAATGTTAAATCAAAGGAAGATCATCTACTCAATCAGAACCAGAATTACGGTCCTGTAGCTCCCATTTGCTTTCTGCCATGGAAGTATTTTCCAGGGATAAAAGCAAAACAGTTTGAACAGCTACGTTCTGCATTATGACATGCTCATGAGTTGACAGACCCAACAGCTAAAAGGATCTGAAACTCATAATAAGTTATATCCAGTCCTTAACGCAGTTTACCTGCTTGCTTATACATGAATATGTTGCACGGCGCCACACAACAGTAGTATTCTTGTTATATAATAACAAGGTTCTTAAGCACAGCTGAGGCAAAAAGTTTTTTTTTTTCTTTGCTCAGTTTTTAATATTAGGTGATTAAATGACTGGGGAAAACTCAGACATGCTATGAAACAAGTACCTTCCACATCATCTTGCCATTTAGAAAAGAAACAAGATTTTGGTGTTTTTTTAACTAAAAAGAACCAAACTCTTCAAATACACCTTTGCAGGTTACGATCTGGTTATTTTTGCGTATGTCCTTTATACAAATTATTATATTCTTTTGCAGCTTAGTTTTATAGTTTATATATGAACACACACAAAAAAAAAAAAACCCAAACCCAAATTTTCTTTGCAAAGGCTGGTGTTTGCAGTGCTTTAGATGAGACATTAGGAAAAAATTTCTTTACTGTGAGGGTGGTGAGACACTGCAAGAGGTTGCCGAGAGAAGTTGTGGCTGCTCCATCCTTGTAAATGTGCAAGGTCAGGCTGAACGAGGCTTTAAGTAACTTGATCTAGTGGAAGTGTCCCTGCTGATGACATGGGGGATTGGAATGAGACAATCTGTAATGTCCCTTCCAACTCTAACCACTTTAAGATTCATATCTCTCCTAAAAAGTGAATTAGACAATTACAGCAAGCTCTGAGCAGGCTGATAACACCAGAAGTCTATTTTTAATTCACGTATTCAGTGAGCCAGGGGATTTTAACAAATAAATAAATAAAAATCTTGTTGCAGAATCCATTAGACTTGCCCTGTTCCTACATAGCTTTAAGCCTATTATATACAACAGGATAGAACCCAACCACATACTCTTGAAGGCTCGTTTAACTCACCTAAACTCCTCCATGTGATCTACTGCGTTCTATGAGAATTTCTGTGGTCATACATGTACACATATAGACATATGTGTGTATTTATCTGAAAAAGTATCATCTAGAATAGTAAACTATTCTTCAATCAACATGAATTCAAGCATGTGAAATAAGAATTGGTGCTGTCACAAAAAAAAAAAAAAAAAACAACACCAAAAACCCCAGCAACTTGCTTCTGTTGTAGCTTAGTCCTCCACATGAGAGGTGTTCAGGAAAATAAAGATGACTACTAAGAAGTCACTGCCTAACACCATGCTGTGCATTCTGCATTTGCTTCAAGATCCAGAGTGACTGATTCTCCATAATTAAGAAAACTGTAGCATAACAGAGTTGGTAATGCCTCCAGCCACATTCATGACAGTTTTCAATAGAAGGCTGATTTGCTTAACACTAAATTACACTTGCACAGAAGAGTAAGGATCCATGATGATCCACACTTTTGGCAGTTTAACATAGCCTTCATTCTTCATGATGGAAGAATAAAACTCTTTACATCCATTCTAATGCATATATGACAAATTAAATGCAGAGCATACTACACGTATGTAAAAGTATGCATTTTCTGGTAATTAAATAAGAATGACTGGGAGTAGGGAAAGGATACTCAGCGAGAGAGAGAACTCAATTTATTTTCAGGGATTTATTACAAATGTTTTTCAGCCTGCTTCTTATCTCCATTGCATGCACTAACCCAAATCACAGAAGGAATGTTCTTTTCTTCAGCTTCTGAAGACCAACTAGACAATTTGCTCAAATTGATTGCTGAGAAGAGCTTCCTTTTTGCCCTTCACAGGAATGAAAGTTGTCTTAAAGTGAAAGAATTCTCAGTTATTTTTGTTATTTTAAATACTCCGGGAGGGGAGAGCTTTCTACTTTCACATAGCTTTATAAACTAAAAAATGCATGCTGTTCCCACATAATGTAAATTCTTAGGTGAAATAAAGATAAGAGCATTTAAAATATGACCTGAATTTGCCTTACTACAGTAATGGTATTTGGGGAAAGAATAATTTATTAGTCTTGAAACCTAACATGACTTTAAATATAAGATTGTAGAGTTATAAATTCCACTTAAGTTTAAAAACAAACAAATGTAAAATACCAGATTATGAGGAACCAATTCCAGTTTGGCTTCAAAGAGATCTTATCAGTTAAGATCTTCCACTACAAGTGACTGATGCCATGCCTTATGTTACAAACATTAATTGGAAGGTTTTTCTTGGGACTTTTTGATCCTCTGCATGTGAACACAGAAAATGAAACAATATGTATTTTCTTAAATACTCTATCTTGTCCAGTCCCAAACTACATATCCTTCCTTCTTCATACAGCTTATCTAGAGAGGTTTTAAGTCCTTAAACTTGTATTCAATAGTCATGTGCAGACAAACCACAAAAAAGAGTTTCACATACACAGTGCTACAGGGATAATATGAAATACCACTAGTCATTACACTTAACATGCTTATCCACTTTTGGAAAAGGCATAAGTACAATGTGCACAGGCCACTTATGAGGCTGCACTTCCAGACCCTGCACTCTGGGGATTTAAAAAAGGAAACAAATCCCCCAGCCTTCCTGAATTTATGATATTATCAAAAGAAAACAACTAAAATATTAAAAAAACCTAAACCAGTTGTGTCAAGACAGCTGTAAGTAACTGCACAGTAAGACAAAGCTTCTGCCCATGAAGTGAAAGATGTGTTGATGACTACAGCACAACAAATACCTCCCAGGGCTAAACAACCACATAAGGTTGTAAGCCTAACCATAACTGGATTATTTTAACTGGCTACAAAAGGCTGTTTTTATTAAGAATACACTAAGTAATAACTAATAATGTACATTTTTCATCTCTAAAAATAGATCTGCATCTTCAGTGAAACACAACCTTAGATTTCTTTTGGACTGCGGCACCAGTCAATGGACTGAGTAACATCTGCTCCATGCTTTTACTAATCTGCTCAGCACATAAATTGTCTACTTTAAGAAGAGCCTCTTGCTAGGCATTACAAAATATCTAAACCACACAAAATTTAAGAAAACACTGCGAAGTATGGTCAAGACTTCCCCAATGCAAAATGGTAACTCAGAATTTTCTCTCTTCTACTGGTGGGTAAGCGACAGCTCTGTTATCTTACTTGCACTATTTTGTTTCTCTACTATCATTCAGAAGTCTGTGGAGGAGAACCATTTCCATCTTATTCAATAAAAGCAAATCTTTTCTAGAACAGGCAGCAAATAAGTTAAACTTGGTAAGCACAGGGGGAGGCAAGTTACCCTCACAGCTCAGCCAGGATGTTGGATTAAAAAGAAACTTTTTGAAAATTAACTCAACTTTTCTAAGCTCAAATATTACCTGACCTGAAAAATAACTGAAGAAAGCCAAGACTTCAGGGGAAAAAAAAAAAAATCAAAACCCAACAAAACAAAACAAACTAACAAGAAAAAGGCAACACAAACCAAAACACCCACACAAAACCCCAGTATTTCCCCACATTTGTATAAGTTCCACTGTGTCAAAGATGCTAAAATGGGAGAAGAAATGATCCCACAATATTATAACTATTACTTACACAGTTATCTTGGAGACTGAAAAAATAATGTTACAATGCAATTAAGGAATGCCAAAGGTCTGGCAAGGTAAGAAATATGGGTTGTGACATTGGACAGTGGAAACAAATGAACATGGGAACAAAGTTTTAAACTGTATGTCTTATAAATTTGGGGGATAGAGGTGATGACATGGGGAAAGGGAAAACGTACAAATCCATAAGTTTAACAAGCTCATTAAAATTTTGGCAGTCAAGAAGTTACAGTGGCAATGGGAACTTAAAATTACAAAGAAGTACTATAATAGCTTCCTTAATTAAGCACTATGTTACAAAAAGCATTTGTGGAATACACTGATATACAAAACTTGCCTAATAACCCAGAGTTCATATTGCCTAAGTAACAGCTGCAGAACTGACCCTTGTACAGCAGCAAGAGCCTCCCAGCAGTGCTAAGCTTAGCATTTAAGAAAAAAAAAAAAAACCAAACCAAACCCCACTTTTTTCTTCTAGTCCATGCTAAGTGATTAAAAAATAAGCAAAATGAATCAAAGAATGGAAATCAGCTAAACCAGCTAATTATGGGCTAAATGCAATTAGTCGGTAATCTACAGAATAAAGAAAAATGTTGTATTTCAGGGATTGCTTTCAGTACACTTTAAAAAAACTACCAACATTAAGAACTAATTCCAAAATGTCCTGATGACTTCTGCCTAGTGGCTTGCTCATCTGCAAGGAGTGCGTACAGCACTTCATATGATGCCGTAATTTACAACAAAAGCAGAAGATTTCAAAAAGACATGTGAATGTCTCTTGCAAAGGATTACAGATTATAAACCCCATTTATTTTATGACATTGGTCAATACTTGGAGCTCATTATTTCAAAGTCCTGAAAATATCTGTTCCTACCAATGATATATCCATTATCTACATGCTACAACTACCTGGTTGTAACAATCCTAAAACTTTAAGAATCAGCACAAACCAACATTTTTTTTTTTTGTAAAGACAAAATAGGCATATATAGGATGCAACAAGAGGGTGTAACTGCAGAACACAAACAATGATATCCAGCTCCGTTACAGACATTAGGGAGAAGATCATCTTTGTGGTAACAGAAAAGCACTCTAAGAACACAGGTACAGGGAAAGTATCAGCACATCCAGCTAAACTAAATTCAGGTATTTATCCATCAACATGAGTTCAAGCTATATAAAAGTTAACATTACAGTTATTTTTAAATAAGATTTATTCAGTTTAATTGTAAGACTTAAAACTGGTTTGGGGATGATAAACTTTAGGGTTTGCTGAGGCAGCATATATAAAAAAGACTGCAACTGTAGTCTAAAATCCACTGTCAGAGCAGAAACCTTTCTTGCAATACAGTTTAATTCTGACAAGAGTCAAGAGGTGTGTAGTTAAAAAAAAGAAACTGTAGTAAAGTATTACTTTTGTTATACACCTACCACTTCAGAACTCCCCTTGCTTGACAAGGCATCTTTGTGTTTGATTTCCATTAATTCAGGGAAGCAGTGTTTCTTTATATGTTTTATACACTTCTGTACACAAACAGACACGTCTAAATCAAGTCAAAACTTTATTGTGCAAGCAGCTATAGTACCTTTAAAATAAAAAAATCAAAAACAAACAAAAAAAAACCCAAACAAACAAGCAAACAAAAAAACATTACTATCTCCATTTTCCCTTCGTCAATCCCTGTATCATTACTTTCAGTTTCTGTTGAACAGAAAAGCTTTTACTTCTAACACTTTCAGTTTCAGTTTAGCAGGGAAGTGCAAAAGAATGAGTTCTGCTTGAGAGTCATCCAAAATTAGGACAGCAAGCAGGAGACAGGGGAAATGGCACAAAAGAGGAGCTAGATGATACTACAAGACAATAGCTAAGGAAAAAAAAAATTAAAAAAAAAAATCTACCTATGGCTTACTTCAACATTACATGAGCCTTGATTATACCACAGTGTTTAGCACTTTGTCTAAGGCCAGTCTGCCTTTACCCCACTTACTCCCAGAACAGTTTAAAATATGAGCCTGGAAATGAGAACTTGAATTGCTTCTATAAAGTGATTTGTAATGTTTGTACAGTTTCTAGGGAATCAACAGCTAAACAGTCTTGTAGACAAGTGTTTGCAGTTCTCTGCAAATAAAAAATATATATATAAAAAAAGACCCAAAAAACAAGACAGAAACCAAAGGTACAAGACTCTGACCAAGCCCTGTAAATCAGTGCAATAAATATGTATGCCTAAAAAGATTCATCTTGGGGTTAGCAAAAGCATCCTAAGAATTCTGTGCAGATTAACATTTTTGTTTGTAAAAATAAAATGAAAAAAAAAAAGGAAACTCAAATAATATAAGGCACAATAATAATCAACTCAAGGTTTCGAGCCCTTTCTTTCTAAAGTGGACATTGAACAAGAAAAAGCCAACTGTAGTGGAAAGCTTCCATTTTATGTGGGTTCATCCTGCAGAAGAAAAACAAACAAACCCCAACCAGTGCACCAGCAAAGCTCCCTCATCTCAGTTATAGCCACTTGATACAGATCCACTTATTTATGTGGGAGGACACTTAGCACACACGCCCCTTTTCACAATTATGGGTTATGACATTAAGTGTTTCCAAATGTAGGTTACAGGGGAGCTTCAAAACGTGCAGCACGAGACATTAGTTTGAGGAAAGCTGTGACAGGCAAGAACATGTTCTTCGAGAGCTATTTTACAACACACACTAAAACAAGCCTTTGAGACTTCATAATATTTTGGGAACTTAAACACGCAGCTCATCAAGCTGACTGTTTTAATTTGACATAATGAAAGGACAACGGGTATGGTTCTAGAGAAAGGTTGCTTTCAAACATATATAGAAGCTTCCCTTCTAATATACTACTTATTTAGAGACTATAGAGATTATTAGTGTTCTGATACTAGTGCATGTATTTGCATACCTTTTTGATACCTAGCAGTAGCTCCTTAAAATATACACTTCATTTTCCTCTAAGATTTTGTAACATCCTCTTAACTTGCTCCAGTTCATGTACAAGACATACAAAGGCAAACCAAAATGAAGCTATTATTTACAAGCTTGCATTTAAAAAGAAACAAAGCCCACACCAACACTGTTGCTCAACTTTGTTTATTCTGTGATGGCTTTCTGCGGTCGCTGCATTCACCATTTCCCCTCTGCTATGTATTTCCTCCATGTTGAACTACAGGAATATTCCTCCTCTCTCTAGCAAAGGTATGCTTTTTAGGTTCGCTCCACCAGGAAAACCTTAGGGACAGGGATTGAGTTATTTACAACTAGAAATGCTGTAAAATATCAAGCTGATAATATTCTTTATTCTAAGACCTTTGTATACATCATGAGTCTCTCCCTCTCTGCAAGACTGAAAATGATTACCTTATACAAGGCAATTTTCCCTTACCCCTTCTCTGACAAATAAACCCTTCCCCATTCTAAATATTTTCCTCTTATCTAGGGCAGCATTTCCACTTCTTTGCAAACAGAAGCACGAAGCACCTGCAGCTCTCCCAAGATCCAAATCAAACATTAATGTCAGGCCCTGATATGCCAGGGCTGAAACAATAATCCAGCATTTCCTTGCTGCAATATGGAGATCAAGAGAGCATTTTCTGATTGTGACACAGATTTAATTCAAAATTCAACACAGAGTCTTGAGAGTGTTGAGTTTCTTACACAGTGCCAAGAGTTGGAGATGGTTTATTTTTCAAATTGCATTGTTTCTGAACAGGTGTTTAATGCTGTAGTTTACTATGACAACCACCCATGTTATAGACTACACACAGTTATCTTCCAGGATCCTTTTGTTCAAGCCACTACATTGCTCTCTAGATGAAGGCCACCAACCAGTATCTTTGCCTTCTCGTAGCCATACTGGTCACAACACACTTTCAAAGGTTACAGGAAGAAAAACATTTTAAAAATACACTTTTTAAAATGAATATTTAAAATTTTAGAGGTAAATACCGTAACAGTTAAGTATCAGAAGAAATATTTTACAAAGAATATTATTAATTCTATGGAGTAGGAATTACATCTTCTTTCCTTTCACTAGTCGTACTGGCATCCTACGTAAGAGCCTACTGGAATCTTACAGAATACAATAAAGCCCATGACTTGTTGTTTTACAGTTAGAGCACTACAATTCTGGCAAATGTTGCTTATACCTTTTGTGCACTGCTGTATTTCTCCTCCCTTCATCCACCAACAGGAATGAAGGAATCCAATAACAGGGAAACACAGTTTTATGAAGACAGACATAAGACTACCCAACATCTGTGATGCACATAGATAAGCACCAAAAATCCATGCATACCACACAACTTTACGAAAGCATGCAAAGCAAGCTAACGCAAAAGCAAATCAGCATTTCCATTCTAACAGAAAACTGAGATTTATGACAACTGCTAAGAGGCCAAATAAGCCCTCTGCTCAGACCATATAAAAAAAACCAAACAACAACACACAACCCTGCAATATGACTGTTCTGTTTCCTGCAGGAAATGAGATGCTTGTATTAGGTACCCCTGTGGTTTTCATACTGTAAATGTATCAGCTGGTACAAATCCTCTGGAGAGGACTATTAACTAATGCTTAGAAAGAGCAGTGGCAACAGCAGACCGCATGTAGCACCTCGGAGAAGCGGGGACAAAAGCTGACAAGTCATCCCTGAAAAAAAAAATTTGAGGGCCAATAGCTGAAGAATACATCCTGTAGTAACGGTGATGTCTGTGAGGAATATTCATACCAACACCCACTTACTTCGCCTTACACCGCTCACTGCTTCTCTAAATAAGGAGCCTACTGCTCATCAGCACTCCTCTCATTTAGGAGCCACAAGCTCCTCACTAAAACACCCGTAGCTACACACGGTAGAGAAGAGTCATCTACGACCTATGCACATCTCACGCATAGCCATTTTCCCTCTTTTCTGCTGCAGTTTTTCCCTTATGTTTCCCAGCTGCTCTGGCGCTAAGACCAGATCTCGCCGAGGCAGCCCTCCTTGCCGGGGCAGGGCTCCCCTCCTCCGGCAGACCCCTCTGCTCCCCCATCAGCATCTCTCCCTCCCGGCGGCCTGGGTGGAGCCGCTCTCCCTCGCAGGACGAGCGCCGATCGTGTTCCCTCCACTGCAAAACGACTGCCAGGGCCAGAAGGGGAGAGGAGAGAAGACGGGAGGGAGGAAAAGAAAGAAGGTGTAAACCTGTCTGGGGGAGAGCCCAGGCACGGAGACGGGAGGGCAGGGCTGGGGGGAAGGAGGGAGGGAGAACAGGGGGCAGTGGGGAGACAAAGAAGGGATGGAGGGCGCCCAAGGAAAACGGGGGAAGCCGGGGAGGGGGCGCTGCCGGGGAGCCCCGCGGGCACCTGCCCGCCCAGGCGGACGCCTCGCACACGCAGATCCCTGCACATAACACACACACGTACCCAGCAGCAGCAGGCGGTGCGTCTGCTTGTACTCCCGTTTCTGCTCCTTGAGCGCCCGGTCGATGCTCTTGCTGACTTTCCTCGCCTCCTTCTCCGCCTCCCGCTCCTCCAGGCGCAGCTTCTCCCAGGTTCTCTGCAGCGCCGGCGGCTGGTGCAGCGCCTGCTGCCGCGCCGCCTTTCCCCCGCCGCCGGGGCCGCCGGCTTTGGTCAGCGGCGGCCGCTCGGGGGCCGCCCCGTTACCGCCGCCGTTCTGCAGCAGGACCGGCGGCCCGTCCGCCTCCCCGCCGGGCTTACCGCCGGGCCGGAGCGGGGCGCCGAGGGGCTGCGGCTGCGGGGCGGCGTGAGGCTCCGCCGCCGCTTCGGGCTCCGAGGCGGCGCCGGTGCTGGAGATGGAGCCACCGCCGGCGTCGCCGAAGAGCCGCGGGCGCAGGCTGTAGCAGAGCCCCATGGCTCGGTGCCCCCGCCGGGGACGGGCTGTGGTGCGGCGGGGTTGGCCTCAGCGCTTCCCGCCGACCCTACGCGCCGGGGAGGCGGCGGCGGGCTGGGAAGGGGCGCCTCGGAGCCCCTCACGGCCCCGCTGGGCCATCTTGCATTTTCCTCCCCGGGAGGCGGCAACGGTTTCTCAGCGCCGATCACCTGACACCGAGCTGCCACCGCCGGGTCCACTTTACCGTAAATACCCCAGCGCCAGCCCACCGCGCAGCACCGGGCGCCGGCGGGGGAAGGGCGGGAGCACGCCGCCCGCGCCGCCACACAGGCGCACACACGTTCGCAGCACCCCCCCCCCCAACCCAGCTTTCAACCGGCTCCGCCATCCCCTCACACTACCCCGCCCGATGGCTGCCCGCCTGCGCCGAGAGGGCGAGGGTCCACCCGCTCCGCGCACAAGGCGGGTAGACCCTCGCTGCCCACACCACCCGCCCCCTCGTTTCCTCCTTCATGGAAGGGCCGCTGGGCAGCCTGTATGAGCTGCGGGAGCTGCAACCCTTCCCCCGGGAATAGGGGGGATACGGCGGTGGCCGCTTCCTAACGGGGCGGCCCAGGCCCAAGCCGCTGACGGCATTGCCAAGGCCGAGGCCTCTGACAATTGAAGGTCCCCCCCAGAATGACAGCGGCCGGTGGGGAGGCCCTGCAAGCCCCGCCGGCATCCTCACAGCTACAACACGGTGTTCAGCCCCTGTGCGCACATGCGGCTTCTCGCCCACAGGCTGACTAACGGTGCCGTGGGAGGAAGGCTTTGGGTGCGACGGGTAGGAGAAAATAATAGGCGGTGTTTGGGTTTGCTCACTCTGTCAGCGTTGGCAATAGTAGTAGTGTGGGCTTGTGGAGGGAAGGCTGGTGCTTGGAGTCAGCCCGTTCAAAGGTGGTGGCAGCCCTCCTCATGGGAAATCTTGGACAAATTCGAGCTAGTCAGAATAAGTCTCAAATGTGTCTCCTCTGCTTTGTCCATTTCCACATTCTTCATCATCTTAGTCCTATTTTTCGGGGGCATGTGGCTACTGGATGAAGCAGTGTGTCTCTAAATCTTAAACCAAAGGTCATGTCAAATGTTCACTATTATGATTGATTTATACCTTGGCATAATTTAGAGCCTCTTACTTCAGTAACATCAACTATGTTCATTATTCAGGCTGGAGAAGAGAAGGCTCCAGAGAGACCTTAGAGCAGCCTTCCAGTACCTAAAGGGGGCTGACAGTAAAGGTGGAGAGGGACTTTTACAAGGGCATGTAGTGACAGGCCAAGGGGCTTTAAACTGTAAGTACATTTAGATTAGGTATTAGGAAGAAATTCTTTATTATAAGGATGGTGAGACACTGGAACAGGCTAGCCAGAGAAGCTGTGGCTGCCCATCTGCATAAATGTTCAAGGCTGTGTTGGATGGGGCTTTGAGCAACCTGGTCTAGTGGAAGGTGGCTTTATTCTTAAGAATGATCTTTAAGGTCCCTTCCAACCCAAACCATTCTAGCATACTATGATCCATGAACTTCTTCATTGATGCAGTGTCTCTTTGGATTTTGTAATGACCCTGTAATATTAGGTCATTGGCTTTGTCTCCTAATTTTCTCCAGTGACCAATATTATATTAAAAGATGCCACTATGTATATACTGCTGTATGAAAAAAATGGAGGAAGGTCAATTCCTATACTTCTTTCTGATAAATGAATTATAGCAAATTTGCCACAGTTTTTTCATTCCTGGATATAAGAAGCAGAATTGTTTTTATGACAGATTTATTTGTGTCAAACCATTTAGCAAATGTCCTCTAAAATGTGCATTTGGTAAATGCAGTGAGTTGTGCATTAACATTCACTGGGAAAAAAAAAAAAACAGCCAACCCAAAACAGCACACCACCCTACATTAGCATAAAATAAATAGATGCCTTTTAACTGAAAGCATCAACTGTCTTTGACTGCACCACACAAAGGAAATTTTGCCAGTGAAAATATTAGCAGGATCCGGCACACTGCAGACTTTGCTCTCTTCTACCCTTCACAATGCTTAACAACTATTTTGATAGATGCCTTAGCTCCAAGAAGAGCATCCAATAGCTGTTGCTTCTATTGCATGTTTTAATACATGATTATATAGTGTCCTGGTTGCAATCTTTTTGCAAAACACATAAGCAGTTACATCACAGCAAAGGATGTTTCACCACTATTTCAGCGGTGCTGTGTCTTTTTTTGTGACTGTTTTTGTGGACCATAAGGGTATAAGATCTATCTCTTAGGTTGTGAATGAAAGATTTCAGTTTTCAGCTGAAAACAGAGCAGGAATTTGGATAAGTAGAATCTAAATGTTCAATCTGGACTGAATAACCAGGATCCTGGGATTAATGGCTGTACCCTTTTCAGTGTAATTGGATCACAGAGGAGAATTTGCTACTCATCCAACAATGCAATCAAAACATGAAGAAAAATACCAAAGTAACGGTGAAAATGAGTTAATATTTGGGGCCTAAATGTCAATGCACATATTTAATTTTGTGAAGGTGATTTTTAGAGCATGGTGCATTCAACAGCACTTGCAGAGTCATGAGCTGTTTTTCAAGTAGTAAAAGAAATGCTGTAACCTGGAGAAATTAGTTCAGATTAGGTAATAATGTGCTTCTGGGCATGTATGTATATACTCAGAGATGAGCAGGGAAGGTGAGTGAAATATTCAGGGTTACATAGGAGACCAGGCAGAATATGTACTGTAAAATTACATTCTTTGTAAAGAATTTTGAAATATCAGACAATGTAATAACAACCATGCATAGATAGCATCCTTGAAAAACAGGCCACTCAGCCAATCACCGATATAAATACTCTACCTATAAAAATGTCAGACAAAGTAAGTTTGGTCCACTGAAAGATCTTTTTGTGACCTACAAGAGCAAATTTGGTCTTGAGGGAAAAGTATTCTTAGGTTTTTTTCCTTATGACTTCTAATAAAGAACAGTAAGCAGCCTGTCTTTTTTCTTTCCCCAGAGAAACAGCAGTCATCACTACTTCTGGATTATCATGGACTGGGATTTTCAAGAATTTAAAGTGAGACAATTGATATAATGCAGTTTTCTGATCTAAATACTCTTTGGAAGATCTTTCATGGAATGTGCAATGTTTTCTAAGGTTAGTCATCCAAATCAGAGCTTAATGACTGGCTTAGTTTTTCAGTAGTACTACTTATGATTTTCATTATATGGACTGAAGTTAGAATCTTAGACTTGTAGAACAGCCCAAGACTGTTTTATGGGGAAGGGACCCCCAAAGGCATCTTTCAAAAGATTATTTGGTCCAGCCTTTTGTGGGAAAGGTACCCTAGATGAGGTTATTCAGCACCTTGTCTAATCGTGTCTTTAAAAACTCCAGTGATGGGTACTCTGTCATGTTCCTGGGGAGATTCTTCTAGTGAATTATTGCTCTCACTGTAAAAACATTCTTTCTCTTATCAAGACGAAACAGGAATACTATGATGAAATCACTCTTGAGCCTTCACTTCTCCAGGGAGAAGGTCCTTCCTGAGCCTTCTCCAGAGAGAAGAGATCTACCTCCTTCGACATCCTTATGGGGCGTTCTCCAAACCTTTGATAAACCTTTTGATCATCTCTGTGGCCTGCTTTGGACCTTCTCCAGTCTGTCCACATCTTTTTTGAGTTTGTGAGGAGACTTAATTAATATATATAGAGAGAGAGAATTAGGTCTGAACTAAAGTAGACACTTTAAACTGTTTTTTTGTTTCTTGCATTCAGTGTATAGTTTCACCTCAGAAATAAGTAATTAGAGGCAGTTTCCAGTCGTATGTAGCAGCTGGGTATGTTCACAAGATGGCTTTACTTCAAGGAGTAAGACATTTATAGAAAGTAAATATATAAATATTATTTCTATGAAGAAGGGTCTTTACTAGTTCTTAAAAAGGAGTGAAATGTATGTGTTTCTTGAACACTCATATGAAAATAATTTGTATTTTTTTCTGGTTTTATAATAATTTTTATTTATGAATAATTCCCTATACTATGTAGCTTTTGGGGGTAGATACATTGTCCCAAGTTTTAACCAAGACATGAGTGTTGTGATCAAACTTAAATAAGGTTAAGTACAGTTTCCTGGAGGATGTAACTGTGTTGGAATTAAAGAGACCCCAGTTAAATGGACCTGTAAGAAGTTTGATAAGGCAAGAATCTTGAACACAGGGAGAAGGTTTTCTGGGGCTGGATGTTTGTTCGTCTTCTTGTTGCTCCAATTAGTTCCTCAGTGAATGGGTTTATCTATATTCTCTCTAGAATTTTGCCATAATGTTTTTATATATCTTGTCAGAATGTGAATTGAGAAACTGTAATTTCAGAGCCTGTACTGGGATATTTTTTTCTAAATTATTTTGGTATTTCATCCTCAAGATTTTTCAGGACCTCTGTGATTATTAGAGAAAAATGTTGCAGGGTTTTGGGGTTTGTGAAAGAGGAAAGTTACACGGTAGAAGAAAAAAAACACCAGAGAAATGCGTGCTGGGACAAACTAGATGTTTGCAAAACTCCTGCTGAGGTTAATTTTCCTCATGGATAAAGGGTCTAGGAGGTACCCAGCTTCCATCAGATCTCTTATCTTCTTTGATAGGCACTTGTCAAAAACCTACTTGCTTTCTGTGTGATGAATACTAATATGTTTGTTCTTAAGGTTTATAATAAACTCTAAACTGTATTCATACTGTGCCTGTATTGCCTTACTGTAACATTTCTGGGTTGTGGGAAAAAGAAAATACTGTTTTATGATATATGTTTTTCTCCCTAAAGGCTGAAATCTGTGTTACTGATAGAAAGCCTACCAGTAGCATAGCTACATCAACAAATCTGTTTGTGAAATGTATGGAGGTTAGATGAGTCTGCTGACATTCTGCAAGTCTCTGGAAGTCCAAAGAATTCCCTTGGTCTTCTCTTTGAGAGACACCCTTAACATGCAGTGTAGTTTCCTTCCTTGTGATCTGAAAAGCTATGCAAAGGTATAAATATGGTAATTTTTTGCATTGTGTGTCAATGCACTGGCTGCCTTTCCTCTCCAAACTCTTTAAGGGACACCCCAGGATATATAACTTCTCCATCCTATAGTCTCTCCTTCCCAACATCATCTCCAGAGCTATGATATCCAGGAATAAAAGTAGCTTCACAATTTACACTGATATTAGCGTTTTATATACTAGTTATTTAGGGAGCCAGTTTTAACTGGTAAATCAATGCAGTCACCTACTGCTCACTAGACCTGTGGAAATCTCAGCTATGTGAATCCCATGAATTATTTTAAGCTCATTCTTTAAAGATTCTGTTTTGTTTCACTGATAGATCAGTAAATAAAAAACAAGTAAGTAAATTATTTTGGACTGCAGTAAATCCTTCTAGTTTCTATAACATGCACAGACACAATAAGTATAATGCCCCTGTTTTCACAGAACAATTCCAACCTTCACCACAGATTTTATATGCCACTTTTACTTACTGGTTGCTTGAAGCTTCTCAAAGTGGGACCAAAATAAGGCTTATAGTGGGAATTCAGCTACAAATGTGATAGTTGTAGAGGAACAGTTATCCAAATCTAATTTTATCAAATCATCTCTCAGTCATCACCATGGTATTTTTTTGCGCCTTGTCATATCTGAGCATGATAGCAATAAAACAATTTACCATTTCTGTATGGAGAGCCTCTTTCTCATAAATGCTGTAAACAGTCTGCAGCTCTTTAAAGCAGGATTTTAGTTTGTCACTGATAATAAAAGAATAAAGGATTTAGGTTTATTAAAAGTGCCATTAGTGCCACTTGTGTTAATGTTGCCTTATACATCCCATTATTAGACTCTCTTTTGCTATGCTTAAAACCATATAAAATGGGATTTGGGCTAAATTTCACCTGCTGAAGTCTATTCTGACCTGAATGGTTTTGTTCGTTGTAACTTCCCAAAAGTACCTCAGCCATTTTCACAAAAAGTTTAATGGAAAATATAGTGTTGACAAGTTAAAAAGGTCTTGTCTTTAAGAAGGACTAATAGTTTATCACTATTGCATCAGTCATGATAGATCTTTTTGCTGTAAGAGAGATGATTACCAGTATATAGAAGACATTTTAAGCAATGTCAGAGTAGACAAGCTTAAGGGAATTTACTGCAAGTACCAAAATAAGATAAAGTAGGTCAGCTTGCTTGAAAAGTAGGTTCTGAGCAAATAAAGAAAGAAAACAGTTAGAAAGAGTTTTAAAATACAAATTGTGGGAGAAGCCAATTTTCTGTGGTACTGTATAAAACAGGGAACGGTAGGAGCAAAACAAAGCAAATTGGAGGTTTTGTATTCTTAGCAGTGTTATCAGACAGCACAATTCACTATTGTCAGAGGCATAACTTTTGATTTCTTTGTAGCATTTAATTTGTTGCTACCTTTAAAGGAATTTGAATAATAAATAAACTTATGAAGATCCCAGTGATCTCTCTTAAACATTTTTGTAAAGATTTCTTTAAAAAGTCTGTTGAGCCATGTTTGAATCAGGTGTTTGTAATATTTTTTGTTTTATGAGTATGGTTTTTGCTCTGAGAAAATCTGATTGAATCTGACCAAATAGTAACACTTTAAAAACTGTAACTTGCACAATCTGAAGCACAGAGCAGAAAACCATCCCAGCTTTCTTCTGTGATGAGGAATGGTCCTCCTTGTCGCAGACCTGATCCAGGCAGAGGGAAAGGATGTGACTTTAGGACCACTTCCATTAAAAGACTCTGATCTTATTTTGCATGTGAATAATGTATGTATCTATTGCATACCACATTTCTTTTAAGTCAGGCAAGCGTGCTTTATCGTGGGCAACCTCAATTTATTCCCATATAAATATTCATTGTGACGCAGTCTTCAACTTCAAACAACTTCAGACTAAGCTGCTTGTTTTGGGGACTCTCTGCTCTTCATGTGAACAACCAGCAGAGCTGTAAAAGAAGTCTCAGCTAACTATAGGGACTTCTAAAACCTTGTGAATATTTGGGAAAAAAAATCTTCTATTTTAGAAGATATTTTTAAGTTATTGCTTTAATGCAAAAACTAAAGTAAAACAAGACAACAAGAAACTGAGATGAACTGATGCATAAATGGAGATCATCATGCAAATTTAACTTTAATTTCAATATTAAACAAATTCGTCTTTCCATTTCAACTGAGAATCAACCTAAACAATATATTGAATATTCTATTGAATAATAGAATCATAGAAAAATCTTGTTTGAAAGGGAACTCTGGATATCACAGTCTGAATATGCGTTTTGGAGGCTAAGAAAAAGCGGAGAAACAATATAAACATGAATAGACAATAAAATTTGGTCCATAAAATAATCTTTTTTCTGCAGTGCATCTTTTTCCAGTGAAAACTGATGGAATTGTTAAAATTGGAATATTCAATCCAAAAAGTAAATTAGAGTAAATCAGAATTTTCAGTTCCTTCCAAGACTAACCACTTGAACAGGACTGAAATAGCTTTCACTAGGAAACCAGTGAAAATGGGAAATATTTAATCAATCCTTATTTTAGAAATCAAGAAGAAAGAGCAGGAAGGAATATTAGACGAAGAGCACCATTTATAAAAATATGTTGAAATGATGTTTGTCTTAGGATAAAAGTATTTAAGTAGTTTTAACAGAAGATGATGAGATAAATGTGCATGGATCTTTATGGCTAGCAAAGTTAATTAGGATTTCTTTTTACTGAGAAATCCACTCAGTGGTGGAAAACCCAGAGCAGTATTTGTAACTGTTGTAGTAATTTCTTAGTCCTGAGTTTTCTAGATTCCCAGTACTGATTTAATTGGCCTGTGCATTAACATGGAAGAAGCTTTCCCATTCCTTTTTCCCCTTGTCTTACCCTTTTTCATTTCTTGATTCACTACCAAGAAAATAAATTAGGAACCTGAATTCTCAGCAGCCTTTCCACACTTCTCACTATTGGCACAGCAGAGAAGTTTGAATACCTCAAGAAGTATGGCCTCTTCTATGCATTTCTTACTGCTGAGGAGAGACTGTCCCTTTCAAGCAGCTTTATGCCAAACCCAAAATCTAGACGGATACCAGCTTTCCTCTCCTCACAGAATCCAAACAGAGAGGATTATCTGCTTTTCTCATCTTCTGCTTTTCACTCCTTTTCAGCCTTCATTCGTGGCTTTGAATAGAAATCCCAGGCAGCTTTCAAGAGTACAAATATGTTTAAAGTCAAATTACTACTAAAAATAGGCTCTAAGTATTCATACTGGCTTGTTAATCCTATGCGCATGTCTGGTTGTTCCTCAGGACAACATACATTCCCCTGCATTGCTTAGTTGCAGGGATGTTGACAATGATACTAGCATTAGATTTCTGTAGTTTCTCATGAGGTAGAAGTTTTCAGCTTTACAGAAGATCTCCCAAAAATTAAATCCTGTAAGTGACAGATATTAGTAGCTGCTTTCCAGCAAGCTAGAACAAAGCCTTTCATCTTTCAAGTTCTTATTTTAAAGAGGTTATACCCAGGTGACATAATGGAGATATGGAAAAGTTTGGTAGTATTTTATTAAAGATTTTTATTAGATTATCATACTTATTACTAAATACTTCTACAACACTAAAGTGGTGTAGAGTCTGTGAATATCACGGTTTCTCTTGAATAGGTGCCTGCTTTGGCTAAAGTTCATTAACACAAACTTATGTAGCTATTTGATAATTTTTATTTTTTATGTGCTAGTAGCAGAGCCACTGTGAAGATGTGAAAATGTGCACAGAACATTATTCTTAAGAATATCCAAAGGGTCTTTATATTCAGAAAAGAGAATCAAATTACAAAAAAAACCAAAAAACAACTACAGATAAGCAGCTTCAGAGAAGCATTTAATAAGTATAATAAGTATAATCAATATATAATTAAACCCATAATATTTCTACCCTTAAAGATGGCTTTTACACCTCAGTTTCATTCTGCCTTAATTTACAGTTATTAATTTCCATCTGATTTCACGTAAGGTATCTTAAAAAGCAGTGTAGTGACAAACAGCTTTCTGACTGTATAGCAACAGACTTCTGCTTTCTGTGTATTAGTTTTCTTCCAGTGGCTGTTATGAGCAACTTCAGGTCCAACTTGAGACAGATTTAATTGAGCATTATTTAGATTGGTTCTTACAGCAGTACATTGCAAAAAAAATATACCTTTATTCAGGCCTTAATGAAAGCTTTAATGTTATTTAAATGCAAATGTAGAATTCAGTCATTCTCCTAAAGGGACATGTGTTGGTTCTTAATGGAGAGTGCCCAAGTTTCAGTGTTGCTCTCTAGTCCTAAATTATGCAGATGATCAGGCTAGCAAGACCCTGAAACCAGGGTGGACAAAGGGGAAAAGGGGGTGAAAGTATTTGGCTTGCATGGGCAGGAATTACAGTTCTGTTTCTCGCACTGCGGCTCTCACAGTCCTACTGTGCTATTACAGACCATTTCTCATCTTTAATAGTGGTGAGTGGCGAAGTCAGCACTGTAAGGTGCCTTGGACTTTCTTAATTGTAAACACTATAGCCAGAAAGGCAAAAAAAGGAAAAAAAAAAGAGATGTGCTAGAAACTCTGGGAGGTTGATTAGGCTATGATTAGTTTCTCCTGAAAATGCTTAACTTCCTGTGTTGTTAGTGAAGGAACTGCATATAGCACTTCAAGTGGAATGTATTTACCCTGTCTGTATGACTTCTTTATTTTCTTTATTATTAATATTGGTTGGAAAAGTTTTGATTACTACTAACTTTGTGGGGGGCTTTTTTGTTTTTTGTTTTCTTTTTTCTTTAGGAAGAGTTGTAGCAAGGTAAAATCAAGCTGTTAAAAATACAATTAGGGAGGAAAGGACCCACCATCTGCTGCCTGGGTTTTGTAGGCAGAAGTGGGTCCTAGGGCTTTTCTACACCTGCTGCCTCTAGGAACTCTATGAGGATGCCCAGCTGCTTGAATATATATCATTCTTTGGCCAGGGTTGTTTGACATTTCCTTATGAGATCTGAAGTTCAAACAAGTTTGTAACTATTCATGGTGCCTGTAGTGCCATCATGCAGGGTCCAGAGGAAACCTTGGACCAGGGTCTTGTATTTGTGATAGACTTCCTTTTGTAGCTGGAGACATTGTGCACTCCTTGATCCCTGTAGTCAATACTTTTCATTAAAATGACGTCTGTCTCTTTTGGAACTGGAATACAGGCATCAAGAATTTTGGAGTGCTGATGTGGGAAAAGTGCTCTAATTTGCTCTCTCTCCTGCCTTCTAGGGAAAATAGCTGGCCATAGCCTCCAGAAGATACAGTCAGAGTTCTTTTGCCTTCTTTCCCCACCATTTTGGGAATCTGGTGATGCTTGTGGGAAGACAGCAGCTGATACTATTCCTACAAGAGTTGAGAAGTTCTATATCTGTGAGACTCAGTACCATGGGAAAATGCTTTTTCCTGTTCCTCAGACCTACTTTTTTTCTGCTTCTTATACAATATAGTTCCTTCAGGCTTCATTGAATTCTCCCTTTACTTGGTCCTGCAAAAAAAGCTATACCTTTAAAGAAGCAGGGATAACATGCAGATTAGTACAGAGAAACTTACTGTCAAAAAGTACTGCTTAGTTGGGTTTTGGATGCTGAATGAAGGAATAGACTGTCATACTCTTTGGCTCCAGGTGACTACCCCAAAACACGGGGCCAAAAGAAGGTGAAAGAAAACAATGTATGGAAAGCAAAAGTGTCCTGGAAGATTATGTGGGTACAGTGGTTTGGGAGGCTGGAATAGATGTGAAGGCTTTGAAAGCCATAAAATTAATGTTGGCCATGTAGGTTTTAAGACTAAAGTTACATCACTCACTGAAAACTTGCAGTGCTGTCATACATATGTTGGATATGGTTCCATAGTGAGAATTGGGGAAGAGCTCAAGATCAGTACTTAAAAAATCCTGTGGGTTTCTTTTTTTTTCTTTTTTTTTGGTATGTGTTTGTGTGTTTTGGGGTTTTTTTTTTTAAGCCCTGTTTGCTGGGCTATTGTAAAGCTTGTTGGATGTAATTCGAATCCGGATTGTCAAAGCCAGAATCTTCCATCACACTGCTGAATGTGTGATCTATATTGTGGGGAGAAAAAAAAAATCTTCAGATTTGCATCATCCTAACTGGCAGTAACCACTTTCTATGCTTTTAGTAGTGGGTTTTTCTACTAAATAATACCAGCTTAGAGAAAAGCTTTTGTAAATTGAAGGAGGTAGGACTATACATGTGCATTTTTCTACAGTGGGTTAGTGACTAAGTCCAGCACAACGCCAGCCAGTGCAAGCTGAGAATGACAAGGAAAGTGATTTCTTTAGGAAGGTGCTGTGTTCCTAGTTGAAATCCTAGACAGACCTTATTCTTAGAGATTATTCTCTGAGGCAATGAATCCCTTTTCTTCAAAACCACCATGCTATCCTTGTCTTTCTCTCTTGTTTCTTTTGATGCATAAAAAAATACATTACAGACTGAAGTGCCATCTGCAAGATATTTTCAAAAACTTCTACAGAATGTCCCTTCAAGTTCACGCTTTTCTCTAATTTGATCACTTGTGTTGTGCTGCACAACATAAATATACAGCCTCTTCCAGAAAGATGCCCATGTGAACCATATAAATATAATGCCATGTTGTACTTTTTATTTGTGCTAGTTAGGATTTAGTCTATTTAGATGAATTAATGGGTTGCTTAATTTCCCAGCAAGCACCTCTTCTTGACAAGTGCATTTACAAGGTAACTCTTGCGATAATGGGAGATTCTGCACGGGATGTATCTGAAACACCATTGTGATTTAAGTAAAGGCAAAGCAGTTTCTTTGGATCTATCATGATATCTGTACAGTAAGGGGGAAGAGGTCAGTTCATCCACAGTCCACTGTCACTCTGAAGAGACTGCTTATTGTCAGAAGTCTAGTATAGGTTAATCCTATTCATATGTCTGTGCAAAGTAGCATTGTGATACTGTATCCTTCCCTGCATGTTTATATGAAATGTAGCAAATAGTCTATGAAGGAAGTTCACAACAAAGTGTGAAAATTTCTCAAGTTCCTGACTAAAACCACCATGCCACTTGAGAACTTAATTGTTTGTACTGGGTTTAGACAAGCATGGGAATAATATTAACTGCCTGTTCGTTAAATATTCTTGAGCAAGGCCAAGTGAACTTTAGCATTTCCAGAGTAGGAGCTGTGTTGATGGGCTGGGTTAAATACAGTAATAAGGAGGAAGCTGAACCTGAAAAACTGATGAAAGGTTGGTCTGGACCATAATAAAGAAGGGGCATTTAGTTCTGGCTTTCCTTTCATGGAGGCTAGCTAATGATGTTGAAGTTAAATGAAAAGCGGAGCCCAGTGTCAGGCAGAGCCAGCCAGTATTAGCTGAATTTCCAGGAAAGCTGACAGCAATAAGTGGATGTGCAATTGTTACTGGTCATTTAAGTCAAGTGTTTTGTTTTTTTTAAAACCTTTGTGAACTGCGCCATTTACTTTGTATTCAAAGGCTTCTGCGAGGAAAATGCTGTCTCTGCTTAAGCTCTGTGGGCCAGTTGGTATTGGTGACATAGCACTCGATGATACTTCTGGGGGAACCTCAGGCAGGCAGCAGAATGGGGAGCACACTAAATACAGAGAAAGCTTGTGAGAGGTGGGAGAACTGTCTGAACACTCCCTCCCCACCCCCATCCCCTTAGACACAATATGTAATTTTGTGGATGGAGCCTCTGATAAATGAAACTCCACCATCAACAGCTACTAAGATAGAGAGCATAAGGCTGTTGCTTCTGTTCTCCTTGTAGCTCAGGGTACTTTTGTTGCAGAGAACAAGGCTGCCATAGGGAGCTGTAACACAAATTTCCCTGTTCCTGTGTCAGTGAGGTGACTTCTTGGCCTCTGATCACTGCTCAGGACCAAATCTTTTCATTGTGCAATCATATCATGGGGGTGTGTGAACCAGGCCAGAGGCAGAAGTCTCCAGGGTGCCAATTGCTGCTGGAGTGATTAGAAACCTCTTCTTTGGAGTGGAGCCATAACACCGGTGGGATTGCTTTTGGCCATCTCTGTACTTGGGTAAGAGACACAAAACTTGCTCTAAGTTCTCTGGGCTGTCTTCTATCAGCTTCAGAGAAAATATTTATAGCTCATAACTTACACAAGGCATCTGGGGACAATTTCAGCTAACATTGGGAAACCTATTAAAAACAAATGCTGTATACAATGCGTTTGTAGTAAAAATGTCTGTGTATGGCACCTATGGACACTGTGAGGATTTTCGGTCCAATCTCAATTATTCCTATTGTACATTTAGCATACAGCAAAATGAAAACACAAATAGTGCTCTCTTTCGCCTTTTTGGGGGGTATCTAGCAAACTTATTTTGGCTATTTAGACATTACCAGGGTACAGTACCATGACATTTGCAATGACATTAAAGAATGAACAGTTTTGAAATATGTAACTTAAAGTTCCTATTACTTTAATAAAGAGGAATATTAATATTTCCTTAAATTATTAATAATATAATTATGCATGCAGATATATCATATGACACAATATGATTATTAATTACAGCTATCATTGCTTGTGGTGTTTAATATATTAACACTTATTAACTGATACAATAATGATTTAAATACTATTGAAAAATCAAATCTTTTATTTTGATGCCACATTTTATTTCTTCTTGTTGTCATCGTGGTGTGCAAGACACAACCGTTAATCCAGGATTTGATTTCCTCAAACAGACATGCAAGAATAAGACATGCTAACATACACTGCAGAAGAGAGCAGAGTACGATAGCTGCAGGTTTTCAAACCTTGTGCATGCTAAAAGATGGTACCAGAAAATGTGTTTAATTTTTATTTTAAAAAGGAAGTTAAAAAAAATTACTCTCTGTTACACTTTGGAGCTTTGCTTGTCTCAGCATTGACGGAGCAATAGGCACCCTGCAGTCTTCCTGTAGCAGCAGCAAGGCTCTAAAGTAGGGGGCACGATCCTACATGGAAAAGAGCTGCTGGAATTCTGCTGGGGCTTGTTTTTCTCTTGCTCCCCTCTCTCCCTACAGTACACAATGTGAGTTTTGCATCAAAGAGGAAAAAAAAACCCACCAGATTCTGGTTGTGCTGTTTGGCTGGCTGTCATGCCTGGGCTCTGTACTCTGCTCCAGCAGTCATACAGGTGATGCGGTGCTGTTCAGGCCATTTCTCTATCCTAGCTTCCTTCCAGCATTGATTATTTCATCTTTATTGAACTGTCAAATACTGGTGCAGGCGTGTCCACCTCAAGCTCTTGAGGTTATATGGTGCACCACTTAGTGTTGTCAGGATAAAACCTAGGGATTGTATAATGACATAGTATGCCATGTAAGAGCATCTTATTTTAATAGTCAATGAAAGAACGGGGTTAAGTGCAGACCTTATTGCCCCAGTTGCTCCTCGGTGGAAAGAATCAATTTCCATTTATCACATCCATTTATTCTTTGCAAAAATCTGATTATATCATGTGCAGCATTTTGATCTGTTTCTGTTTTAAAATTATGTATTCTACTTGGTGCTTTGTAGCTTCAGCAATATGGTTATTTACAAGTAACATAACTGATACTCTGACCTACGCCAGGTCTAAGAATAGAATTTACAAAGCCTTGTGCTTTGTTAACTCAGTGCTCCACAGTGCTGCTGTAGTGGATGTTCCTTTTCAGTACATTGCCATTCTGTCGCTCTCTGGTATGGTATGCTAAAAAATAGCAATTATCCTGAATTATCCTATGTGAGTGAGACCCAACAAAGAAGGTAGTTGGCCTGGTTGACTACAGGATCTACTCGATACATGTGCAAAATTTAGAATCCACATTTAAAATTAGGTGATTAGGTGGGTTTTGTTTGGTTTTTTGGTTATGGATTAGCCAGTTTAGCTTGAGTTTGCTTTCATGCTCACATAATTCTGACATCAGTTTCATGATGACAGTTCTCTGCACATGCTAGTTATAAGGCTGTGAGAGTTTCTCAGTAATCCCATGCAATTTCAAAGTAGTCTCCGACTTCCAGTTCCACCATCTGCCTTTAGAGACTTCAACAACATGATGGCAGATGTAAGCAGCAAACAAGTGGGAAGCTAAGCAGGAATAATATTCAGAAAGTGGACTGGAGGTTGCTGTTATTAAAGAACAAGCGAGGAGAAGTAGTTATTTAGATATATTGTGCATAGTGGTATGACTCAGGCAACGGGATTAAACTGTACACTTCTGGTTTTGGCTGGGCTAGAGTTAATTAATTAACACTCAAATAAAATCATTGTGTACTTACTTGCTGGATCAACTTCATCCATTCAAATTACCAATATTAATATTCTGTGAATGTTACATGTCTTTGAGGGTGCCCAAATGTAGACAAAGAAGAGAAAAGAAGGTATCAGCACATCTGTAATGAAAGCACATTCAAGCCTTGCCCTATGAGGATTTAGGAAAAGTAGTTGCTATTGTTCTTTACATGAGTTACTAGATTTTGTAAGTATGAAAATCACCACAAGTCAACTTTACATTATATTTTGAATGCATATGCTAATACCCCATTTTTCAGAGGTTCTCTCAATAGATTTCCCCCATGCATTATGAATATAAAGTAGCCTCTAATTCTGTATCTGGATTTGGGCTGATACTCCAGGTGTAAAACATTTTTATCCTAGTTTTGCTACTTACACGGTTGAAAATATATCAGTAACTGCACCAACTGAATGTATTTGCGATACAAAAGGCTTAAACCAATTGAGATCAGAAATGGAGAAACCTACTGTTGCTTGCTAAACAGCAATTAAAACCCACACGGGTAGGATGATCGAGTTTTAATAAGAATAGCCCAACAATATTCAGTTGATGACTACATCAACAACTTCTTAAAACGCTGCCAATGACTTTCTTTGATTCATTGAGTTTTCTCTCTTGTAACTTGCCTCAGCAGTCTAGTTAATCTGCAGGAACCTTAGGTTTTTTTTCTTTCCTATTCCTAGTGTTAAAAGTGATAGGGTCCCTTTCTTAGGAAGTTTGCAGGCAGGTTTTCTAGCATCTATAGAGAGAAAGTGGGGGAAAAATAGTCAGGAAGCTTGACATTTAATAGTTATTTCATTGTTATTAATAATATAACTATTAATTTTATTATTACTCAGACTCCACCAAATTTCCTTTTTTTTTTTTTAATTTAAAAGTATTTATAGACTTTTTTTAATGGAATAACACTTTTTTTTTTATGTGGTACACCAAATGATGCAAGAAATCAAGATTTCACTTGCAATTGGTAGCAAAACTTTAGCTGTCATTACCCAATATTAAAATATTACTTCCAAAATAGCCAGCCCTTTCTGTTACTACTGTAAAACCTGAAAAAGCTGCATGAGTGTTTTTCTGTTCATGTACAAATAATGCCTTCATGGATTCCCATTGTTGTTTCTCCAACATCTTTACATAGGTCATTTACTAGTGGGCCTTAGAGAAAAAATGTAGGAAGAGAAACCATTTTCTGTGCAATTCTTCTCTGAAGACAGAGAATATCTTTTTTTTTTTTTTTTTAGGGAATAAACCTTTATGAGAAGGAAATTTTGTTTTAAAGTTACTGAGTGGGAAATTAACATCATTAAAATAGCTTTATCAGTGCACAGAAATAAGTTTTATGATGTGATTATAATTTAAAAAATGGAAATACAGCCTTGTAATTCAGCTGTCAGAATTTTTAGTCTGATGATATTCTGAATGTGTGACAAGTGCTATAAAATAACTGCTCCAAGTATTTGTTAGCAATGGAGTAAGGCAGAAAAACGGTTTTGTTCACCTTACTGTGTTGGTAAGCCAAAAACCCCAGAAACTTCTGAACTAGAAAGTTATCTGTCTTGGCTGCTTTATAGCAGAAGGGGGCAATGTTTGCCTTAGAAAGAGAATTTTTCCCGGCCTGTCAGTCTAAATGACATACCTAATGCTAGAAGCAACACTGAATTCATAGAGAGCAAAGAATTGCTGTTTCATAGAGCTTCTTCTGTCAGATGGTTTATAATGGATTTTTGACCCTGATTCCAACCCAAAGAAAGTTCTTCTTTTCTATACAAATGTCATAGTTTTTTATAAACTTTGCAATAATATTAGAAATATGAAGTGGTCTGGGAAGAGGTTTTTGAGCTTTAGAGCAGCTATTGGGTCACACCTTTAATGTGTTATAATTTATAGTTTCCATTTCAATCCAGGATTCAATGAAACATGAAACTTTCCTCCCTAAATTACTAATGTTCCTGCTGACAAACAAAAAAGAATCTTCATTTCCCCGTTTTTTTTCCACACTGTTATGCATGTATAGCAGATGTTTGGACCAACTCACTATAACCATTTAACGTAACCCTCCCTATATTTGACCATATTCAAAACTGCCATGCCAGTTCTCAAGAAACACGTGGTTTCCATGATTTGAATGGACTCAAATCAACATAATTCTGCCCAGGTGATAGCAAATAGCTATGAAAATAAAAATGTAAAAATAAATAAAAAACTAATCACATGTAAATTAATAAATAAAAAGAACAAAATTAAGTAGCAGGGGAAAGAATAGTGTTTGTCACACTTGTTTTGCACTACAAAAATTCTGAACAAGAGGCAGGGCTAGTCAAAACCTACTGAAAGCAATAGACAAAACTATTTTTCCCCTTGCTTATTACTTAATGCATACTAAACTAAGGATGCAATGATGAAGAGGTACACATCATTAAAACAAAGCTTTAATGATGAGTACAAATAAGTTTTATGATGTAATTATTAAAATGGAAGTATAGCCTTGTACTTCAGCTATCAGAATTTTTAGTCTGACAGTATGCTGAATAATGTGTAAAACATTCACTGCTGTGAAAATAATGACTGCTGTAGATGAGTAGTTAATGGAGTAATTTTCTACAATAAAACTATGATATCCATCACATGTAATGAAAAAGATTTCTTCAATTGTCTGATTTCTGGATTAATTTGACATATTCATATATACTTTCTGAAAATAGAGAAAGATGGATAGACATTGTTGTATTATTGGGACCATTCAATACTGTTTTAAAATAAAATTCTTTGCTTTTCTTAAGGTTTCATTGAGTAAATCTCATTTATTAAATGGTTTGAAAACCTTAACAGTCTCTTGGCCAGTTTTGCAGCTGCCTGCTCCATGCCAGTGACTCACACAGAGCAAAGAAAAGGAAGAGGAGGGAGTAATCTTGCCTTCCTCTTGCTCTTGGCACTAGCCCAACATAAAAGCTGCTAGGAAATGATTCTCTTGAGAGAGGAGATGATACAAAAATTCAGTGAGACAGTGCATGAGGAATCCAAAGGGAACTAATTCCAAGAGGAACTCTGAGTGGCATGTAGAGGAGGTGAAGGAAGTTGCTACTTCACCTGCAGAGTAAAAGAAGCCTGGGAAGAGGAAGGGGAATGAACCATCTGTGATTTTGGTCATTTATTGTGAGCGTAAAACCTGAACATTAGCCTGATATATTTTGAAGCTTCTGTTTTATGTTATTACTATAAAAAGTACCTGGAACGTACCATGTTGAAGATATGGTGATCCTCTCCCCTAGAAAACTAGGATGTCCTTTTCCCTTTTTTTTCCAGTTGTTCAGGTTGCTGCCTGCTCCTTTCCCTTGGAGAAAGGGCTGCCACCTCAGCCCTTTGGAACTGCTGGGAGGGTGATTCTTGTGGTCAGTGGCTCTCTTCCCTTTGAGTCTGTCACAGATCTGCACTGAGCAGCACTCTGCCATGGGAGATGCTGAAGATGTGTTGAAACCAAGGTCTCACAACTTCTGATGAAGAATTCCATGGCTCTTTGCATGGCACTGGATGTTAACTCTGTTAGCTAGCCAAATATGTATTTGAATTATTATACTCTGTCTTCTGCAGAACACATTCCAGGTAGTTTGAATTGAAAAATATTTTTCTGTTTGGTTTTATTAAATTGTGGTTTCTAAAACAGCCTAGTAAAAATGATTGTAAAAAATGTGTTCTAACTTAGTTCCATTCACATTTCAGTGATGGGTAAGTGACCAGTCTCAGCTCTCTTTTATACCATTATTGAAATGCTTTTGAGGAAATTGTGTTTAATTCTAGTTTTCCTTATGCTCCTCAAATGCGTCATATCAGAAATTGCTAAATTATACTTTATGGGCAATATGGAATTGGTCAAAATCAAAACTAGGAAAAGCAACATTAAAAATGTGTTCAAATACATAATAGTAAAAAACCCTAGAAATATGTCAATATGTGTGTTACAAAATTACTGTACCACAACCTATAAGGGAATCCAGTGGAAATTTTGTTAAAGCAGAGGCTTCAGGACTCTTTTTCAACAGCATTCTCAAGGTGTCTTGCACTTTTCATACAAAAAATACATCTTGGATTTAAAACAATTATATTTTAACATGACCACTAATATGTCTCAGGATATGCCTGAAATAAGTTATAGTAATTTCTGGAAACAAAATACCACCGACACCATAAGCCTCTCAGGGTTTTCTAGTTTTAAAACAATTTGCAAATAGCCTCCACATGTTGTGAGATAACATTTTTAAAAGATGTGTGTAATAGAGAAAGCTTAAGTCTGCAGTGTCTTTTGATAGTGTATTTAAGATTGAGGACAAAGCTTATAAGATTTATCTGCAGACTATCTGTACTGCTTATCTTTTGGGGTATCTCTTAGCAAGCTGGCTAGTTTTCTTAGGGGACAGGCCTCCAGCACATCTGCACTTTGTTCAGGCTAGATTATTTGCAGTCTGGATGGGCTCTGCTTTCCATGCCTGGGGAGCTGTTTCCTTGTGCAGCTTTGTGCTGTCTGACAGCTGTACAAGACTGACCTCAAACAGACAAGTGATCTGATCCCGCACCATTTCTTGAAGGGCCATAGCAATTGTCTTCAGGAAGGGAAAACAGACACTTTGTGAGCAGATTGAACCAGGCTGGCTACAGGGCAAATAAGAACTTGGAAGCAGGGTTTGGGGAATGCTCTATTTTAGGTGTCTCCTGGCAGCTACTGTAGCAAGTACAGTATGGGTGGAGCCGGGGAAGTTATAATGCAGCTTTCACAAAAAATAGGATTTTTGCCCACACTTTGAAGATTTTTCCCACTGCACCATAGAAGCCTCCTGGGAAGTAATGCATTTAATCCTGTTTTCTATTTCCACTTGTCACTCTCTTCAACAGTGAAAAGCGTACAGCATTTGCTTGTTGATGCAGTGGTGGTTTGACTTTCAAATAAATAAACAGTTACATTGAGCTCAGAAGGCATTGTCTAGTCCAGGTTTTTACATGCTACAGCTTCTGGGAATTTAGTCATAGTTGTTTTTGTAATCTTCCCAAAAAAATGACTAGACCGCTTCCTCAGTCTCTTACACTTGAACTTCTGGAAGCTGGGTGAGCCTCAGAAAGTCTAATAAAAAATCATTTAATGCTGCTTTTTAAAAATGTAATTTTAGCCATTGTATGGTCTACACCTGCACATATCTGCTAATGAACTCCTGAACTACATCTTGGCAGTATCTACATGCTCTCTTCTAGAAGGACTGGCTTCCTCAACTGAAAGTTATTAGTAAAATAGTAAAGCTGAAATTTTACTTTCAACAAAATATTATTTTTGCTTAAAACATGCACGGAGCAAAATTGCATCATGGCCTTAATGCTTAACAAAGAACAAAAAGAAAGATATTTAGTTAAGAATTTTAAGAAATCGGTTTAAATGAGAAATCTAAGCACTTGGCATGATTTTTCAAAAACATGGGACAGTAATAAAAATATTTTCTAAATTTAGGCCATTAGTTTTTATATTCAAATACAGGAATTCCTTTTAGCAGGAGGTTTTAAAGCTGGATTTTAGGTCTGCTATGCCTATCTGTAAGGGACTGTTCTTTTATTCTGTGCCAGCGTACAAATGGCAACAGATTTGAGGCTTCAGTTGGTGGTCAGTAGAGTCTCCCCACTCACTAGGGCATAAAACTAGTCATATAACTCCTGGTAGCTGTCATGCTGTGGCAAAAAGAAATAGGGGTAGAGTTGATAGGTGCTGTAATAGAAAGTACACTAGCAGCTATATGGCATTTGTAGGTGGGTGAGTGTGTATTGAATTGGGTTAGCCACGGCATGTTTTGAACCACAGCAGCACCAGTTTTGGAGGCAGCAGTCCTCCCTCCTCACTGCAGTCTCTGAGCAGCAGCCTGAGGCATACCAGTCCCTGTAAGCTGCAGGCAAGAGTCACACAGGACAGGATGGGTAACACCTGGCGCCTCTGCTCTCATTTGAAACTGAGTAAGTGCTAGGCATGTAACTGCTTTTGGCACCTTAATTTCTAAGCATAGGTATCCTATGCTTATGAATTTGTCTTCAAAACCCTGTAAGCCTTGTATTTTTCTTACTCTGTATCTTCATCTGTGTAACACTGAGATTGTGAGTTTTTGTGAAAAACAAAGGCCCTCCATTTGAGGAACATTAATTAGTCCTTATCTTCTTTTTGCCCTCTGTCAATACATTATGTTATACACTTACTCTTATGTTACACTATTAGGAGAGAGTGTATTATTACCCAGAGCTTCCCCTCGTTTCCCAGCCTGTTGAAAGCAACATTTGCTAAGCAAGAGTTTGTGGGCAACATCATCATGACCATGGGTTAAAGGGCTAAGAAACAAGCTTTATATTATTTCTTTTTAGGTCATTTTACATGCACAGCACAGGTGGCCTGCAGATGTGTAGTAAATCTGATCCTCCAGCGACATGTTAGGTGTAGTGTTCGTGCTCAGGCGGTGTGTGTACAGTAAGTCCAGTGCTTCCGAGAGAGTGTGCAGTGTGCAGTTATATTGTAACTCTGAGGTTTCCTGAACAATCGTATTTACCAAGTCTGTGCAATATGACTGCAGGCATGCAAGAATGTATGGTAACAGGTAGGAGCTACTGAGGTTACCTACAGATCTGATTAGGCTATGGCATCTATGGAAGCCCTTGACAAATTCAGAACACATTAAGAATCTCCTAGGTAAAATTTATGACGTTCCACCCAAGAAAATAATCAAAGACAATCCCTTGCAGAGTCTACACCAAGAGTTGTCATGGATATCTTAGTACTTTCTATTTCATGCTCAAAATGTTTTGCAATTAGCAAAACCTAAGCTATCATACACTGGTTAAAAGAAACCCACCCTAGTTATTAATTTTGGAATAAGAAAAAGAACATGAACTTCTTGCCATATCACATGTTGTGCTTTTGGAAGGAGTTTTGCTACAGCTGTCATAGACGTAGGATGTGAGATGGAGTAGCACATAAGTCTACGCAACAAATGGCAGAAACATTGCATTTATGTGTGTGTATGCATTAATGAGGATGTAAAATAACCTTGAAGATGGTAACACGGAACAGGAAGAGGGGATATGCCGAAGATCTTATTTTTATTTCTGATGGATTTTTACCTTCAGTGTTGCTTGTCTTTTGGGGAGCTCTGAATCTCTGCAAAGCTGTCACAGTTTGCATGTACTTAATTCTAAACAAAGCTCCTTCCCAGCAGCTGAGAGAAGGAAGAAGGTTCTTTCCTTCAAATTCCATTTTAGGATGTATTTGTTCCATCAGCACTCTTTATCTGTTTCAGCACTTCCTTCCTCAGCTGCAGCTGTCTTGGAATAAGCTTTGAATTAGCTCATGATTTGAAAAGTACCAAAGGAGTCCCTTTGTTTTCTACCAGGGCACGTGTGAATCTGTATGCTGGTGGTCTTTTAATCAGAGACTTAGAAGGATGTTCCACAGGCAGATTTAGAACTTGACTCCCTCTTTCACTGCCACTAACTGATATCTCCTATGTGATATGTATAGATGGTGATAATTTATTTGGCATTTATATTGCAGTTGTATGAAGTGTCCTTGACCAGATCAAGACTCTCTAGTGTAGTACAAAGAGACAATGTAAGATAATTATGTTCCCAAAAAGCGTGTCTGTGCACTAAAATAAAAATTGTTTCTGAGGAAGCATGGCAACCCTTTATTTTAGCAAACTGACTTAGCTGGAATCTTGGAGCCTGCATGTGTGTTATGCATGCTTAATGAATAACTGACTGCAGCTCTCTTGTGTGAGCATTTCTTCTCCTCTCTCTATACCCAGTGGGACAGCGTTTTGTAGTGCTGTGCTGCAATAGTTTCAAACACATCATGGTCACTGGTCTTCTTTCCAGCCTTTTGGAGCTTATTATCCTTAAATGCAGTGCTATGAGCAGAGAAGTGGGCTTGGCAGTGCTAAAGCATGCAGTGCCTATTGAAATTTGCCAGCACGATACAGGAGGATGACAAACTGGCTCAGCAAACGTGAGTGCTCTGCTTCCATGTCAAAAGCCAATATGCGCTAGACAAAAAAACATTAAGTTGGTTAGGAAATATTGTCAAACTTAATAGTTTCTGGGTTTGTTTTAACTCTGATTGCTTTAACACTGGCCATGGAATCTTTTGCAGTCTACTGAGGCTGTCTCAAACTAGTTTAAAGAGGAAGTTTTAACCACATTGCTTTAATTTCTTTTACTTTGACTCTTTTCAGGCTAACATTTGCAAATGTGCCTTGGAATCTTCACACATACACTTGGGAGATCACATTTCCTAGGAAAATCTTTAGGGTCAAATGAATTTTCCAAATGGGGATTCTATCCCCTAGAACCATCCCAAGAAACAAGAACTATGCAGCTAAAGACAGTGTGTACATCTGAAATAATAACTTTCTCACTTAAGTAGTGAACAAGTGCTACTTCCTGATGGTGTCTTGCATGTTGAACATGTTATGCCGTGTTTGTCCTGAATTCTGTTAAATTAAATCAGTTTGAGCAGTTTCTGGTACAGAAAGGGTTGGTTGCAAGCTGCCTTAATGTTAGTGGTAAAGTTTGCTATAACAGTCATGAGAGAGTCCTAGCTCTAGTGACAAAGACAGTAAGGCTGGAAACACGGCAAGAAAAAAATGGTGTGTGAGATTTGTGGAAAGCAGCCTTCAGTTGCTTGTTCATAGCTTTCTCTTACACCCTGTCATAGGAGTGGCACAATGTACTTCCAAGTTCCGTATTGTCATAATTGGTAAAATGACAATAATCTGTGCTCTTTTCCAGCCATAAAAGCAGCTACACTGATAAAGAAGGAAATGGCCTCTGTACAAGGGAGTACTTTTGTCTCTGTTTAGCTTTCCTGAATTTTGGTTTGGTGTCCTGAGAGCGGTGAGACAGACAGAAAAGGCAGGAAGACAGAAAGGCAGAATGTCCTCCAGTTTCAGTCCCTAGACCCTTGCAGTGCTGACTATGTATCAGATAGACGCTTCCATATTCCAGACAACATCTGATCTACTTGCCTGGACTCTTTGCAGGCAAGAGAAGGGAATAATAGTTTTGAGGGGGAAATCATCTTACACAAACACTCAAACTGACCAGACAAATCTTGTTCTGTAGTTTCTTACTTCTTTTCATTGATGATGAAACTAGACAACTAGCTGAGAAGGAAACATTTATAGTACAGAGGTTTAAAATTAGGTGTTGTGAAATCTCATTCTAGGAATTGCAATAGGATTATAGGAATTAATATGCTAACACTGACGTTTTCTAGTAAACGTATAAGCATTATCAGGGCAGGGACTGAAAAGTTATAATTTAGATGTAAATTTTGGTAGCGACCGTAACAAAATTCGGTTGTTTTTGTTTTCCTCATTTCTCCTACCAGAACGCTTCTAAAAAAGTAGTTATTTGAATGAAAAGAGCCTACAAGTATTTTTGTGGATGGTTTATTAGCAAGTTTCTTCTGGACATAATTGTTCTTCATCATAATACTTCCCCTCCTGTATTTAACATCCTTCCCACCACCTTTGTCTTTTTGTGTTTACTGTCAGCCTTCTCTGTACTAAACAAGCTAGACTTGTTTTGTAGTTGTTGTTCTGAAATACTGCAATCTGTCATTTCCCTGCAGAGCCTTTCTGTGTGAAACAGCTATTCTGAGGTTAGATACTGAGTGGATCCAGTGGATCCTTTACTCTCGGTATTTATTTTTTTTTCTCCAGGTAATGAGATCTTATTTCATAACTCAAATGGTTTTTGTTATTCATTAAATGTTACCGGCTGCTGTAGCTTCTCAGATCTGTATTTTTCTAACATTCTGTAGTCTTGCCCTATGTTTGCAGTGAATTACAACTTTCTTATGAGTACGTTTAAGTAGCTATATTTGAGGAGCAGAATGATTACTGCAAATATGAAATAGCCAGCTCAAGAAGGCAATTTGTAATGTCCTCTCATTTTAATAGGTTTTGCTTTCAGTACACTTCATTACTCTTTTCCCTTTAATTAGTTTCAAAGGCTTTCTAAGTGCTATTAACTCTTACCTTTCCTAATGTTTGTTAGTTGTCCATGTAGAACCGAATTTTCTCTGCCTTATCAAGTATAATTATCACACTAGTTAATTTTGTTTTCCTTTTTTCCATGGTTTTACTGCATTTATATTATGCATACATATTATGTCCTGCTAGCAGGCTTGCAGTTGAAATGATACCACCTATCATTTTTTTCTCAGTAAAGACAGTACATTTACTTGTAAAGTTTAATTCCTTCCGAGACCTTCATGGTTCTTAGAAGGAGGACAGCTTGTACCATCATAAGACAGCTAACCTGCAAAATAGAAAATTAAGGGAGAGAAGCTAGATTCTTTGTGAAGCTGCCTGCTGTACAAGGTCAATGAATCAACTCCTTAAAACCTCATCTGTACTAAATTAAACTCTTTTGTTAGTGTGTTTGTATTCCATTTTCTTTCAGTTATTTGTCAGAAAGCTGTCTGTGACAGTTTCATACCATGAATGTGTGGAGGGTTATGGTTGTTTGGATTTACTATCTAGTCATAGCTATTTATCCTCTGTCTTTGAAGCTGTGCCATTATCTAATATGTAAAAGTTAAAATACCTGGCATGGTGTAAAGTGGTATGAGATTGTTAAACGCAGCTTTACAATATGGTGTCATTTTCATGGACAGTCCAAATTTTCTCCACAGATTTTTACTGCAGAACAATTGTATTTCTACAGTATAAAGGTATCTATCACTGCAGCCTGGGGTTTGCTTCCAATTCTCAAAAATTAAATTGCATAAAATGTCAGAAAGATCTAGATTTTTTTTCTTTCCATCTTCAGTCACTTTCTCCTATGAGTTGGATGAGTACTGTGTAACTGGACTCTTTTGGCTTCTTTTAACTACTGAACTGAAGCCAGATCTAAGAATTAATTCAGCTCTTTTTAAGATGGATGAAATCCCAGTAAAAGTCCCTTAGCATAAAATTATTTCATAAATAGCAGTTTAGAGGCAATATAAATACAATTATTTGGATGATTACATCTGGTCTTGGTCAAGGAAAAGAAAATATTTTAAAGTGAATCACTAGCTGTCGTTTACAGTTTTCTGTGTAGAGATCACTGTTAATAGTCAATGACACTTGGAAAGACAGCAGAGCTGGATAAAAATAAAAAAGCTTTTTGAGTAGACTTGTCATTCATCAGTTAAAATGAATTAGAAAAAGACAAAAATATCTGCGAGTAATAATGCTTGACCTGATCATTAATGTGGAAGCCTGTGATTAAACTAACTCATGCAATAAGAGCATTCCTGAAAATCACATATGTACTTAAAATATAATGGAATAAAGCAGGTTGGAATTTTCAAATTGCTTTCAAGGACTGGCACCCTCACAATTAAAGCTATTTGGAAGATATATTAAACCAATATGGTTTAATATAGGATATGGTGAATATAACTCCTCCATTAACTCTTGAGCATATAGAGATACAAACAGATGAATGAAGTATGTCTCCCTAAATCATTTTGGTACGTTATGTAATTTAGGTGAAAGTTGCTTCTAGTGCCATAAGTTATTAATTTTGCTCTCAAGTAGTACGTCACTATGATCTGATCAGTATGTTGTTTGTGTTTTGATCAGAGGGCAACTAACTATGCAAACTAATATAAAAACAAGGTCACTGTAACCTGACTTACATGTAATTGATTTTATACTGACCTGTTTTGTAGTCAGTGTTGGAGCCTTGCTGAATTTCTGTCATAAATTTTAGGTAACACTGTTTCCACTGCTATTATTTCATACTAGATTGTTATTTGATTGTTGTTTGAATAGCCAATTCACTGTTAGTGATTTAAAAAATAATATATGTATGTTTTAGGAAGGATGCTTGGCTTCAAGCTAGCATTGGAAGTTATTTAAAAGCCCATTAGCCATAGCCATAAGGGCTTACTTTAAAACTTCCACTAAGTACGTACATGATAAAAATATAAATACAGAACCCTTTTATTCCCCAATCTAGTTAAAAAAAAGGTTAAACACATGATGTTATGCTGCTGAAAGTGTTAGCTGCAGGGTATTGCTTAGCAATTGGTAAACTCCTTAGCACAGTATTTTTAAAATCTTTCTGGAGAATATGTTTTATGCTAATTTAAATTTCTGCCTCGACCAATGAGAGCAATGTGCATGGCCCAGAATGGAAGGGACAGTCTACCCACAGATTTGGTCTACTAATGGGTGCTTCAGTGTTGCAGTCCTAGAGTATCAGGTAGGGAAAGTGTTAGATATACCTTCTGAAGCTCTTCTTTCCATGTGCACCTTCATCTGCTACCCTGGATGTGACTTTCCTAGCTTGCAGACAGTCTTCCTATGTTGGGACTATTTAGACAGGTGTTGTGGTTTAAGCCCATCCGTAAATCAGAACCACGCAGTCTCTGTCTCACTTCCCCCTTCCCCCTGCTCCTGAAGGGATGGGAAGAATCGAAAGAATGTAACTCCCACGGGCTGAGATAAGAGCAGTCCACTAACTAAGGTATAACACAAACCACTGCTGCTACCACCAATAATAATAATGATAAGGGAAATAACATGGGAAGAGAATACAACCGCTCACCACCTGCTGACCGATACCCAGCCCAACCGAGCAGTGATCTAGGGCTTCCGGGTAACTGCCCCCAGTTTATATAGTGGGCATGACGTGCTGTGGTATTGATCTGGAAGAGGTATGGAATGCCTCTTTGGTCAGTTTGGGTCAGGTGTCCTGCCTCTGCTTCCTCCCGGCTTCCTCTCCTCTCTGGCAGAACATGAGACTCAGAAAGTCCTTGCTCAGGCTAAACATTACTGAGCAGCAACTAAAAACATCGGTGTTATCAGAACTGTTCCCAGGCCGAAAGTCAAAATCACAGCACTGCACCAGCTACTAAGAAGGAGAAAAAGGACTGCTACTGCTGAACCCAGGACAACAGGATAAGAAGCTGGTGTTTCAACCCTCCCCTCAGTAATTACTTTTCCCCTGATAATGCAAGATTGTTAATTTCAATTACTTAGTCCAGGGCAAATTCAGAAGTTTATGGATAGGATGCCAGTACTGGCTGTGGGGGGCTGTTTTACACCTTTGGACAGCTTCTTGTCAAAAGCATTGCCCTCAGTTTTCCTCCATCCTGATATCTAATTATCCTTACTTACACCTTACAGAATAAATGATTGTTCTTGAACGCAGTCGTTCTTTTTACATCTTGGTAATTTACACTTAGTTAACCTAATAGCATCTTTTTTCTTTCCCTTGTTCTTTATTTAGTCATACTACCTGATTTATGTTTTTTTTACTTGATTTTGTTTTCATACATTAAGCAACTCTATCCTTCCATCACCTTTTCAAAATGTCTCTAACTCTGTCCAAATTTCTGGCGTTTTCTAGTTAAGAGCTATTGAAGTCTGAAGATTATTTACCAGAGTCAGAGAGAGTGAGGGACAATGTAAATGCGTAGATCACAATAAGGCTCTATACAGAGCAGACTGAACCAATTTTCTGTTACCTTATTTCATTACAAATTCCTGGCTAATTTACTGATTTGTAGATTAGATTCCTCTAGAATTTTTCTGTAGATTTTTTAATTTTTCCTTTTTTTTTTTTCATTGAATATCTTTGTCTCAGATAAGGTTATTTTTCCCTGATAATATTACATACATATATACATGTGCTTGTTTCCATGTTAAATTTTTTCTTTGCTTGTTCCACCCCCACCCCTGCAAAAATTATATAAGCTCCACATTCTCTTACGCACTTTAAGAAAACAAAGACCAGGAAGTTCTAACTATAAGTCAATGGAAACTACTTAAAACAACATGAGAAGACAGCAAGACCTCTGGTTCTGTTTAAAATGAGGCAGAGTTGATCTGGATCTCAAACAGAAAGTCTCCAATCGAGGTGTCACCAAAATGAAAGCCTGGTTTCTGGCCAACTCCAACACCAAAGATTTCATAAGACATAAGTAGCACAAACAACTTCTAATAGGAAATAGAAAATAAAACTTAAGACATTTTTCCATTGATCTGAATTTTAACAGGATTTAGTCCTCAAATTATTGTGTCTTATTTCAGGTTCTTCCTTTGCAATTTGCTCTTTCGTGAGTTGGGAACTACTCATATGGTGCTGTACTGGCCTTGTAGGTTCATACAGTCTTTCATTGGGCCCATCTTGTACTGTCCTAGGTGAAATCACTCACATGTTGCATAGAAACAGCAGTTTTTGTTCCCTCTTCAGAAGAGAGGGAATATTTCACAAAATAGTTGATCCATACAGGACAAAAATGAATTTTCTTTATAATGTCATTTTAAGCTTGACTTATCCCCACAGCAATGAGAGGGTTCATTTTACATGCATATTGGCTTTGGGAAACTATGTAACTTGGATGCCATTGATTCTGAATATATTTTTAAACTGATTTTAGAGCTTTGGATTTGGGATTTAGAGTGAACTGTGCCTCAATTGGATGATATAGCTTTAATAAAGAGAAATACAGACAAGCTACATGAGAGCATCATTAACACATCCATTATGTTCCTGAGACTTGAAAAAGAACACCCAGGAGACTTAACAAGTTAGGAACATAGCTAACTTATTTAAAAGTTCTTTGCCTGTATAACTATGCTTGTTTAACTATGTTATTGAGACCTGGACTGTATGAAAAGAGATTTTTATCCTTATAAGTCTGAAAATAACATTAAGTATGAGTGAAAAGTTAGCTTTCTTTAAAACTTCTTTCTTTAGTCATCAATAAACATGTCTAATTCCCTTTCCTCCCTCTTTCAGGCTTTGAGGAATGAAGAAAGTTATTATCTCTTGGGCTAGTGAGATTTATGTGGGGTAAAGGGTGTGTTTTGTACTGCTGATATTAATTTCTCCTCCAAAATTCCTAACTGCTTGAGATGTTTGGTTTAAAGCCTATTTAGGACTGTAAGTTGTATTAGTTTTATCTAGTTAAGATTCTTAGTATCTGGGCACAGACTGTACACTGAAGATAAGCAAACCAAATAACAATGGTTAACTACATTTGTTATTTACAGCAACTGAGAATAAAGGAAAGATGAACATAGAGTGTGAGCTTAAATAGCTTGTGTGTCAGAAATAGTGTGGCCAGCAGGAGTAGGAAGTGATTGTTCCCCTATACTTGGTATTTAAGACATGTAGATGTGGCACTTCAGGACATGGTTTAGTGGTGGACTTTGCAATGTTAAATTATTGTTGGACTTGACCATATTAAAGGTCTTTTCCAACCTCAACAATGCTATGATTCTATGATTCTAAATAATGGCTACATCAATAACAGTTTTTTCCTATAACTTCCTGTGAAGAGTAGAATTTATACATGAAATAAACCCAAACATTGTGTGTTCAATTTAATTAAAAATAGTTTTCCAAAAATTAATGCTGGTTCACCCTCTGTCTGCATAACTTAAGGGTGCAGGAATACAGGGCAAGGGAACTTTGTTTTATGAAGACAGCCCAAACAGTTTACAAAAATTTGGAAGTGAAAGTCTTAAAAGAGCTGAAATTTCTATTAATTATTAAAGCCTATTTAAGGAACAGCCTTTCAATAGGAAATTTATTGAATTTGAAGGATGCTAAACTCAGATTTGATTGTACTATTTGGTATCTCTTATGTAAGCGTATGTATTCTAAACAAGCATGTATTTGATAGAAAAAAGACAATATTCCATAAAAAAGATTTTAAACCCCCCTACATCAAATCATTTAATTGATTAGAAGTTATCTTCATTTAACAATGCTTTTAAGATTCCTAGACTGAAGATGGCAGCTTCTTGGTGCAATTTTCATAACCTTACTTGTGTCTTATATTGTTACTAATTTCTAGTTTTAGTAATAACATGGAAAGATTGAACTAAACACTGAGACCAAAAGGGATACAGAAGTGCTAGAGATGCAGAAGTGTTCAGAGAAATGCACACATTTTTCTTTCATTCACTTAATCCAGGAGGATTATGATATGAGAAGATCTCAATTTTCATTGATTCAGTGTTGATAGGTCATCTTGCTACTATAAATGCACCATCAGCTGAATATAAATCTGCAGTTCATGATAAAAAGAGACTGTTTAACGAACACATTTTCAATAGAGGATCTGAAATTTTCAGTGATTTATTCTGTAAATCCGAGTCAGCAGCACCAATGGATACTGGATTGAGAGCGGCCCTGAGGAGAGCTGATGTATGACAAACTGAGTATGAGCCGTCAGTGTGTGCTTGCAGCCCAGAAAGTCAATCACCTTCTGGGCTGCATTGAAAAAGGTGTCACCAGCAGGTCAAGGGAGGTGATTCTGCCCCTTTTGTTCCCTTCACATTTGTGAGACAACAGCTAGAGTAGTACTGTGCTCAGCTCTGGGACACCTGACATAGTAAGTATGTGGACCTGTTGGAGTGAGTCCAGAGAGTCACAAAGAGGATCAGAAGGCTGAAGTAGCCCTCCTATGAAGACAAACTGAGATTGCTGAGCTCGTTCAGCCTAGGGAGACCTTATAGCAACCTTCCAATACTTAAAGGAGACCTGCAGGAAATCTGGAGAGGGACTTTTTACAAGGGCATGTAGGGATAGGACAAGGCATAATGGCTTTAAACTGAAAGAAGGGGGATTCAGATTAATTAGTTCTTTACTGTGAGTGTGGTGAAACAATGGAACACATTGCCCAGAGAAGCTGAGGCTGTCCCATTCCTGACAGTGTTCAGGGTCAGGTTGGATGGGGCTTTAAGCAACCTGGTCTAGTGGAAGCTGTCCCTGCCTGTGGCAGAGGATTTGAAACCAGATAATCTTCAAGGTCTCTTCCAACCCGAACCATTGTATGATTCTGTGAACTCAATGAATAACCTTCATATTCCCTTTCAAGGTCATGATTCTTTAATTTTAGTACCAACTGGATGTTTTGATGTTTTTTTTTAAACAATATTTTATATAGTTTATTAGTTGTCCTTTATTCAGCTAAATTTATAACATATCTCTGTAGTTCCATCAAAAATTTGCTTCCAGATTACTCCAGACAGTCCTCTTTCCTGTAACTAAATCTTTAATCTCAATAAATGATCTCAGAATGCATCTTTCAAGTCTTTACACCTGAATGGCAATAACATAAAATATTACCTCATCTTTCTTGCTGTGGATATTAATCTCTTACTAGAAGATGTGGTGTAAGTCAAACATTCATGAATAAGCTGTTCCCCCAGTAAATTTTAGATGGATTTAAATACTCTTGCAGTGCAAAATTATGATGGAATAATTTTATATAGCCCTGCACCTCAATATTTCAAAATCTTGAAAGGAGGCTTCAACCATTTTAGTAATTTGTAGCATAGAAGTTTTTAGGAAATATTCAGTAGTGAAACTGTTCTTGTTAAATCTTACAAAATTTATTTATAGTCTTTATAAAGTAGATCGTTTTTAAAAAGGACGGCTTGAAGAGAAATCAGAGATAAATAGTGTGAGGTGTCCCTGCCCATGGCAGGGGGGTTGGAACTAGATGAGCTTAAGGTCCTTTCCAACCCTAACTATTCTATGATTCTAAATAAACCAGAGATTTTCTGCTAGCTTTTTTTCAGCAAGGATTAATTTTTCCTGTAATTTGATGTAAAATACATAAAGAGCTGAACAATAATACTATTTTTCTTTTTTTCCTTCAAATGATGAACACAAATTTGAGAATTTAAAATATAAACTAGATGGCATTTTTACACATGAAGACTGATCAGCTTCCTGGGCCCATGCTTACTCTTCTATAGAACCTGCATCTAAGGCAGCATCAATCAAAGATAGGGCTTCTTCAAACAGGGAGCTCAATTTTCTCTTAAAATCTGTGGTTCCAAATGGTTTCTGCCTGGATGCAAATTCCAAAAAGACCAGGTTCTATGGATAATAGCCTACCCATGTCCATGGAGCAATAAAATACTTCCATTTTATGCTAGAGGCCTGGTTCAGTGCTTTGGGAAGAACTCTGCAGGATGACCTCAATCTTTCTTTTCTGGACAAAGGAGACTGTAAAAATATTGTGCTCCGTAAAACTGTATATTATTAATATATATAATACATTAATATAATAACAGCATAACATGACATAACATAAACATAACATGATATAATTTGGATAGTATTTTACTACTATGTAGTTTTACAGACATTATTCAGATGCACATGCACCTTAATGATGTCTCAGAAATTTCAAGGGGAATTAGCCAGTTGCCTGGAGTCACACTCTCCTTGCTGCCATTTAAACATCTTCCGTGAGGTTTGTTTCTCATGGGTCTTTTCTAGAATACCTTTAGAAAACAATGGGACAAGTGAGTTTGCCATCTTTTAGTGTTAAACATGGTTTTGTTTTTTAGTGAGCTCATGAGACTAGAATCTGGCTTTCCGAGATAAACTTTCTGATAAACTTTCAGAGACCTTGATTTTCTAGAGCCAGTAGCCAAAGAAGATCAAAATTATTTGCTCTTGCTCAGTATTTCTTTACATTTACCTCCTAATGAATGAACAGTCCCCTACCAGAAAGTATATTATTTATTGACTAGACTTTACACATTGGGAGAATAAAATAAAAAGTCTTCTTGTACTTAATGGCTTTGTGGAACATGTTATTCCACCATGTAGTTCAAATCTGAATAAATACCTCATAAGTATTTGCATTCATATTATAAATGTGGAATCAGTCTCTCTTCTGTCTTTGTAGAGCAATGGAGCAGAAGAAACCAATGTCTCTAGCAAGAATTGTATGTATGGCCAAATGTAAACCAGATTTGCATTTTGAATATTTTCACCAGCAGTGGCAGTGTCTCCTAAACAAAGCTAAATCAATGCCTGCCAGGCAACCTGGAGACAAATACTGCAGTGTTGCGCATTCCATACCTGTTCTAGCAATGAGAATTCGCTTGCCAAACATGTCAGCTAGTACCATGTCATCAAATAAAGCCAAAGATTGAGACAAATCCAATTTGTAGGAGCTATGTTATGTTTTTAGTGGTTTCCAGTATGATTTCAGAATAAGAAAATCGTTGCTCAATTTGATAACATATGTGCTGCTGTTACAGCTTTTCATCTATTTATTGCTTGATTTGAATTTTTCCCTTGTTCTGTGTTTTGAGGTCTCATGGCATCAAAAGAAGTCACATTCATATCTTTTCTGAAATGATTCTTATATACGTATACCAGACATCAGCAAGGATATTATAGAGGACCCTGGATTGTATCACAGATACCTAACAGCTGGCTTCAGTGTATATTTCTTGGTTAAAGATAGGAAGTTAAATATCTTCTATACCACAGAAAAAGGAGAAAAGACTAGTAGTTTTCCTGAACTCTCCAGAATAACAGGTATGTGTTAAGGCTAACCTAAGAGAACCTCCTTAACTGTAAATCTGCCTATTTTCTGCTGATGTTACATTTTTCACTATTTAAATATTAATGTCCTTTGGCAAGTGCATTAGGACTCAAGTGATAAATCTAAAACATATAGTTGCTTATCTCAAACATTAAAGTTAGGCTGATGGTCTCCTGAGTATTGAGGATTGACCATATATACATTATTCATCCAAGATTGTTACATGTCATTAAGCCCAGACTCATTTTCGTCTTACTTCCTCATGTGCAGTAGGCAACAAGACTAGATATATATTGACATTTATAAAGTATTTTGCAGATCAATATGATACACTTTAAGGTAATTGTCCATACAGAAGCTAGTCACAAAATAGTTAGAAAAGCTACCTTTCATGAAGCAGGAGGTTAGTTTTAGCATTTTACCTATGTACATACTCTGAATTCTGTACTTCCTTTTTGAAAATAAGCTACTCTCATTTCAAGGCTGTCTATTCTGAAAGAATGCATTAAACAACATTTCTTTATTTCTGAAACATTTCCTTTGTTGTGCATGGTGGCCCTTTTGGGCTTTCTGAAAATGTTTTGTCTACAGAAATGAGGTTGTGCTTCTTTGGTATAACTCATTGGCTTGTTATTGCATCAATCTGCATATCCGTTACATGCACCATCAATAGCAGCTGCTGGAGCAGGTCAGGCTGTGCTTTGCATTTCTGGTTCTAGTCTTTGATGTAACATTTAGCAGTGAGCTTAGCATGGTGCCTTCTATAAGAACATCAGATAAACATGGGTGCTACATCTCTAAAGTAATGCAACCACACAAGAATGTAGACCCCATCTTTGGGTGTGACTGCACTGATGGTTGATGGGGTGCAGTAGGTGATGATCAGGGACATTGCCAGAGCCTCACATGTTTGACTGAACTACAAGTGCTATAGCACTAAGACCACAATAACTGTTCTTGCTGCACTGGCACCGTGTATTTTAGAGCCGTTATACTAAATGCAAGGTGGATGTAACACCACCTACTTGACTCCTCATTTCTTATTTTGGGATGTAGGACAGCAGAATCAGCTGAGCAAAGTTTTCCAAGAATGCATCAGGTGTTTCAGGTTTTGCTGGGTCATTGACCTGCCATAAAGGGAACCTGCCAGGCTAGAAAGTCTGAAAAGGAATAGGTCATAAAGTTCTTTGGCTTCTGTGTTCTGTATCCCACACGTTCATGTCCTTGTCTTCTTTAGAAAATAACAGCGTGCTGAGTATCTTGGAGCATGTAAACATACATTACCTGCAGCTGAAACAGAAAGGTAATCCAAGCTTATTTATAAGCCACAATGCTTGAACTATGACTAAGGGCCACAAAGTTGTGTTCCTTCGCCTTTCAGATTTTTTTTTAAGCTTTTTTTTTATTTTATTTATTTTCTTAAGCTGATGCAAGAAAAATTGCTATCATCGATGATATGAAAATTCTGCCAGGCAATTCCTCCCTTCTTGGAGCTAGGTATCCCTTGTGAGACTGTGATGGTCATATGTAGAGTGTTGTGTTGTTAGCATTGTCTATAAAAGAAATACAGGACCTAGTTCTGCTCCCAGAGAAGTTAGTAGGTGATTGACTTGCTGTCAACATGTGGGAAGGAGGATTTGGTTGAAATTCTCACAACAGAAAAATATATCAGATCTCCTTTGTATTTCTGACAGGTAGTCAAGACATATTTTTGGTGTGGTAGATAAGGAATGTTTTTGTTTATAGAGCTAGCAATGCCAAGACAAGTTCCCAGCAAAATGATATGATTGTATTATTTATTATTTGTATTATAAGTTCTGCTGTAAGCCTCTATAAAGACCTGGATTCACAAATGCATGGTTACAGTCCCTGCTCCACAGAATTAAAAACCTAGTGAGACAACACAGATTGTGAATGTGGAGAATTGAAGGAGCAAGAAATGAAGGTGTTTTTTCACTTTAAACTTCCAGCTGATTAATAATGGTGGGCCTGGAGCCCAAAATCCCAGTCCTGCCACCCTGGAGCACCAGAACCTCACCAAATCCTGCCACTGATCCCTCTCAGCATCTTGATTCATTAAGCTCAAATGCCTGAACTCTACAGGCGCCATTTTTTTGTTTCTGTACTAAAAGCCCTTGAAGAGAAAGGCTATCTGTATTGATTATTTCTGCAGAACAAGTTCTGCTTCTCCCTGCTGGGGAGTTCAACCATGTGGCAAAAGTTCTATCTGTAGCATATCTCGTAAGAATCATCCAAGTGCCAAAGTGCAGGGGATAATGAAGAACTTGTTTTAGATATAGTCTGAAAAAACTCAGACAAGCCCTTTTATAATTTTCTTCCAGTTATAACTCATGCTGTATCACTGGAAAGCCACAACTGATGCATAGTAATTACATTTATAGGAAAAGCTCCACCATTTTTTACTGGTCTTTTTTTCAGAACCACTAGAAAACAGATTGCCTGGCTTTAAGAGGGGGTGTTTAGAATAGACACCCCCTTGAAAATATGTCCTAGATAGAAGTCAGTTAGTTTGTCCAGTCTTGAAAGGAAAATGGTGAACAAGTATGATGTAATAATAATTAATAATTAACAAGATCAGGTAGGACACTTATGAACACTGATAAATGTGTAAGGGCCAGAATTAGATGACTGAACAAATAATGAGCATCTCAGATCTCTAAATTCCTTTGGTGATACGATACTGGGATTATGCACTAGGCTGCGGACCATTTTCCAGGGTAAAATGTTCATTGGCCTTGAGGCCATAAACCATAACTGCTTCTAAGCATCTACAGTCTATTATGTTGTAATGTGCATGGGACCCTTGTCATGTGAATAATATTTTAGTTAACTATAATTTAAATAATGATTTTTTTTCAAGCCCCTGAACACTAATTTACATGGCATATTGTAAAGGCTCCAAAAGAGCCTCTTTCTGAACCGTTACAGTCAATTGGACTCTTACCTGGTGTAGTAAGGAGTTGAGAATCTGAGAATTAAACTGCTCCCAATTAGGCTATAAAAAGTATTTTATAAATGGGAAACACACCAGTGATTGGAAGCCAACTGAGAAACAGAGCACTACTGTTTCATATACAGGACTGAGATGGGAGGGTAAAGGGCAATTTCAAGAATAGCAACTTTATACTTCATATGCTTCTATGTCCAAATAAGCTATTATGTTATTTAAAATCCACTATAATGGTTATATTTGAATGGGGTAAGAACATGACAACCCACTTTATCTGGAAATGGCCAAATAAATGCAACATGTGGCTTCTTGCTGAGAAACTACATCCAAACTTTGCCTTTCTCAGGTTCACCCTCTTATTTCCAGTCTTGCTGCAACCACCAACAACTCTGAACTTTGAATGCATGTAAAAGATACCTGAATTACTTCAGTAAACATTGTGCATTCCTGAGTATTTGTTCTTTGTGGTTGTTGCTCAGCCCTCAATATTCAAAAGAAAAACCCTGATGCATTTTAACCAAAATCAGTCAGGAATGTCTTCAGATATCCAGGTTCAAAGGGCTCTGAAACAGATAGAAGGTCTCTGAGCTGAGGGCCAGAAAAAGTCTCTAGTGATGCAGCTGACACTCTTAGAGCTGATGGTCCATGGCAGCAAACAAAGCAGGGAAAAGATAAAGCTGAACTAAACTAAGACTGTGTGCTGTGTCTGCCTTTCACTTAGCAGCAGAAGTGTGTTTTCTGCGCTCCTGAATGGATCTTCCTGCTTATATTTAGCCTAAAAGAAATAATACTCTCTGCTCCAGGTTGGCTCTGTGACACGATCCAAGTGTTTCTGTCTTTTGACAACTTATTTCCCTATCATACCTTGCTGTCACTGATATTTTACTTTGATAGAGCCAAGAAATGGCTGACCAGGCATTATATTTTGTAATAGGGTTCCTGTTTACTCAACACTACAGATAAATAGTCTTATTCAGAAAAATAAACAAAATGAGAGCTGCAGAAATGTTTACAAATCCATTTAAAAAAAACTGCAGTATCTTACACTGCATATTACACAGCATAGATACCTGAAAACTTTCCTTCTGTCTCCTACTACCTTTGACTTTCTGTATTATCACTTAATTATTCATAACCTCGTTCTAGCAGCATATGGACGTATTAACATCCTATTGGTGCTCTTGTCCAGGTTGAAGTGTTGCTTTTGTCCTTGTGATGGATTTAATTTCTCTGTGCTCAAGACCAAACTGAGGCAAACAGCTGTTTAGAACAACCATCTCTTGTAGAGGTCACAGGAAGTGCATTAACCAGACTCTGATTTCTGACTGCAGGTATTTTGCATTTTCTGATTGTATTTTGTGAGCGCTTAGGAGAGTGAGAAGTCATTTGCTTTGATAGTCTCAGCCCTACTCCGTAGCCCTTATCCATGTGAACTATCACAGGCAATATAGCTTTGGCAGTGCTGCCAGTCTTGGGATGTTCTTAAACCAAGAGTTGGGAGGTCACAGAGGAAACAGGCACCTACTGGAACTAAAGGCCATATGAAAATGCTTCATTTGCTTTGATAATGCTTTTGGACAGTTTTATGATTCAGAGAATCACATTGAGAAGTGCAGTTACTAATATGGTCAATTAAGTGTGGCTATAGCTAAGTGGTGCTAGAATCTATGAGTGTTAGTTCCCCTGCCCTCTGAAATTGGGAAATTGCTAACCCCCTAACTGTGATAAAAGTTAAGACTAATTTTCAGCCTTGCAGAGATGTGTTTCCCAAGCCTGTTCTTTAATGCTTGCTGTGGTTTAATATCGGCTATGACCAAATACTTCTCGAATGTCTAGAATTTAAAATGAAACAATAATTATTAGGTGCTTTCGATGTCTATTCCTTACTTTTCATTTATCAGTGATAGTGTGCAAATATCATAAAACCACACCACCGGAAAAGACAGGTGACTATGGATAGAGACTGCAAAAATATTTGCATTCCTATCTGGAAAAAATGAAAGTTTGGATATTGGCAGAGTTGCCTCCAGGCATAATACAATTTGATGTTTATCCTCTTTGATACTTCTTTTTTTTTAATTATTACAGATTTGCATACACAATTTTTTTTATCCAATGTCTGTGTCTGATTTCTCCTCCTTTTGAAAAATGGGGATGAGAAATATTTTTTAAACAGTAGTAGAGAAGGTTATTATTTATTAAAATATTCAAATATTGGATAAACAACCTTATTACTTTCCCCCCCACATTCAGCTTGGGATACTGCTAAGTAGAATAGAAGGTAAAAAAATAGAAATCTTAATTTTATACAGAACTCTGAAAAACACAACAATTTCCCAGTTTTGATGTAGTGAAAAACAGGATACCAAAAGATTAATAATTTTCTGCTTTATAGTGTAGTAGATATTCTGATTTAGCTGTAATGATTTAAATGATTTAGATCATAAAGACAAATGCTTTGATGCCACAGAGAGGTGCATTAGTAATACCTCTTTATAACTCTGTAGCCGTCTCTGAACTATTGACATCTTGTTGGCAAGACCAGTGCTAATGCAATATATTGCAAAAACCCGAACCTTTTCCTGACTGTTCTGTATCAAAGGCAAGCTGAAAGCGGCACCTGCTCACAATAAAGGGAATATAAGGACATGTAATTACCTTGACATAATTTTTCAAGTCTTCTGGTGGAAGCAGCCACTTTATGGAGGCTTGCCTAGAAATTCTGTGCTTAAAACTGTCTCTGTGGCCCTACAGTAAAGTATGTGGTGATGAGCATCCACCACTGCAACTCTCAAACTCATTAGCAACATCTTGCTCCCTAAGACAAGATTGGGGTGAATTAAAGGGACAGTAAAGACCATTCCGTTGCCAGCCTCTTAGCACTTTCTAGTCTGTGGCCATTAGAGGACGACAGCCTCATGTTAGTGCAGAGCCTTTCGCTACCACATCACAAAATGCAATCAGATTTCTTTGCATTAAATACTTCTAGATGTCCTTCTCTTGCAGAGACTGTAGAAATCTGTTTTGGGGTATTACAGTCATGTGAAAAATTGTGGCTCTTTTAGGATTTACATGAACTGTTCAACTAATAACAGAACGAGTCAAAATAAATATACTTTTCAGCTAACAGGAATATTAAGCTTTAACCTGCATACAGTTATTGTAAGAAGAGATCATGCTGAGTGGGACTCGATGTCATTCTGCAGTGGAAGCATTAACCAAAATGTATTCCTGTTCTTGGGTTATTTTGACCAGAATTTTTGGAATTCTTTATGTGCTGGGGGAACTTGTGATTTTCTGTCTGAAGTGATTATGTAGTAAACACCTAAGAGACTAAAGTGGTGTTTTGCCACCATCCCGCTGGCTGATCTGGAGAATAGATGGCAGCTGAATTGCTCTCTGCCTGCAGATTTAGTGCAACTCAAGAGCTGCTGTTTGTTAAACAAGAAGAATGGGCCCCAGGAAGCAACCTTACCAGCCAGATGTGTGAAAAGTTTTTGCTCTCTTACTGGCTTTTGGGGTTTTGTCTTCTCATTGGGATAGTGAGTTTTGAAATTAAAGTTCAACAAGCTTTTCTCTAACCCCAAATGCAGGTAAACTGAGAAAAAAAAAATAATCTCAATTTCTTCCCCTCCAAATGGGAGCAAGTCTTGGAGGACGAGAATCTTCATTTCACATAACTTTGTGGTTTATCTGAAGTTTTTCCATCCAACTGAATAAATTACTTTTTCACACAACTTCAATTAAAAGATTAAACTTGTGGGCCCAGAACTTTTTTTCTCTTTTTTTCCATTTTCTGTTTTCCTCTTACTTCAAATTTCCAAAACTACATTGTCTTTACACATACATGTACTATATATATATATGTATGTGTGTACGTATAAATGTGTATATCTATGAGTATATATAAAAGCATTTAAATTTTACTTCTAAATCTTTTATTTTTTTTTTAAAAAGCTACTTCTAAGTCACACACAGTGATTTTTGTGGTGCTATACTTGGGATGTACTTCAATGTAACATGGTTACTTATGAATCCCATTAAAAGTGATTGCCAATCTATGTGAGCTGTCATTTACAGAAGCACTCTACTTCTATTGAATGTCTCTGGGTGACAGTAATGCAGTAATAACCCAAGAAAGACTCAGATGTTTCTATTAAACATAAAAATGAGGCAAGTGCTTTTGACCCTAGTGATATTTTTAATTTTTTTTTTTTTTCCAGCTGGTCTAGGATTTGCCTAAGAAATTGTGCAGGAAATAATCCAGGGCATCTTTTTATATCAGTCTTACTCCTATAGAGTATAATTCGTAGCAGAAATGTGTCACTTGGAGGAGGGAGAACTTGCTGGGACATTATCTCTGTGGTTTCCTCTACTTTTTCTGTGGCATTTTTTAAAAGCTGAACCTCTAGTTATGACAACTGAATGATTAACATTACCCTAAATGATACAACATAAACCCTGATACAACATAATTGTACCACTTAGCTTTTCATTATAAATTAATTTGCATTTTAACTATGAATTGAAATAGTTGAGAGTAACTAAGTAGCTAAGTTAACTGGAAGTAATAAAGTTAACATAAAATCCTCATGGTCAAATAAATTAATGGAAATGTGTTTTTAAAATTAGGATTTATTAAACCACAAATAACAATGTTAGAATCTTGTTGAGATAATTTTTTCCATATCTTTGAAATCTGATATTATTTCTACATTAGACATTCAATAGTTTGTTTCCTTTTGATTTTAAAATTAAAGTACACTTCAAATAAAATTAGTTTTAAATGGGGCTGTATTAGAAAGGCATATATTAAATTTAATTTCTGGATACATTTCCTTAAAACTTGTTGTTTGTCTGCCTAGCCAGTCAGTGTATGACAGCTAAAGATATGGATGAGAATCTGATATATCTATTTAATAACTGTTGAGATTTTCACTGAAATGTTTTTTGCCTGGGTTTGTGATCATGGAAATGGATTTTTAACTCTAAAACTTTAGGGACTAAGAAGGATTATTGGGTTGGATTGAATCTTTCAAAAAGATGTCTCCATCATTTTAGGGAAACACCTTGTCTCTTCGCAGACCTTTGAAAGAGCAACCAGTAGCTATTTTGAAGTTCCTTGAACTCATCAACAGACACCTTCATTGCTTTCTTCAGACTCCTGCTAGCTGGGCTGGGCTCCAAACATCTGTCCAGCTGTGCAGGGCACTGCCTGGGAGAGCGGGGTGCCTGAGAGAGCAGGATGGCCTCCTGCAGGGCCCCTGCTGGGGACCACAAGAGGGTGCGAGTGCCCTGCGCAGCCACCCCACTGCGAGGAACACTTGGGTTCGTGAATGACATTAGCAGAGAAAGGCCGCTCTGTCGTACCGAGAGCAAACTGACTCAAGTCCAAGGAAATCAATCAAATTAAAGGGTGAAAGCCTCAGCTTACTTCCCCTGCTTTTGATGAGGCGAGGTCAGTCAGCACCAGCCACGGGCTGTTCCTGCATGGGTGAATGGGTCCTCAAGGGAGAAGGTCTATTTCTGGGGTTTGTAACCCAGCCCATTATAAGAAAGCAGTGGGAAAACCACTGAAGCTTTGTGACTCACTGGTAATAGGAAAGATGGTTTGAACTGAATCTCTTCCTAGGACTTTCGCATACTGGAGGAAGTGCCTAAGGGGTGTATAAACATGCCTAGGAAGTAAATTTTGACCTGCAGGAGTAAAGGAGAGCTAACAGTACCACTGATGGGAAAAAGATTTCCTACTCAAGAGTTCTACAGTTCCCTAGTTATTCCTCAGTTTCTTGATTATTTCACAGCAGTAGCTGGAAGCAGCTTCTAAGCTGAGAGACGTGATTTAAACATACTGCGTGTGCTTCTTCAGCTGCTTGCTTTTTACAACAGCTGCCATTAGGGGCTACTGCAGTACATGGCCACACACTGGGTGATTCAGGTCTGCTTTTCTGATCTTACAGGAACCTGACGCAAAAATAAATTTTCCGCACTCCTCATTTAAAGTACTTTAAAAATTTAAATTAGGGATAGTTTTCCTACTTTAAAAGCACTTTGCTTTCTGATGCCACCTTTCAGTTCCAATTTTTTTGTGAGGTACATTTCAAAGTTCATTCCTGCTGGTTTTAGGGTTGATAAGGCCAGGAGTAAATCAAGCTAGTAGACTCAGGGATAGGCAGGGACATACCATAAGCTAGCGAATAATATCTAAGCTAGTCAATAACCCTCATTGTGCCACATTCTCAAAACCCTCTGCTTCCCAAAAGCAGCCTCATAATATTTATTTATTCATTTATGCAGATTTCATGGAGAAGTTGCTTCATATCTGGTCTGTGAAAAGGGTTTTTCTCTATCCATTCTTAAACACCCCAGAAGAAGGTTTTTTTTATGTAAGTTTCTGAAATTTAGTTATCCATTATTGGAATCCGATTCTATAAATTATTTTCTCTAAGAATTACATTTGAAGCTTAATTCATAAAATATGATTATGAGCAAAGAATGAAACTAAAATAGATATAAAAGTCCTCTGAAGTACTGGTAAATCAGTAAGTAGGAAATGTAGGTCTAATTAAATATTGTTAGTCTGTGAATCTACATCCACTAACTGCGAGTACTTAATATGGCATGCTTGGGAGAGATTAATTTTAATCCAGGTAGAAAACCAACAATTTAAGTGCTCTGATTTTAGTTATGGGGGAGTGATTAAAACGTTTCTTAAAGCAAAAAAAGAATTTAATAATTTCTAGAGCTTTAAGAAGTGTCTATTCTACCTGCAGCTGACATCTTGTCTGATGAGAAATCCTGCTGCTTTGCTCAGTAAATACACGGAAGGAAGGATTTTCCTTGTTGCTGCAAGGAAAGGTAAGAAAAAAGAAGAAACTGTATAGTGCAGATTCAGAAAGTGGTAGTGTTTCCTTTTGAACAGACTGAACAGTCCATTTCAGTGCTGAAGGTTTGCATTAAACAAATATTAAATCCATTAAAGACTTGATCATGGTTGCTTGAATAGCCACAAAAAAAGCATTACAACTATATTGTGGCCAAATTGCATCCTGATGATTGTAATGCTGATATGTACTTTCCATGGGCATTTTCACATGTATGTAATAATCAATTTTCTTCTTCTTTATTTTTTTTTTGTCTAAGAAGAGCCCACAAAACAAAATGTTACTGAAAGCCAAGGACTGTGTGGAAATGGATGAGTAACCAGTTTTTCAGAATTTGGAGGTTTCATAAATAACTGCAAATACAGTTTTAAAAATTTCAGGCATCTTTTGTCCCAGACATTGTGTTTGCATCACTTTTAGCGTGAATCTACCAGCACTAGCCATTAATATTCTTATATGATACTTTGCTTGGGTTACTTTGATTGAGACTTTATTTTATTAATAGACCCTTTGTGATACTCTAGAATACTCTCACGCCTTGCAAAGTGATGAGGTTCTCCACGTTGACAAATGCAGACCTCACTATATGCTTTCCATTAAATTACTCATAATATTAAACATCTGGAAAATGTTTGTTGGTTGGAAAAGTGTGGGATAAGACTACATGCATAACCACAGAAAATGCACCATCTTGCATGTGGAAATAAAGACAATGGTGATACAGTTCTTTTCCCAAACATGTTTTAGATATATGGTATAATTTTACTGCCCATTAAAAGACAAAAATAATTGGATGACATAATGACTGTTTATTCAGAATTCTCTAAAGAAGTAATTATCTTCCTAGGCTTTACTCAGTTAAAGTCATCCAGACCTCTGGTATAGCCTAGTCTTGGATAAGCATGTGGCTGTGTATATGCACATAAAAGTTTTGGACAGGTTGAAAGAAGACTAAGGCTATTTTGGGATGCATTTGGAAAAGTTGTGCAACTGTGCAGACACATAGTAAACCTGTGCATAGGCATGTAATGTGTAGTTGGATAAATATTCAATCTTTTTGTGCACCCTGGCTACCTGTGTACAGTACCACCAACCCCCTCATCTGTATGTAGGTTTTTTAACGTCTATAGAAATGTAACTTCACGCATTTGTGTAGTTATACCCTTCATTTTCATTTGTTTGAGGATGTAACTTCCTAACACACATTCTTCCTCCTTGTAACATGCACTTCCTCCATTAGCTCAGCTTCTCTGTTACTTTGGGCTAATTTCTCTGATTGCTTTAAGATATGCTTCTGTTCTTTTTAACATTTTCCAACTTTTTTACTTCCTTCCTTCAGGTCACTCAGTGCTCTAGTCTTTTTTTCTGGTGGTGCTCTATCAGTCTCCACCCCTATCAGTTATAGTCTCAGATTCCAGTAATGCTTTTTAAGGCTGTTGAAACAGTGGAAACCTAAAAATGACTGACACGTGGAAAGGAAGTTAATTTATAAGTATGTTTACAGATCAGTTAATTTTCTGTTAATGCTTCAGAATGCACACAAATTGACACATTCCTATTTACAGGAATCGTGGTGGAATATTACTGTCATTCTGTCACATCGTCATCCTGATGGGGATCTGTATACTGGGAGAAAATACTCTGGCAACCAGTAGCTGGAAGATGAGAGTAGACTAATTCAAAGTAGAAATAAATATTTTACATACAGAATAGTTGAAACCACTTGAAGTGGTTCACAGTTTGGTTGCTTGCACTAGACAAAATTTTGTAGTCAGCATACCACCAAAGTATTCAACTACAGTTTTCTACAGGGCCCTAGAGTTTTGAAGAGCACTGGGCGTGCCCAGAATACTAGAAGCTCACGCTCACTACACTGCCCCTTGGACCGGTAGTGGCTGCAGTTGCTTGTGGTCCTTTGGAGCAGCTGGAGCTTGGCAATCTTCCCTTATTCCAACTTCATTTATATCAGTGAAGTTGACAGCTTCTCAGAGGTGGCCACTCTGAGATGACAGCTTGATAAAATTATTAAGAAAGACCTTCCTCCTGTTTCAAAATTAGCATGTGTTCTATCTCTGCTTCCTTGGACTTCATTGCTAGCTTTGTAATTGCTCAGGCTTTCTGAAAAGTAAAAATACTTTATGCAAAGAAATGATTAATATGGAAAAGGAAGTAAACTCAGAGACATTTTTCATGTAATTCAGAACATTTGCTAAAATTTAAAACCTGCTTTGAATGAAACAAGGACTTTATACTAGCTCCTCAACAGTTATTTGGCACAGAGATATGGCTCAGGAGACAGCTCATATATGTGTTATGATTGAGGGAATAAGCTTTTGGGAGTCTCAAAAGGCAGAAACAGGCTGATTAAACAAGTGGAAATAGAATTCAGAAACAAGCAAAGAGAAAATGAAAAAATGCATCATGAAAAAGTTTTACTTTCTGATTTCCTATGTAAAAACCCCCACCCTAAACTCTTTACCCTGCAGTCTGATCTGTATGGGCATGACTTCACCCAGTATTTAAATGGCTATAGATGATTGCTCCCATTTTATGTAATTTTGCATAGAGAGGTGTCAAGATCCACTAAATTATGACAAAACTGTTGATGAAAGCAGTGGCAGTTTCATAGGAGAAAGGCAAATAATTTGGGCTCTGAAAAGCTTCAGGACTACGGATTTAGGAATTGTTCTCAAAAGACTTCAGCCTCGATTGAGTCTTGTTAGAATTTAGAGCACTCACCGATTTGTTTTAGGTTCTCAGCATTAGACAAATCACTGCAGTGCTTTACACTGCAAAAAATACTGTTTTGTTTTTTTTTGTGAGTAGTTAAATTAAACACCACCTTGTTAAATCTGTCAAAATTTTAACAGACAAGTGACAGAATGTGTTTCAATTCACTGTGAAATACTATTGTTCTATCTTCAGGAAGGATAGTAAAAAGGTATGCAAAAAAGACCTATGTCATACATACCTGGTAGTGTTCCTTGCATTTAGTGCATTGGATATTCAATATTTTGACCATGAGGATGCTTTCTTAGGAAACATCTGGTGCAAACTACAACTTGAAACAGCTTTCTAGAACAGAGGGACCACTGGTCTAATACAATGATGTCTTTGTTCCCAGTGAGTAAATTTAGGTAGATGAAGCAGAGTACATGCAGAGTGAGGTTGGAAAGCAGCATGTCTCAGAAAAGTTTCTGCTTGCCGAACAGAAAATTACTGCTGCAAGATATGAATGAAAAATAAATTAAAACAAGTAAAGGAGAAACAACCTCCAGTTTTGTACCAATATATGTGTGAACAAAGTGATTCTCATGCTGGTTTTGTGAAGCCCCATCATCTGCTTTTCAAGGGATGATGAAAAATTCTGTCCTTGGTTCTCTTTCTGACACAAAATCTACTCCCATCTTTGACCACGAGTTCAACTACCATCTCTCTGTGGTAAACCTTTGGGCCTACTTCTGTGTTGCAGCCTCATCATCATCGGTCTTGATGCATTTCTCCACTGTTTCTGTTGGTAGTTTGGCTGTCAATCTAAGATCAGCATGACTAAAATAGGGCTTTTGGTCATACCCTAGACATATTTCATACACTTGCATGGTCCTTGTCATCTCGGTTATGGTCACAGCTTCACCCACTTGGGCCCTGTCTATGGAGTTTGCAGCACTTCCGCTCATTTATGGTGCTGCAGCCTTAGGCAGATCTCGAGCTTTTCATTACCTCAAGCATGTTATCAATCTGGGCCAATTTACAGCTCATGGGGAGATACAGAGAGCTGTTTTAAGTGGAACAAGACCTAACTGGTTTGAACCACAGTATTTCAGTGGGTAAGACGTTTTGGCCCAGTAGGTACTGGCTACCCAGCCAGTAGCTTTTAGAAGTGGTACAATGTCATTCAAGGGATAGACTGTGAAAAAAAAAACATTTTAATATGTTGCCAAAAGCTATAATAGATATTTGGAACAGAACTGGGGGATATTTGGACTCTTCATTAGGGACTGTAGTGATAGGACAAGGAGTAATGGGTTAAAACTTAAACAGGGGAAGTTTAAATTGGATATAAGGAGGAAATTCTTTCCTGTTAGGGTGGTGAGGCACTTGAATAGGTTGTCCACGGAGGCTGTGAATGCTTCATCCCTAGCAGTGTTCAAGGCCAGGTTGGATGAGGCCTTGGGTAATATGGTTTAGTGTGAGGTGTCACTGCCCATGGCAGGGGGGTTGGAACTAGATGATCTTGAGGTCCTTTCCAATCCTAACTATTCTATGATTCTATATTCAAGGTTTTGATACATAACTAGGCTCCAGCACAGCTGCTTTGTTCCAATGGCTCCTGGTACTATCCTGCTTAGACAGATTTTAGGTGCCTGGATGCATTTGGAAATCTGACCCATTGTCACTGAATTCTCACCTGCAGAAAGAGCTGAATGGGTGAAAACTGAAATTTCTTAGTAGAGATAGCTAGGAGAGCCTGTGCTCCCATAGAGCAATACAGCTATTTGTCTGGTCTATTTCGTGATTTTAATGGTAGCTTCTGATTGTGCCAAATCCTCTGCAAATTCAAGAGGCTACAGGATGGCATGACAGCTGGAGAGGGAAACAGGGCAGAACTTCTTCATGGTCCTTTACATAGCAAGACTTATTTACATTCCGTTGCCAGGAATTGAAGCTGGGAGATGGAAAGGAAGAATAAGTGTAACAGTAATGGGAAAAAAAAGACACCGGTATTAGAAATGAAGAGGAAAGAGTATTTACAAATCTTCAATTCTTCTGTATGTAAGAAGGAAAAGTCTTCAGCAGCAAAACATCCTTTTGCAAGTTATTTTAATGTAGATATTTTAACAATCTTGCATAGCTTTGCAAAGGACACCACCATTTTCTAGTGACACTGGATTTCATGCCATGAAATTCAGACTGATCACTCAAATATAGTACAATACTTAGAAACAAGTATATAGTTTGAATGTATGGAGTACAAGATCTTCATGAACCACTGAGTGCATGAGTGACAGCCTCGTGAAGGGACTTTCAGGGCTGAGGAGAGTACTAGTGAATATTGGGTGGGAACCTTCACTGTGTTTCTTGCATCAGGTCCCTTTTCAACCATTGTTCTGCAGATAATGTTCTGTTCTCACACTGGTACTTCATAAATATTTAAAGGAAAATTTAAACATCATTGTGTGAGGTTACTCTTTTTGGTGACAGGAAACTTTCAGGTATTTAATTAATTTTCATACTACCAAATTTCAGGTACTACGTGAAATTTGTTTTGCAGCTGTTGTTCCAAGTATCGCTTGGAAGTTACTGTGAGTTGCAGTTTCTTGTACAAGAATTAAGGCTGGACTTCCTGTCATCCTATATTTTTATAGGACTGTTCAATTTTCTCTTCTTGTTTTTTATGTATATTATCAGATTACCTAAGAAATAATGCACATTCCAGTACCAGTCCCAGAACTACATGGTCTAATTTTGAAGCCATAACATTTAGTCTCAGAGATTCCATTAGGCACAACTGCCATTAAGGAACAAAGACTCATCTTGCCAAAAGTTGTTTAAATGAACATAAATGCTAGTCATAATAAATAACCTGCCTTGAAAGTCACTCAGTGCACCAGCCATATTCCTTTCTTGCCACAACAAAATGGAGTAGATCAGGGCACTTGATCTTTAATAATGCTGAGCAAGATGGGGCTACCATTACAGTGTTCAATAAGATGGGAAATATGTTCAGAATTTTGTTACTATTATCACCTTTTCTGACCTATTATATTGCACACCTTGATTAGATCATGTTCGCATTTTTAGCCTACGTAGTCTTACCATGAGTGGTATGGAAATGATGGTCTTTAGATCTCCCATTTTAGAAAGCATTTTATTGCTATCAAAACAAATAATGAAACAGTTTATATAGTAAACTTCAAATGTAGTAGAGAAAGGAAGCCTTAAGACATAAGGATAGCTACCAATTCCACATATCCACTAATAATCTGCTTCTTAATTAGCTGTTAATATCAATGTACTTTTCTGATTAGGCTTTTAACTTGTGGGATTTCCTCCATTCCCAGGGTGGTTGCAGACTTCTGCATGATATATGAAGGCAGCACTGAATCTTCGGCTATGCTGTGTCTTCTCAGCTAAGTATATTTCTTAGACTAAGAAAACTTCCCATGGTAGTCAAAGGTATCTGGTTAGATCATGACAGAAAATCAGGTTTCTTCCTATGTAGTATGCAATTTAGTTCCCTTTCAGGATGTCAAGACTGCTACTTCTACTCTGAGTTTATATTGTACATTAAGGAATTGGGAAATACTCAGCTACATCTCTTTAGCACATTTTTATCTATCTTTTATGTTCCTGTTATGCAACTTAACTTATGGAGTGTACATTTGCATATGTAGTTCTCAACTTGCAGCTTCATCAGTGCCTGATAGTACCCAACACAAGGCTTCATAGTGATTAACAGCATTAATTAATACAGCTTCCAGGGGGTCTTGGACAAGACTCTCAAAATTATTTCAGCTGTTCCAAGGGCACAGTGAGAAGAACATGATTTTTAGATTTCATGTGCATGATATTCAAAGCTAAAATGAAGGAAATTGTGTACTAAAAATAGCTCTATGGTTAATATTGCAGCTGTGTTCAGACTGTATTGTCTGACTGGACCTGAACTACTATTTCAAGAAATTCACTATTACATGGCTTTTGTAGGCAGGAATAGGAAAGAAAGAAATATGTTCACTGAAATAGGAATTAATATAGGGTATCTTTTCTTCTTAGTTTTATTAGATGTTATATGTATTATAAAAATCCTCTAGGGGTCACCTGAAGTGGAATTTTCTGTTCCTTAATATCCTGCTGCAGGGTCCCTGGGCTCTGGCAGGAAAAAACTTGTCACAGAAGAGACACATTCATTAGAATTTCATATTTTATTGTCCTGAAGGAGCTGGACACTTTTCCCTTTAAGCAAGATCCCTTCATTGTTGCTGGGATGAATGCTATTTAATATTTTCATTAACATCAGAGAGAGTGGGATTGAGTGCACCCTCAGCAAGTTTGCCGATAACACTAAGCTGTGTGGTGTGGTTGATGCGCTGGAGGAAAGGAATGCCATCCAGAGGGACCTTGATAGGCTTAAGGAGTAGGCCCATGCAAACCCTATTAAGTTCAGCAAGGCGAAGTACAAGGTACTTTGTGTCAGGCCAATCCCAAACAGAGATACAGGCTGTGCGATGAATGGATTGAGAGAGAGAGGACTGAGAGATTGAGACAGGAAGAGGACTTGGGGGTATTTGTGGATGAAAAAACTAAATGCAAGCAGGAAATGTTCACTTGCAGCCCAGAAAGCCCACTGTATCCTGAGCTGCACCAAAAGAAGCATGGCCAGAAGGTTGAGGGAGGTGATTCTCCCCCTTTACTCTGCTCTGGTGAGATCCCACCTGGAGTACTTTATCCAGCTTTCAGGTCCCTAGCACAAGAAAGACATGGACCTGTTAGAGCAGGTCCAGAAGAGGGGCACAAAAATGATCAGAGGGCTGGAGTACCTCTCCTCCTATGTAGATAGGCTGAGAGAGTTGGGCTTGTTCAGCCTGGAGAAGAGAAGGCCCTGGAGGGACCATGTTGCTGCCTATCAATATAAAAAGGGGACTTGTAAGAAAGACAGAGAAAGAGTCTTTACCAGAGCTTGCATTGACAGGACAAGTGGCAACAATTTTAAATTATTTTTAAAAGGGTAGATCTAGATTGGACATAAGAAAGATTTTTTTTTTACAACGAGGGTGGTGAAGCCCCATGCATGAAGTGTTCCGAGTCAGCTTGGACAAGGCTCTGAGCAACTTGTTCTCATGAAAGATATCTCTTCCCATAACAGTGGGGTTGGACTAGATGATCTTTAAGGTTTCTTCCAACCCAAACTCCTTTGTGGAGTTTTGAAATGTTCCTTCTGCACAAGAACAGAGCAGAGCTCTGAGTTTTTTAAGAGCTCAAGCTTCTTCACTTATTTTTTTCATCTTACTTTATCTTCTTCCTGGGGACTGAAGAAACTCCCAAGGCTGTGTGTCCCCAGCATCTCATGCTCCTCTGCTAATGCCTTCTCTCGTCCCATCAGTTCAGCCAACAATAGCAAAGAAGCAAGGAGCAGAAAAAGTGAGGTTTAAGCTGAAACTCATGGCATAAGAACAGGAGCAAGTGTCGCACAGAGAAAAACTGCTTGAGAAGTTGGACTGACACAGGTTTGTGTAGGAAAAAATTACTGAATTGCCTAAGTAATGGGGAAGGGCACAGTACTTACTTGGTATTTTTTGTTGTTTGTGTTTTTTTTTTTTTAGCTATATTCACAAATATTTAGGCATAGCCAGCCAAGAGAATTGGGGACGGAAGGAAATAGAAATTAAAGGTAATTTTTCCCTTCTTCTTCCACTCCTTTAATGTATGTCACTTAAATCTGTGTGAAATTTTCAAATTTTTATCCTTCACTCACTTCTTCCCTGCCCTGATCACTCCCCTTGTTTTGCGTGGTAGGTTATATGGCAGAGCAGTGCCTCTCAACTCTTTCCCTTGAGTCTTGCTGCCTGTCTCTTGAGTATGAGACCCCTGGACTTCAATCCACATTGCACACATTGCTTTTTAAAAACTTCTCTGCAATTATAAAAAACGTTGATTTACAATTAGTAATTTTACTGTTAGCATGCAGCTTGAATTCCCATTCTCCATCTAAAAAAGTCAATTAAGCTGTCAGTTACCATTTCTCAGACAAAATGGCAGCAGTTCAATTTCTTCAGGTCTGGGGAATATGCAATAGCTGTAATTACTGGCTACAAGTGTTTACATCAGCCAGAGTACTATTAGCCTCCTTTAATTGCTGGTAGCAACTGAGTTTCCCCATTGCAGACAATTAATACAGTCTGTTCTCACCCCACAGCAGTCTGTGACCCGCTTTGAACTTTTTCATGGGCCATTAGGGGCCGTGTTTGTGAAACACAGAGACTGAAAGAAGTCAAAGTGGTATTATGGAAGAGAAAAGTAAATGCTTTGCAGTGTGATCATACATGGAGGTATCCCAAAATGCTGCAACACTTGACTTATTTTCACTAGCTAGAATTAGGACAGTCATAGAATCACAGAATCATAGAATGGTTTGGGTTTGAAAGGACCTTAAGATCATCTAATTCCAGCCACCCTACCAGGGGCAGGGATGCCTCACACTAGACCATGTTACCCAAGGCTCTATCCAACCTGGCCTTGAACACTGCCATGTTTGGGCAACCCATTCCAGTGTTTCGCTACCCTCACAGTAAAGAACTTCTTCCTTATATCTAACATGAACTTCCCCTGTTTAAGTTTGAACATGTTACCCTTGTTCTATCACTACAGTCCCTAATGAAAAGTCCCTCCTCAGCATCCTTATAGGCCACCTTCAGATAGTGGAAGGCTGCTATGAGGTCTCCACGCAGCCTTCTCTCCTCCAGGCTGAACAGCCCCAACTTTCTCAGCCTATCTTCATATGGGAGGGAAGTCCAAATAAGAGCTTCAAAATCTTCTCCCAAGGTATGAGTAGAGGACCCAGGACCATGTGTGTTGTGTCAGAACTTTGTTTTCCTCAGCTCTCACGCTAGCACCACCAATGGTTTTATTTGTACAGTACTCTGTGGTGAAATACATTGCTGCTGCTGCTATTTTTTTTTCCTTTTTTTTTTTTATGGACCCTGTTGTCTGAGCTGGGACACTTTGCAAATTGTGATGTAATTCAGAAATGAATGGGTAGCCAGTGGTTACAGTCGATGCAGTTGGAAGTTCTGATCCTGTCAACATGCATTTGACTTGTGCAAATATGCTGGTGGAGGGAGGGTGAAATAAAATTGCCTTTAACATTGTTTATTTCAGTCAGTTGACTGCTGTCTATGTGCTGTCCTCTGTACCACCTCAGCATCAGCAACACGCTAAGCTCCATCTCTTCTCTCCAAAATATGAAGTACTTCTGTTCACACTATATGGATGACATTTTTATCTGATGTAGGGCACATTCTAAAATTTTTCATTTACAATAATTTTGTTCTAAGAGCTGATATTGTACTGTGATTATTTCTTGCACTTAGATGCCATTTTGGGTGCCAATGGAGCTAATGGGAATATGCTGTGTGTTTTTTTAATGACTTTTCAGTGAATAGCTTCTTTTTGAATTAGCTTTGGTTTGCTAGGGTCTGTTCAAAAGTAATGCATGTAGAGGTAAAACAGCAATATCTGTGTTCATCTGTATCTTATCCTCTCAGAGGCAGAAATCAGTCTCTGCTGCTTAGTTCAAACCTTCGATAGTAATTCACCATAGACATATATGTAGCTTGATCTCTTATTTCTTTTCCGTCTCCGTCTAGCTTTGCATCTGCAAAAATACTTAATAATTTTCAAAAGAGTTGTTGGAAGTCTCCCTTGATTCCCTTCTACAGGTGAAAGAACTTAAAGATGACCTTGTCAGGCTGAAGTATCCTGGTGCTTCTATCAAAAAGCTCATCTGATGCAACAAAGTGACAGAGTCTTTTGGCTGTACACAGGGAGAAGCTTTTGCTTTTCTTGTGAGTGTATAAGGAATTATTGGTCCAGGCTTGAGAATCTGGCAAGGAAAATTCTATATTCTGGATAAATGTCAAAATATTAGCAAATCCCCATACAATGTACTGTAGATTCCTGGTTACTGTTGCTGGCTGCTACTGAAGCTCATTTTATTTCACTATGACCTAGAAATGGTTCCAGCAATAATCTAATACCTCCTCCTTCACCACACAAATCCAACCTGGAAGTCAAACCAAACTATTTCCTTTCTACAACAGTATATAGAGACTTTGGAAATCCCAAAGGTTTGAAATATTTTATACTCTTTTATGTAATGATCTATGATACAGGAATCAGATCCTGCATGGGAGACATCTCCAATGCAAATGAATTTTGAATTCAGAGAGTCATGGAATCATTGATCATAGAATCATAGAATAGTTAGGGTTGGAAAACCTTAAGATCATCTAGTTCTAAGCCCCTTGTCATGGGCAGGGACAACTCATACTAGACCATGTCACCCAAGGCTCTCTCCAACCTGGCCTTGAACACCGCCAGGGGTGGAGCATTCACAGCTTCCCTGGGCAACCTATTCCAGTGCCTCACCACCCTTACAGTAAAGAACTTCCTTATATCCAATCTAAATTTCCCCTGTTTAAGTTTGAATCCATTACCCCTTGTCCTGTCACTGCAGTCCCTAGTGAAGAGTCCCTCCCCAGCATCCCTATAGGCCCCCTTCAGATACTGGAAGGCTGCTATGAGGTCTCCACTCAGCCTTCTCTTTTCCAGGCTGAACAGCCACAACTTTCCCAGCCTGTCTTCATATGGGAGGTGCTCCAGTCCCCTGATCATCCTCATGGCCCTCCTCTGGACTTGTTCCAACAGTTCCATGTCCTTTTTAAGTTGAGGACACCAGAACTGCACACAATACTCCAAGTGAGGTCTCATGAGAGCAGAGGGGTAGGATCACCTCCTTCCACCTGCTGGTCATGCTCCTCTTGATGCAGCCCAGGATATGGTTGGCTTTCTGGGCTGCAAGCTCACACTGCCGGCTCATGTTCAGTTTCTCATTGACTGACACCCCCAAGTCCTTCCCTGCCCAGGCTGTGGCTGTGTCTGGGATTGCTCCGACGCAGGTGTAGGACTTTGCACTTGGCATGGTTAAAGTTCATGAGGTTGGCATCAGCCTACCTCACAAGCATGTCAAGGTCCCTCTGGATGGCATTCCTTCCCTCCAGCATATCAACTGAGCCACACAGCTTGGTGTCATCGACAGACTTGCTGAGGGCGCACTCAATCCCACTGTCCATGTCAGCGACAAAGATGTTGAAAAAGACCAGTCCCAACACTGATCCTTGAGGGAAACTGCTCGTTGCTGGTCTTCAGCCAGACATTGAGCCATTGACCACAACTCTTTGCGTGCGGCCATCCAGCCAGTTCTTTGTCCACCGAGTGGTCCACCTATCAAATTGATGTCTCTTCAATTTAGAGGCAAGAATGTCGTGCGACAGCGTTGAATGCCTTGCACAAGTCCAGGTAGATGACATCAATTGCTCTACCCCTGTCCATCAGTTCTGTAGCCCCATCATAGAAAGCCACCAAATTGGTTAGGCAGGATTTCCCCTTAGTGAAGCCATGCTGGCTGTCACCAAGCACCTTGTTGTTTTTCATGTGCCTTAGCATGCTTTCCAGGAGAATCTGCTCCAAGATTTTGCCAGGTGCAGAGCTGAGACTGACTGATCTGTAATTCCCTGGTCAACCATTTTCCCCTTCTTGAAAATGGGGGTTATATTTCCCTTTTTCCAGTCATTGGGAACTTCACCTGACTGCTACGATTTTTCAAATATGATGGACAGTGGCTTAGCAGCTTCATTTGCCAGCTCCTTCAGGACCCGCAGATGGATTTCATCAGTTCCCATGGACTTGTGTATGTTCAGGTTCTTAAGATGGTCTCGAACCAGATCCTCTCCTACAGTGGCCCCAAGGTCTTCATTCTCACAGTCCCTGTGTCTGCATTCCAAGACTTGGATGGTGTGGTTAGAGTCATATAAGCGTAGAATCACAGAATGGTTTGGGTTGGAACGGACCTTAAAGATCATCCAGTTCCAACCCCCCTGCCATGGGCAGGGACACCTTCCACTAGACCAGGTTGCTCAAATCAAAACCTCATTTAAGCTGGCCTAAACACTGCCAGGGATTGGGCAGCCACAGCTTCTCTGGGCGACTTGTGCCAGAGCCTCACCACCCTCATACTGTGAAGAATTTCTTCCCAATATCTAATCTGAATCTCCCCTCTTTCAGTTTGAAGCCATTACCCCCTGTCCTATCCCTAAATGCCCCTGTAAAAGTACCTCTCCAGGTTTTGTTGGCCCCCTTTAGAACTGGAAGGCTCATACAGGGTCTCCCCGGACCCTTGCCTTCTGCAGGCTGAACCAGCTCAACTCTCTCAGTCTGTCTTCATAGGACAGGGCTGGAGCACCTCTATGCACCTCATGCACAGAAGGCATGACCATTTTTGTGCCCTTCTGGACCTGCTCTGGTAGGTCCATATCTTTCTTTTGTTGGGAGCCTCAGAAGTTGAACACAGTCCTACAGGTTGGGGTTTCATGATAGTGGAGTAGAGGGGGAGAACGATCTCTCTCAGCCTGCTGGTCGTGCTTCTTTTGATGCAGTCCAGCATACAGTTGGGTCTGTTGGCTGGACTGCCAGCTAATCTTCTGGGACTGCATACAACATGGTGGTAGTAGATGTGTTTGTGTGCTTTTTCCCCACAGATACTGCTCTGTAATGGTCTAACTCCTCAACAGAACGTTACTCCATATAAACTTCATTTTGGTAGTTATTCTTAACTATGGCTTGGGACTGAACGTTAAATACATGCAAGGGAAATCATAGTGGTGGTAATATGCATATAGTAATATTCAAAGCACTGTATGTACTATACCTTTTCTCCTTTTGTTTTGGTAAACCACTATGAAAATAGGATCCTAAAAGGTTTGTTCTAACTTATTTAGTCTATGCCATCAGCTCTGCAAACCTTACCCTGAACATTCATTTGGGTAGGAGTCTGAAAACGGTCAGAATTGACAAGAAAAACAATACTACTTCACATATTTACACGGAGCTTGTCTAATTTTCAGTAGGGGTGCTTGGGTTTTCTTTGTCTTCACTCCCTTTTGACTTATACAAAACTACTTTAGATGTCTACATATGGGCATTTGGAACCCAAATTGAAAAGAATTTGACAAGTCTTTTCAGGGTGTACTACTCATATTTTTGTTTCATGTAAATCAAGATGCTGTGAATTATTATTGCTCATTTTTGCTTGATTTTTTGGTGTGTTTTGTTTCACTTGTGCCACTACCCAGCAGCATCTAATTAAAAACCGTGCTTAAATAGGAAAAGTATCTCTGATTCCCCTGAAAGGAATTCTGTGTTCTGAGACACCAGACAGTTTTGGAACCACAAGCGTTTATGCAGAATGAGATTTGAAAAGAATCCATTTGTACAAATAAGAGAAAACCTTCAAGTCTGAGAAATAAGTTTTATAAGAAAGTGGTTTAAAATCAATTGTTAAAAATAATACATTGTTCTAAAACTTTCATAAGAGTGAAAAGTTCGGATGGCTGCAATGCAAGTAGTTAAGATTAATATCTGACTAATTTTTCAGTGGTTCTGAACAGTAGGCATTTTTCCAGGTGGTCAATATAGCAGAGCTGGCATGTCTCTAATAAAAGGAAGTCATGAATAAATCTGAATAGCAGTTGTGGTAGAAGTCTAAAGAGCAGGAAGGATAAGGTTATTAATAGTTTCAGTTCACAGTTGAAAAACTTTGTAAATTGGACAAAGGATTTACTTTCCAATAATGGTTTATGTGCTAACAGTGATCATCTCTGTTCATATTTAAAAAAAAATGCCAAGAAGAACTTCAAAGTTATTGCACTTTTTTTTTTTTTTTTTCAGTAGCAGGTTCTATTATTTTATTAGAAACAAAGACTTCACCTCCCTTAGACTCCTGTCTGGATAAGACCTGGATCAGACAGATGAGTAATCCTCATTCATAGCAGTCTTGGTGTTGTGATTATAACAGCACACCTAAGTGCTCTACCATTCAAGATTAGATGAAAAAATTATTTATATAGATCTTCTAGTTCTATAATTTGTCAGTTCAAAAGGGATTTTATTGTTCCATTCCTGCTGAAAAACCTTTATGTAGGTGATAACAGTACATAAAGAAATTGGATTTAGCTTTCAAAGTAAGTTTCTTGGCTGCTGCTGAAAGGCATATGTAAATAATGAAGATTTTTTTTTTTTTGCTTTAAGAAGTTAACATGACATTTGTGTCATATATAATATGCTTTGTACCTAATTGTTTTGAATTTCATTCAACCATTCTCATGCTACGTGGCTTGTTGGCAGAGTTCAAGCAATGTGGTAAAACAATCATGTTCAATACCTAGGTACCAAAATTGGAGAAGTGCAGTCCATATTTCTTATGTTCAAGGATGGAAAAAAGTGTGTGGCATTATATATGAGGGTATCTTCTAGCAAGACTGTGGTTTGGCTTCTGCTTTCACCCTGTTGCTGGCTCAGTCTTCTGATTTTAAAATTTCATTTAAAAATAGGTTTTACTATATTTTAAGTAGGTTGTTTAAAGATGTTTTTACTTTGTGCCTGAACTTTTAGGTGGGCTTGTTTTATAATAATTTTACATTTTAGTTTCTCAGTATTTATTTTAGCTTGCGTACTATTAAGAATGCTGGTTTCCAACAGCCAGTCCAAGTTTCCGAAAGTGTTCAATAGTTTCATGTGACACAATTTTTGGGTGACCTATCCGAGACACTTTTTTCTCAGAAACATTCAGGACTCTTAGCTGCTATTGAAACCAAGTGTTAAGGAAGTGTGTTAAAAACAAGTGTGTCAGCTCAGAGGGGTTCCTTTAATGTGTAGCTAAGCACTAACCTACCCCATGTCCCACTCCTGACTGTGTGACATTGATTAAAAAGTCATGGTAATATTTGACTACTTATGCAGCTCCCAAGGGTTTGACCATACATCATTAGATCATCTCAGCAAATATGGAAGACTCATTTGTTTGTTCCTCATCCTTTTGTTTTTATGTGTGCACATACTCACACCTGCATGCTTATCTAGTAGAGATCAGCAGACATTGGACTATTAACTGCTACTTAAGATTATGGAACAGTCACTTGCTTTAAAAATTCATTGCCAGTGGAAGTAAGGAATGTGCCAACATTGGGGACTTTTAAATCTAAATTTAGAAGCTACTTATTTCATTCACCATTTTTTAAATATTTGTTTTGGGTCTAGCCTGTGGCTTGGCAGTTGTATGTGGCATGCTTCAGTGTGAGGAAATCAAATTTCAGAAAGACTAAAATTTACTGGATCCCCAGAATTCCATTTAAGAACTGGATTTGGGTTCTAATTTAGGATCCTCAGCTTGCTCCTTGCTTTGATTGCACTGAGCCCATGAAAGCCTGAGGTCTGGGGACAGCCCTGCAGAGTGGGCTCTCTAGGGAGAACCTTTCTCCACTGAAGTAAACAGTGCACTTCCAGAGTGTGCTAATCCTCACCTGTGGTCGTTCTTAATAGCACATTGAGTATGTAGCTTGCTCTTGGGTAACTTGGACTGATTATCCAAAAGAAAGAGGAGGGAGGAGAAGGGTGGAAAACTACCTTCTGGCTGGTTCAGAAACAACTGAACCGTCATACATCAACCTTCTTGTGAGAAGCTGCTGTATTAGGAAAATTGATGTGGAAAAGGGACACTCTAAAACTAAATACAAAGGCTATGTTAATGAGCTATTACAGGAAACATGACAGTGATTACAGAAAGGCAAGATATTTAATAGTTAAATGTTTCTGAGTAACACTAAATAGCAGTACTAAACCTCCTGCCTATTTCTTCATATATACTTATGATGCTATATACAGTAATATGCATGATGTTAGATTTAACTTTAAAGGCAGGTAACATGCAACATATCTGGACCAATATTACTATTATAAATATTGAAATTTTAATGTAGTGCTAACTGGCATAAGCTGTTCTTCTGCTGACTTTTCTTTTAATCTCCTTTTCTCCTAGCCCTTAAGAAATCAGCTATATGACTGACTGTATATGTAACCTGTATGTATACACCAGGTTATATGCTCTGTCTGAGGCTTTCTTGAGCAGCTGCAATAAGATGGTGTTACAGCTGTTTGAATACTGTAATCAGTCCCTAGTATATTTAGCTGTCCAGTGAAGATAAGTTAGAGTTCATGGGTGAGTAGCACAATGGTGTCCATACATCATGGCAGAAGCCAAAATAGCCCAACAAATAGTAGCCATTTTCAGAGTTTCAAAATGATGTCATGTTTTTTGTATTTTGTACAATGTACATTGTAAAATTTTGTACAATGCTTTTGTAATGTTTAGCACATGTTCTGTGATCAGCTGCATCCACATCAGAGCGTGTCGTTGGCTAGGAGGAAGTACATGCTTGTTTTCATTAGGCTTTGAAATGGTTTGTTCCTGACATGCTGTCAGGTTTTAATACAAAGTATTAGTCAGCTGTCCCGGAACGCACTGATCTCTTAGGTGATAACAGGACATCTGGAGGGAGAATATCTGAGCAAGAGGCAGGTGCTATTTAGCTGATGCAGCAGGATTTTACTAGTCAATAGAAACCTTGACACACTTTCCTCCTGGGCTGCTGGGTTACAGCCTTGCTGCTGGATACTACCAGATAACATAATTCTTGGCTGTAACTGGAGATAACAGAAAGAAATCTGTTTGATAAAATCCAGGAGGAACTCGGTGCCTGAAGGGGAGGGGAGCATACAACCACCTAGGTGACTTTAACAACAATTCTTTAAAACCAAAAGCTCCATAAAGTAGGGAGGCATGATTATCACTTTGTGTCAATCTGTAATATTTAAAGGTGTGGAATGAATTGCTTGATATTTTTCACCGAGTACACATTCATGCACTCCTGGAATTATTTTTATGACTTTTCTTAAAAATCCCCACTCTTTAATAGCTGTGGTTTTCTAAAGAAAATCATACTGAAAATTGAACTGACAGGTCTTCAGTCTGTTCCTGAAGTCATCACCCATGTTCCAGAGGGAATTTCTACAGTTTGGCCAAACATTAGACATTAAATATTTAATGGAGAGGAGAAGCAATTCAGAAATACTTGGAAATGGCCTTGTACCTTATAGCAATTATGATCTCCCTGAGCTACCCTTAAACAAAGAGCTTTGTTCTTTTAAAGCAATTACCAGAAATTTAAAAAAAAAATAAAACCAAGAGAAAAAAAACAATGCAACACACAGAGCAAACCTTCTAATGCCAGTAAACTTCAAAAGGGCACATTTTCCTCCAGAAAGTGGTTTCTGTCATAGGCACTATATGAGTAGCTGATTATCCTACATGTGATTCATGTTACAAAAGGAATAGCCCTTACTCAAGCAGTTTTCTTGAACTTAGAAAGAATATTTTTCTCTCTCATTAGCAGTAGCCCAGGAAAAATAAAACAATACCTTAGCATCATTTGTTTCTTCTGAAGTGGAAAACATTGTAGGTGCTTTTCTTGTCCACTGGATATGTATCTTGTACCTTGTTTAAATGCTGTGACTTGAACAGTGATGGTTATGTTTGCATATGCAAAAAAGCTGAGAGTTTTATAGGTGAGGCCACCTTAGGTGTTTTCCTTATTTTCTGTTCCTCCTATTCTGTATGCTATAGACTACATTTTTGAACCTGTAGCTATTTAGGGCTTCACAACATTGACTGGAATACAAGTACTCTAAAGCCTTTTCTTAAATGTCAATAACTTTCAAGGACAGATAAGCACTAGGGTATGTGATTAATTTCCTAAGAGTTTCTTTACGCTCCAAAGTTAACACAGAAGAAGGTTCTGTGCTGAGTTGGCTGAAGGTTAGTAGGGCATTGGTGATAAGACAGTTGCAGGCAATACATCTAGTTAGTTAGTGTAATCATCCCATGAAGGTGAATGGTAGCTCAGCACTCTTTCAAAGCAAGTGAAATCCGTATAAAGTTTCCTCAAGCTAGGACAAACATAGAATCATAGAATAGTCAGGGTTGGAAAGGACCTTAAGATCATCTAGTTCCCACCCCCCTGCCATGGGCCCGGACACCTCACACTAAACCATGTCACCCAAGGCTCTCTCCAACCTGGACTTGAACACCACCAGGGATGGAGCATTCACAACCTCCTTGGGCAACCCATTCCAGTGCCTCACCACCCTAACAGTAAAGAACTTTTTCCTTATATCCAATCTAAACTTTCCCTGTTTAAGTTTGAACCCTTTACCCCTTGTCCTGTCACTGCAGTCCCTAGTGAAGAGTCCCTCCCCAGCATCCCTATAGGCCCCCTTCAGATACTGGAAGGCTGCTATGAGGACTCCATGCAACCTTCTCTTCTCCAGGCTGAACAGCCCCAACTTTCTCAGCCTGTCTTCATATGGGAGGTGCTCCAGTCCCCTGATCATCCTCGTGGCCCTCCTCTGGACTTGTTCCAACAGTTCCATGTCCTTTTTATGTTGAGGACACCAGAACTGCACACAATACTCCAAGTGAGGTCTCATGAGAGCAGAGTAGAGGGGCAGGATCACCTCCTTCCACCTGCTGGTCATGCTCCTCTTGATGCAGCCCAGGATATGGTTGGCTTTCTGGGCTGCAAGCTCACACTGCCGGCTCATGTTCAGTTTCTCATTGACTGACACCCCCAAGTCCTTCCCTGCCCAGGCTGTGGCTGTGTCTGGGATTGCTCCGACGCAGGTGTAGGACTTTGCACTTGGCATGGTTAAAGTTCATGAGGTTGGCATCAGCCTACCTCACAAGCATGTCAAGGTCCCTCTGGATGGCATTCCTTCCCTCCAGCATATCAACTGAGCCACACAGCTTGGTGTCATCGACAGACTTGCTGAGGGCGCACTCAATCCCACTGTCCATGTCAGCGACGAAGATGTTGAAAAAGACCAGTCCCAACACTGATCCTTGAGGGAAACTGCTCGTTGCTGGTCTTCAGCCAGACATTGAGCCATTGACCACAACTCTTTGCGTGCGGCCATCCAGCCAGTTCTTTGTCCACCGAGTGGTCCACCTATCAAATTGATGTCTCTCCAATTTAGAGACAAGAATGTCATGCGACAGCGTTGAATGCCTTGCACAAGTCCAGGTAGATGACATCAATTGCTCTACCCCTGTCCATCAGTTCTGTAGCCCCATCATAGAAAGCCACCAAATTGGTTAGGCAGGATTTCCCCTTAGTAAAGCCATGCTGGCTGTCACCAAGCACCTTGTTGTTTTTCATGTGCCTTAGCATGCTTTCCAGGAGAATCTGCTCCAAGATTTTGCCAGGCGCAGAGCTGAGACTGATCTGTAATTCCCTCGTCAATCCATTTTCCCCTTCTTGAAAATGGGGGTTATATTTCCCTTTTTCCAGTCATTGGGAACTTCACCTGACTGCTATGATTTTCAAATATGATGGACAGTGGCTTAGCAGCTTCATTTGCCAGCTGCTTCAGGAGCTGCAGATGGATTTCATCAGTTCCCATGGACTTGTGTATGTTCAGGTTCTTAAGATGGTCTCGAACCAGATCCTCTCCTACAGTGGGCCCAAGGTCTTCCTTCTCACAGTCCCTGTGTCTGCATTCCAAGACTTGGGTGGTGTGGTCAGAGCATCAGGCACTCTATTGAAGTATAAGCTGTTCAACCATATGGAGCGTCAGGCTCACAGGCCTATGACTGCAGATAAATTGGATTATCTTAGAGTCAGTTTCTTCTCTGGTAATAACCAATTTTTTCTCAGGCAGACCATGGTCTTAATTTCTGAATGATGCAGACAGTCCTGGACATCTTTTAAAGCACCAAGCACTTTGCATGTTAAAATTTTTAGTGCTCAAATTCTGCCAGTGCATATCACCCTTTGGATCTGTTTTTGCTTCCTAGGAACTCGTTTCTCACCTCTTGTTTTTGGCATTTTCTGGGAGCAATCTAGGAGTATCAAGTATCTCCTGCATCCAGTCATGACTACCATCTTGGTTTCTCTCTTGGTGTTCCTTTCTTCAAGAAGGAACATTAGTCCATGCTGTTCTGTCAGACCCATTTCCAGTCTTCTTCCTTTGATGCTGATTTCACCTGTCACTCAAAACCCCCATGTACCTTCTCCTCTTGTTACACAAGGAAATCAGCAAAGTTTGCTGTAGCTGCAGAATATACAGAGCAAGCTTTGGCATATTCACGCTATCACTGAACCCAGGAGGCCAGGCTACAAATAGGGTAGGAAGCTGTTCTTTGATATGTACTGTGTGATACAGAATAAAACCAGAAGCCTGGTCTGAAACATTCATGAGCTTAGACTAAGACAAGAGTCACCTGGCCTTTAGAGAAATGGAAAGGTGGGAATAAGGAACACAGAATAAGCTAGCCATGAGATGCTACTGGTCACTCCAAACAGCAGTGGTAGCAACACACATGTTGTCTGCCTCTTTATAAAGTTTTGACAATGTTGTGAGGAGAGAGCATTTGGAAGGAACATGTCTAAAGGCTTGCAAAGGTAATTAGTGGATGTTTATAGGTTGTTCCCCTAACATGAAGGTTAAAGCTCTGAAAATCAGCTCCAAGGACAAGTATTGACTTCTGGTAGTGAATAAAGGATGAAAAAGGAACAGGCTGTAAATCTACCTAGGGTGAAATCAGCAACAGCTGAAACAGCAGAAAAAGGAGTGTCAGTTGAGAGAAGCAAAGGGGAAGTGTAAATAGTTGAAGCTAAGAAAGCAATCATTGCACCTGTTGTCTGAATAGCCATTACAAGAGGTTTTTCATTCAGTCAGGAAAGACAGAGCTGAAGGAGGAGTTTGGAGGTCAAGTACAGTTAAATCTGTACTTGAATTTGTGCCTATGTATCTTTGCAAGATCAGGACGTCAATGGTTTCTATACGAAACAGATTGTTAATCTTGGTCAAATTACACAGCTGATCACTGAAGTTCCATTAGTAAATTAAAATTATTCAGTTTGGCTTATGTTGGTAGATGTAGGGGTATATATTTTGTTTTATTCAAATCTCGATGTTTCTAAAGTTACATTCAATTGACATTCCATATGTATCCAGAATGTTGTGTTATTGAGAGCCAAAAAGATCAACTCTACTTTAGGTAGGGATGGATGGGTTGTTATTCAGGCTTGCTAAATAATCTTGTTCATTGTTTCATTGTAAAAAAGTTACTTGTTTTCAAATGATTTGGATCAGGTTTATATAACCAAGCATAAATCATTATGTAGAAGGATTAACTTTAACAGTGTTGATAGTGCAATTCTGAATTCAATCCTTATATGACAACATTATCTCCATATTGTTATCATTTTTGCATATTTTCTACCCTGCTTAGTGCTCCTTCTCATTTCTTTGAAGATGAGAAACCTGTTCTACAATTAAATGTCAGGCATGCTGATAAGAGGTATACATAATCATATAGAGAACAGAAGAAAAGATAGAGACAAAAGTGAGGAAAAGCCAGGCATAAAAAAAGAGACATGTTGTGAGACTGTGCAATTGATTGCAGGGGAAACCCATCTTCTCCTTCACCATTATGATCTCTTAGCCTGGATTTTGTAAGGTGGCTTAGTGGACTAAATTTGAACTGTCTGCTTCTTTGAGAGCAAGGAAGAAACTTTGACTGGAGCAGTGACTTTACCTGTAAAATAGACTCATCCACCTTCTGGGGATTTAGTAAAGGGAAACTGTATTGATTATGACGTTTACAGTCAGAATGCTCCTTAAGACTTCAACGCTGACAGTTTACCTGTAAGTGACTACCAAACTACATTTTGCTTAAAATCGTCTGCAGGAAGACAGCAGTATTATTATTGCGTATACACCTTCCTGCATCAGCACCAAGGACTCATCTTACCATTGCAAGGTAAACTGGAGAGAGACTGTAAACTTCAAAAGTAATACGTATTCCTGAGCAATACCCTTTTTAAATGAGCCCTATGAAATATTACACTATTCATGTTGCAAAAAGGTATGGTAACATTATTGGAATGGCTGAGCTGTGATGCAATTGTTCTCACAGTGCATAGATATGGTATTATGCAAGTTGTATATGAATCCAAAAGGGAGACAGTGAATCCAAATTAAGAAAACAGAAGCAAATGAAGAGCTTTCCAAAAAGCATTTCAGTGGTATTCACAAAGAACTTTTCCCAGAAATGCTGGCTTGTTACTTCTGTGAGGGAGCAATAGTACCTTCCCATAGAATGTTGCTGGCACAGCATTAATATATGCTGATCTTTTAATGGTATGTACAGTATATTACATCTTCATTTTTAAAAACTGTTATGCCTACTGAGGGAAAGGGTCAGGACAAGTAAAAAATGAGATATTGGTGATTTTCTATTATACCTGTAAGCGTGCTTTGAAGCAAAGCACTTATACACTTTCATCACTTCCTTATAATAAAAATAAAAACAAAAACATTTCTACTTCAAACTTGCCAGAAAAAAATGTGGAGAATAAGTGCTCTCATCAGTTTAAAACATGAATATATCTCAGTGATATATCTCAGTGATCATGGCAGGAAATGTAAGACCAGGTCATTGATCTATAAAAGTAACGGTTAACTTCCTCAGGTAGAAGAGAATGGGTTTCCTGGAGTGGATGAAAGGAAGGTGTTTGGTCTGGGTCTGACAGGGATGGAGTTAATTTTCTTCATAGCAGCACATATGGTGTTGTGTTTTGGACCTGTGATAACACATCAGTGCTCTGACTATTGCTGAGCATTATGCAGCACCAAGGCTTTTTCTTTTTCCCACTTTGGTCCTCTAGGGAATAGTCTGGGGATGGGGAAAGTAGTTGAGAGAGGACATAGCTGGGACAGCTGACCCCAACTGACTAAAGGGCTATTCCATGCTATATAACATAATGCTCAACGATAAGGAGGCTTTATGGGAGGTAGCCATTGCTTTGAGACTGGCTGAGCATTGGTCTAGTTGTGGGAGGTCTTGAGTGATTGATTGGCTTTGCCTAATATTTCCCCCCCTTTATCTTTCTTTTTCTTATTAAACTGTCCTTATCTTGCCCCATAAGTTCCATTGCTTTTGGTGTTGCTGTTCTCTCCCCTGACCTGCTGGGTGTCTGAAGTATTATTTAAAGCAGCTGTACTCCATGATCTTATATGTCCTGAATGCAAAAATGGAGCCTTCCAGGAGACACCACTTTTGTCTTTATGCAAAAGGTGAAATTTGTCAGGAGCATCATGTCAGTAACTGTCAGTTACCTAACTGAATAAAACCTTTCAGGTATGGATAGGCTGTATGTGTTCCTTTCAGAAATGAGTTATATTAGACAGTTTCCCTACTGCCTTGCTAGCTCTCACTTGTGAATTTCAGCTTGTCCAACTGTATGCATGACATATTCCATTTACACAGGCTCTGGAGCCATCTTTGTAACTCGAATATCAACTTGGATTCCCAGGGTGGATTACAACATGCCTGTCACATGCTTTTATGTTCTTACTTTCCTGTAGCCGAGAAGTGGGTGCAGCATGGTGCTTTGTTCTGTCACGTGTAAAATGTCAGCATATTTCAAGATATAGGCCATGTCTAGCTCATGCTTTATGTATATTATTCAGAATTATTCAGTGTATGATTCAGCTTGCCCAATTGTTGAAGACAATTAGCCGTCCAAAAAGCCTACCTCAAAAAAAACCCAGGGAAGGCAAAGTTAAATAAGTTATTATAAGATCATATGCAACCTTTTAAGGCTCTCTTCTGGATCAACTTCGAACTAAAGCAAATTAAATATGGTTTTGTTTTGGTTTTGTTTTTTTTTTATGCAGAGTTACTGGACCTGTCATGACAACTAACTCTGAATTTGTTAATATTTTATGGTCAAATTCTCAGCATTAGGTTGGATTTCTTTCTGACTTTAACATCACACTGAATCACAGTTCTGTCATTTTTGGACCCCTGAACCTGGGACTTCTGTTCTATAGCAAAAATGAGGCAATACTCATTACACCCCTGTTTAAGAAAAAAAATATTTTTAACAGAGCCATTAAAAAAGTGAACTACTTTTATGGAAAAAGCTATCAAACAGTTTATATGTTATAAAGAAGCAGAAAGATTACATGGTGCCTGCATGTTCCATATGTAATAATCTGGCTCTTCAGAAAAAACCACACAACCACTGGAGTTTTTTATGCTTAAATTACTATGTTCTGTGAATACTAGAAATAATAAGTTTTCTAATAACATTTTCAGTACCCTATTTTGACTCAGCCATGGTGAGCTTTAACACTTTTGCTATATTTTAAAATCAGAAAATCAAACAAACCCCTTATTTAATTTGCATTTTGCCACTGATTCGCAATTCTGGAAAGCGCATTAACCTGCATTCTGTGCCATGCCTGTCATCAGAGTACTTACACTTTAACTCAGTTCTAGTCACAAGCTTTTTGTAGATTATCTAACAGGAGTTTTTCAGATACTCTGTAACAAACAGCCTTGTTTCTGGCATTAAGCGCATAATCCACGAAAAGAATTACTTGGGTATGGAACTGGATAAATGGACTTTGTATGGAAGGTAAAACAAATGTGATATTAATAAACATGAAGTATTGTTTGTTGTCCAATGTTTGAGGTATTCTGGGAACATAAATACTATTTCATATTTGCAAAGTACAAACATAATTCAGCATGCCAGCAGAGTGCCCAGCATGTCCAAGTTCTTTATTTACAGAATCTAACAGTATGTAACAGTAAGACAGTTGCAACCTCAAAACCAGAAGTGAATTTGATTTTGATCTCCAAATTAAAATTTTCCAATTGACAGTGTCATTTTGGATAGAAAGCTACTTGCTGACTAACAGAACCTTGTCCTCTGTGAGAAACAGATCACTTCTCCTCCCATAGGAGCTGCCATGGCTCACCTGGACTGATGTGTATAATGCTCCCTGATGCAACTGGCCAGAACCAAACTTCCACTGTAGTGCTTTCTCTTTGTACACTTCTCATGTCCAATTGTCAATCCTGTCCTGAAGCAAACCTTGTGTTTTTGAAGGTTCTTCAGTGAGATTTCCTTTTCTATTTACATCTGAAGATTACCAGGCAATGAATTACCTTGCCGCCTTCTGTGTTATATCTAGGAATGGTCAGCTAGTGTTTGGCCAAGGACTATTCCAACTAGTTCATGTTCCACCATAAACTCTGAAGCTTATACTTTTGTTCTTCAAATTTAATGTTCTTCAATTTAACACAAAATATAAAGTAGTATTTTATTAACATATTCTTTATGAGGTCTGCCTCTGAAAAGACTATGGTCTGTGGGAAAAGCTGAATTGCTCAAGATGTTACCCCAGTCCTTTCAGGAGCTTGCCTGAAATGGATTTTTTCTACTTATGTAAAGCCCCAGAAACAAGATGTGTTACTCTGATAGCATTCAGTAACATCCAGTTTCCTCTTATGCCTGTGACTCTGTACCTGGCCTTTACGAAGGCCTGTTTCTATATTCTGAAAACTTATAAATACTCTTTGTTAGGAAGAAATAAAGGTAATGATAGTCAAAATAGTGTAAGTAATATGTAAAGATAATTATAGGGAATGTCTGCATCTATAAAATATACACCAATAATGTAAGCATCTCCTGACTTCATACAAAACATTTGTTACTTTTATTTTAACATTAGGATTTCAGTCCTCTTATTTTTAGCAAATTTAATGTTCATTTGTCTTTTTGAAAGAACTTTTTTTGCATCCCTTAGAACTGTCCATGATTTAACATTTGAATCCAAACTAACCTTTGTGAATGTGCTCGTTACTTTGCTAAAGTACAGAACCTGAACAGGCAGAATTTCAAGAACTTGGCAATGATCAGGATAGTGGTGGGTGTTAGAAGGAAAAAACCTGCTCCCCTTGAAGCTGATGGTATAACAGAACACACCAAACAAGACAATTCTGTTATGGGAAACAGAGTTTGGAATGACCTCTTTATCTGACAAAGACATTTTATGAGCTTGTGTAAATATGTGCTGGTGAGAAGGACTTGCAGGTTGTGAGAGACTGATCTGAAATCAGACTCCACTGTCCATTGTCTCAAAGATTAGTACAAGAAGTTGAGATGGGACTCCACCGCCCATTATCTCAGAGATGGGTGGGAGAAGTTGAGGTAAGACTCTTCCATCCATTGCTTAGAAGAAGGGAGTGAGGAGCTGAACTGGAACTCCACCTGAATTGGAACTCCCATTGCCTGAGGGACGAATGAGAAAGAGCTAAGACTCTTCCATCCATTACCTCGAGGACTGGTGTGAGGAATTGCTGTCCATTATCCCAAGAATTGCTGCAGACACCTGTGTGTGTGCGGATGTGCAGCTGCCACAAGACCAGAAAAACTGGTACACCAGGAAGAACACAGGTACTCCCCCCAGCTCACAATAAAAGGGGGAGTAAAACATTGCCAAAATGGGGACATTCAAGGGGACCCCAGAAGGACGCTTCTACAAGGACACCCACTGCTGATGGACTCCTGGAGGACCCTCTGATCTGATACCATGAGACTATGAACCCTGAAGAACTCCCATCACCACCGACAACTACAACGGATCCTTGGGACACCGCTGGATCCACAGTGGTGACTCTCTTCCTCTGCACCCTGAATTCTTGCTTCATTTTCTACCTTTTCTCCAATCTGTCGTATCGCTATCCCCTTTATTACAACAATTTTCCTTTTTTATAATAACTGTCTTTTTTGCAATTTGTAATAAACAAACTGTCAGATTACAGTACTTGACCTCGTTTGTGTCTTAATTTCACTCTTGGGATCATGAATTGAAACAGGGTCCAACCCTGGGGTTTTTCTCCAATCAGACCCTGACACAAGTCTGATGACCTTGTCACATTTTATCTCAGCTCATGTTATGTTGGAGCATCCCTTGATCTCAGTTTAGTGAAATGTCTTTCCTGTAATCATAGAATCGTAGAATAGTTAGGGTCGGAAAGGACCTTAAGATCATCAAATTCCAACCCCCCTGCCATGGGCAGGGACACCTCGCTCTAAACCATATCACCCAAGGCCTCGTCATAATCATACTATCCAGTCATGCTTAATGAGCTTTGAAGAATGTTAAGGATTCACCATTGTCCACCTATCTGGGGTAGAAACATTTTCTGGGACAGTAGAAACTTTAGGGAGCTATTTCCTGTAAATCCTAAGTAATCTTTTTTCAAAACTGAAGAGCCCTTATCTCATTTTGTATGAAGCTATCCTATTCACATTCACATCCTATTCACCAAGCTTTCTCTCTGTTTTTACTTACATTTTACTTATATTATGTGCTTCCTTAGAGCCATTGTGACAGGTGTTCAAGAAGTGGGTACACTTGTTTTCTTAGTGGCATAAGGAGGTTTTCTGTTTCCGTTTCTAATAGTCTCCTAAATGATCTTGAGCAGTGTGGAGCAGGGAGATGCAGTTTTCAGTTTACTTCAAAATTTCTATTCCTGAGTCATAGTAATAATTTAGAACCTTTCATCTTTATCTAGAAATGCTTTTTCTCATATGCAGTACTTCACACTTATCAACCCTGAATTCCGTCTTCCTTTTTTATCTCTAGCCTCTCAGTACAGTGGGAGCCTCTGCAGTCCATCACAGTCAGTTTTTAACTATCCTGAGTAAGTTTGTATCAATCACTGGGAAACACTGTCACTTTCCTATTCATCTTGTTCAAGGCATTCAGCAAAACTGAACCCTAAATATAGGAAAACGCGCTTTGTAATTGAACACTGAACTATTTTTGGTCAAGAGCATTTACTGTTGAATCTACAACTTATTGGAAGTCAGCTGTTTTGGAATACAGAGATACAGTATCACAGAGTATACTCAGATCCTTTCCCTTCCTGGATCTTTTCGACTATGGGAGCAGAACTGGAACAGAGTTATGTCTGCTGATCGGGAAATGCATTGAGATTTCTCTTACAGGCTTAGATTCTAATTTCATTTCTAATTTGGAATGCCTCCCAGTGCTCTGCAAGGCCTGTGTAAATGAGTAGAAGGTAAGTCTTTAAAATAATAAACCAAATTAGAGATTTAATAGTCCAAGATGTTAACTTTGAAATGATGGCTGTGATTTCTCCTTAGAGGCATTGCATGGGAGATTGTCTGCATCACAATGAGAAGGAAATTGCTAAGGATACTCAGTGCATTCCTGGAAGCTTTAATGAATACTTAGCTGACTTGACCTTCAAACTGGACCAAACCAGTCTCTGCAGGAGCCCTTCACCCAGATAATTAATGATTTGTAGCTGTGGCTGGAATACAGTGAATATGTTTCATAGCTGAGGAAGGCCACAGAGGTGTCTGTCATGAGACTGTGATTTTTGTTCCTGCAACATCCTCATTCCAGGCAAGTTTTGTTGTTTGGGTGTTTTGTTTGTGGTTTTTTGTTTTGTTTTGTTTCATTCTTTTTATAAAGGCAAGTCTCTCCCCTAAGGCATAATTTGCACACCAAGCAAGCCCAAGTCTGATGGTGTATTCAAGCGCATCTGCATAATCATGTATGCTGTAGTTGAACATGTCCTCCTGATCTGAATCATGGACTGTGAAAATCAATGACACCTCAGAGATCAGAACTCCCAAGTTCCCAGCTCGCAGCCGTATGCTTGTGTTGTTCAACCAGTCATCAAACTGTACAAGGAGATCAGGAACTCATGGTTTTGTGTACGACACAGTGATGAATTTGTGAGACAGAAAGGAGGTCTCCATTAGGGCTTTTGTAGCATGAATGTGCTTTTCAGGCAAACAAGAAGACTGGCCCTTTGCTATGTTATTGGTTGCACTGTGGAGTGATCTGAAATCAACCAGCTGGATTGCTTTTGAACGCAGCTAAACTAGAAGGTATGTTTCAGAAGTGAATATAACATGTTCCAGCTATTAATAATTGCTTAGTTGTTTTATCTGATGTAAAATCCCTGAAATAGATATAGTGTTGAGTACTCAGCATCAGCTATTTCACATTACAGGTCTGTTTCTGTTACGCTGCACTACTTATATAGACATACACCTACTGCTCAAAACTTTAAAGGAGCTGTTATGGAACTGGTCTATTGTACAAGTATCTTTCTGGCTTTTGGAGTGATTTGAAGAGAACAGAGAGAAATTAGGACTGATTTTAACAGAAATGAGCCAATCTGCATAGACTGCTTTTTCAGTGAAATGGACTACTGGACACTTGCTACAGATATGCACTGAAATTCCTCTTCAGAGTAGATAAAGACACTATAACTACTGTTAAAAATGTCAGTGAGTTAAGTCTGAAATAAGATGGAAGGTCAGTGAAAGTCATATCTCTGGTCACTAGCACTTTATATTGTTTCTCCTTCCTCCTCCCCCCTAACCCTACCTTTCTTACCTACTTTTTGAAATACATTCAGAATGTATTTTTAAATTTAGCTTTGAAGGACTGTGAAATATGATTTTGGTAGTTGACTGAACCACATGTTTCCTCTGTGACTTGGTCACTCATCTGTGAAATAAGAATGTTTCTTTATAAAAGTGTCATGAAGATAAATTTATTTAATTTATTGTGAAGCTATCAGATGTAGAGCCCCTGGGTAGGCTGTTCCACTCATCTGCTACATCTTCACTAGGAGATCTGTTTTCTGTTGATTTTCCTCTGCTAATATTAAGCAGCTACCTTTTCTGTGTCTGACAGTATAGCTTACCCTAATTCAAATAATGTAAAAATTTATCTTGTTTATTCATTTGCCAGGTGGCCTTGTATATCTTGTACCATTTCATTCTGTGTGGATATTGCTTTAATGAGTTTCTATTTTCTTTGCTGTCTGCCTGAATTTCTTTAATGAAATGACATGTCTGACACAACTGACATGTTGTCCTTGACTGATCAATGAATCTGAGGACTAGAGATACAATTGAGATATTATAATAGTAATAGAGATATAATGTATAATACACTAAGGACTGGATTTTCCAGTTGAAGGCCTCACTTTGCATCCAGGTGTTTTTCTGAATGCTTCACATACTCTGAACTACACAGGAACAGACTTTTCCTAGTCTTGCTTTTTACTGGGCTCATTGATCTGGTTAGAGTCTACTTTGCAGATGGCTGAATCAGCAAAACTGGAAGTACAGCAAACTACATAGACCTTGAGTTCGTTTTGCCACCAGAGGAGTCATAAAGTGCTGTTTTGTCTCCTGTCAGAATGGCAGTTTGAAATCTGTATTCAGACTATTTTAAGGCTGACACTGGTATGCATGCTAGCTCGCCTCCCTTTATCAGCCCAAAAGAAACTGCAGATTGTCTTTGTGTGAAACAAAAGCAAGAAAGCACCATAAACAGGTTCTGTAGGAAGATTCTGTGTAAGCAATAGGAAAGTGACAGGAAAAGGGGAAGTGTAAAGCAATTTCAAACATATAATTTAGCACCTTTATGGGGGTATATAACCGTGTGTACCAGGACACTGTAGCAAAAGAGATGTCTGTGGAGATTGAGAACAGAATAAACCCAACTCCTTCCCTCCCAAATGACATGCAGAAACAAAACCAATATTTCCTATATTTAACGTTTAAGGTCTCTCTTAATGTTTATTTGGTAACTTAATTTTATTTTTCACACCTATTTTTAGCACCTATTAAGTCACACTTAGTCGCTTGGTATTAACAAGTTATGTTGCAAATAAGTCAGCTATTTGCTAACAGAACTCCAAATTGATCACTGTGTTTGTTAAGTCTTACATTTTCATATTAAGTTAAATACTACTATGAAGAAAATTAGGGTTTTTTTTTAATTTCTAGAACTAAGAACATTTTTTAAGCAAAGAAATACTTAAATGGAAAAGTAAAAAACGTATAGTTGAAAATATTTTGTGTCTTTATAACTATATGTATTTGCAGAGTTCTAGGTCTACACTTCTTCCATAGTTTCTTTGGAATATTTTATGATTGTGTTATCTGCCTCCCACAGTAGATATTTTGGGACTTCAGCTGTCCTCTAGAGTAAGTTATGCAAGCATTTATGCAACAGCTTCCCTTGACTTGCTTTGAGTAGTGCAACAATGAATCACTCAACAGTGTATGCTTCAGCAATCTGAAGACTCAAAACTGTAAAGCAGATCCTAGAAGCTCTGAGGTGGGCCCAAATTTTTTAAAGGAAAGATTGTACTTTATTGTCTTTTCAGTGACTTCTGTCTCCCAAACATTATGTGTCTGAGCTCAGAGCTGTATTTTACTGCCAGGGTTGCCCTCTTGCCTACTGGGGTTACTGTATTTCTTCAGATGTCCTAAAAATGAAAAGCCTCAGTTTTCCAGGTGTGCCCTCTCTCAGCCTGGGACATCTTGCAGGACATCAGTGGCTGCTGGAAGGGACTCAGTTCTCCAAGGGGGGACCATAGTGTGGGCTGATAAGGTCAACAACAGACACCATTCTTGAAGCAAATGTCCCCCTCTTCATTGTCTGTTTTTTTATGTCTCTGGTAAACTGTGCCCTATGTTTGTTTTAGGATTGTTTCCTAGTTGTCCCAATCAATGTAATTATCCTAAATTTACATTTTCCCTGCCAACCTTCCAGTTAGTCAGCCCTGACCTGTTGTGTGAGCTCTCAGACACACCTCAGTCCAATTTCTTGTATTTTTGGAATATGCTCTACAACGGTTTAGAGGAATGAAATGGCCCTTTGGGATCCTGTGTCTTATTTTAGGCTGGGATAAACCTGCCCAGAAGCTCCTATTTTGGAGGCAGGCCGGATGTTAAACAAAGAACGCAAGACCTATTTAATTCCTAAAAGAAAAGGAGAGGCAAAGGAGGGAGGTGATCTGCCCATAACTGCTCTTGTCTTTCAGTGCCTCATTTACTGAAGCATGGGGTGCTGAGACGTGAAAGTGGGGGAGCTGTGATGCCTTCTCTGGTGGCCTTGGCTCTTTGGTTTCTCTCAGGTGTGAGTGAGCATGGCGTGCAGTTGTGGGGATGGATTTTGTCAGAGGCTGTTGCAAAGCTGGCTCTAGATCTAATCAAACTTGGATCGCATTCCAGAAAAGATCTCAAAAGCTGGCAATGCTCAACATACGTTAAGCCTTTGGCAGAGGTTTTCAGAAAAAGGACTGGCTCTCCTGCTGCTGGGAAGGCAAAATCTATGCTCTGATAAATGTCACGAAACATGAGCATCTGCAAGCAAGGGGGAGGTTATCCTTCATCTTCTGAAGGGAAACAAAGTCTTATGGAAGATAAATCAACACTATATCAAAATCTTATAGCACACTTTTTCATTTGTGTGAGGACACAGACACTTCTTGCAGTCGTGTACCTACTTCTTCCATGTTTTAACAGGTTCAGAAAAGTACCTGGGGACTACTAGGACTGCGGAAAAGTGGCAGCCTGAAATACAAATCTCTATATGGGATGAAATTGAAACTATGACATGATAATACTCCATTTGTGATGTCCAGCCAGACAAAATATGGATTTTTTGCTTAGGTTAAAAATTTAAGTTCTGTAGTCTGACACACAAACATCAAAAATCTAATTGCAAAATGCTGTTCAAAAACTCTTTTTCTGTTTTGTTTTGTTTCTTTTCATTTTTTTACTTCAGTTAACCATGCTGTAACAAGGGTAAGCTTTACATCCAGAAGACTGTAATAGACAGGATCTCTGAGATGATAGAAAATCCTATGTCTAGTAAATTTGAAGTTATAACTTTTATGTAATACTAGTGACTACTGAGAATATGGCCATAGTAAAAGAATGTGGCTGTAACAGTTCACTTTGTATATTTTAAAGTGGATTGTGCTTTTCTAGTACTAAATCATAAATTTCAAATAGTTTTTCTATGATATAGAAGCATAAAACTGTTTCTGGACTAGCCAGCAAGAACTTGTATTCTCAGAGGATGCTTAGCTTTCTATATAGCACAAATCGCTATAGATCTTATCCTCTAGATTGTGAAATATGACCAGTTTTCCCAAAGAGATAGAAAAGTAAAAATAAAACTAGGGAATAAAGCAAGGAATATTGTGCATTGATTACTTTGTGTTTGCTTCTCTTTTCAGCCATGCTCAGACAGTGTTGACTGTAAAAGTCATAAACAGATACTTGAAAAATCCCTGTGTTACATATGAAAGCAAAACAAAGAGCTCTTTCACTTACAGTGTTTTCAAATAAGTTTTAAAAGCAATAGGGCTTTTCAGTATTGACATTATGAGTTTTGTTTTCAAAGCAGAGTCCCCAAAGAATTGTGAAACTCTCACAGTAGCTTACCTTCCATAAAGCTTTAAATGTTTTTTCTCAGGCGTATACTTTCTACTGGGAAGTTCTTGTGGTTTAGCAGAGGCATAGTCTGGCATCTGTGAAGTTTTTTGGGTTTCTTAGCCAAGCTTTTAAAGGTATAGAGTATTAGCTCTATTCCACTGCTCACACTTCTGCTTTAAGAAGGAGCCATCCATATGAAACTCAGTAGTTTTCTGTTGTCTCCTTTATCCCGTTGTTTCCTAAGAGAAAAATGACATCTGTCATGAATACATTTTAGCCTTAATAATGGATACTTCAGATGTACAGAGATTCTGTACTAAAACACTGTTTTTCATAACACAGTAAAATGAGTATAATTCCTCTAGCAAAGAGAGATTACCTCCCTACAGAGTATATAGGCTCTAGTCTTGATTGCCATCTAAAAATTATGTAGTATTGCTGATATACAATTCTGTTTTGTATACTCACACATTATTTCCTGTTGGATCAAATGACACACAGAGAAGTGGACAGTTGCAGTATAGATATTTGCTGTAAGGAAAATCTTATTTTAGAATTAGAGTTGGGAAGACCTCTTTCCTCAGCAGTCCCTCAGTTTCACTTGCACATATTTTAGGCAGAAAACGTATAAAAATGGGAATTAAGAAATTTTGTATGTGCTCAATGAAACACGGTATAAAATTTCATTCTAGAGACCGCTGATTTTCTACAACTAGAAAGTTAGTACTGTAGAGCAGGATGCCCTTTCAGATGATATATGCTGCATGAATAAGATATTTAATGGAGAATAAACAATGCAGGAAGAAAGGAACATGTTTACTCACTTCCGATTGTGGAAGGCACACCAAATTCCATTAAAGTAAACAGAGAAGAGATTATTTGATTATTTTGAGTCATCAAGGGATACTACAGAGAGATAACATTTAAAGTATATTTTCATGTCTGATTATCCTGTGATTTGTTTCCTTTACAAGATACTTGAACTACTACTGACATAAGAATATCTATCACTATTAATTTTTCTGTAAAGAGTTCAAGAAATAGTATTCAGGAAGTAGAATATAAAATTTATAGGAAATAATAGCAGGACTGTGTGGTTCACAGATCAAATAGATGTGATAAGTATTTGAAGGTATCTACTAAGGTTTAATATTCTGCAACCTAGCATTTGTATTCCTATACTCTCTAAAACTTCCACAAAGGCAAATCACCCATATAGCTGTATCAAAACTGTTATCTTGAAGCCACAATGCTTTCAAGACATGGCTGGCAGGTTACACATTTTTTGCTTCTCTCTGGTGCCCATGAATTATCCAATTTGCAGTTATTAAGCCTTGGGTCTACAGCTGTATAGGTAATAGGCATATTTGGGGAGGGGGGTGGAGAAGAGAGGTTTTGGTTATACAAGGTAAAATGAATTTTTGTGAATAAATTATGGTTTGGATATTTGAATAAGACTGTATTTCAAATCTTCTTGGGGAAAGTAAATCAATAAAATATTTTCTTCAGTTTTAAGATTTCATCTGACATGAAAATTTTGCTGTGTATGTTAAAAAGAATCCTGTTGCAAGAGTGAACAGTGTAAATACAGAAGTTTCAAAAACAGGTTTCAAAGAAGATCTTGGAAGCATTCAAATCTTTCTGCAAATAGCTCATCACCACAAATTCCTTGGTTAAATAGTTGCTGCGTTCAATCTACACTTGTAAACAAAGCCACTTCGGCAGCTCTCCCTTAACTTCTAGGAACAGTTGAAGTGTTATGAGAGGCTGTCTCACCAACGAGCTCTTTAATTTTACTGGAAACAGAGCAGTTTGTAGGAGGAAGATTTTTTAACACTGTTAAATGTTTGTAAGTCAGTAGCCCTTCTACTGCATGGGAGCTATGTGTGTCTTTGGTGGATGTCAGTCTCATTCCCACTAAGCATTTATTTGGTTAGATTTATTTGATTTATTAGATTTATTTGATGTTTCTGCCATTGCCTCTACAGAAAGTGTCATATTAGCTGAACACAGTCCCTTTTTCTGTTTTTCCCAGTGTTAGATAAAAATCTAAATGATGCATGATCCTATGCTGAAAGCTTGTTCAGCTGCTGGGCTGATGAGACTAGCTTGAGCTTTGTGATCTGTTATTTGATTTGCATGATTCACGGTCACACTTTATACTGTATTGATAAAACAAACATTTATTTCTTCTACATTACCATTATGCACTTAAATATCGAGACATTATTGAATGCTTTCAGGTTTCCCTCAGTGACCCAGCAAATCGAAAGTCTGATAGTGTAATGATTCCAAACATTTGTATATGCGTCTTAATGCAGTTTAAAACATCCATGGTAAAATACAAGAAAAGGAATTGTACTTTTAAACCTTTTGGGCCCCAAGGCATACGGCTGGGCTGTGCAGGCATGCTTGCAGTGGCAGCCATGAAGCTGTGCTCTGCTGCTGGTGTCCTTCCATGGGACAACTTTCCCTACCCCAGAGCTTTCACCCACAGCTAACACTGTGTTCTTGTTTTCTAACTGTGCAATTAGATGCACACATACATGGCGTGATGTATAAAATATCCACTAACCATTTCAAGGAACTGCGTGCAGGCCACAGGAAATGGAGGGGCAATCTCTTACTGTCTCCCCTGGCTGCAGGAGTCTCTGCTTGGGTGCCAGGCTCACCTCCTCTTCCTTCTCCTTTGGCGTGTGCAGGGCTGCTTCTCACATTTTTTCCCCTTATTCATTGCTCCCAGGCGGTGTTTTGCCCCTTGGTTGAATATGTGTTCCAGAGGCCACCATCGTGTCTGCGGGACTCAGCTGTGCCCTGAGGTGGGTCTGCTGGAGCCGGCCGGAACAGGCCAGAACTGGGACAGGACACCCTGGCCTCTCCTCACAGAGGCTGGCCATGCACCCTCATGCCGCCAATGCCTGGGCAGCTGTGCCCAGTACGAAAAAGTACAATAAACTAGTGAATGGAGATGCTATCACTGTGACCTGTAAGTAATATGACAGAAAAATTGCATTGCTGAGCTGTCCTGGCAATCTGAACAGGTGGGAAGGATGGAGGCCAGTGATCTTTTGTGGTATCAGTGGCTGTGGGTTCACTCTGACAGGGGTACAGTTGGGTGTTGCTGATATTAATGAAGCAACAGTCTCACCAGTTTCAATGAGATAGATATTAAAAATCAGCTTGCTGTTTGAGCTAACAGACTTTGAGGGTTTTTGGTACTGTTTTGTTCAGCATCATGATTGAAAACCTCCCTAAAGTAAAGTATGTATATTTTAGCAGTAAAAGCTCTGCAGTAAATGTGCTTTACAAAGGCTGCAAGATTCCCCCTTCCTGCACAGGAATGAATACTGTTTTTTTATACTGATGGATCTTGTACATCCAAATCCAGGATCTGGCACAAAACTTAGTTTACTTTTGTTTGTAGTGAGACCTGAGCCGTACTTGTACAGGGGATAGTGCCGTGTTCTTTTGCTGGAATATAGGGTTGGGGTTTTTTTTCCAATGTTGGTATCTGACTATTTAGCAGATCCTATTTAGCTTGTTCCTGCAGTAGCTGAGGAGGAACAAGCTAAATAGGACTTGAACAAGAACAGCAAATAGACTGCATGTCTAGGTAGTCTACAATAATAAGCTTAAAAAGAACTAGGAATAAGTGAAATGTTATTACTATAATTATGACCAAAATATTCACAGAGTGTGCTCATTGGTGCAGAAGGGATTGCAAGAAATGTGGAATGCATTCAACAGTGGCTGGCACTGTTGTATCGTTCCTGCACTTTTAAATCATCACTCCTGATGCTGTAATATTTAGGGATGAGTGGGCTGGTTAAGACCACAAAAGCGTCTAACCTAAACATTTGAGGTTGGAAATCGTTTGGTTAGCTTCCCAGCTCCACTCCCAGTTTTCATACACTCCAGCACTTCCCTGTTGGACAAATCCAGAAGGAGAAATATCAAAATACCATGGGAGAAGCTGTTCTCTGAAGGTTGGTGGCTTCATGCCAGTGACCTGTTAACCTAGCAGCCAGATGAGACATGGTCATAGGTAATGAATCAGTACAATCCACAATGCACACCTTGTTTTATGACTCTGCCTGTTTTTCGTACAATGTGCAACTGTTGGGAACTTTGGGGCTTTACTTAGAAAATATTCAAAAAATCCCAAATAGAAAAATATGTACTTTAAAGTAATAAGTGTGATATTGGTTATTATAGAAAAATCCAGAGTTGAAACCTAGAAAGAATGAAAGTTATCAGTCAGAATGCAAATATGTCTTGTCAGATGCAAACACTTGAGGTACCAAAACAAGTGTATCTCATTCTTCACTCCCTTTTTGTTAAAGTCACATGATAGAAAATCCAAGCATTTTCTTAGCTGTTTTGGGGAGCTAGACCACTGATAGAACAAACTGAGATGACTTAGAGACTGTTGTCCAATAATTCCTGATAAAACAAATTCATAAATGAGTATTGGAGCAAAGAGAATTCTCAGAAGAACAGTTTCTTTTATAGGTTAGAAAGCAAAATACCACTGAAGTACCTTGCTTAATCCCGGATTTAGAAAAAGTAAACTAGAATAAACACTATTCATAAGTGAGTACTTTATCACATCATCTATATATTTGTATCTCTATATAAATACTTAAATGAAAATATGGAGAACATCAACTGCTCAATGATGCCTTATATGATTATAAAGATCAAGTGATGAACTTATCACCGCTTTGGTTCTCTTGGGACATCATATGGTGCTTTGTTGCTGCCTTTTTTTTTCTTTTTTCTTTTTTAAATAGACATAATTTTCTGCTGTGCTATTAAAAGGCTGTACCACTGGATTTTTCCTGAAGTACAGATCTGATCTTAAACCCAATTAAATCCTTTGCTCTTGTCTTCAGGTCTGTGAAAGTTTTGGGGGTTTTGATCAGTAAAAGTGTCTAGAAATTCTGGTAAAGCTTTGCATTTTTGTATGTCTGATTTTGTCTGGGATATCCCTGTTAATCAACTAGGTTGGGTATAACAAAATATCTGGGTAACTCTTGTAACATCAACATCCAGTTTCCTAACAAAAGATATGAAGGTGAAAAACAATAGGATCCTATACCACTGTCATTAACTGGAGCTGGAGAAGTTCCCATAGCACTTGATAACTAGAACTGGAGCTGGAGAAGTTCCCATAGCACTTGAGAGATGACTGGTGCAGTAATTTCTCTCATTCTTGTCTCTAGGCTTGTTTATTTTGTTAGAACTTGTCTTATTTGCTCTAAAATGCAATTACTTTTCTAGAAAAGTTTATACATGTTTATAACATGTTTATAAAAAGCAGACCTTTCGTGTGGATGAAAAGTTTGTGATGGTCCCCAGTTCTGTAATTAAAATACTAGTAGCTGTTGCTGTTCTATAGCAATGCAGGACCAGGAATGATCACACCTAAGTTTTACAGAGAATGGGGGTAGGTACTGGCAGCAGAGTGTGTCTCCAAATAGAGTGAAGAATGGGAGAGGAAAAATTGAGAAGGTGAGGAATGCCCTGCAGATAAGCATCCTTGTCTTCAGTATACCTCAGGTCACAAAAGAGTCCTTTTTAAAAGTTAGAGGCCTAAAAACTGAAAAGCATTCTGGTGTTTCCATTGAATGTTCAAAGCAGAACTGCAAAATCCTGTTGCTATTTATCATATGGTCCAAGGCTGATATTTTCTAACCACACATGTCTAAAATTAGCAGCTAAATGCATGAATAAGCAACAGATTTAAATTGAAATTCAAAGTAATCATCACTTGCAAAAGTCAGTCCTTTTGGAAAAGGTATAAATTGAAGATACAGGACATGTAGATACTCAGTGTGTAGGAAAAAATTAATTCTGAACAGGTCTAATTTGGGTCCAGATTCCATTCGTTTTCTACTCAGTCCTCACAAGAAAGTCTGGTATTCTAGAGGTGGGGATGGTTATGAGTACTTTCTCTCTTTCTTTTTTCCCTGAATCTTCTTTCATAACTAAGAACTCATTCTGTCTGGGCAGGTCTGTTTATGCTTTCTAGTCCCTCTGAAACTAAATATCCAACTGGAGGTGAAAGCCAAAGTTTGAACTGACTTAATACCTGTTTATGTTTTCTTTTCCTTTTACCTGTTCTCTCTGCCTTGATCTACTATATTGAAGTTTACAAATCCTCATATGAGGTCATCTGTCGATATCCCTTTTCCCTTTCTCCAGGCCTCACATCTGATCTAAAATCATTGCTCATCTCATGAAAAAAAGCTTGTTCTTTGCTGTGAAAAAAAAATTAAAAAATTGAATATTGAGGCAGTGGTTATAGGATTTTCATTACTTTCTGAGGGTGCGTATTTGGAACAGATGTGAATGGGCAATCAGCCAGGTCTCGTCATCTGGGACATGGCACATGGGCACTTTTTGGTATAAACTCTTTCAAAAGTGAAATCATCCTGGCAGCAAACCAGATTGACTCGTGTTGCAAAAAAACTTTTTAAAGGGACCCTTCTCCTTTACAAAACAATACCATTGTTGTGGATTAATCCTGATAAGCAGCTAAGAATCACAGAGCCACTTGCTCACTCTCCACCACCAGTGGTATGAGGGAAGAGGAAAAGAAGGGTAAAAGCAATAAACCTCATTGGGAAAGAGACTGTTTAATAAGTAAGGGAGACTTGTGATACAATGTAATACAATGACCTGCCAATTCCCATGTGTAGACCCTTGCCCAGCCAGTTCCCAAACAAAAGGTGGAGAACCTATCTAAATCCCAGTCCTCTCCGTTTTGTTGCTGAGCACTATGACATCAGTTTGGGTCAGCTGTCCCAGCTATGTCCCCTTCCAGCTTCTCATCCCCAGCCTCTTTGCAGGTGTGAGGAGCAGAGAAGTTCTTGTTCAGAAATAGCCAAAACGCTGGTGTGTTATCAACACTGTTTTGATCACAAATCCCAACACAGCTCTGTATTAGCTATTACGAAGAAAATGAACTCCATTGCAGCAAGACTCAGGGCAGTTGGTTTGTAAAATGCTTCATCTATTATTTACCTGAAAAACATGGAGTATGGGGCCATTTCAGCCCATTGCCCTTTTACGAGCATTTCTAACCTTTTCTGATTCTGAAGGTTGATATTGTCATTTTTCTGCCCCTGGCTAAAAATTGTGTGAGGATTATAAATTTCTAGCTTATTTCCTGACATGTTTTTTCAGAAAAAGTGGTATGCTGCTACTGAAATAAAAAAATATTCACCATATTATAATGTCTACATACTTTGCATTGTTAATAAGGGTTAGAAGAGCTCTCTCAGGCAGTGGTGTGCAACCTATGTTTAAAAATGAGTTCCCATAGTGAATATATCACTATTCAAGGTAGAATGTCTATGTACTAGTGGTTTATGTGCCACAGGGAAGGTAGATGATAGATTTAAAACAGCTCCAACAAAATGCTGTTAATTTGCTTTACAACTTTCACAGTGTTTTCTCTTATAATTTGTGAGAACTCACTTGGAGTATTGTGTGCAATTCCGGTGTCCTCAGCTTACAAAGAACATGGAACTGTTGGAACAAGTCCAGAGGAGGGCCACGAGGATGATCAGGGGACTGGAGCACCTCCTGTATAAAGACAGGCTGAGAAAGGTGGGGCTGTTCAGCCTGGGAAAGAGAAGGCTGCGTGGAGACCTCATAGCAGCCTTCCAGTATCTGAAGGGGGCCTATAGGGATGCTGGGGATGGACTCTTCATTAGGGATTGTAGTGATAGGACAAGGGGTAACGGCTTAAACGGGGGAAGTTTAGATTGGATATAAGGAAGAAATTCTTTCCTGTTAGGGTGGTGAGGCGCTGGAATGGGTTGCCCAGGGAGGCTCTGAATGCTTCATCCCTGGCAGTGTTCAAGATCAGGTTGGACAAGGCCTTGGGTGATATGGTTTAGGGCGAGGTGTCTCCGCCCATGGCAGGGGGGTTGGAACTTGATGATCTTAAGGTCCTTTCCAACCCTAACTATTCTATGATTCTATGATTCATTTTGACAGACATGGGGGAGACTTTTACCTTATTGTCTCAGCATAAATTAATTCTTTATATGTGATACAAAAGGATTTTGAAAACTATATCTTGCTGGAAACTGTAATTTTTCACTTCCAAAACTTCCCACCCTCTGAATTCTTGTTCAAAAAAACAGATCGATATACAACTTCTCTCATTACAAAATAGTAAGGAGTATCCCAAAATGGGATATTGAAATATATCAGAAGACTGCTTTGCAATTATGAGTTCCTGTTCTTTATAGTCCAGTGTTCATTTACATATGATATTTCTTTCTTAAACAGTCAGTAAAACTCACTCCATAGGAAACAACAACAAAAAAAGTACCGCTCCAAACCCCTGAAAATATTTTTGTGCTTTAAACTTAATAACTTAATCTCTCTTTTATTTAAGAAATTGCAAGCTATAGTCCTGTATATTTGGTTATGATATGTGAAAATATGTGGCATTGTTACTGTTCAGTTTTGATTTTGTTGTCTAACATTCAGTTTCTAGTACTAGACTTCTTATTGTATGTATGTTTTACCGTCTGATCATTTTTGTGAGCACTTTCACTATCTTATTTTCCTATGCCAGTGTGTAATTTAGAAGTTTTTTTTTTTTTTTTATTGCACTGTAAGAGAAAAGGAACAAGGAACCTGATTAAAAAAAAAGAAAACAAATTGTGCTCTGCACAGGCACATTCACAGAGACAGAGACAGATTAGAAAGACTATTGTTGATCTCAAAGGTTTAAATTTTGATTTTGTTTCTTAAAAAACCCCACAAAATCCAACAAAAAACCCTAACATAAAATCGTAAGACTGACAGAAATATTTACATTCCTTGTCATAAGGTTTTCCAATAAAAAAATATTTTGCTAAGTAAGCATGGCAGTGCTGAGACGTCGTCTGCCAGGCAACATGGGCAACAAAGTAAACTCGAGTGCATGCCAAGGGGAGTGTTTTAATTATCCATGTTTTAGGAAAAATCAAGAGTAAGCAAGCAATACAAGAAATGATAGGTATACTGAAAGTTTAAGCCTGGACTTTGAAGTTCCCTTACTTGTTCTCTTTCATTAGCTAAATAGATATGAGATTAATTGTTTCAATGATTGTGTATATGTAGTGAACCCCCATCTTACATGATTGTACTCAGGGTGTATAACGTAACTCAGTCCTGAGACCTTTAAGTTTCTTTGTGTATTTTTTAAGTAAGACTTTCAAGAATGCATTTTCCATTTAGTCATTAACTAATTTACTGTGAACATTCTAAACATATTCATGTCAATAATTCTGGCAGCTGGTGTGCTTCCTGTGGTACATTTGATGGAGTTTTATCTAACATACTTTTCCCATCCAAAGGGAGGAGACTGACTCTCCATTTAATACCTCCCTACGTAACCACACTTTCTTCTTAATCATACCTTCTCATCATTCCTTCATATCTGCTTAATAATTGCACTACTCTCTTTCCTTGGTATTTATTACATTGCTCCTTTTCTTAAACAGGTCATGAAAAGGGAGGTATCTTCAGTATTTTCTTTGTACTTTTTCTACCCTTACCTGTTGCCCATCAAAGTCACTGTGCAGAGTTCATGATGTACTTGTCTGTTATTCATCACCAGGCCTTCATTTTTTATGTTTTTTTATCACTAAGCTATTTTCCATCTAGTCTTACTCTTCCTTGAGGTACATTTTCTTGGACTTTTAAACAGAGATATGCCTTCTTCTCTTTTTCCTCACATTTGTATGACTTAGCCCATCTGCCATTAATTGCAATAGGGACTGCATGACAGAAAGTGCTGTAGAAATGCTGAGGTTAATGGCAATCAGGCTATGAGAAGATGCCTCTAGCCAACCATGACATTATAAAAGTCTAAGCTCCCCTTATGTAGTGTTATGAGTAAGCATTAACACAAAATAAACTTGTTTAAGTCCATTTAGCAGCTGGAAAAACTTACCACTTGGCAAATGTATTTTGCAGTGTTTGTCTGAGCACTCCATTGACAGGGCACTTGCACACCCAGGGCCCTCCCTTCTCAGACAGCATGTAGTCCTACCCTCTATTCTCAGGAACCTCATCTCCCTTCAGTATGGTCTTGTTGGTACCAGGTGCCTGGGGAGATTAATCAGAGTTAATTTGTTCAGCTAGAAGAGACTAGAACCTTCTGACTTTGTACTTTCCTGGTTGTGTTTTCTTTTTCTTTGCTGTTTTCATGGTAGTTTGCAGCCTGGATGTCATCCAATTTCTACTTCAAATAAAAAGTCAACTTAAAAGTGCTGCCTGCCATAAATGCTATAGAGGTTTGCTGGAAACAAGAAAGAAAAATCAACTGAAGGCCCTACTGCATTACCTAATTCACAGTAAATACCAACTTGTATGCAAGTTTATGTGGAAGAAGGTATAACTTGTAATATGAAATTTACGTAAAACATTTTGCTTTAAAATCAGGGAAGGAGGCATGACCAAGATATTTTCCTTAAAAGTGCTATTAATTAATTAATAATAATTAAATGCCACTGTGATGTAGGTTTTTACAGGCTTGCAGACCAAACAAAACTTTGATGGTCAACTCAACTGAATTTTAGATGTCATATGGTGAAGTGATAGTTTGCTCTATAAGTGATAAGAGTCTGATGATACTGCCAAGATTTATGGTACATACAAGTGCATTAGAATATCTGGTTTTGTCATATAAATTAAATAGGAGATAAAATGAGTGCTAGGTTTTGTCAAGAAACACAAAACATTCATACAATAGCAAAGCATTCTTTTGATAGGACCAGAGGCAATGGGCACACACTGAAACATAGGAGGTTCCCTCTGAACATTAGGAAACCCTTTTGGTTTTTTTTTAACTATGGAAGTGACTGAGCACTGGCACAGGTTGTCCAGGGAGATTGTGGCATCTTCAACCTTGAAGATACCCATCAGGACACGGCTGTGGGCATCCATGCTTGAGTAAGGTGTTTGTATGAGATGATCTCCAGAGGTCTCTTCCAACCTCAACCATTCTGTGGTCCTCTGACAGGGACTACATAGCTAGTAGCAGCAGCAGTCTACTTTATGTATATGGCACATATAGTCCCGGTGAGGTATACTGATGTGTTCTTATTCCAAAACATAACTTTTTTGAAGCAACTAAGAATTATTTACTCACATAGAGAGAATGCTAGTTTACTTATTTTCTAGAGAAGGTATCCACACTCTTTTTACGTATTGATTTCTGAATGCATTTTCCTGTTTGGAAGCCTTTTCAGCTTTTCACATATTTTAGTGGACAGCTGCTATATGATGGTTCAAGAGAAAAAATGCTTGGGACACTGAAATTTAACACAGAAAGGCATTAAGATATTCAGGTCATTATGTTGTAAATTAGATTTAACACTGGAATTTGGATCCCTTTTATATTAGCTTTGACAAGGTAATGTACATTTACCTTTACAAGTAACATGTTAGTACGTGACACAACAGGACCTTCCACTTGTCCTGGGCTTGTGGATTATTATGAATTTTGAGAGAGTCACAGGGTCAGGGAGTGTGTTTGGCTTCTCGCCTGAAATGGGAAAACACAAGGTCTGCCGAATGCTCTGTCTGAATTTGCATTTTATGCAGGAAGAGTTTTTTCCTACACTGCAACAGACATTGCAGGGGGGCAGGACACTGTGGGTGTGCTAGTTGTGTAAAAATACTTACAGTGTTAGCACACCATTACAGAGTCGTTGAGGTTACCTGGCTTCTGTGCTTCTACTAATTGCTTTGTGCTCAGAGGGCTGACTGAGTTCAAAGGATCAGTTACCCTCTGTGGAAGGGGATAGAATGGATGTGAGCAGCAAACTTTCTTTCTAATTGTTGGAGTGTTAAAGTTCATTGTTGTATTCACAAAAATGATAACTTTTAGTTCTCTTGGAATAGGTCTTCAAAATATATTCAGGATGGATTTTGGGGCACGTTTTGGTCAGGTAAAACAAAAAAAAGATTCAATGAAATTGAATGAGAAATTCTGTTTATAAATAGGAAGCAGAGAAAGATCACATGAGTTTCTTATTCTCATAAGAATGGTCTCACTCTACAGTCACCTTCAGAGTTTGGTTAAAAGAAGCCTAATCAGGATGCTCTAATTTAGCTTTTGGAAGAGCTTCTCTTTGGCAGTGGATCATAGGAGAAATCCAGAGAAAGTAGCACCCTGTGCCATTACATTTTATGTTGCTGTATAGCACCTGACGCTGATGTGCTTTACATTTGGTGTTTATATTTCCTGTATGACATGTCACTATTTTATTTCACTTTTTCCTGAAGGATTAATTTAAATGCAGAGAATATGCTGCCAATTTCCTCCTTCTCAGGCAGCAAAGACCCTGGACTTGGGATCAAGTCCCAGATGAGCACTAGGAAAAGTATTTTGGTATTTACCACACTTTTTAATTCCTTTGTCCTATTTTGTGTGCAAATACAGACAATATTTACTAACAGAATTCCTGATTTGAACATTTATCTACTTTTCATTAATTTTGTAGAAATGCTACACCGGTGTTTGAGTACACCTTAGTTGGAGACCTAACAGTCTTGCCAGGGTAAATATGGTGAGGTCAGTATTATTTTGAGTTGATGTGCAGGAGAAATGGGCTTAAAGGGGTTAGTGTAAATCTAGGCTATTTCAAATACCCTCTTTGCTGACCTGGCATTAATCTTTTTATTTGTGTTGTGCTATAGTGCTTTCTGATCAATCTAATTGCCAAATTCCCTCTCACTTTCCTCTATTGACTCCACCAGGGTGTGGAGGTTGCTTATTCCTCACTTCATTATCTCTGAGTCTTTGATCTCTGTCAGCCATCCAGTCATCTGTTAATTAAGGATCTAGAGTTTCAGTTGTCACAAACATAAAGTATTTTCATTTATTAGGTACTTGAAAATCACATTACAACTCAATGTATACAGTGGATTCCCTTCAGTCTGTTTCTGGATAAAAAAGTACTTGAACTTGTGAGACCAGACCACCTAGAATAGAAACTGGCTGTGTCAGCTGGTTGTCACATAGGCAGTGTAAACACACACAGTAAGGCAGATTCCTTCATAAAACCTAAGAGTTATCAGGCTCTGCCCAGACACCAGCCAGACTATGACCAATGTTTCAAGCAATACTTCTTTTACCGTTCTTTTGGGTGAAGTATTTCGGCAGCTTTGTGCCCCAAGCCAAAAATATTTTGTAGGGTAGTCCCACCTGCTATTCACTGGGAAAACTTATTTTTAAACAGTTTCCATGAAGTATGCCTGGTATGGGATCAGACTTTACAAGCTGAATGAGGGTTCTGCTGGATACATATGCAGTACAGTGCCCCAGTGTATGCACCGGAAAAGGTTCAATGCTGGACTCTCTCCCTCCACACCTCATTTTTAAACTGTTAACTATAAGCTCTCATGGTAGCAAGGCTACATCTGTACCTCAAGGGCCACTTTCAGGTGCCAGTAACCTCCTAAAAAGTACCCTTTATGTACATTCCTTATGCAGAAGTTCTCAGGCCAGAAGGGAAATGTTTTGGAAGGTTTTTGATACTGTTCTTCTAGATTGCCTGCACTATGAAACTCTTAAAATATTATGGAGACATTTTATAGAAAGTAAAATCCTTCTTTCTGTGATCAGATCAATTAGCAGTTATGTTTTAAAGATTTCCAACTTGCCTCTGACTTACTTGTCAATAAAGATGTGTCTTTTGACTTGACAAATTGATACAGTTTAAAAATCAATTACAGTGCAGCATGTGATCCTTTACAGAGAACAGGCTTTCTAAATTCTAACTGAATCAGAAAAGAATTGTGAAGAGAACATATATTTTTATTCCTGGAAAAATACTTATTTGCAAAGTGCCAGCATGACTTGCACATGTTGTTTGACATCTTCACAAGAAAGTGATAGACTAAAAGAACAAATGTCTAAGTGGCTCTTCATTTTCTTTCTTTGGTGACATTATTTCCACTATATTTTTCTGTTGCAGTTTTATACTGTTCAGTAGAAAGTTATCTTTCGTTGATATAAATAAGCTATTTTGCACAATGGTAGGAAATTTTCCCAATATTCTATTTATTTTACGCTCTTTTTTTGGCTTTGATCTTCAGGTTTAGCTCCATGACACAATTTGCTAAGTATATGGACTTTGCATATTTCATACTGGGAAAATAATCTGCTAAGCAAGTAAATAGGTGAAAAATTTCTAGAACTGTAATCTAAATGGTGTAGGGTTCCTGTCTGCACTTTATAGAAAACAGAGTACCTGTTTTTTTTACAGTTTTATTAAGTGGTTTTGTATTTGTAGTTTGTACTGTGGTTATTAAAGCTACAGCCTGTGTCTCAAGGAGTATGGTAATGCTGCTGGTGTCTGAAAAGCAGGTTATGTAGTGAATGGTGTGGTTTATATTTTCAAGTTTATTGCTTTATGCTTTTAAAGTCTTTTGCATTTTTGTTAATGAGAGCTCTTACTTAATGCTGGGTGTGTGTGTGTGTGTGAAATCTATCCTACTGTGATCAAACTTCCAGAAGAAATTATTATTATTTAAAAAAAAATCAGATGTTTTCAGTCCAGTGCCTCTCTGCAGCTATCAGTGGCAGTGTTTCTGGCATGCCTTCGTTATTATGCCTACAAGCATCCAAAATGTAATTTGCAAAAACATATTTTTTTTCAAGAATTGCTATTTTTTAGTATAGCTTGAAGTTACTATTAGGTCTCAGAATTCAAAGTTATATCATACTGCTGAAAGAATGGTACTATTCAAGTGCTGAATCTATAGTTTAAATTCTTACAGCCTGAAAGTCTCCTGTTATTGCAGGCAAAACATGGAGGTGGTATCACAGCCGTTCAAACTTGGGTGGCCTTTAGGATTTCAAATTGTATTGTTTAGGCAAGTGCTGAATGTACTGGTGCATGTTCCAGAGGGCTCTGTGGCATAAAATTCTAAGTGTTAGAAAAATGTAATGGAAAACTGTAATGTAATAAGGTGCTCATATGTATATCTAGAGTTCTGCATGTATGCATCTGGAAGTCTGCTCTCTGGAATAAACACAGCTGCATTTATTTGAGTGTGTGAAACAGATTTATATACACAGGAGAATAAATCTTGTATTGCACACTCCAATACACCAGAGTAGAAAACTTTAGTTGGCTGTGTATTTCTGTTGTGAACTTTATCTTTTTCTCTCTTTTTTTTTCAATTACATGAAAATTACCTCGAAGTTTCTCTTCTGATTTCAAGTTCAGAATTTAAGCAATCAAAATCCAGATAATTTACCCTTATAGCTCTCCAAACAATTGTTCTAGGCCACAGTGAATAGCACTTTATAAGACCTCAGAGACTAATGGCACTTAATCATAGGTTTAGCCACTGCTCTGTGTGTGAGGAAAGATGTTGCAATGGTAAAGATCAACTTGAGATCTAAATTTAGATAAACAAAATTTTATCAATTCAGTGTGACATGAATTTCAGTCTGATATGATTGGAACTCAGTTGCAGATATTACACCTGCCTCTTGTACCGCCCTTACTCATCTTGCCACTATATTTCCAAGTATAAGCATTTATCTGTTTGTCGTTATTTTGAAAGAACAATGCAGTGGAAGGATTAGTTCCACATTGGCAGTGAGTAATAGATGTGGATGAGTTTCATCTGCACTTCCTTCAGCTCAGAACTCTTTGTTCTGAGGTCAGTCAGGAAGGCAAAGAATGAATGCCCCTCTTTCCTCCCAGACAGAGACAAGGAGACAGGATGAGTATCCCCATAGGGACAGAGTGCAGATGTGGCTCTGCTATCACTGTAGAGGAAGCAGCTGGGGACAGTAGTTCTGTCAAGATCTACAGAGCAAGAAGTAGTTCTTGTTAAAACTCTTTTAAAACATTTAATAGTGCACATGAAGAGGGAGTGCAAAGCAAAGACACCAGAGAAACTAACCCACACATTTATGTTCTAAGAGACAAACAGCCTGAATCACGACATTTCCTAAATGTGGCTTTGGGTCCACAATAAAGGACAAATAAATAAACATAATCCTTTAATCAGATTAACATTTCCTATACAAAACTCAGTGCTGTGTCTTGCCTGAAAACAGATGCACGTGCATTAGAACTGTGTCAATATCTGGTGTAGTGGATATAGCGGAAGTATATTTTTTTCCAAGACCACTTCCTTTCATTTCTTGGACAATTCAGCTACAATTTAACAGCCCGTATGCAGAAAAACCCCTGTCTGTGCCCAGGTAGAACTGCCTTCCATGAGCAGGAAGACAATAACTGATCTTTCTGAGACAACCCAGCAATGTTTCACAGCTTTCCATTCCACTGGTGCTGTTTTCTCACAACACTGGGAAAGCACATTGTATGTTCCAGCCCTCTTTGTTTCACTTGCTCCTAGGCAGCACCTAAGATATTGCTCTACAACCTCTGCTACACTAGAGAAAACCTTTCTCCTGAAAGATAGGAGTCCTACCTTTCTCAGACACTCTGCTATTCCACGTCTCATTTTTAAATTACTCGTGCTTCAGATTGTCGAAAAAGCTCCCCAAAGTGACACCAGTTGCTTTTAGTATCATCCATCCAGTGCAGCCTCAGGCACCTCATTTCAGATCCAGGAGGTTTGTTAGCACTGCCACTTCATGCAAGTCTGCAGGCATTCAGCTCTCACACGCCCAGGCAGTTAGAGGATACATCTACTGCTGATGCCATGTAGTTATGATGAAGCCTAGCCATACCTAGACTGATTTGCTCTGTTTGAGATGAGTTAGCCAGATATCGAGGTCAGGCAGCAACCTGAAGAGCACCTAATTCTTGCACACGTTCACGTGACTTCAGCTTCACTAGAAAATTACAAATGTAGGTGTGATGCTAGCAGAAGTCCATCTTAAGGCTGCTCTGGAGAAAATGTTATGGGAAAATGGAAATGTAGGCTGCTGCTCCAGACTAGTAAGTGTACTCTGCTCAGGCCTAGCAGATGAAAGACCAAAGTAATACAGTTACAATAACTGTAGCCCCCAGTGGACAGATAAATATGTACTTTGGTATTCAGAATTTTTTATAACTGAACTGCAAGGATCTGAAAATCTTCAGCACAGAACGGATGTTTCTAGGTGGTGACATGTGGTTTGCCCAGAGGTAGCCTGTATAATCTGAGGGAAGGGAAAGAACTGGAAAAAAATTACCTTGCTATCAAGCTTGCATTAATTTTATTTAAAAAAAAATATGTGTAGGAGCTTGTCTCTTTTTGCTCAGGAGATGATCCTTTCCCACATTACAAGTAATGGGACATATGTGTACATCACTGTAACAGAAAAAAGAAGGGATATAAAATGCCCTAAAGAACTGAAACTTTCTGAAGTAAGACCATTCACAGTAAGAAGTAAGGTGGAGTTTTTGGCTCTAAAGAGCATAATGTTTTCTCTTGGACAGGCTATCTTCCCATGAAGCTAGTATTAGTTCTCTGGGACTTATTGGGAGCACTCAGGTACCTTATGTGCCATAAGGTCTGAGTTAATAGGGAGGGGATTGTGCAGCCGAGCATACAGAACCACTGAGAAATGTGTTTAGTGGATCAGGAGTAATTAATAATTAACAACAAAGAAAAAATCAGACATGCCAAATCCGTATTTATTACAATTGCTGGATGACTAAACTGGTATTCCACAGTCCATAGAGAAGGAAATTCCTCCATCCATTAGGGAGTGTCTGTGACTTATCCAGCCTCATTTTTTTCTGGTCCAAACTTCTTTATGTGACTGGAATAAGAACGCTTCCTTGCTGTGCTTGCCAGGGTAAAGCCCTTTAGCTTCTCAGACTTCTCTTAGAGAAACAGTTTGTGAGCTGCTGAGATGACCATCCCTAGATTTTTAGGGTGGCCAGACTCATATGGACCAGCTTATAAATGACTGTAGCAAAAATGTAAAAGACCTTTCTAATATTAATTTACACATTGCTGTCATGCTGACATAGAGACTTTCTTGACAAGTCCCTGTGTTGTTCTGCTACCCATGAACAATAGTCTGTGCTAGTGGAGTTCTGAAGCTACTCAGTAATTAAAATCGCATATGTCAATCTATTTGATGATGCCGTATTATCAGGCATCTATGCCTGATAATGCCTAAGGATGTCTAAGAATAGATTTTGAGCAGAATGTCTAATATAAACGAAGTGAAAGTATATTACAATCTCTAGAAACCATTGTTCACTAGGTCTGGAATTAATTATTACAGTACTTTTTAATATTTTTTTTTAATAGTTTTCCTCTTTCTCTATCGGGATACCTATAGCAGTACACATTGTTCTGTATATGCTGATTTAGAAACAAAGTTTGCTTTCTTGTGTACTTGTGTCTCTCTTGGGCTTGCTGCCTCAGGAAATTCTGGCAAACAGATAGTTGTCAGGAAGGCTGCTGCATCAGATTATTTTGTCCTGTTTCTGTTAATGTTAGCTGTAAACTCAAAATGTTGTCTGGTGGTTTCAATAGCAAGAAAGAAACCTATCAACTATCTCTGTACTGGTCATGTTTATGTTCCAGTTATAAATGATGGCAACTGAGCCAAAATGCTTGGGTTTAGAGCAGCATTTTGCCTCATAAATACACCAGAATGAACAAATAGTCTCTCTCCTTCCCATTAGCAATTGGCATTTCCTGGCTTTACAGACTGTATTTTTATGGTTTTTTTTTTTTTGCTTTTTTGGTTATGTACTTCTGTGGCCCACAGTCTGAGAAAAAGCAGATTAGCCACATCTATTTTCATGCTCAGTGGGCAAGATCTATGGCTGATTTAGATCAGTGACATGTACATTTTGATTCCTGAATATCTGTCCCATTTTGAGATGTTCAGTAAAAGAAATAATTCTTCTTGGAGGCATTAGGGCAAGGTTTCTTAGCTGGAAATATAGGAAACGTTGCAGAAATATTAGTCTTGTCCACTCCTTCACTATCTTCGAATCATAGAATCATGGAATAGTTAGGGTTGGAAAGGACCTTAAGATCATCTAGTTCCAACCCCCCCTGCCATGGGCAGGGACACCTCACAGTAAACCATGCCACCCAAGGCTTTGTCCAACCTGGCCTTGAACACCGCCAGGGATGAAGCATTCACAACCTCCCTGGACAGCCCATTCCAGTGCCACACCACCCTTACAGTAAAGAACTTCCTCCTCATATCTAATCTAAACTTCCCCTGTTTAAGTTTTAACCCATTACCCCTTGTCCTGTCACTGTGGTTCCTAAAGAATAGTCCCTCCCCAGCATCCCTATAGGCCCCCTTCAGATACTGGAAGGCTATATGAGGTCTCCACGCAGCCTTCTCTTCTCCAGGCTGAGCAGCCCCAACTTTCTCAGCCTGTCTTCACACGGGAGGTGCTCCAGTCCCCTGAGCATCCTCGTCGTCCTCCTCTGGACTTGTTCCAACAGTTCCATGTTGAATAGAATCATAGAAAGGTTTGGGTTGGACAGGACCTTAAAGATCACCTAGTTCCAACCCCCCTGCTCTGGGCAGGGACACCTTCCACTTGACCAGGCTGCTCAGAGCCCCGTCCAACCTGGCCTTGAACACTGGCTAGTGTTCACTGTCATCCTCAGACTCGCTGAGTGTGCTCTTAGTCCCACTCTCCATGTCCATGGCAATGATATTAAATAATACTGGTGCCAATATGAGCCTCTTGGAGGACACCACTCATCACCGGTCTCCACCCAGACTGCAGCCCTATGAGTGAGACCAATAATAATTGTAAAGCCACTCCAAATGAAGACATGTCATACCTTTTCTAGTTTGAATTCCCGGAACACACAAAACGTGTGTGTGTTTATCACTCCCTGACCCTCAAAGTGATACAGAAAAGGAGTTTCAGCACGATGGACATAGAAATGTAGCATAATTATTGAGATGTTATTCTCCTTTATGGTGGTCAGTATGAGCAAGAGTATGTCTTATGTACTTGGTTCTTGTGCAGGCTGGAAAGGTTGAAGGTCTAATCACTCCTTTTCCCTGTGCTTTCTGTCTTTCCACCTGAGACAACAGAGGAATATATAATGCTGTGAGTCCCAAGTGGTGCAAAATCCACTGGCACTTCATGAAGGCTGTATAGGTTGGCTCTGTGTATGGAAGCAAGCACTTGGCAACTTCTCAGGGGATTCTGCCCCGTTGGTCACATAATGGCATACCATGGCCTCTTGAAAGTGAAAAGCTTGACAGTTGTTTTAAATCTGAATTAAGGAAGTGAGGTCTAATTGTGATTCTTAGTTTTTCATGAGAATGGGTTGTTTTTCAGATATTTTGATTTTTAGGGATGCCGTGCAGTGGAAGATTCAGAGTGCTCAAAAAAATGAACATAGTTCCAGGGTAGGCAGGGTCGAAAGAAAGAGGAGAAGAGTTGTCATTTCAGCTAAAAAGCTCTCTTCCTTATATAACTTTATCAAAAACATGCTTTAAATCAGCAGCAGATTTAGAAACAGAATACAGTTATATTGCTTTCCAGTCTGAATACTGTCCTTAATCCAACCACAGTAAATCTTTCACTTGAAGGTATGTAAATGGTTGTGTTCATACAATGGAGTAATTTTGGTTTTGCTATGTTATTCTTGTTCTAGATGACATTTTGAATGCAGGCTATTTGGATCATGTTTTATCCAAATCTTAATTGACCACGCATGCTGTGATTCTGAATAGGGTTAGAAGAAATTATATTTCATCAATGCATATATTTTTGTAGCATATACTGTGAGATAGGCAGTAATGACTCTGCCTATACCCCTGTTTAAAATTATGAAAGAAATCAGTAATTTTCTATTCCATTTCCTTTCCTTTTTTCTATCCTACTGAACTTATTATCCACTTATTAACATTTGCAATATGCAGATATTTTGTGCATATAACTGAAAACTGGTAGCTATTATACATTGGGTAGTGCTGTTACAAAACTGTTGAAAGCAACCGCTTAATAGGAATCTGTGAATCCACCCCAGAAAAGGAATGACAGTGACAGCTGGTGAACTCAGCCAGCACAGTTGCATTTGGAGGAAGACAATTAATTTAGCAAACCCACATGCTGTAGTGCTCAGCTGAGCTAAAAAGGTGACTAGATAAAGAATGTGTAGGTTAGCAACTGAGGTCTAGTAGGATTGAAGCCAGGACTAAAATGTCACAAGAAAAAAAACCAAACAAACCAGAAATATGAAAGGAGAAGAAAGTCATGTCCACAAAAAATTCAAGTAGAATATTCATATTTTTTTGACTGCCTGGAGAAGGATCCTGTGGAGAAATCCTTGGTCATGGGACACTGAAAGAATAATTAACTTGGAAGAGAGATGCAGATGTCACACTGAGAAACAATGCTTTGCATGGTAGTGTTTTAGACTCTGTGGTTTGGCTTCTGATAATTCTCACTCTGAAATGCAAGTGATAAATGAGATGTGCTCAGGGCACTGGCTTGCAGAAGAGTTGGGTTGAAGCTGACAGCAACACTCATTGATGTTGTCAACCCTCTGTTGTCCTGCTCTTAACCCAAGCAACTACCACTGAAGCAGTTATGGACATGCTTTGTGCTATATCTCTAGCCACTGTAGACAAATAGTATATATAACAATAGTAATCAGGTCAAGTGTATAAGGCAGGCTGTCAGTAACTGTATAGTGCCATGAAGAAACTTATTATTCTGGTGGATGGTTTTCCAGTATTATGTTCTGTGGAGTTTTTTACTCCTTCTCAAATGCCTGGTACTGCTCATAGCTGGAGGGCAGTATTGGAGCAAGCTATTGGTCTGATCCAGTTTAGTGGTTCTGTACTCCTGCTGTGAATAAACTGATGCACTATGAGCAACTTATTGTAATGTAGATTTTATATTATTCCTAACTTCATAACGTAATCCACTGCACTTAAAACACTGATCTTTCTAGTACTACTGTTCAAATGAAGCCCAACTAAAAATACACAGGGGCCTAACAGCATTAAGAGCAGAGCTTGTCATACATTAGGGAGTTCAGTCAGATTATTAAATTCTTAAACTGTATTGATTGATTTTATGGCATCTATTCATTCTCTGTAATCCCAAAAACTAACTGTCCAGAAGAGAAGTTCTGTGTAGTGGCAGGAATTCTTCAATACTGCAGCAGAATTGGCAATGTTTCTACTGTAATACCATTCTCACTTCCCAAAACAGATTTTTCTCTTCAGGATTTTCTTGATGGCTATGCACCCATCTCTTTTCCACTGATAACCCACTTTCTTCTCCATGGTACTGCCTTCACACTGGTTCTCATGCATTTCTGTTCTGTTCTGGCTCCAGGTTTTTTCCAGTCTTAGCTGTTGTGTCAAAACTCAGGAATTGGCATGGAGGCCTTGTGGGAATTGCAATCTGGGAATTAAGTAGCATATTCAATGCTGAATATACCTGAAAAGGTACTTAAGGTAGTGAATATCACCCTTTTGTAACTGGAAGTTCCAGTATTCACCTGTTGGTTGGGCCTAAATGCTTCCATGTCAATTTTGCATGGATTTGGGGAGTTTAGGGGGTTAAGGTGAGAGGAGAGAGACAGTGCAGGTTTCTTTCTGGATCTCAGTAAGAAAGCCCCAACAACAAATGTCTTAATAACTGCTTTAATAAGGTTAAGAAAATTAATTTACGTAAGAAGTAAATCTTACCTCCTTTCAGATACTGAGCTCTCTGTGTTTGTGCAGGGTCAAATGGAGCCTAGACAGATTTTCCCCTGGTGCATTGCACAGTGCTGATCCAACCCTGTCTGTGGAGAGAACCTCTCCCTTTTGGTTGTTTGAGCTAATATGTAATTTGCTCACAAGTAAGCAACACTATTCCTGAAAGATGTTACCATGAGAACTTCTTGCTGCACTTGCAGATAAGACAAGGCCACCCAGGTAGTGTAATTGCTGGTACTGAGTGGGAACTACCTGCAGGCTCCTCTGTTACTATGAGCTGCATGAGTTTATCCTGCAGCCAAGGAATTTGTGCAGCACAGCACAGGCCTACAGCCATTATGTGGATTACTAACTCCTAAGAGTGAAATAGTTTCTCAGTCAGGATCAGTACGAAGACCTAGCATAAGAGATATTACATCACATATTTTGTTTTCTTTTGGTTGCTCATTTGGTCTGTACTGAGAACTTCAACAAAAAAAGGACATGGAACTGTTGGAACAAGTCCAGAGGAGGGCCACGAGAATGATCAGGGGACTGGAGCACCTCTCATATGAAGACAGGCTGAGGAAGTTGGGGCTGTTCAGCCTGGAGAAGGCTGTGTGGAGACCTCATAGCAGCCTTCCAGTATCTGAAGGGGGCCTATAGGGATGCTGGGGAGGGACTCTTCATTAGGGACTGTAGTGATAGGACAAGGGGTAATGGGTTAAAACTTAAACAGGGGAAGTTTAGATTGGATATAAGGAGGAAATTCTTTCCTGTTAGGGTGGTGAGGCACTGGAGTAGGTTGACCAGGGAGGTTGTGAATGCTCCATCCCTATGGCAGTGTTCAAGGCCAGGGTGGACGAGGCCTTGGGAGATATGGTTTAGAGTGAGGTGTCCCTGCCCATGGCAGGGGGGTTGGATCTTGATCTTAAGGTCCTTTCCAACCCTAACTATTCTATGATTCTGTGATTCTAACTTCGCTTACCTGTGACAACTGCCAATTCAGTAAATTATCAGTGCCAGCTTGTGTGCTGAAGCTCTCAGGTGAGAGCACTGATGTCCAGTCTCTCACAGACACTCAGCTGACTTCCTTATCTCTGGGCTACAATGACATCTCCATCTCCACAATTTCTGAGCATCCCATACTTCTGATAGCTATGCAGGGGGTGGGTTTCTCTGTTGCTCCCGTTTTGGTTTTCCCCATATTTTCTTTTCTGGTGTTTCAGGAGGTTCTGAGCAGATTCTTACCTCAGTCTTAAATTTTCTGTAGAAAACCACTGGAGGGGAAGCTCTTTGTTCCAACGTCTTGCTCTGTGTTTCAAGGAACCAAGACTTTTCTCAACAGACCAAGAAAATCATGGCTAAATAAATTCCTTGGAACATCATGGCAACAGGCTTATCACACTGGGAAACTGATATTGCCTGTATCTGCCAGCAGTATATAACGGGTCAAAAGACAGTGCACAGACTCTTCATGTGTATCTGTCTTTCCTACTGCCCTATGCCTCAATTCTGATGGAGGTACCTCTGCCAAATGGTTCCAACTTGTTTGCTAAAAACAAGCAGAGAAAAATACAGGCCAAATTGGGATTTCACACTGTGTACCTGGAAAGGCAACCTTGGAGAAGTAATTTGTAAGTGAATGCAACTCATGAGGTTGTATGAGCTGAGAGCAATCTTTAAAACTTCTCATTTGCAGACAAGTTTAGTTCATGAAAGCAGAGGGTTGCAGAAAGGGCCCTGCTTTATTTGTAGGTGAAGAAAAGGGGATCTGTGAACATCTTGGGTAAAGTGAGATCACTTATTTTCAGTAGCTCAGATTGAGGACTATTGAAGTATCATTCTGCCTGGCACTGGTTGAACATTCTTATATTACTGGGGAGACAGTCATGTAACTCCACCTTGTGAGTCTTGACTGAGAATGTCTTCAAATAGCAAATATGCATCTAATGTGGTTTTGCATTGTTAGACTTGACATACAAACAATGCAATGAGAGGAGTGTTAAATATAACAGTGTTCTTGGAATGCCATACTTATGCAGAAACCACACCAAACTGAGGGAAACAAGGAATAAAAAAATTACAAGTATTAGTGGGAAACAAATGTACTTCGGGGTTGCTGGCCAAAGCATATAGGGGTAATAAAACAAAAGGGATTCTGGAAAGGGAAAAAAGGCAGTGATGAAACTGGGAGTCTATTCTCTTGTTGCCTCACCTCTCATTGTAGGTGTAGAATAATGCAACAGTCATGTCTGAAATGTCTCACAGATGTTCTGCTGGTGGACTGGGATGGGCATGTGTCAAGAGTAAAGTCCACATCCTGTTTATGCTCTGATGCCTGCCTTGAAGTCTTTCTCTGGGCTTGAAGGCAACAACAAGACTCAACTCCAAGTTGAGTTCTTTCTAAAATTATTGTATGAGCGCACTGATGCTTAGTTAGGAATGGAAGTGCCCTAAATATTCTGGTTTCTCTACAGCACATGCAATCCATCACAAATATTTACCCAGCTGTAGAGTACTTTAGGCAGATCTCTTTCTATCTTTTCCCTCTGCTGTGTACTTGGAAGTTGTAACTTTCCCTTTGTATAGCAAACGTAGTGATACACTAAATTTTATCATCCTAAATGTTCACCTCTGCAATTAAGGTCCTTCTACCAGGGGCAGCCATTGCCCTGAAAAGAGTGGGATCCATTCACACCAGGAGCTTATAACCCATAATAAAATGTCGTCTCCCTCTTTGCTATTGAAAGCCCATGACATAAAGGAAAAGGCACTTTGCTGTTCCTGTGGAGTGGCCTTCATTGGGTGTTTTCCCAGTTGCTTCCAAAGCTGCAGAGCTGCAACAAGGCTAAGTGTGAGAAGTGACACATAGGAGAAGATTACATAGTCCCAGCTATCCTGGATTTTGTTCATGAGACAAGTGGTGATAATTTCTTGTATAGTCTCATGTTTCAGCCTTCCATTTTAAAATGATGTTGAACGTGGGTATTGGCACAGAAGACTTCAGTGTGGCTTTCATGATCTAAAAGCAAGCTGTCAGGCAGCAGCTCAGGCTAAGTGTGAAAAGGGACACAGAGGAGAAAGATGCAAGATAATAGTCATTTATCCTGTTTTCCACTACATAAAGACCAAGTATTCTTGCCTTAATAGTATTCTCTTGATAATGAAAAACCTATGCCATTCTGGCTTTTGAGGTGTTTTCCTCAAATTTCCATTGCTTTGTATGTGTACAGATAGGAACACACATCTACTGTGAATTTTTTGAGGAGATATCCACCAGCTGCAAAGCATTATAGCTGCCACTGCTTTTAACAGCTAATTTAGAAGCATTTAATTGGTAGAAAACAATTTCTCTGATTGTACTTAATAATGAAACTCTTACTGGATTCCCTCTAATAACATTTTAAATAGGGAAAAATAAAACACTGCCCACACATCTTCTAATAAGGAGCATCCACTGAGTTTAATTAAATCACATAAATGAGAGTCCTATTGTTCTTATTCTGTACAGCTTCCCTCTTCGTAGGCATCAGGAGATGAGCTCACTTTTAAAGAATCTGTTGCAAGTTAATAGATCCAGGCTGTGATAACTGGAGTTGAGAATAGTGTCAGAGAATTTCAGAGAAACTGTCCTGGCAGCAAGTTCTTTTCCTCAGATTCAAGTGGCTACATAGCATGATGCATGGTGAACTTGTCTGGCTGCAGTCAACAAATGGTACCAGAAGCAGACACAGATAAGACACAGATAATATTGAGAATGAAGGTTGTGTGTCTTTTTATTTCATTATGCCATGACTTCTGAGGAGGGGGGATGTAATAACCCTTCTGTCCCCTGCCACAGATGGGTTATGGAGATATTAATGAAAGAAATAGCTAGAGTGCCATTGCACATGTGTAGTGGGAATCTATTTATTTTTTGTTCCATGCTTCCTTAATGCTGGGGGACAAATTATGTGGATTTCCTTTGGATAATATGTATCGGAGAGAAGGTAAAATGGCATATGAGGTTTTCTTGGTGTCATGGTTTAAACCCAGCCGGCAACCCAGAACCATGCAGCCATTCACTCACTCCCCCCAGCTACCTCCCCCGCCTCTCAGAGGGATGGGGAGGAGAATCGAAAGAATGTAACTCCCACGGGTTGAGATAAGAACAGCCCAGTAATTAAGGTATAACACAAACCACTGCTGCTACCACCAATAATAATAATGATAAGGGAAATAACATGGGAAGAGAATACAACCACTCACCTGCCAACCAATACCCAGCCTGACCTGAACAGTGATCTAGCCCTTCCAGGTAACTGCCCCCAGTTTATATACTGGGCATGACATGCTGTGGTATGGAATACCTCTTTGGCTAGCTTGGATTAGGTATCTTGTCTCTGCTTCCTCCCAGCTTCCCCTCCTCCCTGGCAGAGCATGAGACTCAGAAAGTCCTTGGTCAGAGCAAACATTACTGAGCAGCAACTAAAAACATTGGGGTTATCAGTGCTGTTCTCAGGCTGAAAGTCAAAACCACAGCACTGCACCAGCTACTAAGAAGGAGAAAAATGACTGCTACTGCTGAACCCAGGACAATGGGTTTCTGGAAAACAGTTATGTGAAGAAAAGTAAGATGGCTAGAGACACCTCCAGGATATGAAGTACTACTCCAGAGCCTCACTTTTGTGCTTTTTCAGGCCTGTATTAGATTGTTTTCCAGAAAAATGGACACAGGACTTTTTTTAGGAATCAGATATTCTGGCTGAGGCGTATTCTTTCTTGTAAAATCTAGAGACATCTTTCCCTCAGGCTTTTTATCTGAACTGAGTGGGAGCCAATGCCACACATTGATGGTATTTGAGAGAGAGATTTTGTCATTTGCCTTCATATTTATCCCATTTTATGAATTCTCCTGATTTCTGCTCATGAGTTTATGAGCCAAGTAATGGTCTGTGCAGTCCTCTGTTACTAAAGAAATATTCAAAGCAGATCTTACCATGTAAGATACATAAAGGATGCAGAGTTGGCAGCTATGCATACAATTTTAGTGCTTCTCTACTATGACCAGAAGCAGTAAGTACCTGTACTGGTGCCAGTACTGATCCCTGGGGTGCATCACTTGTGGCTTCCTGCTGTACTTGTTGTCAGTCACAACACTGTAAGTCTGGCAGTTCAGGCAGTTTTAAGCCTGTGTCACTTTCCACTGAACTGCTGAAGTAAAGCAATGAGCCACTGTGCAGACAAAACTGAAGTTTAAGCAGAAGCTATAGCCTGGGTGATCTTTTTTTGCCAAATCTTCTGGGCTAGCTATAGCAAAGAAGAATGGTATGGATGAATTTGAGGATAACAGGAAAGTAACTATGTTAAAAGGATGAAAACTATGGGGGCAAGCTGGAAGAAAACAAAGACCTGTTTGATTGAAATTATGAAATTATGATTTTGGATGGATTTGAGCTAGGCAGGGAGATGATAAGCTGGTAGTACGAAGTGAGGAAAGCCGGAATGTGTGCTGCCAGCTGACTTATCTATCTCCCTTCTTTGTCAGAGTGGTTCAAAAACTGGTGAGTTGTTGCAAAGGGAGGGGTTTTTCTGTTTGTTATTCACACACTTCTTGATGAATACAAGTGAGACAATTGGCCCTGCTTGAGCAGGGAAAGGTGAATCATACAGCCTCCAGAGGACCATTTTAAGTTAAACCATTCTGTGATTTTGTGGATAAAAGATAATAAGGTAAGAACTCTGAATGTGAGTCTACTGAAGAGATACAGCCTTACCTGTGTACAAAACTCCATTTTCAGATGCTGCGTCGAAAGAACTGTCTATGATAGCTCAAAAATTATATCCACGTATCTCCAAGATAAGACTGCAGTTAATGACCACTGATTAGTGGCAAGATGCTGCTACTTCTCTTTTTCAGTCAAAATGGATCTGATATGGACAGGAATTGGTGGTATATAAGATAACAACTGCGCAGAAAGTACTAAGTGGTTAATGTGCTGTTGATAAACTATCTAGGATAATGCTCAGGGCATCAAATTACATTATTAATGCCACACTGAAAGGAATATCAAGGGGCTTTTGTGGTTTATGAAGTAAACTGTTTTCACTTGGTAGTAAATACAAGATGATGATGGAGGCAAAATAGTACTCATGAAACCACAGCAAAGAAGCTTTAAAAATGCCAATGCATACACAGTGAAATTAGGAGGAAAATAACACATTTTCAGACTCCTTTATTTTCTTTTTCATCCAAAATAAAGCTTTGATAGGAGGTCTATTTTGCTATGAGATAATTGGACTGTTGCCCCAAACTATCAGTCACTTTCTGTACTGGGAGAACCAACCCTTTTAGAATGATGTCACTTTCAGAAATGAATAGGTAGATTGCAGTTGTTAGTCCCTGCCCACACGAGACAAAGGCCACAAGTTTCCTCAGGAAATGAGAGCTAGCACTTATTCCTTATGATAACTAATCAAAACCCTTTTAAGCAAAGAAAAGGAGGATAAAACACAGACACATGTATTTTCTGTCCTGCTGCTGTGGTCTAGGTAAGAACTTGACAGTAGTCCAAATGCTTTCTCTGGGAAGGATTTGATGATAGAAGTTCATCTGCTCTGATTTTCTGTTTCCATGTTGGAAGATTTAAAGGAAAAGTACTTTTACTAGTCTTGTAAGACTTTATTTTTCTAGAAATAAAAAGGAATTACCTTTCTAGTAGAGAGAGCTATTCCTTTATCCGTAAATCCTGGCAATGGTGTTTCCATGTATTGGAGCCAAAGGATTTTTTGGAACACATTCAGACTTTCTCCTTCTAGCATCTTTGGTGTCCTAGGCACAGACTTTTTTCCTCTCAAGTCTTAGGATTATCTTGATTTGTGAGGAAACTGCTTTAAAGTTGATCAGATCTTTACCATTCTGATTATTTTTTTTATTATTATCATTGTTGACTTTTTTTGGAAAAAAAACCCCAAACAAACTCCAAAACTACTTCTTCCAAACTTTAATCTCAAAACTTGACTAAAAAGACAAAGTATCATCACTGTGCTTACCTTGGATGCCATTCCTGCAGATATTTTTGTTTTCTAGGGATAAAACTGGTTTAGACAATGGAGCTCTGGAAACTTCCACGTTTTTCTAGTTAATGTCTAAACTTCTGAATGAGTTTTCTAAAATGTCTCAAAACTTTGGAATGCACCTTAAGAATGAGTCATGTGAAGAATTTTAAGTATGCTTATCATTAAGGAGCTAAAGTAAGTAAGTGACTAACTTACAAGAATCATTCCTTAGTAAGGTGCTACTATTTTCCATGTATTTTATGTAGACCATATACATTACATTGATTAGTCATAGTGATCTCTTAGTTTCTTGTCATATTTTTTTCCCAGGTTAACTCAAAATCCTTACTACAGAAATATACCCAGTTCCTAGGTCTTGTTTTCCTTGAAAGTATTCCAGAACAGCCATATCCTATGGACACACAAAAATCTGGAGCTCACTAGACTAGAGAGCTTTTTGCATTCTCACTGCCATTCCACACAGTACAGATTCTCATTCGTATCAAGATGCCATTCTTCCTTGTCCAGCTAACATCCAAGGATCACCTTGTCTGTATACTTATCTGAAAGCTTCCAACTACTCATAATCCATTTTGTGTCTCTCTTTGCACCACATGTTGGGTGTGCTAGTTATTAGCTCCATTCATTGCTCTTTGTGAGTCTAGTCATATGGAATATCTTGGATTTTTCTTTCGCCCTGTGGGAAGGGAACCCTTCCTGCACAGCAGTCAAGACCTATGAACAACTATCAGAGCAAATGGTAGCAGAATGCAAATTAGATTAAAACCGAAGCTCTTCTGTCAAGTTATAGTTAAGAAAAAAAGATTAGGCAAGATGTCCACCACTTTTTGTTCACTTCCCCTTTTGTCTACTGTTCTCACTTTCTTCTTAGGTGTGGTCAGACAGTGAGAGTAAAGCAATTTATGGCATAGCTGTGAGAGCAGAGTGGCCCAGGGTGGTATCTTTTATATCAGGTATGTCCTTTATGTGTATGGACTGTCCTATTATAAGGGGACTATTTATAGCTTTTTATGATGCTTCAAAACATCTCCTGATAAACATTCTCCTGATATAGAGTGGTGGAAAGAGCAAAAGGCAAAACAAAGTCTTGTGAGATTAAACTTGTTCTCTCTCTAATTTATCAGCTCTAGGCGGCAGCTTAATTTTTCAATTAAGCAAAAGAACATTTTATTACAGGATTTTGTCAATGTGCTGAGAAAGCAGAAGAGATAAAAGAAGGGCTCCTGGAGAAGACAGAAAGCTTTCAGAAGAGTATTCACATTTAGGATTGGTAATTTCAGATAACATGGAACGTAGCGCTGTGGTTTAATCCCAGTTGGCAGCAAAGTACCACGCAGCCACTTGCTCATTCCCCTCACTCCTCTGATGGGGAGGAGAATGAGAAAAAGGTAAAAACCTATGGGTTGATATAAGAACAGTTCAACAATTGAAATAATGTAAAATATAATTATAACAATAATAATAAGGAAAAGAGAGAGAGGAATAAAACTCAAGAAAGATAAGTGAGGCACAGTACAATTGCTTATCACGGACTGAACGATAACCAGCCAGTCTCTGAGCACCAAATAGGCCCTCCTGACTCAGCTTATTCACTGGGCATTATGTGCTGTGGTATGGAATATCCCTTGGCTGGCTTGTGTCAGCTGTCCTGGCCATGCTCCCTTCTGGTTTCCTGTGCCCTTCCTCATGGGCAGAACATGAGAAACTGAAAAGTCCTTGACTTAGAGCAAGCATTACTTAGCCACAACTAAAACATCAGAGTGTTATCAACATTTTTCTTATACTAAATTCAAAACACATCACTGTACCAGCTACTAGAAGAAAATTAACTCTCAGATGAAACCAGGCACGCAGCAACTCTGCTTGTGAACCTTGAGACACTATTTAGGTTATTTTCCACAGCGTATGAGGAGATATAATACCAGCTGTCTTTTTTTCTGCTCTCCTGGATGCTTAGTTGATGTTGCTGTAAAATGCCTCCTCTGGAACAGGAAGAGTCTCCTAAGGCTTTCTTAATGCATTGTTTGTCAACAAAGTGACTTGGGTATGTCAATGTCATGTACTAAGTGCTTATGTGTACTCAACTTGTTGGACTTTCAGTTTCATGTGCTGTAAGTCTGTTATGTTTGTTGAGTATCAGCCCAGACCAGTGATGACTAATACATACTTACACAGATATTTCCTTCTATATATTTTCCTTCTTTGCAGAATGCTTTCTGCCTTCTTACAGAGAGCATTTAAGGTATGAGAACACTTTCTCATCAGTTTGAGAGATTACTAGATGCATCATTTTAATAATATGATTGGTATGTCACATTATCTTTCTTTCTTAATTGTTGGAGCTTTTTCATTTACTCATAAAGAGTTTGTGCAAAGTGGAACCTCTGCTTCAAGAAGCAGATACTGGCTTTTTCTAGTGTTTCCTTTCAAATCCCCACGTTTTCTTTCAAATCCCCAGGTTAATTTTCAGCTAGTTAGGTTTTGGATAAACTTTTTTTTCTTGTCTGTCATCTAGGAAAACACCATGTATGCTAAGCCTCCTATGACAAAAGTACCTCCATTATCCCTACTGCACACTGTGGATATGGGAGCAAAATGTTCTTCCATTGCCATCAAGCAGTCCTGTCATTATTCATTACACTACTATTCAGGAACTATATTAATTATGCTTACTATTCAGGAGCTTTCCACAACTATCAAATGGGCTTAAAACAACCAGAAACATCCTGTAGGATCTGTGACTTGATGCAAGAGAAAGATTGGGTGCTGAATATGTCAGATATCTGTTTAAATGTACTTCAGATAACCAACATTCACAGACTGAGTTCCCTATACAGTTCACAGAAGTAAGTCTCTCAAAAAAGAATGGAAGTAATTTTGAACTCTTTTGCTGTATACTTGAGGAATACAGTCTGAATAGCACTTAAAATACACTTAGTATCACCAAGTGTTGCCTGCCTCTAGGAGAACAGCCTGAAGGTTTTTCTAGTACATTAAACTGGTTAGCTGTCAATTCCTGGAGGCTGCAATAGCAAACTTCCAGATTGCAATGGCCAATTTGTCTTCAGTTTCTGTTGCTCAGAGTTAGTTTGCACTGCTTTCTAGAAAAATGACTTTGTGATTTCCTGCAGATCATGCCAATTCTGCATTACTATTGTGACCAAGCTGAAACCAGATGTGGTGGTCCACTGAACAATGCTGCCCTGAAAAAAAGTTATGTGGATTTTGCTTGGTCTTGTTTGTCTCTGCTGTTTCACCTTTGAAGTCTCCCAATTCATCTGCAGTCAGCTGGACTCATGGCTCCTAAGACCTTTTAAACAGTTAATGGTAATGAATAACAAGGTTATAACATCTAATAGCATCTTCCACATGTTGCTTTAGTGCTATTTAAAACGAAGACTGCACTGTTGAAACAGGTGGTTTATGGGATATGGGAAGAATGAAATGAGATAATTGTTTCTTTTATCTTTTTTAAGTCCTAGAATCCAATTAGACATCGTACAGTGGGCTGCAAAATAATTACAGAGTGCACACTGTTTACTGGAGTACTTTGCATCATGCAATTTTCCCCCAACTGCCATGCAGCTCTTTTAAAAGAGCACTGAACTGTGTGGGAACGTGGAGATTAGCTTTTCTCAAAACACAGTCAGACATATGTGGACACAGCCGTAGTAGAGAAATATGTGCTTAAATGTAAGATACTTAACAGAGCTGGGTTACCTTTTATTTTGCTTTCAGTAGTGAGATATTTCAACACCAAAATAGCTGTTGAGGACTTTTGTCAAAGTTAATTGTGAATTAACTTTGAAGTATTTCTTAAAAAAAAAGTATTTCTGAAAATATTTCTGAAAAAGGAAAAAAGAATCATGATGAAACTAAAACTCCAAGCTTGAAGTTCAATGCACTCCTGCACATATATAGCAGCAGATCCTGGAAAGCACGATGGAGTCAGAATACAGACAGTGCTGTTAACAGTTGTAAAGGGGATCTTAAACCACATACACTGTACAGAGTACCTGGTATATTTGTCTGTCTGGATTCTGGCCTGTGCAGTTGTTTACAGGCCATGTGTCGTGGTTTAACCTCTGCTGTGAGAGCAGGTGTGGTAGTAGAGTTGTGACCCAGCAAATTTTGTCTCTTCTTGTTTTCCATGCTTTGTAACACAGAAGCAGAGGATTTGGCTGTGGAAAAAGCATTGCAAAGCTTGGCGTATATACTGAGAGAAGAAACACTGAAGCTGCTGGGTGAACACTATTGGATTTTTCACTATTACTGACAACCCCATTGTATTTGTTTTGAACCAGTTGAATCAGATGGAGAGTGGGAAGTATTATTTTTCAGGGAAGAGAAAATTCTCAAAACTCCTCAACAGTGGTGTCAAGTAGAGAAGTCCAGAGAAGATTCCTTAGAGGAGCAGGAGCCACATCTTGGATTGCAAAAAATACTATTTTTAGTGACAAAAAGAAACTGAGTGGAAGTTGCTGCAACTAAAATAATCATTGATTCTAAACCTGGGAGATAAGATGGGGCTAAAAAGATACAACAGCAGGTGAAAAGTTGTGTTTCAATGTTTCTTGGGATTTTGTAAATGTTGTCCATTCCTCCCCATCCAATTCTTTAGTTGCTTTTTACATTTAAAAGTCTATTAGCTTTATCTGGAGAAGCCACTGAGAGAGAATGTCAAGGTGAACCTACCTCTCTACTCTGGCTGACTTGTAACCTCATCGCAGATGTCTAGCAAGAATAGAAGGTGCTATATCTTCTTAGGATATTGTTTTTCATGGCAGGAATCAACTTCAGTTTTGCTTACACAGAGTGCTTTTATCTTACAACCTTTTTCTTCTTGTGCTGTTTTGAGTTCTTTACTATTGGCATGTGTAACAGACCTTGGTAGCTCTGATATTCTTGACCCTGCTCTGTGATGATACTTTAATACGATGACTTCTGATGAAGACCAGGGTTCAGCTGGTGTTTTGCATAGCATGATGATAGAGGTGGCTGAGCTTTTGATGCAGCTATGCCCTTGAAGTGTAGATGATAATTTCTTTACAAAGGCAACCATGTTGTGATTCAGATTGGATTTTAAGTAAATAAATAAACAAAAAAAAAATTAAAATATAACAGTCCAGCAGAAACAGGTATGTTCCATTTTTGTTAGTCTTGTACTTTGGTCACTTTTCCAATAATTACCTCATCTGAACAGTGATTAAACAGAATTTTAGTTGTCACCCCAGTTAAGCAAAAAGTAAGTGAAAGAACTGATATACTCATCTGAAAACACTGGAGTTTCCTAGCATATGGGTTTTTTTTCATGTGTTTTTTCTGGTACTTTCTGCTGTGGAATATCCTTCTAGTGAAATGATTTCATGATCCCTGAAAAGCATTTTCCAGCTTCCGCTTTTAACCAGAAGGCTATGTACGTGAAACCAGATCCTTATTCTTTTTATTCAATTATGCTCATTGCACTAGAAAAGTTGTTTATAATGCCTTCTGGGAAATACGTGTTATATGAACAAGACATTTCCTGATATGGACTGCATATTACACTTGTATATGTCAAACATTAAGAGAAGTTATTCTGTGGTGTCCCATTTCTGCTGAAAACTAAGTAACACTCAGAAAATATTTATAGTAAATGAGTCTGAACTGGTGATTAAAATCCAAATAATTTACTCTGGGCTATCACTTTGTCCTTTTTCTCTCTCCCAGGGAAAATCAGTCCCCAAGGATGCATTTGAGAAGAGTGATTTGTGGTGCTATGCAGAAGGCTGCTTAAACTGACAGCAATTTTAGCACCATGCTCTGAAGAAGTCCACTTGGTATGCTCCTCAGTTTTCTCTCGTTTGTACTCCCTTGATGATTATTGAATCATTGTATTAAATATATCCAGTGGAGGGGAAGAATCACCTGAGGTGTAGGTCACTCAGTTTCCCTTTGTGTGTGTGATTGGTCTTTAGGAAACATCTGTTTAAAGGGCTTGCTCAAAATCTGTAGATTTCTGTAGAAAAATAGCATTAGATTATTAATTTTTCTCAAAATGCATTTAAACATCAAAAGAGAGAATAGCAACTCAGAAGAATGTGTTTTCTTTCCTCTCCACTCAGACATCTTAGAATCAAAGTTCTTATCTGTTGCTATGCCATATGTGGACAATATTCTTGATGCTGCAAGGTTCAGACCACTCATAAATCTGCCATTTTAATTCATAGCTGATTTAATCCATCAGGTTATTTTTAAGGAAAATGAGTTATCAGATGGACTGTTCATTTGATAATGTCACTTTATTCCTTTCTTTGCTGACCTATATGTATAGCAAATATATCATGCTCCAAATTATTAACATACATGCATTGACAAGAAGACAACTTCCAGTGTTCTGGTTTTTGAGATGTCTGCAGCTCAATAGATGTTTGATTTGTCATCTTTCCCAGATATTTATTTATTTGTATGGAGTGAGTTGCTTTATTTAGAGAACTTCTCTCAAAGAGGAGGACTAGAGTGTTGGTGCTGAATGGGAATGGCCCCTTTAATTCATAAAATCCAACTACTGCAGTTTAGTTAATATCGAATCATTAAACACTTTTCTCTCATTTTATTTCTATTGTGCATTGTGTGACTTAGAAATTAGTCCTTTGGATAATAATTTCTTGGACTCAGAGGAAAGAATGTATGCTGTTGCCAGGTGTAACATCATTAGAATTGTAATACGGCTGCAGCTAGATGCTTCCTACTGGGAAAATTTCCCTCTGATTTCTGAAGGATCTCGTTGGGGATATGTAAAATTTTCCTTACAGACATGGTGTAAGACCTCCACAAGGTTTAAGCAGGGTCAAATAGAGACCCATCAGGGCCTGAAAGTGTTTTGAAATGCTGCTTACTAATGTGATCTACTATAATAGGGTATAGTAATACCTGCTTTTATTTTCCTGGTTAGATGAGTTTGTCTGTCCCATTTCTGCATCAGAATATCCTATTTTTCAGCATGGTTGAAACTAAATATTGCATCTTCATCGCCTCAGTCCTCATTCTATGTTGTAATGGGTTCAGAGTAAAGTGTGGGAAAAAATATTGCTCTTTCTCTTACAGATAAAACATATTTGATGAGAACTCAAGCACCACTCCTCTATATTTTGCTGCTTAGTTTGCTGTCATTCTCCACTCCTTCTTTCTTCCCATGCCTTCCCAAGTACTTTTTCTGTGTTGTACTCTGAAGGCACCGGTGCAGTGCATAACAATGCTGTCTCCAGCAATTTATTTTATCCAACCTAAATGAAATGCTACAGCACTGGTTTTTAAATCACCGTGATCAGAGTGAAAGCATTTGCAGATTTCTTCATGGATTATTGAAAAGGAAAATCTTTATGGGAATTATTGGTAAGGTCATGCTCCCACAGGACAATCTATAAGATTTTGATGTGCATCTATATGTTATATCACTTTTACAGTCCTGGCCACCAAATCAGGAAATTAAATTTTTAGAGAGGATTTCAGGAGCATTTTGAAGTTATAAAGCATGATGATAAGAGGCACTGAAATGCAAAGTAGACAGTCTGCAGATCAAACTTCAAATTCTTTCCTTTGAAATTGCTGTAATTATAGCTGGGGGAAATTTTTGTATGTGTGCATTTGCAAATTTCTTTCAAAAAGGGTTGTAATGATAAAATTACAAAGTTGATCAGAAGCAGAATTACATAGGTCCAAAACTCATTACTAAACTTTTACTAAAACCAGCTGTTGTAATATTGCTATGAAGCAGAACAGAATGGCTTGTTCATAGCAGGCAAAGTTTCACTGCTTAATAACGACTACTTTGGATTCAGTCCAGTGAATAGTTTAACTCTATAAATAATGCAATCTTGCTACAATTTCCTTTCTCAAGATTTGGCCTCCTTAATGATTTCAAAACTTCCCTGTCCCATGGTATTATTATACTGTTTTAAATGGCCATGAATTGCTGACTTGTGATAGCTATGTGGACTTCTTTCCTGCTCACTCTGTCAAATTGACCCTTCAGTTGAAAGCACATTATCAAAAAAGAAAAACAGGTCATATTGTCCCTGTGTGGCTTTTTCTACTGGAGACAACTGCAGAAGGAGACTTCTCTCCAGCTGTGGTATCATTTTATTTATTTCACTTGGGAATTACTTATTTAACTTTGGTAACTTACTTAATTTCAGTATCTTTCAAAGTCAGGTGAATGTGCATTTCTTTTTCATGCAGCTAAAAGAGTGGAGAAGGTGGGGAGATGACTGGCTGCACATCTCCACTAGCTGAAGGAACGCAGCTTCTAGATGTGCGCCTTCATGCCAGGTATTACTCATAAGAACACCTCCCTACCTTTGCAAAGCTTTTGGACATTCTGCTGTAAAAAGTAGATTCCTTTTTCTGTGGTCATACCTGGTCTTCACTGTACAAAACACCACATCCTCAGACCATATGGTTACAAATCAGGAGTCATAGCCTTTCCATCTCCTTAGGGTTTTTTAAAAACTAAGACCCGATATATCTTTTGGGTTTGAATCTGAGTGGTTTTCTGCATTTGTTTCATTTTTTTTTCTTTGTAACTGTGCTGGCAGCTTGCATTAGCAAAGATCAGCATCTGTGCAAGTACATCTGTAAACAGGAGTAGAGACATTGCAGTACCTGCCAGTGTCCCTGCCAGACCTTTTCCAGTTAAATGTGATTCTGGAAGAGCTGTGGGAAGGATGAAAGGGGAATAAAAGCTGGGAGCTGAAGTTTCACCAGGGGCTGAGTCATCTCACAGTTCACATTTGCGTGTGTGCATGCATTTGTGTATGTTTGGTTTTTGCTTTTTTTACTTTCATGAACTCACAGATGGCTAAGCAGGAATCAGATATCAGCTTCCTCTGCCTCCTTTTATATCCACCATAAGAATTTGTCTTGAATTTTAAGTTTTCTGTGCATTTTTAATTCATTCTGCATCATTTCTGTTCACTTGTATAAGGCTGTTAACAAGTTTTTCATTTCTTAAATCATTGAAAAGAGTGAATGGAGACAATGGCTTTGGCAGACTGCACTATCTGTCATACACTAAGCCTGGAGACAGGATTTTCAGAACTTGAGGCAATTGAACTGAATTCTAAAAGTGCTGGCAAGTTATTTGCTGCAGCAACCTGCATCTGGAATCAGTGGTGAGGGTAGGGATCTAAGTTGCTCAGCACAGGCAATGGGCAGTGGTTTATTCTGTATCACTGCCAGCTGTGTGGACATTGAGTAGAAAATAAGTGGAAATAGTGGCTACATCAGGTCTGCCAGCTTTCCTGATTTTATTGCAAGGCTTGCAGCTGTTTTCTTTCCTCCATCCAAACAACCGTAGTCATATGACTGCACAAGAATTTTGGCCTTGATTTGTTGAGAAAGAATTTCTAAACCCCAGGTTGGGGCAGCAAACATAAGAAAGTGAGACTACAAATGTGCCTGAGATACTCAGAGGTAAACAAGAATGAATTTTAAATTCAATGTTTTCATAACTTCATTGTGTTTTATGCTGCTAGTAATTTTTGGAAGCTTCTTCAAGATTTTACCCACGTTTGAGGTTGTCAGGAGTGGTGTATTTCCTTTTCAAGGCATATTCTCCACAATGCAAACAGCTGGAAGAGGCTCCTACAAGAAGCAAGTTCTCTCCAAAGTGGGATGTTTTGGAAGGACGCAGCACAGTGTCTCTTTGTCTTTTTAGATTTCTGAAATATGAAAAGAAGTCCACAGTTCAGAAAAAGTTTTGCAAACAATAAGTTCACTTTCTGATTACTACTGTAGTAACTATTTTAAGTAAAAGCAAACATGAGCTAGTAGGAATTCTGTGTATTAGTTTAAGGGTAGTAGGCACAATGCATTTTGTCTGGACTAGAATGTCTTCTGAACATTTTTTCAAAGGAGAAAAAAAGTGTCTACTTCCAGAACAGGTAGATAAATTGTAATGATATTTAGGTGTATCACGGGTTTCTGAAGTATCTGTAGTACCCAGGCCCATCATACAGCTATCTCTTCAATTAAATGGCCAGTAAATGCTGGTATAGCAAGATGTCCTATTGGCATCATGCAAGCAGGAAAATGTCAGTTAATGCTTTCTGAAATTACTGTGTAATTGTACTTAATGCTATATATCATTACAAGAAAGAGTAAAATGAAAGAACACCGTAAAGAAGATATCAGAAGTGGTGTTAAATATGTTAAATCCATGCCTATCAGTAAAGAAAAAAAACCTACAGTTAAAGAATGATTTTTTCCTCATTTTCCTTAACTTGGTAGCAAAAATCATTTATGGTTTAAAGCCAATTTTAAAATTCCACATTTTCCTTTAGTTCCTACTATAAGATAATTAATTGTAGCATAGATTCTATCATCTACCTAACAAATTAAATTTAAAAGTCTCTAATCTGCTTCACTTTCTAGATAGGACATAAGAAAACTAAGATTCAGTGATTTTATTTTCTTCCCAACTACCTTAATTAAAAATACTTACCACATACATTGTCTGCCTTCTATCATGCTTTGTCTTGCTGCTGAGATAGAATCAAGTTTAATTATAAATGAGCTCCTTGTATTTTATCCTCTCAGTAGAATCCATAATAGAGACAAGAAGGAATAAGAATTTAATGTAACAGGGAAGTTAAACCAAGAAATTTATCATTTGTTTGAGTACCAACAGTTCAAAGGGTGAGAAAAAATATAACTGAGCAATCATGGAAGAACTCTTTATTCCCTTTGTAATTTCACTGCTTCTCTATGATTTATGTTCATCAGATGCTGAATTTAGAAATACAAATTGTTAAGCACAGATTTTTATCTTGAATACCAACACAAACATTTTCACTGGCTTTTTAGAATAGATCTTTTTAAAGATGTACAGATAGCTGTTTCGTATCAAAGCAACATTTTCACATCTATATTTAATTTATAAAGTTTTTTTTATGCTTGAGGTCTGTTTACGGAAAAATGCAACATTATTTTAGCCAGTGTTTCTTTTTTTGCACCATCCCTTCCAGCCTGTCTCATCCCATCACTAAATGAAACATAATTTCTTTTCAAAAAGCAGGAAACATTCTAAAGCTGAAATCCAGCACATCAAATTTGCCAATGTTATATAAAATTTCTCGGAAAAAGTTATTAACATAAAATAATCTTTTTTAAGCCATTCCATGAATAATTTGTTTACAGCTTTTCACAATTTTTTCTTCCCATGCCAACTTCTATCTTGCCTGTTATTTCTCAAATGTGCACACATGATCCTTGTAATGCTTTGCTCATTTGCAGAAAACTACAGAAGTATATCATGATGTGTATTTTGGCCCAACATCCCTAAAACAATTGTCTTAGGCATATCCTGAACACTTAGTATACAAAACCACATTCACTCTGTAAGTGATTACCAGAGACCATCACAAGTAATACAAAAACTATTTTTACATATCTTTATATTCTTATTTCTGTCTCTCAGACACAGATACATTTATGCTAGAAATTTTCTGTGGAGGAAGGGTGCAATGGGCTGAGACCACTTTTGGGAAGACCATCCCTGTATTTTCCTCTATCAGGTGGATAAGCAGCAGCTCTTGACATTGCAGAGCACAGAAATACAATATCTATAGAACAAGCTCTCACTGTGCCTACTCAGACCTAGTGATCTTAGGAAGAAGAGAACCGGAGAGCTGATCAGATGCCTGACAGCCTCTGCCAGTCCTGTGCTGTTTGGGTAGGGATTGCACTTAAGTGCTCTGGAGAGGACTCCATTTATGTGTGCTTGTTTCAGTGCTCCCTGGAAGAGAATGATGGGCTTTTTTGCTTTATGAAAACTGGCAAATGAGCACTCAAAAGTATTACCTTTCTTTTTCTGATGGTTTCATTGACATCTAGCAGATAGCATTGGTGCATTATATTCAGTAATAGTTTCACATGTATTCACTGGCACATAGTGTTTCAAACTTACACAATGATAAATAGTTCTCTTTGTCAGTTTATTTTGAGATTCATTTTCTGTCCTACAGCTACTGCCATTTGCAGTGTGGCTCTTGTTTTAGAAAGAAAGAATTTCTCATGTACTTCTAACCACTTCTCATGCTTTCTACATGTCTAATATTTTTCTTCTGTTATTTTATGGTAGAATCTTGCATACTGGAAAAAGGTGGCAGATTGCCCATTGTCCATGGAAATATGTTTGTATGATTCTTAAAGCAGAGAAATTTTGCAGTGCAGAATACATGTGTGTTGAAGGGACTCTAGTTTAGGAGTCGCGGTTAGTTGATTCTTGGCCAGATACTGGTGTATCTAGTATTTAGTTGTAGCTAAAAATATGACTAGCATTTAGGAAAATCCAAGAAGTGTCACTGAATTTAGCAGGATGATCTTATTGTCACATCTGCAGCCACCTGTTCCTCCTGATTCATCTGCTTTTCGTAAAAGAACCCCACTTGAATAGGAAAGTGGGATGTTTACTGTAGTTTCAAATTTTAGGTGGGGAGAAGGAAAGATATGGTCTGTGTGTAATTTAACAGAAATAGCAGCCTAGGATTTTTGAAATCTGAAAAATGTTAAGAAGTCTGGATTAGCATCTTAGATGGAAAAAACAACTATATAAAAATTCATTTTACTGGAGTAGAATAGGATAATTGAGTCCTAGTTTTGTAAGCAGAGAGTAGGCGGAAGCAGTGACAAGGAAAGCAGCAACATCTAAATGTTTATAATGTTCATCTTACCAAGCTTCTGCCTTATTCTGTTTAAAGTAGTATATTTTTGCTGCACATAATAGCTTTCACTTGTTGGATTTGCCAAACAACCACCTTAACTACTGTTTGATTTTTAAGAGGTTAGTTAGGTTGTGGGACTTGGATGCATTATGTTGCAATATCTTTTGAAACATTCAGCCTAGGCGAAATGGAGAGAAAAAAACATTATCTAACAAGTCCTATTCCTTATCAGTTTAATATACAACATCAGGCTGACTGAATGAAAAGGGACTTGATTCACTTTTGCCAATCCAGTTTTGATGTACTATTGCACTATTTAGATGAAATCTGAGCACAGTTACACCAGTATTTACCAAATAGCTCCTACAACATGTTTAGAGGAATATTTTTAATTAAGCAGACTTTGACTGCTTCAGAGGTGATTTATAAAATGGATAAAAGAGAACAAGGTTCAACTTTCACTCAAAATTAGAATTAATAATGAATGTAAATCTCTTGAGATTCAAAAACAGTTTGCTAAGTATTGTCTTTAGTTTGCGCATCCTTATACTTCTTGAATTTAGAATCAATAGGCTTCTGGGAAAGGTTAATTGTTTTCAGACACAAATGGAAAGCAGGGTGTATAAAAATATTTGGTGAGTCTCCACTAATTTGAAATTTCCAGGTCAGTTTTTCAGTATTAGGAGTTTGGATTCTAGAGATAAGAAAGCAACAGTGGTGAAGAAAATTGTGCACTGCTTGTTTCAGAGAGCTGGCAGTTTTTACCCTTGTTATTTTACTGAAACTTCAGGAAGGTAAAAACATCTCACTTCATTTAAAAAAGATGTTTCACTTCTGTCCTTAGTGTCAGCTTCATTGATCTCTATACCATTCAGGCATGAAGTAAGAATTTTATGTTATTCTTTACAGGGAATAAAAGACTTTGTAATGTATTAGCATTTTGACATAAGTATTATTTTGAAACTTGTCCAGTGTTTTCTTTGACATTGTCCCTGGTTGTGGTAATTGTCTGGGTATGTTTGTAAGGCACAAGTAGCAAGAACTGTTATCTGAATTTTAGCTCTTGCACAGTCATGATAAGGGGGGTTAATGAGGCTTGGGAATTTGGACTTCCTGTTCCAGTGCAGGGCTGGAGCTTGTTGCCAGCTTGTTGCAGGTTCTCTCCAATTCCTCTGCTGAGTGTGAGACTCAGGTGGGAGCTTGCAGCCCAGCACAGAAGCCCTGCCATATGACGTGGTGCAGAGCTATGCCTGTGCTGCGCTGTGTGTGTAAATAAAGTGGGGAGAAACATGTCCACACCTGGCCATTGCCATTAGGTATGCATATTTGGTCAAACATTTACGCAAAGCAACCCCATTTCTGAGCAGGGTTTGAATGAATGGAAGTTCGCTGCACTTCACTGGCTTGGCTCAGTGATTTGGAAACCAGGATTTTAGCTCTCTCTAGAGCTCACCTGTTTTATAATGCATATGTAGAAGAAAACACCATATAAATACTGAGAGCTTTATGCGGGTCCCACACATAAGCAGCAGATACAATCTTTTGCAGATGAAGTAATTGCCTAGGAAATAATCTTACGGAGTATGGAGACAAATAATTCTGGCTGTGTGTCCAAACGCCCACAGACAAGTGTAGAAACAACCCAGAAAAATAATGCCTTTGGAAGTGCTCTGCCATACTGTGCTAATCTGCTTGCAAAGATCACAGGATCATTTGTCCTGGTTAACATTTTGTACAACCAGAGGATGGTTTAGGGATATTGCAATAGGTATGGACTTAATCCCTATACTATTGAAAAGAGCAGTGGTATCACAGCAGGGGTTACAGCTGAAAAGGCTGACACGTATTTTTTTCCCCTTGTCTCTTTGCAAATTATTGTAACCTATATCCAGCAAAAATGGTTAATGGAGGAGAATTGAACTCCTGTCCTGCAAGCTATTTCAAAGAAACAGTTTTGTAACTTGCTTACCTTTGTGTTTTCTTCAGAACTTCATGTGAGACATGACAACATGTGTTAAAACTAAAACACCAAAAAATTAAACCAGTAATCACTATTCAAGTAATAGAAGAATACAGCTGTAATTTAGAAGGTACATAACATATTTAGATTAACAGTTTGAATTATGTTTAGGTTACAAATAACTGGAGAAAGTGTTCCAAGGGTTGCCGTTTGTGTTTGAGTGACTAAGGCCAGGAGCAGTCACTTACCAGCACTGGAGATATGGTTTTGGGATTTAAAATGTGATTTTCAATGTTAGGAAGGCTGGAGAGAAGACCGGGGTGTGCACTGATGCACCGCTGGTGGGAACGGTATTCATACAGTATTATCCAGGGTTGATGTATCCTAAAATGTTGCTCCTATGTATGTGAAGACTGGGCATCGTGCACTGGGTGCCATTAAACTCTAATGCATGGTGTACTTTATCTCTTTATGCAGTGCTTTCAACATCACTTAAGATTGTGCTTCCATTTAAGATTGCACTTAGAAACCAGACTACAAAGACCCCAGAAAAATTAACTATTCCCTTTGGTGAATGTCCTCCCCAGATGTCTCCCAACATACATGAAGGAGGAGTCTGCTTCCTTTCAGTTGTTGTGGTTTTTTTTAAAGCAATAACCATCATTCTAATTGGTTACAATTTATGCCCTTATTATTAGGAAATCCAGGGAATGAAATCTAAGAGACCACCACAAGATCTATTGAATCTGGGTCTCACATGTGATGGTGGATAAATGCTTGCACATATCTGCAGGACCATGCTGGCACACTTGGCCTCCCAAGCAAGAGTTGCCTAAATACCCCTCCCTTTCATGGAGAAGATGTTTCAGGGAGCTCTCCAGTAATGTTAAACAGGTTGAAGATAAGATTGTCACTGGAGAGAACTACACAATTACTAAGAAGCAGCCATTTCTGGCCACTTCTGCTCTGAGAGAAATTAGAATTATTCTGAAAGAAGCTTTATAAGAATGTGTATAGAAGATCTTTTTAAAATGTCAGAAAATAAGAAAAAATATGTAAAGATGGTATGAGGATAATGAAATCAATGAGGGAAAGGTGAGGGAAATTTAGTTAGAAAATTATATTTTAAGAAAGTAATTTATATGAAAAATTCACCATGACTGAATGTAATCTGGGTGTTGTTTCACCATGTTTATAAGCCATTAAGTTCCAATGAGAAAGATGTGTATATGAGAATACATTATCATATTAGATTTAAGATTTATCAGGTGCTGCATGAATTTACCTTCAACTAGTAGGCTACATCTGGAGCACCCTGGACTTCTTGACCTGTCGTGTTCAATCAGCAGGCAGCTCTTAGTTTGTTCACAGTTATGATGCTGTTATGTCTTGAGCAGTTTGATATCCGCAAGAGTGTCTGTAGAACTATTCAGAATTTACAGTAAAGGTCCTTGATAATATGAGATGCTTAGGGATACTTCTAGATAAGAAAAAAGAAAAAGAAAAAGGAAAGAAAAGGACATAAATTTAAAGCACTGGTGCAGTTGTAGGCTAAGTACTGTGGTTGTGTTGCTCTTGTCTGCATTACAGACTGTTGTTGGCCACCATGATTTTACAAGATGTGGGTGTATGTTTCTGCTTGTGAGCCAGGAGTAGTAGCCTGTATAATAAACTTATATCCTTGATCCTAACTGTAACTATGGAGACAGGGAAAGGAAAGAGCTATCTTCAACGGTTCTGAGCAGGAGAAGGGTCATAGCTGGAGACAAAGGCCAAGCAACTCTGCACTCAATAAACTGAAGCAGGAAACCACAGCATGACTCATTTCTTATGTGCAATGTGTCATCAGAGCTCTCCCATTACAGTTCACTGATGGAAATGAAGTCCATCTTTCTCTGGCTTTCAGGAAACTGCTGAGAAAAAATTCTGTTAGGAAAGCCACAGATCCAGTGCTGGGCATTTTGCAAGAAGAAAGGCAATGCTGATACCTAACTGCTGTCAGACACAAACTGATACTTTGCATGCTCTTACTTCCACCTGAAGTATCATGCTTTCTTCAAAACACCTTTGCTTCATGAGGACTTCAGTAGTCTGGTGTCTACAGTCTCAAAGAAGGAGTACTAGCATTGCAGTGTGGGTGGATTAGTTTCTTTCTTCTTATTCTCTTCCTGCTTATTTTTATGTCTCAACAGTGATGTGAATAGCAAGCAAAATAAATCTAATAATGAAATTCAGCTAAAACAATGAAGTTTGTTATTGGTATTTTTGGACAACGCTTAGCAGTTAAACCAAGTCTTGAACAGGAACCAAGTTAGATTCCGTTCCTATTCTGATTTAGTAACTATTTTTGAGGGACTGTGACATGGGACTCCTACTGAACTTCACAACAAAACCAAGTGATTTTGTTTCCAGGTTTCCTGCAGGATTTTTATGTTGAGGACAAAAAAACCCTCTAAGGATGTGCTGACAATACCCAGTGATTCTGGGAGATATAGAGGAGTGTAGAGACACAGACTGACACAAGCTGCCTTGCTTTTTTGTTTTGGATCAAAATATTGGTAACAAAAGTTTCCCATCCTGAAATATCCCTTCCCATTCCTGCCCATGGCAGGGGGATTTGAACTAGAAAATCTTAAGGTCCTTTCCAACCCTAACTATTCTATAATTCTATTCTATGAAATATTAAACTATGCCCCATGAGCTACAGGCTATATTTTAAATCTGTTTTTGTTTTCACGAGAAGCTACATTAATAATATCTTGGCATGGTACTAAGCACCATCAATTGTGTAAAATTCTGTTGCCTGCTGTGCTCTTTGATCATTAATAATACATCCTAAGATGGGAATAAGAACAGTCTTGCAATGCTAGCTGATAAGAGAGCTGAAAATGCTTCTTTCATTCCAAGTAGGATGATAAAAATAAGAAGGAATCTTTCATACTGTAGACAACAGATTGAAAGTTGAACTCAGAGAGTCTAACCATACTGAAAGTCACAGAACTTTACTGCCTAGGAGGAAGTTAAGACTGAATGAAGAGTTAAAAAAGAAAAAAAACCCCAACCAACCAGAAACCTGCAGCCAGTTACATTCCCCAAGCACTGAGTTTAGCCTTGAAAGTATCAGCATGTTTTTCTCTGTGCTCTGATGATCCATCATTGTCCCATAAATCAAGCCTGTGTAATAAAAAAAAAAATATTTTTTGACCTACTTCTTTTTTTTTTTTCTTCACCAGTTTTAGCAGGCTCTTTTCTTCCCATCTCCTGAGAATGTCTTTAACCTCATCTGAAAATTGTATAAAATTGTTCCTAGAAATGCCATTGTTCTTCCAGACATGTTGGTTTTGAGACTAATGTCTATTAAAACAATGGTGATGAGCTGCTTTTTTGGAGGTTGCTCAAGAACTCTAAACTTCATGGTTTCCAAATCAATCATCTTGGAAACCTGCTTTTCAGCCTAATGAATCTTGTAGATGTAGCATTGGACTTTAGTTCTATCTTTCTGAAGTGAAAACACTCGTGTTTTTTGCTAATGACAAGTTTTACTGTTTGCTTACTTTTATTATGCTTTTCTCCCTGCAGAGGAGAGTTCACGTAGATCTGGAATGACTGGTCTGCTATTTTGCATGTTGTGGTAACAAAGCAGCAGTTGCTTCATAATTTCAAGGGAAGCAGGCTGAGAAAATTTGGACTGTCCAGCCTGGAGAAGAGAAAGCTGCATGGAGACTTCATAGCAGCCTTCCAATATCTGAAAACAGCCTACAAGGGCTCCAGAGAGGGACTATTCATCAGGGACTGTAGAGACAGGACAAGGGGTTTAAGCTTAAACAGGGGAAGTTTAGGTTAGATGTAAGGAAGAAGTACTTTACTGTAAGGGTTGTGAGGCACTGGCACAGGTTGCCCAAAGAAGTGGTAAATGCTCCATCCCTGGCAGTGTTCAAAGCCAGGCTGGACAGAGCCTTGGGTGACATGGTTTAGTGTGAGGTGTCCCTGCCCATGGCAGGGGGGTTAGAACTAGATGATCCTAAGGTCCTTTCCAGCCCAAACTGTTCTATGATTTTATGATTCTATGCCCCTTTATAGCTAGGAAGGTCAGCAAGCAACTTTGAAAGCAAATAGAGATATGTTGTTTCAACTCTTTAACCTGGAGAATAATTTGGCATAAGAAAAGCATCTGGACCTATCAGAAACCAAAGAATGTAAGAAATTTGGAAAGGGCTTCCAGCCACAGAAACTTTGAGGTTATGAAATAGCTTTCCTATGCAAACAGTTAGATTTACTGGGGCTTTCTTTCTACATTATCTTTTTTTTTTTTATATACCATAGTTGGATAATTCTGAATGGGATTATACAGTGTGGTTGCCTGCTTCTGCAGAGGAGAATTATTTCTGTCAATATCTTTCTTCAACATATTTGATAACTTATATTTTAAAAGAGAGGAAACAGACTCTTTCTCTGATGCTATTTGTGTTGTTTAGTCCAGAAAACTGCTTGCTGATGCACTACTAGTCACAAATTACTCCTTCTTGGTAAACAAATGCTTTTAATGAACTCTTTCATACCAAGGACTGATATTACAGAATCTAATGTAACTTATGAAATGAGGAATTGAAGGGGATTTTTGTACAATATTTTGTTGCTATGCCTAGAAAACATTTTGGTTTATGTGTTACTATCAAACCCATCTGTTTATACAGTAGAGGTTGAAAAGTCATTGAAATTTCTTGTCACAGCATACAGTAAAATAAAGAACTCCTTCTTCTGGGAAAGAAAAAAGATTAGTAAGAGTTAGGGTGTGTGTTCACATGCAGTGTGAGCCAATCTAAATGCAGGTTACCACCCAAAGGGCCTTCCTGTTCTCCCTAGGACTGTTTTTTCCCACCTTCTCCCTAGTGTGGTCGTAACATACAAAGTTAAAGTAAAATATAAGTAAAATAAATTATTCAGATAAACCTGGTTGATTAGGGAAAAGGCAGTCACAGCTAAAACAGGTAAAACAAAGCAACAGGTTGAACAAGAAAATGTCAGATGGTCCAGAGGCCTTGCAAATTCAGACAAAGCTTATAGCATGTTACTAGCAGCAGTGACACATCTTAGGAAACTACATGGTAGATTCTATGTGAAACACAGCTGCTTGGTAACTCCCACCTGCAGTTCTTAAGACAGCAGGTCCAGTGGTGTTACCTTCAGCACCTGAACTTGCAATTTCAAATTAAAATTATGTCAGTTTGGTTTTTGAAGATTTACTTCGCATAAATTAAAGTTACTATCCATTAATTAGATTACCATTTTGTGGTTTTCTTTTGAGTTCCATATCAGCCATTTTTGCTGCATTTTCCATAATCAATGCCTTGCTTACAAGCTTATTGTTACTTGAATTATATCTGGCTTATCCTTTAAGAGATTTCAGCTTTCTTTCAGTTCTTTGGAACTACCTCAATTTTAAAATGCTTATTAAAAATCAATGTTCTCCATTCAGAGAACTCTTTAGGTGAATAATTTTGAAATCTTGAATTCAAGATCCAGATCTTGTTTTGACATACATGATTTTTGTAAAGGAGAGATGGATGTCATCTACCAGAAACTATACTTTCATTTTGTTTATAACATGCCCCTCAAAAAAAAGAAAAAAAAAGAAAAAAGAAAAAAAGGACAAGAAAAAGGAAAAGAAAAGGAGAAAGAAAGGGAAAGAAAAAGAGAAAGAGAAAAAATGTTTCCAACTGATACTACACCTTCCATGGCGGCATGGGCAAATCTGGAAAATGATACCCCTGGAAAGGCCAAAACCTTATCATTGGTGAGTTTATTTATACATGGAATAATCTAACCATTCTAAATCCAAAGCAAAAGACAGATGACTCTCTGAAGTGGTTTGTTAGTAGACTGCATAGCTAGAGATTTCTCATGAAGTTAGCCTGGGAAAGTGGCAAGAATAATAAAGAAGAATGAACTTGTGAGGGAAGAAAGTGAAGTGTAGAAACTGGGCTTAGAAGACCATGAGATGTGACCTGTTTGACAAAGTTAAACCCAACAGGAAACTATGCAGACACCCTCTCCCTCTGCAGAGCTCTTTTTTTTTTTTTTTTTTTTTTGCTGGAGCATAGGGTAAATCTGTATTTTGTTTTTCAGTTGTACAGAACTCCTAGGCAATCCACTCCAAATGGGCAAATATTTAGGCCATTGTGATGCTGAAACCAAAATTTATTCTGGTCAAGTCTACAAAAATGAATGACCATAATATCCAATGCAGCTTAACAGAAGCAGTTTTTTCATAGACAAGGAGCTTTCAGAAGAGATAAATATTATTAAAAGCAAAACATGAAAGCCTAGAATCATAAAAAGCAGGACTGAATGTTTTGATCAAATGAAACAAATGTTTTTCCACTTCATGTTAAGCTGCTTTATACAGCAATTAGAACCTCTTGTTCTGCTTCCTAAATGAGAGTGGTTCTTAAATAGCATATTTTTATCCTGTATGAACATGCATACTTAACTTCTGAAAACTGGAATTTGAAAATGTTATCTTCCGTGATTTACATTATACTACCATGGGTAATAGGTGGTTTAGAAGTGTTAGTTTCAAGCTTTCAGTGGGTGGGTTTGTGGTTTCTAAGATGGAATCAGTCCATTTGTTTGGTTTAGTCACACCAATTCTTTCTTTATTTTTTGCCTCTGGATAGACTTTTACTGACTCATGTTATTTGACTCTTATAATTATGCTTGTTGAATACCTCTTTGATATATTTTCCAGAGGTTGTGTTATGTTTTAGTTCTCAATATTTCAATGAATTAGCAAGGGAATGAAGTTCATTAAAGTCTATCCAGTGCCTTTCATCTAGGACCAGCTACTTGTTGATTCAAAATTGTGCCCATCTTTTGCTTTTGCTTATATTTATGCAACTTTGCTAAAGTTGGTATGGTTATGCCAGTATAATTAAGAAGTTTTGCTCAAAGAACATTTCTAAAAACGGACCAGTGATATGACCTGTAAAAGCAGCTTTTTGATCTTATCATGAAAATATTATCTGGGGGAGTAACTTCCGTGTCAAAAATGGCTGGAGATAAACTGGTAGCCCAGAAGATTCCTGTGCCGAAGTGGTTGTCCAGTGTCAGTTTAGCCTAGGTGGATGGCAATTTTCAGTCTTGCATATAAATGGGTAAATCCAGGCTCCCAATACATTATTATCTACACTGGAACGCTGCAGGAGGCTACAATCTGGTGCAAAGTCATGAACTTTCTGATTTGGTTGTGTGTCACGGGAGTAATGTAGGCCTAAAAATCACCGTTGTTCCCATGGCAAAGTTGGAGTCTGTACAGTATAGGCCAGGAAAATTCACTATGATGGGGACCTACCTCCCAGCTGCATCAATATTAGTTGGCTAATTTATTGTGTGTGCTCCCATGTTTTGTCATGTAATTTAAAAGTTACACATTTCCTGGGAAAGAGCAGGGGCTTTCTGATACTTCAAAGCAGACATTTGTGCTAACAAATGGCATTTGTCTTGCATTGATATGCGTAAGTCAAACTGCTTTATAATTTGGCTCTGACCTCAGCTCTTAGCAGTCAGCAAGGTTCCCTTTTACAGAGGTTAAGGTTATCTTCTTGCACTCTTCCCTGACATACTGTAGAGCTGGAATAAGCAATCTTTCTGCTGTTAATGTGGGCTTATAATGCTATATTCAGACATATGACAAATGCAACTTTAATTGAATATACTCTTACAGTTAATGGATTTACTACTGCTTAGAGCAGATCTGGATTTGGCTTCTATGTAAGGAGGGATATTTCAAGTCTGCTGGTGCAGTTGGTTTTTACCTTTATTGTGCCAACAAGTGTCTGGACTTTTTTTTCCTGTTTTGGTTCGAGACCTGAAACTGATGTTTAACTTGTTGAAGACTGGCCTTGTAGTAGTTGCTGCTTCAGCTATATTTCCCATTCATAAAAAAAATTAAAAAAGTATTAAATGAAGGTTCTCTTTGTCTATTTTTTCACATTTATTCATTCAAGGTGCTTGCCTTGGTAAGTACCAAAGCCTCTGACTGAAACTTGATTCCTAATTTGCCAAGGAAAACCCTGAAGGCACATTATACCCTTTCCAAAGATGATACTGACTGCTGGTCAGATATCCAAAAAGGTTTAAGATGTTCTTGGAAAAGTTGCTTCTTAAGAATTGTATTCAGTAAATCCTGCTTTATTGTAATTGCTACATCCTTTCCCAATATCAATCCCCCAGAGTGCTAATGTTTTGTTCCAATGTGCTCTGTAAGAGTATCAAAAGTGATGGAATTTTTCAGGGAAAAGCTACAATTCTAGTAAAGTCACATAAAGAAGGGGAGAAAGAAACTGGAAGCTTTGCAAAGTGGGTGTATTCAATTGAGAGACTGCTGTAGCAATCTAGAAGCAAAGCTAGAAGGAAAATTGATCATTGGTTGGTGCATCACATGATGTTTGAAAGAGCTATGGGATATATTGTTATCCTCTCCTTAAAACTACCTTTTACAGGGGTTATATAGATGGAGGAGTACCTGGCTCTATCAGTCACTAATGCTTCTGTCATTGCCATATAGCTTTCTTTAATTTGTTTATGTTTGCTGATCAGAAGATGGATATCGTCTTGCAGAAGCAGGAAATGCCAATTGACAAATACACATGCTCACTCCTGGAAGTCCTTGGCTCCCATTAACTACAGAAGGAATTCTAGGTGTATGAAATTGCTAGACAAAGCCTAAAATCTTGCAAAAAAATATGCAGGAACTTTTTTTTTTTTTTTAATTTATGCAACATTTTATAACTTCTGTTAGTATCTTTATTCAGCTTAGAAAGTGGATGGACGTGTGGGATTTCGCAGAATCACAGACTCATTAGGGCTAGAAGGGACCTCTGGAGATCATCTAGTCCAACCCCTCTGCGTGCAGTGTGATTTTTTTTTTTTAGGAATAAAAAAGAAAAAGGCTGCTTGGGTAACAAAAGGATACATTTGACTGATTCATAAGTTGCCTGAGCTGTAGTTGCTATAACTGGCAATTTTGCTTCTATTGAACAACCCTGTTGTTTGTGATTCCAAAACCTAGTGCATTTTGCAGTGTCTCATCCTTCTGCGTGTTCTTTATTTTTTGTCATGACTTATTCTCTTTTCATTTAAACTGAAATGGGTCTGTCTATGAGTTGAGAGTAAGTTTTAATGGCAGCATAATGGCAGCCCCTGGTGTGTTAGCTGAGTGGGCACTCCCTTCCCATAAATAGGAACCATTTTATAAATGGAAACCCTTTCACCTACTGCTTGAACACTGCCTTTGAAAGCATTTACTTCTAAAGCATTTATATGGACCAAGTCTTCCTAAAATCACTGCACATTTATTCCTTTAAAGGTTTTGATATTTTTTGGGGGGTTGTTTTGTTTTGTTTTGTTTTGTTTTGTTTTGTTTTTTTTCAGGTGGCAGTTTCTCTCATACAGCTGGGAATAACATGGTATTTCAGTTCAGGAGAAGAACACAGGTTTTGTGTTGTGCTATTAACCAGCTGTGAATGAAATTAAAGATATTCTTTCAGTTTCTGATGCCAGGCCTGTTGATGTGTGAATTTCTAGGCAATTTAAATATGGAGTACATGAAAGGGAAAACAAAACCTGTGCTGGAGTGTGAGATGTCATGATATAAGCTGTCCTAACACCACAGGTTGAAGAAAATATACATTCATTAAAATCTTTCATTTTGATATGAATCCTTTGACATGAAGACTTTGTAGTGAAGTGAATGGACTGCAGTTAAAATTTGTAGTTGATTTCAGTGTTCTCAGGGGCCTAAAAATGGAGCATGTGTTTTGTGTTAAATATTCACAGAAGTATGTGCTCCAATAAAACTTTAAGCAAGCTAGTGAAAAAATGAAAATCTGAATGAGAAAATTAGGAAAATAAGGTGAAAGAGTTTAGATGTGTGATATCAACTACTCTGAGCCACAAGAATTTTAATCACCATAAAAACATAAAGGGTTCTTGGCTGGAAAGCACGTAGCATGCAACAGAAGACTTACTTACGAATGTTTACCTGAGGTAGTTCTGAAATTAAAATTGCTGTGAAAAATAAGAGGAACCTAGGATTTTTAGGGTTGAATGCTCTTTTGCCCAATGCCTGAATTCTTCTCCCTTTTAGACTGATGGGAATTTTCCCATTGGCTCAAAGCAGAAATAGGAAATCATTTTTGGACTCCAGATATTTGGTGTGTTTCTTGTTTCTGGGGTTGTTTTTTTTTTGATAAATCAGTTTATGGATTATTTAGGTCTGGTTCTTGCATCTCCAACATTAAAATGCTCCAATAATTAAATGCGATAAGACGTCTGATATTTGACTGGCCTGTTCCTAACTTACCTTTAATTGACTGTCACATGCAGTGATGCTGGGAGCATCTGGAATTTTTATGCCTGTAATAGAAGTGTTGATCAAACCAGCTGTACGTTATGCTGTGTTTTTTACCTATAAACAGGAACTTAATTCTAGAGAAGTATAACAGCTGTCCTTGAAAAAAAAAACCACTTACTTTCTCTAATGAATACTTTAATCCATAGAAATTAATAATACATATTTAAAGTTTGGTCTCAACTTTAATTTTTATGGCATGGATTCTTGGTGCTTTTTCTGGAGGGCAAATACATGTGAGAGGAAATGTTTTGTGTCAGAAAGATTCAAATTAGACCTAATGTGCCACATGTGACCTATTAAACCAGCTTATTCACCTTATTTCCAGAAGCATCTTGCAAGCCAAATGAGTTGCTCGAATGGGGACAGCAGCAGTAACTTGCTTCCAGTCACCATCTTTTTTGGCTGTTTGGTGTCTATTCATGTCCAGTGCTGTTGCTCTGATTTGGCTTGCTATACAACTTAGCAGCAGGTACTAAGTAGCTGCCCTTTGTACCCCTCCAGTTCCTTATTCTTCTGTTTGTGACCATCTGACTCTCGTATCTGCCTCTTGTTTCCATTTGTTGTCTCCTGGAACCATATAGCTTACCCTGGCTTTCTGTCTATATCTCCTACACATCTATTTTAGGGTTAAGGATGGAATTTAGTTTGGTAAGGGATAAGTTAGGCTGATGCCTGTTCTTAATGGGAAAAAAACATCTGTAACTATGAGTAGCTCTAGAGACAATAAACTCACACACTTCACATGGAAGGCAAGAGGAAGCCCCTCTGTAAGGAGAAGGAGGTGTTGGAGTCACACCTGCCAACACCAAGGGTGGCCAGCATCTCTGAGTCACACAGGGGGAGCTTATGACCATAACAAGAAATACTGTGCTAGCTAATGGAGTACTGGTAACTTTTTCTTGGCGATGTGAATATCTCACCTGCAACAACACAGTCACTAATGTGGTCTACAGTATTTTCAATAATGACTTATTACAGACAGAGTCCCTGGTGTAACACTCCAAATTCCTCACTGCGAGCAGACTTGTATGGAGACCTGGTGCACCAACACCCACTCTGTGGATGCAGTCAGAGTGCTAGCTGATCTTTGAAGAGGTGGAAACCCCGAGTGAGAGACATGCAAAGAAGACCCAGAAGAAATAAGAGCAAAAGAACTGCAAAGCAAGCAGAATCAGTTCTAACAGAGAAAGCTGCTTGTAGTATTGTCTCCAGACCCTGATAAATGTGTCTGAGCAGATGACTATAATCTGGAAAGCAAGAAGTTTTAAGGACTATCTTAGGATGACAAAAGAGGGGAAAAGCAAATAGCTAGTTTGCCAGAAGACTAAATGTGTTTTAAGAGTTTTGTTTGATAGAAAAATGTCCCCTCCCTTTGTAGTATGTAGTGGTGACTCCCTAGAAGATAACTCCAAACTCCAACAGTTCTAGGTTCAGGGACTTCTGCAGTCAGGGAAGATGTCTGTCTTTCCCTCTCAAGTTCAACAGGTAGTGTGGAATCCAGGTAACATTTATCTTCTGCAAAATCCTGTGAAGTTCTACAGCTTCTATATGAAATGTTGAATAACAAAACAAAACACCAAACCGAAGCAACAAACCAAACCATTTTTGCTCTTGAACCTGCTGCCTCCTGGTTTCATTTGCTGCTGCTAATAATGCATACTGTGTATTGCTTACATGTAATATACTGTATTAGTACAGGGTATTGTAAGAAAACAGTTGTCAAAACTGCAGAGATATGGAGGTAAGTTGCTGGGGAAACTCATGCACTTACATCAATAAAAATATATTATGTTTTTAATACGAGAGTGATGATATGAAGCCACATACAGAATCATCCTTTTACAAAACATGATGTATTGGTTTCAGTTGGGATAAAGTTGATTTTCTTCTTAGCAGCTGGTAAAGTGCTGTAGTTTTGATTTAGTCCAAGAATAATGTTGATAACACAACATATTAACATATTCTCTGTGTTTTAATTGTGGCTAAGTAGTGCTTACCTGATCAAGGACTTTTCAGTCTTTTCATTCTCTGCCAGTGAGGAGGGGCACAAGAAGCCAGGAGGTAACACAGCCAGGACAGCTGACTTGAACTAGCCAAAGGGATATTCAGTGAAATAGACTGTGGAATAGAATGCTGGGGGAATTGGGAAAACGGCTGTGTGGTACTTAGTTGCCATCTGGCATTAAACCATGACATGTGGCTGTATTCATAGTGAGAAGATCATGAGGGGTTGTGCAAGTATGCACAAGAATCTAGTATGTAACTCATTGTCATCTATCTAGTAAGGTTTGTTGGTTATGTAGGTTATTAATACTTTTAAGAAATTATAGTGGAACACTTTTCTACTCATACATATCTTGTCAAAATATGTCTCTCCACTACTGGTGAGCTGTGTCTCTTTGTCCTTACCATGAGCAACCGAATTTCATGGTTCATGACTTTCATAACTAAGATCATGCATATTAATTATATGTCCTTATTTCCTGGATATTAAGGAAATTGAAGTTGAGTCCATATAGTATTACATCCATGTTTTACTGATACTTAAGAATTTAGATAGATGACAATTTAATCTCTCATATGCAAAGCTTACTGTAAGCAAAAATCTTTAATGTATCATTCATCATGGAAATGCAAGCAATGGTTCTTGTGGTTCCTTAGCCCCGGTTAGCTACAACTAACAAAAATTCCTACACCTCAGTACAAAATATTATATAAAATGCCTTCCTGTAGGCATGAAAGGACAAACATTTTAATTATGGGATTCTGGATTTTCACAGAGATATTATTTATTGTTCTTTTGATCCACAAGAAAATTAATTATTAGTGAAAATCTCAGAACTTCATAGAATCTTTACAGCATATTTGGAGATTGAAAACACTTGTCACTTGGGGAAAAATATTCCTTTTCAGGAGTATGTGATGGATTTGATTTAGTAGTGGAAAAGCATAACCTCCTCTGAACTCTTACTATGGAACAGAGGGATATAATTAAAAAAAAATAGAATAATGCTATTTGCCTAATCAAAACCTTATTATTTAACTGGGTTAGATTTTTTTTTCTTCAAGTCTTTTACTTGAAAATGAATTTTACAGAATATGGAAAGTCAGTTTTTATTTATCATTGACCCTCTATTTTGTGTACTATGATTTGAATGCTGTCACTGATGAAAGAAATTGGAATATAACTAACATTCTAAAACCTGAGCATTTCTAGCAAACCTTTTATTTTATCATGGCAGTTCACATTCCCTTAGCCATTCCAACTGAAATTCCATTGTTACATATTTCTGAGCAGAGTTTTTTTTAGCTATTTAAAAAAAAATGCATTTGCTAAGCAATATCGCATAAAATCTCTGTGGTATTTTCAGCATTTCCTATTCTTCTGCCACAACCCTTTTTCAAGTTGAATTTCATGTGGAGTGCACACAATAAGCAAGAGTCTCAGTTTATAAAAGATGCAGGAATAAGAAAAGTCCAGACTGTTGATCTAAGAAGAAATTTTTATTTAACAAAATATTTGCAAGCTACAGAATGTAATGCTTTTAACTGTCATTGATGAAATGATTGATGCATCTTATATACCTGATAAACAGCCAATACCATATTTTACTTCTATCTTAATCTGTGACTTCTGCATAGAAATTTCTACAGTTGAAAATAACAGAATGCACTTTTAAAATACAATGCACTCACTGGGTTTTAAAAGCATGGTCAGAGGAGCCATTTCCTAGTAATTTTGGAACAGTGCTGCATTTTTGAAACATGACTGTCTTAGACTTATATTATGTGTGTATTTCTTGTTCTTTCATTGTTATGCCATCTGATCCCTGTGTCATCAAACTGCAATGAATATACGAACATCTTAGAATGCTGTTACTGAAAGGCTAGTAGGTCAGAGACAAAAAGGCCAGATAAAATATATTCCCTGGAGGATTGCAGGGAGATCCATGAGTCATCTGATGCTTTAGAGAAGAGTAGACAAAGAAATCCAAGATCTATAAGCTGGTTATATCCTTATGAACTAAAGAAACACTACCATACTTTTTACTCATAGCTCCAACATAAAGCTGTTTCTGTTTGACCCATAGGCTGTGGTGGTGCTGATGCTGTTCGGCTGCTAAAGAGAAAAGCTGAGGAACACTTATATGCTTCTTTCCTCTTTTTGTGCTACTCTTAACATTGTTGTTTGATATATTTATTGCCAAGCTGCTGACTTCTTTTCCAAACTTGTGCACTCATGTGTGTTTGGCAACCCACATGCAATCTTCCTCCAAATCCTGGGTAGAAATGCAGTTGGTTTAATTAGGAATTATTGGATACTCAGATTAAAATTGCTCTAAAAAGTTGTGTTACTTTTAAATCTCACAATGAGACAGTATGAATTTGCTGACTTGAATTCCAAGCTGTCCCTCTAGCCACATTCAGCATGGGATAATATTACATAATATTACATATATAACATCAAATGTCTAATTAGTTCTACATTGCTTTTTACTGGGATATTTCAGGCTACTCATTAATGTCTCACCTATTTCTCCTCCATCTACTATTTTTTAGCAGGAGTGGAAACCCAAAAGGATTTATTTGAAAATAGAAGAGAATATCTCCCTAAAACAGGAGCTTCTCAAAAAGGTAGAATCGTCTTGCGCGGTGTCACTGATGGCACCGGATATTTATATTAACTCTGTGCTATTTTGTGGTGTTTTCCTACTTGTTCTATGTACTTACATGGTTGGGAGAAGAATACAGGCAGACCTGCATGCTGCTGATCTACTCAAATGTGAAAGAGCATCAGAATATGAGGATTAGCATGAATGCAGAACAAGCATAGCACTTGGAATTTTAAATGGCTCTCTAGTGAAAGTACCAAACACTGTTATCCTAGAAAAAGGAATGCTGGAGTTCTTATTCTCCCCCAAAATGGTTGAAAGTATGAGTGAGAGAAAAGAACCTTAAATAAATTGGTTCATAGTCACACTTCTTATCTTTTTTTTTGTTCTGAAAAGATGCCCACCTTTGCAAATCATCTATCCCTAATAGTTTACTTTTCATTTGCCGGTGCAAGGTACAGACCAAGAATTGGTCTATTTGATACTGGATGAAGCTGATCTCCTGCACTGACTAGAGACTGCACTATGTTAAGTTCTGAGACAGCTTACAGTTTAGTAAGGAGTGTTCTGCTCAAGGTCTAGCAACTAACAGAGCAAAAAAATACCGTTTCACTTTTACTAGTCTGTTAAAATAAGGACTGTGTTCCTTCTTAAGAAGTTAGGGTATGTGGTACTGTAATAGTTGTGGGTTGCACAGGACTCCATTTGGATGTGCTGAGATAAAGGAAAAAATAAGTACTCCCTACATACATACTGCTCTTCTGTTCTTGGTTCTGAACACATTCTACCTTGCTGCACTCTTTAACATGCAGGGGGGTTGTATTTATTGGTGGAAATTTAAGACCTGGACTTGGCCACAAAATACAAATGTCCACTTCTGAGATGACACCTCTAGGCATGTCTACAAAACTAAAAACTATGGTGTTCTAAATAGTATTTACTCCTTTATTTTATACCAGGATTTGTGTTGGGATCCTGAGATGAGGTTTCAAAAGTTTTAACTCAAAGGTTATTGCAATATTTGAAAGGTTATTGCAATGTTTTTTATTTTAGCTCACGTCAATATTTTCTAATCCTAGTTTGAATGACTTCACAAAATTGTTAAAAAATGTTGATCAATTAGAAGAAAGAGGAGTCACATAATGACCAACTACAGTGAATGTTGAAAACATTAAAGCATAAAGATTGTCTCACTTTCTTTAACATTGTTTTATGAGTGCTCATTTTAAAATGTTCCATAATAAATCTCCATTCCCTCCTCAGCTATTTAATACTCCAGAAAAATCTCTTGCTCCAGAATCATCAAAATTCTGTAACATCAAATTGTACTGCCAGAGGAAACCTAAAACCCCAACTTTGTTTGAGAAAATTATTGTTTAACCACTGATTTTATAGGACTTCTAAGGTCCTTGTTAAAAGTAAACATATTAGGAGTATAGGATGGCAAAATACATGATTTAAAAGAGGGGCTTGAAGAGTAGGTGTCCACAGAAACAATTGTTTGGAGTACCATGCACTATGGAAAGTGTTATAACCTAGAAAACTATTTAAATTTAAACATAGCTTAAATATTGTCAGGACAGGATTTCAAGCTAGGGAGTAAAATGATTCTCTAACACCATTCAGAGTTTATAGTTCATTCAGCTAAAATTGAATGATCTATGACAGTGTAATATCCATCATCCATGATGGAATGAAACAATTTAAACAAACATACTCTGGATTTCTCAGTGGATGCCACCATTCTAGATTTGCCTGTTTTGATTCCATTCTTACAAGGACGATACTTATTTTCATCTATTGTGTATTAGCCAAAACCACCATTGCCAATAAGCAGGTGACACCCTTAGATAAGAAAATGTATCCTTTCCAGAGCATTTAGCTCAACAGATGTGGAGTGAATGGATCCAAATTATTAGTCACAAAAAGAAAACTGTTTACTGAAAACTATTGATTTCATGGCAAATGCTGAATCAGAAGCTCTACATAAAAGCAGAATTTTCTTGTTATGGATTTAAATTTATAATCTTACTGATATCAGTGGACAGATGACCTGTCTACATCAGACACTCCTTGCTGTACCAATCTTTATGTATGTACCTAAATAACTTTAATTTTCCATTTTCTTACTGTTATCCTGATTTTCAGGTTAAAACTAACATGGTAATTCCAAGCATTTTGGTGGTGGGAAGAGAGATTTTACTGTACTAGTGAACTTTACCGCATTACTATGTTTCCTTTTAAATCTTGAATGTTTTACAGTGGTGCTTCCCCTTGAAGTTGGTCTTGGTGCACTTTACAAAGTGCAACATCATTGGCTCCTATGGTTACTTAGAGTTAAAACACAGGGAGAGGAAGGACAAGTAATTAACAGAACATTGAAACTGTGGATTCTCAGGAGGTGTCAGGGTTGCCATGGCTGTCTTGGACAGTGTCAACCTTTCTGAATCTGCACAAATCCTACCATTTTTTGCCTGAAGGAGAGGAGCCTTGTCTCCGTGTACACGCACTTCATGATAGCCCCCTCCATTTTGTTTCCTTCAGTTTTGAGGAGACAAGGCATGACACATGCTCTTTAGACTGTTTGTTAATGAGGCAGTCACTTACAGTGTGCTGTGACCCCTGATGTAGCCAGCTGAACTAGGGGCCTTTTTACAAAGCAGCTTGTTGCCTGCTCCATGCTAGCTAATGTTCTCCACTGCACTTGCCTAATTCACACTGAACAGGAGAACTGAAGTTAAATGTTTAAATGCTGGAGATCCTTAGATCTTTGTGAGCTTTCTTGGTTGCTAGGACAATTTTGAGCTAACATCCGTATCAGTTGACAATGAATAGGTCAGCCAACTGTGAAAGTTATAAAACTGGGTCAATAGTTCTGCCCAGCCCTGCAAGAGTAAGGCCTGAGCCAAAGGAAATAGCCTTTTCCCTCAACTATTCATTTTCTTGTAAATGCAGAGCTTATTGTACCAGATTCATGAAAGGTAAAATCAAAGCATGTATGAGCAAATATAATGATTATTAAAACAGGAAAATATTATTGATATTGGAACAGCCTTTGCTGCTTTTAGGCTAAGAGTTGAACCTGAACTGATCTTGAAGTTATCTGGCAGTGTGTGAAAGCTGATCACTTATTTGTATTCAAACCCTAGGTACAATAAGAACATTTTTTGTCAAATGCAGTGGAAAATATTACAGCTATTTTGAAACTACATCAGCTCACATATGTTCAGAGAAATTAACTCAGCATGTTCCCTCCTGATTGCTCTTTAAAATATGTCATCCTCTCTTCTTATGACTGTCTCTAAATTGGTGTGTAAGGGCATTTGTGCTATTGACGTGCAGGGCTAATTTCTTTGTATACCAGCTCACCAGGGCAGTGCTTTGTTGGCCTGTGTCCATGCCATATGCACCACAATGAGTCTTCATTCTTGGTTTGTCCACAGAGATACTGCAATAAAAATGACTAGCAAAAATATAATAAGAGTGAAGGTGTAAATATGACTGAAGATGTATTCTTAGAGGAAGATGGGGGGATTTTTTTCCAAAAGAAATGGTCAACAAGTGAAGATAGGTGGTTTGGATTGAACTGAATGTCCATATTATCACTGTTCATTACTAAATGCCCTAGATTTCCCTAACATCAAGAATATTTTATGTCCTGTTAAAAACATTTAAAATTTTGAATGCTTTTCTAATGCTGACTGAACTGAGTATTTTTAGTTTATGTTCACATGTCTGGAACTCTGCCTATCCTCATCCCTACCAGTCAAGGTACTTGGTTTTGTTATTCTTAAGTATCAAGATTCTTAAGTATTTTGTACAAACAAGTATAGATACTTGTTTCTGGTTGACTTCATGGAACCATCCCATTTTATACTAGTAAATGCTGCCACAGCAGAAGTGCTTTTAATCCTTAACTTTCACATTTTTAGTTTTTACCTTGCAAATATTAATATGCTATAATATCACTTGTGTGAATATTGCCATAAAAACTTCCCGTGATTGAAATTTTACAAGACTGGAGTTCCTCCTCTTCTGAGTTTCAGTCATGCTGCAGGTACAAAGTCTATTACAGCACTTCTGGAGGTGCTCAGTTACTTTGTGTGACTGGAAAAATATTACTCTTTAGCTGATTACTATTCAAAAATATTGTATAGTCATTGTGAAGTCCTGACTGCCCGCACAGAAATACCTTTGTTTGTTATAGCTAGTATTAAGTCTGTATTTGGATGCTTGGATTTAGTACTGATAAAATCACCTACTTTTAATATGTGCAGTGTATTGGCTGTTGAATGCATAAAGTATTTTATGACATGTCTGTTACAATTTATTGGCATTTCTGATCCTTCTGGCTGTTTCACTGAAAAATGGCAACTGAATTTGTGAGCTGAATGATTGCTTTGCTTTAGAGAAGTATATTGTTTTTGTACTTTCCCATTAACTTGTTGCTGATGGGTGAGTTTCCAATTATTTTATGTGTTTGGGAAGAGAAAAGAGGTTGCTGACACCAACTGGAGATTTACATCTGAAACTTCTCTGCCCTATCTTTTCCAAAATGGAAGAAAATAATCGTCTACATCCGATTTTAATCTAAATGCTGTATTGTTAGAGAATGTTCTACATTCTGGATGGCAAAAAGTGGCACTGAAAAAAAGTCAGAAGTTCTTTGGTGTCCTCGCTGCTGCATGTGAATGTGCACAGCAGGTGCCAGCCCCAGCTCTGCAGAGTGAACAGAACTCTGGCACATGGCAAAATAGATCCCTGTTGTCTACCATGTTATCTCAACCCTTGTAATATGAATGTGAATCTAATGCACTTATTATTGCTGATGGGATGCCTTTTACATCAGAGGGTAGTTTCTTTCCTTTCTTAATGAATGTATTTTCTGGATCCTTTGACTTCAGTGAAACGTGAATCTGCAGCTTGCCATCATCTATCACGGGTACCCCAAAGTGCCTTGCTTCATTTCATTTAGTCCACAGATCTTTCTATTCATCTCATGTAAATCAGAGACTAACACATTCTACAGCAAAGTATGAAGATTTTTTATAAAAGCTGGTAGAAAGAATACCTTACATCTTCTATACTCATGTTTAACTAGCATGAGCAGCCACAGGCGGGTCCCTCAGGGAGTGATGCGAAAAAGGGCTGCATAGTGCTCCACTTGCAAGATTAAGAATGGAGCATTGTGCAACCCTTTGGACCTTGCAGCCAAATACCACAAGCAGTTATGTGGATCTGGCTGTGTCCCCAAACTAATTGGCTGCATTTCTCCAAGGGCAGGGTAGCTACTGGGCCCCTTAACCAGCCCCTGTGGAGGAGAGCTCCAGTCCCTGAGTAGGGCAGGATGCAGTTGTTTATTTCCAGTTGTTTGTGGTACATCATTTGCTCACTCCTGCAGCCAGAATGTCTTTTTGAATTTTGGCGCTAATGAATGTGAGATAGGTTTTTAGTCTTGCAGAAACAAGATTTGGTTTGTTGTGACCAGTAAAGGGCAAAATATGTCTGATCTTGCCTGGCGAATGCTGGTCCCCAAATCAATAAATGTGGTTTTGGAGGCATTTCCTCTCTGAAATGAGTATATGCCTGTCTTGAAAAGAATGAATTATTCACACCATCAAGTAAGCAAAGTAAATCTTCATCTGAACACCTTCAAAAGTTGATATGTTTAAACAAATTGCCCTTATAAATAACCATGTGTGTAGGAACCTAAATGTTGTAAATGATATGGCACTCCTATAAACCTCTTACCTTCCTCCAAATAATAGAAGATTTTAAATACTCATAGTAATAGACTAATTAAGGTAGGATGTGTCTATGTTATCTAGTCCACTTCTTGTGCCATATCTGGGCCAAATCTGCTCTGAGAAGTTTTGTGTATCAGCACACAATGGTCCAGCATTTGCTCATTTTGAAAAGAATTTCTCATTATTTCTAGGCCTGAGTTTCTTGAATATGCTGTCATCTAATACTTGGTTATATTTTTCCACAGTGCTCTCGACCATACCTATTGTGGAGTCATGAATGAGTGTACATATATTTTTAATGCAACTTTGTAAAACTCTACACATATTTCTGAAGGCAGAGTATATTAGGGAAGCGTAATTACAAAGTTTGGTTAAAGCCACGTTCTCCTGACAAAAGAAGTAAAACTGCCGTGAAACATACATAATGAATTTAAAGCTACCGCATATCAGAATATCTGTATTTTGTCATCCTTTATTTTGGTTTTGGGGTTTTAAAAATTGTTTTGGTTTTTTACATCTCAGAAATTTTGTCTGACTTTGAGAAAGAGAATTTAGGGCACCTACTTAGGGCTACTGGATGTCTTACAGCTACTCATAGAAGCAGTATCTGAAATAACCGTAAACTTGCCATATCCACTGTGCCCAAGCTAATAAATATTGCAGGCATTTTTGTCACAAGCATGATGCGGTCAGACTACATGCCCACTGGTTTGCAGATCATTTGTACTGTGTTAATAGTTTTGTCTGGGAAGTCCTCTAGAGAAACTGGGGAAAGCTTCACACAGTATCACAGTATCACAGTATGTTAGAGATTGGAAGGGACCTCAAAAGATCACCTAGTCCAATCCCCCTGCCGGAGCAGGAACACCTAGATACGGTTACACAGGAACGTGTCCAGGCGGGTTTTGAATGTCTCCAGAGAAGGAGACTCCACAACCTCCCTGGGCGCCTGTTCCAGTGTTCTGTCACCCTCACTAGAAGAAGTTTCTTCTCAGTTTAGTGGAACCTTTGTTTCAATTCCCCTTGTCCTTTCATTGTTTGCCACTGAGAAGAGCCTGGCTCCATCCTCGTGACACTCCCCCTTTATATATTTATATACACTAATAAGGTCACCCCTCAGTCTCCTCTTCTCCAAACTATAGAGACCCAGCTCCCTCAGTCTTTCCTCATAAGGGAGATGCTCCACTCCCTTAATCATCTTAGTTGCCCTGCGCTGGACTCTCTCCAGCAGGTCCCTGTCCTTCTTAAACTGAGGGGCCCAGAACTGGACACAATATTCCAGATGGGGTCTCACCAGGGCTGAGTAGAGGGGAAGGAGGACCTCTCTTGACCTACTAACCACCCCCCTTCTAATACACCCCAGGATGCCATTGGCCTTCTTGGCCACAAGGGCACAGTGTCGGCTCATGGTCACCCTGTCGTCCACCAGGACCCCCAGGTCCCTCTCCCCTACACTGCTCTCTAACAGGTCGTTCCCCAATCTATACTGGAACCTGGGTGAGGCCAAAAAGCTAAATAATCGAAGCATCAGACTGAACTCAGGAGATACTGTTGGCTTTGGTGCCAGCTCTGGGATGCTGGAAAAGTCACTTTACTACCAGATATGATACTTTCTTGTCTTGCTGTAGACACCTGCTTACATAAAACCTAACACAGGGGATCAGACAAGGGAGAAGTGTGAAGACACAAAATGAATGTCCTTCAATATTGTCAATATAAAACCACTTCCGGTATATCGTAGAATCATAAAATAGTTTGAGTTGGAAAGGACCTTAAGATCATCTAGTTCCAGCCACCCTGCCATGAGCAGGGACACCTCACATTAAACCGTGTCACCCAAGGCTCTGTTCAACCTGGCCTTGAACACCGTCAGGGATGCAGCATTCACAGCTTCCCTGGGCAACCCATTCCAGTGCCTCACCACCCGCACAGTAAAGAATTTCTTCCTTATATCCAATCTAAACTTCCCCTGTTTAAGTTTTAACCCATTACCCCTTGTCCTATCCCTACAGTCCCTAGTGAAGAGTCCCTCCCCAGCATCCTTATAGGCCCCCTTCAGATACTGGAAGTCTGCTATGAGGTCTCCATGCAGCCTTCAATTCTCCAGGCTGAGCAGCCCCAACTTTCTCAGCCTGTCTTCATATGGGAGGTGCTCCAGTCCCTTGATCATCCTCATGGCCCTCCTCTGGACTTGTTCCAATAGTTCCATGTCCTTTTTATGTTAAGGACACCAGAACTGCACACAATACTCCAAGTGAGGTCTCATGAGAGCAGAGGGGCAGGATCATCTCCTTCGACCTGCTGGTCACGCTCCTCTTGATGCAGCCCAGGATATGGTTGGCTTTCTGGGCTCATAATGTTGGAGAAGATGGGACACTGTAACATGCAAAGTACAATTTTTTGGTTGCTGAAAAAAGTTCCCACTTTTGTGACTGAAGAGTACAAAATCACATCATTGTTTCTTTACCAAAATTTGAAATAAGACTGCAAAATATTTTGCTTTGCAGTGAATCCACAACTGGCTTGCCAACTTTTTATTATTATTTGCAAATGTTTTTGTAGCTATTGTGATTGTATATTGTATATTGTATGAAATATACAGGTAGATTAACTGTTTTACAACCAGGCTGTGTTGCATCATCAGGTTTTACAAGCTCGGGATTATTAAGTGCTACCAGAATTGTAAATTACAGCATCTCCAAGAACTTGCTGCAGTATATGGAGATGATTTGGAAAGAGTCATCTTTCCCTCAGCACTCACACACACCTAATATGTGAATCAGAAAATCATCACATAGCTAAAAGTTTAGGCTGAAGCATAGAAAGAAAAACAAGCCATAGCTACAGCAACGTTATACTTCTGTTACAAATGCTGTTTAGTCAAGTTCTGACACAGCTGACTGTATTTTATTTAAAGCTTATTTCATAGGTTGATCTAGTTCTAATGCACTTTTCTTAGCAGAATGGCAGAGAATGCACGTTGGACTACATGACCTCCAGAGGTCCCTTCCAACCCTAATGATTTGGGGATTTCATGTTTCCTACCACAGTACTTTTGTGTGGTACTCCACTTACCAGCTTCTCCCCTTCCACTGCAAGACAGTTTATTTTGCTGAATCAGAAAGAAGAGGGGGTTTATAGAAGTCTGTCATAAACACTGTGCCAATATTTGGAAAAGTGCAGTGTTATGGGTCTAGTATCTGCAGAGCTTATTTTTTTTGCATAGCTTGCTTCTAGACCTTTAAAAAGCATTGTTAGGTATATCAAATCATATTCAAAATGAAAAGAAGCCTTTGTAGACAGCCAGTAACTCCATAAACTTGGAGTCTCATCAACATTTGAAGAGCTATCTTTTAAAGCATAAGGGGAGGACTTGACCTCTGGAGATGACATGCTTCAATACTGCTAACATTTTAACTTTCATCTGCTCTAGCTAGAGCTCCCCTGATTTCAAATCTCTTCAAACCTAAGATTTTTAGATGTGACATTGCCTGGTTTTGGTTGTATCTGAGAAGTTTTACACACATATAAACAAATAGGAAATAATATGAAATAATTTGAATGAGCAGCTGTTTGAATGTACTTTTCAGATAGCACATGAGTCTTGAATACATTTGGTATACAAATTCTGGTCTAGGTTTTGTTGATCCTGTCACCGTGCTCGAATCAAATACAGAGGTCAGTAAAAAGAAAGTCAGATAAAAATGGGCTTTCTATTGTTCAATAGTGCTGAACTTAAGTTTTTTTCATGCAGACTATCAAAACTTATTAAAAACTGAAAAACTAAAGATGATGGCCTTTTTCAAGGCCGGGTTGGACAAGGCCTTGGGTGATATGGTTTAGAGCGAGGTGTCCCTGCCCATGGCAGGGGGGTTGGAACTTGATGATCTTAAGGTCCTTTCCAACCCTAACTATTCTGTGATTCTATGATTCTATGAGAGAGAGTTAGCTGTGCTGGCAAGTGGGCACAAAGAGAGCTCCATGTGTTTTTTGTCTGATTAAAAAGGACGTGAATATGCAATACTGTACTAAGACTTATTTTTCCCCATTCAAATGAATAGAAAAGAATAAAAAGAGCTAACAAAGATCAGCAAAATCTGCAGTTGTCTCAGGGGATGCACTGTCTAATTGCTCTGGAACATCTCCAAGGCCGAGGAATTCAGACAGCAACTCCTCAGAGATGGGACATAAAGAAAAATCAGAGAGGAGGCTTGGATTAGCTTCTTTCCCTCCCACTCTGTTTCCACAGCACAATGGTGGGTCATTCCTCTGAACACACACAAGACTGGTTCAACCTCCAGCACATTAAGTGGACTCAAGGTCAAGAATAATGCTTCATCCACGTAAAATGAAAGGCAAACACATAATACAGTATTCTGCTTGCACATGACAGCTGGGTTTCTTTTTCTAAGAGTTACCCTTTGTTACTGGCTTCTCCTAGCTTTTGAAAACCATGGCGTGTAGGCTTGTCAGATGTCCACAGGGATCTTCAAGTCTCAAGTAGAATGAATTTTCCTAGTCACTGACTTCTCTAAGACACCTTGAGAAGTAGCTCTGGGAGACCTAAAGCATAACTCCATGTCTTAGTTCAAATAAGGAATGGGGAGACAGAGAGTCATTAAAAGAAAATTTTTGCAATATCATGAAGAAAATATGCAGTAAAAACAGTTCTGGTAGAAGAAATATATAGTACAGATTTTAGAGATGAATTTAGCTAGTTAAAATGCGTTTGAATCAGGTTATCTATTTGTGCCACAGGGAAGATGTTTCTTAAAATTGTAAGGCATTACTTTCATCCAGTACTGAATATTTATTACTCTAATTTTCTGCCTGCCTCCATTTATACTGTACTAGTTAATGTACAACATAAACCAGTTTCACTCCTGTGTCTCATCTTGTAGTTTAGTGTTTTCAGTGGGGTTTTTTTTGCTTGATACGCTCTCATTGTGTGCAAGGTTTTGACTTGGTCTTCATCTTTTCTTTAAAAATATCTGTCAGCAACAAATGAATGCGATGCATTTCAGGGACATTTAGTTAAGTCCTACAGAAATAATGTGGATTTTTTATCAAAGATTAGTTAAATTTGAGAGAGTGGCAAAAGCGATAGAAGAGTTCAGTCTCTCTGCCTACCAAAGTTCCAAACTGAAGTCCAGTAGAAATACTCCACCTGACTTTTTCAAAGTTTTCATCAGGCATTTTAGCCAGTCACCCATTAATAGATAACAAAAAAAAAAAAAAAAGGAATACAACAGATTTTCTTGTCTGCTGCACAGAGGTTAAGAAAAACTCCTCATGGATTTTTATCCAAGGACATTTAGGCTAGACATATCTGTCAGTCATTGCATCCTGACTGATTAATTTAACACTGATTGCTTACAACCAGTTTTCCTCCTTTCACTTTTGAGAGATCTGATCTTCTGTTGACTGGGTTTTAGCAACCGCTATAGCCAATTAGTCTCTTTATCTCCGTTACTGTAAACAGGTCTTTTCTAGCAGGCAAGGTTTTCTATCACATTAATATGTTCTAATTTACTTTTTAAAAGATACCCCTAAATAGTCAATTCTTAAATTGCTTAGATAAAGTGGATTTTTGTAATTCAGATGTTTTGAGCTTCTTTGAGCAATCCAAAACATACAGAAATTGTGTTGGTTTAATAATGCAGCTGTGCATTAATTGCTACTGTTCATTGTTTTACAGTATAATACAATATTTATGTCTCAACAATGATGGGTACTGAAATGTTAAGCTCATAGAAAGCAAGCCACAAAAAATGAGGACTAAAATGCTGACTTGTGTTCAAGGAAGAAGAAGCAGAAAAACTTTTCACGTCTAAAGGTTTGAAGAGAACACTGAATTTGGGAATATGCTATAACTGAATCTAAGATTAAAAGAGAAAGCAAACCCCCTATGAATTTCTGTATGAGTCAATGATACAGTGCTCCTCTCTACATGTATACTTTTGTTCATGTTATTTTCTTTTCTCTTTTAGAAGCAGCGAATGTTATCTCCATGAACTACTGTACATTTTTTTTAAGACTTCTGTTATTTTCTTGAAACTGAGTGTTTGGTTTGATTGTACAGGGGTGTTTCAGGATGCTTAGACCCTGATACAACAGAAAAGCATGGCAAAGCATAGATGACTGAATTGTGTTTGGGCTTTGTCTTCAAACCCTGAAAAGGAATTACTATGTCTATAATATCTTTTCTGCTTTAGCATATCCTTCTTAATGAGGAAAGCTGAAGTTACGGGGAGTCCTGACAAATAGAAGATGTAGGAAAGCTAGGTGATAGAAAAACTAGATTTCCGTGTATCAATGAATCAGAGAATCTTAGAATTATAAAATCATTTAGGTTGGAAAAGACCTTTAAGATAATGAAGTCCAACCATAATTCCAAAACTGCGAAGGCCACCACTATACTGTGTCCCTAAGTAACATGTATACATCTCTTTTGAATGCCTCCAGGGATGGTAAATCCACCACTTCCCTGAGCAGCTGTTCCAATACTTAACAACTCTTTTGGTGAAGAAATTTTCTTAATATTCAATCTAAACCTCCCCTGGCACAACTTGAGGCCATTTGTCTTGTCCTGTCACCTGTTACTTAGGAAAAGAGACCAACACCCACCTCTCTACAAACTCCATTCAGGTAGTTGTAGTAGGTAGAGTGGTAAGGTCTCTCCTCAGCCTCCTTTTCTCCAGACTTAAACAATCCCAGTTCCCCCAGGCACTCCTCATACAACTTGTGCTCCAGACCCTTCACCAGCTTTGACGCCCTTCTCTGGACACACTCCAGCACCTCAAAGTCTTTCTTGTAGTGAGGGGCCCAGAAAATGGTGTAAGCTCTGCAGTATTTGTGGTTTATTTCCAGCTCTTGCAACTAAGATAGGCTGCAGCCGTAGGCCCCATGCCTTGCCTCAAAGCAAACTCTCCTCTATTGAGTTACTCAGCTGGTAGCACTGGCACTTTCCCAGCCAGGTTGAATTCATACAGTGGAGAAAGGAAGTGTGTGAAGGGGGAATTTGCACACAGAGGCTTTTGTTTTGCACAGGAAGCTGTCTCAGGCACAGAGGCTGGATCTAGGAAAGTGTAGTCTGTGTTACTGGCCAAAATCCTTTTTCTGTCAGCTCCGCTTACTAATGGCTTCCTTGCTGCATCTTTCAGACAGCAAGCAATGCAAAATAGGAGAAAATGCCACTGCTTCCACTATCCTACTGTTATTGCTGAAAGGAGGAAAAAAAGCCTACTCTAATTTCTATGTTTGGGCCTCTTGACGGATGCAGCTTTCAAGGCTGCAGAAATGGCCACTAGTAACAAAGATTAGCCTATGGCAATTTGACCGGGAGCTACTGTAGAAATGCGGACATAGAAAGTCATTGAATGAGGAATTTTAAAGTAGTTAATATGAAGAATGCTCATGTTTCAGAAAGCAGGTTTCACATCTCCATCATGCGATGCTCACGGTAGAAAATACTTCCCTCATTCCATATGTTTTCTGTAAAAATTCATACTGCTGTGCAAATATACAGGACAGATCTGTTAAAGGAGTCCCACATATGAAGAATATGAACTTTTTGTCACTCACACTTACTTCACATGAACATTTTTGCTCTAGTAGAATACTGTATTTCAGAAGTCGTCAATTTGTATGCTTTAATGGCAGATGTGGAGATAATGTAAACACATTTTTTAATTCAACATACCCATTAATTGTTTGTTAAATTAAAATAAGCTCTTTACTTATTCGATCTAATCATTGCTGAATATGGACTTGAGCCCAAAGAAGTCAACAGAAGTCTTTCCACAGACTAAAATAGTCTTTGAATCAGGCCTTGTGTTTTTATAATTAGATTTCTTCATAGAAAACCCTTTAATTGGTACAGTATGTTCCTTTCATACAACAGGGAAAAGTGAAATTTCTTTTAGTAACAGATATTCATAGATTAGAAGAATGGAATGCTTTCCTTATTTAAATATCACAAGAGATTAGAACTGTGTAACTGGAAAAGGAAGTGGACAATATGGTATGAAAGACAAGACAAAAAACCCAACAGGGAATGATAAAGAGGTAACATTTTCTTTTTGGTGTAAAAACCAAGATTTTTCCTTCAGTCAGGGATGAGAATTGGTGTCACTAACTATCTTATTTGTAAAAAGGATAAGACCTATGTTTTTGTGGTTTTATATGCTTAGACAGGCCAAGGAGGTAAATGATGCAATGAAAATTATTCTTCCTATGGTGAAAAAAAAATTTCACCTACCAAGTAGTACCAATCCAAACATTTAGAAACTGTAGCTGTAGTTAAAAAAACCATGCCAGAAAAACACCATTTTAACCTTGCATTGTCTAATACATGAAACCATGTTGAAGGCTGTGTAAGTTACTGAGATTTTAAGAAATAATTCACTTCCATTTCTTTAAGAAATCTTCTTATAGGTTGAGGCCTAATGGTACACACATTCAAGCCTTTCTCTGCACACCTGCATGCTAGAGTCTTCTTAAGAAAATAAATAGATGAAGATTGATATGCCCACATAACTATTACTTATACATAACTATTACTGTAGGAGCTGATTTAAAAATATTTTCCTAAAGACAGCTAAAATCTGGAGCTTTCCTGTATTCTTTGAAGGCTTGTTATATAGTTGGCAATAAGTCAATTCAGCTCAGAGGCTTCAAATCTCATTTGCTTTGTTTGGATTTATGTTACAAGGCCTTTTTTAAGTAGATCTGGGTTTGTAGCCGAGATGTGCAAGCTATATTCTAGAAAATGATCTGTGAGCAAAGCCTAGAACTCAGGATGGATTTGGGCAGAGTGTCTGCAGCACCTGAAAGTTTCTTGCCGTGGCTAGGAGCTTAGAACAAATGTTCCAACTTACAGTGATGACCACTGTTTCGTTTAAACACATGGGAAACAGCTCTCATATAACAGCTCTGATATAACATAGATTAGCTGCCTATTTTGTTGCTTGGTGGAAGACACCCTCCCTGATAGCAGGTTATTCCACACTTTACTAGTGCACTGTTCTCTGAAGTTTCTGATGCAGAAACCATTCTTACTAAAGGGAATGCTGCACTCCATGGACCATTAGAATATTTCAGCATGGCATTTCAGCATGGCAATAGAATATTCTATTCTATGATTTCCTATGTTCCTCAGAGAAAAGCATGATGTGATGTGAGCTGAGAAACACTAGAAGTATCCATAAGCTTCTGATGGGAGCAGCTTCATTTGTTTAACAACATTTCCAAGAAATACCATGAGATTAAGCTACTAACTAACTTCTCCATGAATCTACATGTAAGATGTAGTAGGAGTGGGTAAAAAGTAAGTTAATCTGAATTTGATGGCTCACCTTTGGTTGCTGCAGTTAGGATTTGTTATTCCTTCTGGTAGGAAAGAGAGAACCCAACATCTGAACTGCTAGAGCTGTTTGATGAATTGCTAGAATTTGTTCTGTGACTAACTGCTAGAACCTGATCATCCTGTACTAGTTTCTAGTCACAGCCTGCTCTGCTGGGACTTCAGGGGTAAAAATGCAGCAAGTTCATACAGTATGCCTCCTCTTAAAAAGCAGTTCAGAGCATGTTATGTGAAAGGTACTAGATAAGAGCAGCATGTGCTGAGTTTCTCTGTAAAAGAATCTTAATGGGAAATAGTTTTCTGTGAATCTTCTTCCCGTGAGCAAAAATTGCTGTGTGAAAGCACTCTGACCAGAAATATGAGACCGTTTTCTGGACTGTCATGGTTTAAGTCCAGTCAGTAACTCAGAACCACGCAGTTGCTGTCTCACTCCCTCCTCTTCCTCCCCCCCTGCTCCCGAAGGCATGGGGAGGAGAATCTAAAGAATGTAACTCCCATGGGTTGAGATGAGAACAGTCCAGTAACTAAGGTATTGCACAAAACCACTACTGCTGCCACCAATAATAATAATGGTAAGGGTAATAATGAGGGAAGAGAATAGAACCACTCACCACCTGCCAATTGATACCCAGCCCAACCTGAGCAGTGATCTCCTTCTTCAGGTAACTACTCCCAGTTTCTATAGTGGGCATGACGTGCTGTGGTATGGAATACCTCTTTGGTCAGTTTGGGTCAGGTGTCCTGTCTCTGCTTCCTCCCTCCCGGCTTCCCCTCCTCCCTGGCAGAGCATGAGGCTCAGAAAGTCCTTGTTCAGAGTAATCATTACTAAGCAGCAACTAAAAACATTGGTGTTATCAGCGCTGTTTTCAGGCTGAAAGTCAAAACCACGGCACTGCACCAGCTACTAAGGAGAAAAATGACTGCTACTGCTGAACCCAGGACATGGACAAAGAGTGAGGGGCAGTAAAGGTGGAGGAGAAAACCTGGTGCTTATGGATAGAGAGAACATGTCTGAAGAAGTAATGGAGAGAAAAGTTGGCAGTGACGTAAACCCATTTTTTCTTAGAAAGCAGTGAAGCTACCAAGTGGATAGTTTCTCATAAGTAAACACTGCAGTGTTATGTTTAAAAGAATAAATAATAAAAGACCAGGAATTACATGACACTTCAATGTTGAAGAGTTTCCCAGTTTACCCACTCTTCATTGTGCTTTAAATTAATGGATAATCCCAATACTCTTCATTTAGATTAAAATGTAGAACAAATGTGCAAAGTTAGCCTCTCAGAACATCCGTCTTAAGTAGAAACAGCAGCGGTTGCAGTGGCATAACAACAGGGCCTGTCAAAGGGCCTGGTATTGCTCAGACATTGCTTAGTAGTTGGACTGGCTGGCATCTCTAAACATCTGTAGCCTGTCCAAAGGTATCTGACGTCAACTCAGGCATGGGCAACACTTTAAAATGAAGAGCAAGAAGCTGTCTTTGAAATCCATAAACTAAAAGAAAAAGAAATTACCAGCCAAACTGGCAAAAGAAAAAATAACATGTACCGTATACTCTTGACATTAGAAAATAAATTAGAAAGTATGTTATAGGTATTGGCACAGACACTGAGCTCTTCCATTCACAGTGTGGGAAAAGCTACTTTAATCCATACAACTTGAACACTGATCTCCCATATCCCACTTGAGTCCTCTGACTGTGAGCCATGAAATTCAGTTAACTCTCCCTTGCTGCCTCTACCCACTCCAAATTAATACCTAAATATATATAAAAACCAGAAGAGGTCTAAGGGAAAGGTGCTGAAATCTGGCTGCTGTATTTGTCAAGGAGGTGGGAGACCACTGATGATATCCACATTCCAACTGAGGTAGAGTAAGCTGGCACATCAGCCATCAGCATTTGAGTATGTGCTTTTCCAGCTGCTCTGCTGTGAAGCTGGGACTGGTGCTGAGCTCCTTTGTATTTCAAACTGAAGCAAAGTCTGTAAGAATTTTGTTTCTTGGAGCTGATAGGCAGAAACATATTCTCATGTAATCAGCTTAGAAATTGTAATGATATAATGATGCTACAACTGAACTGAAAACCTAATTTGATGTGACATCCAAACCCATTTACAGTCACCATTTTTAAAAGCAGTCTTTTACATTATGTTACAACAGGAGGAATAAATGGAGGAAACAAACAGGTTTTGGACTTTACAGGGAGCAATATCTGCTCATGTGTTAATTCACAGTACCATTAGCCTTGTCTGTTAAGTGTACAGGTTTCTCACCAATAACAACATCATGGATGCACACATAATTAACCTTGCCAACTTGAATCTATGACCTTTTAATTAAACACAGACCACTGCTGCTGTAGCTGATGTAGATGCAGAAATTGGTAGTTACAGGCAGTTAGCTTTCATTAAATCATTCTTAGCTGCAGGCCCAAATGCAAAGGAGTTGTCAAGAATATGATTCTTTGTAAATTTACAAAACCCCTCTTTCTATACTTTCTCTATGTATGTATTGTGCGGCTATTTATAAGTATTAACAAAACAGCAACACAAAGAAAAGAGCAGGTAAGGCAAAAACAGAGAAAAGGCAGAATCTCTCTGACTTGTTCCACACTATTTTCAAAGTAGAAATATCCTTACAATATAGAAAATACAAAATGGAAATTGTGTGCTGGAGATGTAATTGTGTTCAAGAGGATAGAAAACCACTTGAGAATGAGTGGAGGAGCAAAAGGCAGCATAGGAGGGGTAAAATTTGGAAGGCAGTCAAAGAAATTAATATTAGAGACAAAGACAGAAAAGGCACAAAAAGAACAACTGTGAGACAACCAGATTATAATAAAGATTAAGTTTATTGTGAGACCATTCTTTGCGAATATTTCTGTTTCTAGCACAGATCTAACCCTTTGGTTGTGGTTTGCCTTTTGTCTAGAGCCTGTGACCAGTATTTTGCTCTGACATTTATTTAATCCATCGCCAGTGAAGTCTGAGATGGAGTTATATATGTTTGAGGTGAAATTAGCTTTTTCTGGCATAGTTTTGCAACTCCATATTTCCCAGATATTTTGAGCATAAGCAGTAAGCTTCCTTGGAAACCATGAACTGTTTCTGTCAGAAGTCCCTGTTCTGAAACTGCAATGGCAGTCAGTATGTCTGCAGAAGGTCTGTGCTTACACTTACTTGGAAACATAGGCCCTCAGTATGATCAAAAATATAAAATACAAAAGAACTAAGTCTACCCAGTGTGGAGACATGGGACTAATTGCTAGTCACTGATGTTAGACTGTCTGCTTAAGTCCTGGATACTAAAACAGTTTGGTATAGAGTCCTGAAAGTTATTGAAAGCATTGCATGTTTCCGAATAATCTAAAAGACTTCTTCCTATCAAATAAGCTTTCTTTTGGAAAAGTCTCAAGAGAACTCTTATAATAAAGTTCTACATCCACTTTTTGAGTGAACTTAGTGTTAAACTTTCATTTTTCCACTCTGACTAATGCTACCCCTGTATAACTGCATTACAGGGCTCACCAATCCCATGAATAAGATATTTTTGTAAGGTGGAAACCTGAAAGCTTTGAAAATGCTGAGTTGAAATCTCAGCTTTCAAAAAGGGTTGAGTTGTGAGCAAGCAAGTGTACTTTAATGGCTTTTAAATTAGACAGTGTAGAAACCACTAGACATAATTTACCTAGGGGTAATACCAAAAGTTTACAAGTGAAAGAATCGTATGCACCAGTTTAACCCAGGAAAAGGATTTCTAATATACCACAGAGAAAGTTAAGTTCTATGTTTATTACATACCTGTTATTTTGGGTCTGTCCTGAAATAACTGTAATTACTAATCTTGAATGAACTATTTGTGGTTGTTTGAAAAATACATAACCTGTAATCTGACACACAAGCTTAAAAATGCCTTTTCATATCTTCTTTTCGAAATACACATTTCTTATTTCAATGGCCAACTGGTTTATATTGTAGACTAATGCACATACTTGTCTGCCTTAACATTATGTTCCAGCTAGAATACAAGTTGCTGTTTTCATGGCATGTGATGTTAGATTCAGGGTTCATTTATTCACACAGTGCTGTTGGTATTAGCTTAGTTGTAAATGAGCATTATTAACACATTAAAAATGATATAACATATGAAGATGTAGCTGTGTAGAGCACTGCACTGTTGTACAGAAAACACAGTGAGAAGAGTGGTGCTAAACATTGGATATACTTGAAGAAATATCTCTAGAAAGTGTGAATTTTGAACACTACGAAATTCAAAATTCTTTCATGATGTAATGAATGTTTAAGGGCCACATACTGACTTGACTTTATGTTTTTTTCCATAGTGTATGCTTATGATAAAATACATTAATCAATGTTATCTCCTGATTTGAATCCCAAAACTGTGCAGCCATCCAGTATATCATTTGATATTCTACTTCCCCAAAATGCTTTCACCTTTCATTTGGACTGATTTTACTTGGGTGCTTCTGCAAGACTTCCATCAGCAGCTTATGCCATTAACTTAAATGGGTTTCTCTGAGTTACTGATATGATGATCTCCTCCTTCAGTTTAACCTACCCTGACTTTGAATGACTGAGTACCCTCTGTGTATACTTTCATTTACAGTTCTGTACAGTTCTTACAAATTTTGCTTTTTCTAAATGACACATGCCAGGCCACAGGCACGCCAAGCTTCTTGCTATTTATTTTTTCATTGACCTGAGATGAGCCAGGCTGCCTTCCTATGTGTGTTTCTGAATCAAGAGAATGTAAGGCCTGTCACACCTAAGCAAACCTACAGCTGTTCTAGCCCAGTGTCCTGCCTCTGACAAGGGCACTAGATGAATGTTTAGAGCACAACAAGAATGAAATGACACTTCCCCTGGTATGCTCTCCCAGCTTTGGCTGTCAGAAGTTTAGGGACTTCCTGAACTGGAGTTTTCATCTATTGTTTTAATAGCCCCTTATGGACCCATCTACCATGTATTTATAGTTTTGGCATTTACAATGTCCTGTGGCAATGGATTCCACAGTGTAATTATATAGTACGTTGAGAAGTACTTCCTTCCGTTTGCTTAAAATCTGGCACTCAGCAGTTTCACTGAATGTTCCTTAGGTCTCAACTTATGCAAAAGAATCACCCCCTATTCACTCATGTTACTTATGATGTTCTTGACATCCTTTTTGTTTCAGTTACATTGTAGGTTATATCTGTATTTTAAATGTTATTATGACTGGGCTTGGTGTGAGAGCTAAGATTATGCTTTCTCAGCACAATAGGATACCAACAATTAATTGCTCTAAAGTATTTATATTATGATATAAACCCCCCTGTATTTAATGGACTGAAACTTCACATAACCTGATGTTTTCTTCTCCACAAATGACACGGATCTCCCTGTTTAAAACAGTTATGACTTAGTATGTTTATATATTTCTCGAAAGAGGTCAGGTTTGACCCCCCAAATGTTTTTATTATCCATGCTTTTGATGGTACATTTCCCCTTTTCATTCTCCCAGGACACAAGCTATAATAGTTAGCTTCTCTGATATTCCTATGGACTCACCGTCCACTATGAAAGAGCATATAAGACAAACATCCCTTGGTAGGTCCAAGCCTTTTAGACACTATAATGTAGCCAGCACAAACGTGTTTTACATCATTTTGGACAAACCTCTGATTTTGGCATAGAAACAATTTTATGTCATTTATAAAATAGATGCTGAAAAAGTCTTGGCTAGCCACCTTCTCTCTCAAAAGGGAGACTTGTTCTAGCCACAGAAACTTAGAAAAAAAGAGGGAAAATATGTTATAAAATTTGGATTCTGCTGCTCACTAGGTCGATGGTGGGTGGCCGGCTCATGTAGAACTGACTGGATTTAAGTCATTTATGGGGGTAGATTTTATGCAGAATTCTTGTAATTATGGTCAGAATAGAAGCAGGCCAGAGTTTAGTTCACATTTCTGGTTTCCATGTCTTCGTTTAACTGTCAGAAGTTATCAAAGTGCTGCTCAAAAAATCAGAGCAGCAGCATGCAGGACTTTTCACAGTTGCTTGAAATCTTCCTTCTGTCCATCAGCTCTTTGCTCTTTTACTTGTTTCCTCTGGTCGTCCACCTCCTCTCTATTCTCTACACTCAGCAGTTTAACAGTGGGAGTGGAAATAATTATCCCACATTAACGACAAAGTAGGTACCTGATATTCACATGACTTGCGTGACTTCTTTTGTTTAAGGTGGGAAGAGTATTGAGATCTTAATCCACTGGTTAACAAGCCAGTTTTCTGTTTCATGAAGAGACCGTGACCATCATGTCATACACTGAAATTCACAACTCCTCTCCTCAGATCTTTGTCCTTTCAGAGCTTAATAGGTGTCCTTTTTCCTTACAACCTTTACTTTGCCATGATCTGATAAGCTACCTTAGATTGATGTTATTGCTTTCTACATTATTTCTGTAATTATAACTTCTATACCTATTACTAAGACTGGCATGCTTTTGTACCTCTTTGGTGGTTGCACATATTGAATTATAAAGCTATCACTACCAGATACAAATGCATACCATCAGCTTTATTTCCTTTGTCTACTACAATATCATCTCCGTACAGCTGAGAGAAGAATCCATTTACCACCACTTCGCCCTCTGCACAATTTTCTCAGTTTAACCATGATGTTGTTCATTCTGATTGGCTGACCAAAGAAAGATCCACTTTATCAGCTGAATATCTGGAAACTCTTTATCAATAAGCAAGTGACTTTGCACAGGTACCGTTTTTCTCATGTGTTTCTCATACCCTTTAGTAAAGGAAAACACAATTAGAATGGTGGTTTTTATTTTATTCCCTGCCCCTTATTATGTTTTTTGCTAAAAGATTCATCTCTTGAAATAAAAAAATTTCAAAATTAAAACATTTAAGGGGCAGATGTCCTTTGGTGATTGTTGTTTTTTCAGCAATTGGGTAAACAAGAAATTTTAGGAGGTTGCAAGCCACACTGAATTTCTGTCAGCTGAAGTTTTTGCTGTTGAAAGTACAGAGTGCAGCACTGGTTCAGCTTAGTTCATAATGCAGTACTAGATGACTTTGAGACAAAAGTTTCAAAAGTAAATAGTATTTGTGAAAGTCATGATCTATAGGAAAGACACAGCAGCAATAATACGCAAAGCCAGCATCATTTCAAACTACCCAAAAGCCCCTGAGGATTTTATTTCCAAGTTTATTTGCTTTTTCACTCCCTCATATTGCTCTGGCACCCTAAAACTCTAAAGAATAATGACAATATGGATACATGCCTAGAGTTTTAGAACATAGATACCCCTTTATAAGGAATTGTAATTTTTTTGTCAACTTTGTCTTTGAACAGTGTTGGAAAATTCTGACATTATGGAGCATAACACCTACTAAGACTGATGACTTCCTCAAAACTTGTTGAATTTGAGAGCAATAGTGGTTGGATTCATATATGTTGTCTGGAATACCTTGGATTTTTTCTGTAAAACTGAATACTTCTTATATTCGGGGTCTGAGGGAGGACAGCATTATTAATATTCCTATTTTCATATTAATTCTTTCTTTTTAACTGACTGTAATGACTCGCAAATATTTCTTGTGAAAGTAATAATTTACACATATTTTACTACTGAAAATTGCCAACCATAGGAAAGATGAGAAGCTGACACAAGGCATCAAGAAAATGTGGGCAAAATTCCAAGTTTCGTGCTGTGGGATTATGAAATGCCTATTTCTTGATCAAGCGAAAGATTATTAAAGTATGTAAGGGCAGTAGCTTGAAATTCTGTAGATAAGCACAAGTACAGAAGATTTGATAAATTCATGATGCAATAAAATATATAAACCAGAGTATGGCTCATGGATTTGTTTCCTCATTTTTTTCTGTCACATATGTGTTTAAGATGCCGTTAAGGTCTGTTTGGCAGGTCTTTAAACAGTATCACATAAACAGTTAATTTTCCTTCTTTCTCCATTGTTTTTCTTTTCATTTGTTATCTGATTCATTTAAAGGATATCTGACAGCTAACACAACCTGTCTTTGGCTGAAGTGTGGGGTTTTGTTTCATTAGTCAGATGCTTTGCTTATGCTTCAAATGTAGATACTATGGTACCAGAGGAAATCTCCTGTATAAATACTTGTTTACTTGGCAGAAAGATAAAAAAAATCCACTGTTGATGATGGCAGCTTTGAACTTTCCTTTCAGGAATTCAAACAACAGCTAGTTGCTTGATCACCTGAAATAAACTTATGCATACCCATGTCCTGTATATCATTTATTCACTGTGGAAATATTTTCTCTACTGTCTAGCCGTACACTGGCTGTGTAGCACAATCATTTTCCTGTTATGGCAATTAATATTCAAGGCAAATATAAAGAATTCATAGATCACATGGTATTAAATCTTTACTGTTACAGTAAGCAAAGACATGAAAAAACCATTGGCCTTCAGTAGGTGAATTGGTGGTTTCAGGCCAGCTGGGGATGCCAGCTGCTCTAAAGCACTAATTGATGTTTTCTGGTAGAAAGGTAAAAAATTCTGTGTGAAGAGAGCTTAAACTAACTTCCAAGCTTTATAGATGGTCCCTTCATAGTTGTTTTGAGTCATGTTGGCAAGGTGGCTTCAGAAAGCTTTTGCTCCCTTTCTCACTCAATAGCTATTTCATTCTGTGGCATGAGCCCAGACTTTGAAGTGCTAGAAGCTAGTCATAGAGTAGATTTTGTGCTTACAGGAACAATTTCCAGAGAGACCTGAATAAAAATACTCAGCCTCTGAGCAACTCTGAACACAGGGAGTGTTCTGATCCAAATCTGTACTTTCTGCCTTTGCCTAGAGCTCTCTGGAAGAATAACCTAACTATGCCCCTTATCCCAACAGTACATGTTCTGAAATCATGGCAATCTAGATGTGAGTTAGACTGCTATAAAGGGAAGAAACTCTGCTGATGAAAATATTAAAATACTCATATATTAAATTCCTAATTTCTTTTTTTCCAGAGAGTAAAGGAAAAAAACTGAGCAAAAATGGTTACTTTGATACATAAGGCAGGTTGGAAAATAAAAAATTACCTTTATTATGCTGCGTGCACTCAATTTGGGTCTAAATAAGCTCACTCCAGCTCTAGGGGAGGTGAAGCTCCAGCTGGTGAAGCCCAGGCACCATATCAGCACCACTCCACAGCAAAATAATGCTCTCAACTGCACCCTCCCTGCACTGTCTTAACTTTTGCAGGACTGGAGACACATGGAAGCCTTTCATTAAATCCCTGATTCAGATGCCTGTGGCACATTGCTGCCTGCTGCGTGTATGTGGTCTGTATCATCTGAAGCAGAAGGGGTATAAATAGGAACCACTAAAACTAAAAACTCATCATGTGCTGTCATGCTCAAGATTTCACAGAAAATTGTGACTTCTGGCATAGCACATTCTATGTCCCAGGGCCTGTAGGTGGTTCTGCAACAGTAAAACTTCATTGCTGATACCCGCAACTAGAGAATTTGTCATGGCTGGATATTAAAATCATTATGGGGTTTGTTGTTTTTTTTTAGCTTTGCATAGGTAACCAGGAATCACCCTGATTGGAATCTCTTCACCACATATTTTCTTTCATGAACGAATGGAAGAGGATTTTGTTTGTTTTTTAACTTGAACAAAGAGTAATGAGCAAGCTGTAGATGCAACGTGAGATGGCTGGGGCATGACTTTGCATTGCTCGTTGTATAAAAAACATCCTAAATACTGGAGGAAAAAAAAATACTGTTGTTCATTTATCTTTCTTATCATTTTCATGATGCTAGCATGTGGGATATACATATTCCTGCAAAGGCTCTCCTTTGCTTCTGCTTTCAGCGAGCGTTAATTGGTAAGCTGCCTCTACAAGAGGTGGGTGCAACTATGCCTGCTGCTTTGGGTTTCTTCTCTGCTAATTCTACACTGGGATTTTCTTTCTGCCTTTGAGTGGCAGGCTAATGTAGTTTCATAGCAGAATTACCACAAAGGCATGGGGCACGAACTAGAAGCTACTGTGCTAGGATGTCAGCTCCTGGTACAGAGCACCGCTACTAACCATTGCAATGATCAACAGTGCTAAAGCTGCCAAGTGCTTGCCATCACCCATAAGGAATTCACTGAATCTGGCACATGGTTCAATGAGCCATCTATACCTTTGTGCAATGCGGAAATCATATGTAATTTCCAATGTCATTTTGTTGGCATTAAACACACACAGACACACACATACACACATAAATCAGTGCTGTGTAGAAATAGGACAGGTAGGCTTTGAACTGTTGGGGTGGGGGGTATTTCAACCGTTTTGTGGGTTTGTTTCTTCAGGATATGAGCCCTGTTACTGGCTTTGGTTTCTGCCTCCTTCCCCTTTTCAAGGTCACAGCTTTAAAGGGACAAGATGGATACTTAAAACCGGAGGGGCAGAAGCAGGACAGTTTTATTAATATTCTAAAAATACAGAGTTTTATTTATGAAGTGTGTGAAGTATTTTAAAAGACGGCCTCAACACAATTTTTATTGCCACTTGTCTCCAGTCTCTGCAAAAAAATGTTGACACTGTACAAAGGTGCCTTTGTGGCCTAATGCTGGCCATACCCTAAACTTCAGATTCTAGCCGTTAAATACAAGACCTGTGTAAATTTTAATTCTGCCCATTAGAACTGATTTCATGCAAATGAGCACGTTCTTTGTCTTTCAGATGAAACAAAAAAGGAAGGTCCAGAGCAAGTCTAACTATTAAAAGAAAACCCTCCGGCACATTTCACAAGAGCAAGCGTGTTACTTGGCATCACTGGCTGCATTCCATCTCACATAATTAGATTTTGCCTACCTGAAATTCCCCCTGTAGTTCTAACAGGGTACGTTTATTTTTTCACTTCCTGAATGAAAGCATGCACTAATTTACATTAGCTGAGTTCTACTCTAAAAGTGGCAAAACTCCATGTTAGATGACACTGTTCTATTCATAAAAAACTTTTGAGCATGTCAAATGTTTCTTGCAGGCTTTTGAGGTTCCTTAAATGAAGGGAACCTGCTTTAAATTCCTATAGCCATAACACTATCACCATCAGCATTGATGTAGGGACTCTGATTGCTTTGTGAAATGTCAAGGATTCAAAAGCTATCTCACCCTAACTAATTCCTTTGAATTCAATGTAATTGTGTAACAGGGAGCATTGCCTCCTTGGATCAGAATAGCAGCCCATTTTGTGTGGTGTGCTATTGCTGCCAGTAGCTCAAGTGCTGCAGATATCTTCAGTACTTGCTTGTAGGCAAAGTTTCATCCTAAGCTCATCCGCTAGTAGTTGATGATGCCATGAAGACTTCAAGGTTTGTATCACTAATTGATTTTTCTTTTTCTTCTAACTATGGTGGTTTTGTGGCTGTTTTAAGTATCTATCAGCTCGGTGGGGTTCATCTCTAATTCACTCTGTATTAATTGAGGTCAACATTAAATACTTCTGTTAGACAAAAAATATTTTGCATGGTGCTTGACACTGCCACACTGCTAAAATCCTTAGATGCACAGGCAAAGACAGCAGTGTAGGCTTTAAAAATTCATTTTAAGCACTAAAGAATCTGGGATTGTGTCTTTCTTTCATGGCTCAGTCCCTTGTAACTGCATACAGGCTTGAGGGCAGACTCTCTTCTAATCTGATTTCATATAGGGGTAGTGGCAAAGAAGCTTTTAGTTTTGTTTTTGTTTGTTTTTAAAATATATTATGGCCAGATATTCCCCTTTTTTCTTCTGGATCCTGGTAAATGATATTCTTTAGGATTATGTGAACTACAATGCACAGAGACGTGTCTTGCTGCAGCAGCTGGAGACATTTTATTCCTTGCTGCTGTCTTTCAGTGTGGTTTCCTCATCATCCAAACTAAGAGGATATAGTGCTACATATAACAAATCCATGACAAAATTTCATCCAACACCTATTGCAACCCCCACCAAAAAATTCCAGTATTGATCCCGATCTGCCCCATCTTGTAAAGTAAAACTTTACAAAGAATTATTATACTGTCCTCAGCATCTTGCATTTGTTCCTAATAAACTTATTTCTGTATTCTAAAAGTGTCTCTTTTTGAGTTACAGCTCTCTCTGCAGAGCTCTTTTATACTTTTATCCTGCACTTTCTCTGCATAGTATTCTGCCTCACAGCTGGCTGAAATCGGAGGGAATGCTAGCTCTGGGGGTGAGAAAGTGGGAATTTATTCAGAGCTGAACATGAATAAAGGGTGCATCCACATCTTTAGCAAACAAAGGGTGTATTTATTCAAAAGAAGAGCTGTGTCTAAGGAATATGTATATTCCACAATCAGCCCTCATATTTTTAGTATAAATATTGATGAGGGCTATGCATCATCACTTCCATTGTGATAAACAGCGGTGAGAGAAAGATAAGATATAGGCCTGGAAATTGGGAGTACCAATTAGTTCTTTAGGTATTTTCAAATGCATTAACAAAGTATATGAATTTCCACATAGATACCCAACAAAACTTATTCCTAACTTTTTTCTTTCATTCACCTGGTTTTGGTCAACTGCTTGTTAGATACACAGTACCTTTATTTTATCTGTGCTCAAATAATAATAATCCTGAATTTTAAAATCTGCTTGAGCCAATGTGTGTCAGGTTGTTTTCTTTCACTTAAGGTTCTCCTAGATATCTTTTTCTTCCAAGATGTTAATAATGAGGAATTCTGTCTTTTACTGAGGATTTAATATCAGGATGCTTGTACTATTAGAAATGCTGTCAATGGGTTCTCTCAGTGGCATCCTCCGTGATTTGGCTTAATAGAACCACCATAGACTCAGCAGGAATGTGGTTTAATTTAAATATTTCTCCAGCATACAGTTAATTTTGTATGGCTCCCCCTACTTACATGGGGAAAAGTTCCTACTTTTGTAAAGAGGAAGAAGCCAGTGGCAACTTGGACCACTACAATTTATGTTATTAATGAGCACATCATCATTCACCCCGAAAACGACATTCTGCCACAGATTTCCATGGGACCCTGAACAATTTATTTAAATTTTATTTGCTCAGTTTCTAAATTTCAAAGCTATACGTATACAGACAATGTATTACTTATCTAAAATACGTTTTGAGAAATGGACTGGGGAAAATTTCAGGAAACAAAATTATTGTAATGTCTCTCCAAGCAGTCATTACTTGTACGAAGCAAGCACTGTAATATTAGACATTTCATGCCTGAAGTCTAGAGACATTTAACCAGTCCCAGGTTTTAGCTTTCAGTATGACTTGCTTAGAGAGTAATTTTTAAAGTCCCTTGGTTTCAGTACCTTTCAAGAATTTCCTAAAAGTAGCTCTTTCCATGTTTTTTTTTTCCGCAGAGTTTTTTAATTCCTTTGTGTATGCAGGAATGGGGTTCATTTTTAAAGATACTAAATTACAAACTTACACCTCTCGTGCCAATGGGAAATTCTGAGGTCATTCATTTCGCATCCTATTCACAAAGATTAGAAATAATCAGATCAAAATTGGACCTAAAGGTCAGTAAGGCAGAGCATACCAGGTGCATCTCTGGCAGTATGTGAGTCTACATCAGGAGTATGCTTCTGAAGCAAAATTTCCCTATTTTCCCTACTTAGGATCCAAAATGACTCCAGAGTGCTTGGACCAAACTCTGTTTAGATGAAAGCAAATCAGCAAATGCACTCTGGGAGTGCAAATCGTATGTTCCACCTGCTCATACATGCTCAGTGCATGAGACTGGAGTTAACCTAGCCTGCAGTAAAACTCCCAAGGTGAGAGAAGGATCAAAATAATTTCTTCAGCACCAGCTGCTTGACTCCACCGATCCCTTGCCATTGAGCTATGCTGATTATCCCTGTCTGGTGTGCAATGCTGCCAGCTAGTATCTTCGTTCTTGGAATTTCTTTGTTTATGGTCACAATTTAAACCTCCCACAACCAAAACTACTTTGTGTGGGAGCCTTTGCTTGAGTGCACACTGTTAGATGGGTAATATAGATCCTGCAGGAGCTTGCACATAGATCAAGCCATCTCCAACCTGCATTCAAAATATTCAAATACGATTGTTGTTTGATGTTTACTTAGTGTTTAAGACAGAGGTGCATAGATCAAAATCAAGAACGCAATGTATCAGCATTTCCAAAGGAAGGAGATACATGATTTTGCTGTTTACTTAGTGTCTAAGAGAGAGGCACATAAATCATAATCAAAATGTCATGTATCAGCATTTCCAAAGGAAAGAGACATAACACAGGTGTGATTAGATATATATGCACGTAGACATGCATGGCAGGGTAATACAAGATTGCATTAATATAATGTTTTAAATTCATTAAGGACAGCTTCCTCAACACAGCTGTATCTCAGTTGTTGCTGATATACTCTTTTAGCTCAGTTTCATGAGCTAAAGTATCATGAGTCTTTTATGTGCCAAAAGCTGGTCAGATTAATTCCCTATTCCCTAAAAGTTGCTCCCTGTGTTGTGCAGGTGGAAGCCACAGCAACCATTATCAAGTATGTGAGGTTGGCATCTGAAGTTCAGGATGGGGCTAATGGCCTAGTTCTGCCTGAGAAGTTGGTAGAGGAAAAGCTTTACTGTATGGATGAGGTGCATTGATTTATAATGTGAAAGCAAAATAGGGTCACATAGGAACTAACCACAGGTACATGTGGGCACATTCATTTCATCATGCAGTTGTTTTTGTAAGAGGTCTGGGCTGACCTTAATAACCCCTGCTTATGTTGTGCTGGTTATGTATACTACTAGGTACCCTTTAAAAGTCATTAGATAATTCCTCTGGAGAGGAAAGCATGAACTCACCATAGCTCAGTACTGGCAGTGCCTTCTGGAGCTGTTACTGCCCCAGATTTTGGGGAAGGCAGGATGGAGGAAAATAGTAGGGGTGAGACAGGATGAGGGCAGTGCAGTTCTCCTGTATCTGTGCTGCCGTTTCCCATGTTTGATATGCTCTTAGAGCAGCACAAACCCTTCTCTGTCTCTAGATAAACTCAGACTGCTCCTAACACAGTATCACAGTATCACACTAACGCATAGTAAAATAAAATGAATTGAAAACTACTAATTGTAGAGTTGTGTTTGGGAGCTGTCATCCTCTACCTATATGAGTGCTGTTTTTTACCCGGCTTCTCCCCAACTTCTCTCTTTGTATGGTGCCACAGCAAGGTGTGAATATTTTGGAGCAGTGACATAAATTGCTTTCTACATATTCTGAATGATTGTTTGTATATAAAATAACATGGTATTGATGACTTAAGGCATAAGAAATAGATTTTAGGAGGTGTATTAGAACAGAAAAGATATAGTAGGATGATTGTGCACACTGAGGTGTCCTTGAAGCTGCATCATCTAAGAAAGCTCAGTGTGTGACTGCTGGACTGAATCAGGGAGAGAAGGGAAAACCCATATGTTTAACCTTTGTGTTCAGAGGCATGATCTTCTCTACATGTTGAATGCTCTTCCCCTTTGAGGCTTCTCTAAATGATTTATTTTTAACCTTTATGAATTATGGATACTTTCTGTAGGCCTCTAAATTAAAACCTAAAGTAGCAATTTTTTTTTTAAATAAAATCTTAGGCTGTAAACATCCGCAGAGAATTTATTTTCTCATTTTGTTTGAAATCGATTAAGTTGATCTAACTCCTTGCCCAATCTACTGTGCTGTTACAATCATCCTGGGGTTTGCTGTTAGAAACAGGCAGAATATTTCTTAAGGATCATGACTATAGTAAGAGAAAAGCAAACCTAGGTGCCTCAGGGATTTGCCTGGAATACAGTCCCTTCTTTAAAGTTTTATTTCTTTTCCAGAAGATACTTGAATTGTAGTTACAACCACTGCTTGATTAACCTGACAAGAGCTGGAGCACCCTAAAACAGAGACTTGCATTATGATGATTCACCTTAACAAGGAAAATGTTCTAGTCAACAATGCTTTTTCTAGCAGTTTTTCCTCTAATCCTTCATAAAGTTGTTTCAGCTGATGTATTTATATTTATTTGAAATAATTGTCATATTTTTAAGTATGCTATTTATGCTATTTACAATCTCCAAGATATTCCAGGCAAAAGAGGTGATACAGACAAAGCATGAATTTGAACTGTCAGGTTTAGATGTGAAACTTAAAACTTCAAAACATTAAAATTGTCAAGTAAAACATCTTGTGCATCCCTAGGTGGGATTCAGCTAGGGTGTGCATCCTTCCACAGTTGACACAGGATTTCCCCAATATGCTGCACAGCAACAAAGGAGACTACCTCAAAGGCTGCCTTTTTTCATCTTGTGTAGACACCAATCTCTACTATGTCCAACTTTAAAAGACTGTTCTGTTAAAAGACTTCAGCCAACTCAGTAAAATATTTATGAACAAAAGGATGAAAGGGGGTGATCATGGAGCACTAGGTGTCGAAAGACATGAGAAAGAAGCAGAAGCTAGTGCTAAGTTTGCTTACTGTTGCATGTCTGCTTTGCTGCAGCAGTTCAGCCTCTTCATTCTAGCATTTCAGCTGGAAGCCTGCTCTGAGAAAAGCCTTGCGTGATGGTGTACCATACCTCTCCAACGAAGCATGTGTCAGTGTCTCTTCAAAGTTATGACTTGGGAACTGTGCAAAGCACCTCCACATGCATCAACAGATGAAGCACTGCAATGATTTTAGCTCCCTGCTCTCAGCAGCTCTCTGTTGTATTTGAATTCTCCTGGATTAACTCCTTTGGAGCAGCTTTGGATAATAAACTTTGGCAGTAATATAAAAAGACTGGTGTACATCTGGCTAGTGTTCATGTTGTTTGTACTTTCAATCCCAGCTTCTCTCTGCTGTGACAGAACCTTATTCTCTGGGAGCAGCAGCCAGGCTCTCTTCTGCAAAGAGCCCCAGCTGGAGAAGCTGCAAGACTTGTTGTGGTGTGGGTAAGATTCTAAGACATTCTGCAGAGCCTGCAAAGAGGTGCTTAAGTACTATGAAGAATGCTATAGCTTTCCTTATTGAAATAACTTTTTTTGTATGCGTGTGTGTTTGAAGGTGCAAGAAAATATTGATAATTTTCATTTTAAAGAATGATAACAGGAAAAAATTAAATAAAATTATTTAAGGCTCTTTAAACCAGACTGTTTTAACCTAGGCCAAATTGTTGGCTTGTTTGGTTGGTTTTTCTTTCCCCAAAAATGTTTATACTGTATTTGATTTTCTAGAAAAGGTCTTGATGGTTATTGTTATTTCCAGCATAAAGAGTATCTCAATTAACCCAAACATCAAGATCCCTAAATAGGCAGGTAGAAAACTTTTACTAGCTAGAAAGGTTAATGAGGAAGCAAAGGAGTCATCATGATAAAAGTCAAAAAGCAGAAAGGTAATTTTAACAGCAGAATTTTGGATGGATCTGGGGAAGCCAGCTTAGCACTGGGACACAAGGCTAACACCTGGAAGACAGAACAGTTGGGACATGACGTGTAGTGACAGGATAAATCTCAACAGGGAGAACACAGTGTATCTGGAGATATTTCAAAGGGAAAGTAACAAGATTTGAAAACAGCCCAAATGTAAGAGACTTTGAAGAAAATGAAGTCCAGAAATTACCTAGGAGAAAAACCAAGTGTTTTCTGATTTTGCTGCCTGCACTCTGTCAGCAAAAGGTTTGCATTAATACTGTGAAAAAAAAAATTAAAAAATATAGTTTTAAGAGTTTGCTTGGAAATGACCTTATAACCTCAATATCAACTGTAAAGGGAAAGTTCTTAACAGTGGGTTTTCATTGTTTGGTTTGTTGTTGTTTTTTAACTTTAAAGCTTTTACAGTGATATTTTACACTGAAGTTTTTGAAGTCCATTATACAGGGCCATAACTTACATGAAATGACATGGCTGTGGTTGCTACTTCCAAAGAATGACTAAGCCATAACATAGTTCAACCAGAGGGGCACAAGTGAAAGGTATTTTGAAATCAAAATTAAATGAATAACTCAGATCTTAGCTACTCTAAATCATTGCCATTCCATGTCAGTCAGTGTTTTTACATGGAGTTATTCTTGTGAAGGATTTGTCTTCCAAGTTGCTAAAATTTAACGTAGGGCCAAAATCTTCTTGTAGGCTCAGTAGGGCTTACAGACATCCATCCTCCTGTGTCGGTAAATGGCCAGCTGTGCGTCGTTATAGTAGAGCCCTGAGAGAACACCTCCTGGGAGCTAGCTGGTATACAAAGACACAGCTGTGGTTGATGCCTTTTCACAGGTCATAATTTGTTAATTGGATGGCTGCTGTTTAGGAGGACAGACAGGTTTCCTTATTCTTTCCCCTTCACACTGTCTCTTAGGTGTGCATCTCCCTAAGACCACAGTTAATGAACATCAGAAGGATGCTGTATAAAATAGTACCTCTGAACATAGTTAATAAGTAATGTGCTAGTAAGTAACACACTAGGAAGCTTAGCACCATTACTAAATTTTGTAAAACAAATTGTGCTCTGTCAAGAAAAAGTCTTTCAGAGTGCAGCTTTTTCCAAATAGAGTGGATTATTGTTCATAGCTTGCTCTGGCATCAGCTTTACAAAAAGGAGTCAGGAGGAAGGAGGGAAGGGAGTTTCTTATCCCTTCCTCTGCGTGATGACAAGAAAAAATTCAACTGGAAGTTTCACAAAGTCTTCATTCACATAAAATGTCTGTTGGATTTAATCTGCTGTCGCCATTGACTTTTATAAGAAATTTTCCCTGAGCCAAGAACTTCCAGGTTTAGACGCAAGAGATATTTGGTTTTGCTTTTGAAGACCAGAGAGAATTAGTCAGGGTATGGCTGATTCTCTAGATTTATGTTACTAACAGATAATTTAGTTTATAAAATATGTTTATGGAAAAACATTACTGATGCAATCCATTGTGAATTAGACTTTTCCAAATTACCAAGTTAAGCAAATGAACACAGTGCTAGTGCAAAAATCAGCTAGTATATTTTGTGCATTGATTTTGACAGTTACAGACCTTTTTAAATTATTTATGATCCTTCGTGTATTAATAAATGATCTGTGGTGTATTTTATAAATAAAATGAAATCTTAGTATTATCTCAGCTCACCACAGACTCCTATATTAAATCTTTGCTGAAAGGTAGGGAAAGACATTCAATGTTTATACAGATTATACAGTATGGTCACTTTATTCCATGGTATTAATTTGCCCACTTTCAGTCTGAATTGACTTTTTATGCAGTCTGGAGTATCTGGAGGTGCCACAGCAGTTCTCTTGCCTGAATATTAAATGTGCAACTTCATTTCCTCTTGAACTGGCAACACAAGCATATTTTTTCTTCTCTAGGGTTTGACCCTTCATAGAGATATTTCATTTAAGAGTGCTTTTGGCATAATTACGATTGCTGGGGAGTGGTAAAGGCAGGCTGTTCCACAAAGGAGGATGAGCTGGGAGCAAAGGGCAACCCAGATGCAAAGGATCACACCAAGAATGTGCAATCCCACAGCAGCAGAGCAAGGCAATGTTGGTGATAGTGACAGGTCCTATGGACAGCCAGCAATCATCAAACGAGATGAAGTGATGAACCTGGGATGGGTTTCATCTAGGGACTGCATTAAATAGCAGCAGGAGACAGGGCTTGGGAGTGGTACTGCTGTGGTGTAGCTCAGGCAGGCCCGACCTGCCAAGGGCTGAGCTGAAATTTGGTTTCTGGACCAAGAGGCAGCAGGTATGTGGATAGGGCTCCCAGGTTAGGCTGGTCTAGGCCACTAAGCCCCACTGGTGCATGCAAGGCCCTGACACAGACTTTGGGGCTGACCCAGTTTATAGAAAAGGTCCAAGGAATATTTGAGCTAGGTGGGGTTTTTTAGCTTATTTTTAAATAGGTGTACGGATGATCCCAATGAATGTGACATCACCAGTCCAGATGTATGTCCACCCATATGATAAATTGCACTTGCTGGGCTTCGTCCAGGACCCATGCAGAGGCAACAGAAAACCCTCTCTTTGTTTCTATGATCTTTTGATAAGACCTTCATTGACCATACCAGTTATTACAGGGCTAAGGGACATGTGCCTCATGATGACAGTTGGATGTCTCTTTCTGCAGTTCAGTGAGGAGTTTCATAGTGCTGTGCCTTTCCCTGTATCAAACTGTCTCTCCATCACTTTGTCTGAAGATCACAGAATCCCACATTACTTTTTCCTTCTGGCACTGCCTTGCTCACTGGTGTGAGCAAGGTCTTCATTCTCTTCCTGTGCCATTCTGTTTTGCTATTCAGTTTTGGGCCAACATTGTTATTATAAGACAACGATTCTTAGAAATACATTTCACACTCTTCATTGATTAATGAGAAGCAGATGTTAATTTTAGAAACATAATGTATCCTTAAAGCTAATGGGGCATCAAAATATCTAGCACTTAGTGCTACATTTGCCCTTCAGATGAGCAACTTTGATATCTTAACAGTACACAAATATTGATTTTTCAGTTTGCACATGTAGCTAGTGTAGGTATGGAGTATCCATTGATAGCTAATCTAAGAAATCAATTTCATACTGCATCACCTGTCCACCAATTCTGATATAAATGAATGGCTAAGGGCTCTTGGGTAGCTCCTTACATTTTACGTTCTTATTTATCAGGGCAGTTTTGTTTTCTTATATTGACTTTGTGTGATCCATTTCTTCATCCCTCCATGAATTGTCAGTGCTTCTCTATTTTGAAATCTTTTGTTTTAAAACAGTTTTCCAGCAGTTTAGGTTACTCATGTTTTCTTAACATGGTGTGGTTTTTTTAGTCTCCTTTTACAGCTAAACTCTAAAAGCACTCGATGCTTTTAGCTAGCTCACTTACTCAGAAGGTTTTAAAGTAATGAGATATTATCTTGTCTCTTTTATGTCAAAAGAGAAAGAGAACGCTTGTCCTCTGAGCACTGGAACCTGCGTATACTGTACATACTGCCAAATTCTCAAGGTCTTGAACCCTGAAGACCTTGAAGCACAAGTATCTTTTCTTTGTATGTTATCTCATATGCTAACAAATGTTTAAAAGCTGAGGTCAGTAGGCTTTCCTTAATTAAAATAGATTTAGGAGCTTATTAAACTGCCAGAGTTTGTCACTCTGTTTCTGTCACTCTGTCACTGGGATGCCGCAGAGGAAAACCTATGCTTTCCAGATGGATAAAACGAACAATGCTGCAATAAGAGCATGTTTTAATTTCTTTTCCTGTATTACAGAAAACTAGTAAAAATTACTTTACAGGCAAAAATTCAGGTCTCCAGGAAAGACTATATGAAAGTGGCATACAGAGAAACAGTTTTAAGAAGTATAAAGTTCTCCTTCTCCTCTGTGACAGTCTGCTGCCTTTTTTTGTGCATCTCCACAGATGTCACCGGAGAGGCATTTTGTTATATCATTTGCAACGATAGCTTCAGTATTATGTAGAGGAGGATGAAGATATTTGCACTTATCTATTTTTGATTATCTAATTGATCTGAATGTCTCAAAGAGCATTGCCTTAAATCTTTCTGTACAGGGAGCACCCAAACTCATCCCTCTCTGCCCCTTCTTTCCTGCTGATTGCCTTTCCCACCCTAGAAAAATAGAAAGCACGTCCATAGGGATACCAGGCATAGTGAGTAGGTCAGTATTGTGTAAGAAATCTTCTATAAATTATGACCTGTCTTAGAGATAGATAATGCAAAAACTGATGAGAACAAGTTGATGGAAAGACTATTTCATTATAGAATCATAGAATACTTTGGGTTGGAAGGGATTTTATGGATCTTCTAGTTACAACCCATTATTACGGTTGCACAGATCATATTTGGATGCTGGAGAGGAACTCTTCACTGGGGACTGTAGCGATAGGACAAAGGGTAATGGGTTCAAACTAAACAGGGGAAGTTCAGGTTAGATATAAGGAGGAAGCTCTTTACTGTGGGGGTGGTGAGGCACTGGAATGTGTTGCCCAGGGAGGTTGTGAATGCTCCATCCCTGGCAGTGTTCAAGGCCAGGTTGGACAGAGCCTTGGGTGACGTGGTTTAGTGTGAGGTGTCCCTGCCCATGGCAGGGGGAGTTGGAATTGGATGATCTCAAGGTTCTTTCCAACCCTAACTATTCTATGATTCTATGATTCTATGATTTTATATCTAGATTTGATCCTTTCCCAGTACATAGAAGTAGACAAGATGATTTGAGGATTTTTTTCTAGCTCTACTCTCCTCATATCCTATACATTTGCAATAGGGCTTGCTGGAAATGTACAAATGAAAACCATAACCAACATTTCACTGAAAAATGCAGTTTTCACAAAATCTATATCTTTTGTATGATATTTTGGATACTTCCTCTCCTCAGTGTAATTTCACATGGAATTGGCCTAAGCTGAAACATTTTAGTTTCTTGATAGGACTTTTTTTGTATATTTGAGTTATTTCAATGCTATCTATACAGAAACAAAACAAATTAAAAATCTCTTTGCTGGAAAAAAAAAATGCCTGTAATCTTGGTACTGAAGCAGATGGGATTTTCCCTTTCTTTCATCATCTTCCAAACTGAATTCCAGGCAAGTTTCTTTTAGGTGTGAGATAGACAACATGAAGCTAACATGACCCTTCCTCAGCAGGCTTCAGGCTAGCTATTCATGGGTATCTAGCTCACACAAAGTAACTCAAGCTGCCCAAGGTAGTCAGGGACTCATAGAATAGTTCAGGTTTGAAGGAACCTTTAAAGGTCATGTAGTCCAAGCCACCTGCAATGAGCAGATCTATCTTCAACTAGATCAGGTTGATCAGAACCCTGTCCAACCTGACCTTGAATGTTTCCAGGGATAGGGCATCTACCACCTCTCTGGGCAACCTGTGCCAGTGTTTCACCACACTCATTGTAAAAGATTTCTTTTGTAGACCTAGTCTGAATCTACCTTCCTTTAGTTTTAAACCATTTTGCTTTATCCTGTCATCAGAGGCCCTACTGAAAAGTCTGTCCCTATCTCTTTTATAAACCCCTTGCAATAAGGTGTCCCCCAGAGCCTTCTCTCTTCCAGGCTGAACAACCCCAACTCTCTTAGTAGCAGAGAGAGAGCAGTATCTCTGTCTTCACAGCAGAGGGGCTCCAGCCTGCTGATCATCTCTGTGGCCCTCCTCTAGACTCACTCCAACAGGTCCATGTCTTTCTTGTAGTGAGGACTCCAGGGCTGAACACAGTACTCCAGGTGAGGACCCAGCACGGTAGAGTGTATGGGTGGAATTACTTCCCTCTACCTGGCATAAGAAATAAAGAGAGAGTTTAATGTGCTTCTTACAGATGATACAGGCAGCCTTGTGCTGAGCGTAAGGGGTGCTAGTCACTTAAACATGTCTCTGGAGGTCAGACACCAGACTCAGGGCTGCTCATTAGCTACTGCCACTTCCTTGGGATGTCAAACCCTGAAGAGCTGTGTCAACTCTTTGCAAAGAGGCCTCTTGACTGAGGAATTCAGCTACTCTTTTCAGATATACAGCATTCAAAGCCACAGCTAAAAATTGCCTTCCTGAGGTCTGATTAAAATCCAGAGCTAAATCTATCACCACTGTTATGACATCAACAGTGTTGTTTTATTTATTTATTGACTTTAGTAAGTCTAGCTGGTGGCTGTAATGATCTCTTTACAGAGAGAATTTTATCAGAGGCCACAATAATCTATGCTGGGTACAAGTCAGTTTGAGATTAGGGCCTTCAAATATAAATGCTTGCCTGGACATACCCGTGTGGGTGCCGTGGTGTCAAGGCTGTCCTAACTAAAAGAAGCTCTAGTTATACAGTGGGGAAGGCTGGAAAAAGAGATTTCACATGTCCTTACACCTGGCTGACCAGGTCAATTACCCTTAGGCTCAGGGAAATTTAAATTTCAACCTTACTTCTGAGTTTAGAAAAAATAGAAAAAAAAAATCCCTGTAGCCTTACACTGTTGAACTCCTCAGATACGAACAGAATCTGTAGCCCCCACCTACACAAAAGATTGGAATAACACGCAATTAACAATACTGTTACTGAGTGCTTGAATTTAGCATGATTGTTCTGATAGAGAGCCAGATGTGTGATTGCTCCATTACAAGAGATTCATATGTTAAACTGGAAATTACTGTACAGTTTGATGCAGAAAATGCCATTCCCTAAGAATGAGACTGTACTGACAGAAAATGGCATGAAATCATCTTCTTTCTCTTAGAGAACAAGTTCTTTGGGGCTATTAGACAACACTTGAACTGGATAGTCTGGATTTTAATACATATATGTGAAATAGATTTAAAACATAAGCAAATAAATCATACTATTTGAAAATCAAATAATGCTACCCTAAATCTGCTCGTTTTGGGGTGCTAGTCAACTTGTTTGTTTGTTTTGCCACTGTTTTATGCAAAGAGCTTAAATATCATCAGGATATTATACTCAGTGTTATAAAACTGTAAGTGATGTGTTAATAATTGCCTTCAATCATGCACTGATACATTTTATTCCTAAGAATGGGTTTATATTAATAAAATACATCACTATAACTACGTAAGTTCTGTGCCTTTGTGTTTATGTAGTTTAGGTGATAAAAAATTGTCACCTGAATATAATTGAGTACAGTTAGTTTCTCAGAGAGAGAATGACTTGAGTTTCCCTTCTATTCATTTTCACTCTGGGCTTTGCATTTACGTTGTCACAGCCTTTGAGGTGGTAAAATGAAACAGAGAATATTCTTAATGGAAAAAAAAACCTTGAAAATGTTTTTGTTGTTTCTGCAGAAATTGCTCCAAGGTAAATAATGCAAGGTTTTGATTACCGTAAATGAAGGCATGTTCTTTTTCATTGATACTTGGAAGTTTTCCTGATAAAGAATAGTTTTTAAAGGAAGCGTAAGTTTTTTGGGAAATTTTAATTTTGAAATTAGTGTTAGCCTAGGGCAGAGTTTAAAAAAATTAGTAGGACTTCTAAAACTCCGTAAGTCGTTTTGAGACAAATTAAAGATATTTTTTCTTATTCTCAGCTAGTGATGGCCATGCAGAAAATGGCAAAGTAAAATAGAAATTGCTTTCCATGTGAATTCTGAAGTGGTATTTTCATCTGCAAAACATGTCACAATAGTATATTCTCATGTTCACTTTAGCTTAGAATGAGATCATTCCTTTAAAATAAAAATGAGTTTAAACTAAATAAAATACCCCATTAGTACATAACAGTAGAGAAATAGTATGTTGTAAATCCTGAGTAAATACATTTTAACTTTATGAACTTGTCTATCTTAAAAGTTAGTCAGAAGCACTTAATGAAATACAATCCTTTAGCAGAAAAGCTGTAATTTAAAAACCAATATTCATTCTTGAGAATTTTGCCAAAACATGATTTTTGTGCTAGATGAGATATTAGAAACAGGTTATAAATAAAGTGTTTGCTCAACATTGCTGCCACAGAGAACAGAATCACCAAAAGGCCCACAGATATTTCAGTAGCCCAGTCCCTTTTCAAAAAGTTTTGACTGGGAAGTGGGTCATGTCTGTGGCATATACTGAGATAATGTATATAATGCAGTGGGGATAATTCCTAATATTTCCAATTATGTTTTAAAAGCTTTTTTTTTGTTTTGTTTTGGTTTTTTTTTTGATTCCCAGAATCCCCTTTTACTCAATATCTTACGACTTTGCTCTGTTGCAAAAGTAGGCCAGGGCCCAAATGTTGGATCCAAACATGTGGAAATTTTGGATCCAGCACTGCTGCATATTTAGAAACAGGTCCTTCTCTCTCTCACACACTGAAATGAAGCAGCTGTGAAGAAACCCTGAGCTTTGATGAATAAGACAGAGATGTCTGTGATTTACTTGAAATGGAATTTCTATCTAATCTGTATTTAAATTCTAATACTGAACTAATGTCAATGCGCATCCACATATAACCATGTTTTTGAACTGTGATCACCACTGTAAAATGTATGGTACATTTTCAATTTTCCATTTAAAACTTAATATCTTAGCGTGCAATACTAAACAGTATCATAGATACTTACTAGAAATGTGTTATTAAAACTGAAAACCACAAGTAGCAATGAATTTTCATTTTAAAATTTGAGGTCATTAGAGTCCTTTCTGTGTTGATGATATTTTGACATCATTACCATAAGAATTTATATTGTTACCAAACAGAAGCACTTAGTCAGACTCATATAACTTCACATGGTTTCATGAATATTTGCTTGGCATAGCACTAACAGTTCAGTGTATATATTTTCATCCTATATGAAGGATTTGTGATGCGATTGATTGCAAACAATTCTGCTAGTTTTAGTAAGAATTTCATGCACTGTATACATAGCATAAAGCTCTCTTGCCCTAGTAATTAAAGCTTATTTAACTGTCTAGCTTTATTTTTTTAAGTTTTGACATTCTGGACATTAACCACAATACTCCAGGTTTTGCTATTTATTTATTTATTTGTTTGTTTATTTGTTTGTTTGTTCGTTTTTATTCTGAAGGTTTTAGTTTGGCAGATAATATTATATTTCCAGAATAATTTTCTGCATTAAATTGAGTAAATATACTGTAAGCAACGTATTGGTACTATACCAGAGACCAGCTAAGGAAGTTTGAACTGGAGTTCTCTTTCAAGGTTTAGATTTGAAGCAGGAATAGATATGGATTCTCATGAAATTTAGCAAATATACAATGTTTATGAGCACAATATTTGATTTGCTTCCTAGCTTATAATAGCAAAAGAAAAAACATCTTTTTCTATAGCGTGAACTATTCCTTCTCGGAAGTTTTGAGGTGTAAATATGTGTTCTTTTGAGGGGAAATGGGAACAAAAATTGTAAAAAGTCTTCAAAAAGTGAGAAAGTTGTCTCTGTAATTTTTCTTTTCTATTTTTTTTTGTTTCAAATGAGTACAGCTTACCTTTCTGCCTTGCTGTTCTATTTCAGATGCCAACATGCAATGAAGACATGAAATTTATTTTCTTTCTGAGTCAGAGACCTGTGAATCAAATTCTTCGGAAGTATCATCCTGAGTAAGTATTTACAAAATACTCTTGAAGAACTTACTTACGATCACTTTTACACGAGTTTCACAGCTAAGAGGAGGTATATATTTGAAAAGTGTGCTCATGGTCATGCCATCTTTTCATATTCCCTGGAATTAAATTCTACTCTTCTCAGATTTTTAAGTATTGTTTCTTGTTCAAGATAATGCAGATCAATGTGAAAGGGAGTTCTCTTTTTGCGTGACATAGATAGTTCTGTTTGTTGCAGTACCCATCAACCAGTGAAAAGAAAGAAAAATGTCAGATAATGATTTTTTATGAAGTATGCACAAACTTATACATCAGGTCTGGTTATTCGTGAAAATGTAATTTAAATGGTACTCTAATTTTTGCTTTCCTAAGCAATTTATGATTAAATATATTTACAATTTATGAAGTAAATACAACATTCTCTAAAAGTAATTTCCAGTCTGACATTGATAAAAAGTTAATCTGGGTTCCCTCTCTTGCCCACACCCCGCCCCCCTTCTTTTATACTTGATTGAATTGTAAAAGTAAAAGTAAGGGAGTAATGTCAAGTCAGAGATGAAAGAAAAGATCTGTGTTCAATGCATCTGTTAAAATAATAACTGCATAAAATCCATGGCTGACATTCTAACCACAATCTTATACAGAAGCAGTAGTAGACTAAGTCTATGCAGACTGTACAAGGTAACAATGCGTTTGTAAAAAATGCAAAACATGAACTTAACAATGAGCTGTATTTAGTGATGAATTTAAGTTTTTTTTTTTCTGCAAAAGAGAGAAGAAAACAGATCTTGAGCATCTTCTGGCACTTTGATGAAAACACACCTTTTCTTCACAAGTCTGGGATTTCTAAGGCAGACAACACGCATTTCCTAGCTAGATGGAAATGAACCCAGCATAAATGGCTTCAGTCTTTCACTAACATAAAATCCTACTAAACACATCCAAAAAGCAAATAAACACACTTCAGTTTAGTCCTCAGGGCAAAATCTGATTCATTGCAATGAGATTATGAAAAATGCCTTTGATTTTGCATGCTGTCCCTTGATTAACTGCACCATTTGGCTCCAATAGCTGGTCTCAAATTGCCTAATATATGGGAATTATATATATGGGAATTGTTTTCTGTTTAGTCACTGCTACACCATAGCTGGCAAAAGAGAACTGAATGCAATGGATAGTTGCAATCACCTAAACACTGGTCCATTGTTCAAACTATAATGTTTTATTGTTGCCAGACCATGTTAGAAAATTATGCCTATATTTTATTAGCACAATTACATGACTTGTGTTAGCTGTGGAAATATGAATCATAGAATGTAGATGGGGTGTATTAATAGCCCATAATACAACTAGTGAAGAACTGTTTCACACACAATTTTAAATGAGTCTTTAATTTGTTGACAAATATTATAGAATAGCCATACTTGCAAGAACTGGTAGGCATTTGCAGGATGAAAATGCATCTGTGTTCCTCCCTGCAATAACAGCTCTAACTTCTTACTTGATGTTTTTGAGAGTTCTGGGTTTTGGTTTTGCAGTACTTCTCATTGGGACATCATATTTTTTGTTATACATAATGCAATCAGTGCCAGCTGCTTATTAAAATCCATCATTTATTAATAAGATGATCATTTCACCAAGCCTTTAAACTACAGAGTTGACTTGTTGTACACTGGCTCACTTTACAAAACTAATTGCTAAAGAACTTGATATGTATCTAGTCTTCTCAAGACACATCCTGGACTGGATGTGCTGTGGAGTACTGTCATATATAGGAAAGAGATTAACCAAGATTCTGTTTGCAAGATATCTGGCTGCACTCATATGCCAGACTCACCCACAAGTTCAAACATAAAACCATTTTCATCACATTAGATTATGGTAAGTATTTATGAAATGTACCAAGATACAGTAGGCAAAATGGTAGCAAAAAGTTATTAACTTACTGGATTAGTTCAGCAGAGGGCCACCAGGATGGCTGGGGACTGGAGCACATGATATAAGAAATGCTGCTAAGAGATTTGGGTTTTTCAGTCTGGGGAAGGGGAGGCCAAGGGAAGATTTTATTGCTGCCTTCAGTTGCCTAATGTCTGGTTATAAGGACGATGAAGCCATACTCTTTTTGGAGGTGCAACATGAAAGACAAGAGGTGCATAAAATCCGCACAACAGAAATTCCAACAAGTTATTAGGATTTACTCTTTTTTTATATAATGAGAGCCATCAAACACTGGAACAGGCTGCACAGAGACTGTGCAAGTTCCATCCTTGGAGACAGTAAAAACTTGACTCCAGGCAGTCCTGGGAAACCTGGTCTAACTTTGATGCAGGACTTAAGTTTTGAGCTGGGATTTTGACCATACATTCCCCCCCTGCCCCCCTGCCCCCTTAAATTATTCTGTGATTCTATGAAAATCAATGTCTGGATTTCAAGCAAGATGGAAAGATGATTTTGAGCAAAATTATTTCGTTGTTTTCACTGTTGTGCTTACAATAGAACAGATGAAGTGGAGGTCACTGTTTATACTTGCCATGTAAATTTTCAGGACCATGGGCTGGTATCCAAACTGACAGGAAAAATATATTCAGCAACGTCTGAATGCTTGGCAATTGCTCTATAATCCATTTGTTGGCTGTTTGTTTTATGTAGATGTAGATCAGTTTGCCTGAGCCAAAGATCTTAAAAATTAGTGTGTAAATACGTGTTTTAACCTGGTTGCCAGTAAAAGAAACAAAGTAAAATGAAATCAATGCATCAGGGAGAAGAGATTCATTGATGTGAGTGGCCTCATCTTCGAAACAGTCAGGAAAGAGCAGAAATAGCCTTAATGTGTTTTAATAGAGCAAAAGAGGTATCTCTTAGATAATAGAGGTATCTATTAGATACGGATATTTTTGGTGGTATTTTTTCCTATCCTTACTCCAGAAGATTTCTTGTGAACATGCAATATAACAGATAAACCTGAAATGAGACATAGAACAGCAGTCTACCTTCCTGTGTGCTTTTACTGCTTTTCACCCTCTTCCTGTTTCTGCTTCCGTGCATAGAATCTAACAGCAGGAAAATGTTGTTTTCCCAGGAAAATACTTGATGTTGATCAAGAAAGAAAACAGCCTCACCAACTGAGCACCTATGAATGGTATCTCTGCATCTTGTATGTTTTCACTAGTACTCTGGAGAATTAATGGTGTCAGACACAGATGCGCATTGAAGTAGCTTGGCGAGATGATTGTGGAGAGATACTAACAGCTGCAGAGTTCATAAGTGCAAACAGCTTTGGAAGGATGTAGTAGACACCTGGCTCTGCCTGAAGTCAGTGTGTCAAGGCCTCTTCTCTTTTACATTGATATCTGTTGTCCAAATGCTTGGAGTGGAGATGACACGTATGCGTTAATCCTTCCTCCCTTTTTAAAACAACAACAGACTGTGACCTCCCTGTGCATGCAATTACTGAATACCACACATTAAGAAACTGGGCACTTAGTCAGCATGGGACTGTTTTTTCTCAGTGTAAAAGATGCTGGATTTTATATTCATCTTTATGAATATATGAGGAATCACGAATTAAAGGAAGACAGAAGAGGAAATTCACATGTCTATTCAGACACTTATTAAGGTTAACACTGAACCAGAGAGGGAAGGAATTTGAGGCTGAAGCACAGGCACAGCAGTGGAATGCATCCTGAGAACACGGCTGTAGATGTTCTGTGCTCGTGCATCCGATAGGGAGGTGACAGGAGCATCCTAGAGGGAACTGAGGCTTCTGAGGTGGGAACACTGGAAGAAAATAGTCCTGCCTGCCTCTTCCACGTGCATTTCAGTAGGATGGAAAATATGGCTTCTTTTCCTTTGACTCTTGATGACTCGCACAATAATATCAAAGGCTCCTATGGTCTCTGTGGCATTCTCCTCATCTAAACCTTGGGGGCTGATCAGTGCAGAGACATGGACACTGACCATGTCTTCCTTCTGACCATGACAGTCTTCCTTTGGCTTCTGTGTGGCAGAATAATACCTCAAGTTATTTGAAGAAAGGTTATGTCAAAGATGGTCAGGAAAGAGGGACTTTTACTTGGACACTGTCAAAACACAGACTTTTGGTGACCTTGATTGTTTCATCATCAGCATAAACTGGGTCTGCAGCCTTCAAAAAAAGCCCCCACTTTGGAAATGCTTCCAGTGCTGGATGGAAAAGATTGAGATTAAAGAATCTTTCACATCTGTTTCCCTGTCAACAGCTTAAATTTAACTTACAACAGTTACAAGTGAAAGTCCATGTGCTGTTTGGCCTGTGTAAAGACTTTGTAGACATTTGTGTACATCACAAATGGTGTTAATTGGCAGCTGTGTCAACAGCCTCTTTGAAGGAACTGGGAGTTCATTAGGCACATGGACAGAGCTGGTCTTTCGCTGGTAAAAAATACCCCTTTCATGTGAGGAACTTTAGAGAGACTAGCATGGGGAAACTTGCCAAGACACTGCTTGGTTTCTAATCATGACAATAGTTGCATTGCTAAGGACCGTTACCATTCAGCAGTGGTCCTGTGGTTTCCCTGCCTCTGGTGCACGGAGGAGTGACAAGAAGTCAGGGCTGCACTCTCCCATCAGGGGTAGGCATTTGCTTTCACCTCTGTCTGGCCAAAAGCAGAATTGCCCGTCTAAAACCAAGAGAGAAAAATCTTTAAATCCTTTAAAGCTGTTACTGTAAGGCATTTTCTTTTGCCCTGTCCTTGTTTCTGCCACCTTTTTGTTGTTGCAAACTCGCTTTGTGAACAGACTGAAAAAATACCTGAAAAAGCTCTCGCATATTATACATGAACTAATTTCAGTGAACAGTTCTGGAGTCAAAGTTTCTTTCTGCCCCCTTTCTTGTATTAAAAGCACTTGCCCATGGGGGTCTTCATTAAATGCTTGTATATAAAAATACACTGGTGAGAGGAATCTCTTCATCTCTTTGTTTCTCCCTTCTACATCCTTTACTTCACAAATGCATTTTTTCAGTCATTCAGTGTAAAAATACCTGCAGTCTTTCTATGCTATGTAGAGGTTCCTTTCCAGAGGAGCTTACTGAAAAGTGTATTTATTAAGAGTTTTGGCTTACTGAACTTGCGTATGTCAGCTTTGTTTCCCATCTTCCCTCACTGATGACTAGAAAATCATTCAGTACCCCTGGAAAAGATTCAAGCCTTATGTATATATATATTTTTTTTTTAAAAAGTTTGAGGATTCTACCTGTATTCATGAATCACCACATTCCTAAGCTGTTTGTGAAATATCATAATCAAATGGAAAAGGAAGACAATAGCTGTACTGAAACACACAATGGGCAACTGTTAGTATAATAGCAGGAGGGGTCTACATAAATTGAGGAATTTTTCCATCCCATTTTGTTGCATTTCTGTGGGTTCTCCAGAAAATTGCTTTCATTTCTATGCCTACATCCTGGCCTTTACATTTCCTTTCTGTACCTCTGTGACACTCCAGCAAGTGGAAATGAGTTACTGTGAGTCATATGAGATAAATGGGATTGCTGCATGAGGAAGAGCTGGCATACTGAAGAGCCAGGTCACAGACAGCAGAAGTGTACTCAACGTCAGCACGGTTACCTGCAGATACAAGCAAGGAGATACAGGTCAAGGAAAAAGGACTTAGGCTTTTATTCAACATAGATACACTGTATGTAATAATAGTGAAATCTCTTTTGGTTTATGCTTTGTACTTCCAAATAAATGAATAATACCTATTATTGTGTTAGAATTGTACATCAGATTCAGTCTGAAAACATAAAATCATTGCCTTAGATTTTTTTAAAAAGCTTCTATCTTCCCCTCCATCCTGTTGCAGTGGGTGGCAGTTCTAGTATTAATGTCTGACCTGATAATCTATATCAGATTTGGTGCTGGCCTGGGATTTGGACTAGATGATCTCAACAAGTTCCTTCCAACCTAAATGATTCTGTGACCTGTGGACAGTAAGAGATTTATCACTGTGAGAAATAAAGATCCGTAAGCTATTTGTCCCAGCTATGAAGCATCCTGTAGATTAGTGAAAGTGTGTCTCTGTTGACTTATAAAAAAAAAATGACTTTATTGCAGACACATAAAAGCAGGAGAGAAAGCCATGAAACCGCTGTTTTAGTGTGTGATCACTTTAGCAGTCTGATTTTCTGCACATTATACCTATATTTATATTCCAATAAAAGGATAGTTTTGATTCATTTGCTTAAACCCCAAGAATAATTATTTTAACTTTCTTCATAAACCACAAATGAAAAAGCAAAGCTGTGACACTGCGCAGGTCCCTGTCTGTTGGCATTTTCTTTGGTAAGTGGGAAATTCCACTGCAAAATCAGACAAATTTAGTATTAATATTTTCTTTAAGCTTGTATGTTATTTCGATTTATATTTCCTCTAAGCAAACACTATTCTTGAGACTAGCAGTCCTAGGAGCACGAATTGGACAGGATAGCACTGGCCACTGCCTCAGCATTTGATCCAAAATTTCAGTTCTTGCGAGAAAACAAGTAACTTTTAGATAAGAATTCAGTGTAATCTGCTAAGAACAAAATATCTTGGTTTCCTGGGAGCTTGTATATGGGAACAAGCTAGGTCTAAGGAAGTCCAAAGGTTACACAGTGGCCACTGGAATTAGTTCATGATTTTTATTTTCTTTTCCCAACTCAAACTAAAATTTCAGCCAAGAACTTTGAAAGCAATGCACGTGCCTTATTTTCCCAATGTCCGTCCTCTTGAAGAGGAAGCTTGAAGATTCTTAGCTTTAGAAAATGAATACTACATTTTTTAACAATGAAAACCCTTCTGCCTTAATAGTGATAAATGACCCAAATTAGGGCATTCAGAGTCACTAGTCATTTCAGAAAAGCCTGAAACTGAAGCATTGTTTTCTAATAACATTTTTCCCATGACCTGCTAAGGCGATGGTGCAGTTACTACCTCCTTATCTATATTATTTTTAGTAAAGTCAACGCCCAGAGGAGATTATGTATTGGATTAATTATATGTGAAATATATATTGGGAATTTATTATTTTCTTTCATACTTGAACTATAATGCCTTCCTATGAATATTAATGCATAAATGCTCTAACAAAAGTCCCCAAAATGAAAAAGCAGGGCTTAAACTTACTTTCATGTCTCATGCCAAAGCCTGTAGAATCAGAAAATGCTCACTTTTTTGGCTGCTTCAGAGACTTAGTGGCCTGTGTTTCTTTATTTTTCAGCAGAACTTCTAAATTATATGATGTTTGTGGGTTTTTGCATCATGTTATTAAGTCAGGATCTTTAAACACTTGTGGTTAGTTTAATGAAGTTCGTTTGTTAGCCAATATGAAGGGCAGTACAATTAGGTTAAGTTAGCGACATAAAAAAGCAAAATTTTATTCAAGCATATTTTTAATAAAAAATCTGCCAGACTATTCCCTCTCCAGAGTTCATTCATGCAAAGAAAACAGCTAATATTTTAGACCCATACCTAATAGGGAAAAATAATAATTTCTAAATCTGGAATAAGACAAACATGCATACGATCCTTTGGGGCTTTGTTCCGGTTTCCTGTACAGAAGCTGTGATTTCTGTAGTATCCGTCCACTTCTTATTGCTTGTGTCTAGACATAAATTGACCATAAATCAATATTAATATTGTATATTGCCATGGTTAAGCATTTTTGTTTGGCATCAAGGAAGAACTTTGAACATTTTAATAGTACTTTCTGTAGCACAGTAGTCGTGAATGAGCTTATTTTAATGTAGGAATAAATTGGTTACTGAAGGTATTTTTATTATGCATCTCCTTGTAATTTCTGCCAAATGAACAAAATATTCCTCAGATAATTGGCCTATTAGTCTGTCACTTGCTAACCATTTTTTCTATGCTGAATTAAAGGGCCCATAAATCCTAAATTCTTTATTAGCTTGCTGACTTTGCAGAGTTTGATGGTAAATAAACTGGCACAGCATTAAAAGCTCCTTATTGAAGGAAGACAATATGTCTTTTTGTATTGACTTCTGCATGATTCAATTTTCACTAAGTATCACCATGACCTTTATAACAGCACCATGAACTTTAAAAGCCAGTTTGCATGTGGCGGTAAACTTTCCCTTGTATAATGTGGTTTTAAAAATGATGACCGAGCCTTTCCAGACTTGATAAATGTGCAACTGATAGTCCAGTAATGAAAATAAAAGGTCTTAAGAAATGCTGAGAGAAATAATTTAACATCTTGAGAAGTGGTAAATTTATGGGATTAATTGCATATAAATGATTTTTCAGTTTCCCCTGCAAACTGTTTCAGTTTTTTTAATCGAATTATGTTTCTTCTGTTTACATAAAAAAGGCTTTGAGCCTTTAAGTATAACTTTGAAGTTATAAAGACTGATAAATTTATCAAATCTATCTATATCACCCTACATGTTGCTTTTGACTCCTAGATTTAACTCATACCTATGATATCTGATTGGTGGCTCATTTTCTGTTTCTTCCTCATTCATAAGGTAAAGATATATCAGAATTCTGCAGTGCTGAGGGGCGTTTGTTTACTCCTGCAGACGTGAGGTGTCAGAGCTGATACTGGTACAGAGACAAATCAGTATTGAGTGGACCGGAATTTGGGACCTAGGTGTTGGAAGACACGAGGTGCAAATCTCTCTCCTATATCTTCACCTTCCCCCGACAACTATTGTGCAGTATAGACAAAAAAAAAATGGTATCACTATCAATGCACTAACTGTACAGCAGCTCACAATCAGTGCAGACAATTTCCACTTCCATTTCACTATTTAACATGCTGGATATTTTTCCAGAGGTCAACATTTGATAATGTTGCATTCTTTTTCTTTTTTTTTTTCCCTCTGAAACACAGGATGTTTTGGTTTGATTTTAGGTTTAGGTTTAGTTTTATTTCAGTTACTACTAAGACAAATGACTAAATGGCATTGGCACAGAAATTCTGCATAAGGGAGACAAATTTCATGAGAAAATGCTTTCCTCTTGCATGCTTTGTAAATCCAAACATACATGCGGAATACATGGAGATATTATTTCTGGCTGTGATACACAGAGAGTTCAGGACAGCTGTGTAAGAAGAAATTTCTATCTCTACTGCAAATTCTCTTTGCTGTAAGTCTCGCATAGTTTGTCAGAGTTTAATTCTTTAAACAGTTACAGTGCCTGAGGTTTAGTGGTGATGTGCAAAGTTTTCCTTACTACTATGCTTATGACAATTACGTTGACTAATGCACAGCATTTGTTAAATTTTCGCTGAATTCAGAACAAATCTCTCTTCCTCAGAAGTAAATTTTCAGATGATTTTCTTTTCATTCTGGTTCCCTCTTATTCCACATTAATATAGAGGATTAAAAAAACAGCCCTGTCTGTGAAATAATAAGAGTCTCTACAGTAGGACTGTGTGATTTATGCCAGGCAATTAAAATCAATTCCTAACTTACAAGAGGCACTAAAAACTGAATTGCTCAACACACTGGGCTGTTGAGCACTGTGTGGTAGATTTTATTATACCATAAGTGCTTTACTATACTGTAAAAAGGAAAATGTAATTGCTATATACAACTAATATATTCAATTAGGTAAGGATAATGTTTAATAGAACTTTTTGTTGGTTTCAGTTACAACTTGTGAGTTCAAAAGAGAAGCTGGAGTAGGCAGAATTTCAGGATGCAGACTGCTCTAGCTATGATATGTGTTTCAAAAACATAGCATCAAAGCTATCCTGCAAGGACAGTTAGTATGTGCTTCTTCATTGATTGAAGTGGGATGGCAGTCCTTAATTCATATTGATTCCATCTGGTAACTGGGATATCTGGAGGCTGTTACAGCTTGTTGAAAGAGTACTTATTTTTCCCAGCGTGCAGCTCCTTAGACACAATTACATCAGTCTGTACCCTAAGAGCAGATACAGGAAAGCTTTTAATTTTTAAGATAAGATGTGAGAACACCCAAATGTGATCACAAATTGTTACAGTGACTGCATCATGCAGGCCCTAAGTACTATTTTGTTAAACCCCTGTGTAGCTTTGAGAAGACAGATTTCCCTACTTTGCTGTTGTTTACAAAGACTTATGTAACGCTATAGCAACAGGACTGTGATAGATGCCTCAGATGGTGTACCCTGAGTGTCCCCACGCACATTAAGATTACAGATTCCCCAAGGTAAGCCTAATCTTTGCCTAGAAGGACCCCTGAGAACTGGGCACTGGAGTGCCCAAAAGACCTCTTTTTGAGGATATTTTATTCAATACTGGCTAAAACCTGCACAGAACAAGGAATATTGAGATGAATATTCTTTTCTTGCCCTTCTCTATTTGTTTTATCCACTTTCTAGCTATCAGTCTTGAAAGGCCAGTCAGGCTTCCCAGTTTCTTCCTTAATCCAGCCATGTCTATGATGTGAGAACAACTTTTATGCTAAACTTTCACCACTGAAAAAAGCTAGGTTGTTTGGTTCTTTAGGATTTCTTCCTCCTCTTGCCTTTCTCATTTCTGGCTTTCTAAAGATTTAACCCTGGTGGATTGGATAATAATAGTAACAATAGTAATAATAGTAGTAGTAATAACAATAACAAGAAGAAAAAAAAACACACAAGAAGAAGAACATATTATGCATTCACAGCAAAATAGCACATAAAATAAATCCATTCTTTTCTGTAGCACTGTTTTCAGTCAGCACTGATAGCATGCTTACATAGTTGCACGTGCAATTTATAGCTTTTCCTCTGAGAAGATCCAGATACAATAAGACATGAGGCCAGCTTCCTTTTTTCCTTAGGTTTTTTTCCTAAAAATTTACCTGCTATTTGGGTTTTATTGTTCTCTTGAGCATGTAAAAAATGCAAAAAGGAGAGTAGCCGTCTCAAAGTTGTTTCTGTGCGCATATGTTTTCTACATAATAGCAAATTATGACAGCTGAATTCCCAGTGTGGCTGATTTATTTTTGAAGTCTGCTTTCAGATGAGTATTGAGCACAGAGGAATTGATACATTCATTTTCAATATTCCTCAAATTAAAAACTTTCACGCCCCATGGAAATTCATGTGCGTCACGGCAGGAAGGTGTTAGTCTATTTTATCACCTTGCCTATTGACAATCCAAAGAAGTCCCAGTGGTGCTGATGGGGAGCAGTGCCTCTGTTCTAAAAATGGACTCAAGTAGCAGAAGGTCTCTTGCAGCCTTCTTAATGTGGGAATGCCAGACTACAAACTGGATGGCCCTCAAGCTGCCTGGCAGCAAAGGCATTTCATTCCTGACCACTCAGTGAGGACTGTGCAGTCAAACTATTCAGTTTAGGGGGAGAATCAAGCCCTGAACATGAGCTACTCTCTGCCTCCTGCAAGGCTTTTCTTATCAAGCCATTAGGTTTCCAAGATATTTTTATTCAACACCATCTTCCTCCTCCACCAAAAGACTGGAGCTAAAGCCAGAAATTCAGTGAATTCCTTATGCTCTGCCTCAATGGCCACAACAATAACACAATAATACAATGGAAACAACAATAACACAATAATTATTAGTTAATAATGTGTTCAGTGGCAGCAGTGCTTCCTGCCTCCGGTGTTTATGGCAGATACCTGGGCCCTTGGAGAAGACAAGGAGGTTTAAAGAAGGGTGTGGGTTTCATCTTTAGAAGATTTCTTCTGTGCCACTTTCTCAGTGTTTTCAGCCTTGCTCCTGACTGGTGTCAGATATGTGATATTTGAGGCAATATCTGAGGATTTGTGCTGTTTTATCAGTAGCTGTGGCCCTGCTTTCCTGCTATTGTTAGTATCAGAAAGCCGCCTTGCAGGAGGGGGCTCTATCGCAGCACCTGGGAAAGGATGCAGTGAGTGCTGAGGCTTCCCACCTTTTCTGCCTGGTCCCCTCTGGGCACTCCACTGAGCTCCATTTTCCAGAGGAGTTGTGGGTGGGAAACCACCTGGGGGGAGGACAGACATACTGGCTAGGGCTGGTAATGCCAGCAGCAGTGTAATGAAGGCCTCTACAGTGGGTCAGGGAAGCCAAGTGCACATCTCCTAAGTACATTTTGTTAAATTTGGCAATATATGACCTGTAACTAATGGGTTGATATTTCCTGCCTGATCTCACCAATCCTTTTCCTTTCCAAGTGAAGATTTTTGGAACACCAGAGCAAACTGACCAGTGATCTGTCTTGTAGGACCTTTCTGAAAAGACGCAGCAGGGCTGAGGCTATGGATGGAGTTCCACACATCAACCACAAAGTTGCTCCAGCCTGGAGGGAGACAGGGAGAGGGTCACAGGGAGACTTGCTCATAACAACAGACTGAAATGGGAGACCAGAGCAGACTCGCATGTCATTACAAAAAAGCGATTGCAGTCCCTGCACCTGCTTCTGCTCTGCCTCTCTGCAGTTTTGGGGAGCAGTGTGCAGGGACAGGCACACTGGGACAGTGGGGAGAGGGGAGGCTAGTACTTTCAGCCTCTGCTGCTCTGTGCTTTTAGCCAAAAGCAGTATTTTGTTGGGTACATGCACGAGTGCTGGCAGGAAGGTAGGAGCAGGATCTGCCCGAGTTGGACTTTAAAAGTGAGCTTCTGGAGCTGGCAAATGCCTTTGACTCTGTACCTGAATTGCTCTGGAGAATGGAGAGAGAGAGGAAAGGAGAGAGAGAGAAGCACCATGAAGTAGTCTGAATCTGAATACAGTCATAATATAGTTGGCTTACCCACTGCTGGCAGCAGTAAGCTCTCCTTTAATGAGGTGAACTTAAAAATCTCTGGAGAGGTCATCACTTTCTCAGACTGTTCCTATATAAATATACATATACAGGAGAAATACATATTTCAGTAGAATACATATATTCTCAGGGTTTTACAAGGTTACATATTCTTTTCAAAACAAGAAAAGCTGTTCTTTCATGCTGTTGAAAAATGTATTACATTTCTCATTCTCCAAGACTTTGCTAGCACACAAAACAGTATTACTCTTGCCTCAGTGGCCAGGTTGTCTGTGTGAGTTGATGACATTAAACTTCCGGCTGTCTCCATTTGGTAACTACTTCTCTCTCCATTATTTCCTTTGTTTTCATGGAGAAAGGCTCCGGAAGGTGAATTTTCAAGCATAGTTGCTCAAGGTTCTCTGTGTGCCGGAGGAGAGAAGCCAGGATCCCAGGTCTCCATGGGTAAGGGTGAAACAGCCAGGGATGAGTCTGTAGTAGGATACGAAGTCCAAGTAGAAGAGGGAGTTTTAGGGAATGGTAAGCACAGAGGGAGTAATCTAAAACTGGATGGTGCAAATTAAAATATGCATGAACATACATGTAGAAAAGATCTTCCCTGTGTCAGAGCCATTATGTTTACAAATAAGGAATTTCTTATTTAGAACAGAAACTTTGTACTCACTTGTCAGTTGACCCCACACACTGTGCTTAAAATGCCCCAAGTCTAGAATAGCTGTTTTCCTAGAGTCCTATAGCAATACACATTTCAGCATCAATTCAACTTAGCTCAAAATGCTAAAGTAATGCTAGTCTGAAAGCTAATATACCAAATTATATTTTCCCTCTGTAGTCAGAGTTTGGTCTGTAGAGTACCAACTGCTTAAACATTTTAAGTCCACTTGGAAAGTAAGAAATAGATTTTCTACTTCTGTAAAAGTCATTCGACAAAGAACCCAAGCATTTGGTTCTCTGATGTGAAAACTACAATATTTTGCACAGCTGTAAGGTAAATATCTTCCTTTTCTGGGCCACTCCTCAGGTGTATAGAAATATCCGTTCTTCTACACAAAGGGGAAAAAAATGACATTCTCATGAAATGTGTCTTGCAAGAATTGTTTCTGGATTTCTGCAGGGAAAGGGTTGTGCTCTTTTCTATTGTTACCTTCAGAGACAAACTGGAAAGTGCCAAGTGCAATGAAAGGGGGTTAAAAATAAATCTGAAGTACAAAAAAATGTAATAAATTGTGTGAGTATGGAAAAATTCTGACAGACTATATAATTTAAAAGGTTTATTTACCTTCTTCTCTGTGACCAGGAGTATAGAAAGCCCAAAGGGAGGATAAGTGGAATGAAAATATTTTGTTAATAACCCGGCTGGTACAGACAAAGCAAGTGCCTGTGAGAGAGAGCAGAGGGGATGTGGGAGAACATTGCCTGCTGTCTCCATGTTTCCTAGTAAAAACTTAGCAGAATATTATGCCTATATTCTCCCTAATTCCACATTCTGGGGAGATGCTGTCAGCACCTTTCATGACCCAATGCACTTGGTATCTCGGCCCCAGTAGGTCACTGTTCACAATAAACTTTTGCTGAATGTTTTATCTCCTGGGGCAAACACAGAACTTGAGTCTTCCATTCCTTTCTTTCATCTCTTTGTGCCATAACCTTTTCCCTGAAGTCATTGTCATTGTGGGAATTCCCTTTGGTGACCATAAACTGCATTACCAAATTGCACATTTTGCCACCATAAGCAATTCATACAGTTTTCTGTAGCCCTTGGAAAGTGCATTACTAGCAAGTAGTGTGAACTGGTCAAATAATTTCCTCTTGCTGCTTTTGCAGCCCAGACGATTTGAAAATGCTGAGGCAGCTCCTTATTCTCAGAAGCTTGCTCATGTCTGCTGGCTTCTGAATTAACCTGCTACACTGGTACAGGTTCCTTCAAGGAAATTTAGATCTAGCTCCAAATTCTGATATTGTCTAATTGCCTGTATAGACCCTAATCTGGATGTGGGGTTGCTATGGGAAGATCTCAGGAAAAGCACCAAAATGAAAAGGCACCAAGCATGGTTTCACAAACTGTGTTGATTTAAACATAATTTTCCATGGCATGGAGCTGCTTTAATGCTCTGTGCTTTTGGAGGGGAAGATGAGAATGTGGAAAGGGGGCATGATGGTATTTTCAGCATTCATTTGAATAGATTGAAACAACAACTCTCAGCCACTCTACCATAAGATTCTGCAGTTTTGAAAGGCATGCTGGAAGTCAGAAGAAACAGAGAACAAAGAACAGCTACAATAAATAATAACCCATGTGAAAAAAACCCAAAACAACTAGCACCAGAAAGACTGAGAGCCTGCCATCATAAACATTATTTTACAGGAAATGACAGTTCCTTGAAAATATTGGGTATAATTCTCTAAGGGAGGGAGAAAAACAACAAACTCTTTTCAATTTTAGAATTGACAGTGATGTCAAGGCTAAACCATTCCTGTCTGGTGATCTTGACTAGATGGTCTCCCAGTACAAATGCTGCAAGAATATAAATGTAACTCTTCCTGTTCTGGCAGCCCTGTTCTGAATATGGCCTGTGCAGTGTGGCTGCCAATCATGTTAGCAGCTTTTGTGCCTTACTACAGCAGCTCATCATGGAAAGGCACAGCTGCACCAAGCAGCCTGCTTAAGGTTTGAACTCTGTTTTAAAGACACTGCTCCTTCAGACATGCTACCTGCATGCTGCAATGGTTGGCACCTGCATTTTGGGCAGGTGTCAGCTGCAGATCTGTGAATTGGTGCATGAGGCAGGTAGGAAGGGGAGAAGAGGGGAAACTCAGAAACATCTGCCTGTTGTAAACCCTGTCCGCTCTGTATCAACAAGCCACATTATTTCAGAGGTGATGGATGGCATGTACCTGTCCTAGACATACAATGCCTCTAAGGTGATTGATACACATTCATACAGACACACAAAAGCACTGCAACCATTTCTCCCTGACCCAGTTTCAGAAGCTTGAGCATTTTGTTTCTTAGAAATAGTTCACTTCCAAAAGTTGGGCCTACGCTTTGAGTATGCTGTTCATCTCCTTCTTACAGTCAGATAACAGTCAAGACTGGCACCTAGACTGTCTGCACTAATGTAAAAGCATGTGTTTCACTACATACTCCAGCCTGTATACAGGGAAAGTACAAACCAAACATGCATCACAGGGAATTTGCTTCCTATTATTTAGACTGCTTTATATTTTTAAGTAAGAGAACTGATGTTTTCACCAAGGTAGTGGTTTAATAACTATATACCAACCATGAGTTTTACATTGATAACAGCTGTTATACTATTAAAAGATGCTTTTGAGTCATTTCACTGCTTTCTGTGCCATTACAAATTTTGCTATGAGCTGTTTGATTACTGTCTTTGTAAAAGCTTTTTTGCAAGAAGGAAGGTTCAAAACAAAGCAAAGGCAAAGGATGATAAGGGAAAATATTTCTCTAAATAGAATCTGAAGTTCATTTCTTTTACCTAGTGTGCTTTCTTCTGCAAAGACACATGTACCATATGGTTAAAAAAAACTGATCCTAACCAAAGAGTTCCTATCCTCCTCCACGGCTTTTAGTTCTGTACTCTGCAAATAAACAAAAGCCACTTTGATATGGGTATGGAAATCAGTGAGAGATGAAAAGCCTGCAATATAACCACTGCAAAGCTATTTGTGGGTATTTTGCAAATACATAGAAGAGATTGGGAGCAGGGAAAAGTCTTTCCCCTTCCCATGTATACTTGCAAATGCAAGGAGTAGATAGATCTTCTTTTCTTGTCCCTGGGGCAATAAAGTTCATCTCTGCCTCCAATGTGCATCATATTTGAATCAGTTCATTCTCAGTCTGTGCTCAGAGTGGTTGAGCCGGATACCTTGCTATAGTTCTGGAGGCACCACCAGTCTCGGGTCTAGGCCAGATTCTACATCCAGCCTATTTGTCTTGGTTACCATGCTTGGTACTTGTGCTTTGGTGTCCAAGTGGGCTGGTGACGGTGTTTAGAGCAGGTTACTCTTGTGCCTCTTAATCACAAAAGCCAACATGTTTTCATCCCCTTGGATAAGGTGATCAAGTATAAAGTTTAGCCTTATGCTTGACTATGTCCATCCTATGAAAAGAAAGATATACCACACAAAGACAGTAGCAAAATATTTTTATAGGCATTCTTCCCTCTGTCTTTTCTACCTTGTCATTCTAGTCCCTATATTACAGCAAGAGGAACTTATTTTTTAATTGTTTTTGCCTTGCTTCTGAAAGAAACTTGTAAGAAAGGGACAGAATATTGCAACTGATCCTTAGTTAAAATGTCACTGTGCTCTTCATAATCATGCAGGATGTTTCTGAGCATGTAGAAGAGTGCAAATTACATGATGAGACCATTTGCAGAAAGCCCATGCAGTGTGGTCTTTTATTTTTAAATATAGCTATCAGCTTGGTTGCCCAGGTAAAATACTCACTTGTATAATGCTATGCTACTGAGGTTAATTTTCTCTTATAAGACAGTTTAATCTAGATTTAGAAATACCCTTAATATCCAAATGAAACTGTGTATATAGCTCTAGGCTGATCAAAAAAACTGTTGCCTTCCACTGTTGCAATTCTGTTGGCAGATGTGCTGATTTCTCCTTCCAGCTCAGCAGTGCTGACCAAGGAGAGGCAAAGGTGCAAAGGGTGTGTTTGCACAGCCTAATGTCCAGTATCTTGGGCTCTAGGCTAATGATGGAAAACCTTATGGCATAGAAGACTTTGTGCCTAGGAGCTGGGAAGTGCTGCTGCCTGCTGCCTTACTGCCCACAAAGACTTGAAATCAGCATGGATCCCAGGAAACCCAGTCACTGTCATCCCTCTAACCTTCCGAACCAGTCCATGGAGGGAGAGGTGAGCAGCTTCAGAGTAAAATCCATCCCTCCCAAAACAGAGGAGTTCAGCTGCCATCTAATTATATACTCTGGATTGCCCTCTGGAGGTGCCTGCAGTTCTCTGTTAATTTTAGATAAGGCTTCCGAGCTGAATGGCGCAAATATCTATGTTTGTAAAACTTACTACAGACCTAATCTTTACATATGTTCACTTCAATAATCAGGTAAGTCACCATGTGAGCAGAGGCTTTCGCAGCAGCACAAACACCTGGGAAGGTGTAGTAGTGCAGATCCTTTGGCCTTGCTGCTGATGCTTCATTATTTTGGGGCTGGGAGGCACCTACACAAGCCCTGGAGGAGTAGTACAGATGGAATGACTTGTGCCTGAATTACTGCTGTTAGTGCCACTTGAAGGCAGATGCCTTATGGATCTCTCACACATGTTGCCTGGATGCCAGCACACCTCTTTGCAGAAGAAACCCAGTAACTGGTTTATAAATCCCACAGTGTCAGAGAGCTGCAGAACAACATTTGAATCTGATACAATGAAGCCCACTGTGCTCTTCTGAAGATGGACTTTACCCTGCTGTGAATGACAATGAACCATACTCACAAACTGAGTCCACTTGCCATATTAAAACACGCATTGCCATTTCCACTGGGCAGTTCCAACAGTGTGTTCAGTTACTATTGTCTTCAGGTAGATTTTAATAATTTAAAGTGCAGAAATATAACTGGAAAGAGAAAAATATGGTTATATAATTTGTTATAACTTAGTAAGAACTACCAGGGTAGGTACCAGTCCTTAATACCTAGTTTAAAGGATCTAGTTCCAGAATGGATTCCAAAACTTTTTCTTTATGCTCTCTTCACAATGCAAATGGAAAAATTTACATCTCTGGGTAATGCTCTAATAGGCTTAGAAATAGTGAAAGGAACCTCCAGTAGCTACCATTGTGAAATACTAAAAATAGGGCTGCATCTAAATTCTGGAGGTTTTGGTTTGTCTTTTATTTGATTGTTTGGTTGAGTTTTATTTATTTATTTATTTAATGAAACCAGTTTGGGGACTTCTTTGAGGGACTCAAAATATTTTCCCTGGTCACAGCCTGCATCAACATCTAAATCTCCATTTGTACCCCAGACCATAGGAACATACAGAATCACACAATCATTTAGGTTGTGAAAGTCTTTTAAGATCGTAAAGTCCAACTGTTAACGCAGCACTGCCAAGTCCAACACTAAACCATGTCCCTAAGTGCTATATCTACATGTCATTCAGGGACGTCACCTCAAAGTATTCAACCACTTCCCTGGGCAGCCTGTTCCAATGTTGGACAACCCTTTTGGTGCAGAAATTATTCCTAAGAGCCAATCTAAACCTTCCCTGGCCAAACCTGAGGCCATTTCCTCTCATCTTTGAGAGAGGACAATATTTAGATTTTTTGCATTTGTATTTTTTAGTCTATATTGCAATTCTGAATCTTCATTCAATTTTGAATCTGAATGAAGAGTTAGAATTGAGCTATTTAAAATAAAAACATTAATTAGCTTCCTGTCCTGTGCATTCCAGTCATGTGCTGCATAAATCTAGTATTCCTTTCCCAGTGCTGTTCTTCCTCTTATGAATGAATGCAGTCTTTTTCTAAGACAAACGTACCCTCTTGTGCCATGAAACAGATGTGTTACAAGCAGTGCCATTACAGGTTTTCTCACAGTGGCCAGTGTGCTTGCCCTTATCCATCTTTGATTCTGTGGCTTGGAGTGGAGTTTGCAGTCCATGCCTGCTGTCCAGGTCATCAAAGGTGTGAGCAGGGACCAGCTGTCTGGCCCTCCATGTAACACAGTTTTTGAGAGCTTGGCTTGAAGCCCTTTCCTTAGTTCATTGATAATTCTTTGGAGTTCCTGAATTTTCACGACTAAAGAAATGTCTCCCTGACTGCAGAAATAGTCCCCATAAGTGAATTAACAGTGATTTGATTTTTTTTTTCTCTAGCTGTCAGGCAGCATTCATGACTTTCCCATTTCACCTGAAAATGGACTGTATTTCTAACATTACTATCTAATTATAGCACTGGCCATTGGAACGGAAAATTATTGTTACTTGTTCTTCCATTGTTGGTTGCTCTGGGACAGATACCCCTATCCAGATGTGTTAATTTTTAAAAATTACTTTTAAATGTACATTACTGTACACAGCAGCCCTGCCAGGTATTCTCTCTTTGGCCTGGAGCTATTCATCAGCTGACTTCCTCTCCTCCTTCTTCCTAAGTTCTGCTTTCCTACCCAAACCAGGGATGAAACACATACATGTGTGCACACAAACCCATTTCCTTCCCTTCTCCTCCTCACTTTGCCTGTCTCCTCCCAGCCCAGTTTCTCCTTTAGTCTCTAAGGGCTTCTCTCAAGGAGCTTTATCCTGCAGGGACAGAAAAACAAGGAAGGATGAAAGGGGAAGTGCTGCGCTTCTGCTCACCCATTAGGAGATGGGGATGAGGCATGCCAGAGCACTACAGAAGGGCAGCAGCTTTCCTAGTAAAGCCCTGCTGGAACCATATCCCTTTCCAATCTGAAACTCCCATCTGTTTCCTTACACGGCAGAGCAGCTTGAGGCTGCCTAAGGTGTGGTTATTTGTAAGAACTTTTTCATCATACATTTAAATGGAAGAAAAGGGAGAGGATGTGCTTAAGTACTTTTGGACAGTGGGTGTTGCAATAGTATGCTCTGCAGAAAGGCAAGGAGGGATGAGGTGAAAGAGATGTGGGGAAATTGAAAACAGACCGTCAGGCTGGAGGCATTTCATTGTTTCACTAGAAGGGAGCGATCCCTACCTGTAAGTCCCAAGTGAGAGAGGAAGAGTGTTTCTGGGACATGCCTGCCCACTGTCCAGCTTTTGGGGATGGTGCATTTGAGTGTCAGTCAGCCTAAACTGGATGTGAACTAAGGACCTGGAGAAGTTAGTGGCTTCCTTGATTGCGTAGGCTCAGCTGGAGGAAGGAGTTCTGGCTGAAACACAGGTGCGTGCAATGATTTCTGCTCTTTCACTTGGTTAATAAATTTATTATTTTACTGTTATACTGCTCCACAGAGAATTCTGGGTTTGGTCCAGTCTGCTTTGGGATCTGCTCAGCCTCGTTTCTTGTTGCTCTGAGCTAATGCTGCCAGCAGAAGAGTAAATTGCGATGGTGCTTCTGTGATGCAAAGGCCCAGATCTCTGCTGGCTACTAAACTGAATGTAACTCATATCACCACTGCAGCAGAGCGGTTGACAGCCATTACCAAAGGACTCCAGAGCAATGTTTTATGTTTCTATTCCAGCCAGCTCGGGTCTGTTGCATAGCTGTGTTTATGACAATCTATGTAGGACTGTCTTGGCACCACTTCATTTCATCGCATGCTTTATGATAACTTTATAATCACCCAGAGTCAAGACAGTAATCTCACTTACAGAACATAGGGAAGAATAATTGCATGTTATGTCATTGTTCCAGACACGTTTAAAAATATTCTTAAAATTACACTTGAAATGTAAATGTATTTTACAAATACCCTAAATGGTTAATCTTTTGTCAGCGGTGAAGAGGATATTTATTACTTATGTTTTTTCAGATTGAAAATTAATCTTGACAAGCTATGCTCTTATGCTAGACAGTTTAATTATGTGACAGGCCTGTTTGTTATTTGAGAGTCTGCTCATGTTTGGATACTTAACACGCAGGGGAAAATTCATAGTTTGTTGTTTATTGAACAATCCTTTCAGATTTCAAAATTCTTTCTTTCAATGTAAAATGTGATTACATGCGTGCAGGTAACCATGCACATTGAATGAGAATCGTTTTTCCTAGGTTTTTTTTACTGCTCAAGGGTGGTGCTTGAAATTCCCTGGCATAGTTTGCCCCAGAAATCTTAAAATACTAATAGTCTAATTAGAAATAATCAATACTAATTATTAAGTTTAATATATTATAAATGTATTTATGTATTACATATTCTACATTACATACTATATATGTGATATATAGAATATGAAAACATGTTTTATATGTTATATATATTATAAAATTATATACATTATGAATCCTATTAACCCTTCACTGTATAAGCTATCCTGTATTTCTTATTCCACCAAGAAAACAAACTAGCAAGCAAAAAAACCAGTGGCTCATCTGCTGCAACACAGTTGATTTGAAAGGAGCAAACATAATTCATGTGTCACTGCTAAAATTTGATGGTGATACAAGTAAAATTCCCAGGTATATAATGTCACAGCTCCATGGGAACATCCCACTTTCCTTTCACCTTGTCTAGCCTCTCTTCTTAATGGATCTCAAAGAGCTTTCCTGTATTATTGATTCAGCCGCAGGATGCATGCAGGAGGAGCTTGGGGATGTGCTTCCATCAGTTCAGTCAGCAGCTCTGTTTTGTTAGCCCTCTGCACTGACCACTAGACAATTGCATTTTTCTAAACACTCGTTATGAGTGCTACTCCTGGCAGCTCATTTCTGATGTAGGTGGAAGTGTTCAGTAGTCAAGAACAAATTTCCTTTCTAATTGCAGCAAAAGTCAATGATGCCTTGAGACACCATTTGGATTCTGCCAGGTTCAATGTCCCACAAAATGTGTCTAAACTAGATCTGATGAAGTATGTGACAGATCTCTCCTATCGTGTTTTACGTTATTGTCAGGTAAAGATAATAATGTTTTGATGCTTCCTAATTGATCAGATTGTAAAATCCAGCAGAACAAGATCAGCAAACAACAAAGGGTTTCTATAAATACATATTTACTGTGCAAGACAAAAACTCTAAATAGACCCTGTGACATGAATGGTGAAGATTAACAAAGGCTAGGAGGAGAAAAAAACCCCAGACCTTTAGTTATGCATCTGATTTTCAAAGTTTTCTGCAAACCCTGTGCCCAGTTCTAACTCAGCTGAAATGAGTGGTGAAATTATGGATTAATGAATGGAAGATAAATCAAGCATGGGGAAAATTTTGGAGGCTTCTAAGAAACACTCTGCTCTGCTGGGGCAGCTGAACATTTCTAAGGATGCCTACTCAGCATACATTTAAGTGGAATGAATTTCCTTACTGTAAGGCAAGACAAGCTCATAATTTAGGAGGATAAAATGGTTACTAACTACTGCTGTTCTGGGGACTTAAACTGACTCTGAACCAAAAATCAGTTTGAACTGCTTTTTTTAACTTTTCTTGAACCAGAACTGAACTTGAATGTTATTTTGAAGCTTAGCTGACTTCATGCTGGAAGTGAACAATAACAGCTTCAGTCAGAGCTGAATGAGAACTAAGCTGAAAAATGGAATTGCTTGACTCCTGGTGGGCCACTGCAGGCTGTTCCCCTAGCTGCTGACAGGGCTAAGCAGGAGGAGGACTTCCAGAATAGGTAAGAGGAGCAGGATACTTTCATGTAGTCTTATGGAGCATGGATCAAGAGACATAATACACTAGTTAATCATCACTGTAAATGTTAAAGCCATTTCCTTCCCCCTAGGTCCCCAAAGCAGGACTCTTGCGTTGTAAGAATAGCAAATATAAACCAGCTCTGTACAGCCGTGATTCCCCTGAAAAGGCTTCAGTAACTTCTCCTGCCTCCCAATGAGAGTTAATGCCTTGCCACTTCTTTGTATAGGGCAGTTTTATTTCTTCAGTTAGTTTAGCAGTCATTAATGGACCTCACCATAACTGTGTGGACTGTCTCAGCCTGTATATATGCATATACATATACACATATATATATCTTTATCCATACACAAGCCCTTTTTTATGTTAATCCAAGCCTGTGGATGCTAGAACAATGGCATGAATTCATGGTTCAAACAGCCAAACAAATCAGATACCTGAGGCACTTGGAAGATGTTTCTGAACAGTGCTATTTTAGACAGTCAGCTCAACACAATTTCAATCAGCAGTTCCAGTTGACTTTGTTCTACCTAATAGAACCTGTGACACAATATATTCTGGACTTTTTTCCCCCCAGTAACCCTCTTGGCCTCTGAACTCTACTAACTGCAATTGATTTTGCATGTTAGATGAAGCAGGGGCAACGTTTTTCCAAAATTGCCCCAAGTTATTGCTACAGGAAAGGTGACCAGGTCAGGTGGAGCAAGTATCTTCACAACTGAAGTTTGTTCTTTTGTGAATCCAAGTAAGCTCTTCTTCCCTCTCTTCATTAAGGCTTCTTCAGCGCCCCCACTGCTAAAATGTTTTCACCTGAGGTGGTGTTACGCACCTGGTAATGGAGGGTCTGAGATCCTGGTAGTTGAAAAGAAGAGGAAGAAATGCTGGTTGGTGGTGAGATTGCTGTGTCCACTGTTAGCACATTTACTGTATTCTGTAGGACTCACACAGCCTGGCAATTTCCTCTGGTTTGCAGAGAGAAAAACTGTGTGGGCCATGGTGTGTTTTCACTGAGTTGCATGCCCTTAGGGAAGAAGCAGCCCTCCTGCTTTATATTCAAACTGCTTCTTATGTCACTTGCAAAACTGGTGTCAGCTAACTCCTAGCTCTCCTCTAGACATTGTTTTCTATTATGCACACTTAATTGAACAGACACTTTTCCCATTAATCCAGTTGCTCTTTCTATATTACCTATTTTAGTCAGAGCCCTATGCTTTATTGTTTCCATGCTGGCTAAAAGCCCTGCTCCAATTTTCAGGTTAATGCACTTACTGTTCCTGTCAACAGCTGAGCTCCAGGCACTGTACATGATTCTTGGTAAGGCTTCACATCTCTTTTTTTATACTTCTTACCACTACAGAGGTGTGGTTGGACGATGGTTCTCTCAAAATTATGTCTGCAAACAGTTAACTCCCAGCAGCTGTGAGGAAGAAATGCTGTCATTTAGCAGACGTTTTAGCCAAAAGGTGGCACTGCGGCTACACAGATTTTGCAGTAGATGAACAGTCTGGCAGAGGTAAGGAGCCACTCAATACATGGATTTTAAGTCTGCTTTTCAAACCTTGTGAATGCTAAGTATTGAAAACTGGCTAATTATTTCCCAAATATTAGACTAAAATCAGTGTTTCAGGAAGCAAAGTATCTGGTAACGGTACTATTAAAGTAATAAATGCTTTATCCTTTTGTTAGTGAATCTGGATGACTGAACAGAAAAAAAAATCCTGATCAATAGCTGAACGTGTCCTGCCAAAGTGCACGGAATATTTCAGCTGTGCATGTATCCTACACATACAGACTACCCCATTAACTGCTTGCTTTGGAGCCTCTAAGGCAAGGATAGCTTCCTCAGGAACTGAGTTTTGGAAACAGACCCTGTGGTCATAAAACAATGCTGCACTTTGCCATGGGCTGATCACTAGCAGATGAAGTCGGACTCGATCCTGGTATTTTACTGTGTACAGACATGATCACTAGGCATATACACAGAGATCCATGTGTACAGAAACCCATGCTAGAGCACTGAGAAACAAATCTGCAGTCTTGGTTCATTGCCGAGACATTCGGGAGAGCAGTGCTGGGCCCAAATGTGGGAAGTGAGGGAGAAATCTCCCCAGGCTGTCACATTCATCCTACTGGGACAGGGCTTTGTTACACTCCCCTGTAACACTGGAAGATGTGATATTTAACTTCTATGACCATACCTCTTCAGCAAAGGCTCAGTTTTTTTGTGATACAGGTCCATTGTAATCTGCGTCCTCATAATGGACTTGTTTGGTACACTGAATTAGTGCCTGTAGTTGATTTTTCTTAGCTTCCTTGAGCATTTTTATATATGTAACTCTGGAGTTCTTTACTCTCCAAATACACAAATCAGTTTGCCTCTTGTACCGTATCTGAATAATTGCCATTATTCATAAAATAAAAATCAGATGTCCACATGGCTCAACACCTATCATTTGAACCCTCAAAACAAAAAAAAACACCTTATTTTTTCTTCAAAAGACCCTTTTGTGGGTCAAACCCATGTTTGCCAAGGGTTTTCTCTGCAACAATGGTATGAAAGTATGTATTCTAAAAAGCATGCAACAGCAAAAGATGCTTAAGTAATTACAAGGAGTCAAAAAGCCAGGACCTCAAGAGCAAATCTAAGACTTCCTATATTGAAGGAAGACAGGATGAAGTCCTTAACTGGAAAGAAGCCTTGGGAATTTATGCTAAGGACCACAGGGTCACTGCTGCTGTTTTTTCCTACTCCACATCTTGCAGGAGACTGAAGAGTTAGCTCCAGCACTGCCCCACAAAGAGGACATTCCGTCCGAGCTCACCTCAGTTAAGTGGGAGGGCTTGCTGTACAGTCCTGAAGATTAAATGGGCTTTTACTTGAATTAATAACATTAATAACTTTCTATTTTACAGCATTACTATTTCAACCCAGGCTATTAGGTTTATTCAGCACACACACAGGGACACACCAGCTGAGCCTCGAAAAGGCCCTTTTCAATCCACCGCATGTTCTAACCCGCACCTTATTTTAAAGGGTAAAAAGCTTCCCAGAAAAGTGAAATACATTCCAGCAACCGCAGATCTATTTTTTTTCTTGTGGACCTAAATGCCCTGCTGAAACATGGGGGGGGGGAGGGGGGGGGGGATGTTGAACAAACCAGATAAAACTGCTCCCCCACTCAAGAAAAACAGTATAAATCAGAAGTTTTTAGTGAATACTAATAACGTTATTATAGCAACAATTATAATGAAAAATATTCTAGTAAAAAAAAAAAAAAACACAAGAAGAAACAAAAGAACAAACCCAAACACCAAAACCCAGACAAATAAACCACACACAAAACCAAACCAACTCAAAAAGAAACGTTAAGGAAAACCGATAAGGTTTTAAGTGGCTAACAGGAGCCAGCTGGGGGTGACAGCGCGGTGACAGAACAGTCCCTGCGATGCGGACGGGATGCGCAGGCAGCAGCGAGGGCACAGGGCAGGACTTCGGACAGGGCAGGAGCAAAGGCACGGCAGAGGGCAGGGTGGGGTCGGGAGCAGGGGCAGAAGGTAGGCACGTGGGCATGGGCAGAAGTAAGGGCACGGCAGAGACCAGGGTAGCGGTAGGGGTAGCGGTAGGGGTAGCGGTAGGGGTAGCGGTAGCGGTAGCGGCAGGGGCAGGGGCATGGGCATGGGCAGGGGCAGGGGCATGGGCATGGGCATAAGCATAAGCATAAGTATAAGCATAAGCATAAGCATAGGCATGGGCAGGGAGCTCACGGCCGGCCCCTTCACTGAGCGGTCCGGCCCTGTCGGGGCGGGGCGCGGGGCAGCTTCCTCACGGGGCGCGCCGTGGGGTGCCGCCGGCTGGTCCCGCGCCGTCGGTGCAGAGGGCGGGCCGGGGGGGTCGCTTCGCGCTGTTCGGCGGACGGGAGGAGGGCGGGAAAACAGCAGTGGGGGGAGCCCCGAGGGGGCGGGCGTGTGTGTGTGTTGTGTGTGTGCCCCTGGCCGGGGGTGCGGCACGGCGCTGGTTGCATGGGCTGCTGCCGGGATGCGGCGGGAGGGGTAAGGCGGCGCGGCTGAGGCGAGGCGAAGAGAAGAGAAGAGGGGACGGGCGATGCTCCGCCGTCGCGGCGGCTCCGCGCACGGGAGGACATAGGAGCGGCGGTGGCGCGCAGAGAGGGACGGCTCTCCGGCCGGCTGGCCGCGACCCCCACCCCGCCGCGATGGCCACCGAGGTGGTGTGCGGGCTCACCTTCCGGCTGCTCCTGCCCGTGTGTCTGACTGCCGGTATGTCCCTACGTCTGTCTGTCCGTCCGTCGGCTTGTCGCCGCCCGGGTGCGCGTCCCGGGGCTGCTGGACGGTTCTCTCTGCCAGCCGAGCCCGCGGCTCAAGGGGATGCACCCCGCTCCTTCCGCGCGGCAACTCCCACGGTCCGCTGTTACCCTAGAAAACTTTCAGCTTCGTTGCTCACCCCTTATTTCCTATATATTTGTTGCTGTTTGGTGGTGTCGGTATGGTTATTTTTATTGTCGCTGCCCGCCCTGGGGTGCGGAGCTCGCACGCGTGGCAGGGCTCGCCCTACACTGCCGGCGTTCGGAGCCCCGCAGGGCTCAGTGGCTCTCCGCGGCTTCCCGCTCGGAAACCCAGGCGCTTACTTCGTGTCACCCCGAGTCGCTTCGCATCCTAGGGAAAGGTGTGAGAGAGCGAGAGGAGGAACTGGTGTTCGCCCTCCTGGCTCAGCTGCCTTGTTGGGGTTCTGGGGGTACTTTGTAAAAGCGGGGAGTGAGCTGTTTCAGAAAGAGCAATTCTCTGGGGGTCTTCAGGGGGAGATTTGTTTTTTTTCGAGAGAGAGAAATTGCAGTTTATTATATCGCGTTAGTTAGCAGGGGGCCATCCAAAAAACCGCATTACTTTAGGATGGAGAGCCGCGGTGTCCAGCCGCGGGTGAGTATGTTAATATTAATCCATGCTTCCGCACAATTTGAAAATTGAAACAACGATTACTCGTTAGATCAGTCGGATCTGACGGGTTCGCCGTGTAAGCTGCCGTTGCGGAGCACAGGGCCGGGGCTGGTGCCAGGCTGCGGGCGGGAGGTGGGAAAGCGGGGCGGGAGCTGGTGCCCCACCGTCCGCACAGCGTGGAAGGAAATACCTCGGCGACCAGCGCCGCGCATCCTCCGCGGGCTGCGGAGCAAGACCGTCCCTCACTTGCGCGACCACCGCGGGGCTCACGGGTCCCGGGTGCCTCTAGCCCCTTCCTGGCCATAGAGAGGCGGCGGGGTCCCCCTCCCACCCCGGCTTGCAGGTCTCCGAGGGGCCTCATCGGCATCCCGGGGCAGAGCTGCCCAGCAGCTCCCCCAGCCGAGTACCCTTTGTCCTTGAGAAGCCCCGTGGTGGCCCGGCCAGCACGTTTCCATGTCAGCATGTGCCCTTCAGCCTTCTCGGGAAGTCGCCCGAGCTCCCCGTGATCCCCATTACCTCTGACTTCTCCTCCGGGAGAATCTCGCGGACCCTCCTTAGCCCCACCAGAGGCACTCCCCGACTCCCGTGTCGCTACCGGGTGCTTCCCTCTTGCTTCCGTGGGCTGCGAGTGAAAACGCACTTTTTTTCTTATTGTATTGCTTGAGGCAGTGCGGTGAGCTCTGTGATTGCGGGATTGTATGAAGGGTGAGATGGAGACAGCTTTCCAGCCCACCACCAGCACCTGCACTCACTTGCTGCCCTTCCCAGAGCCTGTGGTCTCCCTGCAAGTGCCCAGGCCTGAGCTTGGTGGCTACTGCTGGGGCAGGCACGGTTCCCCAGGTCCACGGCAGCAGGTGAGGGGTCGCCGTCTGCTTTGTCACTCTGTGTGATTGGATGTCGGTGCCTTGGTGGCCAGTGTGCGGGAACGTTGTGTGCAGAGGGGCTGAGGGGCGGTAGGTGCTGAAGGCGGCAGGTTGCCCTCGAGGCCAAGGGGTGGTGGTACCAGGCAGGTCTTTCAGTGCCAGGGCTGGGTGCAGGGCGCCCCCTGTTCGAAACCTGTTGGACCCCATCCGTATTTTCATTGGACTGGAGAAATATGATTGGATAATGGATGAGTATGAATTTGCTGGAAAGACATATGGGGAGGAGGAAGGTCTCTAGGAAATAAATTGTGTTCAGGTGGAATTTGTTTATATTACTCTAATGACATAGCATCTAGCTGTGATATTAAAATAGTGGGAGTATTGTTCTGTCAGGTGCTCAATCTGGTTCTTGCCAAACTCTTTCTGTACCAGAATAAGTTCAGATTAAATTGTTTGGTTGTCCCAATTCCTGATAGTAATACAGAGGTACTTTCTCATTGCAGTAATATTTCCACAGATGAGAATTTATGTTGTAATGAATTGCATATGGTCATAAATCTTACTTATCTGAAGATTAATAGAAATATGAAATGTAAAGGAGGGACTTCCCATCTTGAGTATGAAAGAGTAATCCCACTGATGAGCTTTTTTGTTTTGGACCTAATGATATTGTTCAGTTGGATTTGAGAGAGAAATCAGTAAATGGACAAACAGCTTTTCTCTTACCTTCATTTACTCTGCCTGTTATTCTTTTCCCCTTTACAAGCTGTTAGCAGAGTCCTTACTAGGGTGAAACCTAGTTCAGTCTCCTTCACTTCACTTTTCTTGTGTCTGCACCTGAGTTATCTTTGAGCCAATGTTCTCCTCTTTTCCAAAGCATCAAGGAAGTGTTTCATGGTCTTCTGGAAAAAGGCCTTTTAGAGATCATATATCAGAGTGGTTTTCTGTATGACTTTTACAGTGGGGTTGCATCTGCAGCTGGAAAGTTGCCATGAGGACTCACTGTTCAGAGTGATGCCTTCTGTCTCCCACCCCTCTCTGAGCAGTGCCAAAAGGGGGTAATACAGAGTTGTTCTTTCAGTTCAGCAGCTGATTTCAAAATGCTAGGTTACTGTAATTTCTTATCATGGTATGATTTGCTTTTCTGTTTCTGAGGGTAGAAAATAGCAGGGTTGGAGGACCCTGATGAGCAATGGCAGCTGTGGCAAACTTGTTATAAATAACACATCTCCTAAGCTGAAAGCTGGTTCTTTAAACACTTTAGAAATGGTTAATGCTTTAAACTCTTACTACTATCAATACTTTAGTTTAAATAAAATGAAATACTGAGGCTAATTATCTTTTCTGGCATGAAAGACTTTCCAAGTGTTGATTAGCAGCATGTAACTGGGAAAACACAGTTCCTTGTAAGATTGTTTTTTTTTAGGATCAGATCTGGAGCACCGAATAGTGTAATCTTCTGTGGGTAATCCTAGATGTATGCATTTAAAGCTCAAGAATGATGTGTCTTGAGTGTCTGCTGAAGACAGGAAATTTAACATGGACAAAAAAAACCCTCTGGGACTGAAAAGCTGATTGTAGGCTTCTGACTTTAAAGTTGATCCTCCACCATGTTGTTTTCATGATGAAATCTTGTGTTCAGTCAAATGCAAAACTAGAGCCTAAATGGTAGATCCCAGCAATGATAAATAAACTTCCTTTCAAATGAAGTACTGTGTTATGTAGTAGAACAGAGTGAGTTTGATCTATTTGGTTTGGTTTGGTGTTTTTTTTTTAAATTGAGTGACATTGAGATTAATGTGATATTTTCCTGTATCGTAATAGTACAATGCTGAAAAAACAAGTAATAAAACAGAGGAGAGGGAGCTTTTGGCACTGGTGGTGGGAAGTTTTTTGTTTTGTTTTTTAAAGCTTGAGCCCTGGCATGAACCTGTTTGTTTGGCGTTCTTTTTGTTACTCATATGAACTTGAAACATTCAAAATGTGATTACTAAGTAAGGCATCAGAACAATCTTTTGCTAATTGCTTCCTTTGGTTTTAAATACTTGAACCACAAAGTTGCGGTTTACATCAATTGATAACAATTTTCACGTATTCTGCTTCCAATTGTTTTATTTCACACACAATTCATTAGTTTTCTTTTAAGCAAAATAGTGTTATTTTCAAATGGCGTGCTGGGAAAAGCAATGCTTAGAGAGAACAGCTTTCTCTGGTGTTTAACTGATGATGCTGGATTGTGTGTTACCACCAAATGGGCTTCAGTGAACTAGCTGCCTTGCCCAAGCACTTCTGAGAAGTTACGCTTGCTTTCTGAACTCCTGAATGAAGATGAAGTAAAACTTGTAGAAGCTTCTAGAGAGTTGGTTTGGTTTTTGAGGGGGTGAGCACAAGTATTAGAGTTTGGTAAATGATGTCAGGTAAAAAGAAAATACTTTGGACTTTTTGTAGATGACAGAGTTCAGATATTAGTTGAAACCTTTCACTTGATTTCTTCAAACCAAATCTTTGAAATCCTGATAAATAGCGGGAATTGCTTTTATTTCTTTCAGTCATAGTGATATCGAATCAGTCAGAGTTATCATCTTCTTGGGATATAAGCAATATGTTACAGAGAATGTTTTTTAAAGCATGCACAGTATTTTCAAACCCATGTACATTCAGCTGTTGGAAGTACCACTGCAGGACTGAGGTCCTTATTCTGCCATGGAAGCAAAAGGTAGAGTCCAGCATGCTTGGGTGTGCTGTGTGACTTTAGCCCTCAAATTAACAAGTATTGCTGAAGACGTTGGAGGGGGAGTGTCTGCATAGCTACATCAACAGGTACTAAAATGCTGTTTAAATTTTATGTTTTAAGCAGTACAGAATTCAGTTCCTCCCTGTATGTTTTGATGCTTTGAATTATTACTATTCACATTTTCTATAGACAAAATAATTTGGACAAGGCTGAAATATTAAGGCAAATCTGTGGAGGCAGTGAGCTGTACCATGCTTGGATTATTATTTTGGATTTCTCTGGAGGTGGTTGTTTAAAAATGATGGTACAATATGACATTGTGTTGCAGTTTTCAGGTGGCTGAATGAGTTTCATGTGCCAGCCTGCACAGGTGAGGTCAGGGTGATGACGAAGCAAGTTGTGATGCAAGACTGTTCAGACTAGAGGGTAGTTTGCATAGCGAGGGTGCATACATGTTTGTATGTGTGTGCATACACATTAAAAAACTTTGCCATGCTTCTAAAGTTGAAATAAACTTCCCATAGTTATTTAGAGCAGTGATTGTTATGCTCTAAAATTGGTCAGCTACTGAAAAGAAGGCAAAGATCAAACTGATTTTTCTTTGTGTCTTCCCCGCTCCTCCATCATTATGATGGCATTGGGAAATATTTATGATGATGTACTGAGAAGAATAACAGTGAGCAGCATGAAGGAGGTTCACATAGACTTCCTGTTACATTTTAAAACCGTTCTTTTCCCAGAACACTCATAAAAATGTTAGTCACAGCAACAAGAAGTCTAGGAACCCCTTAATGGGTGGCATGCTGGGAAACATTGACTTGGATGCCGGTGTGCACGAGAGATCCTAAAATGGCTGTTAATTTTCTTACTCTGCTCAAATGCTTTAGAAATGTGTCTGGCTTCTTTTATTGAAGGAAGTTTTGCCTGGTTCAGTCAGAGCAGGTGAAAGGTGTCAAAGGGGAAAAATATATGATCTTGCAGGAGCAGCGTTTTCCAGGCTTGTAGGCTCAGTCTTAGATTTTCTTGTGTGCAAAGAGTAAATGTCATTTCCATCTCTGTGGCTTCCATCTTAGGTCAATTAAGATCCAGAGAAAAGTGTTTTGGGGAGAGCGGGAAGGCAGCAGTCACCCACCAACACAGTGCTCTCTTTCTTCTAGCATCCATCTCAGGTTGACTGCCTCTGCTTCCCTGTAGCAAGCAGCCTGGGAAACTCCCTAAAGATGCCTCCCTTGAGAAATGGGAACAAAATGTCTCTCCTTAAGTTCTTACCACCTCTATTTACATATTCTAACTGTTCTGTTAAGTAATTTGAATCCAGTAATGGTTTAAAATGAGAGAAAAGCAGAACCTATATATGTTTGCAAGGCTTGCCTGGTAGGTAACTTCTTCCACAGACAGTGTTGAACTGGGGAATGGAAGTCAGTGGGAGGCAGCTCTTTGGACAGAGATACTTGGAGAAATTAGGTGACTTGCCTGGTGACTAGGAACTGGAAAGCATTCGAATCCTTTATTTGTAGTGCTGGAGCTCATGGGTTATCAGTTGCAAGTCGTGTCATGCATGAAATTCCTTTTCTGTCTTGAAAACTGAGGTACATTCTCTTATTTATTTAAAATGAGAACAGTAAAATCGTAGCATGAAATGACAGAACTATGTTTTTTGGGGAACAGATAAATCACCTTTTTTGAGGATGTTTCTGAAGGAGGTCAAGGAAGGGAACGATACTGTTATCGCATATGTGTAGACACAGTGCTCTTTAATTTCAGGTAGTTTGCTGAAAGTCAGAAATGCGAGAAACAAAACTGTCAGCAGGCTGGGGAGATGGAGTGCAGCACTTCTAACTGCTAAAGCACCAAAATAATTTCATGGTACAGCTTTACCAGAATGTGTGTTGGAGCAGTGGAGTTGCAAATGCTGGCAAAAGCAGACCGACTTCAGAGCGGCTGGCACTGCTAAGAGGTCTCATGGAAAGGAATATCATTAAATGGATTGTATCTGAGAGGGGCTTCAAATGGTGCACTTGTTCATTAACACTAAAATCTTTTTCACATGCATCTAGAGCTGCTGGGTGTTTACACTCCAGCTTTCCTTCTCTACATATCTTTTCTCTGTGTCTTTTCACATTGAAGTGATAGCCCTTGCGAAGCCAAACTGTCTTATTTTGAGGGTAACATTTCACTTCAAGAACATCAGTAACTACTTTTGCCTGTTGGACTGCAGCACTCTAAGAAATAGGCTGTTTGCCTTCTATCTTGAAGAATAATGTTAGCAAGTGCTACTTAGTGAAAAAGTCCGTAGTCAAGTAGATTGTACAACCCTTTGTAATATCTTTATCAGTTATAAAGGTACTGTAAGTATGACGTGTGAAGCTAGTAAAAAGGCTGTATAGTAGGGGTTTAGGGATTTAGTTTTGTCTGTGTTTCAGCAGATTGATCAATATTTGTAACTTGTAACCGGTGATGTACTGGAATAGGTTGCCCAGGGGGGCTGTGAATGCTCCATCCCTGGCAGTGTTCAAGACCAGGTTGGACGAAGCCTTGGGTGGCATGGTTTAGTGTGAAGTGTCCCTGCCCATGGCAGGGGTGTTGGAACTTCGTGATCTTAAGGTCCTTTCCAACCCTAACTGTTCTATGATTCTAACTAAATCAATCTAGGTTTGTTTGCTAGGGTAAAAGTTTTCTGTAAGATTACTTTTGTGGTGATCACAGGTCTTCATGCTGTCGTCCTGCCAGAGCTCTGAAGCTAAGCAGGTCAGAAGCTGACAGCATGCAGGTAAGTTTTCAGGAAAAGTGCAGGTGTTGCTGGCAGGAATGAGTGACAGAGTCCTCTCATTCTACTGAAACTGGAGTATTGGTGATATATGTAAGCGGTATATATATGAAACTGGGGTTGTTTTGTCAGACAAACCAACTCAAGGTTTTCAATAGAAAAAAAAAAGTCCCCAGGTTGAATTATATAATATCTTTATTTTGGTGCATTTGCTAGAAGTGCATCCTTTGATGCATTACATTCAGGATGTGGTTGAATTAATGCACTTCTCCTCTTCTCCTGAGAGTCTTACCTGTCCATTTCCCGTCTCGAGTAGACAGTTGTAAAACCTGAATGTCACATTAAGGTTGCTATTTTGTATCTTAATTTCTTTTATACCTATAATTCCAAGCTGCAGTGTTAGCTTTGATGATACCCTGTAGCAATGAATTCCGTGGGTGAACTCTTCTGTGAATAAAAAAAAAAAAGAGTACTCTTTAATTCCTTTTCAGTTTGTTGCCTTAGTAAATAATCCGTTGGATGGGAAAAAGTATGTATAATCACTTAAATCAACAACAGTCTAGTGTTCTATTTACTCTAATACTTTAGAATAACATTTGCAAGGCATAAAATCAACTGTTAAGATTAACTGTAGAAATTAACAGCTCTGAATTTCCTATCAATTGTCCAGTTCTGGAGAAAGGGATGACGATTATGTGAATCTGCCTTCCCCATAAATAAAGAGTTTTAGGATGCTATACTTGTACAATTTGAAATGTCAGAAAATGCAGCGTAGCTCTTCTGAGCTCATTCATGTAGTTTTCAGTTTGGAAGCTCTTTTGGAAAGGAAGTAAAACTTTAAGAAGTGAGTCTGTGTGTTTATGAGTGATATACTAATCACTCCCTTTTTGGCAAAATATTACAAAGCACTGGATTGCAGACATTACATACTCTACTGTTTCCAAGCTACTAATTTCTTAATGTAGCTTGACATAACCATAAATTAAACCTGAAGTATTTAAGGGGCATTGGGGTGAGTGTCAATTCTGCCTCCTGTTGAGAAGTCTCATGGGAGACTGAGAATTATTTCTTTAACAGATAAAGGGGATGTGTTTTGGATTCTCACTGTGCTGAAGGACACTGAAACCCTATGTGGGTAAAAAGGTGCTAAACAGGTGCTGTTTTTTTCCCTAGTCATGCTCATACCACTCTTAAACTGTATGCTCATTTTTCTGGGGGGAGGGTGTAAAAGACAAGCGAATAGAGTAATTAGCTCCTGGCTATTTTAGAGGACATGGAACTCCTTTTGCTAGCAGTCCAAGTTGCAAGCATATGTTTAGCCTTTACCTTTAGTTTAGCTTTTAAATGCAGAAGTTCCAAAGGCTCCAAAAGGAGTGATTCAGTGTTCCACCCACCTTGCAATCTGAAAGTAAGCCTTTCTCCAGATTGATAAATCTGCAACTGTAAAACGTGATGCTGATTACAGCATTACGTATCACTGATACTGTGGATTTGCTTGTCTAGGAAATCATCTGCTAACCTCTAGCAGGTATGTACAGTGACAGTTACTATGAATTTTATATACATGCTCATATGTTGGAAAATGTCTGAAACATGCAAAATTTTTGCATAGTGGCTGCACCTGTCTGTGTTGTGTTTTCCTTCCCTTGCTATATTTGTGGCTTTTTATGACATCTTTCAGAATAGCATTTTCCTGGTAACAGAGAATAGATTAATTCATAAGCCAAAGGCTAGTGAGGGTAATTTGTCTCCACAAATCCTGATTTATGCAGAGAACTTTTACTGCCATAAATAAATATTAGCTCACGTTGGCAATTTGTTGGCCTTATTCTATGAGATTATTGTTAAACGGTATTCATAGCTGTAATGTGATTGCTAAAATGTGTTTCGATTCCTTGGTCCTTCACTCTGTGCTTAGAATTTTAAAGACTTGTCCTATTATATTCCTTAATAACACACTGCATTTTTTTGACACCGATACATACGTAGATCCGCTTCTACAAGATAACAACCTAAAAAAAGCTACATGTTTTAACTGTTTGAAACTTCATCAGAGATCAGACTTTCTGGGATATGTGTAGTGCAGGCACCTTTTAGAAGGAGTGTACTTTCAGTGACAAGCAGGGAATTATAATTACTTTCCACTTTTTTGCATTTTTCTTTATTTTGTCATTGATAACATCAGCATTGTCTTTGTCAGAAATAAATATATTTCTGTGTCGAAAAAAAATTAGGCTTTTCTAAATGCTAAGTGATAAGATTGCTTTCTTCAGGTTGTAGTGCTTATGATAGATGTGCCAACAGCCAGAGAAACTTCATGAACTTTTTGATTCTTCTTTCATCTCTAGACATTTATCACATATCAAATTACTGTTTAATTTAGAGAACAAAAATCTATGAGGTATGACCCATCTCTTATTTGTTACCTAAATGCTAGGCCTGTTTATTTGCAGTGTAGTGCTATGTAAATAATAAAAATCACTTCCGTAGCTTATTTTCTGTAAATTGAAAGGAAATCAATAACCTTTTTTTTTAAATAAAATGTCATTACTCTGTTCTTAAAACCAAAGCTAAACTTAATAAAGCTTATCAGTTTCTTCCATCATTTCAGAACGTAATTGAGCAAAAAACCCCATAGTGTGATAACGTGTCTGTCTGTCCCTTTGTGATAATATGTTTCAACTGGAAAGACCTTAATCCTCATAGTTCATGCATTTCACAAAGTTTTTCCTTATGAACCTATAGATAGTCTTTGATGTCACATTTTATCTGACATGTTAGTTGTTTTCTTCTGAAGTCTGAACAGGTTTCTTCTTCTAAGAGAGCAGAACAAAAGCTTCTCCTGGGATTTTAAAGATGTTTTATTAACTATTTTCATACATTTCCTGATTAGGGGAACTCTTTGTGGTTTACTGCTATGATAAATAAGCTTCTCCTTGCCTAATGTGGTGCATCTTTCTTTTCCTAAGCTTTCACGCTTTTCTTATCGTATTGCACATTGGTCAGGACCTTTGATATCTTTGTTGGGCAATAATGTACATGTCTGTATTACTATAAAAATGCATTTTCCCTACTGCTTCTTGGGAAGGGACTGTCATTTCCATGGGGTGTAGTTGTATTTGAAAACTTTCCTCATCTTTCTTATGTGAGCCTACTCTTGTGCTTGTTAGTATCATACAGCTTAGCTCAGAGCTTCACTGTATTTTCAGGTGAAATGACCTTCCTGTTCCCTAAGGTACAACACAAAACACAATAGATGGGGGAGAAAAGCCTAGTCAGCTGCTCAAGTCATATTTACTCTGTACCACACAAGGCATAAATGTACTCCCACCTCCTTCTGAAATAAATCCAATAATTGACTTCATCTCCTTGTTTAATGGCTGGTTGCTTTTAACGGTGGGCCCTGTAATGTTTAGAAGGATTAGCATTCGGTGACATGTATTCTCCATCACTCTTCTGCAGGTGATGCCTTTGTCATGAGAGAAGTCCCAGGTCTGAGAAAATGGACCCTATTTTACACTTCCTGAATGCAGTACAGCTCTCCTCCCCAAGTTCTAATATTTTGATTTGTTTAACCTTGGAACACAATGCCTAGGTGTATACTCTGAGGCAGACTGGAATACAAGAAATACTGTGTATATGTACAAATCTATTGATATAATGTATCTTAAAATACCCTTCTGTAGTGTTTAACCCGTATGCCATTTGTTCTTATTGAACTGAGTCAACAAACTCAATCATCGTGCCCATTAGTGTACATAAATATCAAAACCTGTTTCTCACAGCTTTTCATTGTCATCTGCAAATATAACATCATAACTGTGTGAAGTTCTCTACAAATATGTTTCTTGTTAATTTGCTGAAAGCAAAAGTAATCATACTGTTTTTATGCATGCTTTGAAAAGATCCTTGCAGTTTATTGTAACACTGTTTTAAGCAAAAAATTGCTTCGAGATACAATAACCTTTTGTGAAATAAGTCACTGTCAACTTTTGGCAACCTCAGTAAGCCAAGTCTGTATTTTTGTTACAGCATGCAGACGTACTGAGGGGTGTAAGACAACCCCCCTGTGCCATTTTGAGGGTCTAGAAGTGAGGGCTGGCCTAATCAATTTAAGTTGATCCCTTCCCGTTGAGAAGTCCACATTAAAATGCAGAAGTGAGACAATGCACAAATCTTGTTCCCTACAGCTTGGCAGCTCAGTGATGAGCTATACTGGCAGTAGTAAGGAAGTGGCAGAAGGTCCCAAATGGTCATTAGCTTACCCTGGAGAATGAAGCAGTTGGAGTTGGTAGAATTATAGAAGAAGGATATCAGGTTTTTTCTTGCCTGTATTTACTGTTACTGTATTTGGGGAATTCTGTTTGTTTTTTCCCCTTGTGGAGGAAGCTGTTTTCCTGCTGCCCTTGAAATGGGAAAGTAGCACAATTGTTCCTATGCTGGAAGGATTGGAAGTAAATTGCAAACAATATTGCAAACTGGAAGGAACAAGAAAGTCTTATCACCAGGGTATCCTACCTGCATAATTAATGCACAGTAGTAGTTGTTGAAATACACTTAAATAGGAGTGTAGCAGTTGGAAAAACAAGCAAGCAAACAAACAAAAAAAACCCAACCAAAAACCAAGGACACAAGAACCCGCCAAAGGATGAGGTAGTTAAGTCACTGAAACCGGCCTCTGTTTTGAGGAGAAAGAATAATGTTCTCCTGTGGGGTGGGTAATTCCATAGTTACTCAGTTTGGGTTTCTCATACGTTCTTTTGAAGCGGTTGAGGTTGGTCACTCCCCTGCAAGGTTTCTTGGTGATTACAGGATGGGCTCTGGTCTGACTCTGCATGTGCCTCTTCATAGCATCCCATGCTGGAAGGCATCTCAATGGGTCTCTTCTCCCATCTCCAACACTAAATTTAAACATGATTGCTCAGGGCTTTTTCCTGTTGGGTTTTGAAAGTCTCTGAGAATGGAGGTCTACAGCCTCCTCTAGTAGTTAGGTAGCCTCACAGTGACTGTGGTGATTTTTGTTTTCCTTTCCCCCCTTTATATCCTCCCAACTTCAGCTTATGGCTGTTGTCTCTCAACAACACCTTTGTAAACAGCCTGACTCTGTCTTTTCCTCTTAGGTGTTGGGGGCTACTGTGAGGTGCCCATGAAAGGGTCTTGAATGAACCCTGGTCCCACAGCCTCTCCTCACAGGACCTTAAACTCCAGCCCTGACTGTCTTGGGGACCCTCCTCTGGACTTGTTAAAATTTGTCAACATACTTCTTGTCCTGAGAGGAGCCAAAATTGCATGTGGTACTCCAGATGTGGCTTAAGGACAGCTGAGTAAGGGGGAATAACAATATGCTGCTGTTGGTACAGCCCAGTAGCTTGCACCAAATGTCAAAAGGGAGATCTGGCCAAAAACTTTTTCACCTTGTTTGTGAGAAACAGAAAGTACACATTGACCATTTTTATTGCTCCTTAAAAGAAAGAAAAAACCCGGTGAAACAAAGTGTAACTTCTAAATTGTGACCAAAGGATTGTAAGTAAAAATAAATTGATGCTGGATATTACATCTGAACAGTCAGCACTGGAACCCAGGCAGAATTTGTAGGGATTTTTTTTGTCTCATTTTTTATTTAAGAACCAAAGTGCTTAATCTTTACAGTGAATCCTACACACTCTCTCCTCATATGAAAGTAGATGCCTGTGTATGTTGTTGAAGATATCCTGGTTATGGCTTTTGAGTTTGGGTTCCAAACTGTACAGCAGTAGGTCTTGGAAATCCTTCTGTGAGGAACTGTTTCTTCAGTCTTTCTCTAAACTCATCGGTACCTCGAATCTCAGAGAGTGCAATTTTCCTTTCTTGGTTTTAAAAATAAATAAATTCACCACAGGCAGTATCTGTAGGACGTGTTCTGGTTTGCTGTGTCTTAACACATACAATGTGCATCCAAAGGCTCAAAAAGGTTGAACTTGCATTTTCCAGCTGGAAGTGCTAATTATTAATGAATCTTATTCTGCAACATTGGCACAGTCATCTGTCACTGACTTGCAGTGAACGGAATGATGAATTATTACAAGACCTACACCATTTCCTCTCGATTTCAAGAACTGTCCAATGCTGGCATTCTCTAAGGGGCTGACTAGCTCGTAAATTGTTTACATTATTTTGCCAGCAGTGATGCTCACATACTTGAATATTTTTAATTAGTCAGTATTTCTTGTTATTCTGTAAATCAATGGCCGCTAATTTGTTTCAAAACCATAGAAAGAAAATCAGTTCTGCATGTTTCTGTATTGAACTCTTTTCTCCTAGATGATCTCCATCTCATGTAGTATTGACAAATTACTTCTAGCAATAGTTATTTTACTGTTGAGTTGCAATTGTGAAACAAGTATTTGAGAAGCTGGGTTGCATTTTGGATATATGAAACACTTGGTGCTAGTCATTCACAGAATCTGTTGTACTGAGTTTTATAGATCCAGCATAAAGAATTGTTCCCAAAGTTTTGCCTGAAAAATGCAAAATTTATATATTAACTGTAATAGTCAGTTAACTTTGCTGCCTTTAGAGGGTCAACACACTGTATATTGGAAATTCTCTTCCCTTACTTCTTTCATTCTACAAGAAGCATGGGAAATGTAGTTTAACCATCTGAAAAGTTAAGCAGTTCATTGTGTGTAGTGTAGCTAGCCTTCAATTCATAAAAAGCAAGTTACTGATATCAGAAGTTACATGCAGCTCCTGTTTTTTGATTCTGTACACATCTGCTCTTAGGTAATAGATGATTTCAACACGGAAAACAATAGCTGATGTAGTTTACTTGTAGACAGACACCCAGGTGACTTTTCTGAGGGCTATTTATGCTATTAACTCGTAATTGCAGGAAGTGTCCTCATACCTTCCTGTAGCTTAGCGTTTGCATTTTTCACTGTCTGCATCCGTTGCTTCTTCCTTTTGAAAGTTTAACACCACTCACCCATGCAACACTACAAATAAAATACGTACTATCTAATCTGAACAGATCATTGCAAAAGCATCACACTCAGTTATTCTTTCTTCTTGGTTGCCTGATTTGGTGAATTATTTCATCTGTTCCTCAAACTGGTGTTTTATTGTGAGACCAGCTTTTTTTGAATGTAAAGTATTTTAGAAGCATATTTATATGCACAAGGAAATAGCAGGATAGCATGCACTTTAGAAAGTGGTCTAGAAATGTTGGTAATTTTAGCTTTAGTGTTCCGTAAGATCATATAACCAAAATGTTCAAATATTTCTGATATTCTAGCAAGTAGTGTGTGTACCTCTCCTAGCATATGGGAGTAGAAATGAGCTAAAGAAGATGTGCCTGGCTCTCTGAATTACCAGATTCTGAGAAATTTACTGAATCATACCTGCTTTGGGATACCCATCATTTTTGCAGTTCAGAGCTGATAAGCTTTCTGTTTGCATCCCACCTCTGTGCGTAAGGACTGAGCCAAATGTTGCATAGGCGGGGAGAAGGAGCATGTTGCAGAATAGCATTTTACAACCTTGTATTACTACTGAAGTTAGTAAGGTAAATCAAGGCAGACATATGTTATTTCCACATAGAACAGCTTTTCTTTTTCTTGAGGTGGTGCATTTAAAACGTGCTCAGGTAATTCATTCTGCTAGTAAAATTTTTTTACTAGAATTGATACAGCTTTACTTTGACATGTTGATAGCTAGGATTGGGGCACACTGAGTGCTTAATTGATTTTAAAACATCACCTTTCAGGTCAGAAGATTCTTTAATGCATGATACAAATGGCTCTGCTTTTTTTTTTTTAATTTTTTTTTGGTGTTTTTTTCTTTTTAAGAAAGAAGTAATGATTCCCTAGGCAATTGTCCAAGAATAAGTGCTTCCAGTGCCAGAAGGTTACTCAGAAAGGCCAGTGTCTTTATTCCATGAATTCGATAACATATAACACGTAGTCTTATCTTAACGCTGAGTAAATAAGAGGAAGATGTAAAATGAAATTAGAAAGAAATTGCTGTTGTTGCTGTGTTTTGTAACTTGAGATAACTAATCCTCATCTCATCACACCAATCCAGAAGGTATGTTTGTACCTAATTAGATTATTCCTTATACTTAAAATAAGAAATACCTCAGATTCAGCCTCAAAGTCAGCAGTAGCAGTCTGTGGTTAGTGTAAGACCACAAATGATGTCAATAAATTAATGAGGTCATGGGTATACACAAACAGAGGAGAAAGACATTAGGAACAGAGTCTTGAGCACAAGAGGAGGAGAGTGTCTTTCATTACATGGTTAATCAAAGCTATAGGAGCAGTTAGTGTTGTTTGCAGAGCTGTTGTTAGCACATTAGACTACAGTTGTCTCTTTCACATTGTTTTTTATCAAAAAAACAGAAAACACTGCCCTTCATGGACCACTGCCACCAACTTTAAATTAGTGTTTCTCCTCAGGAACAAGGAGGAAAGATTCCTTAGGCCAGCAGAGTAGCCTTTGCTGCTAGCCTTTTTTCCTCTTTATGTTTTATTTTTTTAGCTCTTCCTGTCTGGTTGCATCCAGAATATCAGAATTGGCAGCCTCAGGCATGTTGAGTGTTCTGAACAAAAACTCCAAGCAAATTACTTCTGACATTTAATATCCTCCTTTGGACTTTCTTTTATGTGTTTTCATTGGTAATCGTGTGAAGATGGCATCTTCTATAGCAGCTGGCTCCAGCTCCCTGTCTGTCAGTTTTCTATTATACTGTAATTAAGCTCATTATATATTTAGATTACTTCTAAAGGATCAATTACTAATAAGTTAGAGGTAACATAATAAAAAGTGTTATAGAATGGAATAGAAACACCTAGGTTGCAAAGATCTTTAAGATCAAGTCCAACCATTGACCTAACAATGCCAAGTCCATCACTAAACAATGTCCCTAAGTGCCACATCTACACATCTTTTAAACGCCTCCAGGGATGGTGACTCAGACAGTTCCCTGAGCAGCTGTTCCAATGCTTGACAACCCTTTCTGTCAAGTTCTTTTTCCTAATATCCAATCTAAACCTCCCCTGACACAACGGCCCCTGGTCTCGTTTCCTCTTGTCCTGTCACTTGTTACCTAGAAGAGGCTGACCTCCATTTTGCCACAACCTGCTTTCTGATGGTTGTAGAGAGCAGTACGGTCTGAGCCTTCTCTTCTCCAGACTAATCATCTCCAGTTCCTTCAGCCAGTCCTCATAAGACTTGTCCTCTGGACCCTTCACTAGCTTTGTTGCCCTTCTTTCGGCGCTGTGTAGCACCTCAGTGTCTGCCTTCTGGTTAGAGGCCCCAAACTGGCCATAATATATGAGGTGCAGCCTTGCCAGTGCCAAGTACAGGGGGATGATCACTTCCCTAGTCCTGCTGGCCACACTATTCCTGATATAAATGGCCTTGACCTTGTAATATTTGAATCTTTGTATCTTGCATTGATTTCCCATGAGTTTTGAGTGGTCAGCATCCCGCAGTAACCATCTGTCTTCTTTTTTTGGAAACACTGTTAGGCAAATATAGAATGGGTAGCAGTACCTGAACTGTCTTATAATTCAAAAATAATTATAGCAAAGATGTGATAGGACTGGTTTCTTTGTGTCAGAATTACTGAAAGTGATAATACCGGTTACATCCTAATAATTTAAATGATCCTTCTGTAAGAGAAATTGGAATCCTTTGTGATTATTTAACAGGCAAGGGAAGAAGTCAAGCTTAGCCTCCAATGTGTTTCTTGTGATGGGAGTTCTGATAACTTGGAAATAGATACTTTTAATGCACTCTGACAACCCTTTGGTTATGACCAAAAGAAAAATCATCTGAGAAAACTTTAACTGTATGGATTAGGTGTGAATATGAAACATGATACAAAGTTAACTATTTAATTAAGGTATGCTGCTCATTAGATACCTGTAAGACACACAACTAAGACCGGGTGGTATGATATCACTTTTTTTGGTGGCTTCCTAGGAAGTAGAAATGGGAACATTTAACACTGAAATGGGCTCTCTGCATTGATGTGTTAGTAAGTTCAAAAGAGGTAGCTGGCTGCAGTGAGATGAAACAAGCTCATATAAGCTGTAAAGGGGCTAAACATGTTCACCATGATGTGGGATGGATAGATTTGCCATCATTAAATCTGGAAAGGTATGAAAGCAATTTACATGGCTCAGCACATGACCGGCACTGGTGAAAACATCCACTGGGTTGAGGGTCAAAAACAGCGTAGCGCATGCAGAGGTAACCATGTGCTTTGTTAGATGCCATTCACTGATGCTCAGTATCAGCAGGTGTTGTGTCTAACAGGACTTTTAGTGTCTGCTGGGAATGTCCATGAGAATTAATGTGGAGAGAAGAGTGTGTTTCTGTCCAAAGATCTCTGTTTTAGCAACTTGCAAATGATTTTGTCTGTTAGAATATTTCAGAAGAGTTTTTTGTTTGTTTCCCTTACAGTACTGGTGGAAGCATCACCAGATAAACTGCTTAGTTTATTGGCTCGGATGATGGTTGCACTGTCACTCTTAAAATGAACAGAACTTTGCGGAGGGAAGGCCAGTTACATATTTTGTGCAGTAATACTGGATTATTTTATGGATTATGTTGTTTTCCTGACATTACTGATTGCTTAACGTGTAGTCAAGTAAATTGGCTTTCAAAAATGTGAGAGTATAGGTGTACCTAGTTTAACTGCATGAAGTGATCTTACTTCCTTTTGTGATAAATGCTATAAATTCACAGTAGAGGTATAAATAAATGTTTGCTCCAGTAGCAAAATTGTTAGGTGGAAGAGTTTTACCCTGTGTAATCCTCCCAGGTGGCATTAGAGAGAAGGGGTGTGGAAATCCTGACTCTGAAACAAGAGTGAGAGAGCAGAATATAAAATATTCAGGTCTATTAATGGGGATGGATTTCTTTTCTGTGTAACCAGAGGGTGTGTGTGAACACACACAGGAGGCATTTGAATGTGTAAAGTACCTGGTAGGGGAAATTAAACTCAGTTAAACAGATTTCCATAGTCCACAATAAAATACTGGGCTGTTTTGTTCAGTTGCATGGGGATAAAGATATTTTCTATCCTTTTAATGTTACTGCGCACTGGCTGATCCTTCTGTTTACGTTACAAAAGTTATTTAATCATTTTGGCAACAGTGAGGAAACATAATTACTCAACTTTGCCTGAGGAGATTGAGCAGGATAAGTGCCTGCTGCCACATCGCCAATTTTCTGTGGTGTATATTAGTGTACATGTTGATGGACAGTAAAGTGTCAAGTACTTAGATAAGTATTATGTATGATTTTCCTTGATATTAATATATACAGAAGTTGATAATATTTATGTATGTTTAACATTTTTTCTGCATGAGGCTCTTGTGAAGAACTGAGATGGATCAAGATGAACCAGGGTGGATTACTGTTGGTTTGGATAGATTTCAGAAGAATAAATATTCATCTGAAGCAGTAACTTCGTTGGTGTTTTGCCTTTCCCCTTTGGAAGCCACATGCTCCCCATATAGTAGCTGGTCTGCTTCTGAGTTTGCCATTTCTCTGAACGGGTGAGCCATGGGCTATAAGCGTTTTATTGGTGTGTCTCCAGAAAAACAGTCACCTTTATTGGAAGCAAATTGAGTTGCAGTTGAAGAAATGCAAATGGAGTGTGATTTCCTGACCTGCTGCATGTCACAGGAGAAAATCGTTAATGAGGAACGTAATTATATAATAATGTGATAATGTGTTTCAGAGTATTTGAAGCCCTTTTTATAAAGGATTTGAAGGCAGGCAGATAAGGACAGTTAAGGAAATAATGGGAAAGAAGGCAAGTGGAATAATAAAAGGTGAGAGGATATAGAAGAAGGAAGATGGTGGTGGAGTGAGCTGGGGTAAGGAGGTGTTCAGAGGAAAGAGCAAAGAAATCACTGGCTGTGTTTTGAGAAATGAGAAAGTGAGGAGATGGATTTGAAGAGATAAATGATGTTTAGAAGCAGGCTAGGAAGATGAAGAAGATAGCCAACTAGGCCAGCTGGGAGATCGATAATAAGGACAACATATAACACTGTCAGTAGAATGTGTATCAGTCACAGTGGCCAGCAAGAATGTGTGAATCCTAGAAATTAAAGGGAAGGAAGTGACAGGGCTTCCATAGAAGACTGTATGTAGCAGAAAGGTTGCAGAAATAGAGAACCAAAAATTGCATCCAAACTAACAGTGAAAACAGAAATGGAAATCCAGACTTCCTGTGTTTCAAAGAGTCTCAACTTGAGGAGGTGACCAGGCACCCAAGAAGAGACATCAAAAGTGGCTCTGAAAGGAGAGACAGGAGAAGTGTATGTACCCAGAAATTGTTGAGGGTGTAATTTGGTATTTTGGGCATGTTTTTTGATTTAAGAGGGTAAAGAGTGTTACTGTGGAGATCTGGTTTTGTGACTTGTATCAGTCTCTAGTGCTGTCCAGAGTAATGTGCTTTCCCCATAACTGAAATGGTGGAAGAATCTTGGTTAATATTCTTGCCTGTTGCAACTAGGCCAAGGTAGAGACTCACCTGCTATCAACTGACTGTGGCTTGATTTAAAAAACACAACAAAAATCCCCACAACCACAAACCCAAACCAAAACCCCAGACAACAAAACAAGGGGTCTGTCATAGAATCATAGAATGGTTTGGGTTGGAAGCGACCTTAAAGATCATCCGGTTCCACCCACCCCCGCCATGGGCTAGTGTATTTTTTTTGTTTCGTCCTAAAAATTATTCCTAAATATGTTTCCGTTCCCTGTTGCTGCTCTTCTCTCCATCACTTGTTCTTCTTCAGGCTCTGTGGTCTACAGAGGTCTCTCCAATGTTCAGTGGTCTGCATTCCTGCTGCTGTCCTTTCTCCTCCCCCAGCTTGGTATGTGATGAACAGTACAAAATGAAGCAAAGGCTATGACACTCTAGACTGGCTTCTCAAAATTTGATCTAAGTAGTGGTGTGAATTGCTGTTGGAGGGGTGACCTTAAAAAGCGAAGTAGAACAACTGCTTGACTCAGACCTCCTTGTGTTTCTCATGTTGGACTGGATGTAGTTTCCAGAACATGATCTCAGCATTGCACACAGTGTGTGACTGTGGGCTGGGGGACAGTAAGGATGGTGGTCCCTCAGTAAGTGCAGGGTCTTGATGCGTGAACACTGCACATTGCAGCTGAACACTTGCAGAGATGATGTGCATGACATCAGCTCAGTAGAGACAGGAGGTTGCTATCGTGGTGCAGAGAGCCTCCTCTGGCTCTCCAGCATGAGCTCTGAGGTTCATCGGACTGCTACTGGGTGGCTCAGGGATGCTGCCCTCCTGCCAATCCTGAGGGTGTGCTGGATGTCACAGGCATCACAACCCCTGCTGCATCCTCTGTGGAGAGAGATCCTGTCTCTTCTGCCTCCCCATTCCTCTGACACCATTCATGTATGGCGGCTGTTTGAGTTACCACAGTTTGCCACGTAAGGCAGTGATCTGTCCTGTTCTTCTGTCTTAACTGTATTCCACAGTGAACCCAAGGTTGCTGGGTGCAGCGAGCTCTGAATTAGGCAGTCAGCCAGTGTCAAATACATTCTCATTTTATGAGTCAGCAGCTCTGTGGTTCATTAAAATCATGGTCAGTGTTCTCAGCCCTGGTCAGTCAGTAACAGGGTTTGGTGTTTTGCTTGCCCATGGAAGAATCAGCCTTGCTTTGTCTTATGCCTGTGAATTGTATTTTATTTTTTGCCTTAAGTGAAATACACTTTTTCTTATGGTTTGTAACAGCTTTTAAAAGAAAACCAGTGTCATGACCGTATAGAGATACTTTTAATAAATTAACTACATTCTTGTATTTTTCAGGAAATTAGATTCTTCTTGGGAATATTATTTTAGTCATCTCATGTCTCACTGGGTTATGACCTTATTGTGCTAGTGCAGCAATTAAGTCTTTCAGTTTTTTCTTCCAGGATATGTAAAAACAATTAAGTGGTGCTGCCATACATCAACTGAAAGGATTCATACAAGCTCATTTGTCTGTGTTTCCTATTATATCACTGGATCAATTTAAGCTTAATAAAATGTTGTACATGAATGAAATTTCAATTCTTAAAGATCCTTCTTAAATTTGGAAATCATTGGCATTTTTTAATTTGTTTGAAAAAAGTTTCTTGTTTCTTGGGTTGTTTCACTTATTGTCTGTGTTGTTTTAGGCATCCTTTAATAATATTTTGAAATAGTAGCAACTCTTTTTTTTTAAGGCAGAACTTGGATTATTTCGGTGATGTCAGGGAGAGAGAAAACCTGCAGAACTTTTAAACACTTCCTTGTTTTGAGAGTCTTGCATGTTGCTGTTTTTGAGAAACAGAACATGTTTATCTGGACAGTTGTGAAGTACCGAAATGAGATAAACCGTTACAGCTATGGCTGCAATGCTCTTGGGACTCCTTAGCCTTGTCTCTACTGGGAAGCTAGATCTTTGCTAGAAATTGTTGTGTTTTGTTTTTTTTTCCTTCTTATTTTGCAGCCATTTTCTTAGAAGAGCTTTCGATGCTCGCATAGGCTGAACAGAATGGTTTTCTGTAAACAAGTTGCTTTGATTTGATATATGCAAAACCTCAAACTAAATTTATATTTAAGCCGAACACAGATGAGCAGTGAAAAAAGGAATTGCCTTCATTTTTAGAAAGTACTAAATATGCATCTTATGCATCCTAATTTGATCAGGGGTATCTGACAGTAGATTTACTAGCTGCTACTGTATTTTCTGGTGGAGATGGCTTCAGCTTGTGAAAGGAAGGAAGAATTCTGCCCTTTTGCAATGACATGAAAAGTATATAGGGACCAGACCACATGTATGTGGAGGAACAGGTAAATTTATGCTGAAGTTGAGAAGGAGAACATGAAAGTGAGTGAATGGAGGGAGTCAGTAAGTGGGGCAGAGGCTATTTATTAATTTAGCAGGAAGAAGGAACAAAGCTTTGAAAAGGAAGGATTTATGTAAACGGAGAAATACATCTTCAGATTTGTGTGTTAAGTGGCTCATAATAAGCTGACTGTAGGCTCAGCATGCCTCCTTCACTGCTCTAACAATTTTTTGGGGATTCTTGCTTCTGAAAATAACATTTTTTAATAAAAAGAATTAATTTTCAGGCCACATACCAAATTATGAATGCAGGTGTCATTAATTGTGTATAATAACTGGGTTTGCTCATTGTAACATGATGTTCACATGTTTTAATGGTTGTGCATAGAACTGCTTGTATGTTTGTGTCCACGAGTAAGTAACAAAATCTGCTTTTAAAAATCTTTATGGTTATCAGTGGCTCAGAGGCTAGGCACTGAAAACTGTGTTGACGTCTGTTCTTTTGGGATGCTGTTATGGTTCTTTTACCACAAGTAAGCTATAGCTCTGGAAGACTTTCAGGATGTGCTGTTCTTGTTACTTGTTCATCATTAAAATCAAGTTGCAAAATACTAGTAACAACTAAGTGCCCTGTTTGTTGGCACTCCAAGGAATACAGTATATATTAACAAGAAACAGCTATGAAAAATGCATGAAGTGCCAGAAATACTGCAAACAAGCGTGCTATGAACATAACCATGATAACCTAGTACACATAGAGAGAGACTCTTCCTGTGGTAAAAGCTCATCTCATAGCTAAAAAAACAAAAAAAAAAAAAAAAAAAAGAGTTATCTACACATGTTCCCTAGACTCTGTCATCTGCTGTTCTATGTTGGCTTGCATTATCAGCACTGCACTTAAGATGTACTTTGTGATAGCCCATCTTTGAGCATTCTTAGGTGTGTTTGAACTAAACCAGTCATAAAGCTGGTTTCTTTAGGGACCTTCTGATTCATAAATGTATTCTGCTAGCACAGACTGAGGCAAGATGTGGTCTCCACACAAACATATCAAACTCCACTTGAAAATCAAACTTACGTTTGCCCTTCTCTCAGATTCCTTGGGAATGCTTTTCTGGACCTTCCATCACTCTGGCAAAGGTAAAACCCTCTTAGCTCCCAATGAAAATTTCTTCATAGCCAACCTGTGCCTTTTCTATTTCTTTAGCATGAACAGCTTTTGTTCCCTGTTCACTCTTGGTTTTACTCTCCAGCCTGTCACATGTTTATGGATACCTGGTATTTTCTGTATTTTTATTTATTTATTTTTACTAAATAATTTAAACTCTTTTATTGTTCCCTAGATCTTTTACTGATCTTCTCCCTTCCTTTGGATTGAAGAAAGATAACTAAATCTTGTACATACCAGTATAGATGAAGTTTTATCAGTGATTGGTATAATTGCATACCTATTTCCTCTACTAATGAAGTTGTCTTTTACTACACACTCTTTCCCAGTATAACTATGTTATCCTGGTTTTGTTTGATCTGCTAATAGAGCAGACACTGTCAACTTGATGATCTTAAGGTCCTTTCCAACTCTAACTATTCTATGATTATTTAGCCGTCCAGTCACCACTTACACCAGCTTATTTTGTTGGTAATAAGTATAATTAATACTATTAGAAAAATAATAATAACAACAAAAATAATAAAATATTAAGTATATTCTTTTTTGGTGTTACTAAATGTAATCCCATTCCTTTTTTTCCTCTCCTCAGGATCATGCAGTTCTTCTGGGAGACTGTTTTTTCTTCATATTCACTGTACCTCCCAGCTCTGGGTTATTATCAAGCTTCATTATCTCTCATATTTTAATTGCCAAGTCAACTGAAAAAAATTGTAAGGCCCATGCCAAGATCTGTCCTTGAGGAACTCTGCTAATGACCTTTCTGCAGCTGGAAAGTACTTCCAGCATTACTCAGATCACTTCTGTAACTACTTCCATGTTATAATTTTAATCCTAGTTTTAATTCATTTCCCATGTAATATATTATCAGCCACTTTAGTAAAGCTGAAATAGGAACAAAGACTTACTGCAGTTGCCTGGACTGGTTAAGAACCATATTATGTGGATCTTGGTAAACCCGAGTTTTACACCTCTCTGTCTGTTTTCATTCCCTTCAGAGCTGTTTATAAGATTTTGTGCAGAATCCAGAAGAGGCTGATAGTGTTCCCCTTTTTCCTCTATATTTGCTCCTCTTTTCTTACACTACCTTTCCTGACTCATGAGCAGATTAGCAGCTGTTCCTGCTAGATGATCTTTATTCATTAATTGTTCTGGTATGAAGGATAAACATTGGTTTACCTCTGTGTTTAAACAGGATAAACATCTTCTTACATTTCCCCCATGCCCCCATGTACATGATTTGATTTATCTTTTTTTATGTTGTCTTTTGTGCCCAATGAAGATTTTCACTGGAGTTCTCTACCCAGGGTTTTTTCCAGCTGGTGATACGATTTTTCTATTTTATTTTATTTGTTTTTTTTACATTTATGTAGTCAATGGGTTGAGCTGATTAAGCCTTTTTGTTCAAAGGAGGTTTTCACCAGACTTAAATTATCATGCTGGCAATAAAAATACCATTAAAATATATTGGTGCAGAGTGGCTGAATAACAGCAAGACACCACCAGTAGATCTGTCAGATGTCTGCCTGTTACATTATGCAGGCTATTTACTCCCTGTCATTGCTAACCTGCTGCACTGTGTGGCTGGCATGTTCCCATGTCCTCCAGGGGTAACCAAAACAAAAGTGGCATCAACATCTGCGCACCTTGATGTGCTAACAGCTTGCCCTGCCCTTTAGAAGTGGTAGAAAGTGCTGACAGGTGGCCTGAATGAATCACCTTAGAAAACAACATGAAAAGAAAACCTGGGTAGCCACATTAACAATTAAAGAAACAAATGAGAAAGTCATCATCCCAGCTAATTATTTCTCTTTTGTGTGGAGTAGGCAGGGTTTCCCTCCTGCATTGAAGGACCGAGGAGTCCTATACACGCTTATGTAATTCTCTTTGGAGACTCATTGCTTCAAAGTCAACCACAGGGGTTGCTAGAAAACAAGTGAAAATATTTGCTCTCCCCCTCATTCTGCTTGGGGAAGCATGGTGTCTTTTTATAGCATTTCCAGCCCTCCAGAGCCAGAGGTAATAGCTGACCACCGAACTTTGATTCTGCTTGGCATTAGCTTCAGTTTATTGATGATCATTCAGGAGCAGAAAACAGAATTGGACTTGGAAAGTTAAGTACCCTTCTGATTTCCGCTGTGTGCATGTAGATACTGCAAAGTCAAATCACGGGTGGTAAGACTCCATCTATTGTGCTTTGGTGAGGACTATTGAAGGAAATGCTAGTGAATCATGTTAGCTATATAATTTTTTTTTTTCTGAGCATTTCCAATATTGATGAAATTTTTCTGTAATTTGTTTTCTTTGGTGAAGAGTGAATAAACACAAAGGATTTAGGGTTTATTTTTATTTGATCCATGTTTTTGGTGTTATTTCTGTCTGAGGTTGGGTACCTGTGCAGGAGGTAAGTCTTTGTGACATTAATATAATTTTTATAATTTCTTTCACAGAAGAAAGCAGTGCGAAGGAGATGGAAATGCATTTGGAAGAAAATGTTATAAACACAGATTTTTTTCTTTGTAAGACTTTAAATTCTTAAACGACAGCTGGTCTGTTCTATCATGTTTACAGAACAGAGCTAGCATTAAGTAAGGCTTCCTAAACTAATTTTTCTTTAATTGAAACCTTTGGAATGTAGACATTGTTAGCCAGCGCAATGCTAAACTAGAATTTCTGTTACTTTGGGTCCTGTCCTGCACCCTGCCCATAAAGGCACATTATCGCCAGCTTTCATAATTTTGTTTTGGAGTGTTACCAGGTTTGCTAGTATTTTTAAACTCCAAGGGGTCAGTTTACTACAGTAGTTCGAATTAGTGATGTACAATGCATTTGATATGCATTTTGACAATGCACTTTAACAAAAGGGTGCGGAAATATTTTGCAACATTTTGGGTGTTGTTCTGACAAATGGTTGAGGATCCATGTTGTGGAGCTCCACAAGAACTCACATAAACACTAATGATTTTTTTTTTAATAAAAATAAAAAACGGTCCATTTTTTTTGTGTATTTTAAAACCCTATAAACTTGATATTTATGCAAAGCATTTAGACATATTTTCTGATCTTAGAGAAAATTTCCCACTATTTTTAGCTGTATGCTTGAAGACACAATGAACACATTACCTGAGTATTTGGGAGGGAGGGGGGTTAGGTGGAGGCTGCAGTGCAAAGCTGAATTGCCATCTGTTTAGTTTCAGTGCATAATTTGCAGGTGCAGGTAATGTAGTGACTTATCCAAGCACATTCCTACCTGCCTACATAGTTCTCTGTGGGGCTGTGACTCTAATCCTTATACTGCATGATGCAATGAAGGCAATTCAAAAAAAGGGAAGAAAGAAAATGCAAACATTTAATTTTTGAGTTTTCTTTAAAGCATAAAAGTGGAGCCTGTTTTTCAAGCTCTTCCAAATAAATTTCGTAATGCTGATTTTCAGCCTTCTTTCACTTGCAAGATATATTTTTCACAGTTTATGTGTACAATCTTATTAACAATTACAGTGAAGTGTTATGTACAATTTATTTCATTTTAGGAGTAGGGTGAGAATGTTCTGTCAGCTATGAATTTTGTTACTGTTGGTCACAGCAATCTTTTGTTTAATTTCCAACATCTTTATTGGTCCTGAGTTAGTACTTTTCTTGTTGTGGTGTCTTCCATTCTGTAACAGGGTTTGTGCATCACAGGCTGGTTCCTTAATTTGTCTCTGCTGTAGCTGTCTTTTCTCATTTTATCTAGCTTCTAACCATCCTACCAAAAAGCCATCAAATCTTTAAATAGGATTAAAGTTAGCCCTTAAGCATACCTGCAAATATCCTCTGGCAAACTTGTACTGAAGGAAAATGTTATGGACAGAAATCCTGTTATCCGAAAGGAATACAAAATTGATGAAAAGCTACACAGAACATTTCTTACCCTTGTCCACCTGTCCCTTTTGTAAGGAAGTGCTGATGTGCAACAGGGTACAAACTGATATACAAGTCTTTAGCAGTTTGAACTTACTTTTTAAGAGCCCTAGAGGTCAGGAAATGCAGCCTGTGAAGACTAAAGGAAACATGCAATATGTTGATTAGAAATAGAGCAATTGCTAAACACTAACAAATAAGGTGAACTTACAGCTTTGTATCATTTGATAAACTGAAAATTAAGATTCCTAGGTCAGATACTAATTTTCAAAGCATAGTGGGCCTAGGGTTATGCTCAAGTTTAGTCAACATTGGCTTGCCTAATGTCAAAACACAGGTCAAAGAACATCCTTATGGATAAGATTAAATGCAAAAAAACTTCCATGTATTAGGAGTTGAATAAATTGAGTAAGTATCAACAGATGTTAGTTTAATTACAAGCAGGCTCTACTTGTTGTGACTGAACTGATGTTTTTGGTGCATTACAGAAAGAGGCAACAGCTTGGACTTCAGCTGTCTTACAGTGTATCAATAACACGTTTGTAACGGGCAGTGATAATTTCATAGCAAAGGCTCCTCCCCTCCTCACAGACCTTCTCTCTTTCATCTTGCAGTTCACAACCTCCTTGTTCCCAAAATGGCTCACCATCCCTTCTTCAGGCAGTGAGAGGGTGATGAAGCAAGGCTAAAGCCCATGCGCAGCGCCTGCCATAATTCTTAGGTCTCTTGCATTAGCACGATGCAGACAGAAGAGGCTTTATGGTCTGTATGCTGGCTTTAAGTTTAGCAATGAACTCTGCAAAGCAAAATTGTTCTCTTCCCTCTCCCCCCTCCCTTTTATGTCTTCATTGAATCTTTAAATTAATTCTCTGTCAAACTTTTGTTTGACATTAAAAGGTTTATCTTTTTCAGTACAGGCCAATTTAGAAGATCAGGGTTAATTTCTTCTAAAGGAGGCTCTTCTACCTTTTCATATTTAGTTTTGAATGATACATTATTCTGTGTCTTTTGCCAGATTTGCCTTGGAGTAAGGTAAGTAAGACTGTGAAATGTTGACTAAAAATGCAACGATTTTATCTAACTGAATTAATTCCAGAGTTATGCTATCCGAAAGAACATGAAAAATAGTTTCAAATAAAACTTCTAGGAAGTGGATAGGATATCACCTTTTAACTTTGGATCAGAGAGGCAAAGCAGTTGCAATATTTAGCATACAAATCACCTGTGATATTAAACTATAAACATCATACATAGTTTTGTGAAAGGTGAAAATAAGGTGCTTTCATCTGTAATCTTAAATGTCAAATGGAATAGATCCTTATTGAAGTGTTTCTTTGTGTTAAGGTATTTATAAAACTGAGGTACAATATATCTGGCATTATTGAGCAGAAGTTGTCTATACCAAGTTTACGAAATCATACACATGTGAAACAAGATTTTTATGAGTTGAAATTACGTATTGATAACATTTATAATTCATCATTGTTTCTCCCTCGGGTTACTGTGTATTTATTGCATCGTCTACCACTGAGCCTCCTGTGCTGTATCAATGTAGTATATCAATCATTACTGATGTTATGATCATCAAACTTCACTAAGCTTCTATAGATGGTATACTTAAAGTTTCTCTTCGAGACATGAACATAATATTGTAGAGATTTCACAAATCCTTCCACTTCATGCAGATCTGTAAAATTAATCAGAACATATTTATATTCACAAGAGTCACCAAAACGAAGCCTTGTAATTGAAATAACATGTATTTTAAAAAACAGCTGTCCTGGAGGCGGCTGATGGTGAATATCTGTTACAGTATTTCATGTGAAAACTATCAAATGGCTTTTACAAAAAAAAGCCACCGAAGCAAAACACAACAATGAATTTTGTTAATGGCTAATATTAAAAAGGTAGATTTTGGACAGAGAAAGACTTACACATTGGCATTTGCAAGTGTGCAAATGAGCCTTTTGAAGTGTCAGCACAGGAAATCATATGAGATTTGAAATGTAGTTCTGATTATTTTAATATCCTTTTCAAAATCTGTTTTACATCATATTAATTTTTACATTTGGCTGTATTAGTGCAGCTGAAGATTTTAAGTCATAATGGTGAGCCTTTGTGTTTTTAACTCAAGTTACAGATTAAAAAAATACGATTAATGCTTATGTCTAGATTTTTGTCTTTCGTCCACCTGGCATTGCCCAAAGTATAAATTATTAGTAATAAAGGCTTGTCTCCATTATAGTTCTGGTTTCCTGTTATGTTTTCAGATCTGGTTTCCCAGAGTTTATTCAAATATTTATTAAAAATGCTAATGCAAAATAATATTTGACCATTGTAATGGTGAGCATCTGATTCTGAGCATGGTATTTGAAATATGGGAAGCCACAAATGAATTGCATGGGTATTGAAGATATGAGTTGTCTGGAGCATGTGCTCCCACTTCAGTATTGATACTGGTTGAAGAGCTTAGATTTTTGGGGTCAGAGGGGTGTGGTAGTTTGCCACAACCTGACCCAAACTGACGCCTGTTATGAGAATTCAGAATTTTTTTTCTTTCCCTGTGTCTCAGTAGGGGCCGTGTGTATATGCTCCTCCTCTTCTGTCTCACTGGGTAGAACCAGCAGTTTTTGTTGGCGGGTGCAGAAGAAGAGCAGTGAGGGCAGCATGAGTGGCTATAGCATCCAAGGAAGGCAGAGAGAATCTGGTGATGGTGAGTGAAGGGAAACAGCGAGTAGGCAGAAGTAGAAACTCAGGCTAGCCAGATTTCAAATTGGACTTTGGGTGTGTCTGGGGGCTGTAGGTTCCCAACATCTGGAAAAATATACTCTTCCATATAAAAATGCAAGCAAAACGCAAAACTGGGGAAGCTTGTAGCCCTCCTGTTCTATGAATGTAAAAGTAGCTTCTGTAGGTTACTTTTTTGTGGGCATTTGCCATTGTTTTTGCTAGCTTTCTGAAATTTTAAAGCTGCCCTAGCTGGGAATTTGTTGGATCTCAGGCCATAGGTGCCTGTTCTTTAATTCCAAAGTACTGCAGAGAAAAAAAATAAAATCTTTTCTACAGGAGACAGTGTTCTTCATAGTACTGCAGAACAGATTGAATGTAGGAAAGCCTTTTCACTCTCTGTCTTTCAGACTGCCCCTACCCATGGGAAATGACAAGTTTCAGAAGATTTGGGCACTCCCTGAGCTCCATAAATGCTAAAAACACATCTCTGTTTGTATTTAAGTTAAGTTTTTATTTAATTTTGGTTTAGGAGAGTTGTGTTTAGAAGGGTTTATGCGAATAGTGCCATCATGATGATCTTTTCATGGTGCTGCCCTTCCAGTTATCGTTTAATCTTCATCCACACTTGTGACTACTTCCTTCTTGGGGAAATCGGTGGCAAGGGTCCTGACTCTTCCAAGTGAGACATGAAGAGGTGGATCAAGTGTAACTTCCGCGTAGCTTTCATTCTTACCATAGTTACGGTCACCTGGACTCTGCATGGCTTCTCAGTTTCTGTTACCTTTGCAGAGTGCCTGGGTAAACTGGTGAAGCCAGACGAGGAAAATGTTGTATCTGGGGATGAGGGAGCAGGCAGAAAGAGGGAGGGGAGCATTATTTGAAGAGGGGGATTGGTTTAGCTTCTGTGTTAAATGTACCAAGTGAGAAGAGAGTGTTCGAAGTCTTGTATAGATGAGAAATCTGCCTTTGTTCTCTGTAAAATACTGCAATGAGGGCATCCAAATTAACGGAAGTTATTCTTAACTCACATGGTATTTTATGACACAAGTTATGAATGAAATACATCCCAGTCCTAAACTGTTTTGGCTCATGAATTACTCTTTAGTATTTCAGCCTGATTTCAGACCTTCTGTATGCACACGCAAATGACATGAACTCAAAAAGTACAACATAAATACTTGCAGATGGACACTGCACTAGGTCATATGGTTCCAGTGGGCATTTTCTGAATGCCCACAAGTTTACATTTGTCAGAGGAGAACACAAAGATGCTTGTTTTTCTATTTCTCTTCTCATGCACAACAGTGATCTTCTGAGCTCTGGTTGAAAGGCAAAAAAGTGTCTTTCTAGTCCTTAATAATTTAGCATGATCCCACTGTTACCAGTGGGTCTGCTTGGGAGCATGATTTGATGCGTCATGAAGAGGTCCAGTGTAGGTCCACAGGGATACCAAAACTCGCTTGAGATTTTCTGGATGGGCTGTGCCTACTAGCAAGCAGAGACAATAAAGAGCTTTGACTTTTCTAGTATGGTTTAAATGTTGGCTAGACCTTCTGTCACCTTCCATCAGCTAAAAACTTGGGACTGGGTACTTGCTGGGGAAATCAGTAAGGGCTGGAGTAGGCTGGAATAGGGAAGCAGTTGGGTAAATATGAAGAACAACTTGGTTAGACTCGTTTGGCTTGACAGGCGTTTTAAGCAAGGGGACTAGAATTAAGACTTGGAAATGGGAAAAAGGATGGCAGCTTTGTTCACTATGCACCTTGGTGTTAAGAAACAATCGTTTTTTTGTGGGCAGAAAACCTGAGATGACAAAGAGGAGGTGGGGAGGTGAAGAAGAGCCCTGGATGACAGTGTTGTAGGTGGGGAATGGAGAAAGGAACACTGGGTGATGTGGTAGAAAGCTGGTGGAGCAGGTAAGTAGCCTAGCATAAGAAAACTTTTGTCTGGGAGGATCATAGCCTTAGCCAGCCTGCAGCAAGAGGAAGACTCAGCTCATTCAGAAAAGGGGTCAGGACTTAATTGTGTTGGCATATTTATCAATATTCTACCAATTTTCTGTTTGCTTTAGCAAAATTAACACAATGGATTGAGACTGTGTTAAGGATGAATTCTGTTTGTTCTTTTTAGCTGTTGCCATCTTCTCTAATTTTCAGAACATCTCTTGGGGAATATGAAGAATTAGATTTGTCAGATTAGGTTGTAGTAAATATCTTTCAATTACCTTGCTTATGTTTTTGCAAGCTGCAGTGGAAACAATTGTCTGTTTCATTGTAACAGTCAGAAATAGTCCTTCGTACTTTGTCTCAGCTTTAGGGTTCACTGCATTAATAAACTACCTTACACACGTGCCTAGTTCAGAGAGAGAGACAATTAAATTATAGGCAGTGGTAAGAGTCTCTTAACTTCTTCCAGTTAAAATACGTTTTATTTTCATAATGTTATATTCACCTGTGTGATAATGTTTCCTTTGAGACGGGATAGTCCTGGAAAGGTTCCTGTCAAGATGGCTGTGATATGGAAAGAGGTCTGGAGATCTTTATATTCTTTCTCAGGGTCTTATCTTACCTCTCACTTCCAAATATGGCTACATTTTGGTGCTACAGGATTCAATTAAATTAATTTGTGCTGTTTTCTGTATTCTTGCAAATTCTGTTTCACATTAGCTTGCTTGTAGATGATGTTCAACATTCTTGGTATTTCCTGTCTTGCTTATGGTCAGCCTTTTAAGCCGTTTGTGAAGCAAATTAGTAATTTTGTAAAATAAGCACATAATAGGCAGTGCTGTAAATATGTACATAATAGATCGTATTTCATTTTTGTAATATTCTAAACACACATTTATTTTTTTTCCTTCATAGTATTCCACAGTACTATGCTGGAATAAAATTTGTAGCACGTCTGTTCGAGTCTTTCTTTTAGCTATGTTGAACTGTGGACAAACAGAGGGAAAAGGTTACTGCTATTTTTCTTCTTTTTTTTTTAATATATTTTTATTTTATTTTGCTTCATTCCTAAAGAGAATTCTACACTTCAGAGCACCTTGAAAAATCAGTTAATGAAGAAATGATATCTGTGAAGCTGTAAAGAATTAATCTTGGTCTTTCTCTTCTTTAACCAAGTGCATGAAGGCAGTGGTTGATTTAATGATTTCATTATAAATGAATATGCAGTCTGGAATGAATTTGAAGTTTTGAGTTGGGTGAAAATTATTGTAATTTATATAAATGAAGGAAAGCCATGATAATTCACTGCTATGTTGTGTATATTCGTTTTGAGTATTCGAATCATAGGGAACTGATGTATTTTGTTTGAGGAGTTAAGTTGGCAACTTTCAAGGACATTAAAAAAACCCCAACTCTCTTGTGTTTTTCTGGTAAAAATATCTTTAAAAAAAGTCTTGCTTTTGTCTGGGGAGTGATTAAATCTGTTTTGTCCCTGTATAATATTTGAATTTTGTTGCTCACTTGTAGTTAGCCAGCTGACGTGTGGCTTCTAACCTGAATTTTCAATTAGTTGAAAGCCAAAAAAGACCATTTCTTGAAGAGTTAGTGGGAAAGGGCCAAGCAGGACTAGTGTGATCCTAGAAGGTGCTGGTGGCTTCTCAGTGACCAAAAAGCAAGTGGGGTGGCACTGTGCCTCTGCCCCAGCGTTGCTGAGCTTCTGCAGATTCATTATTTCTTCCTGTTAGTTCTGTTACGTAGCTCCAGCCACGGAGCTACCTTTGAGTTACTTGGGAGACATGTAAGCTAATGAAGCCACAGGCTGGCTATTACTAACCATTTGTGCAGAAAATGAGTAGTGAAGGAAGTTACAAGGAGAACGTTTGTTTTCCATGAGGTAGCCAAAATCATGGTTGTATGAAGTAACGGGCACGTGATTTTCCATGGTTTTTTGTTTGCTTATTTTTTAATTATTTTTTTTTAAATTTCAGCCAAAATTTGATTTCACTGATCATGTCTTCTGATTTACACCGATGTAGAGAAAAGGATTAAGAGTTGGGGTAGCAGAGAGGATGCTTTGAACCTGAGGATTGGAAAGTTGCCTACCAGAGAAGCCATCAAGTTCATAGAAAGAGAACTTTCATTAGATTTTGCAGGTGAAACTGGCTGATGTCATGCCACTCAGTTGTTTAAAAAGTAGTAATTAAGGAAAACTGTATAGAAATATGAGGCAGTAGGAAATGCAGTAGAAGTATAATAATAATACAGGAGACTACACTGCCTTATGCCTTTATATTACTTAGAACTTTTATTTTCATTAAAAAAGCTAGGAAGCTGTACTAACCAAGGTTTTAATACTGCTTCTGCCGAAGACACAATGTGATATTAAATTCTAATAAGCAGCTACAGATTCTTGCTTATTTTAATGTCCACAGATGGATCCAGATATTGATCTAAAGACAAAGACCTTGTTGGTGTCTCTCTCTGAGCAGCATATTTCTAGTCAGTAAAACAAATCCCAAATGAATACTGATGCATATATTCATTGCAGTAATCATACAAATTAGAGATGAGCCCAAACAGAAACTGTATCTGAGAAATGTCTCTGCACAGTGGCATTTAGGGACCGGAACTTGTGATTTGCTATATCTTTCTAATGGGTTAAGTTGAAATCCAGGATTTTGGAGAGTTCAGTGTCCTTATGCCCACTTGAATGGTTAGCTCTAATTCTAGCTTAGAATTATAAGGAAAGAAATGCAGTTCTTTTTTTTTTTTGAAACTATGTATTCTCAAGGGGAGCTGACATTTGCAGCCTGTCAGGAGGACTGCTGTTTGCGTGCAAGGCAGAGGGTGGTGGTTTCCTTTAGAAGAGCACTACTGCAGAGTTTATGCAGATTTTAAAGCAATAATATCCGTTGCTTGTTTCTACAATAATTTGTTTTCCATTAAGTTGGAAGGTTTGCCCTTTTCCTATGTCTCTCTCTTCTATTCCCTTGTCTCTCTCTTCTATTCCCTTGTCTTTCTCCTCCCTTGTCTCTCTCTTCTTTTCCTTTGTCTCTCTCTTCTTTTCCTTTGTCTCTCTCTTCTTTTCCCGTCTCTCTCTCTCTGCTTTTCCTTTGTCTCTCCTTTTCCTTTGTCTCTTCCTTTGTCTCTCTCTGTGTCTCTTTTCATCAAACTAGAATAAATAGGACCTGGTTGCATAATGTGTATGACTTCATGCTATTTGGTATTTTGCCATTGAGATTTCATGCCCTATAGGGATTAACCTATCTGTCATTATGTGACATCTTGCATTCCTCACTGAATTAGTGTAACTTGCTATGTCTTTGCTTTTTTAGTTAATCACAAAATCAGAAGTTGCAGATAGAGAAGACCTCTTGGATGACCCTAGCAAATACAAAGTTTTTCTCCTCAGCTGAGCTAGCTGGGAAATGTCCTAAAACAATTTTTTTCTTCATTGGGCATTGCCAATTAGTTAAAACAGATGCTGCTTCTTCCAAGTGACATTCATTCTTTTCTGTGGGCTTCTAATGAAGCAAACGTGCTTTTCAGTTTATGAGTCTACCGCTAACATGTGGGTTGAGCAACTCTGCTTTGCAGCCTACTCTGGATAAAGGACCTTTGGATTCTTCACTCAGCTTTATTTTGTCAGTCCTTGTCATCATACTGGGTGCTGTGGCTGAAACTTATGCCCCAATTGGTCTCCTAAGTTTGATTTCGTTTTGAGGCTTTCTATAGCAAGTGATTTTGTTTGACAGTAGATCTTCTTTTCCTAAATCTGGTAGGATTTTATACAAAATGTAAAGTCATACATTGCCACAGAATATTTATTAATTTCTTCAAATGTAATTTCTAGATTCCTGAGCAGTGCTAGGGCCATCAGTAATGCACCTTGCATTGGTTTTGGGGGTGACATAACTGATGGAGAGAAAAAAAATTTACTAATTCTTCAATTCAGATAAAGTCAGTGAACTTGGTCATCTGGTGTGTAATGCACTGTGTTTTCCTGCTTGGTGTGATCTGCCCTTCAGATATCTTTTTATAGAACCTTCTGCTTTGCCTTAGTTGAACAATTAATCTCTCTTAATCTTCATAGAGATGGTTAACTTCACTCCCCAGTAATATACTCTGTGAACCACCTCCAATGTTTTGTTAGTATTTTAGCAGTCCAAAACTAAATGGTTATATCCAAACTCAATGGCACAGGGCTATTGGAACCCCTTTATATGAATGCCAGCTTATATAAAGTATCATTTAAATGTAAATAATATGATGGAAAAAGATTACACAGACAATGTCACAAGTTTGCATTATGTAGTACTGATGAATAAACAGTATAAATATCTCAAAAGAATATTTGTGGGGTTTTGGGGGCGGTCTGGGGTTTTTGGAATGCTTATAAAGGTTTATGCTCTCACACTAGGAGATCATAACACTTGTTGGTACTTCTGTGAAGAGAAAAGCAATGGTTTGAGGTCACTATTTTTCTGGAGAACGAACTGATAGGAATCATAACTGTGATTGCCTTGGAACTACAGTATTTCATTCCAGTAGTTCCAGTTTGTTACAGTAGTAAGAATAAGGTACAAAAAGATGATTAGCAATGCAGATGTTTGCTACTGAAAATGTGTAGTGTCAGTGTGTAGTTGTTACAGGGATTAGAACTATTGCAAGATGAGGAGAGGAAAGCAGCCTGCTTGTCATCACAAGGTGGATTTGGAAGAATAAAGTTAGCATCACTCTCAACATGATAATGTATAACTTTTAATCTCCAGATGTTGAAATGACCAATGTTTACTTTAAGGTATGATTGAAATATATAATTCTAGCTACTTTTACTTATTGAATCAGCCTGATTGCTCTTTACATGAGACATCCAGGCATATTGTCAGACTACTTAAAGTATATAGATGCAAGGGTATGGTTGATTTGGTCTGGGGTGTGTGCAAGCACATGTACATGTATCAGTATATTATTTTTCTCTTCTATTAGAGGGATATCCTTTGTGGTTTGTTTCTTGGTGCTGCTGGTTGTGTTTCAAGAACAAACAGGAAAAAAAACCTAAGGGTTCCAGGAATAGCTTAAGTGCAGCATTCAGAATTGATTTCTTCTTATTATAACCTTGATGCTCTGCATCTGAGCATCACTCTCCCCCCCTCCAAAAAAAGACACCCTCAGTTTTTGTTTTTGCTTCTTCATAAAGTAGTCATATGTTTCTCCAAAGTCCCCTGACATATAGCAGTAGTACAAACTCTGGGCTTCTTGGATCTTCCTTCAGTTATATCTATGCATACTGGAAACTTACCCACTCTTGCTAGTGCGTATTTACATCCAGCTGAGTTTGCGTAATGGTGTTTGTGGTGAGCTGTTTCGTGCCCCCACACCTGAGGGCAGAGTCTGCCTTGTTCATGGGGAAAAGAAGCATTCACTTCTCGTCTGTATCCAAGAGTGAAAATAGAACCAGAGAAGTGTTTGCTTTCTGGTGAGCAACATCTTAACATGGTTGACTTTGAATGTCTATAAAGAAATGGATCAAATGAAAACATGTCAAGAATAGTGCTTAAACATCTTTTAAAATACCTTGTCTCAGTATTCTGGAGAATAATTTTTGTCCTTTTATTGTTGTTCCTAAGTGGATTAATAATATGGATAAACAGGCTAGTTCAAGAACACTGAAATTATGGCGGGGTTATACTCCTAAGCGAATGCCATGTTTTTCTTGTTCTGGTGCTATACTCTGAGCAGACCCAATGCTTCATATTCAAGTAATCCTGGGCTAGAGTTTTATTCTTTCTCCATTTGCATTAGCAGATAATCTTAACTTTCAGATGGACAGATCTGAATTCAAGAAATGTGGTTAAATCTCCTTTTGTTAGGTTTATACAGATTTAAACAGAAGAATTCGACTTTTTATTGTACTTTGGTAAATGGAAGTTTGCCCAGGTTAAGGGCTTTAGGATTTGGCTCAATGTTTATTTTAAATGCTCATTTCCCAGACATAAACTGTTCTAATAGAAGCATCCAGATATTTGAGAATATGCTGCAATTGTATTTTTGTGTGCTTCGGATGTGCTTTGACTAAAAAGAAATAGGAGACGTTTGAACCATGAAGTATATTTTTCCTGAGGAAAACCTTTCCCATGCTGCAGTAGCATGGTGGACTGGTGGACAGGTTTTCTATTGTTTTTTGGGGGGGGATTTTTGTCTTCCGCTCCCACCTCATGCACGTCTGAGTATAGTGATAAAACAGAGATACATACAGGCTGTGTCTTTTTTGCCCTGAAGATAAATTTAGTGCTCAAATATAGGATTGAATGATGTCAAGAATAACTTTTTTGATGCTGAATGCTGAACTTAAAAGAAAACTGACTTAAAACTACAGATAAATTTTCATTATTTTGCCTGAGATGATCTGCTAATTTTGGTACCATGTAGCTTCTGCAGTCTTGGTTATGGGGTTCTTTTTCAGTGAAATAAGAAGTGCAGGTAGCTGATGTGGAATGTTTGGGTACCATTAGCACTCAGGTTTTACCAAGATTAAGGATTTATTTGAGTCTAGAAGTTTTAATCTTGAAAGAAGCATTGATTTAGAGCTCAACTGTTGATTCTTGGCCTATGCTTTTTTTTGTTGTTGTTGTTTGGTGGTGTTCTTTAATAAGCATAAAAATGCCAAAACATTTTAGATGTTGAATTTGGAGGGAAGTGATGTTTCCTCACTCACAGCATCTGAAGCTAATTTGAAATCCACTGATTCTGCTGCCTGCAAATAAACTGCAAGTCTGATTCAACATCTGGGCAGGGTATTATTTTTGGAAATCCTCTGGACCACTAAAAAAAAAAAAAAGCAGCAGAGGACCCACTTTTCTTTACTCCTCTGGACAGGGCTGTTGGAGCAGAATGGAAGCTTTCTTCTGAAATGTCAGATTTATTATGCGGAGATTGCACAAAAAAGGGTGGGGGTCAGATTCAGATTGCCAACATTTCCTAACCACAAAGCAGAATATGCTCCCCTTTCCCCACTCCAGGACTCCATGTAATAATCAAACCATTCATACTTGTTTCAATCAGCATTTTGATACTTGCTTTTTTCTTTTTCTTTTTTTTTTTTTTTTAAGCTCTTCAAATATTTCTTGGCTAAAAACTGATGAATGGCTTTTGGCTTACCAGGTTGACATTCATCTTCAGGAAAATGATTGCAACTTTGGCAGGAGAGATAAGCTCAATTAACAAAAATGCATCAATTGAATTAGGACTCTGTCTCATGCATAGTCAAAAATATGTTGTGTGTTTTTCTAAATCTGCAGTTAAAACTGTAACTTTGTATGGGCTAGCATATCAGCCACTTTGCTATCCGTGTTCTGTATCAAAATCAACAAAGGCAGCCTTGTTAGGCTGTGTACGGTTCAGGATGCAGTTCACTCTGCACGGCATCACTTCAGAGATTAGAAGTACTCTTTAACAAGCTCGATTGAAATTGCATTAAATTATAATAAAATAGCATTTCTTCTTTTGGGGGGATATGTTCGGCTACAGTTCCCATTTTCAGATGAAGCCATTCAGTATTTGGCTCTTTCAAGAACTGCCTTTTTATTCCATATGCTTTTAGGTGAAAGAAACAAATACACCAGTTGATTGTTTGCTGACTGAGAGTGAGAGCATGGCATATACACTGTTCTCTTGCCATGCAAATGAATCGAGCGAACTCAAAATCTGACTGCTTTATAAAAATGTTATTCACAAACTAAACAGTATTCCCAGACATTTTGAGATGGTCATATGTTTTAGGTTTAATAGTATTGGTTCAGGGTCACTTAGTCTTGTGTAAAAGTGACAAAAAAAAATGACAGGTTTCTAGTCAATTGTTCCTGTTCTCAGAAATAATTTGATATGAAGGAGTTTGGGTCACTGTTGTTGATCAGGTTGCAGTGGCTTATGAACAAGCTTATGAGCAAACTTGCCTAATGCACAAGCAAGTTTAGCTGCTACATTGTGGATTCTGTTAAAGTTTATGAATTCTTCTGCCCTTACTGGAAAAGTCCTGGGAAAGAGGACAAATGCTTGAATAAGGAATGCAGGACCAGGGTATTACTGTGCTCATTTGGATGAGCTTCTTGGGTTACTGTTTTTTCCTTGTAGTTCAGGTAAGCCACGCATCAGATTTTGTATGATTAACCAGTGAAGGCAGTGATTAGGTTGTTTCAGATGACTGTATAATGTTTGTTGGAATTTTATCCTTTACATTTGAACTGTGATTTTTCTGGGATTGTTGTGAACTTGAGGGAGGAGAGTAGGATGAAGAGAAGGGAAAGAAAGATGTTATTGACTCTCCTAATCTAGAGGAAGAAGAAAAGCACCTAGTGGTTTGGAATAAAGTATGAGTTTGCTTCTATCTCGTTAAAACTTAATCTTCCCATAAAGTTTGATATATTAGTTTAGTGATACAAACACTTCAAATTTAAACCAACCTGATGGCTTAAAACATGAGGCCACCAGGGAAGCACAACATTTGGCAAGTTTGATCATAAATGCTGAAATAAACATAGGATTTAGCAAAGATATGGTTGAGAATTCTGAGATATTAATACTACTAGATTTATGATTTCCTGTAATACACTCTACTCTTAACAAACATGCTCTCACAAATATTTTTCTGTTTGAATGTATCTGTGGCTACAGGGCCATCGCCTGTGTAAGGCTGCTAATGAATGCATTTGGAAGCAGATGAGGAGTGTTAAGTCTGTCATCTTGGAGGGTGGGAATACTTTTATCCTCCTGCTGGAGCTGCATCCCAGGACTGCTGCTTATCCCTTTACCACTTGTGTTATCTCAAAAGGGATGGATGTATTTTTCTGACATGGCACATGTGCATCTTTTCCTGACAGGTGTTCAGATACTGCAGTGTTTGGCACAGCGTAAGAATGCAAATGTATTTAGAACTAGTGACTCCACAATGTCCACAAAGCAGAAAATGAAGCAAATAGTAAGGAGAAAACAACTGGAAAAGTGGTGCGGATATGACTAGGAGAATCATTTTACCAGCTCATGGTTTCCTCTTGCTTTGTGTGCTTAAAAAGAAAAATAAATACTCATTTTGGAGTACACTCTTGCTTGTATGTACATCTGCCACCATTTTGGAAGAGAGACAAGGATATCTTTTTGTGGACAGGTTGTGTTCTTGAAACTGCAGGATTAGGTTTTGGAACTTGTCACTTTGCTACAGGGCTGTCATATAAATGTGGTAAAATCAAGTAATTTTCTGTCGTTTCGATACATATTTGTATAAACCAGGTAAGGATATTTCCATTTTCCCCACTCTAAACTGTGTTGTCTACTGAAGTTATCTGTTTGACACGTTTGAGTAGTCCCTACCATAAAGAGGTATTAATCTTGGTCAGATTTATTTTTTCTTACTGGAAGATTTTCTGTTCCATGGGCTTTTAGAAAGATAACTCTGCATGTGCTTGATCATTATAATAAAATCATTTTCTTTAGAATACTTCAAAGCAGTGTTTGATTTTCTCATATTTTATCCTTTCCCTTTCCATCTTCAAAGTTCCTCCTTCTGAGAAATCTGTGTGAGGGTGGGGAAGAAGCAACAAATAAACAGAAAGATATGTAACTAAATGTAAAATGTCTTTTTGATTTTACTGTGAGTAGAGTTGACTTTGGCACTTTTCCTGAAAACCCAAGAAGTTATATTGCATGCCTGGTGAATTCACCATTTGTGCTTCCGGAAGTTTCTCTCCTCCTTACCTTCTCAGCAGTGATGTGCCCTGGTATGCTCATGATGGCGACGAGACACGATGCCTTTTAAAAGCTACAGATAGCTTATTTCTAGTTTTAGGCACACAGTTGCACCGTTTTCACCAGTAGTCAGTTTCTTAAGTTCCTGGCCACTCCTTCTCCCCCCTTTTCACAGGGTGTCCCCTGCCTTGGTTGTGCCAGGACTGAGTGCTGCAAGCAGCTATGCTGATATGACTGTGGTGATGGCTTGGGAGTCACAGGGGACATTTGGCAGAAGGATTTCTTTAGCTTTGCTGCCAAAGAAAACACATGTTCCTAAATAGGAAGGCATAGGCTAACATGCTCCATTGCTTTGTTTGCACATCAAGTATTTTGCAGTCAGAAAACAGTGCTGCCGTTTCCATGCCAGCAGAACCATCTTGGCTGTTAAATAATCATGTGGCAGCTGCTGAGGAGGAGAAACATTGATGCTAAGAGCGTCATGTACTGCGCTACTTGGTGTTTTCTCTGTAGGGAAGCAGCAGGGTCTGGGTGCTGAGGCTTTTGCCGACAGCTCTTGGCTGGGGTGCAGCAAAGGCCTGTTTCAAAGGCTGGTAAAATTCAGCAGGCCCCAAGGTGGGGTGATGACTCCACAACTGTCAGGTCCAAATGGGGTGCATCTTTGTCTTATGGCAGACCGTACCTTTGTAGCTAGAGGCTGGCAGTTCATCCTTCACCTTCTGATTGTATGACATCAGGATAGTGGCTGTCAGTTACAACTGCTCTGCTTGTCCTCTTTGTTGGAGGCTAAATGGAAATGTAAGCAGTTTGCAGTGGACTGTTACTGGGCACTGTACCCGTCCTAATAAACCTTCAGGCACTGATAACAGGATTGTAAAGGGAAGAAGTCTTTGAGACTGAATGCCAAACATGGCATTGCACTCTCCCATCAGTCTCTCCCTGTTTTTCTTGTCTTGAAAGGTTCCTTTACATGTGTTATCTCTGAAATTCACGTTCAGATTTTTCCTTGTATGATAACTAACCTATAGACAGTGTTGTTGAAACTGATATATATGGATCCAAACATTCTACAGAATATTTTCCCATGTTTTTGCAGGTATAAAAATACAAGCTGAAATTGGGTGAGCAAGATTTCTTGGTAGATTTTAGCAGTCATCTTAAAATTCTTACCTTAGAGCATTTATCTGGGGAACAAAGGCAAGAATTTCCTAGAATTCCAGGACTGGAATCCTGAGAATCTTATGAATTGGTAGAAGATCAGGGGCAGTGATGGTGTACTCTGTGGAATAGTGATATTTTCGCAAGTAGACCATGATGCCCTAAACAAAGGAGAAATGCTTGTAGTCATGCTGGTTAACTGTTCCTGGTTATGAAGTAACACAAACTCTGACCTGCTTTAATATATGTAGTAGCAGGATCCTAACTCATCTTGCCTCTGTAGTAAATAAACTTTCCTCTTTTGATCTGATAACGCATTAGCAGAACAATATTACTGAGTTAGGTATCTCTCAAGCTTGGAAGTGGCTGGTGGTTTTCCTTCTGCAGCTTCATCTTTTCATTTCCATTGTTTAACACCATTCAGTAAAGCATGAAGTTAATTATTTTTCTAGCATAACAAATAAGAATACTCCTGTCAAACTGACTTGCTGTTGTACATTGATCTAGCTGTTAATGAAGAGAAGCCTCTGTGTTCAAATAAAAATCCAACATTTTACTTATTCTGGCACATTTTCTTTTCTGGAGCTACAAACTTCATCCAAGATTAATTCTGGTCAGTTTACTCATAAAGATTACTTTGAAATCCAAGTTTTGTGTTCTCAACTGGAATAAATTTTGTCAGTTACTGACAAAAATACTTTCTTGAGCAGATAAAAAGTTATACTAATGGAAGTGCTGATAAAGTTATACGGATTATGTAAGTCTCTGCCTCTGTTATCTTCACTGTATATAGAACCCTTGTCAGTAAGGGATCATTGGCTTCCCTGCAGAGATTGTGAAGAAAAACATGTTTTTTACTTGAAACACAGCTTGGTGTTTGGATCTTTCATAAATTTTCAGGATATGTTTAAATCAAATTTAATGTGCCCTTCGCTTAGTTTTAATCCTCCAGGATGTATACTTTGGCTCTTTCTCAAGAAACGGATCTTCTCAGACTCTCGGTGGACTTACTTCTCCAAAGCTGAGATCTTGCTCAAGTAAAGAGATGCTGGTTTTGTTTTGGGTTTTTCTGTATGTATTCGGGGTGTTTTTTCTGGTTGATTAGTTGTTTTATTTATTTGGTTGATTGGTTGAAGTATACTATTGTATTTTGAGAATGAAGATTCATATTGTCACCTTTAACTTTACCTCTACTCATCTTGATGTGTTCAGAATATGCCTAATGATTACAATTTTTTATTGTCTCTGTCTGTCTCCCAACAGACCTTTGCTTTGGGATTGGCGATGTTGAGAGCTCTAGCAGTTACTTGGTGGTGAACCCTAACATCCTTGGTGGGATGTGACTGCTTTACTTTTTATGCTGATGGATGCTACATAATATCACTTGATACTTCAGGACAGTGGCTTGACTCCAAAGAAATACGTAGTTAGAATTTATATTGAGCCTAGATATAAACAGAATTACTAACTGCGTGGGAAGTTTTCTTCAAGTTAAACTTCTTCTTAACTTCCCAGATTCAAATCTTCTTGGACAAGGACACAATGGTTCGTTATATAAACATGAAGGAGGTATTAAATCATTTTGAATTTCCAGTCTTGCTCTTAAAATTTGGCTGGGAGCTTATCAAAGGTCTGGGGGAGTTTCTGCAAATCGTGTTCTGGGGGAAAATAATCATTGTTACAGATGCCATGTCATAGAAAATGGGTATGTGGAAGTAACCTCCCACAAGTATGAGAGATTTGGCGACCTTATCTCAGTACTGTAGAAAGTAACACTTTGGGGGCAGACTGTCTTGAATGATGTGTATAGAAACAGATGCAGTATTAACACGTGTGCCTTGTACTTTATGGGGAATGTTTTTATTCAGAATAGTACTTCACAGAATAGTTCTTCGCAATGAAGATGTTTTCTTTTTTCTTAAATGATGATGTGCACTCTGTCTTTCTGTTTGAAAACTGGACAAGACTGTGGTCCGGTCTCAATGCTCAGAAATTCTGATGGAGGTTTTTCCTTCAATGCTAGGTAAGTGTTGTATTTGAAACCCATATTAAAAGGCATCTGCCTCAGAAGGACTCTATTGCAGAGACTATGGTCATGTGCATGTGAAATTTCATTGGGAGTCAGATGGGAGTAATATTACTTCTCCAGAATAAGCAGTCTTTGTGATCAAATCAGATTTGTGGCTACAAAGTCTCCCAACATCTCCTTGGGTTCTGAGATTCTTTGGGTTCTCCAGGATCCTTTCCTGGTTCCTACTTATGAGAAATAGTTTGCAAGGCAGTTCGTGGCTTTCCTGAAAAGATTTCCTGTAGTAGATTGAAACTTCTTCATAGTAAGAGAAAGTTGCTTAGCATATTTTAAGTAGAGAAAGAAATGCACAATTCTCCTTTAAACAAGTGATTCGTTATTGGACAAGAAATATCAGTTGGGATAGTGACATCATGAGAATGAGGGGCTTGCATCTGTTTTATGCAATTGACAGATATCCTGGAGATAACTATTTTTAAAGTTCTGTTTCCTTTGGTAAACATTGTGGCTTTGTAGCACTGTCTGAAGTGCTCCTTCTCACCCAGATTTATAGCTTGCAGTTCCAACCCTCTGAGCCCTTTTTTCAGTGATGGACCAAGAAAGGAAGTTTATCTATCCTTTCCTCTACTGGAATAAATAATGGCAGAGTTTCAAACACTGCATTCATATTTGTAACTTCACTTATGATGCACATATTTCTTAGTGTTAACACCTCTCTGATGTTTAGTCATGTTTATATTCCTCAGAGGCGTTTGGGTAATTTTTTTTTGCTGTGTCCTTCATCTGAGTCAGGGTTTTTTAGGACTGGTGTCAGAATAAGCAACAGCTGGCAAAAAAAAAAGTTGCTTGGTTCTTTCTGCATCTTATGTCAATTGATTTATGGTGATTTATATGTTTTAAGAGACGATGAGTGTAGAAGGCTGTGCAGGATTGGTAACGTGCTGAAATTTCATTTCTGCTTACTCAAAGCATTTGACTGCGTAGCTGTTCCTGGTGTCTGATGGCTTCTTAGCAGCTGTAAATGAAGGTGTTGATCCCTTTCTGCTCTTGGAGATCTCTGTCACACAGCTGTCTCCACATCATGTCCCTGGTTGATGTTGTATTTAGCAGCAGCACTATGTGACGTTTGGTCGTCATCTGTGTTCTGCATTTGCTGTTATTTTTAGTTTGAGTCTTGCCAGGGTTATGCAACTGTAGCAGCATGACTGGACTGCTGTCTCCGGATGTCCAGGGGCAAGGAACATGCTTTTTTCATCCCATGAAGATGAATGAGGAGCAGAGCGATTTCTTCAGCTCTCAGTTACTTTCCTAGAGAGAGAAGCTTGGAGAGAGAAAAGCTGTTACTGGAGCCAGGGATGTGAATGTGGATAGGCAGCCACCTTGGTAGAGGAATATGTCTTCCCTTCTCTTCTCAGTCCAATTAATTAATAAATGTGTACACATAATACAAAGTGTTGTGACTTCAGTGAAACGAGCTCATGAAATTGAGTGCTTACTATTTCAATGCCTGGCATGCTGTACTGATCACAAAGCCTGAGGATGACATAGATCCCAGAATTGCCATCTATTTTTGTTATGTAGAGAGGGAGGTGCCAGCTGCATAACAGAGGTTATGCCCACCGTTTTCTGAATGGAGCCTTCTTTGACATGTTTTAATTGTATGAAGTGGGTGAGGGAAGGGAAAGGAGTGTACCTAAAATGATCTTTAATCACTGTGACATAGGAGACTAGAACTGAAAGATGTATACATACATAAAGAGGTCTCAAAACAATCATAAATCAAACCACTTCACCAGAAAAATCCAACCTTGTCTCAAATTGATTGGTTGAGTAAGAGATTATCAACACAATGTAGAAAGTCAAAACCGTATGGCAAGTGAAGAGACAGTAGAATTTAGTAGTCTACCACTGAGATTGAAATGAGTTATGATGTTAAGAAGATCTTTCTAATGGGAAAAAATACTGATGATGGTGTCCATCATGCTTTTTACTTTCAAAATACCTGTGTACTTAGTCATGTCAGTAAAGCATATTGACATTGGATTCGCTTGTGAAAGTAGATACTCCTCTAAAATACATTATTCTGAGTAAGTGATGGTTGTGGTATACTTGCTCCTGAGGTCTTCTGGTAACTTTCCTCATGTGGAATATAGTTGGGGAACATGAGTCCTGTCCCTAGCAGCTGAAAGAGATGAACAAGGTGTTTTATTGTTTTCTCTGTCTCTGCACTTGATTCCCAGGCAATATATGCCATGAAGTTAAATCGGTTCCAGGTAGTTTCTGGTGGAGAGAAGCTTACTGAAACTGCTGCTCTGAGGGAGGAAAGGGAAAAAAAGTCAAAGCAAAAAATACCACCCCAAAACCCTTTGAAAAGTATTCACTGTCCATCAGTCATCGCTCCTGATGAACACATGAGCAGTGAAAAAATGTGATTGTAGAGTGCTGACGTGAACCAAATGCACAGTATTTATCTCTCTATCAAAGTATGTATGTCTTTTTTCCAAAAGAAAAAGGTTTTCTCTCTGCTGTAGCACACACTAGTTAAGTGCTGCTTCTTTGTGCAGCATCACTTGCTGAAAAGTTGGCTCCAGAGTGGGGTGGGGATTGCTGTATGTTAGCACGGCATTATCAGCAGAGCTGTTTAATGTTAACGGAGTATTGGCTTGTGCAGGAGGTAACTTGTCCTGTGCTGACACAGTTGTGTGTGGTTCTGCACTGTACACCAAAGGCTGTAACCATTAATTTGCTCTAAAAGGATGATAAGATTACATGCATTTCACTTAGCTGTCTTGCACAGCAGTGTATGATTACAATCTCATCTGTCATGAGCATTATTTTAAAGGCAATTCCTCAGAAGTGAGAGCAAAACTCTGCAAGGAGTTAACCCCTTCTCCTGAATTTCAGTAAGAAAAAATGAGGTTCACACATAGCCGTAGTGCCCACTGAACTTCAGCTGTCAGATACTTGACATCATTAGAAGCTATAGTTCTTCAAAAAGGACATTTTTGGTCACTTTCAGAGTGTTATTCTTAAAAATAGGTTGTTTACAGCATATCTAATTTCACAGTGAGTGGCAATGGTTTCCTAAGTTTTAAAAAATCTTGGAGGAAAAGTTTCTGAAACAAAGTTTGTAATTCTGAAGCAGAAATTTGAAATGAAGAAATGTTAGAAGGTATAAAAAATAGCAGTTTATAGAAGTAATAGAACTTTCTTCAGAAACTAGTTACGTGTATTTCGTATTGCAAGAAACTTATTTTTTAATCTACTTGCTTTATAATTTTTGCTGCATTTGGTGGGTCATGGCTATGTCAGGTAAAAGTGGGAAATCAACAGAGTAAGATTTGCACTTGTGTCTCTAAGCTAAAAAGGAGAGGTTTGCTCCCCCTTGTACCTGACCAGTTGCTGGCTTGAAACATAGAGTAACTGCTCCATCATCTTTTTGGAAGATCCTGTTCTGTGGCGATTTAATACTGGATCGTTTTATTCAGCCAACAGTGAATAAGCTTAACTTTTTACTGTGTTAGTTTGTAAACACTGCTAGTCAGACAACAGCAAGCAGTGTATATAGAGTCTGAGTGTTTGTTTTGATGGGAGGTTAGGTGGGCTTTCTCCTCAAGCACACCCCTGCCCCCAGGGGCAAAGGCACCAAGTGTAAGGAAATACTGGAGAACAGTTTGCTAACATTTTCTATGAACGTATGTGTGTGTGTTTTGGTTAAAGAAGGCTGCATTTAATTTCTTTTTACGTTTGCTGGTTGATATCGAGAGAGTCTTACTAGAAGTTAAAAAGCTTTAAACATAAAAGCTTTATGCTGATACAAATAGCAGTTAAACAGATTTCTCAATGGTCTCTACTCTCCATATCACGTTGTTGGAAGTCTGGGTTTTCATTTGAGTTTTAACTCATTTTCCTTGAAAAATCTTCTATTTGCAGTAGTTCTTATTCTGTAAATTTTAAATCACCTTACCTCTTTTAACATTTACATTTATTCCTTACAGAGCTCTTGTGTAGACCGTGTAGTCCATTTTACCATGGTTTAAAATGTTTAGAAACACCACTGATAGTTTCTAGTGTACATTTGTCCTTATCAGCTGACTTTATAGAGCAAATCTAGTTTCCTGAAGGGGGATTCCATACGGTCTCATGGAAGACCTACTTGCCTTGGTTAGGCAGCTTTTGGTGTCCAGTAAGATAATTTAGGATAAAAAAAAAAAAAAAAATAAAAAAAAGCAACGCACAGTTTTAAATATTCTAAAAAGTGAAAACTGTTTAATAAGTGTCTTACTGGAGGGCAGCACAAGTGGAAAGGCCTAATAATCGTATCATTAGGACAGTGCCTTAACAGGAATCTCGACTGTACATTTTCCTGGAAGAACTGATCATTCGTTCATGGATTGTCTTGTAGAGCACCTGGGTTTAGAGGGGGAGATATATTTGCTTTAGCAGTTGTTTTACTCTTTAGACTAGAGTACATAAGCTTTTAATCTTGAGTGTGTATACCAGTGTCTTGTTCATATGTTACATATCTACTAGCAAAGTCTGTCTTCTTTAGCTTGTTTTAGTCATTTGAATTAGATGTTAATTGGGTGTTTTCAGAATTATAAGGACCAAACTGGTAGAAAACATGTTAATAACCATGGGATAACCATGTGAAAATAGCATTAGAGAAGGGAATCTGGTGCTGAGTTCTCCTAGCTTTCAGAGCTGCACACTTGGTCTCCTGGACCCCAAGCAGTTTCAGAGGTCAGTCGGCTACTTATTCCCTTTCATTTTAGAATCATAGAATAGTTAGGGTTGGAAAGGACCTTAAGATCATCAAGATCCAACCCCCCTGCCATGGGCAGGAACACCTCACACTAAACCATGCCACCCAAGGCTTTGTCCAACCTGGTCTTGAGCACTGCCAGGGATGGAGTGTTCGCAGCTTCCCTGGGCAACCTATTTCAGTGCCTCACCAACCTTACAGTAAAGAACTTCCTCCTTATATCCAATCTAAACTTCACCTGTTTAAGTTTTAACCCATTACCCCTTGTCATATCACTACAGTCCCAAATGAAGAGTCCCTGCCCAGCATCTCTATAGGCCCCCTTTAGATACTGGAAGGCTGCTATGAGGTCTCTATGCAGCCTTCTCTTCTCCAGGCTCAACAGCCCCAACTTTCTCAGCCTGTCTTCATATGGGAGGTGCTTCAGTCCCTGATCACCCTCGTGGCCCTTCTCTGGACTTGTTCCAACAGTTCCATGTCTTTTTTATGTTGAGGACACCAGAACTGCACACAGTACTCCAAGTGAGGTCTCATGAGAGCAGAGTTAGGGGAGCAGGATCACCTCCTTCGACCTGCTGGTCACTCTCCTTTTGATGCAGCCCCAGATACAGTTGGCTTTCTGGGCTGCGAGCGCACACTGAAGCTGGCTCATGTTCATTTTGTCATTGACCAACACCCCCAAGTCCTCCTCTGCAGGGCTGCTCTGAATCTCTTCTTTGCCCAACCTTTAGCTGTGCGTGGGATTGCTCTGATCCAGGTGTAGGACCTTGCACTTGACATGGTTAAACTTCATGAGGTTGGCATCAGCCCAACTCACAAGCGTGTCAAGGTTTTGTTTTTTGGCCGCTTGCTTTCAGGGACTTATTTCAGATCAGCTGGGTATAAGAATGCAGAGCATCAGCTCTGTCTTTCAGTCAGCAATCCTTGCCTGCTCAAGGTTAGGTTTTTTTTTCAGCAGGACTTTTTCCAATGAATATTTTCACTGGATGTGTTTTCTGTCACTGGAAAAATAAGCATGAATGTTAAAACAAATTTTAGTCTAAAGCTAGCAATATTGAATAATATCCTTGCATAGCTTTCTTAATCTTGCAGCTGTAAAATCGTTAACACAGGATGCAAACACTGTGCAATATCCTGCTGTAGGTGGAAGACACATGGCTTCATTGTAGTTGGCTGAATCGATTTCTTCTGATGCTAATGCACACATTATCATGAACACATTAGTCCAGAGAGGATAACGCTAAGAATGCTAGCATTAATGGCAGTGCTTTTTTAGTAAATTCAGTAGTAGTGAGTGGATGGATAATTCTATCTTCACCTGTCCATGTTTTCTGTTGTCATGGCTTTTGACACAATTCTAGCTTACAAATGGGAAGTCAGTAGTCTGTTGGTGCTGTGCCTGCACTCTTATTTTTTTGAACAGTTAGTTTCCATTTCTGAATTAAATGTATTTTAAATATTTTGTAGAATAAAACTAAACACATCTTTTATGAGGCTATTTTTCCCTCTCCAAGAACAAACTTGGTGCAAAATTCTCTATTGCCACCCAGTTCACCCTCCAGCATTTCTTATTCGACAGGTAAAATACAGATTCTATCCAAATTATTGACCATTGGTAGGAATATGAAATAATAACATGCAACAGCTGTTAGAATTTTGGTGTTGGAATAAACCAGTATCTACATGTAGTAACTCAGTGGTGAGTCTAATAAGGAGTAGTAGATTCCTTCAAGTTCAAAAGCATTCTTCTTTGACTGTTGTATAATAATGAAATACAAAATCTAGAAGGACAAGGTTACATGATGTCATGTGATTTATGCTTTTCTGGTTTTGGTGTGTTTTTTTTTTAAGATTGATGCATACTGTACATAGCTAAAGAGTAAACTATTCTTTTCAAATTCAGTGTAATAAAAACATGGGCTTTTTTTTCGATTTTGCATTAAAGATATGCTTCAGACTAAAGTTTGAGCAGACAGTATCTGTGTTCCCTAATAAACCATAAATTGTGGACTGTCAGGGATTGCCTTTCTTTTCAAAGGCATCGGTACAGAGCATATATATACTGTAGTCTGAAGCATTTAAAACTGCATTGTCTAATGAAAAAGAAAGCATAATATTGAAAGGTACCTCACTTAAGAGTATGTCCTTCTCACAGAATTTTAGGCAATAACTTTGTAAAATCTCAGCAAAATGCATGGCTTTGGTTGTTTTGTTTTTTTTTTTTAATTTAGAAAAATGCAGCATGCAATAATTAATGTCCTCTTTTGGTGCTGAAATATTGACTGTTTTCATAGACTATGGCAAGATATACACAAATATCCCTTAAAATATTACCAGTCTATAACTTCTGACATGTAATGTCAATTCCTGATTTCAAGAAGAGGAGAACTCAGTTCTTGTGTGAGAACGTCTAAGGAGTTCTTAAACCTGACATGTTCTGATACTCTTATCTAATAGGAATTACGGATCATTGTGTTAATAACGCTGCTCAGCATTGGGGACATTTTTAAGGCTTTGTATGCAACTATATGCTCTACTAATTGTAGCATAATAGGAAAGATTTTGTATTATAATAAAATTAATCCTCTTACCAAAGAAGTTTCACCTGTATGAGGTAATCATTACACTCGCTTCCTACCAAATCTTGTATTTTAAAATGTGTATTCTGGAGTTTTGTTAGCAGAGGCTGTTAGAAAGCCTGGTGAGAAATGTGGGTTAAAAAAAAGACTGAAGGGAAAGTGTATACGGACCTTCAGAGCACTGAACAGACTGCCCTGAGGGGTTGTGGAGTTTCCCTCTGGAGACATTCAAAACCTGCTTAGACTTGTTCATGTGCAACCTGCTCTAGGTGGCCCTCCCTTGGGAGGGGGTTGGTCTGAATGATCTTCAAAGGTCCCTTCCGACCCTAATGGTTCTGTGATTTTGCATCTATGGTATATTTATTTACCTGTTAAACTCTTTGATTTTGTTGGTTTTTTTGTTTGTTTGGTTTTTTTTAGTGTTCTGTTTAGGCAAACCTGTACTTTTGAAACTAAGAAACTGAAGTGTTTCCTCGATACTGATCAAATTAACACTTTCAGCTTAGGAAATATTTCTTTTTACCAGGTGTCTTCAGAATATTTTTATATAGTTTCTGCAGGACATTTTATATGAAAAAAATATATAAAGGGAGGTTTGTATTGTGAAGTAATGCCAATTAATATTACAGTTTATGTAGTTGCAGAGAAAAAAAGCTTTTGAGAACACAGGCCTAGAAATAGTAAGCAGTAAATTTTGAGGTAAGTATAGTTCGAGAATCATTCCTCCAAAATTCATTTCAGTAATCGATTAGACAATTTTGGGAAGGAGTAACAAGCCTAAAATGCTAAAATTACATTAATTTTGATAGTGCAAACTGACCAACGTAACCCACATATCCAGAAATTTCTGTGTCATGTGGCTTGCCAAGAAATTCATTTGTGTAGGTGCTTTTTTCTGTTGATGGAATTCCATTGACCTCAAATGCGATTTCCACTGTGATGGACATCTGTGCACATCCACCTTTGCAAAAGGAGACCACTTTGAGTGGCAGAGGGAGTGCAGAGGATGGTTTCATTTGCCTTTTTTTTTTGGATCGTCCTTTCTTCTTGTATCAGTGACAAATGGAAGCTGCTTCTATGCCCAGCAACTTTTTCTGGATAGTTTTGAGAATGAAATCTTTAGGAATACGTATATTTGACAGATATTCGTGGCTCAAGAGTTATGGCTCTTTGCTCTAGCAGGTTAGCTTGGTAAAGCATTAATGTCTTCAGCAAAATGTGCTAGATGAATGGCGAGAAACGCTAAATGGAAACAGTGAGATAGTTGAAGGCAGGAATAGTAAAAATGTTGCAGATAAGATTTGGGGGGGGGTTATTTACTAATTCTGAAGAATGTATTGCTGGTGCTCTTGCAACTGCTTAAACAAATGTAGGTTTTCCAGGTGATGCATAGCCAAGGTTACTAGTTAGCTGGAGTACGCTTTGACATAAACAGAGATTCTGAATAATTGACATGGATTTATTAGCAAGGTATTTGTTGACATATGGTTAATAAAGGAGGGTATCTAAATCACACAGTTGCTATTTTCTATCTTTTTACTAAAAAAGTTGAGTGCTAAGTGCCCTACAAGAGTTGTAGCAAGCTCAAGTCTGAAGAAAACGTGTATGATGTTGCACTGGTATCAAGCTATTTGACGTGATTAGAAGATGATTGACACAATCCCTATAATTATCAGATTATAGTGTTATCTGCTAACACTATTATTCTCCTACTGGAATGACTGAGAACATTGATCCGTCCCCTTCAAGTGGAAAAGCTACAGGCTTTAGATTTGCTTTGAACCATTATTGTACATTTTCTGTAAATGGCAAAGAACATTCCATCCCAAATTAAACTTGCAGAGAAGTTGATTTATGGATTTGTCCTGATCTCATGAGTATCCTCTTTGCCATTCATTCCAAGAAGGCCACATCCTGTGCTCCTCTGCAGAGCACCCTGAGAGTAAGTACACAATAGTGGGGCTGACTCCCTAGTCTCAAGTGCATTCACTTCAATGCTCTGATAATTGCTTACAGGATTCCCAATGGAATAGGTCCTGTTTACTTTATACTGGAGTTTTGCTTAGTTACAAATATAGATGTAAATCTTTGGGTACCCTTTAAAGGCTGTGGCTATAAAGGCAGCTTAAGTCGTAAGTGACATGAGCAACCTGAGTTTACGTTCGAAAAGACAAAAAGCATTCTGGATTTTACTCTGAAAAACCCTGTGTCAAGCTTCGATAGATTTCATAGTGCTTGCCATTTTTTTTTGAGGGCTGGTGTCAGGGACATACGAGTTTGGAAGTGGAGCATAGATGCTTTTTGTCCATCCTTCTTGCCAGACTTACCCATGAAGTCCATATATTTCTTGGCTGTGCTGCAGACATGGAGCATACATTCATAGTCTGTCTATCAGGGCTATTAAGGAAATAATAGAATCACAGAATAGTTAGGGTTGCAAAGGACCTTAAGATCATCTAGTTCCGACCCCCCTGCCATGTGCAGAGACAAATCAAGTCAGTTGTTCAAAACATCAGTTAGTTTGGGAAACAAAAATTACAGCTTTTGTACCAGTTTCTTTGTTCATAGAGAGACTTACCAGTTTTGCATTTATAACTAAAATGGACAGGTGTGGTAAGGATGAGGACTAATTAATGTTTGTTACCTCATATCCAGTGTACTCTCTATGAAATGGTGGTTAGAGAAACTTGGGTTTTTTTTTTGAGTACACATTTATGGCAGGACTAAGGCTGTACCTGTCCTCCAAAACTAAGTTGTTTTGGATATAGCTGAGAAGACTTAATTGTTACCAATTACGTTCCATGAGTTAATAAGTGTAGAAGTTAATTCATCTCCTGATTCCTCTGCAGTTTACTTATCTCATGGGAGCAGCCCCTTTACATTTGTAGTTCACAGTCATATTACTAGAACTTTGTAAAGGCAAACAAATAGGTGATTGTAAAATTCAAAGACCTCTGCAATCATTTAAAGACATTGCTATTTTAAAGATAACTGGTAATTTTAGGCATGCTGTAACTTGAAATCTGAATATGCTTTATAATTTTCTTTATTATTTACTGATAACTCAATTTGAATGTAATAAACTTGTATGTAGCTTAAAGAAAGCCAATAAGTATTGATTTATGCATCCCTTTAAATCTGTGGGGGGAATGGTTTAATGAGTTTATATATGAGGAAAGTAAAATTTTAGGTAACATTAGTTCGTCTTTCAGGACAAGGTCTGTATATTGGGTGCATCTTTTGCTAAACTTAAAATATATATTACTGTGAAAATGCTTCAGAAGTGTAATTAATTTTATTATTTAAGCATAAACTTGAATACTTGTGTAGAAATGGTTTAAATAACTGGTGAAAATTTAAATAAGGTAAATACTGGTCTCAAATGGGAAATGGCTTATGCTATTGAATTATTATCCCAGGCTGATTAAACAATATGTTCTTTCTCTTTTTTTCATCACAGCCTGTGCTTTCCGTTACAATGGGCTCTCCTTTGTCTACCTCATCTACCTCCTGCTCATTCCTCTGTTTCCAGAACCCACAAAAATAACGATGCAAGGTAAGATGTTCATTGTTGCATTCTTCAGAATGTGTGGTGGACAGTAAATGCACAAACCTTTGTGTATTAGAAGGTGAAGTCCTGACCATCTTCCTCTTATTGAACGAGCTAACTTGTAATACATACTGCAGATTCCCTGACACTGTAGATCCAGTATATGCTGGCTTTGGTGCTGAAGGACTTCAAGCCATGATGCCATTCTTGCCACAAGGTGCAGCAGGGCTGTCTGATAGTGGTACTGGGGGATCCTTTTTATGGTATTATATCACCTGGAACACTGAGGTGGTGTGGGTGGAAAATGAGCTTTCAACACTCCTCCAAAGCCATTCTATCATAGACTGTGCCCCAGGTCTGAATTTGTAATTACTTTTTAGAGTTAAATTTGGTTTCAGATTTTTCATCCAACTATATTTTGGGCACTTATTTAAACATCACTGGCATCCTGACTTTATACAACTGCCTTAGTAAAAATAACTAAAGAGCCTTACTGGTAGAGACAACAAATAACTGTCTACATCAGTCATTCAAGCATCTGTGTACCACATACTAATCAGACTTTTACAGTTTAAAATATATAAACAATTATGCAGACCTTTAAAGACAAACCATTTCAGAAGCATTACATTCTTTCTGTGTAAGGGGACGGTTGTCGGTGTAAAGGACTGGCTTTTTGAAAGTCAACAGAAATGGCTGTCTAACAATATCAGAATTTAAGGGTTTGTGATCTGTTGGTGGGATTTACAATGAGGATGCAATCACAGATTATTATCTACTGGTGTGCTTTGTCACCTAGTAGCCTGTTGGATGGGATTGATGATGACTGCATTTCAGAGTACTAGTGCTGCTTGAATTGTTCCTGTTTACCTGATCTTTTTCAGAGCAGTATAAAAAATAGTATCACACAATGCTAACATCATATGGACTCATGTCTCATTTTTTTTCTGATAGAAATAATGTGAAGAGTATTATGTAAGGTGGTTCCATGACACCACTAAAAAATGGAGCCATAAAGAGGTCCTGAAGTTATACTGCCTTATCTTATATTGACAAATTCTTCTATTCACAAATCCATTGTCATGGCTGATGGAAATTCAGGTCGTTTTATTCAACTATTTTTAATGGTTCCCTAAATAAAAGAAGTGGAAAATGTAAACTCTTAAGTATAGTGCCATCTGAGTTTACAGGGTCTCTATAAAGTTCTTACCCAAAGATTCTGGCACTTTTTGTGGTATCCTGGAAAACAGTGATACTGAATTTGTTCTGCCATAGTAGTTTCTTAGCAGTTTGAGTTTATCCATCAATGTACATATTTTCCTGTTTCCTTAGAAGAGCATGTAGATATTCTGGGTTCTTCTTCAACCCGATGTCCATCTTCTAAACACTGGTTAACAGAAACTGATACTCTTTCTTCCCCAAAGAATTCACTGTGACTTGGTTGAACAACACTAGTTGACTAGTTGAACAGGTTGACACAAAACATGTAGTTTTCAGTGCATTAGCTGAATAATTACATATTTTCAATGGTTTATAGGCAGGTCACCTAAATATCCATTTCTGTGTCCTACCTGTAGTTATAGCCAATGGTCCACTTGCGCTGAGAAAAGAACCGTATGAAACTTTATTTTGAATTCTCAGAAAAGAGTTCTTGGAGAGTCTCAGGTTCTCGTTGAGAGTGACCTCTCAGCTGTCATTCTTTTTTCTTTTTACTGAGAAGAGGAAGAGAGGAAGCAGGAGTTTCAGAATTTTCTAATTAACCATTTGTTACTGCATGGCACATGGTGACTGTACTAATCAGTTTTTACAAGTGAAAGTACAACTTCTGTTGTACCAGTTTTCACTGATGTTTTCCATTAACCATTAGTTTGAGGAGGGAAAGACACACAACTAAAGAAAACCTTCTTACTTCATCTGTTTGTGCATGTGGCTGTGGATGCAGATCTTTACCCAGTCTTTGTATAGGGGAAGCTGTGTAAGGAAGAGAACTTTCTCCTCCAGCTTCTAGCAGCGGGAAGCGAGGCAGAGTTGCATATGTACTATGGAAAGTGTATCCTGACCTATCCTAATTATAACAGGTCAGTCTTGCTTTTATTGTAGCTAGGATAGATGACAATCCTTTTTAAATATCTTTGAAGGACTTAATCAAAATGATACCCTGCCATACAGCATTTCACAGGCTAGGTTCATTTAAAAGAGAATCTGCATTGAATTAATCTGGTTTACATTCTTTTTTTTTGTTTTACTTCATAATTATTTGGTGTGATTATAGTAGTAGTAATATCACTTGACAGAGATCCCAGTGGTGCTACACAGTCTTGATACATAAGCAAAAGAGATGCAAATGATTGCACAGGGTAGTATTATTGCTAAATGTTTTTCATAAATAGGATGAGATTTATAAATAGATCCAAGTCAGATTTCCAAAAATTGCTTAGAGTGAGCTAGATTTAGATTATACTATATTTGGGGTCTTTGTGAGTTGCAATCGAAGTATCTTGACAGAGCTATGAAAGGAGGCAAAGAGTAAGGTAAGACTTAGGGTGCTTTTGAGATCTGGTCTGTTATCTATAGAGTAAAAATCTCTCACCTCTTGATGAAGAAGCCATCTTCATAAAGTATTACTGTACTGAAGTGGAAAAGGTCTGATTAGCATTTGGATTTCATGCCTTAATTCTTACACTTTCACATGTCTCTCAATGCTCTTGTACTTCCCCACACCATTTTTCACACAGTTTCTTCCAGTCAATCTAAGAAACTAATACATTGTGTTTTGGCAAGGATCCATACCAATTGGGTGGGCTTAGTTTATGTTGACTGTGTAGACATTCAGTGGAGCCAGCAAAAACAGAGTTTAAAAATAAATCAAGTAAGCATAAAAGGTAGGAAATCCCACTTTAGGTAAGGCTGTCAGTCATTTTTACAGGGGAAAGTTACAAGGACTGTATGAGAATGGAACATTAGTAAATGCCCAGCTGTGAGTTAGTCTCTCTTAAAAATTCTGAAGGTGCCACTTGAGAGGCAAGCACTCATTGGGAATTTGGGGGCAGCTTCCCAGATAATATGCAATTTTCTTTTAGTTTTTATGTGTTCTACTGTTGCTTCTGCTTCTGTGCCAGAAGTGATTGACAGGATAAACAGAACTGTTTTCTAGATGCCAAGAGTGACAATGGAGAGACGTCCTAATTCTCTTCTTTTAGAGTCTTAAAAAGTCTATTTATGACTATTTCTTGTTATGGCTTGACAGGCACTAAATCAGCTAATTTACATCACTGATGACAATAATCTTTCTTCAGAGGAAAGTGCTTTCTTAGGATTTTGGATAGTTTCCCTATGTTGTGTGGCATATTGCATCACACTTTTGAATTCTGTATTATGTGTTCATGATAATTAATTTTATATAAATTCTCATATAAATTCAATATTTCTGAGAGTACCATTTTGGCCCACTGACCCTGTTACCTTTTTAAATTGTGTGTGTATGTATGTGGGTATATCTTTCTAAAAAGTGTTGAGGGATGTTTTTCATGTCCAGAGGACTGATAAGATTTCACGTAAAAGATTTCACGTAAAACCAGCCAAACCACTAGTAAAACGAGTCAAAAGCTAAAGAAATCAAACTTTGTTAAAAAAAACCACCCCCAACAAAAAAAGCAAAATCCACTACATGACTGTGTATTTTACTTGTTTTTTTTCCTTTAATTTCCGTCACTTAAATAACATTTTTGAGTCTTGTATTTTGTTTTTTCCTGAAATCTTGCTTCTCCTGCTTAAATCTTTTCATATTTTTGAGTTTTCTGATCTCGTTCCACTAAGTTTTTCTTTCCTCATCTCCTCCCTGGATGAGTCAACTCCCCAGTCACAATTGCTGACCAACGTTCCTATCCTGTACTTCCGTCTATTTTCCCAATCTATCACCTTGCAATCTGCAATTGCTGAACTTACTCAGCTTCTGCCCACTAAGCTTATTTTGGCAAATTTTGACATAAACAGTTAGAAACATGGGGGAAAAAGAAAAACCCTAGCTGAAATAGTTCAGATGGTGCTTAGAGCTTAGTAATCTTTCTTCCTTTTTTTCTGTTAAATACTTAATCTTCTTAAAAAATGTAATTACTAAGATAAAGTAATATTAATCCCTAATCATGGAGATAAGGCAGTTTCCTGTCTCTGCATATGTTCAGTATATTTGTGTTAAGATAGAACTGGCCAGATGAAAATACCAACCTTTTCTAAAGTATAGGAGACATTTCATTCAGTCAGAGCTGAAATGCTGTTATTTAAGATTTAACTGAATGTGTTGTTTGCAGAAGTATTACTTAATTGTCCATGAAGCTGGCTGAACAAGGGAAAATATATTCACGAGCATTTATGTGCAGCTGAAAATGTATTTGGTTAACTCTCATGTTCAGCTCTGTCTATTATTTATAATCCTTGAAATCAGTGATTGCAAAGCTGATTGAAAAGCAAAATATGCTAGTCTGCATGAAACAACTGCCGAGAAAAATCATTGCAAATAACATTTCTTGACTTCAGGAGTAATTTAAAACTTGATTGCACCCATTTTTCATGGGTTGCTGATGGGATCTGCTTTTGAGGCAGATACCTTTTTGCATGTGTTGTAAAGCGTGATTTCGGCAGTGATTTTTCCATGTGAATTATTTAAAATTCTTTGTGAGATTGTTATATTAGGGATCTTTTTCTTTGTGTCTAATGTCTGTTGTAATGATGTCTTTAATAAAGGCTTGTATATGCTGTTATAGAAATAATAAAGCATGACTACATGGATTTGCCCTGTCTTGGGCTAATGGCTCATTTAGCAGTACTAAATAACTGCTTTATGTGTGTTTTTTTTTCTGTAACAGACACCAATATGCATTTAGATTTGTTAACTTTATTTAATTTTGTAATTTATGATTAGTAAGACTATGCAGCCAGTCATCATGTAAATGAAAAAAAAAAATAGGTGGAAAAATTAGTTGATTTCACATATGGACTAGATTTTGTTGACTCTGCTTATGTTAATGGTAAAAAGAATGGGACTGCTTCTGAATTAGCACTCTGCTAAGCATGACAAAAACTTGTATCTCTTCTGTATTAAAAAAATGAACTTGGCACAGCACTTGCATCAGTAAAAATGGTGGTTTAAAACTGTATAGATTGATAAACTTATTAACAATATTCAAATTGTAGTAAAGGTTAATTGAGCATTGTTTTGGATATAGCTGAAACTGTGGTAATGATATGACATAGTGGAGTTTTGCAGATATGAAAAGTCTTTGTGATTTGGAATAATCTTCACAGAACTGCAAGATGCAGAAGTGTTGCAATGACAAATTTGGATCACCAAATATAGCCGAAGAGGTTTCAGGAGAGTATTGATCCACAAGCACATGGCAAAAATGTTTACACAATCATTATTTTGATTTCCTTATATGAATGCTCCGATGTGTACTCATCAGTTCTATAACACATCTGTTTTATTAGCAGTCTTTTTAAACTCAGCTACGCTAGTGTTCTGGAGCTTCACACTAACTTTAGATGTCTGATTTTAGACATTTAACTAATGTATTCAAGTTATGATTTGGGTAAACCTATATATTTTCAGAAGAGAAGTAGCTCCTTATGATGGTGCTCAGAGATAACTATCCAAGCCTCCAGTGAGTCCAGAATCTTAAATTAAATGCATAATTTTAAACCTCATCTACATTGCCTGGTACTAAGTCTTCTGAACAAAGTAAGGACTTCAGTGAATATTGTCACGTTAACCGTCTTTTATCTGTTTCATGGGTAACACATCTTAATTGTAAATTTTTGCATTGAAAACTTCATGGTTGAGTGGTTTGTATTAAAAAAAAAAAAAGGTACTTTCTATATTATTGCATTTTCTGCACTTAAAGAGCTCCAATTTTAGCTTTTTACATTTTTCTGAACATTTCTTGCAAATGAACAGCTGCAGAATATATGTGTATGTGCAGAATATATGTGTATATGCAGAAATCACTTGAAAATAACTTAAAAAACCCCAAACAAACCAAATCTGTGGTTTTGAGATATGTATTTAGAAAAAAGGCTTAACAAAATTCCTTCCCTTCATTAGCGCTGTTAAAACCATGTCTTACTCATGGCAAACGTCGTGCTTCAAACTGTAACACAGAACTATCCACAAAGAATGAAATATTTAAAGAATGTAACATGCTAATGTTTTCGCTGGCTGATACATTGGAGTAGTCTTTCCTGTCTACTGCTAAGGAATGGTGATGTTTGCAGTCTTATCTGTCTTTCTCTGTATAAGAAATGTGGAAAATATCCTTAAATTTGTTGGTCTTTTCCTTTTAAGCCAGTTCTAGTAATTTTCACAGCAGCATTATTAATAAGATTCAGTGGAAACCACAAGTAATGTAGCTGCTTTGGGTGCTTTCAAGCATTCTGGTTTTCTTAAATTACATTCATAAAGAATGAATTTGTAGATTGGAAATAGGCTTTGATTTTTGAGAAGACTTGCTTGCATGATGCCTGTTGCCTACTTCGAGCAGAAATTCAGTCAAATGTGCGTCTTAAGCTTACTGCTTCAGTAAGTAAGCTCCAATAAGTAAGTCTGTTACTGCTTAAATCTAAGGAGATGTTTTTAGTTCAAGCATTTGGAGTTTGTAACTGCTTTTATTTCCGTTTCAAAGCAATTGTCCCCTACTGTAGCATATCAGGGGGTTGAGAGGGCATTGTAGTTGGACTGCTCCAAACAGGGATAACAGCCCACCTAGTTTCATCATCTGAAAGTGCAGCTGAAACACGTGTACCCATTTTGTGCATTCGAACTGTGTGATTGAAACCCTGTTCACCTTGCAAAGGATAAAAGCTGTACCTGTTTGTTGGAGTTTTAATAGTATTGATGAGTTGTATGCTGCACTTGTGTTCTTGTCTATCATGTCTGCCAGAATGGACATTGACAGGCCATTAACCTTGTTGTGTTTTAGTCTCGTTATAAAATAAAATATATGAATTGGCTACACTGGGAAGGGATGTATTTGAAAACATGTTAAAACATAAAACATGTTTCAGTGAAGACTCTTCATGGTTTTGGGTGGTACAACTTAAGTTTGGACCTTTTTCTCCTCAGATTTTCTCACCATTCATGTGCTTCTGAGAAGGGTTTCATCCACATTTCACCTGTGCAAGCACAAAGATTATTTGTTCCTTTTTTTGAAAATTATTTATTACCTGTTATCCGTAAGTGCTCCATAGAAGGTACGCTGAGCAGCAATAGAGAAGCTGATTAAAAGGGGTGGGATAACTCTTTAAGATGTCTTTGGATCCACTGAATTTCTTGTGCAAGCCGAAAGCATTAGTGTGAAGATTTATTTATAACTCATAAAATGCTTTCCAGCAATTTAAAACTGGGATTTCTACTGGATTGGTCATGTGTTTTCCTATGGAGGTATGCCAGGCTGCTACATAAACTTCCTTTGGCTCAAAATACTGCACCTCGGCTGGGTTTCTCTACTTCCAACATAATAAAGATACTCTTGGGAGTGAACAATGGAGCATGTTGTTTATAATCAGTGGGCCAAATCCTGAAGTACTTATTCATGGAAGTTTTAGCAATGGATGAGTGAAAATAAAGCGATACCTTTACATTAACGAGCTTCAGAAATCCTCTTGCATCTTACTAGCCAGCGAGCATTTCTGCTAATGATTCTATGCGGTTTTTCGCTATTTATTATAAAAACATTTTCTTATGAAATGAATTAAAAACCTCTCCAACTAAGTGAAAGTGAATTTAAAAGAAGCACTGCACTGACAGCCTTGGTACAAAAATACTGTATCTCTCTTACACTGTTGCATGTGATGAATAATACCTGGGCTTTTCTCACTGCCTTTGAATGCTGTTCTCAAAGGTGATACTCCACTCTGAGAAGGTAGAGACCAGTTCTTGAGCTGTTTTTCTTTTTAGCTTCCACAAATGAAATTATAAACGGGGACTTCCATTGAGGAGTTGATTGGATGATGTGTTACACGTTTTCATTACCATTGATTATGTGAGTGCTGGCCATGTTTTTGAACCTGGATGTGGAAGAAACACAGAAGCATGTTGGTTGAACCATTGCAAACAAAGCAAAGCCAACATGGAGAAGCCAGGAGGAGAAGATAACTAGAAATTTATTTTAGCCTTTAATTAAATAATTGATATGGGCTTTTTTGTGTGCTTACCAATGCTTGTGGGTCTTTGGAAAGATTCAACTGAGAAGCAGGGTAGTGCTCTTGGTGTCTTGGTACAGAGGGCAAGAATCCTTCAGAGAGCCTTGAAATAAGGTACTTGCAATTAGACTAGTGTGAACTGGGGGAGGGGAGTGGTGGTAGAAGTACTAAATTAAATGGAAAAAGCCATTTTGAAGGGGGTTGGTACTATCACAAGCTGAGTTTCAGAAAACTTTTAATTGTAAAACTGAGCAAATCTATAGCTGTGTGAATTTTGGTGTTTATTTTAAAGCAGTATGTCTCTTTATGTATTGAATACATTTTCTTTTAGGAAAAAAAAAAAAAAACAAGCACACAAAAAAACCCCCAAGAACAAAATTCCAAACCAAACAAAAAAGTCTCCCTAACGCTCCCTCCCCCCAGTAACAGTTTAGATTGATCTAGAAGTAATTTCTTTAGTTATTTTAATGTTTCAAGTTTATCCCAAGTGCCCTACCCTGATGATAGTCAGCTTCAGACTGTGTCATTCTTTAATTAATATTGTTTAATTGAACTCTAGCAGTGAATAAAGAACCAGAGCCAAAACAAAGGTCTCTTTTCACCCCAAGGTGTAAGTAAATGCAAACTTATTTAATGGAGAAGTAATTGAGAGGCACAGGGAAGACCTCTTAGAATTTCTCTCTTAGCAGTAGCTCTGCAAACATTCCTTCTCCTCCCAGCTCCCCAATTCTTTGCTACATGCAACACCTCAGTAATACCAATTTTACTATATGCAGCTTGTGGATATTTCTTTTGTAGCCTGTCTTTGTGTTGTTCTTTGTTACGCTCACTGGAAATGAGTCAGTTTTCTTCCTTTCCAGGAAGTATGTGCAAAACAATAGAAGTTTTATTATTATATTTGGAAGGTCATAGTGCAGAAATGGGAATCTAATCTAGAAGCAATATGATAAATTAAGGGAGTCTGCTATAAGCTAGCAGTCCTCTCAGCTAACACCAATACAGCATAGGGATAAATTTCTGCCAGAGTGAGACAAGTGCAGAAATTGTGCTTTAGACCCAGCTGTAAAGTTGAGCACTGACAAGAGTGCTGTCCTGAATGGGTACGCTTTCTGAAATTCAGGATGTAATCTAAGTTTACTGTGGTTGTGAAAGCATTTTAAACTCGAAATGGCCTTGTGGCATGTTTTTAAATTGAATTGGATAATGAAGTTATGAAAAAACTTACAAAATCCTGTAAAAATAGCAGCATCTTATGCTGTAAAATATGACTGAGTATGCGTCGTGTAGTCCTGCAATCCTAATACTGATCAGTCAATCCACCCACAGATTTTGTTGGAAAGAGGATGGTGCTGAGTATGCCAGGAAAGCCAGACTTGAATTTGTTCTCTCTTGTTTGTCTGGAAGCATGAATTTCTCTGAGTTAAACTGCTTCTTTTTTCTTTCTTTACTTTTTGTTGGTTTTAATGAGCAGGGCTGTATACTTTTTTTTTTTTGCTCATGGGCATACTTTTATGTGCATTATTTGTGTACAACTCGGCTAGGATCTGCATGTTGGAATCATAGCTCTGAATACAGAGGAATCTTTGTGGCAAAAGCTTATAATGGAAGTTGATGGTTGTAGAGGTCATAACTTATTTTTTCAGGCAATATATTGGAAGCAGACTCAGGTTTTAGATACTGACAAAGGACGCAGTTTCCTTGAGCACTCTTCTGCCTGTCCACCATAGCTGTGACAGTGCTTCAGAAAGCCATGCTGGCTGCTAGGAGCATGGTAGTGTGAGAAACAATGCTTGCTTCCCTGCTGCTGCTCAGCTGTGCAGCATAGCAGCAAGCAGGAGCTTCCATCCAAGCTTCCATCCCTTCTCCTGCTCTGTTCTTCCCTATAACAGGAATGGACCAGCCCTTGGGGTAGCAAAACTTCATTGTGCTGATTCTGCTGAAATGTCATAATTCAGTAAGCACTGTCCAAACCTGTATGATAAAGAGATAAAAGTGAGTTGGAAGTGGTTACAGTGGTAACCATTTCCATTCTTAGCTCTGTAAATCAGTAAGATGACTGTAGGGAAATAGGAGGAATATTATTTAACCTACATTTACAGAAAAATCATTTAGAAGCCAAAATTACATTGCAAGAAGAAGGTAAGAGATTGATAAGATCTGGCTGGATTCAGAAAATACTAGAGGAGCGTATCAATGTGGAATTGTTACGGTATACTGTAAATTAGAGGATGAATGGTCCTAATAAGCAAACAAGTTATGAAACAATTATTAACTTGTGAAGAACCAGTGTTATTTTTAAATTAGGTTTGGAGTAACTAAGGACGTCAGAGAGAGTTGGTCATCGCTATTCCTGTCGTCCAAAGTTAACAAAAAACAGTCTTTAAGGTTTTCTTAACCTGAAGTGCAAAGCAAGTTTAGGGAAACTAGATAGTGACTGAAGAACTGAAGCATTTGAATGTGGTGACATTTTCTAGCTAAAAATGCAGCAGCCTTTCTAGCACTCCCATCTTAAGCCCTGGTGGCTTTTAGTGGTGAACTCTAGACCTAACTTGATGACTAACCACTCTGACAAACAACATCAAAAACAAGCAGAGTTTTCAAGAAATGAGTAAAAGGGGAATAATCTGTAAAGATTAGAGGTCAAGAAGTGTTAGGATGAAATAGAATTTGCTAGAAGTCAAGCTGAGTTAAACTCTGCAAAGGAAACTGAAACCGAATAAAACTATGCTTAGCCATATGAATATAAAATATATTTTAAAAGCATGACTCATAATAGGGATGGAGTAGGAATTAAGTATCATCTCGGTATGCCAGGTGATAACTTAAAACTTTAAACAGGACTGTGCTTCAGTTTTGAATAAGGACAGTACTATTAAATACAGAGACAAAGGCAAAAGTGCCTGCTGGGAAGGAGGGTGGAAAAAGGAAAACTAATGTATATGAGGGAGAAGTAAGACCCAAGGTGTTTAAATGTTTAATTTTTAAAGACTGAATAATCTTCTCCATGAAAGGAAGTGTGATACCCTAGATCAAAGAATGAAAATACTGGCTCAAATGCTGAAAAAAAAAGAGGGAAATGATCTTGCCTATGAACTCGTGTGAACTCATATTTTTCAAATTCTGGAAGAGAAATAAAAATAAATATCTTGAGGCAATTGGAAAAAAGAGATGAAATGAAAATGGCTTTTCTAAAACTGGGTTGCACTAAACATGCTGGATAATGTTTTGATAGGTGAATTCAGACTAAGTCCTGAAAGGAGCTGTGTGGCAACTCAAGCAAAAAAAGATGCTAATGTAGAAGAGTGAGAAAGAAACAACACATCTCGTGTATCTTAAAATAACTTTTCTGCTTTTTCAGTTTTCAAGGGAAAATAGTTGTTTTGGATTTGCATCGAGGGATATTCAAGAAGGAGAAAGGCTTTTTTTGGTTAAATGAGGATGCTGTCTGGAGACTCTGTAAACATGGTGGACCATAAATACTTTTTTAGGTGTCAGGTTCTAGTAAGCACAGTAAGCATAAAGTCCCATTTCATTTTAAGGTGGAGTATGATCCTTCTGTGAACCTGAATGGTCACCTGTGATGCTGGGAATTCGAACTGGTGGCACAACTGATGCCTCTAAATCCAAATCATTTGCTCAATGCCTTCATCAAACCTGTGCATAAATGGTAACAGTCAGATGGTTTGCAGACATTTCCTGTCCATGTCTCTAGTGGTCTGGGAAGGGTTACTGGCCCAATTAACAGTTGCAGGCTTGAAACTTTCTGGTGATTTGGTTAAGATGATGTTCAATGTTGTAAGACCTTGGAGCATTACTGTAGGCATCAGTAATGTCCTCAAGAGATCAGGAGTCAAAAGAACTCTTAAGTTCATTTATGCTGGAGGAGAGGTTGTCTTACAAAATTATGTTTAGGTTTAAAAAATAAAAGGGTAGGAAGAATATAAAACACATTTTGGGCCTCCCTATTCTCATTTCTAATACCATTATATGTTTAACAATCATGTTTTATTATGCTGTCATAAAAGGAGAAAAAGCCAGTAAACAGTTACGCATGTTTTTATTATTATGACTGACCTGTAGGTGAGAGGAATTCTAATAAAAGCACTGTGCAGTTTTTTAAAGGCAGTGCAGCTGTTCCATTTACTCCACTGCTGTTGCTGTTACCTTGTTTGAAGACAATCACTACAGTAAGGCATGTACTGAATCTACCACACTAGATGATGTCTGAAGAAGCATTTAGAAGTGAGCCCTGGGCTGTATTAGCCAGCAAGGTGGGTGATAGCATTAGCATCATGTCTTGTTGCAGTGCTTTGGCACCAGCTTTTTGCTATGAATTATTCTCCGGTAGTACCAGAAATTTGTCCCCTGAGATAAACACCATTTCTTTAAAATACATACATAATTTATTTTTCTTCTGTGTTTTCCCTTCACATCCTACCTCATATTATCTCAAATAGATTCTGGTCAGCAAGAGAGGGACCTGCTGCATTCCTCAAACTGGGCGCTGAGCTTGGACTTTCCAATCTTCCTTTTCATTCTGTATTTCTTCCTCACACATGGATGAGTGTATACATCTTTTGACAGGAGAGTATTATGACAGAAAAAGATACTGTCTCTAGAACAATGTAGTTGGTAGACGCCGGACTTCTCTATGAGATTTCATAGCTGAGCTTGACTTCCTGTGGGTGATTCTGTGTCTATATTGGATTGGAATCCACATTCTGAATCTCCAGGAATTTTGAAAGCCTCCAGTAGAGATCTAGATTGATGTTAATTTTTTGTAGACCAACACTGAACTGTCATGCCATAGTGATCCTCAAAGGCAATCTGCACTAGAAGAGTACTGTGGCATACTTTCCTTTCTCTTCATTAGATGTGTGAAAATTAGCATATTCATTTCTTGATCACCTACCTAATGCAGTGATTGGTTCTCTCACTGCTTTGTTTTTTTCATAAGCACAAAACTATCCTCAAATTATCTCTGGGTGCTAAGTGGATGAACCAGGAGGGCATGACACAGATACTGTTTATGAACTGCTCTTTTTACAAAGCTTTTGAGAGTAAAAGAAGTAGTAGGTTGCAAAGTCTTGATTTACTACTTGTACTTCTGATTGTTCTATGAAATAATTTAGTACTGCAGTGGTACAGACCCTGGCACCTCCACCTGTGTCTAAACAGATACCTGAGTAGGTTGTACAGATCTGGTACCCACTCAGCCTGAGGACCTGTCAGGAGTTTATGAGCAAAGAGTGAATACTGGATTTGGACCTCATGCTTGAAAACAGGTATACAGTGGTGGTCTTATACAGTCATAGAATCGTTTGGGTTGGAAAAGGCCTCTAATATTGTTTAGTCCAGCTATAAGAATCGTCTTGGTTCTTAGTGTCTTGTCCCTCTGGGACACCTTATCATCTATCAAGCTGCTGACCTGAAGACGTTTCTCTTAATTTCCCTGGTTTCTGCAGCAATAGATGCAGGTGGCTGTCAGAGGCACAGTTGACAAGCAAGGTTTTCAAATTACTGGGAACATGTAGGTGGAAGAGGAATGTACCCTCCTCCTGCTATTGCCATTGTCTGAAATGAAGGCAAGCTGCCTGGAGTTGTAATCACAGGAGCTGAGTTTACAGCAAGAAAACTGCTCATTTGCAAGCATTACTAAGAGGGGGTTAAATTATTCATGATAATGCTTTTTTCACTACTGGTTATATTCCAGTGACAGTTGATGTGAGCTGGACTTGTTAGTAAATAAATAAATAGCATTCAGTGGGCTACTCAGGGCTGGAGGCAGGCGTGAGCACATGTGTGTGGAACTGGAGGCAGGAAGAAGGTGCTGATTCATTTGTTTTGTGTGCCAAGAGCAGCACCCGACTCTGTTGTTAAGCAAGAGGTTGTCCATCAAATATTTGTCATGTGGACATTCCAAAAGGCTTTTCAGGGCCCACAAGAACACCTCTGATCAGCAGGGGGACAGCTGGCTTTGGAGTGTTTTCATCTTTCTAATGCTGTATGTGCTGCTATTTCAGTTGTAGCTCATTGGCACTGAGAGTGAGACACCAGATGCACTTCAAATTGAGTAGGCTTTTTTTAACACAGAAGAATAAATTGTGCCCTCGTAGAAAGCACACTTTTTTCAGTAGAAGGATGTTTAGTAGGTCATATTTTGCTCACTGCTTCGGTTTCTACTACTTCCGAGGTTCTGGTTTATTGCATCTGTCTTAACAACTAAAGAAATGTTTTCTGGGAAATAAATAGTTCCATGACAAAGATGTATTGTAGTGAGCAGCTGTTTCACTGTAATGGGAGCCTTAATTGAAAGGATTATTGCAGTAAAATGTTTCCTAGTTGTTTGTGTTGGATGATGTGGCTGAGAAGGATACAATATAGTAGCAAATTTTGAATAAGAAACGATATCTGGTTTGCTTTTTTCTAGATCTTCAGGGTAGCTAAGGCTGAAGATCAGCTCACTCCCTTGGGACCAAATCTGCTGACCTTACTTAGGGAAAACTTCCACTAGCAGTGGGAAATTTGCTTCTGTAAGCAGCGCAGGAAGTGCCCTGTAATATATTAAGAAACAAAGTAAGCCCATAAGAAACCAAACAAAAGGCATTTAAAACCATTCCCATTACTTATGGAGAGAAGGAGGAAGACAATTAATACGCACATGTCCCATAATTAACATTTAAACTCTGGTCTTAATGTGTTTTAAAGGAAGCTGTGAACTCTTGAAAGTGAAGCTTTTGATGGAGATGCAGAGCTAGGTGTGCAGTTTCTCATTACTCAAATGTTTCTGTTCTGCCTCCGGATGAAGTGAGGAACTCTAAAATGCATCCTGCCCCTGTGAGCAGATTTGTTAACATCCTGTTCTACAGAGCAGAGGCCTGAATCTGATTCTCCTGCATCTGAAATGCACTTGGCTAACAGTGCCTTTTTGCTATCCTTCCTCTTCTCCAAATCCCTCCCTAAATATTTGATTATTCTTGCAAATGGAGCTGCTCCAGTACCCAATGCCCTCATTGCATCCGAGTAGCTGTCCAAAGAAGTATGAGAATTTCAAGATCCTGAAGGCTTTCTTGTATTGAGTTATGTGACAGTGTCATGTAACTGGCTTGTGAATCATATGAAATAGTAGCAGCAGCTTCATAGATATGTAGTGTCTTTCCAGTCCACTCTTCCATACCCTAGCTTTCCATCTTTCCCCATCACTATCATCATCATAAAAGTCAGTGCAAAGATGAAGAAATTAAGGAACCTTTTTATTTAGGTGTAAATCAACTTTTTCTTGTGATTTTTTTAGAGAACATCAATGCCCACAAAGCTGCTTCTTTTATGAGCTTTTTTCCCCCCTTGTTTTAGCATGTAACATGCATAACATGCATGACTTCGTTTGGTGCAGTTTGTTAGTTTAAGGAAAACCAAAGTGTTACATTTAGTGGCTTTCTTATTAAAAAAAAATATCTGAATCATAGCAGGGCTTAGAAGCCCTTCAGAAATTTTCATTTTTTCAGACCATTTCACTATAATCTTGTTGCGTTTAACTCCGCCAACAGAAAAAAGCATAGATCTCCACTTCTGAGAGCTCTCAGTGAAAAAAAAGCATTTTGCAGAACAAAAACCAGAAAGGCATGAGGGAATGGAAGGGAATGAGGTTTTCATCACAGCTGTGCAGTACTTGTCTGGATTATGTTTTATAAATTTACATGAAAGAACAACATTAATGAGTAAACCCGATCAGATTAGGTAAGTTGGTGTAAAACCTTTTTAGAAATGAGAAAAACATTTTTCAACATTTTATTATGATTTTTCATTCAGTTTTTGAAAAAAGTCCATGATGGAAAGCAGGCAGGGGGATAATGCTCCCAGATTTTATTGTGTTAAGTTGTGAGGATAAAAAAGCTTGGAATTCCAGGAAGAGACAAGGTGAAATCATAGGATTTTGCGGCCAAAGCAACATTTTATCTTTCTTTGTATTAAAAGTTGTTAGGACCATTTTAATAAGGATGACTGAGGGCTGATTCTGTACTATCCCTTCTGATAATGTGATGTGATGCTTGTACAAGAATCCAGAGGAGTTTATGCCTACTCTTTTTTCCCACTTTTTATTGAGAGAGATATAAAACAAGGTATAGCCAAAAATAATGGAGCAATTCAAGTCACACACATTCTGGGCATGTGTAAATGAAGTTGTAAAATAAACAGTAGCTTCAACACACAATCATTCAATTTTTACTTCATTTTAAAAACTCACTCCTTTGGAAAAACAATGAATGGGTCTGCAAGGAAACACAAGATTGGTTTAACTTACCTTTTAAATCCTTTCTTTGTTCATTCATAAAACCCTGTGGCAAAGCTGTTGAGGTCATTGCCTTCCCCTGTCTCACACAGGGCTCTAACAAATTCTGAGCCTGTTCTTTAATTGATCTTTCTGGGTGCCCTGTGATTAAATTCTGAGAAATTACTAAACTATGAGTCACGTCATAAAAACTAATTAGTGGTTGGTTGACAGTTTGTCTCCCAGCTGAAGCTGCCACGTTTCTGTTAATACCACGTCAATATATAAGTTATTGCTGGCAAGTGGCTTGAGTTTATTTTGTAGAAGAATGTTGTGCAAAGTCACAGTGTTTACGTTGGATACTCCCAACACTAAACTGGTTTTGTTTGAATGGGCATACTGTCCCTTTTGGCTTCATCTGACTGGTCCTAATGCATCTTGAACTGCTGGGGTGAGTGGGAAAAATCAGATTTTGAAAATAAAACTTTTTTTTGTTTGTTTGTTTCTGTTGAGGTTTGGTTTGTTTGCTGCTGGAGGGAAGGAGGTTCTTGGGTTGGTTTAGTTTTGATACAGCTTGTTCCTTCAGCAGTAGCTTTTGGGGAAGATTGGAAGCTTCATAAAGAAGTTACTTTCTGCAAGGTGGCACTGTTGTGTCTTCTCCCTAAGCTGCTGTTGTGAGCTGTGGGTAGTTACAGGCTTTCAGGGCAGTCGCTTTTTCATCCTTCTCTCCATGAGGACAAAGGACAGGAAATAAGCCGCAGTGCTCCTTTGGGGTCGCTCCATTCCGGCACACAGCTAGCGGAACTCCAAGAAAAGTGGATTTTATCCTGGGCAAATCTGTGTGGTGTGTGATCCAGTAGGTTTAAGTATAGCCTGGCTTGATAATGTAGGCAATATACAAGTATTAGCTCTCTAGGGGGGTGATCTTGCTGTTTGAAGTGTGTATCTTTCAACAGAGAAATTCGGCTGAAGAGGTTAAGGTATGAAACACTTTTAAAAGTGAAGAAGTAGGAAAGAAGAATTATAATCAGCACTTTTGGGGTGATATTAAAGGTTTATTTCCTCCTTCCCCCCCAAAAGGTTAGTGCTCTGCTTATGCTTCATTATTCCTGACAACAGTATCTTTCCTTACAAAATTCAAAGCATAAAGTGGGCTAATGAACATTTTAAGAAATAACTTCAGAAAAAAAAAGAAAAAAATGCAAAAAGAAAAATAACCTGGATTTGAGGATTTAATTTTAAATGTAGCATATTTATAAATAATAGTGTAAACATAACAATATGATCGATACCTAAATTAGCAATGTGTAGATGATTTTGTTATGACAAAATTGGAGAATCCTAAGTTTATAAGCAATGTTATGAAAACCAGGATTTTCTGACTGAGTTTGTCCATTACTGTTACTAGAGCAAGTCCAGTTCACAAACATGAGGAGTTTCGATGACAGTTATGTAAATATAAAGCTGATCATATGCCACTTAACGCTTCCCATTATACAAGTTTATAACATAGAACAAAGTCTTCTATAAAAGTGCTTTGGTTTGGAATAGATGTGCTAAATACAATTTTTCACATTAGCTATGAGAAAGTTATGTGACAGTCTTTGCATTTAGTTTAGATTTTTGCTTTCTGTTTACAGCTAGCAGTCTGCTTCAGTATAATCAGAGAGCCAGTGATAAACAGAAACCTTCAGTAAGAGAAGTTGAGGCCATAATGAAAGCATCTGCTTTTAAGTGGAAGCCAGAATTTATTAACTTTTTTTTATACTTTTTTGCAGATGCAAATGCTGGCTGGCATCTTCAGAAATACTTTGGTTGCACGCAGATACTGGCAAGCAGAAAACGCCCTCCTCATTCAGTTTTATCAGATCCTAACTGTAGTCTTTTATAATTTTAAGTCTTGCAGGCTGAAGTATTAATGCTACCAGAGCATTGAATTAGTACTGTGTGAGCTGCACTTAAATGTAAAGGCACATTAAGCACTTAAATGGTTAGCTTGGCTCCTAAAGCCAGTCTGGTTCTAGGCAAGACCTAAGTGGGTCACTCCGCTACACTGATGCTGCAACTTTTACTGCTCCTCTCTGAAATTTAACTGTCCTGATACGCTCTCCTCTGCAGCACACACTCTTCCAGACAGAGAAGGGTTGCCATTTGCCACACATTGCATGGGAGCCAGGGGAAAAACCACACACCGCAAAGCTGGGAGAGCAAAAGCTGTGGATCTCCTAAGTACTCACTACACTCAGTTACTTTGTTCTTGTAGAAATGTTCTCATTATGATATGATCTCCAGCTCCTCATCTTAAGCAGGCCTTAACAGTGTTTTGTTTTGCTGTGGCTGTTTCACATGCTCTTATCCAGAAGATGATGTATATATTAGACCATCTTAGAGACTGCAGTGCACCCATCACCACCACTATGACAAATACACTTGCACGTAGCCCTATGTTTTTGTTTTGGTTTTCATATATATTTTAGATTGGAAGAAGCTCTATTATAGTTTATTATTTATAATAGAGTTATTACAAAAATGTGTAATGTGCTATGCGTTCTCATAGAACAGTATACTTTCTACCACAATTTACTAACTAGAAATTGATGAGCTGATAAAATTCATCACTTAGAAGGGATGCTTTTTGTTTCTCAGATGATTCCACATGGATATTTATAGATGATGTATGTTTGGGCTTTTAGGTTGTTTGCGTGAGACACCCCCCCCCAGAAAGTCACAAGACATCTTTTCTGGCAGACCTGCAGGGTTGCAATACACCAGTAGTGCCTTGATATACCCAGAAATAGTCATTACATAGATAGATACATAGGCATTTTCCTGTAACTTCAGCTTCAGTATCCCTTGTATAAGTATAAAAAACAATAGGCATATCATTCCATACGGTATCTGTATAAAGTTTAAAGAAGTTCTGTTACTTTACAAAAACATGATCAGCTCCCCAACAGTAAAGATCCTGTTGGGGATCTGTGGAGAATGCTGCTTGCTCTCTTACAAAGATTTTCCTTGTTCTGACTGTGCAGTGAAACTGCAGATGAGCTAATTTAGCATGGCTGGGAAATCAAGGAGTGATTTCAGGTAGTCCTTCTGAAGTGAAGCCACTAAGACAGTGTTTCATTTTGTGCAGATGCTTTGCTGAACAAACTATCAATCTTCCTCTAAAAGGAAGATGGTATAAGTCTGAGGTTCTCCTAGTGGGAGAACTTCACATAACATGTGTTTGAGATCACACCTCCCACATAAACTAATTCCTGAGAATAATCCACATTCTTTATCTTTCCAAATTCTTCAGGATACATGGATTTTTCCCTAATGTGATCCCACTCTGAAAAGCTCTTCTGCTTAAAATCACAAAGATGTATCCACATGTAAGAGAAGAGAATACAAAAAGTGACTTGAATTTATCTCACAGAGGCTGGGTTTGTTCCTTGGGTTGTGTGGCTTTGCATTTCTTTACACAAGATCTTCTAATTGGGAGGTTGTGTTGGTCAGTTTTAGTCTTTTATTCTAGGTAAAAAATATAATAGGATCAAGCTGAAGTTCTGTGCAAATACTTTCAGACCAGTAGCAAAAGAGGGTTGCTTGTAGTCCACTGATATTTAGAAGGTGTGTTTTTCCTGGTCATGGACCAAGCCTCACATGTTTGTCTTGGTTCACAAGATGCTCCCATTAAAAAAAATGAAAAAGAAAAACTGGTCTCAGTAGGAGATTCAGATTTGTTTTTTATATTAACAGCTTCTCTGCTTAGAAAACAAAGAAACAATTTGCCTCTGTTTGCAAGGTAAACTTAGAGGAAGTACTGAATAAAACAACAAATTCCCTCAGAGCTTCTTTCATAGCAACGTTCATTACAAAAGTATTTCTTGTGGCAGGGGTTGGGCAAGTAAGTTTTGAGCAGAGTGCTTTGGGTTACAAAGCCTGGGTCATTTTTTGAAGCACTGCTGTCCAGAAAGAGCAGTGCTTCTCAGGAGGGAAGAACGGGTCACGTCTGTTGCTCTGTGGTCTACTGTCTGTGCAGTATGCCGTCTGGGCAGATGTTTGTGCTGCAGCTTGTGGAGGGCCAGCCTGTAGGGCTGTGGTGGAGGAAGGGTAGCAAGGTGGTAAGCAAATGGTATTGGGACATCTTGTATTCCCTTGTTGCTCCCTGCTGGAAGCCACTTACCTTTAGGTGGTCACAGCTTCTGCAATTTTTCCATGGCCTTTTGATGTCTCTGGTGCTGCAGTAATCATCATAAGGTTACAGAAACTTCCACAGAGACGTGGTGGTCTGTGGTGAAAGGCAGTGGGGTCACAGAGCTATCTTCCTGTTCTGGTTTATTAACTACCACAAGCAAAATATGTGGTTTGAAGAGATTTTTATGGGAACACCTTCTTCTTTGTTTTGGGGCAGTTTTTTTTTTAATTGTAAAAATGTCCTCAGGCTATAATAGCACCATGAATGTATTTCATTATGGGTATTTGGTGTCTGTGCCTTCTGTGGTGTATAATTTGGGACTGAGTTTGGATTCAGTAAATTATACATATTTTGACAGTTGGGTTGATACAAATAAAGTAATATAAACACTAGAGTTGGCTTCTATGAGTCAGATATTTGTTGCGGACTGCTCCTAACAAGCAAGTGCAGCCATGTAAAAAACTGTAGCATAGTAACAATTTGTCTTACAGAAAAACATACTGATATACACCTGCCAACTTTCACTAACATAAACATGACCTTTCGAGTTTACCCAAACACTCTTGTATTTGTAGGTAATTGGTTAGGAAGCATCGGAAATATTCATACTTTGTGCATTCTTAACTATTTTCCTGCTACTGAGTAGTCAATAAATAGTCTCCCCCACCCTATATTTCAAAACTATCTGTAATTTCATGTGCATTTTCATGCTGAGAAATTGTAACATAATGGGGATGAAGGTTAGCTTGTTGGTATCAGTTTGAATATAATCACTCGGAGAGCCTGTAAGTATGAAAGTAGGGAAGACTGATTGCTTTAAAAGTCTCATGGTTTCCACAAAACAAATAGTCCAGATATTTTAAAGCTTTCTTCTGGATCTTCAGAGATTTTTAATTCTTTTGCTTTTAATCTACAAATCTGTTTTATTAGCTGTTTTTCCTGACCTCACACAACAATAAATTGAAAAGATTATTAAAAGCATTCAGAGGCTCAGTATGTTTGTGGGGTTTTTTCAAGTTCAGCAGAAGTATTGCTGTAGCCTTCATTTAGTAGGGAATCAGGCATATCATAAATATCAAGTTGAAATAGAAACACACGAAAAAAATGCACTTTATGATAACAAAACAGGGGATTTTTGGTAAGGCATTATGGTCCAAACAGTTTTGTTGATTTATATTTGTAGAGGCTCTGACCCTGTATCACACAGTACCATCTCCTAGGTTTTTCACTTTGTTTGTCTGTGGAATACTTCAGTGCTGGTGATCTTTCTCTGTCATTTCATTTCATAAAAATTCTGTCTACACTGGCTTGGGTCTAGATCAAGAAAACACAGAGGTTGCTATAATTTCTTTCCAGCCTCATAGAAAGGGACAGAAACTCTCAGTTCCTGGGAAAAGGAGCAGGATTAGCCAGTCTGCAGCTACCATTAATACCACATTTGTTTTGTCCATGAGGTGGTAGCAGGTGGTGTGGTAAAGCTTTTCTAAAACCAGATGTAAGGACTTCAAGTTTCTGCTTATTGCTGAATAAAATCACTAGTATGTGTATCTTCTTTAATGACACAGCCCCCAGGTCAGTGAAACAGGTGATTTTTAAAAAGGCATCTAAGGCTTGGAAACAATGGGATTTGTGTGCTGAGTCGTGATTTTATATATTTCTTTAATACCCCAGAATTAGATGTCGTGGTTAGAGCTATTTCATTTGCACATGTTCACATAGATCTGTAGGCAGGGAGCTTGGTGTTTGGGGCAGTTCCCTTCTCTGTTTTCTCCCTTATTTTCCATATTCGTTCTATCTTTGTACAGTGTCAGAGAATGCAGAAGAAACCATAGGCCATTATCTCTGTTCATGTACCAGAAATTCACCTTTCCTTGTGCATTAGAATGGTTGCTAACACTGCAAAGGGAGGTACTTGCTTTTGTTGACTTGTCACGGAAGGAACTTTGGAAGTCTCCATACTGTGATGTCTGTCTTTATCTTCATAGCCTTTGTTATTTGAAGCACTGTGGTTTTCAGTTGGGATATTCAAAACTAGTTTGCTGATAACTTGCTCAGTGGTTTGTTCACATCCTCATTTAGTTTCTTGACATGAGTTTTCTGAGCCCTACTAGAACTAACCTTAGATGTAGTTTTAATTATGTAATTAGGAATCTAATAGCCCTTAGACAGAGTAGATTTTTATACCAAAAAACCCTGAGAAATGGTATTAACCTTGGGTATTAAAGTAATCCTTGAGGAAAAGGATGCTACACGACTTCATGAGAGACCACTGAATCCATTCCATCTTCCTAACTTAGTATTCATGTTTCTGGGCATTTTGAACTCTACCACTCATTATCTAATTTTAATATCCACTTGTTTTGTATATATTGATTAAGAGTGTGACTCTCTTTTGTCTGAACATTGAGATAACTTATTTTTCAAATGAATTCTTATCTCGCTGCTGGCTTGTGTAGTTTTGTTTTTGTTTTGTTTTCTGAAATTATTTCAGTGGTGAATTTCTTTATAGTGACATAAAATAAAAATATTTAAGTGGAAGTTAACAAGTTTTAGTGAAATTCATAGTATGTATTTTACAGCTGTTTGGCACTTGCTTGACTGTTTGATGTAAGCCAAATTTATCCTTGTTAACCAAAATGTGTTCTGCTACCCTAAATATCCTGGAACCATGTTCATTTTGTTTCTGGTGTGTTGATGGAGAGTAAGGAATGAATTTTGGGTACTGGGCTGGAATTTTCCCTTAGTCTTGGCCTATACTGTGCTCACAGGAAAGGCATTTGTGCTGTGTGTTCTGCTTCTTTACCTATGATCCGCTAATTCTTATCTATTTGATAAATGGTATTGGGAAATTTAATTTCATACAGCCATGTTCAGACCTGCTAATTTAGGTGCCTAAGTTTAGAGGCTGGTCTCACACCACTAACCACTGTCTGGGTTTCATCTGTGTGTGAACGTGGTCCTGACGTCAGGGAGCCAGAGAAGCATCAGAGGTGGTGAGCATTAAGTCAACTGGGTGTAAACAGGCAGTGTCTATAAAATTATTTGGTTCTTTCCTCTAGTTCACCTCTTAAAAAATAACAAACAATGGGGGAAAAAAATCAGTTAACTGGAGAGCTCGTAGACACTAGTACTGTGGGAGAGTGATTGGGTTGTTTGGTGTTTTTTCATAGGCTGAGACTACACGTGCTTGGAGTCTAAGACACAAGAAAAGATAATTGCATTTTGCAAATCTGGATGTGAAAAATGATATTCTTTGTCCAGGGCTGTTAATTAACATGTGTCTCTCTTATACAGGTCTAGATCTTTTTTACATATTGTCTCTGTGGGAAAATCTGCCTGTTAAATGGGACAGTTTGATGTTCCAAAGTTTTATTCCATGATACATGTTTTTTCTCAGACAATATGCCAGGTTTTGCAGCTCAGGAAAGTGCTCTGAGATTAGGGACTACGTAGTAAAAATGAGGGCCTGGTGCACAAGCACTACCCTTTGGTATACAGCAGTGGATTAGCTTTGCTAAAACAAGTAAAGTAGAGTATCTAGGTGATTCTCTAGCCACTTAGAAATTTGTTAGGCTTAATGTCCATCAAATGCTTCCACATCTGTTGAACATGGCATATAAAGTACTGCTTTTAGGAGACCATTTGCAAGTCACAAAAAAATTTCACAGAACTGACAAAACTGGTGAAAAAAAAATCTATTGATTGGTTCAGTGCCTGCTAAATAATTATTTGCATGCAGGCAGGCATCACTTTCGTGGAGTGCTTCTAGTATTACCCTGATCAGAATAATCCTTTCAGAAAACCTGTCATTTTTGTGATAAAAATCTGTGCATAGAAAACTTGTCAGGTTTCTATTACCAAAATTTTTAGCAAGGCTTTAACGCTTTTGCCAAGAAGTGAGGATTTGACATTCAGGGTGAAAACAATGTGATTTTGGCTTTCCAACGAAAAATGTCCTGAAGAAAGCAGACACTTTCCATGAAAAGTTTTCATCTCTCTATGAAAGATTTGTTAGAGAACAGGCACAGGCAGAAATGTTTTAGGCAGTACTACTACTCTAGCAGAGCTTTGCATAGATGGATCAATGTAAGGTTTATATTATGTGTAGACTATGGTGTATATTTCTTCTATATATTTTTAGTTCCTGTCCATGTGCTTGACAGAAGAAAGCATACTTTGTCTCTCACAGGTAAAATGAAAGCTGATGTAATTTATGAGAAAAGCAGTGTAAGCATGTGTGCTTGATGGGGATCAATATCTGGAAAAGCTGAAGTCTGTCCTACATTAAGCTGGACACTGGTTATGTCTGCTCTGTAGGAAAATGGGTTTCATGATGTGCCAGCCTTTCTCCCAGGCATTGAGCCTGGGAAATCTATTAAAGCCCATCACAGCTTCTTCTTCCTCTCCCATCTTCACATGCTGTGGGTTGTTTTTTTCCAAAAGAAATCATGGAAAACAACAAGGATGGTATCTGCCTTGCACCATAGATGCACCTAATGAAGGGTGAGAGGGTAAAGGGCTGTTAGGAGTCTTAGCCTGTCTCTACACAACAGTGTACAGTGGACAGAATTGCGTAAATGGAGAAATAATAGAAGGGAATCCACTCTGTCCTTGTCACAAGATCCTGAAGGGATAGGGAATGAAGTGCCTAATGCAGTAATGGAGTTGAAAATGTGACCCCCTCGCATAGCTGTTTGTTGCTAGTGTCCTGCAGCATGAATCTAGCTCCTCTGGGCCAGCAGGTCAGTAGTAGGTTAAGGATAACTAGTTTGTGCAGCATAAATGTATCTCCAGGGAGTACTCAGTCTGGTGGATGAAATGACCATATTCCAATAATTCAGGATAATGTACCTTCCCCTGTTAAGAGGAGGATGTGTTAGCACTGGAAAGTGCTATTTCTAAACCTTAAATTGAATTTTCTTTATTATTCTTCTGTGTAATTAATCCCATGAGTCTTGTTTAAAGACAAGAGATGATACCTGAAATAATTACCAAGACTATGGTGCCCAGTGCTCTTGATGGACAGCTCTCCGCTGTGGTATTTGGACCAGGTCTAAATCTACTTGGCAGTCATTGATGAGTTGGGGTGGGAGGTTGCTGCTTTATATATATATATATATATATATATATATATATATATCAATATTATAATCTTTTTTCATATTATTTATGTGCTCCTTTTTTCACCATGATGCTCTGGGATGAGGAACTTTCAGAAATACACAAAAGGGTCTGCTTTGTCTTACCTTCCTTTTTCCAGAATTTACATGTTGGCAGAGGTGATCTAGTGGAAGGTGTCACTGCCCATGATGGGTTGGAGGAGGCTGGAACTAGATGATCTTTAAGGTCCCTTTCAACACAAACCATTCTAAGATTCTATGATTCTAGGCAGAAAATACAAGCTCACCATTTTTTTTCCCTTGAATCAAGTGTTTTAACAGACTGCGTTGCTTGTCTGCATCTGCATTTATCAATTGTGAACATTGGCATGGAGAGAGATCCTAATGAATGAAGGAATTTATTTCTTCTTTTTTTTTTTTTTTTTTGATGCCCTAGCTGTTTAGCAACAGGGTTACTGTGGGCACGATTTCTTTCTGTTTCTCTGACAAAAGACTCTGAGGCGCATGGTGCAATCTAGCATGAAAAGCACTGAGAAAATGTGTCTCATTTACCCTTGGGTGGGGACTGGTAAGGGTGAGCACCTCTTTGCATATGTACAAACAGGCATTAACCCTGATTGCAATTGTGGGAATGCTCAGTGCACCCTAATGTTGCTAGGATAGAAACAGATACAGTAACCACAACAGAAAGGAATCTATTTCTGGCTTAATTTTGGGGAGTTTACTCCAAATCTTGACCTGGTGATTTGAACATATGCAATTTGTAAAGTCAAGCTGTGTGCAATACATATTGCTGGCACCTTCAGGCGTTTCGTATGCATGTGGTGCAGTGCTACAGGTCCTGGCCTATTTTTCAGAGCCAAATTCTATATACTCAGCTGGCAATGAACAAAAAAATGTGCTTTGACTGAATGGATTTTGGCATAGGCATTCTGGAGCCCCAGAATTTCAACTCTTGGAGTTGAAACAAAAAAAATGTTTAATTAAACTGGCAGCTTAGACCAATAAATGTTTAAACTAATTTAAAAAGGAAAACTTAATTGCCATGTAGAAGAGATACAGGTCTTGAGTATCTGTTCCTTACTGAAGGAGTACAGTTATTTTCACAGCAGTCTTTGCTTGGAAGCAGTGGTCTGGACCTGTAGATGAAAGGGGCAGAAAAGCTGAGCAGTGGATATTGCCTTCAGCCACTACATATCTTACAATGATACCCCAGAATAATGTGAAATATGAAGGGGTTCTGTGTCTGTGCAGGAAAAGAATAGAGAGAAAGTTAGAGGCCAGTTAGTTTTAAATGCAAAATTTGGGTCTGTCAGCTGTCTTCCACAGTACTTGAATAGTACCTTAGTAAGGAGTCGTGAGACACTAGAACAGGTTGCCCAAGCAGTTTTGGCTGTCCCATCTCTGTCAGTGTTCAAGGCCAGGAGGGTTGGGACTTGAGCAACCTGGTCCTGTGGAAGGTGTCCCTGCCCATGACAGGGGGGGTTGGAACTACATGATCTTAAGGTCCTTTTCAACCCAAACCATTTTATGAATCTGTGATTCTAATGAGATGTGATTTAGAAGAAAAAATTTACACCAGGTTCCTGAACGTTATTAAAAATCATTGGGCAATTCTCTTGTAAGTATGGCTGTTAGCCTTTTTTTCCTTAATTGAGTTTATAGGCCAGATTTCAAGTTTGATAATTACAACTAAGATTTTGTGAAGAGCTACAAAGAGGAAACCGTGGACTCAAGAACAAGAGGTCTGAGCAATCTGTTGATACATAGCACTTGGTTTTTAATGTTACCTACTGGCAACTTATCAATTAATGGAATATTTACATGTTCTTAAACTTACCATTTATAGAGCACTCTATACATGTTTATATTTACTCTGTTGGCTGTAGAGTTTCCTCGGTGAGGTTCAGTTGATCTGGCATTCTCTGTCTGACATGAACCACTGTGTAGTGTTACTTTGCAAGATAACTGTTGTAGTCTGGCTTGGAGGTGGCTGCATTTCAGGTGGGGGAAGTTTAGCTCAGCATCAGGAGGCTTTGTAAGATCTTCATAAAAGTTTGGGATACTGAGTAAGCTAGCATATACAGCACTGGGATTTGTATTAATAAGATGGTTTCACTAACATCAAGAAGACCTTTCTCCTGACTGACTTTCATACTTTAGTTTATGATATTTAGTTTTACAAAAACTCACCAGAGATGAGTCCAACCCCTTAGACTCTGAACTATGAAGTCACTGACTTGAATCCCTACTTCAACCCCCAAACTGTAGCTTGGCTCCAAGCAACTCCAAAACAAAGATCTTGTTTTGTGATTTAAATCTGTAAATCCCATGTGAACACTCTGATTTTGTATCTGAGAGGTTTGTTTTGGATTGCTCTGAACAGATTGGGAACTGTTTTTTGCTAAGCTGCAACAAGATATTTTCAAATTAGTTAACTGTGCCCCTGCAGAGTTTTAGGTGCTATAACTCTTGATTTTATTTCCCCTCAGCTTTTCTGGGCAGATAGAGCTCTGATGAGTGTTTGCTCATCACTGAGGAAGACAGTGAACCCTTTGTGGAGAGGAAGTAAAGTATTCAGAGTGCCAGGATATTCACTTGCTATTCAAATGAACAGGCACTGAAAATATACCTAGGAATCTGTTAAAAGGTCAGAAGAGACTGCTTAAAATGTAAAAATGTGTGGTTATTGTTCACAGACTTTATTCTAACCTATATTTAAAGGTGGGAGAAAGCAATGGAAGCTTCTAGGTTTGTCAGTTTCAAGTTTTCTTAAAACTTACTGGCCAACATGGACAACTTTGCATTCCCTTGTGCTATCCCCTGGTCACCCCCTGCCTCCACCTCTATGGTCGGAAGAATATGCTCTACCAAACTCAGGATTTCAATCCATCTGATTTTTCTGTAAAATGTTCAAATCAGCTGCTAATTTTAAGTGTTATACTGACTCAATGATAAGAAGTAATTATGCTAAAGGGCTGTATCATGGTAAGCCAAATAGAAATGTTATTACTGGAAGTAGTTTTGGGAAGGCTGTTGCATCAGCAAAGGAAATGTAACCTGATAATGTCAGTCTATGTTTTAAGCTATTAACTGTAAAATGGTTACAAGGTCAAGGAAAAGTATTGAAATACACATTTAAAATATATCTAATATCATAAAAGATGGATTGGGATATAGGACAAGCCAAAGGCTGATTGATATATTTCTGTCTTTGGCTTTTGTGTTCTTTTTTTTTTTCCACTTGCCAGATTCTGACTTTCATACAGTAATAATCATCTGAAAACAAGTAATTCCTGGTGGAAACCTCACATTAATAAAATAACCCAGATGGTAAATAACTGGAAGCATCAGTGAAACTTTAAACTGCTGTTTTACCATTTCTAAAACTGTATCCTGTATCCCTTTCCCATTTCTTTTTTTCCTTTTTTTTTTTTTTCCTTTTTTTTCCTTTTTTTGGGGGGGAGGGGGGCGGGGGTTGGTGGTAAGGGGAGAGGTAGTGTGGTGCTTAATTTTGCTTAACCACTGAAATAAAGATTAATTAGATGGATAGGAAATGTAAAATTACTGATACCGAACAATGGACAGGTAATTGTCGTTCCTGTGTGGCAGTGGTGTAAGCCGTGGTCACTTGCAACTATCTAAATTAGCGTTTATTGTGTCAGAAATACATTGCTACCGTTAATATACTGGTGAACTTTTTCATCATATTTTTCACTGTTACATTTCCTAAACATCTGTGCAGTTACACGACATCTGACCTAAACAGCCAGTAAGCAGTTTGAGCAGAGCATGGGTAGTAAGATGACAATAATCTCTTCTTATTCACTCACATAAAAACTAGGGGTCGAGGTTGTTCCATTTCCTTTTACTGATGGCATTAGAAGGTCTTATGCAGTAAGATCTTTTATTGTACTGCCTGGAAAATACTTGGCTTCACTGTTCATAAGTAAGCTATCTCTGCATTCAGATACATAACCAAGAGAATTCAGAATATTATATATTCCTAAAAGCAAAATCTCCATTTTGCAAGGATGGGATTGGTTTTGGCTAGACGTTTTCCTGTAGCAGGTCAGCCAAACTGTAATTGGCCTCCACTGATACTCAGAAACAGCAGTCATCTGGATCTGAGACCAATTGGTGTGCAACACAATTTGAAATAGTTTGTTTTCTTTGGGAACTTTGAAAACCTTTTCCTTACAATTGAATATCTCTAATGATTAGCCTAAAATCTAAGCCAAATGCATCAACATAGGTAGGCACCAAGGAAGCCACTTCTTGCTACATATAGCCATATATGCCTGAGTATTGAAGGAAAACAGTGATTGGAAAGAAAGGTTTCTGAAATGCAGTCTATTTTTTCTTTTTTACTACTACTACTGGTGCTCAAAAGCATCATATGTGCTTTGCAGACCATATGGGGTAATTTATGGTACTGTGTGCTTAAGTCAACAAGAGATATATGTTCGTCATGCACAAAAGCTGGTTTGAGGTTTTACTTCTTTCTTTGCTTCTCCTGGAAGACTGAGTTTATATACAGGAGAAACACTATGAAGGCAATACAAATACGTTTTATCCGCTATTAAGATGATCTATTGTGTCCTAAGCTTGAAGTTTTGTGCTGTGAGCCTTTACTTTCATTTCAGCACAAAAATATGACTGTTTAGAGAAATCCACTTTTAACCTCAGCTTCTTTATTTGGTAGTTTAACCTTTTCTGAATCTGCAAAGCAGAAATGACCTATGTGTGGTTGGAGACAATGTCCTGATTATGAAAGAAGAACTGGGGTGAGGTTTGGCAGCCAATTGCAGGACATGCACTCATTAGTGAACTTTGGGGATTTTTCTTTCTTGGGCAAATGGAAGGAGTCAGGTACTGGAATGTAACTTAAAGTCAGAAAGGCGTTTTAACACAATATTGAAAAACATTTGGTTGCATGAAAACTTGCCTCGGTGTTACTCTTGTGAGAATATTCAGATGGCTAGATGAGTACTTGCTCATGCTGATGTATACTAACAGAAATAAATAGCAGAAATAAATAAGATAATTCTGGAAACTAGATACCACTATGGTAGATGCAGGGAAATTCAGAGATAAGCCGGGTTCAGGCTTTGCTACAGGAAAACTCACTTGTGAATTTTAGGTATTTAATCACATTTCCACTAAAACTCTCCTTTTCATGTCCGACTGCTTGAAAAGTACCTCAGTGATTATTTCTATAGCTAAATATTAAACAACTTTACATGACTAAAATGATCTAAAAGTCCCTCATAGCCTTAAAAAGTAATAATAAAATTTAAAATTTTACTCACTTCCCCCTCTATCCAGCAAAACACTTTCATTAAGGCATATCTTCAGAGAAGGGTATTAGATTTGGAAGCTGCAAAACAGATTTAGGCTGCGTCTTTGTCTAGTTGCTTCTGGGTACTTCGGTCTCACTTAAATGATAAAACTAGATGTGTGAGGGGTAATGATATTTGAGATTCAGCAACAAAACTCATTATGGTGTTAGTTAAAATCTCTCGTGGATGCTCTGATGGAAGTAATATACTGTGTGAGGATTAGGCAAATATATGTGTTGTCGTCCCCCCCAAGCGTTATTTATTTGTATAGGATATATGTGTGCATATGTCATTTTTCATTCTGAAATATGACATTATTAAAGTTCTTTTAACTTTCATGGTGGTTTGAAATGCGTACCACCAGTTTCTGGATTCTAAAATAGATGTGAGTTTTGGAAAAGCATTTTTCCACATACATGCACATCCTACCCACTAAAGCGTTGTGAGCAGACACATTTTGCCCTATAGATCAAGAAGCTCCTGCTCAAGGAAACTAAACTGGATCGTAACAGCAATGTGACTTTTGAAAAATGTATACGGTGGTGCACATGCTGCACATAATCAGCAAACATTTTCTTCCTAAGGGTTATCCCCATTATCGGTATTCACTGACTGAATAGATTGCATGTGAAGCTGCATCTGTCACTTAGAATGTGGCAGAAGGGGATGCTGTCAGTTGTTTTACGATGATGAAAATCTGTCCTGAAGATTCAGGCTGCTGCTGTGAGAGGTGTCTGCTGACAGTGCCCTTGCAGCAGCATCTCTAGACCTTCCAAACTTGTGGAAAAGTGATCTTTGGAAATCCATATCCTGCAAGACTAGTATTCGTGGGACACTGGATATCATGAGGTTCACCAGATTTCGCATTAGATATGAGTTGGTGCCCAAACCATGTTTTGAGGTTCTCTCTCTCTTTCCTGAATGCTTCACCTCTGCTGCATCAATTGCTCTGCTGTAGTCTCATCCTGAGCCCTTTGTACTTGTGAAAAAGGCAAAATTCATGTTTTGCCCCATGTTTAAAGAGGCAAAATCTTGATTTCTCTTTTTCACCCAATTCTCCTGGAGTTATCTCAGATCATCTCTTCTATGCAGCCCCTCTCACTCATAAGTTATCAGTATTGTAAATTAACATAGTTTGGAAAGACTGTTTCAAGAGCACAGTGCATCACATTTTTCCATTTGTGGCAGAGATACACAGCAAGCATTTAAGTTTTCTGTGTATTAATATCATTCTTTTGGCATGTTCCATTGTTTCACTCCATTCTTTTGAACTTTCATGGAGAGCAAGGAGACGAGAAGACATGAAGTTCATGGAAAACATTCAGCCCCTCTCAGTACTGGTTAAATGCCAGATCTGACCAAGGAGAAAATTAAGAATCTGTCCCTTAGTGAACTCAGATGATACTTAGAACTTATCAAATGTGAAAACTGAGGTGATAAAAACTTATCTGAGCACAGATGCATGGAGTACTTTTATCATAGGCTTGTATTCTACTTAAAGCTGGAAAAATTGAAACAGAATTGAAAATAAATAAAAAAAGAGAAAGCTCTTAAGAAAAACTACAATAGTACCAGCACAATAATTTCCTTTATCTGTCAAACTCTCTTTTTAAGTTCTTCTGCTCCAAGCACAATAAAGCTGCTTGTGTGCTCACATACTGCACATGCCAATGGCATATGATTTTAGATGCGGTGTCATTTAAAAACAAACATCAGTTTTCAGTACAGTGCTGGTCACAAAAATTACATTGTATGTGAGGCTTCAGTAACAGCTGAAATTTTAAGATACCTTGGTCCCAATTTAAAATACAGATCGGGTTCCTTAAAATGTCATTAAGTTCATTTAAAAACATCAATCCGTTTCAAGGACGGTGATTTTCAGATGACTCACATTTAAAACAGTCTTACTTATATGTGGGAGATAGTCTGTCTTAGTTAAAGTGTTGCCAGGATTCCTTATAAACTCGACTTTAAGCCAAATACAATTGAGTCAAAAAATTGGCCCAGCCGTTATTTGCTCAAATTTACAGGAAGTGTGTGAAACAGGAATGTTTTTCGGATGTTACCTATCTTCTCTAAGTTAATACACTTTAAAAACCCAAACCCCACAACCTGGTCCCCAAAATAAGTATTTAAATAACCCTAATATTCTTCCTGTTAAATTTCACCTTAAACATAGCACTGTCTGTTATCTCATGTTGGAGAATACACAAATAGACTAAGTAATTTGAATTATGTTCCTGATGTCTTAAGTTCAAGCTACACTCAGTAAATAACTTACTTAAAAATAAGTTATTTACTGTCTGCAGCACAACTGTGTCAATACATTTATTGAATGGTGCTCAGTATTATGGATGCCACACTGCTGGAAGAGCTGCAGTCAGTGTGCCCCTTGTCAGGTACTGGAGAACACAACCAAGCAGTACAAGGCAGTGAGAAACACAGGCACAAAGCAATAATTCTTTTGCAGAAATGGAGAGAGAATGAGGATACTTAACTCTATGGAGACTCTGGCTCTCAGGGTATGAGTCACACTTCTAACACATTATAGCCAACTCAAACAAATGATGTCCAACAGATGACAAAAAAATGAAATAGAGTCTCTTGTCCAGAAACCAAGACCGTGATTATTATTCATAAATTAACTAGTTCTGACCAATTAATTACTTTTAAGTGCTTTAAGATACTTGCATGTTTTAGTAGTACAGCAAACAACAGTAGTGTCTGAAAAAATATTTCATGGATTTTAAGCAAAGGCCAATCCTCGCAGTAAATTCTGTGAGGCAGCTGGTGCCATAAGAGTGGTTATGGAGGGTAGACACTAAACTGACTGACGTCAATTCTAGTTTGAACCTGACAGACAGATGACACAGCATCCCGTAACAGCTAATTTAACCTTTTTGGAAGCAATACCTCACCTAAGTCCATGATAGTTTTGAAACTTTTGCAGAGGTTTAGGTTCATTACTCCCCTCTCTTCCTACATTTTTTCCCCTCTGGGAAAATCAGAGCAAAATCAAGCCAGCACTGCAAGTGTGCAGGATGCTTGTCTTTTCTGAAGGCAATTCAGTGGTGTGTTTCTGCATTCATTGTAAGACCAATAATTCCCATGTTTCAATGCTGACTGAGCAGCAGCACCCATCCTAGGAAGAAAGTTAAAGCCAAAGCCCACCTTGGTTTCAGTGTTAAATTCTGACACAGGGGTTGGTGTTTTTCTGAGTCTCCTAAGGGTAGATCAGCACAGTGTGTTTCCAGCTGTACTGTTACCCCCTGCCTTGAAACCTGAGCTGAAACTGATGCTGCGTCCTTAGGCAGGGAGCCTACACACACAAAAGTGAATTCAAAGCTCCAAGCTGCTTCCTTTCAAATTGCAGGGATGGAGAGTGGGGCAGGAAGCAGAAGGATCAACACCCTGTTATAAGTTAGTGACCTGCTGAGGGGCGTGTGCCATACCTAAGGGACTCTCAGCAATACCAAACCTAAGTTTGTCTCCAGTTATGGAAATGGCCTAAAGCTGTTCTGGTTCACAAGGGAGGCAGTGAATAAGAAGGAATCTGGTAGTTATTTTACAATGATGAACATTACAGGAAATGTGAAAGGGAAGCTTGTAAACTCGTACAGGCAGCTAAGGATGTACAATGTACAGAAAGTCAGATTCACTGAAAAAGAAAGAGGGTTGCTATGTATCTGGGAACAATTAAATCTGGGAACTTTAAAAAATGTGTCCCCACTTTGGTTTTGTCCTCACATTCAGCTAGCTGCAAAAGGCAGATATTCAGAGGTGCTTTTGGAAAGTAGGGGTTGAGAGCAACTGCCAGCTGTTACCAGCTGCGCACCCTTGAGTTACACTTCTCTGCTGCTGCTCTGTTGAGGGACTTGATAGTTCCAGGTTGCTCTCGTCTGCCATGGATCACAGCATGGATTGGAGTCCAGCTCTCCTGCTACTTGAGTTTTCAGGACATTATATATTTTGTTTAATGCTGTAAGTAGTTATTGCATGACAGTAAGGAGAGATAATTATAGATTTAATATTTTTTTTAATTAGTAGATTTGGTAGAAGTCAGATCATTTGTGCTCCAGGGCATGTTATTTATCTTGCTGAGGCTGGACCTGTGCAATTCAAAACCCGACCTTCAGGTGATTTTTGGTGATAGGTACTATTCCTGGTTTCCAAACTGTTCATAGAAGGAGCAGGTGCTTTGCTGTTCTTCTGACCAGTGGCAATATAAACCTCCTTTTTAGGGCTCAGTGCAAGGCTGTTAGGACTCTGAAAGTAGGGAGACTGTTGAAGTTAGAAATCTGGTATTTTGCTTTTAAAACTATTTTCCTAGTTAGTTTCTCACTTCCCTGATTGCCCTGGAGTTTAAACACAGGCTGATTGTAGCACTTCTTTTCAAACAAAACCAAACAAACACTTACAAATAGTTTTGGGTTGGTTTTTTTTTTTTTTGGTGGGATTTTTCCCCTTGATTTTTTAAATCCAACTGAATTCAGAGCAGAGGAGAGTACAGGGTGACAATGAGACAGATATAAAATAGGGCATTCCATCTCTGTTACAGAATTCATCCATCTTTTCTGAGTCCATCTGGTAGCTAAAGATAAATCAGTTTTGTCAGTAGAAAAGCAACACTTTTTTTAAGCCCGTGTTGGAAGTTTGCAGAGGCTTCCTTCTGCCAGATGTTGCCTTCATGTTACCAACAGAAAGGTGTACAGAGCCATTTCATTTATACTCTTGAATTGGAGGTGAGAAATTCAGTCTGACCGGCATGTGAAATTTCAGTAGAAGATTGGAAATGTTTGCCTGATTTTTATTTATGTTGCATAGAGGACTCATCTTCAGCCTCTTTGAGCAGTGTAGTTCAGTTGACTTCAGTGGAGCAGTGTTGATTCACACCAGCTCAAACCTTCACTAGCTTGCAATTCTGTTTTGAAAGACCTGCATCCATTTAGTCTTTAATTAATATATTCAGGTGTTTCAGTATAGATTGGCTGGCTGGTTTCTTAACCCAGTGCCCTATGTTTCCTTTACAGTATTTAGATTTTACAGAGTGTGGAGGTTTTCTCTTTCAGAAAATCATAGATTTCAGAAACAGAAAACGCATCTGAGTTCCAGAAAATAAGGTAGTGTGTGTGTTACATCTCAGTCTTTGTATGGTTAAGCAAACAACACTGGATGATGGCCCAGAGTTTCCCTTAATTGTCTGTCATCTCTTCAAAGTAATTTTAGATGGAAGACAGCACCTGTTCTGGTTTTTAAGCCTTTCTAGCATACTTCAAATTCCATAATGTTTCCCTTCTGCATTTGGTAGCCTGTAATTTCCAGGTATAAAAAGGTCCTTTTAGTTTGCCATGTCATTTCTTCTGCATGGCACAGATCTGTTTTTATCTTTATTTTTTCTTTAAATACTGTGGTTTTATTCAGAACTTGTTTCTAGTATTTAATTCACCTATCATAAAATACTTCAGAGTCTTTACCTGCTCTTTGGTTATTCCTTCTTCTACATTAATACTGCTGGAATTTGGGGGGGGGGGGGTAGAGAAGGTAAGCATACATATATGTATGGCAGTTTTTCCCCCTTGTCTTTCCAACCCTTGAACTTGAAATACGCTTCTGCAGTGAGCTGCTGCTTTCCTATGATCTTTTCACAGCCTGCTTCTGCACTGATTCTCTTTAAACTGTTAACATTAGTAACTTAACAGCACCATGTCAGGTTACTCCATATAGCAGTACATTTGCACCTGCTAGAGTGTTTGCTAAGCGTTTGTGTGGGCTTTTTTCTTGTGCTTTCATAAGTAATCAGGGTTGGGATCCCTTCTGAATGCATTACGTCCTGCAGTTGTGGTAACACATCAGTTACTATACCTATTGTGGTACTACAGTAAGGCACCACTGTCTTACTATCAGCAGAAGTGGAAGAAAGCTTAAAATTGTTTGACAGCATGACAACTAAACATGATCACTGAAACACCCATAAAAAATATTACTAAAGGAGATTTTTCAGTATTTTCAGTGGAATTCTCTTAGTTCTTCAGTTTCCACCTACGCTTTATTGAAGGTCCCACAGAGCTTGCAGTGTTTTGTAGAGGATTGCTGGTGGAGGTACATCACCACTGTAACATCTTGCAACAACACATCTGTAATTCTTGTAAGTATTCTCAGGAAAAGTCTCTGTAGAGACTGAAATGCTAAAAATGTCATCTTCAGAATACTGCAAATGGGAAGCTTTTACCATGTTTCTTAATCTATTATTCTCTGGATTTTAGTAATTAGCTGTTAACTTGGTCTAAGATGTAAATGTTAGTCAAACTGATTTCTCCCTTGTTCTAGATTTCATTTTAATGAAACAAGAGACAAATGGTAGTGCGAAGGGTGAGTCAGATTTGTAATAATTATGTAAACCTCCAAAATATGAGTTTAATCTTGAACTTCTTAAAGGAGTCTCCTTCGGCCTCAAGACCAAGAAAAGCTAGGCCAAATGTTAATCATACTTAATGGAGATTGACTCAGCTGTAATTAAAATAACTAATGTAGTTTGACACATGCCAAAGTTTGCCGTAATGGCTTAAATATGTGGGATCATGTCTTGCTGATATGTTTGCAATAATTTCATTACAAGACGGTTAGGATATGCTACCATGAGGTGGCTACATAGAAATGCGTTCACATCTAAGCAGACAAGGCTGTAAATAAAAATGTTAATTCCTTCTGGGAGTTTCTTTAAAATGTTAAAAAAAAAAAAAAATTACTCCTTTTCTGAAGATTCATTACACTTGTCTGGAAAGAGTACAGTTCTCTGTAACTAAGGAACAGTTGACATACACAAGGAAATGTGGTATAATAATAAAAGAGAATACTGCTTCTCGCTGTGTCTGAGGAGAGCAAGAACCCAGATAGCTGTTCAACTACTGTCATGGCAGGCTGTCATGCTCCCAATATTTGTGTTGGGTGTCAACAGAAGGTCACAGAGTGACATATCCCTATTGCACTGCTGGAAACTCAGCTTGTGTCAACAGTGGAGCAGAGCCCAGCTTTCAGGGAAGGGCATGCATCCCTTGTGGGATGCTGAGGCAGACCAGGCTGGTCTGGTCCATCTGCCCCACTGCTATGCAATGTGTGTGTCACCTTGCTGGAGTGCCCAGTGCAGTTTCTTTTGCAATGAGACCAAGTTCTATTTAGTTTTTATTGCTCCAGCTTTTAGGTGTGGAACAGCATGAACTTGTTCATCACATGAGCAAGTGATACTAATGTAACTGTGCACACACAAGTGTGCTCAGAAATACATTACAGAAAGAGCTATCTATTGTATAGAGGGATCAAATGTTGCTGTGGTGGTGTATAACCACAAACATGGTTTTATTAGGATGGGTTTTCAAGGCTGCATCACTTACATGTGGCAAAAAGCCCTGAATGTGTTCCAGAGGTTATCCGCAGCAAATGGCCCTGAAATCTTTGTAGCAGCTCTTGCTATCATCTATTACCCAAACCCTACAGTTGTATGAAAACAGCCAATTTAGTACTGCTTTAAAGTGTCACTAGGATTTCAGAGGATGCTTGCTAACGCTCTGTGTTGTTGCTGTTCTTTCTCCAACACTGTTTCTCTTTCTGTGATTTCATAACTTTCTATGGAAAATTCCTAGTGAGCTGTTATTAATTTGGTTGTACTTTTAAAGGAGAAATATGTGCTACAACAAAATCAGTTTGTTGGTGGTTTTTTTTTTTTTTTGTGAGAAAATGTTGATATTTGCCAAAGTGGAAATTCTTAACTTTGCTATGTGAAAAAAATGCAAAGAAAATACCTAAGCTTTGCTAAGTTCAAACTAAATAATTCTCTTTCTGATTTCTTGAGCTGAACAGTGGCATTTCATCCCTCTTGCCAAGTGTTGTAAAAGTTCTTTTAGCAACTTCAGTTTCAGCCTGAATTATTAAACATTGGCAATTGAAAATAGACTTCTACTTTTGTGAGCTTTGTGAACATCACTTCGTATTAAATATTTCTGGTGTGTTTTAGACTAAGTAAAGGTATGAATTTGTCTGACTGGAAAATAGCTTAGGCTACTGACTTTGTACTGAATACAGATGTGTTTCATACCAGGAGTATATCTTTGTAAGACATACGGACATATCTTTTTTTAACACTGGACTTAGTGTTTTAGTTAGGATGCCAATGGATAACATCCAATGCCCACTTGGCCCTTCATTGTTAAATACTTTTTAATTTGTAATAATCCTACAAAATTCACACAAGTATGAATTATTTCGACACTTCACTCATTACACACTAAGTAATGCACTGTGTTGGAGTCAGAATTGCTTCTTTGTAAATTATGTACTTCTACTTTAGACTTGCAGAGAAGTAGGAAAGTATTATGTACGAGAAAATGGAAAACCATTATATTAGAATGACTAAATTTTAAAATGTTTTTACGTTACGTATATTAACGTGAAACATAGTCAGATGACATTTACATTTAGTTCTGGTTTTGGTATAGAGATAATGCTGTACAAAGCAAAATCTTTTCTTTCCCAATTTCCAGTATATGCTATGCTGGAACTGTTAAAGCACAGGTGTTTTCTTGTAAGACTGAATCTAGATGACAAAATAGGTTTTGCATACTGTTGCCTCTCAGCATTTAAGTGAGACTAGTAGCTGTTCCGTGAACTGAGAAAAGATTAGTTACTTAGCGTATATTTATGTGGCCAATATATGTTGTGTACTCAAATGTGTTGTGTACGCAACATGTATGTATATGCATACATACTGCTAAACTGACGCACAGACATATCTCTGTAATAATTTCAAAAGTAAGCTTCATTTCTTATTTTATAGCAGTATCTCTGAGGTTATCCAAAAGTAAACCAGTCTATATGCAAGTGAACATGTTGTATGTTTCAGGTTCTTTTATATTAGAAATGCACTCATTCTCTGCTAATCATAAAAAACTATTGATATACTTCAGGCAAATTTTTATGGAGTTTTTCCAGAACACTCCTAAAAATAGTCATGATAATGTGATTACACTAACTGTAGATCAGGCACTACGCTACTTAAGTGCCGTCAGTGACTTAAAGGACATTCAGAGGTCATACAGCCAAACAAGAGTTTTCTTCTTGTCTTGCACACTTGAATCTCCAGGTATGACAGATACAAATGAATTCTTATTTGATTGCTTTGGTTTCTTTTTTGGTTTTGTTTTTGTTTTTGGTTTTTTTTTTTTGAGAATTGCTGATAGGAGAGAGATATATTCAGTGAACCCAAGCTCAGGCTCTCGGGGACCTTTAAAGATTCCATCCCTGGCAGTGTTCAAGGTCAGGTTGGACGAAGCCTTGGGTGATATGGTTTAGTGTGAGGTGTCCCTGCCCATGGCAGGGGGGTTGGAACTTGATGATCTTAAGGTTCTTTCCAACCCTAACTCTTCTATGATTCTGTGACTCTTCCTGAAGCCTCTAGCACCCTTCAGCATTCCACAAAAGGCACTAAGTGCAGAAACACCAGGCTCTTTTGGGCACTTGGCAGCTTTGAGCTGGTATTTTATAGTGTTGAAGTCTCTTTGACTGTTGTATAACCTTCTCCGTGATTAAAAACACTTAAGTAGTCTTTAAAGGTATACTTAGCTCATCTTCCTGCATAGGTTTGGACAATAGTAGAGATACGTTTTCTGTTCCTTTCTCCTGGTTGAGGCTTGTAGCTCAACAGCCACTCCATGGTAAAGAACTGAGGCACTGCTCTTAGGACTTGTAAAGAGCACAGAATATCTTCATCCCACACTTTATGCCTCTCAACATTCCCTTTGTTATTTAGGGTTTGGGACTTTGGTTTGTTTTTTGTTTTTGTGTTTTTTTTTTTTTTTGCAAAGGCAACATCAGCAAAAACTTAAAAATCCAGCCTGTGAAAACAGTGACCTATTCTGTTGCACTTCCTTGTTTTGCAGAATGCTAAAACCATTCCCCGTGAGTTGTGGTAGTATACAGATTGCAATCCATCATTTTACATACTACTTCCATGTTGTTACTCTCTGTATATATGGGCTTTCTTGTTCCATGCCTGTTTCTCCTACTACAGGGAAAACCATTTAAAAGTGCTCAAGCAGCAGCCTTTTCTAACAGGCATCCACAAGAGATGTAAATAGTCCAGCCCTGTATTCCAGTCCCTAATGCTTCTTGCAGAGTTGTTTGAGGTTGTCCCACCGGCCCTACTGTTGTGCAGGGGATGATTCTGAATCCTTCTACCAGAAAGGCAGATGTATGAGAAATCCCAGCTGAATCACAGTGATGTCTCATATACCACTCCAGAGGCCTCTTGGATCCTGAAACACTGCTTGGACAACAATTGGACTACATGTGTGCAGAGCATAGATGCCAAATTCAGCTTCAGTGTTGTAGCAGTTTTACTACATTTGGCTGCAGGATTCCCATAATTTTTGCTGTACGTGATAGAATGAGACTACTGATCCTTTTATGTCTACCCCAGAGGACAAAATGCCAGATATATTAGATCTAGTTGGACACAAGTATTACTCAGCCAATGCCATGGAGTGAATACTTGGTAATTGGTTATTTTTAATGGTGAAATACAGCAATTTTGAAAAACCCTGGTAAAAATCCCACAGGGCTACTGAGAATAACTTAAGTATTTATCTTTCAAGACTGCACGTTCTTTCCTTCAGGTAGTTTTTGATACGTGGACATTTGGTCTATGACAAACTTGATTTATTGTTAGGCAGTCTTCCTTACTATAGGTTCCAGGCACTAGAATACATAAATTGTGTTTTGAGAGAATTTATTTTTTCAGAAGCAAGCAAATAAAACTTACAGTCTTTGAAAGTGTCTGATGTGACAAGAGGATTTTGAAGGGTATTTCTTGTGGTGGAGATAGGTAAAATTTCCAAATAAATATCATATGTTTAAATGGGCATGCATCTGGTAACCTTTAGACAGTCAGCTGTGTATATGAGGAAAGAAAGATGATCCCTTCAGTCAGTGAATGCACTGGTTTCCTTTTACCCCACTGTGTTCTTGTGGAACAAGTGTATATAAAGTTTAGAAGAAAAATAATCATGCATGAAACAGTGGTCACTGGGTTGACATTGTCCCATAGGAATGCAATCCAGGACTTGTGATACATGCATTCACAGAAGCATTAGTTCAGAGCCTCAGCAGATGTTGAAAAAAAGAAACATGGACATAAGGGAATAAAACAGAGAATGAAACAGAACAACATTGTACTGCTGTCTGCAGACGGACTATGGCTGTATTTTATATGGTGTCCAACCCTAAAGGGGATGTAGTAGAACTGGAAAAGAGTTCAAAGAAGGTTGCTTGGGGTAACAAAAGTACATGCAGCAGTGCCTGAAGAACAGCTAAGTATGCTAGGGATCTAGCTGGGAAAAGATGCAAGTGAAAGGCTGTATGACTGGGAGGTACAGAATCATGAGTGATGGGAAAGGATTAATAGTGACCAGTTGTTCTCTTCTTCTTATAATGTGAGAACTACGAAGAAGCAAAAGGACGTTGTTCATACAGTGAGCAGCTGACCTGTGGCAATTCCTGCTGCAGGATATTGTGTATGCTGAAAATTCATACGGCTGATAGTGAGACTGGAAAAGTCACGGAGGAGAAATTTACCAAGCAGATCTGGTTCAAGTGATCTGTAAAACATTAGCTGCTTGGAGGGAGTATTAATGTTCTTGTGTGCTTCCCTAGACATGCACTTATGGTCTCTATCCATTACTGGTGAGAATGAACTTTTGGTTTGTACCAATGTAGAATCATAGAATAGTTTGAGTTGTAAGGAACCTTCAAAGGTTATCTAGTCCAACCTGAATGAAATAAGCAGGGACATCTTTAACTAAATTAGGTTGCCAAGAACCACATCCAGCCTGGTCTTGATGTTCTTAGCTTCCTTTATATTCATAGTGTCTAATATTTTAACTGTGGAAGGTATGATGATAGAGATTCCAGATTGATAGTCAATTCTGCTATTGTGTTATTCCACCCCCCCGACATCTCACTCTTTTTAGTTTCCTTTTCATGAATTTTTATTTTATCAGAAATTGAACTTCTTCAAGCTGCTTAAAATTTATTCTCTAAATTCAGAGAGAAATTTCCCCCCTTCTAGTCCTGGACTTGTTAAATCCAGATAATTAAAAAATAGTAAATTTCTTCCTCCCAGATTTGTGTACTGCACCACAACTCTTTACCTTTTCTGACCCGTATTCATAGGATCAACCATTGATTTTGTTCACAGAAGCAATTTAAAGTTTCAGAGTGTCGATACCTGATATGGATTCTATCTTTTAGCCTGTGTTTGGACTGCTGCCACCAAATGCCTGCCCATGATTAGTAACCATCCCAGGAAAGAAAGGCATAGCTGTTCATTCACTACTCAACTATACACTTGTCTGAAAGACACCTTGCTGACATGGGCTTGACTTACTATAATGCTGGCTACCTTTTCCCACTATGCAAAACACAGGATGCATGTAATTGGGTGAAGCTATGCCCTTGCTTAGGTTACTTCAGCTCTATGTAGACAGGAGGGCTTAGCACTTAAGACATTTTTGAAATGCAAAGTTGAAGTTGAAACATCAACGAATTTCAGCTCAGGGGCTCTTCAACTGGGTCATGAGCTGCACTATGTTGTGCAAGAGGTAATGAGTGCAAATTCTTCAGAAAGATATTAAACTCTTTGCAAGACTTCTGCCTGAACTGAACCAGCCTATAGAGCTTCTTGGGAAAGTTTGTCCGAGGGTAGAATCTCCCAGCACAGTGCCCACTGTGAGTTCAGCACACACTTATGCACGCCTACTCCCTTGTGAAAACATCATGCTGTAGAGTTTGATTTGCCATAGTTGTATTGCTCTTCTTTAACTAGCCTTCTAACCTTCCATTCTCACTCTGCCTTGCCTCAGATTTGTTTGCTGCTTATCAACATATGTGGGTTGGTATTTAAGGAAGAAATTTATTTACCTCCTAGTAAGTACAGATTTTAAAAAAAATGTGTTTCAGCTCTGTAGCACATGAGCTGCTGTTATCTCCCATTACTTGGGAGTTGTTTGGACTCTCAGTTGTTGAAAGCATGTAGTATTGGGTAGTTACCTGCTTTTTATGACCACAATAGAGGAATGAAGAAAATTGCAAGGAGTTTCTACCAGATAATAATGGCTGAATTAATTTGAATTCAAAATAAGTATTATGATAGTACCAAACACGGAGAGTCTGGTTTCTCAAGGGAAGTAACTTGAACTCTGTATTAAAAGCTCTTGTGAAAGAACAGCTCTGGCTTAAAATTGCTCAGTATTCATATGCACTAGTATCTGAGGTGATCTTTATTTCATGTCTTTAGCTGGGTAAAGTCACCTTAAATTAAGAAGCAGACATCAAGTAGCTGTTCTTTGCTTTGAAAGCTTATGAGTGTCATCTGGAAAAAGAAGTGAGTGGTTAAGTTCTGAGTCTTGTCTGACAAAATATTTTTTTAACAAAATGGGTGAATTACCTGTGTAAACTTGCGAGTCAGAGATTGACTAGCTTGAACGATGGTATTGTCTATTGATGCGGAGGATACAGCTCAGTTCTAGTAGTATTCTGGGCACGAAAACTTCTAGGAAAAACAGGAAATCCTGCAAGAAGCTGGAGTAAGTAGGCATTTATTATCCTATGCAGCACTTTTTGTGTTTTCATTTCTAAATTTTTTTTATTTTTTTTTTTTTATTACACATAACATTTTTGCTGTTTACCCAAGTCTGGTTGGCATTCCTGCAACGTGAGCGTCTATCACTGAACTGACTTTTTTACTTCTTAGAGCTCTATAGTATTTTAAAAAGGGGAGAGAAACAGAAATAGAAATGTAAGTAAATACATAAGTGTGTGAAAGAATATAAAGAAACATGCATTTTGCATTCAGCTACAAAGCCTAGAGCAATGTGTCCTATTTTGCTTTAAAAAGTAAAGTGTTTAGCTAATCACCTATTTTGTGATAAACTGTTATGAATTCCTGTGGTTTTATCACTGAGATGATTACCATAATATAGTTTGAAATGTAAGGGAATACATTATAGTACAAAAAGTTTCTTGAATTAAAAAAATTGTGGCTTTTTTTTGTGAATTAGAATTTTTTTCCAGGGGGCACAATTCTAGATTGCAGATTTGACTACATACAGGGATATTGGGCATGTTCGGAAAAGCATGGACAAAACTGTTGAAAAAGTTGAAAGCTTGCTGGAAATTCTGAATCTGAAATCTTGTGCTTCTCTGCTCTGGATTTCTTTGGGTCTGCTTGAGCACATAGTTTTAAACATAGTTAAAAATAATAGTGTGAAAAATTGGGCTGTGCTTGTGGATACACGGTTTAAGGCTTGGGCAGGGGCAGGTACAGAATAGACCATGGCATAAGTTAGTTGCGCTCTATTTTTGTCTTGCTGCTGGAAATCCAGGGGTGAACCAAGTGGTTTTATATTTTTGCAGTGGTGGTGCCTGCACACTCTTTAATGCTCTAGTAAGCTCAGATCCTCTGGGTAGAAAATGATGTTGAAATACAAGATACCCTTTGGGAAAAAAATTAATGCATTTCCTATTAAGCTAAATATAGATGTCCCAATAGTGATGTGTACTGTGCAGTGGAGGGACGGCAGCACTTTCAAGAAAAGAGGAAGTAATTTTCTTTAATTTGGGTAGAAAATTATAGCACTTTTTAAATCATTAAAATAATTCCTGGCAGCTTCAGGATGGTTTAAGCATTATCTTTTTTGAGTGTACGTAAGAAGTACATGTAAGACTTAGTGAATAGGAGCTGATACTCAATTACTTTCCTTTGTAGATCGATGGCTTGCCATTGCAAAGTATACAGTGTACAAGGCACACCATTATAAAATTTTATTCTTAGTGTGGGCCTTACAAACGATTGCCTTCCTCTGTCCCTTTTTCATAGCTTTGTCTTCTTGCCAGCAGCTTCCCTGATTCACACTATCAATGATGCTGACAGACTCCTATTTGGAGCCATGTGGTGGAAGATTAAACTCTTGGGACCTTGGTTTCAGTTAGGCTCTGAGGTGGATTTCCTGGTGGAAAATCAAGAAGCTAAGTTTTTAAGATAGCTGAAACAAATTCTGTGAGACTGACCCTGTTGGTGCTGCAGAAGTTTGCCTTAACTAGGCCTTGTCCCCAGAGCTCTTTAGTTATATGTTTGTTGCTTACTGATGAAGAGGTTTATTAAAAAATAAATCCTGACTGGCTGTAATAGAGTATCTTTATTAACTGAAGTGTCACTAGTTCAGTAGATAAATGCACATTAATATTTATTACTCACTGTATGCTATCAAAGATTATATGAAAAGTGATTCGTGCTTTGGTATTTAATCTGCTGTGATCTGAATGGAAAGAGTTGTGTAAATAAATTCCCAAGCAAAGCTACTGAAGTAGAATTGGATGTGTTGCAGAAGTTTTGGGTCCAGTGTATGGCTAAAGAGATGTTAGAATTATTGAGATCCCAACTGACAATGGAACAATAAGATTACATTAAAAAAAAAAAAAGATCCTAATAAAGTAATAACAACTCCAAATAAGTCACCCAAACCCTCTAAAATCTACTTTTTAGGTGAAAGTTTGCAGCATATGTATGATCATGATGAAGGAGAATTACACTGTTGTAATAATAAATGGTTTTAAATTAATTTTTATAATGAATTTTTTTCCTCCTCTGTTTTCCTTTTACTGATATCATAATGACATGCAGAATGAATACTGACCCTTTGAATTTATCACCTAAATATAGATGCTTAGTACTACTTCTTGAAAATCAGACTGAATTGTTAGTACTATTATTGACTTTGTTAGAGACTCAACCAATTATTTGTTGTCAGATTATACTGTAAAAGCAAATAGATGTGATTCTTAAAGCAGGTCTTGATGACAACTGGCCATTTGGTTATTGGTTATTTAGCGCACCCTTTTGGAAAAGGCTGTTAGGAAGTTCCAAGTGTACAGAAAAAACCTGAATTCTGTCATACTCTGCTGTTTCAGGGAAAGGAGCAACAGAAAAGACTGCAAGATTGCCTGTCTAAAGATGAATGTACTGTTTGTCTGTGTTGGAAACGGTGTGAACAGCAGGCTCTACCTTGGCATACAATCATGATGTAGGCACTCAAGAGGTGCATGTGTTTGTTGAAGGTAGCAGTCCTACTTGATCACATTCAAATAGTTGTACTGAAGTTACATGCCTGTGGCTGGGGGGGACATGCCATCACTAATCCAGCTCTTGGCTGGATTACCTTTGGAAAATAAGAAATGGATTCCTCTGCCATGTGTGAAAAAGTTTTTGGCCCTCTTGAGTCTGGTTTAGTGTTGCAGCTGGCCTGGAGAGAAAGAGGGTAATGAAGCCATTGTATCTTGACAGGCTTCCTGTAGGTTTGATTGGAGGGAAGAAAGCTCTTTCCCAGGAGCCTTTTGGAGGGACACTGAGGCTGGCGCAACCTCCCTGTGTGTTTCTGAGACACACAGGGGTAAGTTTCTAAAGCCACATGCCATGTTTTGGTTCCACTGAGTGCCATTATGCCACACTGCACCTGAAAGCAAACCCACTTTTCATAGTGTTTCAGGCCAGTTCTGAGGGAAATCTGCTCTTCCCTTTCCATCCACCAGAGTTTTCTGAAGCTTGTGGCACCACAGTTGGTGTGAGTAAAAGCAGAACCCAGCGCTCAGGCTACAGAGACAGTGTTTTGGCAGAAGACCTTTCTTATTTTACTCTTCATGGACATATGTGAGTCTACATCTAAGACAGAAATGAAGGAATCGGTGTTGCAATTTCTGGTGTCAGCTGGGGCGATGTTCTGTCCGTTCAGTTTACTGAATATGCATTTCCTTCCCTCTTGGACAGTCAGTGTCTGTTCATGTCCCCAGGGATTTTCATGTTAGGGTAACTTAACAGTTAAGGTATGTTTTAGGAAAAGGATTGTAGCTGTGACTGCATTAGAGTAAAGAAAAATAAAAGAAGGATGGCAAAAATCTCTTCCTCATTGTAAGCAGCTCTGTTTTATGTGAGGAGCTTTATTTCAGCTGTCTACTCACCATCTTAGTTCTGTAGGCATACAGTTAATGTTTTCTTTGTGCAATTTAGAACTAAGTTTCCAGTAAAAAGAAAAAAATATGAGTAAAAATACAGTCAAATGGGTTTATCCAAACCCCACTATAAATTGAAATTCATCCCTTATCCAAATCTGTCACTTCTTCCTTCGCATAAATTATGTATCCGGTAATTCTCTGATTTTTAGCACTCCCATTTCTCTCAAGTTGTTGATGTCTCTCCAAAACTTTTGAAATTAGGGTCATAGTATTTCTTACTTTTCTCCAAGTACTACTTGTGGCTAGTTTCTGCTGGCGCAGCTGAATGTGGTGCAGGCAAAGGGCTTCTGCTCAGAAGGATCTGATGGTGGTCTTCTCCCACAGATGGCCACAAAGCGAGCAGTTCTTGAGAAATGTTGTAACTAGCTGCCTTCCAAATGCGTATTTCCCCTGCCATATTTACCAGTACACTGAGAAATTGTTTATTATGATGGGTGTTACTAGTCCTTTAAAACTTTCCTAGCAGCACTTCAGCATTTCAAAAAATGTATTTTCAACATTTTCTACAGTGAAAGACAACTGCAAAAGTTAAGGGTTCATAGAAGAAATGTTTTTTTCAATCAGCAATTTAAATACGTTTGTTTTCAAGCTTTAAAAAATTAGGTCTAAAATTGAGATTTACTTTGGAGAGATATGGTATTTGAAATATCAAAAGATGGACCCAAGACTTTTAATGGTTTTATTTCTTTCTGTGGAAATAGTTTGGGAAATGAATGTGTGTTGGCTGATTGTATTGTATTTTTTTCTCCTTTGGAGGCTGACTGAAACAATTTTATCAAAACCTTCAAAATCCACTTCTATATGAAAAATTCCATGCTTGATACTTATTGAACTGTTTACTCCCAAGCACTGAGGAGAGTTTGTGATTCAGAACTTCAGAAATCATCAGACTGTCTTTGGAATCTATGTATTTTAACACAGCTCTTATATCTGTGGAGTTTGTGTTGCCAAGCTGTTGGTCTCCAGCATTGAGACATGTAATTTTTTAGTATATTGTGAACATGCAGCTCTCATAATACCATGAGCAGAGGATCGGGTAATGCAGGAACAAACTAACAAATATTCAAACTTGCCAAAAAATTGTAAAAGCTATCGAAATGCAATCCTTGGATTTCAGTCCTTGGGTTACATTACATATGGCATCACATTTAATACATGATTTGATAACATATAGCTTGTCATGTATTCATTCTTTAATGATTTTGAAAATATTTTGTTATTTATGTTTTGGTAGTGCTTAGAAATTGTTGTCCTAAGCCAGGACATCAGGCCAGCTTCTGTGGAGGAGGAGCAAAAAATGACCATTAATTGAAAGAATTTAAAATCTTGTAGTTGGGGTTTTTTTTGTAATGCTGTGCAGCCCAGAGTGCTGCACACACAGTAGTGAGTGCTCTGGTGTCTTACCAGTAAAGACTACTGAATAGGTCATACAAAACATGTATCTAGGGAATGTACCTTTCTTTTCAGATCGCAGAAATTCATATGTAGGCTCACTTTTTCCATTTTTCATTTTGTTTGAATTCTTTAATCTCTTTATTTAAAAATAAAATAGAGAAGTTTATTACTGGCATTTGGTAATCAAAATTTGCAGTCAAGATAGTGATCATGTAACAGAAATTTGGAGTGTGATGAAGTGAGATAGTCAGACTGTTTCTAGAACTGTTGAATCATGTTTATCTGATTTTTTGCTTTCTGCCATTCAGACCATCAATGGCATGCTTGAACTATAAAGAATATAAAGCAAAAAACTGTTTTACTGGCTAGATACAGGATATAAACAGTCATCTTTCTAGTAGATGCTCATAACAGATACGTGAGAATAAGTATGAACGAAACAGGCTGTGTGTAGAGTGAACATTTCCGAGGTATACTCTTCTAGTTCTGCCCTCCATAGCCATGGCTTTATTTGTAACCTTGAGTAAGAATTCCAGCAGTATTGGTTTTTAATCTGTAAATAAAAAAATAATAATTACCCTCAAATGCATGAAGCATGTGGTGTAAAATCTAGATATAAAATAGTTTGGAAATAGAACTTCTACTGCTGATAGGTCAGGTAGGGTGATCTTTAATGTTGTCTTTTATCACTATTCATTTGTCAGCACAGATTAGTCTTGAAGATGAATATTTTCTGAAATAATAATGGTTTACTTTATTCATACCCTGCAAGTTTGGCTGCCTGTGATTAAACTGAGTGTCTCCTAGAGGATTTATTAGGCATCTTCTAAGTCTTTGTCAAACATTTTCTACTGACTTTTGGATACAGATAGGCAATGAATCATAGAGGAACTATGACCAAGTGGATCTGGCTTCAGTGTGTACAGAAAATTGTTTTCAAAAACTTCTAAAGGAAGAGAAAGAGGGCAGTTTGCACAAAGCAAAGCATTCATTTGAAAGTATATCTGTACTCCTGAGCCAAACTGAGGCTTTTGTGGTGTTATCCCCCCTCCTGTTTAATTTGTTTTGGTAAGAGTAATTTGATTAATAAGTTTTTATTTTCTCAAGGTTCCATATTTTGTCCTCGTACTAGATAATGTTGGTGGTAAGCATAATGATGTTATTGTTGGTGTAAAATGGCTGCCTGAGACTTGAGAATTTTTATTTTATCTTTTTTTTTTTTCTTAATCCAAAAAGTCAAAGTCTAACCTCTTATTCTAGTTAGCGAGTTTATTTCCTGGATTTTGGTGACAAAAGGAAATATCAGTAATAACAATCATTGGGGTTTGCGATTAAAGAGTACTCAAAGACACTATAATTAATGTATGTTTTTTGCTATGATGTTGATCCTTTATGGACAATCATGAGTAATGTGGAACAAGTAATGTGGAACAAACTTGTAGAAATATCTTTGGTCAGGATATTTTTATTGGTTTTATACTGAAAAGCTTTAAGCAATGGTTAGAAATTCACCAACTTTATGTATGTATATTTTGTTTTTTAGGGCATACAGGACGATTATTAAAATCTCTGTGTTTCACCAGTCTATCATTTCTGCTGCTGCACATCATCTTTCAGATTACAATAAACAGTCTTGAAGCTGGAAAAACTATTGAACCTGGTTTTAACTGTGAGTAAAAACTTTTAGTTTTTATTAGCATTTTAAGTGTACAAATGCTTCAGTGTTTTGAAGGGTGAAGCACTGATGAGAAAGCAGTTATCGTTGTGCTCCTGTGCGTTTGCAGTTTGCTTCCGGTTTCCAGCTTGTTGTCTTAAGGATCAAAGTTAGTAGGGCAAGAAGACTAGATGGGTTTAAGAAATAAGAGAAATGTAATAACTATTTTGTTACCAGCAGAAATACATTTTCTTTGGGTTTAGCACTGACTATTGTATGTCTTCTACTTTTAGGCTTTCTCATCATTCCCTGATGTGAAACAGAGGTGGCTACATGTTTATGTTATTAGATCATAATTCAAATGTATTAAGAATAAAATGGGTATAATAATGAAACCCCTTTTACCCATGTATTATACTTCTGCTGATGGAACTGTCTTAACTTGTCCATTTAATTTAACTATGAATCTTGACCTCAAGATTTATGTTTCTAAACACTCTTTGTCTCTTTCTTACTTGTGGTGTATGGGAAGAAAGATTTTCAATTTTTATTTGTATGCAAACACTACTTAAAAATACATTGCATGACATTTTGTGTCTTCCTCTCATAAGAAATGTTCTTCAGTCATTCAGAAGCAAACATTTTTTATTGTGTTTTTTATTTTTATTTAAGTTAATTAAAATACCTATCCAGTGATTTGTATATGTAACTTCCAGGTAGAAGCTATTTGTACTTGTCTTACAGTGCTTACATTCAACATCTAAATCTGTCAACTTACCTTTGATAAATGTCCATTTAATTTATCACAGAGTATGCTGCTGCCACTTAGGTAAACAGTTGTACTACAATTCAACACAAGAAACCCTATGTGAATAGAAGCATTTGAATTAAAGTAACAAAATACTAAGGAAACTTGGAATGAGCATTACTAGACTGCAACTGCTGGCTTTTTCTTCGTGCTGTGGTGGGAACTGGGGTCTACAGTGGGAACTAATTAAAACAATTACTTAATTCTGAAGAGTCCAGGAGAGAATGTACTATTTCTGTCTGTTTATTAACAGTTCCTGAGTGCAACAGCTTCTATTCTGGCTGCCATTAATAATGATTTCTTTACTTGGGGCCTCACAGAGCAATGGGTATGGCTGTAGTAGTGCATTAAATGTGCCTCATACTGCCCTATGATACTGAGACCAGGGGACATGAGATGACCCACATCTTTACCATTAAACTGTCTTTGCCTCCTGGGCTCACAGAGTAGGCTGAAATCACCTGGTGGGAACATTATCTGTCCCACAAGAACTCTCAAACTGTATCTAAGTTGTCTGGGAGAGAAGATGGCCAACCAAAGTTGTTCCAAGATTGTTTAAACTGTTTAGCAATATGAAAAATTCATGTTGGATTTCAGTGCCTGAACATGTTTGCAGAGTAAACTGGGACCTTTTCATTTACTGGTTTGGCTATAGTCAGTCAGCTTCAGGTGAAGCTAATGAAGAGGTGAATGTGATACTGACATTACGGATGCTGAATCCCCAGGGTGCTGGAGGAGAAGTTAAAGGCAGTGCACAGACTGTTGTGAATGAAGGGGACAGAAAAGGCCAAGGCCTTTGCTAGATCAAGCAACAAGATCAATTACTGTCATTAAATGGCACCAGAGCATACATAGTACTGTGTAGGTGAGGAGAAGACAGAATTGCCACTCCAAAAAGTACTTCAGTAGTACTTCTGCTTATAATTATTTGGTGACACAGCCCCACTGTATTTCCTGTTCCCCAGCTACATGAATAATGCTTTGCAAAACTGACTACAGCAATGTGCTAAGCCATAGCTGGAGAAATGATAGCACTATGCCCGTGGTGTCTGCACAGTGTTATGATCTCTGCATTTTAGATTTAGCTGTTAATGTTTATTCAACTCTTTTCACTCAGTAAGAAGTGAAAGAGTGGAGTTTTCTGTTTCCCTATCCAGACCCAGAACAACTATTAATAAAACATTTTTTTACAGCTGTTTGTCTTATTCTCAAGCCCTATGTGCCCCACTGGAAATATTCTACAGTCTCTTCTGATGCTTATCGTTAGGAAGTTTTTCTCTTGTTAGTTAAAATATTCCGTCTTCCTTCTTCAGCCTGATGTGAAAATGGAGAAAACCTTTCCATTAGTCTTTTTGGTTACCTGTTATGTATTTGAAGGCTGTAGTGATGTCTATAATATGTACTCTTTCCTCTCATTCTCTTCTCCCCAAACAACTTCAGTCCCTGCAAACTTTATTCATTCGTCATGTTTTCTAGGAAGGAGATTAGTTCTCATCATTGTTGGTCAACCTGTGTTTTCTCCAAGTATTCCAGATACTTCTTGAAGTGCCCAAAATTAGTATTTCAACTGAGAAGTTACTGTCACATACTGAAGTATAGCAATAACCCAGTTTTCTGCAAATGACATTCCCTTTTTATGTATTACTATATGGTACTTTCAGCAGTGGTAGCATTGTCTCACATTTTATTTGTGATTCTCTATAACCCACAAATCCTTTTCTGCAGAACAGAACATTTTTTCCAATCCCATATTTATGTAGGTGGGTGTTCTTACAGTATAATGGAAATTTGTTTGTCCTTTTCCAAAAATGCTTTTATTTATCAATACTGTTCTGAATGCTACCCTCCAATTTGCTTGTGGCCCCTCTTACATGGGCTGCCTGCACATGCCACCTTTAATGGATTTTGGCTATACTAAAATATTTTATTTTTCCCTTAAATTTAATCTTGGTTTTGATTTTTACTGGAATTGTAATAACTCCCTGAGTTAAAATAAATTAAACTGGAGAGTACAGAAGGGCCTAGTGAATGTTGTGGCAGGACACCTCTTCATCATCTACAAAAAGGTCCTGGGAGTTTGGGGGAGGGTACTGCTGACTGGAAGGTAGCCAGTGTTATTCCAATTTACAAAAAGGGCAGTTGCTGGAAAAGTTACGGAGAAGACTATACTGGGTGCTATTGAAAGGAATTCAAAGAAAACATTAGGCTCAGTCAACATGGGTTCACAAAAGGAAAGTCCTGTTTAACTATTTTGATATTCTATGATACAGTCATCTACCTAACGGTTGAAGGGAGAATGTAGTTTTTCTAGATTTTAGTAAGGCTTTTGAGGCTGTCCCTTACAGCATCCTTCTGGACAAATTGTCCAGCTGTGGGATGAGTGGGTTCACAGTGCACTGAGTGAAGAACAAGCTGAAGAGCAGAGCTCGAAGTGCTGTAGTGAATGTGGCTAGATCTGGGTGGTGACCAAGTCACCAGGAGTGCTCCTCAGGGTTCAGTTTTAAGGCCAGTTGTGTTCAATATGTATACCTTTGTCTTCAAATCCTGTAGGTTAGCTTGCCTCAGTTTGTTCAAATGCCAGCTTCTGAATCAAAAGTTCATTTTCTGGTTTTAGTTTTTCTTTTCACACTGCTATATTAAAGCCTCTGAAAATATTTTCATTTTGGTAATAGAAACACTTGAAAAATGTTTAAATTAGAGGTGTGATACAGACTATCACCTCTTAAACTTTATACAGTTATAGTTTCATTTTGGAAATTAAGAACAACCATCCCTTTATCTTTTACATCCAGAAGTGGTTTAATTGGAGCCATCTGGAAGAGCAAGACAGACCCATAGAATTACAGGCTCATTTTAAGGTACTCTGATCTTATCCTGAACTTATGTTATTCAAAATCAGCTGATAGACAGTGTTAAGGATAAGAAAGTCCTGGAATGTTTAGCTTCTTCAGTTTGTCATTTTTTTCATCCCCTTGCTCTTTTAGAGCTCATATTCCTTCTCTTTCAGAAGGGATACAAAATGCTACAGCATTGGCTAAGTTACATAGGAGAGGTATATAGGTGGGTCAATAGAAGCGTTTAAAAATGTTTAGGCAGTACAGGGTTCTCGTTTCTTCAGAACCTTGTGGGTATTGCCTAGGATTACTAAATTTTTGTTGTTAGAACTCCATACTTAGCTTAATGAAAGGTTTCTGCTTAGCCATAGCTACATTGTATGGAACTAACATTAAATAGCTCCCAGATAGCTTCTTTTTTTTTAAAATCAGAGTTCATATAGGAAAGGAATGGATGAGCTGGGAGAATCTTCCTAAGCTATCAAGAGCTAGGTAATCAATCAGTCTTGTTTCACTGATGATATCTCCAAATAACAAAGAATCTGATTTTGAGATGTAGCATTATTTGCGCTGTAATACAATTTCATTATTAAATTTGTACTTCTGATGGAATAACATTCTGATTACTAGATTAGGTAACATCTTTTGCATATAGAATCTGTGAGACAGACAATTGAAAATTAGATCCCAAGGTGGTATAGAGTCTCATTCTTCAATATGCACACTATAGTGCTTTCCTAGAGTTAATTTTAAGCATCTTTAAAAATGGCATTTCCACCAGCAGGAATGTTTTCCACAATGTTAATTTTTATCTTCATTTCCAATAAATTAGGGCAATTATCCCTCATCATACTACTCCTCTGTAAGTGTAGCCTTTTCTTGTGTTTAGTCAGTCTGTAAAAAAACTAAATTCTTTTTCCCTTAGTTGTAGTGTAGAAAAATACATATATTTTTCATTTTGTGCCAACTCTACCATCTCTTGGTCTTGAATGTTACAAATGAGTCTACTGAAACCTTATGCTTTCAGAACAGTATTTTTGTCCATGAGAAATGCAACTAAGAATAGTTCAACTATTCACTAATTAAGTTTGTATTCAGTGTTTGTTAGAAAACCAAAAATGGGTATTTAATGTATTTGTGGGTATTTTTCTTATATATGAAATAATAGACCTGCTGGAGCTGAAATAGATACCTTGAAATCCTTTTAAGAGCTTTCTATGAATCTCTGCATTTGTTTACTGTGTATAATATGAATGCTTTGTTTACAAAATGGTTATGTGAAGAAAAAGGGAGAATAGGTTTAAAGCACCAAGTTGCCTAGATAGCTTCTCTGTTAGATCATGGGAACTAAATTCAGATACTTCTCCATCTCTGGTATGCCACAGTGAATGTCAAACAAATGCATGCCACCATTGTGGAATCATAATAACTTTCTGCTTTGATAAATTTTGAAATTATTTCTTGGCTAAATGACCATCCTGTGTTTGCATATCAGCAAGTCCCCGAAGTTTTGGGTTATATTAGGAAGCAGGAATACCCAGTACAAATAAATTAAATTTCATCATTTATTGAAAGGTCAGACTCAGGACTGCAACTGACCTTTCATGGGAGTGAATAATTACTTTTTCCTATATACCTGGCGAGTATCCATATATTTTATATCCTCCTGAGTATGCTTTCAAGGTTGAGCTGGTTTTGAAAAGTACTGCATCTGTGAAGACTATTGCATTTCTAGTTGGATCTATTAACCCATTGGAAATAAAGATACTGGATTTACTTACAAAGGGGCAAAAGATTAAGAGATTTCATACATAATTTCGTATGTCTATTTCAAAGGTGAGTGGCAGATACATGCAGGTCTTTCAAATACCATGACTTACTGGCCCAGCTCCTGCCTGGAGTCTAAGTGTATCTCATGGGCTTTTGTCGGCTGTTTGCACTTACTATTTCATGAGAAGCTGCCTTGAAAACAAGTGTTTTAAAAATACTGAAAATTTGAAATACTGTTTCATGAAAAAAATTATACTTTCCTGACCATGAATTGTCTTGATAATTTTGTCAATGTTCATTTCAAAAATATTACTTCATATGAAATGAAATTAATCCAAATGGCATGAAAAAAACTTGTAAATTTATGTAAGAAGCTTCTGCTTCTGAGCAGAGTCATAGCAAAGTAAACATTTCATTTTAGTACTGAAGAAGTCACTTTATCCTCTGGAATGGTTTTGCTTACCAAAGTTGAAGGTCATAGTTACCCACATTAAAGAATCCTCAAGCACTTGCATCCCAGATAAGCCAGCTCCTTCTCCCTTAACAAAGATACCTGTTTCTTACTGATAGGCAGATGCTCAAACTGCCTTCCAAACAACTGGCATGGCTGCAAAGTTGTGACATCTTCAGTCACCTCCATCGTACGTGTAACATACTCTTCCTTTTTTGTTTAATGAATTCTGTATTTCAACATCAAGGGTCTGCCTCAAACCTAAGCCCTTCCTTTACCTCATACCTGGATTTTCTTAGATTTCTTTATTCTGAGATGTGTAAAGACTGAAGTGTTTACTCTCTTTAGCAAGTGCCTTGGGCTGTTGTAGTTGAAACTAAAATGGATGTCATCTGTAAACTCATCTTGGTTTGAAAATGTATGTTTAAAAACACAGATTTATTCCATTAAGAATGAGCATTACCTTGAAGAGTATCTGCATTGTAAGCATATTTTTATGTGTCATCTCAAAGATTATAATCTTGATTGAAGTCTGAGTAGAAAAAAAAAAGCACCTTTAAATGTTTCAGAAATGCTTCATTCTGTTGTCACAAGAATTGTCAGATTGTGCTTGTGTGCTGTCTGTATGAGTGGCAAGAGAAGAAGGTTCAGAAACAAACTAGTATTTAGAATAGAATAGAATCATAGAATAGTTAGGGTTGAAAAGGACCTTAAGATCATCTAGTTCCAACCCCCCTGCCATGGGCAGGGACACCTCCCACTAAACCATACCACCCAAGGCTCTGTCCAACCAGTAACAACTGTGAATATCCAGTATAGTTTATATATTGTACAGATTCTGCATCTTTTCCAGCACCCACATAAGGCTGACAGTACTAAATCCCATAATGTAAGTCTAGTTTTAAGAGAATGCAGATACCTACAGAGTTTTTAAGTTCTGAGCTGCAGTCGTTATTGATTGAATCAATACGGACAGCTTGTTACCTGGAAGAATGTTTTGTTCAGTTCTTATGAGCGATCAGTTACTTCCTGTGTTTCGGCTTTGTCCTCACCAAGCCATCTGAAGCTTTTTTTTCTTGTATTATTAGAAAGATACACAAAGTTGAGCATATGAGAAGCTGGAAGTGTTTCCAGAATGCAAGTTAATAACATAAAATGAAAGGGAACTGTGAAAAATACTGTTCTTTATTCAAAGTTATTATATGGATTTTGTCCTTCTATCTTAAGCAGTAAGGTTGTCTGTTGGTGGGTACTTCCATCTGCTCAGGGCCATGCGGATTAAAAAAAACCCTGCTCTGACTTACTTAGCTTGTAAACTGCTCTGAGAAGAGGCTTTTCCTGTTCTGTGGTTTGTACTGTGTTATCTGCAGCAGAAGTTGACTGTACGGCTTGGGGCTCATGGAGATACCACAGTTTAAAGAATAGCGAGAATAGGATTTCTTCAGAGCTTCTCACTTACCAGCAACTATACCAGCAGGATAATGAGTTTAAAAGCAGTGACTAACAATTTATACAACCTCCACTGAGAGAGCATTTTGCAGGGTTTAGCACAAGTAGTGCACATGTTGATTGTAGCAGATCATTCATAGCTGAAATTCCTGCAAACCTAACAAATGACAGAAAGGCAGGAAATATGATGTCAAGGAATAAAAAGTTAATGTAGTTCCTATCATTCTTTGCTTTTGTAGTGTGCTGTTTCTTGCATAGGTGATATGCAGTGTCTGAGTCATGAAATATGTAAAAAGGAATTTCTCTGTGGAATCAAAGAGAATTGGGGCTAAAAGCATTCTTAGCCATAAAAACCGCTGTGAGATAAGGTTGTGGTGGCAAAAATATAATACAAGAAGGTCCTAGAAAGGTGTGTGACTGTACGGTATTAACCAATGACTGTTTCTTAAAGTGACTGTCACTTCTTCAGTGTCATTCTTCAGTCAAGAATGTATAGCACGTAGAACACACATCCCATGATAACATTTTATCTGTCAAAGGTGTTAGCATGCTTTTTTTTTTCTTGCCTCAGCAGAAACTTGTTACAATAGTTTATTCTGCACATGAAGGTGAATTTTCCTTTAATTCAGTACACATCAAACATCATCATGTCTTTAATGCTTTTAGTGCAACTTTATGCAGCCAGGAAATTTATGACTGTGGAAACAGAAGCTTCTGTAATTGCTTCTTAGGCATGTATGGTAAGTCCTGCTTAATTTCCTGCTGGGTGTTACTGCCTAGCTGTTCGGAAAGTTGGTGTTCATTGTACTTATGGAGTCTTTATTTCTGGACTTATATGCTGTCATGTGAAAATTAAACTAAATTCTAAATGTTAATTTTCAGCCCTGATACATAACACGTTCAGTAAAATGTGTACAATTCGCTGTGATGATGTTAGCATACTCACTTGCGTTCCACCATTTAAGAGAATCTGACACAGGAGATGATCCTCCTCACTGCCACTCATGGTTCGTGGTTCTAACAGTCAGATTTACGTTCGAGAGAAGGGCTGGGAAACTGCTGGGCAGCCCACGGTGTATACAGCTTCTTTCTGAAGCTGGTGGACTTTGGAAGGTTTTCATGTTGCACCCAAGTGTTACCATCACTGTCATCTTGTTCTAGGGCTGTTGGTAGGAGAGAAAGGGTAGCTGTTTGTATCTCTCTGCCCTTTTCCTCTTACAGGAAGGAGCAGAAGTAGAAAGCACAAGAAAGAAATTAAGGCCAGTTGTGAAGAAGAAGGCACTTGATAAAGCTTAAATGGCAGAGAGGAGATCACAGCGTATGCATGAAGAAAATTAAAGCAGAAGAGAGCAGAACTGTTTTGTTAATGTATACTTTTGGTTAGTGCTCTTAGTAAATTAAGAAGCAAATGTGCAAAGAGTAGCCTTCTGTATTTTTATAAGTAGGCACTCCCTTGCTTGTCCCCTGGTTGTATGCTTAGCCTTGCTGTAACAATGTTACCAGACAGAATGCATTACCAACTGCTTTTAACTCCCAAGTTACTGAAAAACACTTTTTTTTCCCATACTGTGAAGTTTTTGAAGACTAGCAAAGTCAGAAATTGGCTGATCACAGGAAACTTGTCTAGAGGGTTAGACTTTCCCACTGACACCAGCCCTATAGCTGGAGTGGTTATCTTGTTCATGGGCAGTGTTTAGCTGTAGCAGTATGGGATGTGTAAGGACCAACACCACAGTGTTTTAGCAACCAGAGTCTGTGGGCTGCTGTAGAGCACTGTGTTGAAATGTTCCCTTGCTGACCACTCAAATCACTGTAACATAAATATTTTACTGGAGTGTTACTCTAGAATTAGTGCTCAGAAATAGGAAACTATATATTTGTGTGTTGAACAGTGTTTAGACAAATGCTTTCCACTGAGAATAAATATTTCACTTTATTTCTCAGGATTTGTCTTTACTGTTTGGCTGTTTACATCTTTATTTATTGCTCTCCATTGCAGAATCATTCTGAGTATTTATAGAAAAACTAATTTGTTAATGTGATGCCCTGAGCCTTTGCATGTGCTTGTGCCCACATTGTAGAACATTGGTTTTGGTATGTCGATCTGAGCCCTTGGGCTTGAGCCCCTCTACTCTGCTCTTGTGCGACCTCCCTTGGAGTATTGTGTGCAGTTCTGGTGTCCTCAACACAAAAAGGACATGGAACTGTTGGAACAAGTCCAGAGGAGGGCCATGAGGATGATCAGGAGACTGGAGCACCTCCCATATGAAGACAGGCTGAGAAAGTTGGGGCTGTTCAGCCTGGAGAAGAAAAGGCTGCGTGGAGACCTCACAGCAGCCTTCCAGTATCTGAAGGGGGCCTACAGGGATGCTGGGGATGGACTCTTCATTAGGGACTGTAGTGATAGGACAAGGGGTAATGGGTTCAAACTTAAGCAGTGGAAGTTTAGATTGGATACAAAAAAGAAGTTCTTTACTGTGGGTGGTGAGACACTGGAATAGGTTGCCCAGGGAAGTTCTGAATGCTCCATCCATGGCAGTGTTTAAGGCCAGGTTGGACAGAACCTTGGGTGACATGGTTTAGTGTGAGGTGTCCCTGCCTATGGCAGGGGGGTTGGAATTAGATGATCTTAAGGTCCTTTCCAACCCTAACTATTCTATGATTCTATGCCTTTTGATGCTTTACATTTGCAGCAGTAAATGGGTCTCAGCTGGGAAGGAAACAGAAAATTTGAGATGAGATGATGACAGCTTCTCACCACAGCCCCTCTGCCATGGCTGGACCACTAGTTGGGCATCTCAGATGCAAGCACAGACAAGACTTGGGGGTGGGAGCTATGAGAGGCCATCCCTGGTGGCGAAGTAACCCCGGTGGGTGGACTTTCCTAGACAGCATGGGCTGGAGGCTGCTCAGGAGAAAAACTACGCCTTGACTCAAAATTAACCTTAACTTGAAAGGTTTGTTTTTACTGAACTGTTCATGAAATCTGTAGTGTTTCAGTGTCCAAGTTCTGTGATGTTTTGTGATGTTCAAGGCCAGGTTGGATAGTCTTGGGCAACATAGTCTAGTGTGAGGCATCCCTGCCCATGGCATGGGGGTTGGAACTAGGAGATATAAAGGTCCTTTCCAACCCAAACCACTCTATGATTCTATACAAAACAAATCACCCTGTGAAGCAAAGCTAAAGGTGTTGCTCACATAAATATGGCTTGGAGCCATCTGGAAAAATATGTTTTCATCACAGACTTGGACTTGAAATGCCTTGGTGGGCTCTCTTGCATCAGTGTGTTAGAACAGAGTCCTAAACCTTGGTCAAATACAATGTGAACTTGCATGCTTTGAGTTTACTTTCAAATGGAAAATCTGTCATAAAATTCCCTTCAATTTCTTCCAGATATATGAGTCTGAATCAGTAATGATGCGGGATGAGAGAAGGTGCTGTATCTTTCACCTTTTGAATAAACAATGTGCAGCACATCTCTCGTGTTTATATTTAACACAGAGCAAAATGAATCAGAAAAATTCCTGAAGACTCACAAAAGAAGCAAAAATAACCTTCACGTCTTTGGAAGAAAGAGAACTCATTAGATGAGTTTTGAAGGGTAACCTTGATTTCCAAAGTCTTCAACATCCCTCTCTTGTTTCATTACAAATCTCAACATTTTCCCTGATATCTACATCTGGAGCACTGCACCCTTTCCATCCATATATACTGTGTTTACTGCTGAATTTTATCATACCACATTACTTTAGGGATATATTTAACGTAATAATAAACCAAATTTCAAAGATCTTATGGTCATCAAATTAAAATTAAAATCAGAAAAAAATTCAACAGCATCAGTGGAAGTTGTAGTAAATGAAAAATGTTTCATTACAAAACTATAATCCTAGTTTTATGTGTCTAGAAATAAGGAAAGTAGGACACATCTTTCAAAGTCTGTCTTAAAACTGAAAGCAGTTGTAACACTGTTTTCACACTGGAGTAGCATGAACCACTGGAAAGCATTTATCATGCACTCCAGCCAGTGGCTGATAAGAGTTTTCTCAAGCTTTTTGAAGTGTAGAAATGTGTAAAGTAGTTCCTGGAGAGAGTCAAGAGTAGTGTGATTCAGAGTACATTAATTCATAAAAGCTCCAACTAGTATGTTAATGTTATGTATGTAGCCATACATTTCAAAAGAAGACAGCAAGCCCCCAGTACAAAGGACACAGTGATAAGAACTGATAACATTTTATGCATTTTCAGCCTGGAGAAAAGAAGGCTGCATGGAGACCTCATAGCAGCCTTCCAGTATCTGAAGGGGGCCTATAGGGATGATGGGAATGGACTCTTCATTAGGGACTGTAGTGATAGGACAAGGGGTAATGGGTTAAAACTTAAACAGGGGAAGTTTATATTGGATATAAGGAGGAAATTCTTTCCTGTTAGGGTGGTGAGGCACTGGAATGGGTTGCCCAGGGAGGTTGTGAGTGCTCCATCCCTGGCAGTGTTCAAGGCCAGATTGGACGAGGCCTTGGGTAATATGGTTTAGAGCGAGGTGTCCCTGCCCATGGCAGGGGGGTTGGAACTTGATGATCTTAAAGTCCTTTCCAACCCTAGCTATTCTATGATTCTATGATTCTATGATTTTTGGTTCATGTATCACCTAATTAAAAAAAGTTATGGTCAAGAAATGTCATATAGCAAATTCATTTGCATTATTTTCAGGGTCTTTTTGGCATTCAAGTTTAGGATGTTGAAATGCAAAAAGATGATTTTTAACTCATCCTTTAGAGCCAGCAGAGTTTGACCTGGTCATGGATTGTGTACCTGCAGTTTGTTGGCAATGCCACAGATGATTACATAGCAGGTCTCCGGAAATTCCTGCTCTTTCTAGATGCCACAGGTTTGTCTGTGAATAATGTAATGTTTCACAAGAGAACCCATGTTCTGACATCCACTGTAGAAATGTCAAAAGACTCAAATTACACTCAGAACAGGCTCCAGTGTAGAATCTATGAACTTAACTATCCTTCTTAGGAACATGGTCTTAGTTTAGGAGCTGGATTTTAATAGTCCTAAAAATCTTACATCCACCTTGAGGGTGTTGTGATCTAGTGGTAATTAAACACAGCTGCAGTATAAAATGTGTGGAATTACAAAGACACACTGGTGAAAGTCTTACAAATAAGTCTGGACTTTCTTTTTTTCATCTCTGTTTTAATAGAAAGAAGATAAAAAATGGTTATGGCTAACTTTTTCTGTATACCTGCAGATGTGAGGTGGGACTCTCCAAAACTGCAACTGATATTGCAGGAGTAAAACTGGAGCTGATGTGCTGCTGGCAGCAGTTCCAACTTTGTAGCACTTCTTGGTCTCCCAGTTCTCATTATTTCATATTTATCCTTTACGTTATTCTTGGCTATCTGATGTTTTAATGTTGCCTAAGAATAAAGTTCAGGACTGGCAGAAACACTAACAATCGGTGTTGCGCAGAGTGGGCAAAGGATGCCTTTTAAACTGCTATCAGATTGTGCTCAATTTCTTTCTGTTTATATAAACACATTTTCATCTTCAGGGGCCTCATTCATTACAGCAGGAACTTTCTGTGATTATTAAGTTTTAGTACTGCACAGCAACCTGTGCAATTTCAGGAATCGGGCTGATTGAATTACCCAATTAGGGAACCTTGCTAAGCAGGAGGAAGAGGACATTTCAGCACTGTTTTTTCATAGTAAAATCTCAGTAAAGGAAGGAAGGTGCCCTACAGTGGACAACGGCATAGAAGCTCAGCTTCTTTCACTCCAAATACGGGTGCTTCCAAAAACGTTCAGAAAGGTGTCAAACAGGCAAGATCTCAGGGGATGCAAGAATTTGAGATCTAACAGAGAAAAAAGAAAACAACAACAACAACAACAAAAAAAACCAAAACACTGATTTTATTATAAAAATGGAAATAATTTTCATTAGTTAGCTTCAGTGCATGTATTTGTCACACAGTATACCACTGTTTTCTGCAGAATGGGGATATTGAGCAGCTGTGATTCACTGAACTTGTACTTTTCTTTAATCAGATGCTCAGTAGCCATGAAATGTGCAGGAGGAGGGAGTGCATGAAAGTGTGGGTAAAGTCAGCAGATACTGTCATGCATATTGTCCACCACTCTCTGGTTAAGCAGCTGGGAGTCCATGGTGGACTTGCTTTTCTGCAGTCCTTGAAGCTACTAGCCATACAGGTGTTGCCTCAACAAGATTTTTGGGGAGGCAGTAGACGGTATGGGACTGATTTTTTAGTCACGGTACTGCTTCAAATAAAACCTTCACTTTCCAGTTCTACCTCTAAGGTCATTAAGAATTTTGTTGAATTTATGAAGAATTAAGAATTTATTGAAACTTTTGGGAGCTGGCTGAAATCAGATCTGTCTTGTTGGCATATGTGTGTGAACCATAGTTCTGCCCAGCGTAGCAGTTCTACAGCCTCACAGGACTGTCCCTAGCTTCTGATGCTGTACTCTCATTCTATCATATTTTTATGAAGACTGTAAACCAAAATAGATTTCACCTCATGAAACTGCACTGACTTGAGATTGAAATACCACCTGTTGGTTGCCATTCCATTCTCTCAAAGGCTTTTACACAAGTTAGATGACACCAGACCTCTGATACATTAATTTTTAAATTATTTTTATGACTCTTAATGTCCCCACTGAAACACTGTCAAAATTCTTTCATATATGATAATAAAAGAAAATCCTGAGCGAGGAAGTTCACAGTATACACATCTACATAAAACCATGCTGGAATGCTGATACAGTTCCATGGACATCTGGAAAAAGTCAAAGATGAGTTTCCACATCTATCCTATATCATTGTGGATTACAATAAGAGAATGATATCACATTTCCTTTTCAGAGCTCACAGTTGTTCCTGTCACTTTTTTGTTAGCTGTAGCAAAAAGTGGAGAGTTCTATGACAGCAGCTGCAGGAATTGATAATAAACATTGTACTGAATTGGTGGCTGATGTGTTTTGCTATGTACTTTGCTCAGAGAATAGCAAAAAAGTTTACTTTTTAGCTAGTTGCATCTCTTAAAAGTCTTCTAGTCTTCAAAGACTTCTCAGAAGTTGGGGGAAGTATCAGTTTAGTTATTTATATAATCTAGATATGATATGTAGTTCTGAGACTGAAGGTTAAATATCAGACTTACATGCATTATGCTAAGTCTGCTAAGATTTGCTAATAGGTTCTTGATATTCCAGATATGAGGAGAACCCACTAGGTTATGGAAAATATTTCTCACTTGCTCTGCTTCTCTTCCCTCATTACCTTCTACGTATCACACAGTGACTGCATTCATCTCTGAAACTTTCACTGTCATGTTCTCTGAGTTAGGACTACTGCCAAAGTAATCCCATGTTTATAGAGGTTTGGGTTTTTTTGTTTATGTTACTGTTTGTGGTACAAATAACTACTTTCACCTTGGAATTGTAGCTTTTCATGGATGTATTCAATTCTGAGGTAGCATCCTCTATATTTGGGTCAGTGCTTAGCAAGTTTGGTCTCTGTAATTTTCTATTAATATTAATATTAATAAACCCCATACCCCTAGCATATGAGATGTAGAAGACATTGCAAAGTAAGGTGTTATAAATACTGAAAAGGTTTATGAGCTGAAAAAGATGAGTTTAGAGAGGGGAATGTAGGCTTTTGCAGTTTCCAAATGCTGATCCTAAATCCATTCAGATGTAAATCAAACCCATCAGGAGCACTCTGCTCTTTAGATACTTTATCCTAACATCTTTTTGTTCATTATTCCTTCTTCAGTTCGAGGTTGTATATGCATGCTGTCAAAAATAAAAATGTATTCCTATGAAGACGAGTAGAATATTTTGGAACTCAGAAATGGCATCAAAGTTAGGTAATATTTCAGCATAAATAACAATGTGTCTTTTTAGTTCTTAGTCCAGGATGTGGGTAGTTAGGTCATAATCTCTATGGATATTTCATAGTATTTGGCTAGGCTTTGAATTACAATCTCTGTTACTGGAAATCTTGCGCTTCTTTATGTAGGGTAGAGTCAAATAATAGGGGCTTTAAAATGAGCAGCATTGATGTATGTTTTCCTACATTCACGTACATTTCATTTATTTTCATATGTTCACATCTATTTCACCTGGACGTTTGTTTTCATTGGTGTGACAGTATCTAACTTGATGCTTCTGTTTTAAACTTCATTAAATTCGTTGCACACTAAAAATGCCTTATGCTTAGAAGCATTTCTGTGGCTCCGTCTGCACCCTGTGCTATTCTGGGGGACCTCTGTGACTGGTCTGTCCCTGCTGTTGCTCTGACTTGGGAATTGGATGTTGCTGTCCTACTTAAACATTGGCATTCAGTCAAGATACACCCATTTGTAATTCTTGTTCTTGGATAGTTTTTGACAATTCCACTTCCTGGCTATCAAGCCTTTATTGACATCTCCGGGAACTGTATGGAAGTCCTAAGTCACTGCAGCCTTTGTGGAAAGATGGAGGTGATGATGAAATATCTCCTAAAATAAACTTTTAAAACACTTGTTAGAAGGTTTCTTTGAACAGTGTGACAACTAAGATTGTGTTCAACATAAACCAAAAGCAAAGATCTGAGATCCTCTTGTATACAAATGGCATAAACAAGAACCAGAATCAGGTGTGGTCCTTGGTCTTATGTTACTACCCCAACTCGTAATAAGTTAGACTGGATTTTGCCAGCAAATATCATCACAGCTGTGCAGATACCTCCAGGTGATGGAAGAACACATTTATTTCAGGATTGGTGTGCTTTGACCATGGAGAGTAAATACTCCTTGGTGCACAAGAGATCGACCAATTGACCGGAAACAAAGAAGATCTTCAAGTCCTGCATATACAGCTTTTTCAATATTGCAATCCACCAACCACCAAGCCTTGAGAACACCTTGCCTGCCACCACTTGGGGGGAAACTTCTGCACAGGAGTATTTGTTTCTTACCATAACAAAATCAATGAGCCAGTAATCTGCTTTCTAACCTCTTTGTTTACCCTGGTGCTTCTATTGGTACCTGCAGGAGCAGATTTCACAGAGCTATGAGCACTCAGGGTTCTTACTGCAGACCTCCCCTTCAAATTATCATATTCTAGTTCTCTCTCTTGCTTAGTGTTTTTTCCTAGTAGAAAGTATGCTATTTCATTAGTGAAAAAAAACTAATAGTATTTACAAAACCAAAAGATTTACTGTGTTACATAAAAAAAATAAGCAGTAAGGTGGCATAATGTAAACGTTTAATGTGCTGAACAATCATTACAGAATTTCGCCTGACATGTATCTAGCTGCTGACATGCTCAGCTGTGGATCTAATATGTTGCTGACAGAGATGCTGATTATTCCTAAACAGTAGCTTCATCTTTCTAATTGTACAGGGGATCTGAAGAGATCCTCATTTTGAAGAGCATCTATGGGAGCTGCTGCTGGCTGCCAAGAATCACTGTTGTCCTCATGAGATGCAGCTGCATTGACAAATTAATGGTTTCTCCAGGGTCAGTTTCAGTCCCTCAGTTGGGCAGCTAATTGGCCTTTCTCAGCTTAATTAGCTTTTATCAGGTGTATACTTTAATACAGGAGTGTTTTCCTCATTTGTGTTCATTCACTGTAGGGCAGTATAGTGACAAGTGTAACAGGATGTACAGAGTACAGCAGGGTCCAATTGCTAAAACTGCCTGAATCCACAGTAACCAGGCTGTGTTTTCCCTTTGTATCTTTAAAATCAGTTCCTTTTAACGTTGCACAATTATTACTTCTTGTCATCTAATGTAATTTTCTTAATTGGCTAATTGCTTTATCCATATACCAAGCGTAAGTCAGCCTCCATGGAGGTGTCATTTGTTAGCTGCATCTATGTTCACTTAGCCCGACATATCTTTATATGATATATTTTGATTTCTTCTGCAATGCATTTCCTCCTGCAGCACCACATACATCCTGTGTAGACCCTCCCTAGTCCTTTGGCTGCAGACATCTAGCTTGTCACAGTAACTGGACATCTTACTTGGCAGTCATGCTGAACTCTCCTTTTGCTTACATGCCTAAGTATGCTTCCTGGTTCCTGCTTCTTGAGGTCAGCAGGAGGTCTCCCAACATTAAAGCTTCTTACAGAAGTGCAGACACCATTGCTAACCTGTTTGTCACGTAAGCATTTGACTCGAGTATTTTCCTGGCCCCTGTCTATTGACACTGAAAGAATCTCTTGAAAAAAAAAACTGAAAAGCTGTTTTGGTAGTGATTTGAGTCTCATAATTCTGATATCACTGCTTGGCAAATCCACTTTTTCAGGCGTGCACATCAGCAGCTTGGTACAGAAGCTCTCAGGACATTTCAAACCACCAGGAGTTGTGGTACATTTTAGGCATACAAAGAGGTTGCACGTGTCAGGCTTTGCGTCACTTGGAAACAGAGGTGAAACAACTTTTTTTTTCAGTGACTTCCAGTACTAATGGTGAAAACAGGATGGAGAGAGGGAGAGATGTGATATATGGTAAATCAAAAAAGTCATTATCTGTTAATTTTCTTACTTTATTCAGGATTTGCATGCAAGCAGAGGAATCTTCCAGGACACAGCCATCAGCCACAGCAATTCTGATAGGTTAATTTAAAAGAGGAAAGACCAAGGAAGAGTATTTGAAAAATATGTAGATATTTTGGGTCTGATACAAGAGATGAACTGTGACTCTGTCACTTGAGAGCTACCTAAAGACAAACTTCCAGCCATCTGAGGAAAGATGAGAAGCTGCAGAAGCATGATACTCAACATCATGATTTAGTATTGTACCCCAGCTCAGTACAGCCTAGAGCCTCCTTTTCTCTCAGCCTAATACAGTGTATCTTAACATTTCCTTCAGTTTGTGTGTCCTGTCTGGATGGCAGTTTTTTCAAGTCAAGCACTCGTTTTGTGTTTTTATAGCCCCAAGGCCAGCTAGATCCCACTGTTGCCTGGCCCTTAGACAATGCTGATGCCAATAAAACCACCAGAAAAGGTATTTTTCTTGAATTTAGAAAGAGAGTTTAGAGAATTGAGTTCCTGGCATAGGAATGCATAAAATGCAAGATATCTTAAAGACAAGGCATTTAGATCCCTGATGAACTTGTTCATAAATCAGAGGTGCAGAAATTGTTTCTGTTTCCATTTGACATGTGTTGGAAACATGTTAAAATAACCTCTTCTTTTCTTTTTTATACTTTTAATTCTTCGCTGTTTCCTGTGAAATTCAATATTTGTGTCAGTTTCAATGCATGCTTTTCAGTATACAGTGTAATAGAAAGTTACATTAACCTCTCAAAGCTCATTCTCCCCACAGCACTCCATGAAACCTGCTGAAGGACAGCTGTGCAAGAAATAAAGCCCTAAATTATTTAACAGGTGTAAAAAAGAAAAAATCTCTGGTGTCATTCCTTCTTTTCACTGCCAGTTCTTAAGACAGTAGGAGGTAGGGGTGTCGAGCATCTTTCAGGGTCCATAGTTCATGTATGAAAACCTGTAAATCAAAGCCATTCCTTTGAGCCATTTTTTTAATCTCTCTCCAGAGAAGTATGGAGTTCTAGGTATTATTTTGTAAATAGTGTGTATATTTATTTGTTTGGAAAAGCAGCTGTTGATTATTTCTGTTAGAGATCTGACCCCCTCACCTGAATCACTTGAGCTGACTTGTTGCATTTGTTCTCATTTTGCAGTTCACCCCCTCACCCTTCAACTTTTCATGGGCCAGCAGTTGCACCTGTACAAGTCCCACTGAGCACTCTACTCTCAGGGTTGGTGCCATGATGCAGGGAAGCTGTATTCAGCAGGGTCACATTAGTATTAGTAGCTAAGATATGATTTGTCCCACCAGTTTTGGCATGACTCAGATTCAGTAGATAATTAGAACCTCATGCCAAACTTTTGCTACATTGTAGACTGGAGCAGTAATTTGTTTTATATGTAGTAACTATAATTGCTAACTGGGATTGACAAATGTATTACTAATTCAGCAATTACTTCATTATGAGGCACTAACAGGAAAAAATCTACCCAAAGTCTAAAATCTCTCTTGTGAATTGATCCTTAATTCTGTGCCTAATTTTGAGTGAGTAGTATTTACTTAAAGCTAAAAATTGCTTTAAAATCTCAGGTAATATGTAACTAATGCCATATGAAGGTTTTTTCTGTCTGTTTTGTGCTTTTGGTTTTGTTTCTTTTTTTCTTCAACTGCATCAGACAGTTTTTACCTCTTGACACAGGAGCAAAATTCTCAAGCAATTTGAATAAAGCTCTTCTTCCACAGCTGCAGCGAGTACTGTGTGGTAGGGCTGACCTAGTGCAGGACTTTGACCTATTCGGCATCTTTTGTCCTTGGAAAGAGGTAGAGAATGGGGATGTAGAAAATAAAGATGTCCTGTAGCTGTCTGCCTGCACATCCAGCCTTAATGGCATGAGATTTCTTTTGACATTTGTGGACTAATCTTGGGCTTGCTCCTTGTTTTTCCTCTGAAAGGTTGGCCTTGCTTGCCTCAAAACTTTTGGCTCTTTGGAGTGTTTGGCATGAAGAGTGATTCAAGACAGGGTCATGAAGAGTCCAAATTTTCCCTCCCCCTATGGGGATGGAATATTAGGATGGGCTGAGCAGTTCTGGAGGGGGAGGAGAAGGAAATGGAGAGACAGAAGAGAAATCAATTCACTCTTCTGTGGGTTGAAGAGGTCCCCACTATTTTTCTGTGAAGGGCAAGGTAACAGTAGCAATAAAGACTTTCCTCTTTGATTAGTGATGTGACTCATTCAAATTCTAGAACATATAAAGTGAATTAGACTAAATTTTTTAGAGTGACAGGTTCGCCCCTTTTAAAAAGACCGGATATTCACATCGTAAGATTGGGTCCCATTAAGTTGCTGCTTTTTTGGATGCCTGTGGTGTACACAGTGGACAGTAAAGCTGACATTTAACAAACTGCACCAGCAGGCAGGAAGGGTTTTACAGAGGCCTCCAAATACCTGACAAGTAGAGTTTGCTTTTGGTCACAACTTTTCTAGTCTGACCAGTAGCTTGCAAGCTTTGCTGTATTGAATATTTGTTAGGCCATCCACTGACCCCTCTTACTGTATGTTGCCATTTTGTTAAGGATGAATAATATTATTATAAACTGACACTTTAAACAAACAAAAAAATCAGTGCAGACTTTGTAAGGTTGGTTGATGTGAGAGTATGGATTTCTAGATCCTCTGAAGAGATTGCACATTCCGGGTCTACTTTGGTTCCTGTGGTTTCAATTTTCTAAGTGCTTGGCCTGGTGATAGAATTTTCTGTCTGTTGAGGAGGATACTCAAGTTAACCATGTCTGTGGGAGTAGTTTTCATGTTTTATTTACACTGCAGCAGTGGATAATGCATAGACTGTTAATAAAAGCTGATGCATAGATGTATCCTAGGCTGACTGTCACCAGCCAAGGCTGAAGTACTGTAAATCTTGTCAGTTCTCAGCCATGTAGAAACACAGTATATTTTTTGAGATTGGCATGTCCACGATAAACCTTTAAACAAGAGATGTGGAGATGTGCGTTATTAAATGTGCATGAAAAAATAAACCAGAGAAATTAAAAATGGGTGTCTGTAGTAAATTTTTGTCATTTTGGACTATGCTTGGCTGGTTTTTTTATTTTGAAGTGGGGACAGGTTGTGTACCTGCCAGGGGGAGCTTGCTGTCCCATCATATCTGCCCTGTTTAGTCCATGGGCAGCTTGCAGAATGGGAAGTCCTTGCAGTCTGTAGCTGCTCATCTTCAGACCTGCACTGATGTGACAGCGGGTGCATTGCAGATGGCAGTTGTGGCAAACACCACAGCCGGGTTGTCTCTGAGATGGTGTGAGATTATCATCTCATTAGGTGTGAGATCCTGACTCTGATTCAATGTCATCTCTTTGCAACCTGATTTTGGAGACCAGATGTTTTAGGACAAACATCTGTGAGCACAAACAATTGCAGTGTCCTTTTGAAGTGAGTCCCTCTTGTATCTCCATGTGTTTAGATAATAGTACATGGAGACCTCTGCCCTTTTCTCTAGAGACCTATTCCCCCATAAGCAGGATCAGTTAGGCATCATTTAGTCCTTCCGTCCCATACAGATATGGTGATGTTGTCAAAGGTGTAGAAACTCCAGGAAATGTACCTTGAAAATACAGTTTTGAAAGCTGGATGAAATATTACCAAGAGCCCTGGTAAAGTCTTACTACTTTGTGTTTTCTGACTTTAAAAAAGAAGCATACCAAATTATTGATATGAATACAAACATGGATTAGTGGGATAGATAGACTTTTTTTATTATTATTATTTCCATCACTAAACCTCCTTTCCAGAATAGTCTGTAGAGGGTGATGTGCAGTTTTAGACTGTGTTAATTTTTTTTCTCATGAAAAGTGTCTTTACAATCACTCCAGATAAATGGTGATTAAATTAAGTTTAAATTAATTTGGATCTAAATTAGGTTTAGATTTAGTGCGGTATTTGGCATTTAAATCTCTTTCCAATAGAAAACAATAGTTTTATATATGATTTGTTCTTTGTAAGAAATGAAGCCTTTTATACTTTTCATCCCATTTTCCTATTGAACATATTTTTTCCTCTCCTCTGTTTCTTTGCTTCTCTTTCAGCCTGTAGTGGGTACAGTATCCCCCACTGCAGTGAATAGTTCAAATTTGCAACCACATAATATATACTTAATGCATTCCAGCTGGCAAAGGCAAGAAATTTTGACAGGCTTTATCCCTTGCAGAGAATATTGCCAAGATGACTTGATTTGTATATTCAGTACAAGTAGTTTTCTAAAACTGATGCAGATAAAAGTTTGGGATGAGACAAACGGTTTTAGAAATTGGGCCAATATTCTTAATACAAGTAATCTTCAGCTGTATCATTTTTGGTGTGTCTTATTTTCAGCACAACAAAGATGTTTCTGGTATGCTTTATTAATACACCCATGAAGATGCTTTATAAACTGCTTATTTTCTAAGGCCATTGATTGCACCTGTGCTCCATAACCTGATATACTGATCCCACTGTGCAACATTCCAATTCATAAGATCTACTTGGATTGGGAAAACTTGCCAACTGGCGCTAGCTTTGAAGCATTGCTGATTTTGGCCATGTTTCTTTGAAAAGATGCAAACAATACAGTGTACTGTTTGTCCCTTTTCTGTTAGCCAGCCCTGCTGTAATATCACTTTTGGAGGCAATGAAGCAGCACGTGGAAAAATAAAATGCTTGATTTAAAAATGCATTTGAGAGTCACACGTCCAAATTGCCCATGATTTTGGTAACATGAAAATCCCTGCTGAGTACGAAATTATTGCCGCTCATCATCCTCTTCAGTATTTACTCAAAAGGTATGACTCTGTTAATACCCTAATGAAGCACTTAAATAAAACACATTCCAGGGAGGACAAAATAAGCAGACTTTAAGTAAGTGTGAAAATGCTCTTGTCATTTAATAACTTGTGAGAATGGCAGAAGTCTCAGTGCTTTTACTTACTTTTTAGTTTAGTCTTAGCCAAAATAAATGGGGAGAAATTACTCCTAATACTCCTAATTAAGTGCATAACTGTAGAAATAGCAAACTATTAGTAAACTATTGGAAGTGTGCAAGATAAAGCGTGGAGTGCTTTTAAAAATGGAAACTGTTAGTCAAGCCAGTGGTTTCTTTAATTTGTTGATAGTGTTCATGCTATTTGTGGCATCCTAATGAAAACTAATTAAGTGTTGGGAAATTATTTGCTAGCACACTGGATGCAATCCTGCAGTCTATTATAGATGAAGCTAAACACAATCCCATGGCATTGGAACAGTATGAAATCTGCCTGGGCATTTCTAGTGGCTTCAGCGTAGCTATTTCACAGGTCATAAGTAGAGCACAGATCAGTGGCACTTACTTGTGCCTCTTGTCCCCTGCTAGCAGGGAACAAGTTGCAGGAGGCAGAGTAGGATGCTCGTCTCCTGGCTTTGCAGGGCATGCTGAAATATGTGTACTTGTGCGTTTGGAGAGAGAGACGCAATTGGGTGAAGACTGGTGTTGCTGCATCTCACAGTCTAAGTTGGCTAAACTCCTCACCACCCCCTTGCCCATGTGAGCTCCTCACCCAGGGAATGGCAGCAGTGTTTTAAAAGCACCCATGTCTGGAAGTGAAGAACTGGGCTGAGTCTGTGACTGGCACCCCATCACCTTCTGTTTTCTCTAGTTCTTTTGCCTGTTCATTTTCCCTGAGCAGCTCAATAGCTGTAGTTTCTTAATTGAGAGGAATAGGAGCTGGAAGGTGGAAGAGCTTGGAGCTTTTGTTTATGAAAGCTGTTTGTGAGAACAGCTTTCCTGTTCTCACAGACTAGAGCTTTGAGAAAATTAGAGTGAAATCACAGAATTGTAAGTTCTGAAAATACAAAGAAAATTAAAGCAAAAATAACCCTTTGTTCAGTGCATACATGTTTATGCTTGTCAGCTGAAGTAGATAAGCCATCTTTATATTTGCTAGGGAGGAAAAATAACATCTCATGGAAGCATTTCCTTCTCCTCAGTTGTTTGAGACTGTGTGCATGCCTTACACTACTGCCCAGAGGAGCACATCCCTCTGTATCCAGATTTCTCTTCTGAAGAGATCTCTGAGAGTAAGTGAATGAAATGGTTCTGTATTATCTTGTATCAATGTAAAAAAAACAAGAGACATATGTTACAAAATGTCTGGAGTCAAAGATACCACCACTGGGGTTTTGTCATCATAATGTTCCTCCTGTTTCTGTGCAAGATTTCCTAGTTTCCTGACTCTCTTGCTCTCATCCATAGTTTCTTGATATGCTCCTGAAGACCTACTTGTTATTTGTCTTCCCCTGTTCCTATGTCTATGCTGCAGAATTCCAGAAGAAACATTTGCTCACCTGTCCTTCTGGTGAGACAAAAAGATAAAATGAGACAATGAAAAGCAAATTCCTTGCACTGGTACACTGGATATATTCATCATAGGTTGACATTGAAACTAGGCTGACATTACTATTCACAACAGTGTATTATGTTACAGTAAAACTAAGCAGAGGCTAGCTCTAGAAATTGGAAGGATGCCTGTCAATTATGCTCTGAAGTGAAAACCTTGCTTCCAAGATACTATTTAGCAGACAGAACAATGTTGGTTGAGGTGGCAGAAGAGAGAATTTCTCTGCCAACAAAAATGGAAAAAATCTAATTTTCTTCACATTTATGAAAAATAAAACTTAGAAGTTTTCTTTAAAAGTTCTTTTGTTTTTATTTTGAAAAACAAAGTAAAGCCAGTCTTCCATGTCTGAAAATGGGCCCGTTTTGTTGTTATTTGGCTTCCTTTTAGAAGGTCTGGAGCCGAACTCCTCCACTCTTAAGCCTCTCTGACTTGAGGTTGATATCCCCTAAGGCAATGGCAGGAAATGTTGCCTTCCTTCGAGGCTGCTCCTCAGAGCCCTGACACCCTTTTCTGTTGTAAAAAAAAGTCATAGATTGGCTATTTCTGTGGACCATCTGATTCTTTCCCCCTTTACTCCTGCAGAATAATTCTGTGCTAGTGACCTACTGAAACCAGGACACCTACAAAATTCTGCTTTGCACAGTGTGTAAAGTCCTTTTTCTCATCCTTTTTTGCAGTAGTCTTCTGTCATGGGGACACAGGAGCAGGTCTATTTAAAAAAGAAAAGATGCCAGAATGAATACAAATCTCCAGTGTTCTTGGAAATTTGGGCTAAAAAATACCAACCAACCATTGCAGCAAATAATAGATAAATAATAGATTAAACAGCAAGAACAAAAAAGCTATCCATTAACTAGCTATCTCAGGTTTCATCTGAAACACATTCCATAAAGGTTTTCTCGTGCTGTGGGTTTTGATGTTTTGATGCCTTGTTCAGGAAGCAAATTCAAAATGAAATGGGCTGAAAATAAGAGTGGTTTAAAGCATGTGTGTCTTATAGGGGTAAGACTGCCTATAAATGATTTGGTATACTATATCTAAGCAGACAAAAGAAGTAATTATTCTTATAAAAACTATGGAACCTGTCATCCTGAAAAAGCTAATTAAAGAAAAAGTGAAGCAGTTCAGCCAATTTCAGTTTGCTTTATTACCCATCTGTCATTTTAAACGTATCTGGCATGGAAGAAGAAATGTAGAAAGCACCTTCCCAAATTTCCTTTCTCCACGTTATTATTTCTTCTACACATCTGTTATGGAATTAAACTTGCTGTTTAATTAGCAAGTCATCCTTACATATGAAATGATGTGTGTGATTCTCATGTAAAAATACATAATCTTCATGTTTAAAAATGTGTCCCATTTAATGTTTAAAGTCTAAAACTTTTTCTTCCTCTGCTCCTATTCTCCCAAAGGAATTATCCACGCAACACTATGCCTTAGTAGTTTATTAGTGGGTTAGAAATAATAGCTGTTATTTACGTAACTGAAAAACAGATTACTTTTTTTTACTATTTCTTGTTGCTATTTGTTTTCAAAGCCCATTAACTCAATGTAAATCTGTCCAGTTTTTCTATCGACTTTGGATCAGGCTCAGAGACACTGATCTTACCATCACACAAAGTGAGTTGGGATCTGTCCTTGCCTCCATGTGGCAGTCTGACCAGTGAGTGGCAGGATGCCGGATCACTTATGTCCCAGGTTCACAGGGATTATTTCACATTGTGTTATGTACCTTAAGTTACGTCGCCAATTTTAAAAACAGTCGTTCCGCAGCCTGCTAATTCTGATGCTAATCAAGATCAAAGCAAAGAATATAGATTAGCAGTGGAATTGCTTCTACGCTCCCCACTTATGTGTGGGAGCTTTTCAGACCCTTCTGGATTCCCAGAGGACCCAGCAAGGTTGCAGACTGGAAGAGGTGACTGCCAAATACAGCTGTTAATCGCTTTACCATAGCTGTTGTCTTCTTAATACTCATTTTAAAGCAGTATGCATCTCTGTGCACACACACAAGCATAGTGTCAGTACTGTTGCACTTTGCTCTATATTCCTAGTCTGCTCATTTTATTATTAAAAGTTCCCACTCATTAAAATCTCCTTAGAGGAGAAGTAGTGGTTTTGATGATGATTATTTTTCCGGTTAACATGAAATGAGTCAAGATTTCTTTTTTTAATAGAAAAGCAATTTTCTATCTCACAATAATAATTTAATATTTTCAGCACAGGAGAAAATACATAATAAATCTTTCCCATGACATTATCATGTAGGGATCAAATTTGTACTCCTTATTCAGTCAAAAAACTGTTGAAAGCTGGTATGAGTGGAAGGCAAGTAAAGACTTTGTTCTTTGAATGACCTCTTTCTTGGTATGTATTCAGTAATCATTTTCTTCATGTAGTCAGAATCCTAGACCACTGGCCCTCCACTTCTGTTTTACTGGTGGTTTCAGTCTCTTCTGTATGCACAGCACACTGTAGTAGCCCAGATTTTCCCTGTTTCTTCTCCTTGAGGAGTTGTTTTAAAAATGAAATAATCTGCTGTTGCTCCTTACAGAACTGGCTTCCTGGTGTTTTGTGGGGAGTGTGGCTGTGCTGAGCATCTGGTCCAGCCCTGCTTGTACAGGGCAGTAGAAAGGCTCCTGCTCACTGTAGTGGATATGGATACAGCCCAGAAAACAATGCTAAGGTGAATACCCTGACCCTTGAGGTGACCATAGCTGGAAAGCTTTTTGGGGGTGTACTCCAGGACTGGGACTGGGAGTGGTGGAGTGAGCTGCATCTGCCTTAGCAAGCAGCATAGCATGATAGGAGTGAAGCATTTAGTTCAGCGTCCCTGGACACCACACAACACATGTTTTTAGCAGGGTTTAGTGTGGATTAGCTCTGGTCTGGTCATGCGGACCTAATGCCCATTAGTGGTTGAAACACAACAGTTGTGTCCTTGGGGTGCGGTTTAGTTTCATGTGCAAAGAATCCAGTTTGTGCACTCAGAGGTCACTCTGTCATGCAAATCAAAGCATGGTAAAATATTTGTTCAAGAAAGACTCTCCTGAACTGTATTAAAAGACCAGCACGGACACAAAAGGGTAGTAAATATGCCAGCTACAAACCTCAGCTGTACCTTTCTGTGGCAGATAGGGCATCACACAGTTCAAAGGGAATGGTTGCACAACCTCCGTGAATAGCTCAAAATCACTTTTCCAATATTTTTGCCCATCACTGGACACTGTTAAGATTCAGCTGGACAGGGTGCTGGGCCATCTAGTCTGGACTCTGCTTCTGCCAAGAAAGGGTGGACCAGATAACCTTGAGCTCCCTTCTAACCTGGTGTTCTATGATTCTGTGTTTCTATGAATATGTTATTTTGTGTTTTTCCTGAGCCTACCACGGCACCTCAGGGCTAGGCAACTTCATGTTTTGTAAAGGTGAGCAGTCTGGCAGTGGATTATGAATCTTTTTGTTCACAGTAAGTTTGTATCCTCTTGTTCACAGTAAGTTTGTAGTAAGCAAAAAGTTGTAACCAAAACAACCCAAATATGGAAACTGCCATATAAATGAGAGGCTACCTGTCAAAGAAGACAATTTTTCACTTCCAAAAGATGGTTTTAATTTTGTCTTCTTAAATCTGATATTATACTCTCATTCTTAGGATAGGATTTCATTGAGTACGTATGTGGCATGATGTGCATTTTACCATTGTTCCTATTAAGTGTGAGCAGTAATTCTGGAAGTACATGATGGTTCCTCTTTCTGAAGAATTTTACAGCTAGCACTGTTAATGTGAAACAGAATCTCTGGAAAAGATGGGAATGGTCAGGCACTCTGGAGCAAATATTTGGAACAAAAGCTTAATTACATGGATACCAGATTAAGGCAGTCTTATAAACAGTTTTGGTATTTTTGACATGGTGGTAAAAAACAGAAAGCAAAGAGAAGCCAAATTAACTTAGCAACTGAAATATAGCAGTGGACTGAATCTGAAAGTCGACAGGTGAATGTTTTCTACAGTCCTGGCAGAGAGAAAGGCTGAATTGAATAGCCAAATTCTGCTTGATTTCTTTGGGAGCAGAATCAAGTCTTAATTCGTGAAAAACTCCTGTTTTGATTTTAATGAGAGTTACGTGACTTAAATCTTGTTTAATGTTTTGGAAGCACCGGGTAAGGTTTAAATCGAATAATAAGTTTTCTAGACTTTTAATAGCATTATTCTTCTTGGTGCTGCTATTACCTCAGGGTATTTACTTTTGGCTGTTAGTGCAACGTAGAAGTTGATACTATTGAGAATGGAATTGGCAAATCTTAAAACAGAATGTTTAGATCATAAACATTTTAAAATAAGACTCCATAAAAAAGATGTGTATTTTTTTAATATGAAATGTTAGTTGTGTTCTTGGCAGGCTTTGCTTCATAGGAGCCACATGCATTTCAAAGCATGTTCTGCTAGCCAGCTGCAGCCAAAAGATTATTTCAAACCAGTGGAGACTCAATTCCCTTTCCCTTTTGCTTTTTTTCCTCTCCCCCTTCTCTGGAGGACTCTCTATATATCATACAACTGAAGTGTAGCCAATCATGGGGTGAAAAATTCATACTAGTATACACAACAGTGGAAAGCATAGAAACATTCACTAAAGATGCCAGCACTAGTCTTTGCTTTAAAAAGTACTGTTGAGATTTCTTTTCTTCAGCACTCTTCAAATCTTCAAGCTTCAAAAACTGTTGAATACCCTTTCAGAGCCAGAAGGATTGCATAAACTATATAGAGAACTCCTTTTGTCTGCCCTGCACTTACCTGTGGAGTGACACTGTCATCTTTTTAACAATTACTTCATTCATCAGTGCTACATGAAACCAGATATACTCCAGGGGCATGCAGATGGTGGTGGGTTTGGGGAAGAAATCATACTAGATGTTAATGGAGTGGTTCTTTATTTATCTCAATGAAATGTTGACATTTATTGTACTGCACATTAAATTTGGGGTTTATGGGGTTTTCTTGAAATAAATGTGTGTGAGAACGTTTGTTGTCCTGCTTTAAAGATGTTTTTAGAAGACTTATTTTTATAAAATATGAACTCAGTGTTGATGAAAGCTATTGTATGTAGGCAGTTGTGCAGGCAGAAGTCTTGCCTCACCTCAGGCATATAGAGGCACCACAGTATGAGCTCCCTGTGCTGATCAAATAATGTACAATTCAGTTATTCCAGAACAGAACTTGACTCATTTTTTTTTCCGTAAAATGGAGGTGGAGCTTTCTCCACCTTGGTTTTGGTCCTCTTATTTCTGTGTACTCTGCTGGATATGGGCCTGAGATCCCTGCCTGCTTTGGACTGAATGGGAACAATTAAAAGTGATTTTATATTGGTCGCTTGCTGTAGCTGTAACAGTCCCGAACAGAAAAGGTTTTTGTCCATTGTCCTGAAGTATCATCAGGAAAGGTTTATAGAGCCTTTTGTTGAAAATATGGGTGTGACAGAAGTTTGAAGCGACTGGCAGTGAGAAGTTCAGTGATGAAGGAAGGGTGGTTAGTAGGTCAAGAGAGGTTCTCCTCCCCCTCTACTCTGCCTTGGAGAGGCTGCATCTGGAATATTGTGTCCAGTTCTGGGCCCCTCAGTTCAAGAAGGACAGGGAACTGCTTGAAAGAGTCCAGCGCAGAGCCACAAAGATGATTAAGGGAGTGGAACATTTCCCTTATGAGGAGAGGCTGAGGGAGCTGGGTCTCTTTAGCTTGGAGAAGAGGAGACTGAGGGGTGACCTCATCAATGTTTACAAATATGTAAAGGGTGAGTGTCAGGATGATGGAGCTAGGTTTTTTTCAGTGATATCCAGTGATAGGACAAGGGGCAATGGGTGTAAACTGGAGCATAGGAGGTTCCATGTGAACATCAGAAAAAACTTCTTTACTGTGAGAGTGACAGAGCACTGGAACAGGTTCCCCGGGGGGGTTGTGGAGTCTCCTACATTGGAGATATTCAAGGCCCGCCTGGACAAGTTCCTGTGTGATGTACTCTAGGTTACCCTGCTCTTGCAGGGGGGTTGGACTAGATGATCTTTTGAGGTCACTTCCAACCCTTGGGATTCTGATTCTGTGATTCTGTGAAGGGGTTCCAGAAGAGTATATTGGAGTATACTGACCGCCTTTGGAACCAGCTGTGAACCAACCCTCCTTAGCCAACCCACATCCTTCCTGTACAGAGTGACATGTCAGAATTCGGTTGATATTAAGAACATATACTTTAATGTAGTTTCTTTTCCTCTTTCTAAAAAGCAGAGATTAACACAAGGAATTTATTTTCCACAAGCCAATGTTAGCTTCATTCTTTGGCTGTCCAGTTAGCAACTGTGAAGGAAGCCTTGCGTGACATAGGCCTATAAGGAAATTAACTTTTTAGCTTTTATTAATTTCAATTTTAAAGTACTTAGTCTGATATGCAAACCAGGCAGATACTAGATAATATTGTACTGAAAAATTGTATCATTACTTTAGAAATTTACCACATTCTCCTTGGGCTGAGCTGAAAGTTTTATTCAATTGAGTAGAAAGAATTCTGTTGCTAGGGTTTTGTTAAAAAAAACAAAGAAGCAAACAAAACCCCCCAAAACCTCAAACCCAAAACCTTTTAGAGGTCAAGTTTTTAGTTCTTATCTAGATTAGCAGTAAGTGCTCCAAATTCAAAGATGAAAAGTGTCTGCTAGATCTTATTCAAATATTTAACAGTTGCAGATTAGAGATAAATACCATATTACAAACATGGCAGGTCACTGGTTTCTGAGCTGATACCTTTACCAGAATGGAAAGATAGCGATGGTAAGAGATATATCTGCCGAGGGTTTTTTGACTGATACTGTTATGTCACCACTTTTCCCATACTAATTTGTGAAGTAGGACTTGGACTGCAGTAGGAAGAATCTAATTCATGATTCTGTTATAGTTTTTGTATGGGCACTCACTGCACAATAAGTATTTAATCCTGACATTTTCCAGATTTAAATTAGACAAAATCACTTGCTTTCATGTCTTTGTGCTTTTTTTCTCAGTACTTTTCGGCAACATTGGTGCTTGCTTCTGAGTTTCTCTGGTGTTACCAAATGTCACTCACAGGGAATCTGTTTATTCCTTATTTTTATTTCCCTTTAGGTGATTGACTGCATCAGCAACAAGTGTTATTGTTACTTCTCTCAATTTAGTTTAAGTATAATGAAGCATTCAAAAAGAACTGTAGCTGCTTACATTGTATGCAGTCCTGCTATGTTTCCTACAGGAATGTAAAAAGACAGAGACCAAACTATGACCCAACTTCATGTCCTACATATTTGCCTTGCAGACCTGCATGATGAGATACTTGTGCTGAGAATAGCCTGTATTTATAATGAGCACATAATGGTAGCAAGAAAGAGACTGCCAATAAGTAAAAAACTACCAAGTGCTGAAAACTGATCACCTAATGCTTGCAGGGGGCAGGGGGGTGTATTTAAGAAAATCTAGGTAAAAGTTATATTAAGTGCATCAGAAACACTGAGGGCAATTCTTCGGATGAGTCTGCCACTTGAATAGTTTGTGGGGCTGAGTCCTTCATGATTTTGAGTAAGAATCCTTTGCATCTGTTTGTATGAGTGTGAAGGGTTAAACAATAAAGCAGAAATACATCTTCATGCTTTTGCTTAAAAATAAAAGGGCTGGATTTCAGAAGGAGCTGTAAAGCTTTCAGCAAGAATCAGGAGAACACTGCAGTAAAATGAAAAGCTGAAATGTGAAGAGTGCGTGATGTGAGATGCCAGCTCAGCACTTTCAGAAGTCATGTACAGATCACATTGCTCTAGGAGAGGAGACCACCCTTGGAATTGCAGTGAACTGTAGCAGTGACCGGCTGCCTTGCAATGTAAAGAAATTACATAGGCTGATACCCCTCCACCCAGTTACGTCATCCGGTGGTAGCCTCCCTTAACAGTTCTTCAGTCGAGGGAAAACAGATGTTATTTACAAGTACTTCTGTAGGGGTGGAAAAATCACCTTACTATACAGATCCCAGATGCACAAGGAAAGGAGAAGAGTAAGAATGTTCATACAATAAAGGTTCTTTACTGAGGGTGTTTGTTTTTTCTCCTCTTTGTATAGGTTCAACGTGGGAGAAAACATTAAGGCAGATTGGTTTTGAAAGGTAAGCCATAAATTTGTTTCTTTACCAGTGAGAAAAGGAAGAAAAACTGCATGGGAAAGTTTGCAGAATTATTTATTTTAGCTGATCAAACATATCTATGTTGTCAGATTTAGAGAGGAAGTTATGCAGTGTCATACACATACATGTTCAGCTGTTCCGTTAATGTCCTCTTTTCCCTGTCTATCTGAAGCAACTTATTCACTATATGAACTTGGTTCATAATGTTTCTTTGCTGGCAACTATACAGCATGCTAGTATTAGAAAAGGTGACACACTATTGGGCAAAAGTCTTACTTATGAATGAAAACACTGCTCTCACTCATATTATTTTTTCCATGAAACTGCTAACCTGTGATGTATTAGTTGACAAAAGTAAATGAAGTTGAAAGCAGACCAAAGCTGGAAGGGAGCTATTTAGCATCAGAGTAAAACCCAGAATTCAGCATTCTTCAAGTGCAAAAACTTCTTGCAGCCAAACTTAACTACAAGGTCATCATAACAGAAACATATGTCTAATAAATTAAACCAGGCCAAGCCCAGTAAAAAGTGATCTGATGTTGAAATGCAGATGCTCAATCTCATGTTTATTCTTTTAAAATTGGTAAGCAGAAGAATTTGCTGTCTGCTTGAATGAAATTTTGCCTTTTTCCCTCAGCTTGCAATTGTGCACTAATATGCTTGGGTCACTGTTGACTGGGCAAGAAAGAATGTTGCATATCTTCATGCTGTATATTGTCTGCAGCATCCCAGCAAACCCTACAGAGAGTCAGGTCTTTCTGAAATCAATAAAGCCATAATATGAAACAGCAAATTACTTACTTGCTTCCTTTCTCACAAACAAAAAGCATGCTGCATTTTAATTCTGGCTGTTACCTTGCAGAACATTTTTATTACACCAGAGGAAGTTTTTGTTACAACAAAACCCGGTTTACTTGTTCAGCTAAATATATTCAATTTCCATCTTAGACATTACTTTTGAAAAATTGAAGGACGGTGCTCTTTTCAGTGCAATAGACATAGAAGTGCATGGAAAAAAATCTGTTCTTATTGTCACACCCATAGATATTACATTGGTACATATAATTTTGGCTCTTCAAAGGAATCATAGAAAAGAAAATCACTTTTAAATGTGACAAAGATCTGTCTTGATGAAATCTAGATTTTAATTGGTACATTTGTAGCTTTACAAGCTAGGATTAGTTTAAAAGTAAAATAGAACAATAAAACCACTTTTCCTTTACCAAATAATACGTAGAGATCAAATTCATTTCTGTTGTAAATCTCTTGATACCAGTACAGTCATTCCTGTAAAGATTTTGGCCAAATATTTTTAAACAAAACCAAACATTTTGTTGCCATGTATTTTTATCACAACTTGAAAATCCAGACTGGTCTGAAATACTTATCATTTTGTAACTGAAGAAACATGGGCATTTTCCTTTCATAGCTTCCCACCAGTAAGAAATGTTCTAAAACTTTAATCAGATCACTAAATAAAAATATGTCTCTTCTACTGCCCCATAATCATAAAAATGCCTCAGTAATACAGGCAACCTGAGTGGAAAATTGCAGTCTTTCATAGTGTCAGTATTTAGTAGGTATAGGTATTTATAGGTATACTGGATAGGTATCTGATCAAAATTAATTTAAAAATGCTCTCGTCTCAAATTTTTAGTATTGGGAATTTTTAGAAGTTGTAAAAAATAATTTTAGCAAACATAAAGTCTGCTAAACCTGTATTTTCTGTTATGCAGGATAGCACAAGAAACAGTATTGATTGAAAGGAAAATTGTGATTCCATTTCATTACAGCATTGGGGTAGGTGGGGGCTGTGATTCATAAGCACCAACTTGAGAAGTCAGAATGACAAATCAAGAATCAAACTAGAAGTTCCTTAACTGTGACACCTTACTATATGTTGTCTTTTTAGAGGTACACTGTTTTTGACAACACTGCAAAAAAAGAAAAGATCTGGATATTAGTGAAAGTTGCACACTCTCAGTTACTAAGCTGGATATTGTCGTAAGGTTCTTTTTAATTAGTTGTGCTCTTTTCTCAAGTTTCTTGATGATCATTTCATTCAGCGTAATACCACACATGTGTGAAGAGCACTACAGTAAAGTATTGATTCTTTCATTGCTCCGTTCTTCTTTTAAGATTACAACTTAGCACATGCTGGGTTCTTTGTCTCCATCAGAATGGAAAAAAAATTGTAGTTTTAAGGAGTGCTAGAAGGAATTGATACCTTGGGTCTGTGGTTTGAAACTGCCAGTGGAAAATGGACAATGTTTTTAAGCTGAGTTCATAAGAAGTTCTATTTGTGGCAATTTCCAGCTTAATGCTTCAAAACAACAAGGAGAGCCTACACTAGCTGTGTACATGAAATGTGTGTGCAGCATGGAAAATGGACAATTCTTAATTCTTAATTAAGACTGGATATTAGGAAAAATACTTTCACCAAAAGGGTAGTTGGGCATTGGAACAGGCTTCCCAGGGAAGGGGTTGAATCACCTTTCTTGGAAGTGTTCAAAAAGTATGTTCAAAAAATATGGTCCTTAGTGACATCGTTTATTGGTTGACTTGGCAGTCCTGGGGTAAAGGTTGGACTTGATGATCTTAAAGGTCTATTCCAACCTACTTGATTCTATGATTCTGTGAATTACAGCTGAGAACCCTGCCCTAGAGGAAGCAAATATATAGAAGAGGTTACTGTGCAGATCCTATTATTACCACTCTAGTTAGAAAAGAAGAAAGGCTTTCAGATGGTACTTCTGCATCCTGAGAAATCAGCTGCATCCTGGAGTAACTTTAACTGAAACAGCACATTAGTTAGCACAGATGGGTGAAAATTTTAATGTACTTGGCTTGCCATAATCAGAGAAGCAAATGTGTTCTCATCAGCTTTTTCAGAGAACCAGAAAAGAGAAAACAAAAGAAATAAAGTCCTTTAAATAGGCAGAACAGTTAAGGTTTGGGTTTTTTTTCGATAGTCATATTCTTGCATGTATTTTAATGCTAGACTTTTTATGACTGTAATGTATCAGCACTAACCATTTGGTTGACTAAATGATCCATAACATATTTATGAAGTCCAGCGTTAACTCCTTTATAGCAATATTTCTTTAATATCATATTGTGTGTCATTGCCTAAGATTTCTTATGCCTTAAGGAATACTTTCCAAAGTAAACAAAGGGAAACACATTGCTATATGTAATATTTCTATGCAGGAAGTGCACTTAACTTACAGTCACAGAAGTAGAAATCCCAGGTCTGCAGATCTTTCAGACCTGAGAGATTATTCTGGGGGTCTATCACCACATACTTTCCCTAGTCAGTAGGCGTCCCTGTATGGCCATTGATAGGATAGTGAGCTACAGCTACATTAGGGCTGATCCCCTAAAATTGTTTTCATATTATGTATACCAATACAAAGAAAAGAAGAGTAGCAGCACTGGTTTTGCTATTTAAAAACATATTCTCTACAAGCTGTTAACTTAGGTACACCTGAGTCAGCTGTGAAATATCAATTACATTTGAATGTGTTGTTTGAGCAACCACATTCTTGTTCAGGAGGAAGCAAGATGTCTAGATACACAAAAGGAAAGACATTCGAAGTAAAGTCCTGAGGAGGAATATGTCTTTGTTTAAAAACTGGAAAAAAATATATAAAATGGTCCTCTTAAGAGGCCATTTTAGAGTGCATTGATGAACAGGAGATGCAGACACTCAGTTTACTTTGCAGAAAATTAAGCCCAGATAATACACAGGTTATGTCATCACTGCTTTGTAGTTATATGATGTTTGTTCTGTAAAAGTAGAGTGTTTACATTGCTGTTATTTTCATATCCTGGCAAACATAAGGGCACCAAGAGATCTGACTGTGAGGCTTTTATGTAAGCATTACTTGTGAGCTGAGGATGCTGCTTTTCAGTGTGAGAGAAATTAAAAATTGTGGAGCTCGAGTAAAGTAGCTTTATATCCAGGAAATGACTGGATATTTGGAGAAATTTGGAGAATTGTGAAAAATGTTAGCTTGTATTATGCTGTCCGACAAGAAACATGGTTTAAAATGCTGAGCATGTGTGATACCCGCACATCAAGCCAACTGTCATCTTATATGGTTTCTCTAATAACCTAAGCCAAAGCAAGTAGACTTGTGGATAAATAGGATGACTGGATGCCTTTTTTTGCCTCTGTTAAATAAATAATGTACAACAAACCCAGGGGTTTTTTTGTTCATTATTGGTGCATGTTTAGACGACACCCCCCATATTCATAAAAATGTCTGGAAAGCAGTCCGCTCTGTTCTATATTGTTCCAAATATGAGTAAAAACGTGTTTCAGAAGGCATTGTTCATCTCACTGGCTTCAGATTTTTTCAGTCACACAAACGGCCCAGTAGACATGGCTCACTCAAACTCTGAAGTGAAAGTTAATGAACAATTAACAGTGACTGTGATTATTTCCTGGCTACTCCAGCAATTAAAAAGAGAGCTTAATGCATAAAGCTTATTAAAATGCAAGAGAGAAGAGGATTAGGTCAGACATTAAGCTGGTCTTCTGTAACGCAGTCGGTAGGATCTTCCCAGCTCACAGCTGGGGTGAGGCTTGCAGTCCAAAGCCTGGAAAGAGCCATAGACAACTTCACACTGCAGGGAAGCTGCCACTTCACACTGCAGGGAATTAAAACCAAAAGGAGAACTTCATAAAAAAAATCTAAATCTCTCTAGTTTGAGCTAGCAGATGATGGAGTTTATGTCCTTATGTAGTATATTCAGTAGTTATCGCAGAAATCTGTTGTTATGTATTTGTGACCCAGAAATTACCTAGTAATTTAAAAAAATTAAATGAACAGTTTGGGGCTTCTTAAAACTCATTGTCCTTCAGGGTTTCCAGATTTCCAGTGTTCCCCTTAGTACTCTTCTCTGAGTTGCATTTTCTAATAAGACTGGTAACTACTGAACTATGCAGCTACTTACAGTGCTTCTATTCCCCTTTTACATTTGTTCCCATGGTGTTTCTCTCATGTATGTGATGCTTTACATTATGGTTCCACAAAACAGACTTAAGAATGATTTAATAACTGTTATTATATGTTAAATAAATACCAACTGTTTTAAAAAATACATATTTGAAGAATAACAGATGTGTGGTTATTACCCTTTTGGCAACATTTGATAAGCATGTTTTCCATGATAAATATCTGTTTCTGACACAGAGAAAGGTTCTTTTGGGCACCAATTTCTTAGTCAAATGTAAATATCTGTGTAAGCCCCTCTGTTTTCCATATTGAAGATTCAACTTTTGTTTGGTTGGTTGCTTCAAAAAGATTCTGAATTATTGTTGTTTTTGTGGTATGCAAAAGTTTATTATTAATTTAAGTTACATGTTTATAAATGGAAAATTATGTGACTTCCACTCTACATAATGCTAATGTGTCACGTCTGCACCGTTTGTACAGCGGCAACATCTATGTAGAATGTGCAACACAAAACATCCCAGATTCTGGCTAAAGTGATGACGAGGGTGATCAATGGTAAAAGCTGCTCCTGTTAGTAAAGTACTGGGTATTGACTTCTGGGCTTGTTCTGCATTTTTTAAAATCCTTTTATTAGTTCTGAGGAATGAAATGATAATTGGGGATTGGTAACTCTCACACCTCAAGGAAAGGAAAGGGAAAGAAGGTGAGAGCAGGGAAGGAAAGAGGGAAAGACCAAAAGATTGCTCTGTCAGAGCTAGACCCTCGGTAAGAAGATTGGCTCCTATGGAGATCTATTCGAGATCTTCTATGTATTTCAGTAGCTCCTTCAACTACTCTTCTAATCACAAGGTGATGAGGAGGACAATATGCATTGTTTTTGTCTGAAGCAAAATAAACACAACAGCCCTGTGTGCCACAGGTAGGGAGCCACAGCTTTCCCAGCAGACACCAGGAGCAAGTTAGCTGTCATCGCTGAGAGATGTGTTTTTGTTCCTGTGTTGGTCTCTGGGAGCAGACGGATGTCTGCTTTTGCAGCTGCTCCACACATGCCCCTGCTCAGTGCAGCCAAAAATACTGTGTATATCTTCCCTACCCCTTGCAGAGACTGAGAACTCAATTTCCGAAACCACTCGTGACGTGCGGTGAGCGCTGGAATCCAGACGGATCAGAGGCACTTCCCAAACGCCTCCTTCCAGGTCTAGGTTGCTAATTATGAGCCCACTGGTGATCTGTTTTCTCTCTCTCCCCCATGCTTAGATTGCTTGTAACTTGCTGGATGTTTGATTGGTGCTTGGCCAGAGTTTCTCTGGGTGACATGTAAAGAATAAACAGAAAGAAGAGAATACCAGTGGATTCTATATATATTTATTATGCACAATTCTGGCTTGGAAATCCAAGTACCATATGGTTTTCTATAGTGACATCCCCCACTCCTCTTCAGTGATTTAGTAAATCACTCTTCAGTGTTTTAGTAAAAAGAATAAATATATGTTTGAAATATAAAGTCTTATCCTGGTACTATGTTCCATAATTTCAAACCCTTTCTTCACATACAGCTGAATCCTATAGTCCCTTCTTGGACAAGGCTCCCATTGACATCATTTTGGAAACATGGCCTCAACCAGGGTCTGATCCTTCAGAGGCTGATTTAAAAGAAAGAGTGTAGTCTGAATGTGTTTTGCAAATAGTGAATAATTTGACTCTAGGAAGACAAGGAAAAATGGGTGCAGTGATGTAATCAGAGGGATATGAGGAAAGCCCTGCCAGACAACTAAAGAGGTGGAAAAAATAGCTATAGCTAGAATATATATATAATATGTATATGTGTATATATATGTATTTTTTAATATGTATAATAATAGTCTATGTGCCTGTTTTAGTCTCTAGTTAAACAATGCACTTAAGCAAGTTCTTAAGTTTTCAGTGCCCAGACATGCCCACTTACTTCAGCAGGATTCTCTTTTTCAGTGTACTGTCTTTTAATTGATTCATATCAGAAAAATCAGGTTAATCGATGTTTCGTTTATACTTTCTATTGCTTTGCCCACTCAGGCCTCACATCTGACAAGGATTAGTTTATAGCCTTCCTCAGCATTCTTGGCACATCTTTGTTTTAGTATATGATGCCCATCAAACTTTCATAGGAGTTAATGAATTTGAATTTATTCTGCAGTGATTACAGTTACATATGAGTAATACGGCAAATAAATGTAACACAGGGAGCTGAGGAGATGGAACCAATTCCCCACCTTCCCTTGGGAGGCTGTGAATAAGAGAGAAGTTTGTTGCTTATAACACAATTGTCTTCTGGGTGATATCTTAGTTTAGTAATTTCTCTGTCTAGCTGTTTGCTAATTGACAGGTAGGGATCTGGGGGCAGAGGACCACATCAGAAGGGCTTATTCATGTCTTTCCAGCTGCAACACTGCACTTCATTTCTTAAGGGGCGATGGACAGCAAGCAGGTGGACTTCCCACACGTGTGCACTTGTGTCCAGGTGAAGAGCAGCACAGGGTCCCAAGTCCTGGGAAGACAGGGGAGCTAAGCTTGCTTTATTTTAATTTTCAAAGCTTCCCTTGTTTTGTTACTTCATGGTGGCTGGGATTGTGGAATTTGTGGATGTGTGTGCTGAAGTATTTGTGTTGTTTATAGTGTGGGAAATGGGGAATAAATGTGTTTTCAGTTTCATTTGATGTATACTGCATGCCTGAGGTTCTATCTTAAATTGAGTTTTCCTCGCTGCTCTGACAAAAAGTGAGACTTTGAAATAAAAGTCTTGACTTACAAACAAAGCCAGAACAAAAATTGGATTATATTTGCAAAGAACAAAAACATTGTTTTAAAAGTTACGAAGAAAACTGAAGGTTGTTTTTCCCTAATACTGTATCAGCTGAAATTTTTTAGTCAGTATTAAACACTGAAATTGGAACACATTAAATCTAGTTTTAAACCAGTTTAACTTTTTGGATTTTATTCCAATGTCCACTTTCATTCCAGTTTTGCAGAAAGTGTGTAATCGGTCCGGTGTGCTCAGGCACATGTTACTCTGAGCAAAGTGTTTGCTGGTTGCCTGTTAAACAATATGCTGTGTTGGACATGTTGTAGTAGTCTGTCAGGTAACCTAATCCCATTGTTCCCACTGAGAAGGAAATAATTTCAGGACAGCTGCCCTCACCCCTGGAGTGAGCATAATCTGAAAGACATAAGAACTAGTAAGTGCCCTGTTTTGTACTATTACCCCATTTACCACTTGTGTTTCATGGTGCCCTAAGAGCTGTGGCCTGTGAAGAATTTCTATTTTTATCTCCAGCCCTGGGCTGTATCTGCAAAGCTGGGCAGCCATTCCCTGTTCAGGGTGGTTTAATTGTTGACCTGGAAGGACCTTCAGAGAGGATCCATCTATCCTAAAGTGTCTCTTTTTGCTGTGTTTGTTTTATTTTTCCCCAGCAGCATAGGGACATTTGTAGCACCACTTTATGTGTTAGGTGAGGAAGTACACTAATCTCCAGGGGCAAATACAGCGTCTGTCACAGTTAACTTCTGAGATTCCTGTTTGGAATTTGATTAATCTTCTGCATATTCCAAGATACGGTTTATATTCTGGAACAGGTTTGCTGGAGAGGTGGTCAGTGCCCCAAGCTGTCAGCATTTAAGAGGCATTTGAACAATGTCCTCAACATGCTTTAACTGTTGGTCAGCCCTAATGTAGTCAGGTAGTTGAGTTAGATGATTGTTGTAGGTCTCTTCCAACTGAAATATTCTCCTCTCCTTTCTCTTCCACTCTTCTCTCCCAGTGGTCCTTTTAGTGTGCTAGCTAAACTTAAGCTAGTTACAAGAAAATCTCACTTTTGAAGGATATGATTTGGGTGAGTTTTGCAGCCTACCTTTTGCGAAGCAAACACATTTCTTCTTAATAATCATATAATAAAAAAGTTTTCAGTATATTGCTAAGTATGGTTTTGTAGGCTTTGAGCTGCACACCTGTGAAACAGTAGGGAGAGATTCGCCAAGTGAGACTTTTTTATGGAAGCTTTTCAGGAGATGATCACCATATGGCTAAAACCACTTAAGACTAGTAATAGCTTCCTTGCTTACTGGATTTTGTCAAAGCTGTCTTTATTAAAAATGTCATAGAACTGTTCATCATGAAATGCATAAACAGTCACTGAAATAATGGAAGCAGATTTAAGAGATTTTCTAGGGTTTAGTCCCCCATTTTTCTTTTTTAGCAGTTATCTTAATGACAACATAAACAATTTCTACATAAAATATTTATAGTAATCGTGGCTAATCTGTAGAATACATCTCTGTAATATGCCAAGAAAGGTATTTCCTCTGGGTTCATTGACACCTTTTTAAACAACGTTGAAAGCAGCAGTGTGAATTTTCTAGATTTGTGAACACACAGTCCTTAATTACACAAGAAATTCAGTGGACTTCAAGGGTATAGCTCATGTGAGTAAACATTACGGAACCAAGGTTAAAATTGTGTTAATAAAATGTATTTAGACTGTAGTTGATTCTCTAGAATTTAAGAGAATTCTAAATTCTTTAACTTAGAAGAATTCAGATATTAATAATCCAAGGTGGACATCACAAGAGGTAGCCCATAGGAAAATCACATTGTTACATGAGTAAAACACAGTTGTGCAGTCACTGTTTCAATCCTCTGCATGGATACGCGATAAAGGACAAGAAGCCACTTACTCATGGGGAGCACAACACTCCTGCTTCCTGTTCAACCTCCTGTGCACCTACCAAAAGATCTGGTTGCAGATAACAAGTCTCTTAATCATGTGACATGCCTATGATAAACCTCAGGTTCAACTGCAGGTAGATGTGAAACACATTAGTATAATTAATTACAAGATGCTTCATGAATAAGCAGGTTCCTCACTTTTCTGAGGGATCAATTTGAATTTATTTCCAGATCTAACAGGACTAGCAGTGTACTTTCAGTATACTTTCGCCAGTGGTCCTGCTTCCTCACTAGGGACTCTTTCTTACTGATACTTTTGCAGTAATACCAAGGCTGCTAAATCCTAGGCATATTTTGGCCAATATGCTGAGTTTGGCAAAAGGGTTGCAAAGTCTCTTTTCTTAAAAAAAAGGGACTTTCTGATTCTGGAAACATTGAAACTCAGACAGTTTAGCATTCTGAACTCTTTAAGCATTAAAATGTCATCTTTCAAGTACCTGAGTCACTTTGAGAGTTGGGATTGTAACTCAAGAACCCTTACGACTCTCGAATATTGTAGCAGTAATCTTCTGTTGCAAGTGCTGGGAAGTTACCTGAATCAACGCTGTGCTTCTGATTTTCTGACGAAAATGTGCCTAAATCTGTTTCTTCTATAGTATTTCAAACGCCCCAAATCCACTAATCCTTTTCCTTTTTTTTTTTTTGTTACAAAAAATAGTCACTTTTGCTGAAAACAGCCTTGCCTTAGTCCTGTGCTTCCTAATATGCCTGATTCTAATATAATAACAATTTTACTACAATAAGCATTCTTCCTTCATGCTTGCATAATATTTTAAATGGAAAACACTACTGAGGAGAAATCCATATAACTCCTCTAGAGCTGTACTGTAGTTAAGTCTTAGAGAAACTTTACAGTTGTTGCTTTTTCTGAAACCATACCCAAGGGACCTGACCTTTTACAGGGCTTTGCATTGTAGCTTTTGTACCTGTTTTATCTTTTGCTCTTTAAGAAAAGTCAACTTTGGAATGAACCCAATGTGGAGAAGTCTTTCAAGCAAACCTGAAACTTATTTATTTGGCAGCATGGGTGAAGGTAGTTTGCATGCATCACTGTGTTTCTCTAACAGTAAAGCAAAGGCGTATTTAGAAGCCAAGCCAAATACTTTTATAAAGTTACTTTCCACTGCTTCCAACCCTGTTGGGAAATAGAATAATTTAATAGCCCAGGACAAAATAGGAATTAATATGGGCTAATTCCATGCTTCCAGTCTTAAAAGTAAGTTTACTAGAGTAATTTGGATCAAAACAGAAATTAAAATTTTGCACCTTAGGACTATCTCTTATTTATACTGATTTTGTAATTCTGCATGTTAAATTAAGGACAGACCTCACATACAGAAGTCAGTTTAGGGGTGAGAATTACTGGGTTTTTAGCATGGAACTAGAAAGCCATAATTTTGGGGCCAGTGAGAGAGAGAATGTCAGTATCTGTAATTTCTGAAAACTTGGCCACTTATTTCATGGCATGGGGGTTGGAACTTGATGATCTTATGGTCCTTTCCAACCCTAACTATTCTGTGATTCTATTTGAAAAATGTTAACCGTTTCCCCTTTTTTCGTCTTGTAAAGAGGTGTTTGGTAAAAGGTACACTCAGATGGAGATACCAAAGATTTGTATCTTTCACTATGTAATATTGTTTATCAAGAAGAAAAAAATACTTTTTTGTCCTTGCTACATTGATTACTTCTTTTGCAGATATAAAGATAAACTCCCTGGAGTATTTTCATGGCTTTTCTGCAATTGTCAAATTTAAAATAATAATGCAATTAAATTGCATGTCATCAGTAATCAGTCATTGCTTTGAAGTGGAATGATTTAAAATAAATGTTATTTTTCTCCTGCTTTCTAACCTTTGAGAGTGAAATTGCTTCACATTTCACAGCTTTTCTTCATAGATGTGAGGGCTGAAAACAGATATGTGTATCCTTTGTAAGGAAGAGTTGTTGACTTTCACAGTCACATGGCTATAGAAGGTGAAACTTTAGGAAAACTTGGGATCCCCAGTAAAGCTTTGGCAACTATCAAAGTAATGCTCAAGCTGTGAAAGACTCTTTTGCAACATTAATCATGTAAGTACATCTCAAGTCTTAAAAGAGGAATGGCTCTAATCTACCTTCTCTCCAGTATGCTAGCCTGATTTCTGCACTATGAGAATGAATTGAGTTACTATTACATATCTGGTTCTGTAAACTGCAGATAATAAAACTGCCAGGGTTGAAATGGTAGTACAGTTCTTATATTTGTTCCATATTGCTGCAAAAGGCAGCATATGTGTCTTCTTCTGTGTCTGTCATCTCTTCTGCCCTCCCACATTCACTGCACCATCATAAAATTTCTTTCTTCTGCTTCAGCATTCAAAACTACTCTGATTACTCTTTATTTGCTGTCTTCCTGTAGCTTAAGTGTATGTGTGTATTTGCCATCAGACTGCATCCACCTGCTATGTGATGACATTGGCAAGTGATAGCACAACTGTAAGATTCATTGCTATAGCAGATGCAGTTGAGAATGAACAGTCAAATCAGCTCTAACTTTTAAATTAAAACTCATCAGCAAAGAGAATAAAACAGAGGAATGCAAAAACCAAGGATAAAAGTCACACAGTGGTACAAAAACAAAGCCTGATAGAATTCAAAGGTGAAGGAATATATTTGTGGATTCTGTAATTGTATTTTTTTCATATTCATTTAATAATTTTCTTCCAGCTAATGAAGATTCTTAAGTAAAAACCTGGGGGTTTTTTTAAGTAAAAAAAATGATTAGTGCACAAGTCCTAAAATACATCCAAAGCGTGGTCAAATACTCCTCTATTTGAGAGCTCTGGAAATGCTCAGAGTGACTATAAAACTAAGAGAAATAATATCAGGTACGTGAAGGCCTTTTATGTATGCAAAAAAGTAACTGAATGAACAAGAAACATTTAGTATGGCTTATATAGAAATGGAAGGTTATTAAATACTCTGGGCAAATGGTGAGCTAATGTGCAACAGTGTAAACTGGTGAATAATTAATCAGAATAAAATTGAGAAAATGAGTGAGGTTTCTTTATTTCTGAAAGTAAGATTTGTGTTGAAAAATTAATCTAACTCTGGGAGACAGCTTCATAGTATAGGGATTTTCTCATTTTTTTTTGACATGACTAAATGTTCTGTACTGACTCTTCCAAGCAGCCGATACAGTCTTTTCCATATGCATACGATGAGAAAAATGGAGCAGAAGTTAACACCCAGAGCTCATGTGGCCTCTGCTCACTGTAGGAGCACAAAAGAATACATACTATTATTGTGAAATGTGGATGAATTATGGGAACATACTGAGGAGCCAATATTTCCCTTCATGGGCTACCATTCAGAGAAGAAAAAGACACGTGGGAGGAAAGAAAAGATGCAGGACTTGATGCTCACATCTGCTGCAGTTCAGTGTTACTAGAAATCAGATCGGTCTGCCCCCATATTTCATTTCCTTCTGTAATCTTGACCAATAATTTATAATTGGTATCAGCTGATCATCTGGCTCTCTCCATGGCAAAATGAGTGAGCAAAGAAACATTATCCTCCTACTCATTACTGTCAAAGAGAAAATAAAACTTTAAAAGACAAAGATCTCTATTGACTTTTAATGAAGTCTCTCAAACATAGTTTTTCACTGTTTCTGGTATACCTTCTGTTTTGGGGAAACAGTTCTTTAGGAATCTAAAGTGAGAGATTCAGCTTTGTTAATCGCAGACAGCATAGAATCGTAGAACAGTTAGGGTTGGAAAGGACCTTAAGATCATCTAGTTCCAACCCCACTGCCATGGGCAGGGACACCTTCCACTAAACCATGCCACCCAAGGCTCTGTCCAGCCTGGTCTTGAACACCACCAGGGATGGAGCATTCACAACTTCCCTGGGCAATCCATTCCAGTGCCTCACCACCTTTACAGTAAAGAACTTTCTCCTTATATCCAATCTAAACTTCCCCTGTTGAAGTTTGAACCCATTACCCCTTGTCCTATCACTACAGTCCCTAATGTAGATCATTATGCAGCATCATTATGATTTTTTTACCTTGCTTTCTTCAAGTCTGTATTCTAGGTGAAGGTCCTTGGAGAGGATCTCTGGAGAGAAGTTCCTGAGTTGGAAATAACACATACCCTGCCACATTCCTTTGCAAAATCATGCTCATAGGCAGATCCTTGGCTCCAGCTGCTCCTTCAGTCCTGTCTCTGGTCTGGGACTTTCTCTGGCAATACTGATGTTTTGCAGAAGTGACCAGTAAAATTCCAATAGAAGTAGTCAGAGAGGCTTTTTATGCCATTCCCACCCCTCACTCATTAGGAACAGTACAGGCAATAACTTGGCAGCTTCTCATGGCACATGCTTCAATTTTGTGAATGTTTGCAAGACACTGATTGCCATTCAGCTTAATATGGAGTATTAATAACATGAACACGTAAGGACAATTTTAATTAGTGAGCAGAGAGAGGGTGATTCCTCTTGTTAGAATGTTGAGTGAGAAATCTGAAACTCAATAGGTCAAAACTGGATTATTTTTAAGGTAGACGGTGTTGAAGTCTAAGGCAAGAAGATGACAATAATTAAAATCAATGCTTTCAGAAAAAAAGTAAGAGACCCTGGTGCATCTAGTATTTCCTGATGTATTATTGGTGCAGCCTCACCTTGAGTGCTGCGTGCAGTTCAGGGACCCACAGTTTAAGAAGGACATGAAGGTCCTTGAATGCATCTGGAGGATGGCAACAAAGCTAGTGAAAGGACTCGAGGGAACGTTGTGTGAGGAGCAGCTTAGAGCTTTGGGCTTGTCTAGTTTGGAGAAAATGAGATTGAGGGGTGACCTCATTGCTCTCTACAGCTTCCAGAGGAGGGATGTGGAAAGGGAGGTGCTGATCTCTTCTGCCTGGGATCCAGTGATGTGTGGGAATGGTTGAGAGCTGCATCAGGGGAAGTTCAGACTGAACATTTGAAAGCATTTCTTTACCAAGAGGGTGTTCAAACACTGGAACAGGATTCCTAGAGGGGTGATCATTTCCCCAAGCAGTCAGTGTTTAAGAGGCATTTAGACAATGCCCTTAAAAACATGGTCAGCCCTAAAGTGATCAGAAAGTTGGATTAGTAATCATTGTTACGCTCCTTCCAACTTCGTTGTACATTCTTCCCACCTGAAATACTTCTGTTTTGTTCTGTTCTAGCAGGTAGGCTATCCTTTCAAGAGGGGGAGCCGTGGAAGGGGGTGATTCAATCTAGCATGTTATCAGAGCACCACTTTCACCCTGATAGTTCTCTGCCAGTGCCCTCCACAAAAGTGTTACACTGGTTGTATATGATAGGAGAATTATTATGACAGGAGAATTCCCAAATCCCATGGTGGCAGCTTTTAGTCTTTTTTATGTGACACCAGTGGTTAAAAAACAAAAACAACTTAATGATGTTCACAGGTGGTCCTTAGATAAAACTGGGGAGACAAATAAGAGATTGTGAGGCACAGGGATGTAAATCAGATTGGTAGATTTACTTCCTGTTAATAACTGCAGCACACATGCAGTCAGCAATCCAATGAGATTAAAGAGGAGTGAAGCTTAAAGTTGAACGTAGATATTTTTAGTAATTTAATGAGAAAATAACCAATTTCTACCACACTGAAACCAGAAGCTGACAACTACATGGTTATTACTCTATGTCCTTCCTAACAGCATTACTTTGCAAAAAAGAAGAGCAACCTTATGTTATTTAGGTGCCTACAGATTAATAGATGCTGTGACAAGTAAGGGAGTATCACAAAATTGAGGGAAGGGGAAGTGATGGCAGAGCAATCTCTAACTGAGGCTTCATTGCTACTGCTAGATTTTGTACCTCAGATATATTTTTCTTGCTAGTTGCAAGTGAGGAGAAATTTTTTCTGTGCTTGGACAATTGTATAATTTCCATTTAAAATTCTTGTCCTCTGAAGCATCTCGTTATTTCATGTTGATCTGGTGGTCTGGGCTGCCTCAGCAATGGCATAAGATCCTCTCAGAAGTCATCTCCATTCAGGAGGAATCTTATTTATCCAACTGTTTGCATTAGGTTTTCAGGCTGCTCGTTTCCTGCCACCCCGTGTGTTTATTTTCTTTTCAGCTAAATTAATTTCACCTAACTTTTCTCATGCCATTTAACTTAGGGATTCAAAGGAAACAAACGTCTGATAGAAGGTATTTTATGACTTGTGTTGTTTGAGCACTTGAGACTGTTGTCAGTGTTTTTCTTGGCACAGCTCAGCCTCCTGCAGTACAGTGGTAGCTGGGAGCAATACAGTAGTAAACCCACCAGCAGCAGAATGTGAGCCAGTCTTTGTTTTAATCTGGAGAGCAATCAGCATTGCAATTAGTATCCAAAAACTCTCTAGGACACATTTTGGCTTTGGTTTTTGTTTTGGTTTTGCTGGGTTTTGTTCATGAATAAATCATGTGAGATCTCCAAATAGCAATTGGCACATGCAACACAAGGAGGCCTGTGGCCAGTGGAGTACTAAAATACCACATACAGCATCTGACCAGCCTGCTGCAGTGTGCTGCAGACAGGGCACCCAGCTTGGAGGTAAAAAGTGGGGGCACTCAACTTCAGCTCATTTTTGAGCTATTTGGATCTGTGCAGTCCTGTCCTTTTCAATGCTCAGGGAAAGTAAGAGTCTCCCACACTGGCAAAACACAACCACGGTTGCCTCCCACACCTGAGGGAGGTTTTGGTGGCCCCACATCCCAGCTGTTGAGCACCTAGCCTTAGGCCATGCAGGTAACTAGTCCTCTCCCCTCCCACATGTACAAGGGGTGTTTGCCACCCAGGAATTGTATCATATGCTCCATTTACAGAAAAACAAGAAGCAATATCTCAGGGCATTGGGACATTTAGTTTTCTACCACTCTTCTTTTTCAACTTGGTACTGTGGAATTAAACAATGTGCATGAAGGGTAAATAGGGTGTTTCTTTTGGCCACTATTAAAGGAAATCATCTGGGGAGTGAGGGGGGATTTTGCCCACACACCCCTCTTGGCTGGAGTCTACTTCCTGCAATGCCCATGTGCTTTTGCCTCTAAATCACTGGGATTTTCAAGCAGATGATAGTGGGGAAGGTTAGACGTTGCTTTGTCATGTCTTGCTTGATGCTGAGAAATGAAGGATTGTCATGTCCAAGGCAGGCAGGTAGACTGGGAAACGTTTCACGTGGAAGAACTGAGGGTCTTAGTGAATGATCCCATCCATGCAAATGTAGCACTTGTCTAGTTTTGAATTAGGAGTAGGGTGTGGAGAGGTCCCCCATGCACTCACTGGAGTGCAACAGGCACTCCAGCTTGAACTGTGGCATTTCTTAGTGCCTGTGTGCCTTTACACTGTATTGAGGGTAATCTGGCTTTGTAAAATAACAGTAATTTACAATGTCACTTGCTGTAATTGGGGGAAATACTCTTCCCTCCTCATCTGCAGCTGACTGGAAAATCCATACGTGTCTTTTACTTTCTGTGATTATATTATGTGCTGGCTATAGAATGAAACAAAAAGTAGTTTGAAATGATGATCTGTTCATGTTCCAACCAGCAAAAGCTACAGAAAAAGGGAGCAAATATGTTTTGAAATAATCACTGATTGTCAGCTTGCTTCAATCTTTTCAGCACTTTCTCTTAGTCAGGAATATTGTGGAACATATGGATATCTGTAGGCCCTTATGTAAACACTTTGCCTTCAGTCACCAAGTATTTGTGAGCATTATGGTTAGATTTAACTGTGATTGTCTTGCAGTGATCAGTGAATACTGAATTAGTTCTTTAGCCAAATCCGTATGCAATGTGTATGTAAGTGAGAAGCAAGTGAAAAGTGTACATAACTCGCAACATAAAGTCTTTTCGAAGATTTCAGACCAAAATGTACCTACAGCTGAGGTGTCCTTAGGTCTCTTATGCTCTCTTGGCTCTGCTCAATGTAGGATCACGTTCACATTTTGATCTGAAATAATTTGTGCTGTGGATGGGCTTGTCATTTCCACAGCACTGTGGGCTGGCATGCACAGCACCATGGGTGTGGAGGGGAATGTGCTCACTTCCTCTTGGCTGTGCAACATCAGTCCTGCTCCACATCTGGAGCTGGGGGACGTGGGCAAAGAGAGCTGGATGTTGTACTGTCACGAGTCTGGCAGTAGCACAACTGAGCACTTTGCGTGATAGCTGCAAAATCCCAGCTGAATTTTACGTCTTCTGTGTGCTGCCCTAGGCAAGCTGGAATTTGTCCTTTATTAGAAGATCAGTGAACAACAAGAAACAGTGGGTGCTTTAAAAAAGAACCAATGTTTTACATATTGCACATATCCACAATTTCTTAATGTTGACTGTTTTATGCAAGCAATGAAGTGCCAAAAACTTGGCAATGTGCGTTGAGTTACAAATAGCTGCTCTGTCTCTGCATAGCAGTGTTTGGAAAGCAAATGTTTGGTTAATTCATGGTTAAGCACTTTTGCAATACAGAAATTGTTCTTCATTTCAAGGTGTCTTCCCTAAGAAAGCAAAGTGTACTTTTGGATTTGGATTTTTGAATTCATGAAGACCATGTTTGTAAGTGGTGATTAAGATTTTACCAATACTTCAGGAGCAATTTGAACTTGTATATTGGGTAGGTCAGTGCATGCTAAATATTTTTATAGGTAGTTTTCTGTTCATTTTTGCTTCCCTCTTCCTCCCACTCTTTTACTTTGCATGACCAAAATTCTCTTAAATTGCAACTTCAGGTATTTGGGGTAAAAGACGTGGCATGGTCTGCATAAACTGATAGGACAGTCACATTAAAGCAGTGCAAGATCAAGAGTGATTGTGCACAGTCCTGTAGATACTGATATTACTAAGTTTGTATTTTATTTTTGACAATGTAATTTATTTTCAATTTGTGATGGAGCATGAGGTAAGGAAAGGACTAAAGGCAGACCTAACAGTGCTCAGCAGCCATCCCCGAGACCCCCAGTAAGGATCAGCAAGCACATCTCCAAGGCAGTCTGGTTTCTGCCCTTTGGTATCCTCAAAGTTTCCACTCTTTTTTGGATCATAGAGAGGATACTAGTGATGAATGAAAGAATCATTCACAGTACCACATATCACCTGTGTGATACTGCCAGTCCAGATATCCAGGGGCCCATGCTTATGATTCTTTGGTCTGATTTGTCTCCAATATAAGTGACTACAGTTGCTGATGAAGCCCATGGGAACTGTGCTGTACATAGCTACAGCGATACACAAATGACTCTGAAATAATAGATTGGCTTGGAAATATCAAATGTTTCACATGGACCAAACAAGATGAAAGTATTAGCATCTATGCACCTCTTCCTTAGTTTGTCACCTGTAAACTTTAGTATAGCGTTACCTAATTATAGTTTCATTAAATCAATTAATTAGAAAGTAAACAGGTGCTACATGTTACCTAATTGCAGTTTCATTAAATCAGTTAATTAGAAAATAAACAGGTGCTCCAGAAAACTCCTGAGGGGAGAGAAGAAAAGATGGTTACTGTATGCAGTGAATAAGGCGTATGAGAAATTTTTGAAACTATGATAAAATTGAAGTTTGAAATACTTTGTTTACCCAGTATTCAATATAAAATGAGGATTTTCAATCTGGAGGCATTGTCTGATTTATCGTTTAACATAAACTTAACATTGTGATCTTTTGCTGATGCTGAATTAATTTGGCTTCTGTTTAAGAAAGGCTGGTTTGTTTTTTTTCCAGTTTTCTTTTAGTTTGCAACAGAATATTAAATACTTCGAGTTCAAAGACCATTGTTTTTCATCCTATATGTGGAACATTTTATATATTATTATGAAATTGCTTTACAGATGTGTTACTATATATTTTACATTCTTTTTTTCCTATTGAAGTCATTTGAGTTCTAAGAGCTCTGCCACTTTTCTGGTTTTATTCTGTAATCCTGAAATAAGGAGGAAAGTAATGTGTCTGCCGTTATAAAGAAATGAAATCAGGCAAGGTAAGGCAGTATTAACACTTCAGTGTTCACTAAAACTTTGTGCATTCAATAAGAGATGAATAATTCTAATTGGTTAGAAGTGGTTATTCTAGAAAGGAGGGAGTGGTGGATTGTCCTGTTTTCTTCCTTATCCTGTAAAAAAGAATGGAAGAGGGTGAAAAGCATTCTAAAACTGCCATTCACTGTAATGATATTTCAGAATGTTTCTGGCTATTATAGGCTTCAATAAGAGATACCTATTACAATCAAATTTGTCCTGTGGGTATATTGCCTAGTTTAGGTGAATAAATGATTCTGCACTAGTGAATGAAGGGCTATGACCAGTTCACTGTACAGTAATTCTTGCAGGGATTAAAAAAAACCTGTTTCTTTCAGAGGTCTCCTGAATAGCTTTCCTGTTTTAACTTTGTCTTTAGAGAGCCTCCTTTGGAGCAAAGAGCACAATGCACAGACTGTTATCAAATGCAAAATATGACCATGTGTGAATGCGCAAATAAAGTGTGAAATGTTTGTGGAATGGTTGCAGTATTTACCATTCTTTTTTGTACTGCCAGAGATAACAAGTGGGAATAACTGGTTTTTGTTTTAGCTGTTGCTGTGAGAAACTGAGGAGCAAATTGCTTGGGGTCAAATGAAGCAGTTTATTATTCTACTTTGCAGAAGAATATACATTTCCTATTTTCAAGTGATCTTTTGTTTCCTTTTTAATTATCACACTGAGGTCAATTTGTTTTCCTTTTTATAGGGAGACGGACAGCATACATTTGTGTCTGGTTTTGGTGGATAAACTATTCATGTGCAGAATTTTTCCCTGCTCTCTGGTTTCTATTGCTAGCCTGAACTGTACATCACATCTTTCATAACAACATGCTAAATTATTTATTTTGAAAGATCAGAAGAATTTGGTTTGGAAAGAAATATGAGCCGCAGTAGAGGCAGTGCTCCCACAGGGGTCTCTCCTTGTTCTGGGGAGTGGGATATGTGAAGGAAGACCCAGCGTGGCTCCACAGGAGTACAGTGTGAGGAGGGAGAAGCTGGTGCAACTAAGAAGCACTGGTATTTGAAGGCTACCACCTCTGAAACTGTGTGTGTGTGAGTGGTTGGATCTGAAAGACTTGTGCTTTAAGTTCAGAAGTGATGCAAAATTAATTTCAGGTGGGACTTCATAACTGTGTGCAGAAAAAGTGCACTTACAGATTATTGTATGGAAGTAATCTGATTCATTTTTCAATATGAGCCTAGCAAATGTATACTGCTCTTACACTAATACTGGATTCAGGTTTTTTTCACAACTCTTTCTAAAAAATGCCTGAGTAATACTTTTGGAATCAAGAATTCAGATTTTGTTGCCACTTATTTAGTAAAACCGCTTTAAAAGGCAGGTTTCAGCATAACAGAGAGGATAAGTGAAACCAGTTCGTTATTGTGAAACCTTGTTAGGAATTAGGTTCATTAAACATGTACTTTTCACTGCTTTCCGCTAAAGGATTAAGTGCGGCCTCAGTGCCTTGAGTAGCTAATCTTCAGTGACAGTATGGGCTGCAGCGCTGCAAACTGAACTGACACATGTCAAGCCCGTGTTTTCCATAAAGTTAAACAGATCGGCTTTGCTGTCATGGCAGTTGACTCTACAACATGCTTTGTTTGAAGCCGCAGCACAAGAAACATGCAAGAATTCCAGCAAGGACTTTGCTGTCTAACTCTTTTGCAAGCCTTTCAGTGAGTTGTTTGTGTTTTTTTTTTCCTCTGCTTCAATACAACTTGAAGCCATTAGCAAAACAAGCTACTCAGCTGTTGTATAGTGCCTGACCATTCAGGGCTAATCTGTAACAGCAAAGAGCATCAGAGGAGAAAGTTACCTGGTTGCATGATTGCAATGTCTTTCTTTTACAAGAAGCTGCAACATTAAAGCTTAAGTTGTTTTCCTTAGGCAGTACCTTGTTTTATTCTCTGCCTGTGTCTGAGCATGGGAACAAGAACTAGAGATTGAATTTTCCCTCTCATGTTTTGAACTAATTCAGCCGTACTTCTGGGTTAAATTCATAACCATACTACAGGACAGTATTTCACACAGCTGCATATTGCTCACGGCTTCCTGTGATGTGCTCATTTGAACCTCTTGAAACAAACATTAAAGCTAGCAAACAGAATCACAGAATCAGTTGGGAGAGATGGAATGGGAGAGACAGAATGAAAGAGATCTTAAAGAACATCTACTTCTAAACCTCTGCCATGGTCACTTATCCTGTTCCCACTTAGGGCATGTGTTACTTTGCAAGTTATACAGCAGTGGAAAAGCAGGCTCAGTAGCAATGATGTAAATGTAGGATTTGATCTTGGACAAATAAGCAGGCCAACAAGATTCCTGACAGTGGTTGTATGGTAATCGCATAAGAGACTTTAGACACTCTCAATCTGCAGTTAATCACAGCAATTGCAGGTAAATCCTTCATAAATAGCTTTTTTTTTTAGGCTTCAAAACTACTGGTGTTACAATAAAGAAAAGTCAGAGGTGATCTTCTCTTCTGCTTCTATAAAACAACCTATCAAGGTTTTCTACCAGTTTATGCTATGAAGAGCTAGTCTAGCATACTCACCTGTGCCTAAGGGGCTATACAGATGCCTCACCTGTTCTGAGAACTGATTATGGACATAAAGCCCTATAAAAAATTAAACTAAAATTAAATTAAAATCTGAGCTGCATATTTAAAATGTGTTAATGTCAAGATTAGCAGGTATATGCTGTGCACTTTCAAATAATTAGTTATATCCTCTCATTAATAGCTACAAGTTCAGTAAGTCTGTGTAGCATCTTAATAAATTGTTCATTGTGCCACTAGATCTGAACCCAAGCTCTGCATTTTAACAGTGAATCAAATTCAATCACCACATCCAAACCCATGAAGTCATATTTCTCAGCCTAAACAATTGGATCTGCACAATAAAGCAGTGCAGGGTTTTTTTCTACATAAGAATAATCCAGCCTTGCAAATCTTTCAGAGGAGGAGAAATGTTTTCTTGGCGGGGACCTAGCACTTTAATTATAATTTGAATATTTGTGCTTAAATATGAGTCTTAAATACCCAAAAATGTATTTAAAAGGTCTGGTTGAATAAGACTTTTTAACAGTTAACATAATAAACCATATTAAAATACTACAGGCTTTCTGCTTATTCCTCTGTGTGTCAGGAATGATTGCAGCAGACGTAGGGGTTGCATGAATGCTGTCTTCACTTTGCTTGACCACCTTGGTGGAGATGTCTTTGCAAAGGATGCCTGTAAAGGGATTGTGATTTGTATACACAGATCTTCTAGGAATTCAGCTGAAATCTTTCTTGTTGAATTTGAAGACTGTTCCTGTATTGCTGTCCACAAAATGGATTCAGAATTGGGTTATCCAAAATGCTAAGTGTCACTAAAATATGTGTATGTTAGCTCCGAGAGAATAATGACTTATTCTGCACTTCTGGAGAGCAAAAATATCTGTCTGTCTAGAGTTCCTTGATCATCTTCATATTTCTCATATTGTGAAATTTTCTTATTACTGTGTTTTAGTTGTTTTTTTCTTTGCCATAAGCTAACTTTCTGTTCCAGTTGAAAATGTCATTAGAAATAATAAACATTTCCTTTTTGTGTGTGTTTTTTTCATCCCATACAGTGTGAAAGGAGCAGATGCTGGCAACGTAATCAGAATATTTGTACCAGATATTGGGATGTCCATTGCTAGTCTGGCAATATGGCTCATCTGTCGCAACATATTTCAGAAGCCAGTAACGGAGGATGCAGCACAGTGCAACATGCAATTTGAAAATGAGGAAATGGTATCAAATAACACATTTCTATCTGCATGGCTTTTGGCTAAGAGTGAGCTTTGGCGTTCCTGTCTGAGATGCATTCTAAAATGGTTTTACATGAACTGGGTGTGTTAAGTAGTGAACTTACTTTCAGGAAAATTAAACAATTGTTTTTAAAGTGGAAAAGCTACCGTTGTTACTATTTTGAGAAAACAAAGCAGAATATGAAAAGTAGTAGATATGCTACTGAATTTTTCAAATAGTTTTGACTTAAGAAATGACCATGAGGATTGATTGCAAGTTGTTTCTTCACTAGAGCTGTTGGTTGAGTCTGAGGTTATTTTGCTACATAGATTGCTCAGTTTCTTGTACAGCATCCATATTTCCAAAGTTGTTATCGAAGAATAACAACAGCATCTGAGTGGTTATCAGAAAGACTTTTAGGAGAAGGGAAGAGAAATTGTGTTTTATGTTCATGGAAGGAGCTATACCAAACTGTGGTCATCCTGCATAATCTTGAGGATCATTTTTGGGAATGAATTAGCTGGAAGTGTTGATGTGTTTGCTGTGTATTTTGCTAGTGGGAAGAAGAATGGAAGACATACTGAATGCAGAAAAATCCACAGAAAGAGAGAAACAATTTTATAATATAAAAAGCCGCAGTGGGAATTAAGCCCAGGGTGCAGAGAAATTCCTACTACTAATCTTAAAGTGTTTTTTATCAGAATGTCTAGTGTGCCTTCTGTCTCATTTTCTGTCTTTTTTTATATGGGTGGAATATTTCTTCCTTTACTCTCAAAACTCCAATTTTAGGGGTCACAGTTGCAGAGGCATCTGAAGGATTAAGAAGTGTGGCTAGTTAGCATGCTTTGGGTTCAGCCTGTCTCTCTTAAAAGAGTTGCATTTTGCCAAAGTGGCCTCTAACAGATTTTTTGAAGCCCTTGATCTCCTGGAGAGAAAGCATGCATGTGCATAAAACAGGAGTAATCTGATGGCAGAAGCTCCAAAGAAAAAAACAAAGCGCATTCTTAAATTCCCCTGGATTTAGATTATGATATTCAGATACTTACCTTTTGTATGGTTCAAAGGTGAGCCTGAGCCTGGGTCTGAAGGGAGCTCAGTCTCATGGAGAGGATGGGTGCTGGCTTCCAGGCAGAGTGCAATAGCATTTGCCTGGAATGCAAAGGAAAAAAATAAGCTAACGCTGGTTACATAGCACAGAGCTTTATATTGGGTTGGTTTTAGACTGGCTATTACAAGGCAATCCACCAGTGCAACTACATGGGCCAGAATATTGCACAAAGGGATAGTGTGGGGGAGAGGGAGAAAACTTTGACTGCAAGGAAATATTGAACTGGGTAAATAGAAATCTGTGTAAATACATTTCACTTTTCACATCAAAACCCAGCAAACATTATTTATGTTCTGTTAACTGTATGTATTAGTGAACACAGCATCTGTGTTTAGATTTAGTGACACCCAAAACTCTGTCACAGGCTTTTATTTTTTTATTAAAAAAAAATAATAGTTTCTGTCATGTGAGGTGATCCCCAATGCTGTAAGGAATTCTGATCTTCACAGCTGAAATGGTGAAACTTCAGCAGAATAACCTGCTTGATTTTTAAAGATGGAGTGAAATGGAGAGTGGAAAATTAAATACCTATTAAACACATTTTTCCAAATGTCAGCTTTCTCTTTCTAGGTGTCTGCACATAACATCCTGGAATCATTTCTGCTAGTTAGGAAGAGGCTGCAGAAGCAGCCGAATCTGCTAGGAATATGTATTTGGCAGGACTGCCTTTAAGGAACCTAATGCATATGCAGAGCATGTAGCTGAGTGTCTGAATTTGGGAGAATATTGGCATGATCTAAAATGAGTCCGAACTGTGTGAGTTTCCCATGATAACTCTCAATTCTTCCTTGGTAAAGCACACTGGAAAAGGGAAAACTAAGTAAGTGATCAGTTCTTTGAATTCTGCATTAGCTGACTGATGCCTGTGTCTGCATGTTGGTGCAGCTCTGTACTAACGCTGTTAACTCTATTGAATTAAAAAACACATAATGAGCTGCAGCAGTAACTCCCCTACAAACAAACACTTCAGGAGAAGTGTTGAGCTTGGTACTGTGCCTCCAAGGGAAATAGTCCTGCATTTGTTAGACCAGCCCTGAAGCCAGTTCCAGAGCTGAAGGGCTTTTTCTGAGAGTTCCTGCTACCAGGCATCACAGATTCATGGTATGAGATTTTGTTAAGAATGCATCAACTGATTCAAGCTGGCTCAACAGAGCCATAAGAGAGGTGACTTCAGATTGCCAGATGTCTAGCCACAGATAGCTCTATAAATCAAGAAATCATCATTGTGACTTCCAGGCAAAAGCAGAGAGTGTCTTGGAGTTTGACTTACAGCTTTACCTTTTTGCATGAAATTATTTACATTTAGCAATTCTCAGACCTCTTTGCTTCAGGCGAGAGTAAAATAGTGTGGGAATGGGCTTAATTAAAAAAGAAAGGTTAATCTATCTACTCCTTCCAAAATTTATGGAGAAAACCTGTTAAATAATTAATACTTCTAAAAGTGAGCTTTTCATTGCTCTGTGTGAATCCATCACATTTCATTTTTATATGGGCATGCTGAAAAAATACCTGAAGTCGAGTGGCAGTATGTGGTGCTCAGTTATGTGCTGCACTTTGTTACGGCAGTCACCTCCAGAAACCAGCTGTAGAGTACAATGGATCAGATTGCTCATGGATCGAGATGCAATTCAAAATAAGAAAAATATCAGAATCCAAATTAAGGACAACAAGAATTCATCCAAAAATTGACGTCCTTCACCATTACACTACATCCAGCTTTAAGGGAAACAGATCTCCATCAGAAAAGTATATTCTACAGAACAAAACTGGGGGGAGGAAGCTATAAGGCAGTGAGAGACTCTCAATTATTTGTAAGTAATGCTATCCCAGGAATAAGCAAAGAGTGTGGTTTTAATTAGCAGTGAGTCATGAAGTAGGAAGGTCTGCCAGATACCAGGCTGCAGTCCAACTCATTACCACCCCTAAATGGTTGCACACTTGGAGCAAACGTGTCTGCAGGCCTTTTTTATTAGGGCTCAGAAAATTTAAAGCAGGTGAATTCAGCTGGAGACAGGCCCAGACTGCAAATACTGAAAAGCACAATGCCAGTCACAAGGTGTAAAATGGGGAAGAAAGTAAGAAAGAACAGTTAACTCCCAGCTGCAGCTGAAAGTATGACATTCTTGATTTCATGCAGATGGTGGTTTATATGCCAAAATGCAGATGCGGTATATATACAGTCTGATAGGTATCAGAAAGGAAGTAGCTTTTTCTTTGACTATGGATGAATTGCCTAATATTGTGACAGTGGTGGGGAGGGAAATCCTTCTGAGATTTCACAACTTAAACTTTAGAAGAGGTATTGATCTTTATGGGAATATACAGTTGTAGTCTTCAATACAGCTGCCTTCCACGGCACTTACTGTGTTGTCCATCCAAGCTTGTTTCTTATCCATGTTCTTCTAGAAAGCAAATGGGACCACTGTTTCTGTGTTGTCTCATAATCTGAGGCAAGCTTATGCCAGATCCTCCAGCTTTATTTTTCTGCAGAAGGCAGGGATTTGTTTGGGATAAAAAAAAAACGAAAAAGAAAAAACAAACAATCAAAAAACAGCATGGCTCTCACTTTGGCCACGAACTTGGTTTGTGTCCTCCAGTCCATTACTTCATCTGTCTCTGGGCTTCTGTGTCTTTTGGCAAATAGGAGCAGTTAAAAATGCTCAGTTGCCTTTGTCTTGCTAAACAGTAACCTGCCTATTTGTCCTGCACCTGTAATGGGCACATAGTACATCAAAAGCTCTCTTATGGCCCAGGTCTCCAAGTGTGACTGCAATACATACAAAACAGAATGGATAGGCTATGAAAGCTACAAATATGCCATGCCTTATCCAAGGACTTCCTAGTCTAGAAATTGCCCATTGAGACCAGTATCCTCATCCTGAAAGTGTTTGCTACCTGCTGGATAAGGGCAGTAAGCAAGTAAGGGAATACTTTTTTCTCCATGTCTAACATTACAATTTATGCTGATCTCTCCTAGTGAGAGAATGGCTTTAATTCTAAAACATGTGGTTTTAAATCCCTTCCAAAAAATGTTGTTTTTAATTACAGCTACTCTGGATAATCTTGTTAAACATGTAATTATCCAGACCCTTTTAAAATCTCATTAATTTCTTGGCTTTGGTGGCATCATGAAGCAAGGACTTCCACAATTTAATAAGTGCTCTCTGATTTTACTTCAAATTTAACACTTTTTAATTTTATGAAAGGTCCCTTGTATTACATGTTATAAAACACAGTGAGATGGTGTAAAGGAACTCAAATATATGATCTTCATGTATGTCCTTTTAAAGATAAGCAATCCATTATTTTTTTTTCCATTTCTTTTGTCATTTTCATTACTTTTTTTCTGAACTAGCTATACTTCTGCAATAGTCACCTGAGCTACAGGAAATATCAATGCCTCAGCATTTCAGGCAAAGTCTTGTTGTTGATTTAAATTATGGTATTATGACAATCACTATTAGATTCAGAGATTGTTGGGTTGGAAAATTCTACTAGTGTATCAGTTATCTGGATATCCTGTATAATATGGATAATTAGTTCAGTTTAGAGCACAGCTCCAAGAAAGGTCTGACACCCCAGTCCTTGTATTTGCTAGCAACTTGCCATTTTTCTTGCCTTCAGATGCAGAGATATCCTTTGAGCTTTTTACAATGGTGCCCATTTTTTTGCAAAGTCTGTGATGTGTATATTTTTCCTAAGATGATTTATTGTTTTACCAGCATCAAACATTCACCTGATTTGATCAGCTCTCACTGATGTGGGGCCTTTTGGTCCTAATTTCTCTGAACATCTTCTTCCCATATGGAACTTCTTCAGTGTTTGCTTCTCTTCAGAGACGGCAAATGATGGCTATTGTGGAAAATACTCTATGTGATAAAGAGGGAAAAAGAACTTAGAGAGGATTATAACTTCCTGGCTTCTTTTAGCTTCATATTGACACCTCTTTTATTCTTTTTCTTTTTTCTTCTCATTGTCACCTCTATTTAAATTGGCCTACATTTTCAGGTCAGTTATAAATATATCTTTGGTTTTTACCTCTGGAGTATGTGCAAACCCAGTTGATTTTAGTGTGCTTTGAACATGGTGTAAGTAGGATTTAATAACCTTATTTTTGTAGCTTAAAACAGTAGGTGAGGCTCTCTTATCGCTTCCCTTGTGATGTTTGTAATGGTGAAGTTTGCCAGACCTTACCCAGCTGCCTCCCACAGTAACAATTGTAATGCATCTCATCTTAACAAGGGTCAAAAGTTTACAAGTTACGTTAGCTTCTTGGTTTGATGCACATGTCTTTGGATAAGTCTTAACACAAATATATAATTATACTACAGCACTGCCTCAGCTACATAAAAATACATAGTGCAATACCTTCTGTATTACCAAATGCTGTTAGCCTGTTCAGCATGGAACTTTGGTGTGCTCCTGTCATGTTTTTGTTAGATGCATGACATGATGAAATTCTTCTTGTGGCATCTTTGCACTGGTGTTACTGATTTGCTCTTTGCACAGTCCTCAATTCCAGATTATGAGATATAGAGGTGTTAACCAGGTGATGAAAATCCTGAAATAATATTTTGCCTTTGTAGATCTGAATACAATGAAACAAAGAATCTCCTGGGTCACAGAATTCAGTCTGCTGCCACTGCAGGCAGTGGTATCACACAATTCCCTCTGGAAGGCAGAAAGCACCATCTTGAAAACAGGGCAATTTTTCTTCATCCATTGCTCCTGATAGGGCCCTGTTCTGTAATTTTGCTTTTCTGGTGATTAGAAAATGTCTAGTTTAGGTTGTACATGTATTCATAACTGCATTATAACCCTTACAGTTCTGCTCTTTTGCTTCAATATACTGTTTCTAGCGTTCATTTCTCTGATATTTTGTGAGAAAGAAAACATTTATTTAAACATTTTTCTGCAAGATGATACTTGACGAGTATTTTTGGATCCTCTTTTAGACTGGATGTCCCATTCTCCTGTTCATCCCAGTAATCTGTGGCTCTTCAGGGTGGTACTGGAGAAGTACAAAGCCACTTCAGTATGAGCTGAGGCAATACTGCAGATAACCACAGAACCATGGTTGGGCTATTTATTGTCCTTAACAAGATGGATAATTGTACAGTGTGTATGTTTCTTGGTCCAGAAATTACTCCATATGGGTGCTGTGCTGTTTCACATACCCGCAGTAGCTCATTCAGAATTTGTACTGAATTGTGCCTTGCAGTCGTAACCCACCTCTTCCTATTTCTTTTCCACTAAAAAAAGTGTTTAATCATCTCAGGCCAAGCCACTGAACTCTGCCTGTAAGTTCCCCTCTCTTTTGCATTTGGCTTACATGCCTGACAGCTTTCTGAAGTGAAGATATGAAACTCTATTTCCATATTGGCTGAGTGAGACTTCTGCTGAAATCACTTGTTGTTTGCTCAGGTGCGATAGGTACATTGGGAAGTGAAATAATCTTTGGCCCTCTCAGTACAATATCTATTGTATACAGGATTTCATGAGTTGCCTTCCTGTTATCCTGCTTCAGAACTATGCTTGTCTTTATTAATTTATTTTTCATTTCCTCTGCATTGCTAAATGCCTCTGTCCCTGTGTGCTTCCAGTAAATAGCTGATCATTTTTTTTCTGTAACAAATGACTCTTTCCCACATGAGATTTTACTGTGGAAGTGTATGTCATTCATTCCTATCAAACACTGCAAGCACATTGAAAGTTATTCATCATTATTTCAGATGATACATCCCTGGCAAATTCATCTAATACTCTGTGGGCCTTTAACCTAAGCTTCACCCCACTTGAGATCTACTAGTGATAAAATTTATCATTAAGATCTCCAAGACTTAAGAGTTAATATAGCATTTTTCTTTTCAGCGATTCAGTTGTCATACACATTTTAGATTATTGCTTAAATTCCAAAATGCTTCTATCTCATTAATATCACAACTACCAAAATGTTCCCTGTAATTTTCTCACACTCGATCAGTTCATGGAGCATGGTCTTCCCCTGAAGTTACCCGCTTTTCTTTTTCTATCCTGGCTTGCAGTCTGCAGCCCTCCCTCCATGTGCACATCCTACCCACATATAGAGCGGTGTTCCCCTTTAGACCTGCCTGAGCTCCCTGTCAGCACCACATGTATCTCACACAAGATGACCTTACAGAACATACTTAAGTATGCTTAAGTTGAATGACATGGGAATTGTTCATGTGGAAACTTTCTGTATTTATTCTGTGGCAGAAAAGTAGGGAAATCCACTTCTCACATGCCGACAGTTTCAGAACAACTGTGGAGTTTTTCACTTTCTTGCAAAATTGGAAACTCAATAAATGATTACCTTGACAAGGTTTAGTATTGACTGCAGGTTAGAAATATAGTCATTTATATTGCATTAAGGGCTTGCAGTTCCTTTGGTGATAAACCAAGTAGCAGTTAAATTTCTTTTCCAGCTTTTGCGCTTGCAGCTAGGTCTGTCTGAAGAATATTTTGTTACTTTGATTATTTTATCAAAATAATTATCCATAAAAATAAAGAAAATATAGACATACAGAAAATATTTATTTATAGAAATATGTACATTTCTACAGGCACATATGTGTATTCTGCTCCTAGAAGCACGTAGGTTATTATCTCATTTATGAAGATAAAAGATAAAGACTCATTTTGGGGGGGAAGGGGAGGATGTGAGGATGGGGAAGCCTTGTAGTGCAAGCTTAAAAACAGGAACTCAGTCATGTTGTGATATGTTCCATCTAGATTGAATACACAGGCTTATGCAGTATGGGGGCAACTGTACTAAACTAGTGTGATATTAGAGGGAGAGTGAGATAGTCTATTTCTATAGCTCTGCTGGTGTAGTTGAATCAAATAGTTTATCTCAGATGATTCCTAAACCAGACTGTTTATTAACTTGGTTTTGGTTTGATTTTGTTTTTTTGTTTTGTTTTTTTAATAAAAAGTCCAAAAACTTGGGCATAGGAAGGGCTTGAACAGACTTAGAAAAGACACTTAGTAAATTATATCTGTGCTCCTGTATCACAGGTATAGAATAAAAAAATGATTTATGATTAGAGGTGAAGAAATAATTATAGTAAGTGATATCTTAATTCTCTGCCAAAGCGAGAGTCGTGCTTTTACAATAACAGTGTCAGCTGTGGGCCACAAGTGTGTGCTCCAGTGCATGCAAACTGCAGGGCAGCATGAAGACAATGCAGGTGACTTTAAAGAAATGGGATGCAACAGCTAGAGTAGTTCTTGTGAAGGTTGACTAAAATTGCTAGGAGGAGGTCAGACTATGCAGTCTGCCTTGTGGCTTGCTCCTTCTTGTCTCCTTTCTTCAAGCCAAACCATGCACCTTAAAGCTAATCCAGGTCATGAAGGCACTTCTCTGGAATAACCAGCAATAAATAAGGTGATCTACTATGATGTACTGCTCTGCCCTTGTGCCAAACCTGCATACCTGTAGCTGTGTAGATAAGGCTGCTGTGGGGGTCCCAGGAAGGAGCACGCTCTGGGATGTGGTTGGGTGTTGGGGTGAGCCCTGCAGTCTCCATTGCAATTCAGAGGCAACAAGAGCATATTTAAATCAGTGAACTCACGCACTACTCCTGAGGAGATTGCTTCAGGCTTTCCTTCACAGAGGTTCTTTGCAGAGCATAACCACACAACAAGCAGGTTGCCTTGGGAGCATCACAGTGCTGCCGTGCAGTATAATTGCCAGTTGCATTTCTGCCATCTGCAGTTCAGACCCTTGGAAAACACAATGTCATCTCGACATTAAGTTTGATAATGAGGCTTATCACTGCATCTCTATAACTTTTTAAATGTCCACATAATACTTGGTTATTGATAAAATGACACACCAGGATCCATTGAACCTTAGTTAAAATTTCTAGAAGCAACATGTTAATAGCATTTGGTGAACTTCACATAACTGCATGTTTTTCTCAGGCTTATTTCTCATTTTCTCACTCCTGTTTGTTTCCTAGTTCTGGCTGGGAGGAAGTGTCAAAATACTGCAGAAGAGGCTATTTGTACAGTATTTATGAGCCAACTGAAAGGAGGAAGCACCTGAAGTCTCATGAGAACTTACTTTTGTGAGCTTAGCAGTGCACAGTGGAGAGGTCCTGATAATTAATGCAGTACATTTGCAGAGATGGGAGTTGTGTCCATTCTGAGTCTTGTATATCCTTAGTTGTAACAGTTTTGATTGGTTAAATTTGGGGGCTATCGTGAATTTGTTAAGAGTTTAGTTCATGTCCTCTCTAGAATAAAAAATCAATAAATGAACAAATTTGTGTTTACAGACACAATACCATTAAATGTAGGTACTAAGCAAGGAGTGTTCTGAAGCAGGAATGGGTTTTAGGTGGTTGGATTCGAGGCTTCCTGTTAGTAAATACATCTCTGGGACTAGAGGATATCTTTGTGCGGTAGTGTTTATACTGTACCAGATGAAACATTTAAAAGTTGGATGTTAATAAAGCAGCCCCCAAAGTAGCTAATGGACATTCTGGCCCTGGCCACAATAGTAGGAGCCATAGCTGCCACAGAGGCTGTACTGTTTCCTTGCCTGTTTTCTATCTCAGTTTGGCAGTTTAAAAAAGTATTGTACAATAAATACTCCTGGGACTTCCACACTATTGCTGAAAAACCTAAACTGCATTTAGTTTGTTTATAAGAAGTCCTGGGGCCCTGCTCTGCAGAGCAAAGGTCATGGAAACACATGTTTATGGCTTCACAAATGCGCTATACTCCTTGAATGGAGAAGTTTATTTGATTTAATCAGCATCCACAGGGATCCTGTAATTGCATAATAAGTAATTTATTATGGAAGTAAAAGTATTTTTCTAACTGTAGCCTATGTAGCATGGGTTTGTAGCTTTAGACTAATCCACATAGTAAAAAGAGCTTTGCAAAACAGTCTGACTGTAGTAATGGTGTTCTGGGATGAGCGCGTATGTAGGTGGCTATTTAATCGTCAGAAAGTGTTAAAACAACAGGCAAATTATCACCACGTTGGATGTAAAAGCTGTTCACTCTTTGCTTTTCTTCAGTGCTCAGTATGGGAAACTGGAAGGCCATCCCAGATAATCCAGTTGGCAGGCAGTGAATAAGAGAGTGGGGGAATCCAAAGTTTGTCATCTTTTTGACATACACTGGAACATGGCATTTCAGCTACTTCAGGAAAGGAACATGGCCTTTCAGCTACTTGACTTCACCTTGGATACTGAATTACAAACAGATACATTTGTATACAAAAAACCCCCATCAAACCTATAGTTGTTTAGTTGTTGTAGTCTTTTCACTGAAATAACCATTGACTGGGTCATGAATGACACCACTGGGAGGTAAACAGAATAAGGTTAAGGACTGAGGTATTATCCTTTAAAGTACTTGCAGATAGGGAAGACAGTGATGCCAAAGCTAACCTACCCATTCCAGGCTGGTGCAAAGCCCTGGTCTCTGAAAACAGGCAGTCTTTGCACAGCTGTATCACTGGTAATTCAGGCTATGCTGAAAAGGTGCAAGATGGTATGTGTCTGATAAGGCTTCTAGGACTTCAGATTATGGTTGTTGTTGATGATCAAGTTCTCCCATTTGCTAGCTTGTCTTAAACTGAGGAAAGTGGCTGAAGAACCCTGCCTCCAAACAGACATTTATACCTTTGGAATGAAAACTTGTGAAAACTTTATTATCTGCTGAGGTTCAGAACACTTAAGTTTTCTTTCCAACAGCAAACGACCTCAGTAACATGAGAAGTAGGTTTTTCTGCATTTCCTGTGAGTGTTTGTGAGGTCTAAACTTCTTTGCAGAACTTGGAATCCATATTTTCATATCTAAATAAAAATGGAAATAAAAGGAGTTAGCTTCTCTGGTAACTCATTACCTTGCAAGTTTTTAGCTATGCTTCAAGTGTGGGAGCTTCAATCCATGGAAATTTTTGACCATCATCTCCTTCTCAGCTGTATCCTGGTATGAAATACCCTCTCCTAGTGCTTCTACTTGGGGATGCTGTGTCATACGTGTCAGTGCTAAACTCTTAAGACAAAATGTAGCCTAAGGGTCCTTCAGATCATTGAAACTTCAGTGATTAGACTGGCCAAGTTAAAAAATTATAGTCCTGGTTATTGTGACAGGAAAATCCAAAGGCCCATTTTGAGGATGTCAAGGTGTGTGAAATTGATGTTTGGCACCTGAGGTGAGGGAGGCAGGTAGAGAGACTGTAAAGGATACCAAGTTCCATCTTTCACTGGGCTGTTTCTATGTGCTTTTCTGACTTCTGTGTCCTCCTTTTTGTATTGTTGTTCGAAGGTATTGTATATTTTCCTTCAATTCATACTTTAAATTTTTTAATTTCTGTTAATTTCTCCCTCAAGAACATTTTCTACTGCATGGATAACATTTCATTATTTTATTTTGTGACTTTTCAGACTTTTCTGTTACTGCATATGTATAATTCAGTGCTATCTCAGCAAGTTAGACAGAGCTCCAATTCAGCATAAGCTGTAATACATGTATGAATCCTGTCTTCATGATCAATGTGGATTTGTATTATTCATAGAGATATGAGTCCTGACAGTCTCCTGTCAAATAACTTATTTGTTTTGAAAATTTTCCTGTACGTTTTTGTCAGTAATTCCACATTTTAATGTATATTGTCTTCAGCAAATTGAAAGCACTAGCTGAAGAAATAAGGATCTCCTTCACACAGACCCATGTATAGTAGGTGTGCTATTTCATGACCTGTAAATGTCCAGCAGTCTCACTCATTCTCTGTTGTTCAGGGTACGATCACTATTGAAGGTTTCACTGTTCACTAATCATACTAAGCTTAAGGCACAGAGCACTAAAGCCAGTCTAGGAAGAGCAGGGTTGGGCCTAAAAGGACTAGATGAGGAGCTGCTTCATCTAGTAATTACAGCACAAGCAGAAATGGTCATAACTTTTGCCGTTTATATAGCTTTCTCACTGAAACAGCTGTGACAGAAGAGTGTGCGTAATGTATTGTTGAGTCTACTGTCAGCATTGTTTCTGAATATTTAAGTAGCTCCTGTTTAGATAGGAGCTCAGATAGGAGCAGCAGTGATGAACAGAATGCCTCTTTGTGCTGCATGGCTTGAACTGTGATGACTGCATGTTTGGGCTGCCATCTCCTTTCCATTATTTTGCAGAAAGACCTAACAATTCATATGCTGAGAGCTGTATAAGTGAATGGTGACAATAACAAAACAATTGAAATGACATTTATAATGAGTATAGCTAGTGAAATAGATGGATATGTCTAAGAGAAAGGTAGATTTCCCAGATCAGCCCTACTGTATTTAATCTGTATTTCATTGTCTGTAAAACAGATACACTGGAGAATAGACAGGCTTGTTCTAGGCATTCACAACATTGTTAATGCTTCAAAATAAGAGGAGAAAGTTGGCACCAGGCTCAGAGGTGAAATGAAGGAGTCCACAGGGGATTTTGTTCCTTTGGGAATCCACATAACAAAGTGGTACTGAAGATTCTGGTTAAGTAGCCCGAGAGTTCAGCTGTTCCTACTGCAGTCTTATCTGTTGATGTGGAAAATTTTGCTGCCAAATGTCACCAATAAATACAAAAGTGCCATTCTGGTAAAAAATACCAATATACCAATAGTCTCTCTTTCTTACTTTCACATGCAGAGATACTGCTTGGCCAGAACTGACATTAGCTAATACAAGTTCAGATTAGTGCCAAAGAAGCTATTCTGTATTACACCAAGTGAGAACCTAGCTCAAAACTATTATTTTGTTTTTTTTTTAATATGCCCTTACTTGTCTGTGAATGACTAATTTTTCCATAAATTGTATCTTTGGGTGGGCCTCTTGCTAATCCTGCAGGTTCTCACCATGGGTTGATGATTTAGTCTGCATCACTCAATAGCTGTGTATGTCTTCTGGTCTCCAAGATACTATGGAGCCTTGATGGTGAAGGCCACTGCCAAATCCTAACAAACCACTCAAGTATGAGGGGCCTTTACACGTTTCCTTCTTTTCCCTTTTCCATTGTGTAGTTCTAAGCCACTGGTCTCATTTCTCTTGCTAAATTGTTGCAGATCACTCAAGCTTTCGCTACTTCTCTCTTGCTCACTTTTTCTCCTTTTCTTTCACCATCAGCTAATCTCACCATTTCTCATTCTTTACCCGAGCCTCTGCTTAGTGTATTTTTTTCTCTCCCAAATTGCCCTTCAGTCACCAATGAACTATCTATCCATTTATTTCAGTCCTTGCTGCCATGACTCAGATCACTGCTACTTGCTCAATTTTAGGGTTTGCATTCGAAGTCTGAGATAGGGTTTATGGGGAAGGGTTTGAAAAGTGAGATTTGTTGAGGAACATGAACCTGGAAGGCACTTGTGTTTAGTGACTGGATCTTATACCTGAAGCTGTTAAGGCAAAGAGGAATTTAGCAGATAATAGGTAGCAAGATGGAAAGAATGCTGAGGAAACCAAATTTCATATAAAAATGAACAAGCAGTCTATTGTAGGAGGATTGCAGCCTTTCTCAGAGACAGCCCTTATTCTGAAATGGGAGCCATCAATGTACAGCTCTAGATTTAGTACACCTTCTTTAACTCTTGTTACTTGCACATAGTAAAAAATTACAATAATTTATTGCTAAATAATATATCAATGGTTTTTAATTCAAAAAAATCTCTCTCTTTTGCATTCTCTTTTTCTTCCCCCCCCTCCTCCTTTAGGCTGTAAGAGAAAAGTTAGAGCCAGATGATGCTTTGATGTATGAAGAAGATCTGGATGATGAAGACTGTGGTGAAGCAGAATTTGAGGAAACCATGAAATTAAAAATGCTGCGTAGAATTGCTTTCATAGCATCCAAACTGAGGGAGTTTATTGGCCACATGATCATCACCACTGGAAAAGTTGTTGTTACAATTTTACTTGGTTCAGCAGGTTGGTGCAATTGAAAAATTTCCTCCAGACCTCATTAGATTATGCATTTAACAAATCAGTTTTCAGCACTCTGGCACCTGCGGGAGTAACAATGGAAATCTTTAAGGGAAAATAAATTGCTGCTGATTTTATTTAAATTAAAATTTTGGCAGGCATTGGAATATGCTGAGTTGTTTAATATTTTTTACAAATACTTTGTGGCCCTATCATGCTGTATACGACTTTCACAGCTGCTGTTATAGCGAAATGGTGAATGGTCACATATTGTAAGTGACCATATATTTATATACTGTAATGTGAATTCTGACACTATCTGATGTAAAAAGGAACTATATTTACATAGCTCTAAAAAACAAAAAGGAAAATAGAAAAATAGGTTGACTGTGTAGTGTGTGAAAAGAGTGATAAGCAGGTAAGCAGACTTCATGCTGTTTTCTGATGTGGTTAGCAAAAGTATCTGTTTTCATATGATATAGCCAACCTTTTTATAAGATGTTTGATTTAGTACCACATAGTCAGCTACAGCCAGAATGGAAGTGTACAAAATCACTGTAGGTTGTAATTAATGAATTCATGATTGGAGCAATAATTGTAAATTAGCATTTATCTGTCTAATCACATGTTTTAATGGAGTCATTACATATAAAGTATATGTACAATGGTATATACTTAATGTGTAAGAATACTAGTATATAAAGTATAAAACAATAGTTAAAAAAGTGATATTAAATGACAAGGACTGGTCAGATGTGGCCTTTTATTAAGACAGGTGAGATTATCTGACAACCTTACATGTAGCCAAATGAAAGGTAACAAATCTACAAAGGGATGAAAATAGGTTATGTGGATAACCACGGGGCTGAAGATCAGGGAAGAGAGATGCCATTAAAAGCATTATGAAAAGCCTGTTGCCATTCTGAAGTTGCATGGGTGAACATCACCTAGGGAGGATGAAGCAGAAGGATCACACAGCAGTAGACAAGGGCAGCTTCTTCTGAGAGCTAATGGGCAGTTTGTCTGTGGAACTCCAACACATGCTGAGAGCCAGGAGGTATTCAGAGCAGAGTTACAAAAAGGACTTGAGGTCTGGGAAGGCTGTATTCCTGAGGGAGACCATGAGCTTAATTAGTTAAATACTTCCTTACTTACTGTGCCAAGAAGGAAGATGATGAAGGGTGATTTGACTGCAGCCTTAAACTACTGACAAAGTACAAAGTGCCTCAATTTTTTTAACAGACTTCTCATCTAATAGGAGTTATGAGCCAATAGTTAAGTGATAAACCCCTGCAACTTCAGACCAGAAATACATTTTGACTTTTTCACAACCAGAGTAATCTGCCATAATAAACAATTTATATATGGATATAGTGGATTCTTCTCCTGAAGTGCTTCAATAAAGACAAAAGTATCTTTTTGAAAAAAGAAAGGAAGTAGTTACAGGCTTGAGGCAGAAATTTCTTTCCAGCAGAAGTCTTACAGCCACCATCATGAAGAGAGTCAGAATAATTGTCCCTGCTGTCCTGTCATGTTTTAAATCTGTGAGCCTATGGTAATGCCAACACATTACATGCTGAAGCAGAGACAGAACACCCTAGACTAAAGACTTGGTTTAAAGTACAGTGGGAAATATGTGATGGTGAAGCTCAGGTGAAATTACTGTGGATGAATCCTTACAGTGCCTGGACTAATCCCAGCTGGGGACTGACATTCAGGGCGCTGTCCCCAGAAAGCATGGCAACCTAGCACCTGGCAAGGTGCAAGTCCTTCTGACGGAGTGGCTGGCCCAGCTGTGGGGTCAGTGGGCATATCAGAGCCACAGACCACCAGGAGCCTGCAGGTCTGGCTTGAGGAAGGTGGCTCCTAAATATACACTAGTAAAAAACTTAAATTGAGGCAGGCATCCCTATTAGCTTCAGTGCTGTTACTGTAGAGACTCCGCTGGGCTGCTGTGCTTGGATGTAAGCTCTCTTGTCATTTTGTCATGGTTGCCACTCTTAGACAAGTGTGTCTTTCCTGCTTCCTCACTGATTTTTGTAGGCTACCCACTGAGCATCGGGTCTGCTTCACCAGTCACGTAGTTTCACAAGTGAAATACTCCACTTCATGTGAAGAGCAAAACCAGTATACGTATGTAAGACAGCAGAGTCTTTGCCGTATGTAAATTACAAATTTCTGAGAGTTAAAAAAGCAAACATTTGCTGACCGTTCTCTGGATTTTATGTAGGTCTCTTGTCAGTATATACATCAGGATTTTTTTAGTATTAGTAACTCAAGATATCTCAAGATTTATATGAGAGGTTTTTTCACTGTTCCTTCCTGCCATTTTAGCATCTCATACTTCAATTTCATTTTGAAGTTTTATACGCCAGTGCTCTCAGGCACTGCTGAGTGGCCTTGCAGCCGTCTTTGTTTTCTCCATGCTTTGAGAGACATCTTTACAAAAGAAGATTTCATCTCAAAGGAAGTTCTGGAGAGTAGTTGTGTACTAAGTGTTAAGGTATAGCATAAGTGCATTGAATGAAAAAAAGAGGAGATCCTTTTCTTCTAGTTTCAAAGCTAATAGCAGTCTTAAGAGTTAATTGTAATAATTGCCATAGATGCTCATTGGACTAAATTGTTTTATATATGTGTCAGATTTAACGTTTAACAAATGCAGATATTTCCCACACTTTTCCAACCCTCCATATTTTTATTTTTACAGGAATGATGGTGCCATCTTTGACCTCAGCTGTGTATTTCTTTGTATTTTTGGGCCTGTGCACATGGTGGTCCTGTTGCCAAGCATTTGATCCGCTGATATTCAGCTGTCTGTGTGTATTAATGGCCATATTCAGTGCGGGGCACTTGATTGGACTTTACCTGTACCAGCTACAGTTCTTTCAGGAGGTTGTTCCACCAAAAGATTTCTATGCCAGGTGAGAGAAATTCCTTTCCTGTTTAGTTGTGGGCACATGATACAGTGCTATGTCATCACATGTTGATGCAAATGATCTTGCACATGATGCTCTGACAAATTTTATGCATAAATTCATGTTCAGTTTTAGAGAGTTGAAGCATTTCTGACTGAATGGTTTTGAATGATAGAGTGGTGGAAATCTCACTTGGGCTACTGTATGCAGAGAGTTGGGACAGTTCAGGAGTGAAACGGATTTTGGTTTTGGTCAGAGTGAAACTCAGATGTGAGTGAGACTACTTTGACTAAGACAGGAGATAAAGGAAGTAGGTGGTGGTATTGACACAAGGGCAGTGTACACGTGCACATTTTTTGGCAGACAAAAGGAAATGCTCCTAGGTCATAGTGTTTTAACTGGGGAAAAATGCATGTGTGGTGCCATCATTATGTGCAGATATTGAGGGCTGCTGGTATACTTCACATGGTGTACATTACATTAGACTGTTAATATAAAATTTCTTTCTGGTCCTGCAGAATATGCCAGTCTTAGGTTCATACTAATAGCTATATTGCTTAAGTCGAAAAGCAGCATTTCTAGTTAGTGCTGCAGTAAATATTGATTGGATGTGATTTCACTGACTCTAATTTTTTTCATACTGTAATCTAAAATATGATGAAATAATGGATGTATTTTTCTCATTACTACTTTTTCTTTCTGCTGAATTATGATTGAAAATTGGTTTTTATGGTATATAGTTTTAGTCCTGTAGTAATCCCTATGTTAAATTAATTGTAAACCTGAACTTTATTTCAATAAACCTGTTGTTTCTTTTAAGTATTATAAGCTGAAGGTGAAAGGATATTAGATGTACTGTGGAGAGTCAATTCACGATTTACATTTCAGTGCACCATTGAAAGCGGTAAAAAATTACCTGCCTGGTTACAGTAACCGTCATTTTAATACTTATTTTGACATTTTATTTAAAATACAGGCTAATAGATGTGTGTTTTGCTATGTTGGAATTGCTGACTTGGAGCCTCAATGGGAGAGCATAACATTACCTATAAAATCGGGAAAGGATCTGGTTAGTTTAGGTTCTTTTGTGCCACCTACAGGTCAGTGTGGGAGAATGGCTGATTTCTGGTGCCGAGTAACTAAAACGCTCGCAAGTTACCTAAAGTCATTATGTTGCTTTCTCCTTGTATTATGAAAGAAAACATGGTTTCAGAAATCTGAACTATTTAGCTATGGGATATAGTCTCACAGGTTTTTATCACCTTTTTATCATCAGATAGCAATAACGTTTTCTCAAGGAGAGGAAGTACGTGTTTCGTGCCATTTTGCTGGAATATGTGAAACTCCCTTTATATGCGTCATTTGCAAAAGTCCCTTTTGTCTTTTTAACATTTTCTTATTTAAAATTATTTTATTTACTTTAATTTCCACTTAATTTAGTCTCAACCTTATTTTCTCTATTTAATTATTTTTTTCTAGTAGTGTAGTGCTACATTGTATGATAAAATCTCATTCAGTACAAATATGCCACTTTACCTTAGTCACTAATTTTTGAAATTAAAAAATCCAATTGCAAGTAATTTTCCCTTGCTTCACTGAAGAAAGAAAAGGCACCTTCAGTTTGGATTAAAAAAAAAAAAAGGTCAATGTGTTGGACTTTGGAGTATGTATTGGCCTTTTTGTAAGCAGAAGATGTTATCTTCTGGCAGATTTTCTCCTGAATTGGTACTGTTGAGTACTATGCCTTTTACACAAGACAACATGTGAGGGACTAGCCTTCTAAATTACATAGGAAATTATGTTTGAATACCCAAAACACAAACGACAACAGAAGGCATAGTAAATACATCTTCCTTGTTTCTTTAATCACAATTCTTTCTGCTGTGGATTTACTTTTATCTGCTTTCAAGGAGACATATTTGAAGAACATCAAGACAGGTTTTATCAGTGCTTGGAAATGCAAATTTGGGTGTGAGGAAAAGCCACTAATGATTTTTATTCATTAGAGTAGGACTGGTGTATAAGCAGTGGCTAGAGGAGAAGAATGAGACACATGTACTAGAATGATGCAGAAAAAAATATGTTAGTATTTTTCATCCTAGAAGAAATTTGATACCTTGCTATGTTATGTACCATCTTGGTTTGAAGCAGAGCTACATATGCAGAGTTCTCATTAATAATACCAGCGGATGGCTTGCTTGGGTAAAATATATGCTGAGAAATAAATCTGATTCCCTAAATACTCCTCTTATTCTCATCCAGAATATGCTGTTTAATGTCTTTTTGCAAGAAGAGAGCATCAGATTGTTCCCATACTTAGTTGTATGAACTTTCCTTACTTACTTGTAATAAACCCACTGTATGAAGAAAACATGCAGCAAGTACGTGTATTTGCATGTGTTAGCTTTAGTGCTATTACAAACTGACCTTTTTCCCCTAAATGAAGGGAAGTTGAAACATGAGCTGTAAAGTTTTGAGGACTCTATCCCTAGGTTAAGCTCTTCTGAGATGTAAGGGCAGATGTGGAAACTCTCCTGTTGGGCCGCTGGTGGATATTATTTCTCTCTGCAGAGGGTAAAGCTGGTGTTTTAAAAAGCTGTTAATGTTGGGCCTTCTGGGTTTGACTTCTGAAGTTGACAAGAAATGTACAGTTTGTTTCTGATCCATAAAAAGTATGTTGTCTGAAATCAATTTTCAGACTACATGAAGTTAAGCTATACCCAAACAAGCTGTAAAGTTCTCAAGTTAATCTTTCAGCAAATCTCTCAGCTAAGATTTGCATCATCCTTGTAATGCTCCTTCCTTTTAAGATCTCTTCAACTCAAAATTCAGTATTTCTCCCCCCCCCCCCAAAAAAAAGGATACTGTGATAACATAGCCCTGTGCGTATGCCATAGTGCTGTTAGCAAATATGAAGGCATCAATCTTCTACAAAGTTTCAGATGTACTGTTGTGGCTTTCTGGTTCTGTGAGGTGCAGATAGAGGTGGCATAAACACAAACACACACTGAAATGCTACCCAGTGCACACTAGGATCTGCAGGTTAAAAAATGTATAGGGTACTGATAAGTCTGAGGTATAGCTGATGTTGCCAGGGGTGGGCACGCTAGCAGCAGAGCTTCATGAAGCTGCCTCTGCCACTGACAGCTTTTCTTCTCTAGACCAACCCACTGTGGAGAAGTGGGCATCAGTCTTTCAAGGCAGTGCTCTAACTGTCTTGGGAAGAGTGGTCCTAAATGGCTCAGGAGGACTGGTGTAAGTAAGGCTGAATTTACCCTTCAGTTAGGACTTACCTAGTTGCATAAATTAACACTGGTTAGGGTTCAGCTGGTCTCTTGTCAAATAAAATGTCCACACTCATTTATAACATCATTTAAAATAGGGATCTTCTGTGTTAGCTTGCTGCCATATTGCAAAATTGGCGATTTATCAATCAAAGGGAAAACAATAACAAGAAGTATCCATTTAAAACAAAATTTGGAAGCTATCATATTTCTGCCAGACAATTCTTTTCACCTGAGTTAATAAAAAAAGTCCATGAGCTAAAATGATTTTAGAAATATTGTACATTCTGTCACAGCCTGAAAAAAAATATGCAATAATAGGTTTGCCATTTTTCAGATTGCTGCCTCCTTTCTTCCTGATGGTGTTTATTTTGGCAAAAGGATGTAATTGGGGCAATGATAAGGCCTTGCCAAAATGAAGAAATAGGATCAGTGCAGTGGTATGAAGTTTATCCTGAGTCATTAAAGTTGTTCCTGTCCAAAACTATGCTTATAAGCATATTAATTTAAAGATCCAGTAGTCGGATGTAAATTAAAATCTATGTGCTTTCTTAAGAGTTCTGGGTCTTTCTCATATAGCTTGTACTTTGCAGGCAAGAAATGTTCAAAATAATTTAAATATGAATTGTTCATCTGTAGGAAGGCATCACCCTCATAAAGTGAGGCAAACCTAGGAGTCCAGGGAGTGTCATACACTTCAAAGCGGGATGTTATTTCACATCTTTAAGTGAATGGGAATTTGGAATTACACAAGTGATTGCTTTGTTGCAATCTGAGTGGGGAAGTCTAATCTAAGGCTGTCTTTTCCATAGGAAATTTTCATCTGAAAAATGCCTATAAATCTCCTTAAGCCAGACTTTCTAAATAGGTTGTACAGTGATTAGTAACAAACTTGCTTAAATTACTTTTTTAATTTTGGAGGGAGTGTTATATTGATATTTGCTGTAGATGGTAGCGTCAGAATATTCAGTTTGTTTTCAGATTTATTTAAGGTGAGTCCAGCCCTAAGTCATCCATTTGAACTTCCCTGGAAGCTTTGATCTGGATTTAGAATTTATAGACCAAATGTTCAGTTTATCCAGGGTAATAAATGCTTAAGCACAGTTTCAAAACTATTCCTGGAGTTGTAAGATCAGGCTGGGGCATCCAACTGTCATTTTTTTCTCGCTAAATTAAAGGCTAAGTGTGCTAATAAAATCTCAGCAGGAGAGCAGATACTGCCAAAGCAGCAAGCTGTAGCTGATCAGTTATCTTGGTGGTGGTGTCTTGCCTCTCTGCAGGGCAAGGCACTGATCTCCTGCTGCTTTTGTAGCTCCACTGGAGACAAGAGCTTGCCAACCTGTTCTACCGGAGCTGCAGCCAGTTAGTCCTTGCTGTGGAACAACTTTGGCACCTGTCTCAAAGGTGTCTCACCTCTGAGAGGCAAAATATTACATCTGTATGGATTTCTGAGGGTTTTGGAGTTTCCTTGTAAGCTGGTCAAAAGCCAGTTAATTCTTAGAAGGCTTTAGCTTTCTTAGAACTTCAGTTTCATTATGGTTTAAAAACTATTTTGCAAAGCAAGTGACTGATTCTGTTAACTGCTTAGATTTGCAAGTTCAGACTCCCATTGACAAAAGGCAGTAATCATCCTTGCTGTTATTGTAAGCTCTTTCTAAACTTTGAGGTAGCCCAGGGCAGGTGGGCTCATCTGGGCTCTCTTTCCCAAAAAAGGTTGGAGGGGATTATCTTTTGTGGACTGTTGCAACCTCGGCCGTTCTGTGATTCTGTGATTGTCTCCTGAGTTACATGATTCTGCAAAGATGTTTTGTCCCAGGATTTGGTGCATCACAAAGAGAGTTTCTCAATATTGTGCTAGGAAGGGTTTCCATACTAGACAGCAAACAGTTCATTTGCTATCAGCTGAACCATCAGAGTCCATGTGGTTTTCACTTTTTTATTAGCTATATAATAATGTGTATCTGGTGTCCAAAATGATTCACACCTATAACTGTGGCTGGTGAGCAGACAGTTACCAGAATTAATAAGAACAGGGTAGAGCTGAAAATATAGATAAACCAAGGAGTGCAGGAAAAGTCATAGTAAATCTTCTAATCTTCTCTAATAAGTTTGTTTCTTCTTTCCCAGAGGAGGGTCTACTGGTTCTTAGCAGACTTTGCATATTCTTTAGTTCATTTTAGTTCATTTTTCTTCGTTGGGACAAGCTGGTCCGGTTTGTATGAGAAACTGCTCAAGATGACTGAGAAAGAGTCCTATTTAATGAATCAGAATTTCATTACATATTGAACTTTTTTTCAGCACTGAAAATGGTTAATATAATTTTTGACTGGCTTGAAGTTCACATTTTTAATGATTCTGATAGCACTGTCTGGAATATCCAAATATGACAGGAGAACCAGTGGTGGAGTTCCCGATCAGTTGCATCAAGAAAATGTTGGAAACGTTGCAAAACTACTCGCTGTTGTGAGATTTCTAGCTTAGTGTCTGCCACTGAGAGATTCACCCAAAATGAATTCACCTCTTTCAACGCTTATTCAGAGGGATTCCTTGGAGATGCACTCATCAGCGGGCATGTAATAAATGTCCATGCTGTGTTCACTTTATAGCAGAGTTGTATGCAACATTGATTTAAAGTGGTTAGCTCAGGTTTTGGTGGAAGTCCAGTGGTGACAACACAAAAATCAGTGTAAACTTACAGAGCTTTACTAGGGAGAATTTGTAGCTCTTGCTGGTCTTTACACAGTTACCAATACCCACCTCTTTTTGCTACACACTGCAGTTGTTAAATTCAGCGAATTCCTGTTTGTGCCAGGATTTACACCAAGTTTGAAATTCTCTGAAAAGAGCAACAGATGCACCAGTAAGTAAACTGCAGCGATTACTCTGGCAGAGCAGCCCTTCCCAGCCTCCCTGGCAGCCTTGGCAGTGGTGACTCCGTCCCTACAGTGAAGCTGTTGGCATTCACCATGACAGCCACCCTGAGCAGAGTGCCAGATTTAGCCTTGGAAGAAGCAGGCCCAACTTTATTTTACTGCTGTTGCACCTCGGGTGATTTGCATCCTCCTGTCTTCCCCTGGACTTGACAGGGATGTCAGCCAAGAGACATACAATCACCTTTTGAAAAAAGAGGGTTTCTGCCCGTGGTTTCAGAGCTGTGTTTTGCTGCAGCCGTGAACCTGTGGCCAGTGAGCTCTCTGGCAGTCTGGTTGGGCTGGACCTGGCCACAGGTGGTTCTTGTTAGTGGGGAAAGGGGAACCTTGGCGCTCCTGACAATGTGTGGACTGTATCCTGATGCCGAGCATAAGCTTTAAACATAAAAATCAGTCGCCGTCGCATGACATAATGTTGGTGGATTGCCACCTCCTGTCTCCTGCCCCTAAATAGCCACGTGTTACCGTAAGAACAGCCAGAGGTGCCTCTTTCTTGGATGTGTTGAAAAGTCGGGGTGAGAAGGACAGAGAGAAGTGACAAAGATTTAGAAGTGCTGATGTACCATGATAGACTCTCCTGCTGATTCTGCTTTGACTGAACTCGGTGTGCAGTCGCCCTCGCAACAGAGCCTTCCCACTTTTGCATCCCCTCAGGCAGCTCATTTGCATGGGACTGGCACACCTCTCCACTAACAGAAGCTCTGCTTGTGGTCAGAGAGAGCTGGATCACTCCACTCCCTCATGCACACCAAGTATCTTCTTAAGTGTATCTGATTTCCACACTAACACTTGAATACAGAGTCCCTGTCCATCACGGGCTGTCCTGTGTGGATGTGCAGAGGATGGCTTTGGAGAAGTGATGCTTTAATTTTCTTTTTCCATTGTTTAAAGGGCACAGATCTGCATGCTGTGATCATTGAGCAAGAGCCTGAAAACAAGGACAAGAAAAGGGATAGACAGACATCAACCTCTCTGCTCCTACCAGATTCTAATCACTTATCTGTGATATTAGATGTGGATTATAAATAACAAGCTTCTCTTGGCATTACAAGCTTGTCTTTACTGTCTTCCTGAGGTCGGCTTGCCAGCATTTGTTTTCATAATCTGGCATGCCCAGAAATTGTGATGATAAATATTTGGCACTTATGTAGCTCTTTATGTTTTTAGCTCAATGTATCAACATCCCCAAATGAATCATCCCACATTCCTCAGAGACAGTACAAAAGGCAGTCTTAACTAACCTCAAACAATCACACTCCAGAGGGAGTTAGTCCTTGTCTGTGCACGAGGCAGCCTACCTGGGTTTCTCTAAAAACTCAGAGTGCATGTACTTAATCTCTTTCTTTATGTTCGTTTAGCTAAAGTATGGAATTTACTGATAAAAACTGAGACAATCAGGTACAGTTTATGAACAATTTAATATCAGCTATGTTATACAGCTTCGATTTTGAAATTAAGCATTTTCCCCACATTTCCCAAGGCTTATTGTTCATTATTGCATTATCTTCTTTCCCATGTCTTGCTATTTTATTTTCTCGTTAAAAACAAATGGGAATCATAGCTTGTGTTTCTGCCTTAACGCAATCTTTGCTAAAAAAAAGAGAATATTCTCTTTGCTTGACGTTTCTACTGCAGAATCTCTTAATTTAGGTATCAATCACTCTTGCTTTTTTTTTCAAGCCATTTCGCTGCCAGCTGAGTAAAGTGGAAAACCTCTTTATCCTCTGCATGCATCACTGAACCTAGCAGACTGTCCCAGTGTGACTAAAAAGTATCATCATTCCCTTTCAGAGGTGGAAAAATTCCCTAACAGAAAAGTAAGATGAATTGCATACGTCCCCCAGATAGCCAGAGCTTGGAATAAAACCTGGAGTTTTTGGCTGCAGTCTGTCCTTAGGTTCCTAGATCACAGACCAAGTTACCTCTAAGTTAAGATGGGTATGAAGCTATGCTTATAAAACGATTTATGTTCTTCTGCATATGTTATTTGAAGAAGTAACAGTAAATCTCTTAAGCTAGTAGGCAGTTGCATGGTTAGTTGTTGTATTGGGTCACTTTCATGTTCTGGTAAGGTAGCACCACTCCACTAAGGGCTGATGCTCACTGGGGTTATTTGAGCAGGGTGTCCTTTTCCTAAATGATTTGTGCTGAAGCTTTGCACTCAGTGGCCCAGCTGTGTAAATTCTTCCATCCCTCTTCTAGGACCTGAGCTGGACAGCAAGGCCATCTGTGGGCTGCACTACCTGTTTGAATTTTGGGAGCAGGCTCTTCTCCTTTCACATCCCATGTGCTGCTTGTGTGAGACTTTCTGAGGTGGAAGTGTTGGCTCTTTTCCTTTCAGCAGCTCTGCCAACTCACTTTGAGAAACCAGTAACCTCAGTTACTAGGTGGCACAGAAAGACATCATTAAGCCATGCCTCCTGCTGTGTGCTGAGGTGTCCAAGCTCACCCTCTGGCAAAGGGAAGCCTTTGTGCCCATGAACGGTTCTGAACTTGCCTTCAGTTTTCCCTCACTTGCTTTCCACATAGAGCCTTACAAACATGGACCTGTTTTCTCATTTTTTTCATCTTTGAGTAGAAAATGCAACTAAATGTTTAAAAAAAAGTTAAGTTTGTTGGCACAGTTTGGGTGGTGTCCTCCCCTAGGCAGTGCTGTTCAGTGTGAGTCAGTTTTCATTCTATCATACAGTTGTGGGGAGCGCATATGTACATGAGAAAGTGGAGCAGGTGGCAAACCACTGTGCCTGGTGCTAACTAGTCTCCTCTGCTGGGGTGGCTTTTCTTTCTCCATCTCATCCCAGCAGCGCTGCCTCAGCTTCTGTAGCCCACATGCTCCCTGAGTTGCCTCTGGTTTGCAGCTGAATTGTTTGGAAAAAACCCCACAAGCCTGCTGTGTTTATGGTAGTTGTATTTAAATGACAGAACAAACAACTGTCTAACTTTCTACCTAACACGTGAGCCAGGCTGCTGCCAAAGCAGTGACATTGCTAGTCCTTGTGAGGAAGGATCATGTTGAAAGAGATACTCTAAGGTTATCAGGTAGAGGCCCTAAAGCAATTTCTTCTGTACCTCTATCCCCATTTCACCTTCTTCTTGCCATCTTGTCTGGTAGTTTTCCCTGTGCCTGATGCTCAGCTGTCTAACTCAGTTGAAAAGATACTGGAGTTGCTCCTACAGCACACTTCTTCATCAGATGATCACCTCCAAAAGTCCTGGCAAAGGTCCCCAAAGGCTACAACAACATCACTCCTTTTCTAGCTTGCTGGTGTGCTAGAAGGAGCAACATCAATATCAATGTTCACCAGAAACTCAGCACAGCTGAACTGTGTTGTGGGTAATGAAGTGGTTTGGGGAGGAACCCCACTGGTAGGATAAATGTGAAGCTTTTGAAGATGGGTTTTGTCTCAGTAAACAAGGGATTAATAGACCCATATCTACTAATAGTGATAACAGTAGGGAATTACTGCCTCTAAGCCACTGAAAGCATACTACAAGCTTTTAGTATGCTTTAGGAATATCTTTTAGGAACAGTCAGTACAAAGCTTGAATATTGGATGAAATATGTTACATAGCTCACAAATCTTTATGTTCAGACTTAAATTTCCCTCAGAGCAGCTGCTTTATTGCAGATATATGAAGTATTTGAATGTCTGAAGTTCGGTGATTTCTAATGGATGTCCAGTCCTTAACAGTTCCAGTCACATAGTCTCAGAGGAAATTCCATTATCTGGTTAATTTGAAAAAACAGGTTATAGAGCAGATACTATTTAACATCCTGGTTTAAAGTTGTTAATTCATTTGAAAGCAAAGTGATTTTATTGTGACTGCTTATATGGTTGTTTTGTTCTCCCTGAATTAAGATTTGCGTTGTATTTATGGTTTTTGCAAGCTTTTATGTAATTCACAGCCTTTGAAACTATTCTTTCTTCTCTACAGCTTCCTGGATTAATGGATCGTAATTTTTCTCTGTCCTCATAATATGGATGATATTAGCACACAAGTTTTAAATTACTTATTTTTTCATGAGGCTTTTCATGAAATAGATGTACGTTTGAAATTAGTTTTCCATTAAAAGAAAAGTCACTGATGTTCAGAAGAGGGTGGGAGATATACCAGGGCTGGTTTTGTCATTGCCAGAAAAGCTTTGATCCAGTAGAAGCTATGGAAACCAAGACTCAGTAGAAAAAAAGTACGTAGACATCTGCTAAAGAGCTATAGAAATACGATGACATTAAAACAAAAGTTAGAATGATCTGCTTACCTACCAAGCCTATTTCACTGTGTGTATGCCTGTATTACAGCGTTGTGATAGCAACACTCTGAAGGAAAACACTTCCAGTCTTAGTCTATGTTTTCGATATTTCCAAAGAAGTTATTAACAGTTAAGCTGAAATTTATCATAATACTTCTCAACCCAAACAATTAAATTTTTGTGTTATTGTTAATATGGCACAATTCCATTTAGCCAGTTTTGAATTATCCAAGTCTGAACCAAAGCAGGTTCTAGGGCTTTTAAGAGCTAAAAATACTTCAAATTGTTTTTAAAGCTTGTATCACTCTGAAATGGATAAATTTAATAACTTCAGTCCAGCTGTGGACTGAGGCTTGTGCCTGCAGTATCTCCCTACACAGCTGTCCTGCTGAGCTGAGAAGGCATGAAGGATCAGTTCCTTCTCTGTGGAATCACAATGTGATTTGGAAAGACAAGTGCCCATTTTCCCATTCATTCTTTTTTTCCCTTAAAAATCCATGTGAAACTAAATGCCTCCTGCTCATCTTAACCCTAATTCTTTAGGACACTTAATGAATTTCAGCCAAGTTTCCCACCTCTTTCCTCCTTGTGTTCTGCTATGTCTGTAAAAATGTGTAAGTTCAGTGTACCCATAGCCCCAAGTGTTGTCTGAATTCCCAGTTTATAGCCTAGAGAGTAACAACCATCTGGAAGGCAAGGAAAGAGCTAGAGGTACCACAGGACTGACTGAGTTCTCTCTAATGGCATGTATTTATTTGAGCACATAGCCAAATTATGGGGGGATGGGGGGGAAAGGAGGGAAGTGGGGTGGCTCACAGAATTCCCTCAGAAGAGACTTTATGGATATAATGTTATGGATCATAACCTCTGTGTAGCTCTGCCATTCAAGTACAGAAAACACAACAGAATAGCTTGTGTGAACAGTGGACTCCTCACTTTTAGGGGGGTTGTGTAGGAATGATATTTTCTGTATGCTAATTTATTTCTTAATTCCTGCCACTCCTTCGACCCTCTTCTCCCCAAGCCATTTTCAAATTTGACAAAAGTGTGTACCTCCTTTAAGTCAATGTTTGCAAAAAAACTGCAGGGACCACTCTTCTCTCTTTCCATGTGAGGACAGTGAAATAAATGTGGAGGAGAAGATATCCAGATAAAATAAAGATTCGGACAGTTCATAAAATCTAGTATAAATTCAGAAGTTCTACAAAGATGGATTCTCCAAATCCAACCCAGCATAGTGGAAGTCTCTCATTCCATTACTGTGAATAACCAGTAATGGTTAGTATCCAACATGCAGTAGCCTCAGCAGAAAAAATCCTGCAAATCGGGAAATGCATCTCCTGAAGTGGCTTGATGCAGACATTTTCTTCAGCTGTAATCTTAGTGCAAGCTCAGAGAATATATAGGAAAATGACTCCTTCTCTGTTGTGTAGTGAAAAGCAGAATCATAGAATCATAGAATAGTTAGAGTTGGAAAGGATCTTAAGATCATCCAGTTCCAACCCCCCTGCCATGGGCAGGGACACCTCACACTAAACGTGTCACCCAGGGCTCTGTCCAACCTGGCCTTGAACACTGTCAGGGATGGAGCATTCACAACCTCCCTGAGCAACCTATTCCAGTGCCTCACCACCCTAACAGGAAAGAACTTTTTCCTTATATCCAATCTAAACTTCCCCTGCTTAAGTTTGAACCCATTACCCCTTGTCCTATCACTACAGTCCCTAATGAATAGTCCCTCACCAGCATCCCTATAGGCCCCGTTCAGATACTGGAAGGCTGCTATGAGGTCTCCACGCAGCCTTCTCTTCTCCAGGCTCAACAGCCCCAACTTTCTCAGCCTGTCTTCATATGGGAGGTGCTCCAGTCTCCTGATCATTCTCGTGGCCCTCCTCTGGACTTGTTCCAACAGATCCATGTCCCTTTTATGTTGAGGACACCAGAACTGTACATAGTACTCCAAGTAAGGTCTCACAGGAGCAGAGTAGATAGGCAGGATCACCTCCTTCAACCTGCTGGTCATGCTCCTTTTGATGCAGCCCAGGATTATGGTTGGCTTTCTGGGCTGAGAGTGCACACTGCTGGCTCATGTTTATTTTCTCATCAAAAAAGTAGTAGGTAAAGTACAGAGAGATGTAGGAAGATGCATCAACTGGAAATCTCCTCTAGACAAAACTATTATAGACACTGAATGTAGTAGAATATAAAAAGACAGTAGATTTGCTATCGGTTGAAATCAAGATTGGATGCCTTTCTGAACTATAAACTGTAATTGAACCACAAGTTATTTGCTCAATAGAAGAATTATTGCGTGTCCTACATTGTGCAGGAAGTCAGAATTATTACTTCCCTTCCTGGCTTTGGAAATTATGAGGCAAATCCTGGTCAACTTCTAAAACATCAGTACACACAGGATCTGAACTGACAAATATATTTTTACAAAGAAAAACATTCCACATCATTTTTACTGGTGGGAAAATTCACAGGCCTAACTGGTCTGTAATTACTGTGTTTGATAATTTTCTATGAGGCATATTTAATTTTTTTTTTGTTTATGTAACCGGTTTTATTCATATTTAATACCAAGAACAATTACTAACAGCAAATCTTACACTATATTAATGTAATAGTTAAATAATGCATGCTGGAGAATTGTTAGCATGTACATAATGCAGAATAAAACACATGGTACTTCAGCAGCTCCTTAGATCAAATACCTGTGGGTGCAAAAGGAATTTTTCTGATTTCAGTTAAAATTGAAATAATGTTTTCTGAATTGTAAAGCTAGACTAGTACAAAAATGGGAGGAGGTTATGGTCACAGCTTTTTTTGTTATCAGAGAGTCACAAAAGATGACTAGCTCATCTGCTAGAAGGTTGATTCACAGATTCAGTAGGAAGCTTTGATGGGAAACCAAGCTTTTGTCTAGTAGGAAGTGGATAAAAAGATACCATCTTTATTTTAAGAACTGTTTCTCACTTTGTGATTTCAGAGCATTCTTCAGTCAGGCATTAAAGTTCCTGTTGGCCCTTTGTAATTTCTAAAAATCTCTGAATAATTTCTGCTGCACTTTTTTGGTTTTAATGACATGCATCTTTCAGAATACTGGTGAGAACTTTAAAAAGCACAATTTTTGCTTCTTTGTAAGAATAGAAAGATTAATCTATTACATCTTGCAAACCTCCAGTTTTTTTTGACATTACATGCGGTCTTTTGAAAAGCATTTCCATTGTTGAATGGTCTCTCAGTATTTGTTTTATTTGTCTCTGTATCTCGGCATGCGTATCCTTGACTTGTTTGGCATTTGGTTGCCTCCACTTAGGATTCATTCTGACTTTGCTGATGGTATATATGTATGTATATATTGTCCAAGATGAAGTCACACTAAAATCAGGGTTGGGCACAACTATAGCTGGTTGTGATCAATACTGAAGACATCTGTGTGGGATGAAGTATGCAGAAATGAATAATACCTTAACGTATGTTACTTACTGTAAATGCTTGTACATTTTATGGCAGTTGTTCCTGTGTATTTAAAAGCTTTAAATAAGAGAAGATGACTCTGTTTCTCAAAAAAATGTTCCACACCAGCAGTTCTCACTGAAGATAATGATGAAGCATAAATACAGAACAAGTAGCAACTTGTAGCCTTGAGGTGACAACAGACAGAATGAGCATTTCCAAGATGCCAGTGTATTCTGAATTTGATAGATGGGAATGTTATATTGTGTTCCTTTGTGATAACAAGTCTCAAAAACCAAGTAAAATTTAGAAATGAGGAACATTTTCTGCAGATTCATCATTTATGAGACAAAGTGAAATAGGTTAAATAAATACATTGCTAGTCAGGTGGCAACTAAGAGGAAAGAGATGCATTGTAACTTATGCATATTAGGTGGTTGCAGGACCAAAAAGGAGCAGAATTAAGTCCAGTAGTATAATTATATCCAGTATGTATGGGTAATTTGAAGCAAGCAAATGAAACTCAGAGAATGAGAATTTAACTGAAGCATAATAAAATTTCCTGACTGATAGGATTGTATGGATTTTTTTTTCAGTGGAGATAAAACACAAGTTTTTGAGACCCTATAGTTGTAGTATATTATATAGCATACTTTAGGAATGGAATATGTGATATGAAGATCATGTCTGCTTGGCAGAAGGGCCCAAGAGCCTTCAGAACTTTCCCTCATTTCTGTAAAAAGTACTCATCATTCACTGTCAATGGAAAAGCTTCTTGCTTCAGTAGAAATTGGATTTTATTCTGTTTCTTACATGTTTATTAAACAGAAATAGCGTGATTTGTACTGTGCTTACATAGAAAAGTTTAAAATGAACCAAAGATGGAGAGATGTGTTGTGAAACAGAGATAGAAGATGAAACTAAATAGGAACCCAACAACCCTGATCATTGATGGGCAAAAATTACAAGTCAGTTAGCAGAGAGGAAAGCAGGCAAATCAAGATGTTACCTTATGCTGATAGAAATATGAAGAGAATACAATCCAGCATGAATTTCAGTTAGATGAAGCCAAACCATAACACCAACCTTGAATGTGCTTGGATGTTACGGAAGTTTGAATCTGGATCGACTCCAAACACAGCTCTGTCAGCTCCTTTAAGTTACAACAGTTTATTTTGTGTGCAGGATCTTTCTTTTTTTTTTTTTTTCTTTTCTTTTCCAACCTTAGATCCACCCAAAAGCTCTGAGAAGTATTAAAGTTTATAACCTTTGGCTTGCGCTGACAATCAGAATGAGAAGTGAATGCTGATAAATTGTTTAATAACATACTATAGAGCTCTACTTCTGGCGCTTAATAGTATTATACCCGTGCTACAAACCACAGTGAACAAACTGGTATAGCCTCTTCTTTTTTATATTCTTTTCACTTTACAGCATCCAAAAGGCAGATTTCAGGCAGCTCATCTCTGTTGAATATTATACTTAGTCTTTGTATTCGTTCACTCTTTCATGTTGGAACTTACAGGGTAAGCAAAGAAGAAATCTTTTAGACTATACTAATTATGATTAAGTTTGGGTTTTTTGGTTCTGTCAAGATATAGTTCTCCTTCATTGTCTCTTGGAATCATATCTATTTCTTGTAAAAATCGAAAACTCTGATACACATTGTGGAAGACGCTTTGTCAATGGAACAAAACTCTTTATAGTGTATACCGATGTATGCTACTGGTAACTTTGTGCCCTAGCTTTGGCACCCTGCAAAATATTTTACAGTGAAAGAACCAGATTAATTATGATCTCCTACTAGTTTTGTTTCAGCATTTAACACCTCTGCAAAGCATCTAACATCTTGTCTTAAATTTAAAATGTTGGGAATTCTTTTTATATTATTGTGTTTTTCAGCATATGTTTCTTACTTGATAGAAATATTGTGAAATCCCAGTTTTTCCAGAAACAGTTAAGTATCTGATGTCATTGACATTAATACTGTAGCTACAGTAATGCTAATTATGGAATTAATTTTTCTTCTTTCTTTTCCTCCATAATTTGATTATCCAGAACTGTTGTCTTTCTGAATGTTTTCCCTTTTTGTTCACAATAGCTGTGAATTCAATGGAGCTGTGTATGTTTAGAAGTGTTTGTATAATTAGATAGCAATTTATTAATAGTATTAGTTAAAAAAAAAAAGAAAAAGAAAAAGAAAAAGAAAAAGAAAAATCGGTAATCTGTTCAATGTGCCGAGGAGATGTACTTTACAGCTCTGTCCTGGCAAAGTGAGTGGAATGGTGTTGTATGTCAGTTTACTGAATCACTCTGAAATGTCATGTTGCTGTGATTTGCCAAATGGCCTTGCAGCCAGATTTTCTCTCCCCTTTTTCTGTAGCTCTGGGTCTACAGGGTGCAGGTCATTTAAAGTTTTCACATTGGACATGGTAGATATAATAATATTATACTCCCATTTTTTTTTTTTGAAAACCAAGTGCAAACCCCATTCTTTTTCACTAAATATGTGGAATGAAAATATTCACTGCATTTTAAATAAGATGTCAAATGCTGGTTTTTAACAGAGCAATTGGTGTTATAGGTAAGCAAAATTACTGAAAAAAAAAAATTTAAACATTGTGAGATTTAGTGTTCATTCTCTGATGTGGTTGTTTGGGTTTTTTTTAATATCCACAGGTTGTTCGGTGTCACTTCTCTTACTCAGACAAACTGCTCAAGCACTTGGATGATCATCAAAAATCAAGAGTTACATTGGTATCACCATGCTAATCCAATCTTACTGCTGGTGATGTACTACACCCTCGCAACTCTTATCCGTCTCTGGCTACAAGAGCCCATTGTAAGGGTAACTTCCTTCTCTTTTTTAGCACTAATGACTATGAGACCAGCCAATGCAGATACTTGCTTAGAGAAGTATAAATATTCAGGAAAGTTAAGGGAAACAGACAGCAAGTGTAAGCTGGTACCTTCAGTTTGGTCTTTTTCTATAAGTGTGTTCGAGAGTTGTATCTTGCAGGGGTTAGATGGTTATTTTCAGAATCAGCAGAACTATTTATGTAAGGCATGCTAATGGCAGAGCATTAATGCTTACTCTGATATGGAAAGCCAGTATCAGTGAAGTATTGTGGTGCTGTTGAATGGAAGGCAAACACTTGTCTAGCAGAACTGAAGTAGGATACTTGGCTGGCACAGGATCCTGTAAGACAAGACAGAGCTTTCCAATTTTATTACAGATAGAGAAAAAAGATTCTTAAAGCCTTTCCTTCTGAATCTGTGCACCTGAGTGAAAATCCCAATTTTCATGTAAGAGCAAGAGAAAATGGAGTCAAGAAGTAAATTTTTACTTCTTCCAGTATCAGAGGAAATACAAGAATCCAAAGGTACCTTAAAAGCTGAGAGTATAAAAGGAAAGATCCCTAACATTATTTATTTTTATCTCCTGATCCTCGGAGGCTCAACATGAATTTTAGAGTTCAGGTTTTGCAGTGCTGTAAACTGGAACGAAAATACTCATGACTGAACTGTGAATTAGTACAGTTCATAGAAGCAAGTAAAAATGTTGAAGGTTTTCTTATTTTAAGGTCTTATTTTTTGTATAATGAATAATGTAACAGTTTAACATTTGAAAAGGCAGACAAAATATATCACCTCTGAATTGATTTGTCTGCTATTTGGGGTTTACATATATTGGGCTTCATAATAAGAGATAAATGATGCCAGAACTGTCAGCTTGAGTTACTAAAAAATGACATCTTAAGTTTCCAGAAATCTTAAGATTGGCTTTTCTAAAGTCACAAGACTGTGATCCAGTGCCCTCTGGCATTGGCTTCTCTTAGGGGTTTTTTTTTTTTTTCCTATTATTTTTTCTGCAGCTGCAGCACCTGGAAACTTGGTTTTTTTGTTGTTTTTTTTCTTTCCTTAAGTGAAAATTGAGATTTCCAGATAGTACTATGATTTTATCACTGGGACTGTAACAAAAACTTTGCATCTCACAAACTGCATAGTGAAATCATGCGAACTACTCACAGAGGAGTAAACATATGTGAAATGCAGTTACTGGGAGCTGTGTGATCTCAGCACCTCTGGGAATTCATTTCTAGTGCCCAGGTTGTTTCCTTCAAATTTTAACCATCTTAAACTTTGTGTCTTGGTCTAAGTTAGGTACTGTGCTTTTTCAGTGGAGAGGAATGGGCCTGTCTATCTCAGGACAGACAAAATCCTACAAATTCCTCCAGGGACTAGAGAGGACCTATAGTGGACTTGCCTGCGCTTCTTTCTTTTAGACTACTTGTGTTGTCTGAGATAGATATTCCCATAAGACACTAAGATCAGTCTCTGAGAACTGGAAATAAATCAAATGAGAGCTGCTTTATAAGCAATTGAGCTAGAACGAGTAAGTATTAAAAGAGATTAATTTAGGAAAAGTTGTCTCAAACCCAGGACTACATGAGAGGCAACAAAGTCTTGGCACTCCCGTGGGAACTTCAGATTCCAGAGGAATGATGCTTCCCTCCAAAGATTAATGGACATTGTAAAGAAAATGATACTCATGCATTAATGCTTATTTTTGACACACAGGATGTAGTGATGCAAATGTTTGTCATTAGAAAGAAATGCTGAGATTTGCAAAATTTACCATATTTTACACACTTTCTCCTTATGAGTTTTTCGTTTGGTTTGGTTTAGTTTTGTCCATATGCATTTCAGTTTTCCTTTAATGATGCCATGGATCAGGAGTTAATCTTTCTCTTACTAGCTTTCTCCTGGCAGACTCCATTGTCAATTATTTAAATCTAGAAATAATTGTACTCCAGGTTTCATCGAAATGTATTTTGACTTGTAAATTTGTAGTGTATTTGATTCATTATGTTGCTAAGTATATAACCTCCCTTCGCAATCCCCAGTGATTTCAAAGTGACATTGTATTTAGGATCTCAGCACTAACCTACCTATAGTTGGATGGCAAAGACAGTATGCCAGCTGCTGTAAGGCAGTTGTTCTCTGCATACTGCTGTCATGTACGGTTAAAAGTAGCTCATTTTAGAAGTTTTATTCAAAAGAATCTCTTGAACTAAACCTGTTTTGAATAAAATGTGTATGATAGATTGTCATAAGCGGATCTTTATTCAGTCTAAAAAGATGTATTTAAGCTAAATATGATACTGGCATGGCAGGTTCTAAAAACAGAGTAAGAAATGCAGACCTAAATCTTGAGTTTCAGGCTAAGTTTTCTCTGTATGTGTGCATTTGTCCTTGTTTCGAAGTATGGCATGTATGTGATGTCAGTGTACAGTGCAGGATTCTGTATGGATGTTACTCATGCAAAACGCCCTTGGCAGTCAGCGCAAGTTTTACTTTTCTTATGCCCTCTGCTTTGGATCCTGATTTGTTCTAACCTTGAGTCTTGTGAAATTCTACCTCTGCAAATAAGAAGCAGCAATCTGCCTCTGGAGATTTCAGCTCATAATTTTAACTGCTAGTTCTGAATATATGAATAGGGCCCATTCATTCTGTCCAGTGAGTGGTAAGGCATAGTACAGAAGTCAACAGAGTTACAGCAATTTTACGTAAAGTTCTCTTATAGAATTTTTAGAATTGTTTGAATTAAGACTCATTTGAGAGCTGCTCAGGTAGTGGAAGAACTGGAAGAGTTAGATAAGTCGAAGATCTTTCAGAAAGAAGTTGCAGTCATATGAGTAGTACTGTGTTTTCTGACTTTTCTTCCTCTGCTGAGGAAGAGAAAACATGATTTCTCACTGTTCCATATAGTTTCTTAGGCTAAAAATATGTTACTAAATATAATTTTCTATATCTTAGGTCTTTTGGGTTTTGTTCTTTTTTTTTGTCACCCTGGTGCCAAACTAAATGCTGTTGATAAACAGTTCTTTATGGTCCACATTAAAGTTTCAAATGACAGTGACAAGTATTTTAAGCACAGAATCAGTTTATTTCATCTTACAGTTTGGCTGGGAATGCCTTTTTACAATCAAGCATAGATACACAATCATACGCTAAATGTGGACAGTTGCCTCTGAGAAGTAAAACTAAATAATTATTGTTCATCTAAATCGCATTTAAAATACAGGACCTAATGGTTAGGATCAGAATTGGGAGACTTTCAAAACCAGCTAGGATGTTTGGATGTCCTATTCCCATGGGTAGCTTTGCAGACCTTTGCCCAGAGTCCCGATTTATTCTTACCCTATTGCATCAGCTGATTTTGCATAAGCAATGAGAACACTTACCACCAGCTAGTTCCCATTAAAAGTATAATTTGGAACCCTGCCTTTGAAACACCTCAAGTTCAGACAAAAGCTAGCTTTACACCATGAGGTATGTCTCTGTTGGCACTAGAGAGAGTTTAAGTGAAACAGCAAGTACCAGGGCAGATGCGTATTTCTGTTGCAAACCAAGTCAACTTCGCAAAACTTCATTTGAAGCAGAAATGCAAGCATCTGTTAAACAGAAAGGGCAAAATAGACAGGAGAAAAATTTTAAGTCCTTCCAAAGAGACCATTCATGTTGAAGTAAAATATGACAATTAGTTGACTGGTTGTTTTGTAGGTAATAGCAAGGTAAGTTCAAAATAATGCTACTGCTGCAGCTCAGCAATGTTCCTGAACCTTCACTTAAGTCCTACTGAAGTTAGTAAGACCTTGCCCCAGATTCCAGGTTCCACAAGCACTTGTGTGATTTGCTGAGTAGGGGTGGGTTTATGAAGCAAGACTTTACAGCTGTACTAATGAGCATTTGGCTCAATATGCTGAACAACTGATACAGGTGGACAATATGATGAGAGGAAGTAGAGTTTTTGTAATTCTTTGATTTTGGTAATTCAAAGTGTTGGGCTTTGGTAAGTTCAACAGCAGTGTAATGCCCTACGTGAGCACTTTTCCTATTAGAAGTACATATGTATATATTTAGTACTACAGCACTTTTTTCACAGGAAAATAGGTTTTTTTAAACATTACTTTGAAGCACAGGTAAGTTTACCTTTCGATCCTCACCATTCCTGCTAGTTAATACATAAACATTCAGGCATTAATGAATGTCAGAGTGGAACAGCCACTGCTATAATTAATCCATAATATTCACTTTATGTTCTTGCATACCTTCCTCTGAAATGTTCATGACCTATTATTTCCATCAGAGCCAAAAATCTAAACACCACATGAAGTCTTGGGAGGAGAGGAGAAACCAGAAAACTAAGGAAGTATAAAGGGAAAATAGCAATGAAAATAAGAAGTAGGGTCAAGGTCTATGATTCAGAGTGAGAAACTGAGCAAAGGCTGAGAGCAGAGTTAACTTCAGTAGCGTCAACTTCTCCCTGATGGTATCGCAGGGCTAATGAGTCCTGCTGAGCAACACTGTGCTGGAGATGCTCACACTTTCACATGCAGCCCACTGGCTCCAGAGCACTCCCTTCCTCTCTTTGATGCCCCGTGGTTGAGCTTCCTTCTTCACTGGTATGAACAGCAAGATTTGGTGCTTTGTCACAGCTCAGTTGGGAAATTCAAGGAGAAAATGGCACAGTGAAGGAAGAGATTTGGAGGAGCCTGAAGAGGAGTTGTAACAGCGCATGGTTTGTATACATATACCCAGGTTTCCTGCTTGTCACTGTGCTATAGGAACATCCACATTAAGTCTATTTAGGAGGCCCCATACCCCTGCTGGGCCATGGAATTAAGGTGCAGTTCAGACTAGTGCATTAGCAATACTCCTCAATTTAGTGGTAGCAGTTCCTGTCACAGATGAAGCAGCAGAGCATGTTATCATAGGCAATCACAGAGTCGCAGAACAGTCCAAGTTGGAAGAGACCTCTGGAGATCTTCTAATGCAACTTCTTGTGAGAGCAGGGCCTCAGATTAGGTTGTCCAGGGCCAACTCTTGTATTTTTCCAGCAAAGGAGCCAATGCCACTGATTTATTGTTCTCATGGTGATTTTTTTTTCATTATTTTTAATATCCAGAAGACATTTCCCTGAATCTAATTATGCCATTAGCCTCTTGTCTTATAACCATGACTTCCTGTGAGAAGAGCACCTCTGTCTTCTCTAAAACTACAGTTTAGGTACCAGAAGGCTGAAAAAGAACCTAATTCCTTCACCCTTTAGCTTCTCCAACCCCTTAATCATCTTGGCAATTTTCTGCTGGACCATCTCCAGGTTTTCCATGTCTCTTTTGATTTGGGGGATGCCAGAACCGAATTGCAGGTATGGCCTGACACTTGCCAGGTACAGTGGAATAATCACATCCCTTGATCTTCTGGCAGTACTCTTGTTGATGCAGTCCAGGACATGTTTGCCTTCATCGCTGCCAAAGTTCAGTGCCGGCTCATGTTCAGCTTGCTCTGCTCAAGGACCCCCTGAGCCTGTTCCACAGAGCTGCTTCCCACACAGTCTGTCCGCAGCCTGTACTATTATGTGGGTTTATTCCAGGTGCAGGACTTTACCTTTGTCTAGCTTATCTCCGTATGGTGGCTTTTGCTTTTGTCCTGTCCACCTCACCTCATTGTTCAGTGTCATTCACAAACTTTGTGTGGGTACAATTCCATCCAGATAGTTTTGAAGGTACTGAATAGTAGCAGACCTAGTGCCAATTCGTGAGGAACTCCACTCATGACAGACAACCATTTTGACTTCGAGTCATTGCCCTGCTTTGTGCAAGAGAGTGTAGCTAGTTCTCTGTCCATCTTGTTGACCATCTGTCAGGTCCTTATCTTACCAGATTGTATGCAAAGGTCATGTGGGACAGTGTGTCACAGATGCTAAAATCAAGGTAGCTGACATCCACAGCACCCCTTTCATCTACTCAGTCAGTTGTTTCAGCATTAAAAGCAACCAGGCTACCCTTGGTAAATCCGTAGTGGCTCTTTCCAGTCACCTTGTCCTACATGTGAGCATGAGCACAGATACTTCTGTGGCTTGATTCAGAATCAAGACTAGATGAGCCTAAGTGGATGCCCAGCACTGACTAGTTTGGTTTATGCTGATGCATGGAATGGTGAATTCGGTTAGCCTTTAACAGTTGATATGTTTGCTCAAAAGGTCTTGATCCTTTCAATTCCTTGGTTGTTAGTGAAGAAGAATTGGCGTATTACATATATAGGCAGACTGAATTTTCTTCCAATACACTTACTTGAAAATTAAACATCTGTGTACTAGCTTATGGTATGACTATATAGTAAGGTAAAGTAGTATGTGGAGGTCTGTGTAATTTTGATGTAGCTATCAGGAAACATCTTGGCATTGATGGACTAGCAGTTATAGAAAAGTTCTGCCAACGTTTCTGAAAATGCCATTTCAGTAACTGTCATCGCTCATAGACGGAGTGTGTTAGACACTAAAAAATATTTTAAGGACATAATTTGGAGAGGGGTTATCGATTAGGGGAACATTTAAATTCCTCTGGTAAGATTGTTTAGAGAGCTGTAACTAGCCTTGTCATTTGTATTGTTTAGCAGATGCCTGATGAAGAAAAATCTGTTAGCAGGGAAGATGACAAAGAAATAGCCTGCAGCCCAGTTCCAATGACAGCAGAGAGAAGACGCAGTCTGTGGTATGCAAGCCACTATACAACTGATGAAAGAAAAGTAAGGCTGGAGGGGGAAGGGTCTCTGTATTAATTGTATTTCAATCAGTTAATTTTATCACAGTTACTTTGAGATTAAGGGAAGCAGCATTATATATGTTGCAAATAAGATCTTTATGTGTGATTATATAAATCAGGTAGAATATGAAGGCTGTGTGGCAGAGTAAGAATATATTTTGTAAAAGTTAATAAAAACAAGAGCCAGTGTAAGGAAATAAAGGAAGAGCATGCTGATGTTTTTGGCTTCTGCATTTAAGAAGTTTAGGGTCAGGCTTTTGGCATAAGGCCATTATCTTTGTGCAAAACAGCTAGAAAGCCTGTCAGGGAGCTTAATCCTGATGTAAAGAACTGATCGGCCTTGTAACTACTAATTAGCATTGTCATTGGTAAGGGGGGACTGCCATCTTATCTTCCTCCAAGCTACTGGTGTCCTCGGTGAATATTTATAACAGGGCAGTTAAGGCAGTTGGTGTAAAAGCCTCTGGAAGGGTCCAGCTTTCTGCCATCTGTGCTCACCAGATGCAGTGCAAAATTTAATTTGATGAGTTGCAGTTAAATTTGGGATCTACAAACACTCGTTGAGCCACATATACTCAAGCCCCAAGAACTTCGCCATAATAATTGTATTGGTAAACGGGCTGGCAAATGAATGAAGTATCACATTGTCTATTAGTGTAAACTTTTCATTGGAAGTATTTTTATAATGACAACAATTCTAATGATCACTTAAAAACTTAGTTTTTAAGCACTGGATCATTAGAAAGACATTAGAAAGCAGTTAATCAGTATCGTGGAGTACTGATTAATTCTTTGACCTAGAATTTAAAATTTCAGTGCAATACTTAGTTTTGATTTAGAATTCACAGGAACATACAGTACAGGTATGTCAATGCTATGGCACACTAAATATCATTTTATTGATTATGGTGTACAATTCTGTTTGCTTTTTAAGAATTCTTTCTGAATTTCTTAGTGCAAATCTGCAAAAGTCACCAAACATGCATGCATGTATTCAAAAAGTTAGACTTACTAATGCTTAAGCCATGCTTTTTAATAATTTGTCCTTGCATTGCTTTTTGCAGCTTCTGTCAATGACCCAAGATGAATACAAGCCATCGGATGTTAGTATACCACTAGTTTTTGTAATTTTGTGATCCTCCTTAATGTGTGTAAATACAGATTACACTGATATATACAGATAAAGCCTTAGATGACATTTTTTAAGATGTCCTTTTTATGGTTAGCCTGCCATTTACCCTATAACCTGATTATCCTAAATATAATTGTCTTTTGCTTCCTTAATAATTGCACTGAGAAACCACTGATTAGCCCTGAAATTGATCATTTGAAATTAAACTGCTTGTAGTATTACCAGCTGGCAAATGATCTTTGCTATTTCATTGGTTTTAAATGAGATATCAAAATATGCTTTCTAATGCAAGCCGTCTTTAAACTTGATTTAGCTTCTTTGCTGTATTTTTTCTTTCATTCATGTTGAAATGCTAAGGCTCTTAAAGCATGACTGACAACATATGAGTTTAATTTGCAGATTAGAGAAAGTCCAAGTCCTTGTTTGAACAGACAGCAAATGATCCATTTATCTTGACTGCTATAGACCGTAGCAGACTCTGAAAGCAGAAATATCCCCTTTGTCCAGTATGCACAGAAGAATGAAAGATGCAGATGAACTTTGGGAACGGCTGTAACCAAATCTGAATGTGCTCCACAGCCTGTGCTTGATGTAGCTGCTGGATATAATATAACCCAGATACTGTGCATTGTTCCAAAGGCGAATTATGCTCCTATCTCACAGACTAAGCAGAAGCCAGTCTTCAGCATGTATGACCGTCAGTAGCCCACTGCATGTGAATATCTGCCAATACAAGAGAGATTTATGACTGTGGTTGCTGGAGCCAAAATCCAAGCAAGCGCAAGGGCTGAAATTTAGGTTACAAAATTGAAAGAGTGCAAGAGTGTTGAGTTAGTACTACCAAATGGCATAAATGTGGCATCAATAGCAATAATTACTGAACTGGTTTTTATTAATAGCAGCAAAGGTAGATCTCACCAGTAATAATTTAAAATGGAAAGTAATTCGTAATCATTTCTTTCATAACTACTGGAAACAATTAAATGTGAACTAAAGTCTGAAAATCTTGTATTAGTTTTCCTAAGTAAGAGGATGAATTTTTTGTTACAGCTTTAGCTTAAGTGCAGGATATATAGTGATACATTTCTAGATTGTCTGTAAAATACTAATTTAACCTGGGAAATACAGGATGTCTGAAGATGGGCTCACTGAATTACTGTTTGTGCACTGAGCCAGGGAGTCAACTTTAGCCTTCCGCAGCTCTGGATGTGTTAACTTAGTTCATCTTTATACTGCTTTTTCTTTACATTTAATTTCTTGGTAAGAGAGACCAAGAGCATTCCCAAAAATAGTCATTTACTATGGCTCACCTGACTGCAGTAACTTAATTGCTTTTGCTTGTGTATCCATGGTTTTATTCCTTTGCAGACTGCTTGTGTGCAAAATGAAGTTTCAAATTCTGGGAATTTGAAAAAAAATAATTGAAATCTCTTAAAGGAAATATTTACAGAAGTACAAAGTCACAGCAGCATTTTACTGTTTGCTAGAGAACTTCAATGAAACAGTTTTGTAATTCTATTGATACAGCATAAAAAGCTAACAACTGTTAATTTTGGAAGCTGTTATGCATTACTTTTGCATGTAACATGACTATAACATACCAATTTATTTGGAAGGAAGTAACATAACTGCAGTTACTTTTAAAGCTCCTTTAGCATTGGCAATCTTAACAGTAGCATAGCACAGAAGTTAGGAGTTACATTCTCCCGAGAGCCACCCTAACTGCAGTGCCAATCTCTGATGTCCTGGCAGGTGCTGCTGGTAACAGTGAATGGGAACCCTGCTGACTATCATACCATCCACCCCGCACTGCCATTAGAAAACGGTCCAGCCAAAGCAGACATGTACTCAACACCACAGTACAAATGGGAGCCTTCAGATGACGTGTCAGGTAGTGAATTGCCTGGGAATTACCCTTAGTTTCATATTTTTCATATTCTATGTCCCCAGTTACTGCCTCTAGCATTTGGGGGCTTGGTTTCAGCTTGGTAAACTCTTTGGCTTGTTGAAGTTAACTAGTTGCTGGTACCTTACAATGACAGCCGATCATATGTCAATTTTGTATACTGGGCTCTAGGCATATACTGTACAAAATACTTTGCCTAACAACACAGTGACTATGGGGTTTGCATTGTTTTAGTACAGTACTCAGATGTAATTTTTGACCTAGAATCTAAAATTTCAGTTGAACACTCTCAGGTTTGATTTAGAATTCACAGGAACATACAGTAAAAGTCTGTCTATGCTATGGCACACAAAATACGATTTTATTGATTGTAGTGTACAGTTCTGCTTGCTGATTGCTGTAGAAGTAGCCATCAGAGTGATTGCAAGTGAAACCATTCCAGGAGACAGAGTGCACATGCTACCTTTAGACCAGCATGAATTGCAAATAAGAATTTCTTTTTCTACTTAGAAAAGGAAGAGGAGGAGGAGGAAGAGGAAGAAGTTACTCAGGAGGAAAAAGAAAATGTTAAATTACACGCCTTGGTCTCTGTGTTTCAGTTTATTATGAAACAAAGTTATATTTGTGCTCTGATAGCTATGATGGTAAGTACTGGCAACAACAACAAAAAATACTGTTAATTTTACAAATTTACATTGATGAGTTTTCAGTAATTGTTTTCATTAGGGTTAGTAATTATCAGTATGGTGTCTGCATCATTTTGGGTCTGGTTTAGGTTATTAATGAATAATTCCCAGGCTTATTATACATCTATAAATAAAGCAACACACAGAGTTCTGGGTAAGCCATCATATTTCCAGGACTGCAAGTCCCGGATTTTGTTGTTCGTTGAATGTCAGAAAACCACTGGGGCTGTTTTCTTTTGATTCCCAAGCTCTACATAAGCAGGTGTCATGGTTTAAGCCCAGCTGGTAACTCAGAACCATGCAGCTGTTCGCTCACTTCCCCCCTTCCTACTCCCCCACTCCCAGAGGGATGGGGAGGAGAATCGAAAGAATGTAACTCCCACAGGTTGAGATAAGAACAGCCCAGTAACTGAGGTATAACACAGATCACTGCTGTTACCACCAATAATAATAATGATAAGGGAAATAACAAGAGGAGAGAATATAACCGCTCACCACCCGCTGACTGATACCCAGCCTGACCCGAACAGTGATCTAGCCCTTCCAGGTAACTGCCCCCAGTTTATATACCAGGCATGACGTGCTGTGGTATGGAATACCTCTTTGGTTAGTTTGGGTCAGGTGTCCTGTCTCTGCTTCCTCCCGGCTTCCTCTCCTCTCTGGCAGAGCATGAGACTCAGAAAGTCCTTGGTCAGAGTAAACATTACTGAGCAGCAACTAAAAACATCGGTTTTATCAACGCTGTTCCCAGGCTGAAAGTCAAAAACACAGCACTGCCCATCTACTAAGAAGGAGAAAAATGACTGCTACTGCTGAACCCAGGGCAGCAAGCTTGTCATGCTTTTACTTCATTCAGAAATTTGCCGACAAAATTAAAGCATTTTGTCGCAATATAGTGAATCTTTAAAAATATAATTCCTACTTCAGCCTCATCTTACTGAGAAGAAACTATCTGTAAAGCTTAATTTCCTATATTGACACAGAAATGTCTCAAGAAAAACACAACTTCATGACACACAATATTTTGCTATTGTTTTACTTACCAACCTCATTTTTTTTCTTGTGTTGTTCCTTGCTTTTGAGCCAACTTCATGCAAATACCTTGCGCTGCACTGTAGCAAGTTTTCAGCATAATGTTCAGATCTCTCCTTATATTCCCAATGCAAGCTTTGGTTTAACTGTTTTGGAAAGGTTTCAACTGTGATGAAATTAACCATAAAGTTTCTTGGTCCAATTTTGCATTGGAAATGGTAAAAAAAAAAAAAAAAGCTTGGCTACTTCTTGTTTTCATAAAGTTTCAAACTTTATTTGCTGTTCCTTAACAGGAAAAGTTTCTCACTAAATAAGGCAGACTCCTTGTGCAGAATCTGGATCTGGCTTGATGAGTTCTGACACATTAGCAAAGTAGTTATTTTTGCATTGACACAATGCCTCTTTTTTCCTGTTTGTAAAGCTCACATGCTTCATATAATCTGCGTTTCCTTTTTAATTCATTTCTAGGGTCATATTTCTCAATATCAAAGGAGGAGATATATTTAAAGAGTTTTCTTGCAGTTTAATATTGAGATATTACTGTTTTCTTAGTGGAGAAATACCATCCCAATTTTATATGACCCAAATTAATTTATGAATTTATTTATGGTGTGATCTGATGCAAGATTCACTTACACCGTAACCAGAAACAGCTGAGTGTAAGTTATTTTCTTATATGGGGACAAAGAAGTAGCATATTAGTTCTTTTCACATACCCTTAAAAGATATCATTCACAAGGGAACTGAGCTAAACTGAAAATATTCTTAATGTTTCACACTTTTCCACTTAAACTGGAAAGGGATCTAAAATGTTTTATTGACAGTTATTCCACAATTATACCAGCATATATGTAACTGAGCTTAGTCATAAATCAGTAACACAGTGTTAATAAAAAACACTTAAAGCCCCAGTCTTTTTCCCCAAGTGTCGAATAGAGCAGTTTTCAGTAGCTGATTTCTGCACACTACAGGAAACATTCTATAGTTGTATTTCTGGTAATTTAGCATGATTAGAGTAGACTGAATGTCCTTCAGGTTCTGTGTGTGCAGTGTGTGCGTACCATAGCTTTCCAATTTAAATTGATTCCACAAAAGCTAGAAGTTAGCTAGGTTTTGTAAGCCTCTCAGAGTGCTTGAATGTAGCATCTGTTGATACGGTATGTTGATGTTGGTATGTTTTGATATTCTCAGTTTGAACTCTTTGTTGCTGTTTTGCAAGACCTTGTGTGCCCAAAAGTCGGTCTGTATTTTCTCTTTTAGTTTGGTGTACTGGGAAGCAGTGAGTTTGCTTATAAAACTTACTAAGGTGCAATTGATGCACAAAGCAGGGTTTGCTCTCAGCTGTGCACTTCTTAAGACTACTTTCTGCATGTTCTTCAAAGGCTTTATTGTAGCTGGCTAAGGAGCTCATTAAGATGTGTGAAAGTCTCATGCCAGTGAAAATGTGCATCAAGTAGAAAAGTTTGTAAATGGGAATATGCATCAGTGTTGTTCCTGAATGTATCTGTGAACATTTTTAATTCTCTTTCATCCTTCCATAAGGCATGGAGTATCACATACCACAGCTGGTTGACTTTTGTGTTACTAATCTGGTCTTGCACACTGTGGATGATTCGGGACCGAAGGAAATATGCCATGATCAGTTCCCCATTCATGGTTTTCTATGGCAATTTACTGCTAACGTTGCAGTACATATGGAGTATTGAGCTCAAGAATGATGAGCTTCCTCAAGTATCCGGTTTTTTAGAAAGAAAGGAACCTGGGGAGCTGGCATCAAAGGTAGGTGTTACAAATAGCTGAGATCTGTTTACAAAACCACAAAATATATTGTGATAAAAATTTGGAACTTCTGACATTCCTTTAAGAGTGAATCTTCAGTATTCAGTATAACCATATTCAGTCGCAGTTTTACAATAAAGAATAATTAATTTTAAAATACTGTTCAGAAAATTACTTCTTGCTTTTTAAGCTAACACCAGAGCAAATGTTTCAGGCATCTTCGTAGAATTTCATGTTATTCCTATAGAAAATCCTTAGTGGTTGGAAATTATTCACTTGTTTGATTTTATAAACTGGATACAAAACTAGATGTGATATGATTTATTAGATTAATACCCATGGGATGTCAGGTCTGTCTCTGACTGTGATGGCAAGTGGAATTGCAGTGTCATTTCTATTACCAGCACTACTCACGCCCTTATGATTTTATACAAGCAGTAATGCACATTTGTGATTGAGATTTAATTCTTTATCCTTACACCTGGAGCAGCATGAGTTGCAATCCATTTCAGGTCAGAAACAAGAGTCTATTGACCTTAGCGCGTGATATATTATTTTCTTTGATGTATTGAAAGCACTACAAAATGTATTTTGGTTAGCAAGTTTGCCTTTGGGGGTGGGAATGAGCATAAATAGGAAGTTGTTTCCTAGAGCACCCAAGAGGCAAGTCTCAGTGCATCTAGTTGGCACAGCTCTGCCTGCACTAAGTGAATCACTTCCCTTGTGACACCTAATTAACATTTAAGGTGATTCTGTAAGTCATTTTCCTTGTTGGCAGTGCCCTTTGGACAACCATGTCTGACTCTTTAATGCATTTGAAAATTAGTGAGTGCTGTATTACTTTTCTCTTAAAGGTAGGGCTAGTTTAGTAAGAGAGAGGTAAAGCTCAAGGGGTTCTGCAAGAGTTCACAGTATCACAGTATGCTAGAGATTGGAAGGGACCTCAAAAGATCATCTAGTCCAGTCCCCCTGCTGGAGCAGGAACACCTAGATAAGGTTACACAGGAACGTGTCCAGGTGGGTTTTGAATGTCTCCAGAGAAAGAGACTCCACAACCTCCCTGGGCAGCCTGTTTCAGTGTTCTGTCACCCTCACTGAGAAGAAGTTTCTTATCAAGTTTAAGTGGAACCTCTTGTGTTCCAGTTTGTACCCATTGCCCCTTGTCCTATCGTTGTTTGCCACTGAGAAGAGCCTGGCTCCATCCTCGTGGCACTCCCCCTTTATATATTTATATACACTAATAAGGTCACCCCTCAGTCTCCTCTTCTCCAAACTATAGAGACCCAGCTCCCTCAGTCTTTCCTCATAAGGGAGATGCTCCACTCCCTTAATCATCTTAGTTGCCCTGCGTTGGACTCTCTCCAGCAGGTCCCTGTCCTTCTTGAACTGAGGGGCCCAGAACTGGACACAATATTCCAGATGAGGTCTCACCAGGGCAGAGTAGAGGGGAAGGAGAACCTCTCTTGACCTACTAACCACCCCCCTTCTAATACACCCCAGGATGCCATTGGCCTTCTTGGCCACAAGGGCACAGTGTTGGCTCATGGTCATCCTGTCATCCACCAGGACCCCCAGGTCCCTCTCCCCTACACTGCTCTCTAACAGGTTGTTCCCCAACCTATACTGGAACCTGGGGTTGTTCCTGCCCAGATGCAGGACTCTACACTTTCCCTTGTTATATTTCATCAAGTTATTCCCTGCCCAACTCTCCAGCCTGTCCAGGTCTCTCTGGATGGCAGCACAGCCTTCTGGCGTGTCAGCCATTCCTCCCAGCTTAGTGTCATCAGCAAACTTGCTGATAGTACACTCAATTCCCTCATCTAAATCATTGATGAATATATTAAATAATACTGGTCCCAGTACTGACCCTTGAGGCACTCCACTACATACAGGCCTCCAACAATTCTACAGTTTCTCTCAATAACTTTGTAAATCTTTAAGGAGTTTTAGCTGTCTTAACACATCAGCCCCTTTGATTTTGTTTCTTGTTAGCTATATCATCGGACATCTAAAACTAGCTGGCGTCAAAAATGAAGCTGTTCTGTATTTATGATAATTTGGCTGCACCCATAAAACTAATAGAAGGTATCCAATGCTGGGTTTTAGTCTGAATACAATGCACTCTGTAAATTTTACAGACTCACAGGGTGGTTGTGGCTGAAAGATTTCTGGAGGTCATCTCGTCCACTCCCCAATTCAAGCAGGGCCATCTAGAGCTGATGGCCCAGGACAATGCCCAGATGGCTTTTGAATGTCCCCTGAAAGAGAGACTCCACAAGTCACAACTCCACCTTTGCATTTTCCTTGCCCATGCTTCATAAAGAACCTCTGTCTCTCTACTGTGGTTATGCAAGCCATCACACCCCATCTCTGTGATCCCAACAAGTCCATAGCCCTGCACAGAGGTCTCTAATTCCTTGTGTTTATTCCCCATGCTGCATGCATTAGTGTGCAGGCACTTCAGAGAGGCACCTGGCACACTGATTTCCCAGAAAGGATCTGGAAGGTTTCCCTGTAATAGTGCCTTTAAGGCATTTCCTTGCTTCTGTACAAATGCTTTAAGTGACCTTGCATAAGCTCTGTTTTGCTGATTATGTGTTTCCTTCTGTTCACATTGCCCCAGACACCCATCTCTTGTCAGCCCTGTCCATCACTCCTTCTCAAGGCTGCTATTAACTCTCCCTGTTATTCTTAGTTTAAAGTCCTTTTTATAATGGTTGAATTTAAATAAAATTTCAATACTGTATTCTTCAAAGAAACAAAAATAGAAAGAAACGTACAGTAATTCTTTATGCATAATATTCTGCATACTGTGTGCGTGTTTTCTGGTCTGAAAAGGAAACAATATGGGTACTGTGAAAGGTGACTAAAAGCATTTCTTTGATGTACATCACTTTGAGACTTTTCTTGGAGCCATCTCTGGCTCTGGAAATGCCAAACAGAACAAGGAGTAAATGCAGCAGGGATACAGAGCTCATCACTGCAAAACAAATCTGTGGTTTACAATATCAAAGGTTTGTGTTGCAAAAACCAGAGCTCCAGGAGGCATCTGGAGAAGCTGTGACAATTCACACAGGCTGACAGTCTTCTGCTGCAGCTCAGCAATAGCTGCAGTATCAGTGAAAACAACTGTCGCTCACCTCTCCTTTCCCCCATGAAATACTTGCATATTAGATGAAAAACAGGAGAGTTCTTTACATTGTACTACCGGCCTTGTCATTCTATTGTATGAAAAATACTTGGCTCTTACATGCTTCCTGTTTGAGATTTTATTCTTTTAAACAGTGAAATATGTCATCTTCTGAAGCACTGGAATCAGTAGAAACTTCGTAGAATGTAAGCATAAAATCAAGTGTGTGATGAATAGTCATCATGCTGTTTTCTGAATTTTGGCCAGCAGTGTTGCAACCTGTTGAGTTTAGCTTCTTGCAAAACACAGAAATGCACTCTTCATTGAAGAGATTTATTTATTTCTAAGGTATCCTGCTGTTGTTGAATTATTATCTCTTAAAGCTGTTCAAAGAATTAAGAGCCATTTTAGATCTTGTAACTGCTCCAAACGCAAGGTATATTCAATTTACTGGGTCTTCTGTAACTTAAAGATATCTAAAAAATGTTTTTTTTAATTTTAAAATTAATTGTGTTTAAACACCTGAAGCACCAAACCCCTTAAATCAAAATTCAGGCTGTATCACGCTCCAGTAATGACAGTAACCCTCACCTGCATGTTCTTCTTCTCTGAAAGAAGGGAAAACTGAACAAAAGTGGACAAATGGGAATTATTCCAATCAATGCATAATGAGAAGATATTTAAACTTATAAGACAGTAGTTTCAAACTGAATAGAATGGGGTAGAATAAAATCATATTGGTAAATACCTTTAAGAAAAGAAGCAAAGCAGTAAGTTATTCCTCAGTGGAAAAATGCAGATGAAATAAAGTTGGTTATAATGCAGGATGTTTCCTAAATTACTTAGGAATGTACTTAAATTACTTAACTTCCACAAAGGTGCTCTTTGATGCCATCATTGCCATTTTCTGATGGACAGAGAAAACAATGGCATGCAAAATTCATGAAAACATATTATTGTGTTAGTAGGATGTAAGATATACAATTAGTCTGTTTTGATTTTTGTTTGCAGATTCTTTTCACAATTACTTTCTGGCTACTGCTTAGGCAACACCTCACTGAACAGAAAGCACTTCAGCTTAAAGAAGCTACTTTATCTGAGGTCAAAGTTGGAAGTGAAGAAAATGAAGAAAAAGGTAAAGCTATATTCAGTTTAATCCTTCAGTCACGATAGAAGTTCCGGTTACTACATTCCTGTGGTGCTGAAAGCAGTTAGCAAAATATGTTTCATTAGCCAAGAAAGATACTGCAAATCTATTTGCAACTGTCTTTCAGGATATAAAAATAAAACACCTTTGAACTTCAGAAATTTAAATAAAATGAGAATTCTCTGTACTGGAAGGTAATTAAAATGACTCCTTTAGGAAATGTCACAGAACTTTCAAATAATCAGTTTACTCCTGTGTCCCTAACTCAAGCCAGCAGATTAATTGCCCTAGGAGTTTGACCACAGGAGAAAAGCTTATATATGAAAAGTCAGTTGCCAAATACTGGAAGTTGTACTGTACATAAACACTAGTACAAAGCCAGAAGTTAAACTACTGATTTCAGTTTGCCTTCATAAGGCAAAATCAGCTTGTCTGCTGTGGCTCAGGTGCATCAGATGAAGCTGGATAAGTGGTAGTTTCTTTGGAAAACAGCAGTGTTAGTACAGCATGTATATTTTTCAAGCTTGTTTGGTTTTATGTTAATGTTTTCTCCTGCTAGTGGTTTTTGGAGGTAACCACAATATTCTCTAAAGGATGAAACTCAAGATGAGAGGTTCAAACTCAGAATGAGAGTTTAAACTTCAAACTCAAGATGAGAGATTTCTGGTGGTCCTGGTGGCTTCTTTGTTTTCTGGTTTAAAAGGTTTCTTGCCTGGGAATATAGGTATTGCTGTGGAAAGTGTTTTGACTGCTATCCATTATGCAACCCTTAGGCTTAATTTTCCACTAACAGCTGCCTGCATTTCAGACAAAGTGAAGACTGATGTCTGGTAAGGACATACACCTATGCACTGTATGGCTCCAGAAGCAGGTTGAAGCTCATACAAAGTTAAAACTCCTTCCTTTGCTCTGAAGGCATGTATGATTCAGCAGCACAGTCTCTTGTGAATATTGTGTTTAAAATTTCTGTGTTGTGTGCAGAGATTTTACTTCCCATCCATTTCAATTCTCCATTTCAATTCTCTAAAAGTCCCCAGAACAAACAGAGACCAAATGTGACTCTGTATTTGCAGAAGAGGAACCGCAAGAGGGAGAAGTGGCAGAAGAACAGGAGGAGGAAAAGGAAGAGGAGGAGGAGGAGGAAGAGGATGATGAGGATGAACAGGATATTATGAAAGTCCTGGGGAAGCTCGTTATGGCTATGTTCATCAAGTACTGGATTTATGTCTGTGGGGGCATGTTCTTCTTTGTCAGCTTTGAGGGTAGAATTGTCATGTACAAAATCATCTATATGGTACTGTTCCTCTTCTGTGTAGCCCTTTATCAGGTAAGTGAGAGCTGTATTAACTAAATTTTGTCTGTAAATACAGTGGGCCGTAATTTTAACTTGGTAATAAAGTAGGTCCAAACAGAATGCATAAACAGTGTATTCTTTAATAAGATACAACTTAATAAGATCATTTTAAGGGGTTAAGATTAATTTTCCTTTGGCTTTTGATTAGAGTGACAAAGTGCATATAAATAAGATGCATACATAGATCCCTGCTCTAGGATGCCACCCTACATCACCATGAGATTTGGTCCTACATAGCCACCAGTTTTTGTGACAGCTGGTCCACACAGCTTCCACATCCCAGTGAGAAGAGTCCCTCTCCTAATGGTGATGAAACTGAATGACCAAAGCTGTCCCTGGCTTTTATGTCCGTGGCCATGTCTCAATAACCTTTTTACACTAAAATCTGTACTTGAGTGCATGTGCATCGGAAGTAAAAACTGTATCTCAAAGAACTGTGACTGCCTTAGACTAAATGCTCTTCAGGCCAGCTAGAAAAAATAGTATTCTTCTTGGTTTCCAGTGTTGTTAGTATTTTTGTCGCTGTCTTTGCCTTCAGCTTGTTTCAGCATCTTTAGTGTATGATTTTCAGGTGCACTATGAATGGTGGAGAAAGATTTTAAAGTACTTTTGGATGTCAGTTGTTGTTTACACAATGCTGGTGCTTATCTTCATCTATACATACCAGTTTGAGTCATTCCCTGGGTTGTGGAAGAACATGACAGGTCTGGATGAAAACAAGTAAGTGGTTTTAACTAATTTCATTTTTTTTTCTTTGGACTTTTGAGTTCAGTGTGCTGGAATGGTCTGAGAGTATTCTTCCTTCTTCTATGGGAAAACCACCATGAGACCATCCTCAGACATAGTTGACTTTAAGCGCTCAGCTCTGAAGCCATAGATTTATCGGTGTAACATTAGAGATGAGTAAAGGCACAAGATGGGGCTCAAAGAATCATGTTTACTTACATCTGCTGCCAAAGCCTTTGCATTGCTTCTGTTCCCAATACAGTGCCCATGCTTCTCTTTGGCTCTTTGACCATACAAACACAACTGGGGAGAAATTAAGGGTAGATTTGCAGGATTTCTGAGCTGGTGAAGGTGGAGCTGCCTCCTGCTGATGAGGAGGGGCTGAGTTTCTTCAGCCTCATGGTGAGTTGGGAATTTCTCAACAGGAGCTTACGTGACAAAAATACATGCAATGTGATGGATCTCCAGTGCAGGACTTTCATTCAGAGGCAACTCATCTGGTTCAAGAGATCTATGGCAGCCCCTTATTTCCTATTTGTAATGTTGTCTTATGGCAAGAAAAAGATTTTTGTGTAAAAAAGTAACTTAGTGTCTTTTCTTTTTTTTTTTTTTCTCCAGACTAGCAGACCTTGGCTTAAAACAGTTTTCTGTGGCTGAGCTATTCACACGCATCTTTATCCCCACCTCCTTCCTACTGGCGTGTATTTTACACCTTCACTATTTCCATGACCGGTTTCTCCAGCTCACTGATTTAAAAGCTGTGACCAGCAAACAAGACAACACTATTTACAGGTAAAGAAACAAAGTAAATGGAACTGTTGGTTGTCTGTATGAAAATGCTGTTTCTCACTGGCTTGAAATGCTCACTTTTCATTAGATATATTTTGCCTTTGCTATGACTACCTGGCTTAAAAAGAAGGTGCTCAGTATCCAGCACCCCGCTAAACAAACAACAACCAAAGTACCTGTCTTCCTCCACTTTCCCCTACACGCTGAAGTTTTTCATTTTGGCGTACATTTTCAAAGGTACTAACAGTATTTATTGTATTTATCTCATTGGCTTTGACCTTAAATGGGACTTAGATGCTGAATTGTTGTGTGTGCCTTTTTGTTACTCCTGTCAATAATAGAGAATATGGCTTTTAATTTGGCTCACTTCTGTTTTTCAATGTCTATTTTGCGTGCCAAGTCAAGACTGGGAGATCTCTGGCAAATACCACATTTGCATTGCACGATCAGGTGTTTTTGTAAAGTTGAACTTCAGGAATGCAAAAATCCCAAACCTGGGGTCACTCTTTAAAGTGCAGACCATTGGCTTTCCTAGCTCTTTAAGATATTCAGCAATCTCATCTGGAAGTTCATTAGGATTTTTTCATTATCTGAGACCTCACTTTTCCTGCGTTTAACTCTTCCATATTCTCCTGCATGAAAACAAATCTGACCTAGGATCCTGCTCCATGAGTCTAAAGCAGAGAAATGATTTCATAGTAAATTGTGTCATATTAGGCAATTTACTCTTAATTCTTTGAAGAAACCAATCAATTTAGACACTTTTTAGGGTGTTTACCTATAATTCAGCTGGGCTTCTGTGAACGGGGACTAGCAGTATAACATCATGCTCACCACAGCATGTGATGGAATAATGCCAGTTTATCTTACGGGAGAATTCTGCTCTAGGACTTGCTAGATTTACAAAAGCTTTTTAGATACTTCTTATGCATTCAATTTAATATGAAGCTACTTTACAGGGTATGGTACTTTTGTGTTTTCTGTCATCAGTGCAAGAGAACAAGCTCTACTTTTATAGAATGCTTCCAGTTTCTGTATTTAAATATTTGTTAAAACCAGAATGAAATAAACTTGACAAGTTTTCCTGACAAAAATCCATTATATGGTTTTGTTGGGTTTTTTTTAACTTACCTTTTTAAATGGTTGGTTGGATAATACCATTTCCTTCTGCTTTTCTTGAATTGCTCAATGTGATGGTAGAGTCAAGGGACCGCTGAAGTGGCCTGTTAGCACAGTACTTGTGCAGCAGGTATACATTAACATCTCTGACCAGCGCAGCCATGTCCTGAAATCAGAAGATAGATAGGTGTCTGAGCTGAAATGGGGATTGTTCCTAGGCTGAGGCATTTGGCGGCATGCATTACGGTGTGCAATAACTACATAAGCTCTTTTGTAGCCCCAACACTTTGCATTTATGCGAAGTAAAATAGAAACAGCTTCCTCCTCCCACCTAATAGGCACAAAGGGGGAAAAAACCAGCAAAACAACAAATGAGGCACTTGCAGGATTTAGGTGGGTTTATGGTACACTATACTCTGTGAAACCACTACTGGCACATCTTTCTATTATACATGAAAGATATCAAAATAATATACAATTCTTAACACTGCCTGAGGAGTGAAACTACAGCTTATTTCTTTCCTTGATGCAAAAAGTCAGTGCCAAGCATCAGCCAACTCTATAGTTCAAAGTTTCAAGATGAGAGCTCATCTGGCATTTGTACTGATGATCCATAAAGCTGGATAGGAACTATCACAACAACCAGCTCCAGCTTAACAGTAACGCTAGTGATAAAAATAAGTTGCAGGGGCAATTAAAATACAGATTAAAGACTCATATGTGTATGGGCCGTTTTCTTACAAAACAACTAAATCTCATTTTTCCCTTTTACTTTGAAAACACTAGAATTCACTCAACAGCTAGTTTACCTTTCAAAACTGCTTATATGCTCTTTCTTTTGCAATAAACAAAAAACTTAAAGAAACTGAACCTTTGTTTTGAGTAAGCAGACAGAACTCGATCCTTCTAATAGCAAACTTGTTCAAATAACCACAGCAGATGAAAGCTGGTCATGAAAGTAATAGGGAAAAGAGCTCCAGTTCCTCCATCTGTCCCTGAACTGCCATGTGTGGTTATAGTATGTTTGTGTCTAACTGAAGAATACTGTTAAAATTGCTGAGACTGTTTTGTATTAAGATGCTGCTTCACATGAGCAAAGGTTGTAGAGTGAGTTCAAGAGTAAAGCTCTTCCAGCTGCAAATAAAAGGAGAGAAAATGACACATTGGAATTGGCAGGCCGAGGCACTTCTCACTATTTATAAAGGTGACAAAGCTGAGTGTCTCAATTTTGCATATACAAAAATGCTCTGATTAGGACTTTCCAAGCCCATTTTCTTGCTGATGAATTGTGGTACAACAGAGATAAAGGCTGTGAGATAATTTAATATGATGCTCCCTCATAATTACTTTTAAATAAAAAAGAAGCAAAATACCTATTATAGATGTATCTATTACAGAGACACATATTCATATCCTTACATATTGTAAGGCTTACTTGCTATAAAGCAATAGAGGCTGTTCTCATATTTTGAGGACCATGTAAAGTACCTGTGGTTCTAACTGAAGTTGCATCTAAATGTCTAAGGAAGTACTGCATTTATAGGCTTCCTAGACTTTTCACTGTATGGTGTGTGTTAAGCTTTCAGATTGTGCTTTGTTATAACAACGTGTCTCTCTTGGTAGACAGGAAAGTGCATTCATTCCTATTTAACTGTTTCCTTTTCTCTCTCTCTAATTCATTTCTCATTTTCATTTCACGCATTCTTGTGCTTTCATCTCCCACCTCATAGCCATGCCAAAGTCAATGGCCGTGTTTATCTAATAATTAATAGGTGGGTACTTCAGTTCTTCCTTTCCTTTAAAACAGATGTACCTTAACTTTGTTGTTACTTCTTAATTGCCTTAAAGTATGTTCTTGCTGCACAGTTCTGTGAAGTAAGCAGGGAGATAATGTTCAGGTACTGTAATCTCCTGTAGCTGCTAAAGCAGTTAATACATCTCTCCTCTATATTTATATGTTGTAAGTTCATTTCCCAGCTGGGAATTTTTCTCTAAAATTTTGCCCATGCCTCAATAGAGGAATAATTGGTGCTATTTGTAATTGGTTGCATACAATAGACTTGGTTGAGGAGGCTCGTTTATCTACCCTTTGTGTGTGCATGGAAAGATGCATGCCTGCATGTGCACACATACACACAGGCACGCAGATACACTCAGACACACGTTGGTGTCTTCTTCACAAGCATCTAAGAAAGTGAATTTGAGGGCCAGATCAATTACGGTATGTATTATGAGTTTTTACAGACTGAGATTTCTCTGTTCAGAGACAGAAATGGAACATGCAGGACACTGAAACTACTGCACGCAAAGGCTGTTAATTCATGGGCTGAGTTGAGTGCTGCAGGATCCAAACTAGAAAAGCCCATGTTCCCACCCTGGTCATCCCTTTATACATGTTATCTTGAAAACAGTTCCAAAAAGTAGATTTATTTCATAATATTTGACTGAAGCACATGTAGGCTTTGTTTAATCAGCTTTGAGAACAGAAGGACTTCTAAGTTTGTTGTGGCTAATGAATATAAACAGAAAAACAAAAAAAATCCCTTGTTTAGATATTTGTGACTACCTGCTCTAATAAGAAGTTAATTTATGTGTCATGTTCCCACTCCTTCAAATGTCATCACATAGTTTAGGCCAGGGTTCTTAGAAGCTCACCAGAGCTCAAAATCTGGTCTGTATGAAGCCCATGTGTCAGGAAGCAATGAGGACAGGCACCTTGAAGAGGACCAGCAATCTGGGAGCTGAGGGGCACGACCATGAAGAAAGGCTGGACTCTTACCCACTGGAAGTCAGGCTCAGGAACCAGCAACTGAGGATGAGGATTAGATCTGGAGATGGTAACAAGGGTCAGCCACAACTTGGTGAGCTCTCAGCAAGTCCATAGTGGTAAGCCAGATCAACAGTGAAGGTGGGGAGTCAGTCTGAAGGTCAGGCTTAGGGTAAGTGAAGCATGGGAGGAAGCACAGGCATGGCTGCAATGCAGCTGCAATGTAGCAGTGACAGCCTTAGCATGAAAGCAGCTCCCAAAGAAAGGAGAGAAATCCCTTGCACCGAGGCTTCCTGGTCTGTCCATATACCCCAACATGTACCAAACAGCTGGCCTTGGATGCAAGCAGCAAAACACTCTGCAAGGGCAGGGAAAGCATTTAGGGTCCTTCCCATAGAAGTATGGTGCTGTGTGCTTAGTTTTGAATCTTGCATACCAAATATTCAGGGTCACTAATGTTCTGCAGAGCAGAAAGCTTTCTTTTATTAAGGCTGTGCACGAGAGATATGTAATAAATGGTTTTGAGCCATTTTCAAGCAATTAATGAAGTGGCAAAAAAAGTATCAAAGGACAAAGATACTTCAAAATGCATCCAGTAAGTTGTTATTAATTAATATTCTGCTCTAGCAAATTATAAGTAGATGAAATTATTAGGAGTCCAGCAAGAACCTATGGCACGTGCCTGTTTTTATTGGCTCTGAAATTGCTTTGATGTCTAAAACTAGATCTACTAGTATACTTCTTATTATTGATACCCTATTTAATGAATTTGTGGGGAAGAAATGTTCTCAGTTAAAAGCATTAGTGGCTGTACCTGCAAGGCTTGTTGTCTACATTATTATTTAGTTATTTCACTTCCTAAGTACCAGACACAATACCTTTGTGCTATTTCGAATGATTTCCCACCAGTATGTGATGTCCAACCTGAAGTTACATCAGATTAGCTGTGAAGCCTGTATGAGTAACTTATCTTAGATATTCTAAACTAATGTAGTTTTAATATCCTAATATGTCAGTGTTGGAAGAAAAACAACCCTAACAATAAATGAGAAAGCTTGGGAAGAAAGATTCCAAGTAGGCTAACTATCTGAATAGTGGGCAGGGCTTTTCATCTAGCTTTGGATCTCCTGAGCACACAGTCCCATGCTCAAGCCTACTGATGCTTATAGAACTAAGAGCCAACATACTGAAAACTAAGTGCGTACTGAAGCTTTAGCAGGTATATATTGCATGTACCCGTCTGTATAACCGAGTCACCTTCTGGATCCTGGATACAAATTGCAGCTAGATGAGTAAGAGGAAGATGAGTCCTCTCATATAAAAATCTGTGGGGTTACTGTGTTTCTGTCCAGTTTACACTGAGGTAAGTCCTTAAGTCCTTGATTTACACCAGTGTGAATGTAGATTTTTCCATTATAAAAGTCAGTTGGGAAGATACCTCATTAAAATCAATGCAATTGCACATGTGCAAAACCTGTTTGATTATATGGATACTTTCACTTCATGGGGCACTGCCTTTTAAATGGGCTCTAATGATTTGTATTAGCCAGGAATCTCTGTATCATTTAAACTAAACTGAAAATTCATTTGCTCTTCTTTATTCACAACCTTCCTGTTAGTACTTTATCAGAGTTTTAGGCAGATATGCAAAGTTAGTTTTAGGGAATATTATTGTTTAGTCATTTTACAGAGATTTTAATACCTTTTTTTTGTATATATGCCAGCTTAAATATGAAAATAAAGTATATCAGACAAAAAGCCATATTTTCAGTAGCCAAAGCTACTCAACGTATTGTTCGGTATAAGATATTTACAGATTATTGGGCACTCAGGTTCTTTGGTTAATCCGTGATGAAGGATTTTATTGATCATTGGCATGACTTTATTTTTTCAGTAAGATCTTTTGGTCCTTTTGATTTTGTTAAACTCTTAAACCACCTTTTCTGCTTTTTGGGTAATTCTACTTCAGGATAATTTAGTCAAATTTCTGTAGGTTTTCCCTCATTTAAGCCACCAAATTTTCCATCTTGAAGACATTACAATTCCCAAATACTTGAAAAATAATTCTGCTTGCTTTGTCATTAACCATTTAACCTGTGCACTATAATTTTTTAATTATCAGATGGATAAATCTAAGATTTTAGTTCCTTGAACTGTAAAATCCTACTTAAAATTGGCAGAATTTCATGTCTAAATGGTAATAGGCCAGAATTTCAGATCATGAAAAATAAATCCTGGAGATGGTACTGTAGCATATTAAACTTATTTGCATTAGTCCAGGAGCAGTGTAACAGGTGTTTGAAAGTATGCTGAGTGTGGTCATTTCAACAGCATAAATAAACATTTAGTGACCTGATCATACAGATACACACTTGCCAAAGGGAGACTTTATTGCAAGAAGTTGTACTCAAAGGGACTGTTTATGGCAGTAAGTGCTATGCTCAGCAAAGCACATAGGATCGGGAAATTAGGAAGAGTTTTCTGCAAATACAGGAGAGTCCCAACAGCACACTTGGGGAAGAAAAAAGAAAATATCCGAAGCCATAAAAAAATGTTTCTTTTTTTCAGTAAAGATTTGTACTGAGTAAATCTCAGCAAATTTGGAACCATGGCAGTGGAAAAACATCCTTTCTGAGTTGAATCACTTGTGTCCCAGTTTTGGTTGTCTGAAAATTACTAATAGATTTAATAAGAGAGAGTTAGAAATATAAGAAAAATTCACAGTGAGATGTAGAAAAGAGAGAGAGAATGAATAGCTTGGTCAAAGACAGACATGATAAAATATATTGAAGCCACAACCTTGGAATTTTTGCTTTTTTTTTTTGTTTCCAAACCTATAGCTGGAAGAAAATTTGCAGATTCCTTGGCTTCCCAGCTGCATCTTCCAATTGGAAGAAGGTGGAAATGCATTTACAGTAATCAGTCAGATACTTGTGATGATTCAGCTGCATTACTGACAGCATGGTACACTGACCATGTTTAGCACTGGTGTAAATAGGTGGCCCCCTTTCCATCTGTGCTGCAATTCCTTTTTTATTCAAAGAAGCGCCCTGTGAATGTCATGATGGCATGCTCTTGGCATCAGAAAGCTTCTGCAGATGGAGCAGTAGAATGCTTTGTGACTTGTGATGTAGCATGACATATTTGTCAGTGACCTTCTTCTGTAACCCCTCTGTTCTCATCTCCCTTTTCTTTCTGTTCCAATTACCTTGAGCAGCCTCAAGAAAAAAATACCAAACCACCAAAATGAGTAAGTCCCCTATGAAGTCATGAAATGTTTCCTCTTAAGCAATGTCATTTCATGCTTCTACATCTTAAACTCTGACTATTTTCTCCTGGGGGGAAAATGTCAAGTTTAAGTGTCAATACCACTCATTACTAACCGTTAGTATCTGAGTGAGAAGTAGTTACTAATACATTTCAACTCAATTTGCAGTGTGTGTTTGGAGAAAGTACCAGAATCATTAACTTTTCCACTTTTAAGGCATTTTCCATGAATGGTTATTTTTTTTCTAATTATATATCTTGAAAAAGAAAAAGACTACAACGCCATTACTGCTCAGTTTGCTGACACGCTACTATTTGCCAACAGACTGGTGCACCAAGATGGAAGCCTGCCTGACATAACTATGATGAATTTAACAGCCAGCAGAGAAAAGGAAGAGGATAAAATGCTGGAAGAGGCCGGTGAGAAAAGAATGGAAGAGTCAGAAGGGGAGGGGGGGAAAGGGAGGGTCGATAAAGAAAAAGAAGAAAAAGAAGATGAGGACAAGGAAGATGATGATGATGAAGATAACGAATCAGAAGAAGAAGAAACTACGGGTAAGCTCTGCAGATTGCAAACTTTGCCTTCCTCTGCCTTAGTGGTTATATTTGGTCATCCCTGCTCACCTTACATTTTCCTGCTAATTTTGAATAAAGTCTTTTCCAAAAGAGACTGAACTAAGCATATGGCTACCTGTAAATTATTTAACAGGCTATAGTCTCTTCTAGGGAAAAATACTTTTCCTGTAGGATGCTGAGAGGATAAAAACAAAAGAAACCCCTCACCTTTTTCTAGGTGGTCTGGGTTGGATTAATAGGAGGTTACCCCAAATCCTAAGAACTCCTTTAGAGTGAAATCTCTTTATAATAAAAATACACATACATATTTAATCTCTGATACTGCATGCTTTCAAGGCACTCCACTCCAGAAGTCTCAATGGCTTTGCTTCATTATTCATGTGCACATTAGTGCCATATTTTTCACTTCTGAATATGGAATGTGAAATTGATGCCAGATGAACATAAAAATGCTTAAGTGCAGACATGGATAAGGCTGATGTTGTAATCCTTGATATTGCTAGGATGAGCTCCTAACATGAATTATTTCCCTGAATCAGTTTGAAATATGAGCCACGAGGAAGAGCATTTAACGCCCAAGGAAGGTGTACTGTTTGGAAATGGCATTACCATGGATTTAGTTACTCTAATATGCCAGTATTTATAGGAATGTGACATATAAATAGGGACAGGGTCTTTGTCAAGCAAAATGGCTTAGCTGCCCCAAGGAAGCTGAACTGAAACTATTTACCTTTCTTGTCTGGGAGATCTTTCCTTACAGAGGTGTTCATGGAAGCATTTCTTGTCCAGCTCTCATGCAGTCTTATGATGGGTGATGAGTTTGTTGCACTCTAGCCATCTTTACATTGTGGAAGGGCCTGGGGACAGAGGAGACAGAGGCCAGTGGTGGAGGTTACCCTGTGCAGTGACTCACGCAAGCAGGGAAGTGGGGAGCTACAGCCTTCTCCCTGGGGCCGTTTTTGCACTGCAGTGAGTGGGGCTTGGCAGTAACATGAGGTGCACCAGCATGTGTGATACATCTTTAAGCTGTACATGTATTTATTTCTAGCAAAGATTTATATTATTTTTATATAGCCATGTGGCTGGAGTTTTGACCTTAAGTATGTTCACATGTGCAGACTTTATTACACAGTGATATACAACTTTTCAATAGATGCAGTCAGACCTGTTTTTTTATCCCATGTGCAGGTAGTGCCTAGACATGCTAGACAGTTTCCTACAGTACCTTTTCTGCCTGCTTCACTTAACTGGCACTGTCTGATTATACCCTGCATGGTGGCAACACTGTAAATGAAAAGATATGCAGTAAAAGAATGAGTGAGAGCATCTAGTTCTATAAATAAAGACTTTACTTAAATACAGTCATTGTGCCTATAAAAGCACACATGCAGGATTAGAGTTCTATAGCTTAATTCATTTGGCTGATTTAATTATGTACTCATTTACAACAATCGGCATTTTTATTAGGATTTTGTAAGTTGTAGTCGGAGAAAAGGGCAGAAGAAAAAAAGGGATTTGGTTGTCAGGTATTCCAAAAGTTTGCTTTTTCATATGTGTGCATGTGTTCTTCACACAAATATGCAACAGAATGACCACCTTGGTTTGCTTTATATATAAAATCACCAGATACTTTGAAATAATTATACTCAGAAGCTGGTAGCTCCTTTGCATTTTTACCAGCTTAGACAGTGATGTGTATCGGTGTCACTTGCAAATGTTTCCATCTCTGATGTTAACTGCACAAACGTTCTCACAGCATGCAAAATCCTTCCTAATCTCCTAGGTGCTTCTGAAACCCTTAATACAGTGTGAAGACTCTATAATAATATATACCAGCCTGGTGAAACAGTTTTATAGGAAGCCCACAAGCATTTAGAGAGCACTGTTCAGCATATGTATTGACATATGTCCTTATATGTAATAGATGTTGCCATGTACTTCCTCACTGGGGTATTATTTAGGAGGATGGATTTTTTAGTGAAATACTGTCTGCAAAGGGATTCTTTCACCCGACTTCAGGATCAAAACGTGACAAGTTTTGCCTTGTCTGTTTTAGATGTCTGTCCTGGGATGGCACAAATCACACTCTAGGAGGGTGTGCTGTTTACAAGGCAGTTTAGACAACTGACCTGTGAAGACAGCTATAGTATAACTGTCTAAACACATGTGACCAGAATCCTACTGCGGAGTCTCCCACATTGGAGATATTCAAGGCCCGCCTGGACAAGTTCCTGTGTGATGTACTCTAGGTTACCCTGCTCTTGCAGGGGGGTTGGACCAGATGATCTCTCGAGGTCCCTTCCAACCCTTGGGATTCTGTGGATTCTGTGGATCTCTTCTAGGTTGCCTAAAAAGCTTTCTGAATAGTAGAAGTCTGTGCTTTCTGAAAGCAGACTGAGTCCACAGCTTCCAAATATCAAACAAAATCCTATTCTTTCTGAGCTGGATAAGGGCCAGGGCTGAAGTGTCTCAGATCTAGTCCTTGGGTGGCAAACCTAAGCTTAAGTTCAGAGATATTGCAGGAAAATGGAGCCCAAGAAGATGGTATCTGCTAGAGGGGAATAAAAACAATATTGACTCTTGAAGTGGGAAATCCTTTCAGTGAACGTGGGTGAGAAGGAAGAGCACCACGATGAGCACCACTGAGCCGTATTTCTTGTCTTATTCTAAAAACCTAGAAGAGAAGTAGCAGAACGTTCATTGTTGTCTAGTGGAGCATTCCTTTTTACAGAAACCTTCTGTTTTTCTCCTCCCAATGGTTCTGCTTGAACGTCTCTGCAGACTTAAGGAACAAGTGGCATCTGGTGATTGATCGCCTTACAGTGCTGTTTTTGAAATTCCTGGAGTATTTTCATAAGATGCAAGTCTTTGTGTGGTGGCTGTTGGAGCTGCACATCATCAAAATAGTTTCCTCTTACATCATCTGGGTCACAGTGAAAGAGGCAAGTAAACACTCCCTGCACAAATCTTACCCATGAAGGAGGCTTGTCAGCATCTGCATGCAGTGGCATACCCAAGTGTGTAGGGACATACTTCCTCATGTCAGGCCTCACTAAAATTGTTTGAACCAGCTGAGCTTGTCAGTTGCTGAAGAGCTGCCTTGATATCTTCTTCCACAGTGATGCTCTGTCTGCCTAGATATTCTCATGCTTCCCCTTTTCTGTATGTATTAAGGTTTTATATGTCTAATTCTTTAGATTCAAGAGACATAATCCCTCCCCTACTCAAGATTCTGCGGGCATCATCCAGGGATGGAGGGTGTAGAAAAGGTTTAAGAAGGAGCATCTTGGAGATTTACTTAAAAAGCCTGGTGCTGAAGAAACAGGAACATGGAAATAGGTCTAAAGAAAAAGGGAGCAACACCTTTAGCTGTGCATTTGGTGTTGGCAGTATGAGTTCTCTACCTGACATAGCCATTCCTTGAACAGAGTAGCAGGACAAAATTCACTGGAAAACACCAAAATATCAAAATAATATATTTTCAAATACCAAAAATACAGAAAATAAAGTGATAAATAAAAAATATAAAAAACAAGCAAGCAAAATGCCTCATATCTTTGGGGGAAAAAGCTCAAGAGGATGGAGCTGGGCTCCACAGACACATGGATCTGTATCATACGTACTAAAGCAGCAGAAATAGCATATGGTCCTTCATATTTCATGCATTTTTGTAGGTTGGGTATGCAGTTTTGGTGGTCTAATAGTATTAATATTATGCAGGAGATAAAGTTTTTCCAAAACTGAACGTTAAGCTTTTCCTCCTTCACTTACCACTTTGTGTCTGTGTTATTGTGAATATTATTGTAATTTTTTGTTCCTTTTTTTTTCTCACAGTTTCTGTATGTCCCCCTTTTTATTTATTTTTTTATTATTATTTTTTATTACTATGGAAAATGTCAGACTTTCTTAATTCTCTTGTTACTCCATGTAATTTCCGTACTGTTTTTGTGCTTTCAGGTGTCTCTGTTTAACTTTGTGTTTTTAATTGCCTGGGCTCTTGCTTTGCCATATGCTCAGTTTCGCCCATTGGCATCAAGTATCTGCACTGTTTGGACATGTGTGATTATTGTCTGCAAAATGTTGTACCAGCTCACATCTATTGATCCCAGCACTTTTTCCAGTAACTGTACATTGGTGAGTACAAGTGCATATTAAAAAGGTTTGGTTTGCTGCCTTCTTCAGTGAAGAAGAGCAAAAGGAGCATATCAAGTACTGAAAACTACAGTTCACCTGATGCATTATTGTTGATTATCATTCCCTCCCCAAGCAGCCTTAAATTCATATTTTTATAAACTGTTGCATTTTCTTTTTAGCCAGGAGAGAATGAAACTAAGGTCAATTTAGAAGAACTCAAAACCTCAGTCCTTTACAGTGGGCCAGTTGATCCTGCAGAGTGGGTTGGATTGAGGAAGTCTTATCCCCTACTTGTGTATTTACGGGTAACTTCTTTAACTATCTGTATTGAGATTTTTTAATTATTACTATTTATGATGAAATTAGCAATGTCTTTGAAATAAATCGTCTGACACACACGCACACACACAAAATGTTATGCAAGCCATTGTTAATAGAGAAATACAGAGGGGAAGAGACAGTAGAAAGCTGTATCTGTTACACAGGACATTTCCAGGAGGGATTCAGTACCAATTAAGATAATCTGCATGTAGAAATACAGCTTTCTGACTCTGCCATCTGTTAAAAGCACTCTAAGAAATGTGATGTTTAAGAACTCTAAGTAATTAAGAAGTACGTTGCTTTCAGGTATCAAAGGACTGATGGGTCTGATTGGAGTAATTGACTTGAATGACAGTACATGCTGCAAGCAGTTAATTTTTTTAAGTGCTTATTCCTTAGCCACAGCTTAGGAAATATAATGAGTTAAGGGAATAGTTCATTCAGACACTAATAAATGGATGTCTTTTGTTTTTCTTCTTGGTTTTGGTTGATGCCTGTGAGCAATATTTTATTATTCCTGACTTGATTAAAAAACCCTACTTACAATAAAAATAACCAACTCCCAGGGCAAACCTTGCTTTTCTCTTCTTAATTTAAAGAATCTCCAAAATTTTGTATACACAGTTTAAGCTTGTCAGAAATTGGTTGACTCAACAACAGCAAGTTTTGGTCTAACAAGATTTATTCCTCCTTTCTTTCCTGAGAGCTTACATCTGTGTTCTTTGTTTGTGTAGGGAAGGCCTACCAAGCTCTAGTGGTCAACATATCAGGTCCTGGTAGTGCCTTTGTGTCTCACTCCCTTAACCATGAACCTCCCACAGTTAAGAATGTATGTGGGGAAGAGCTATTACTGACTCAAGAGTTCTGCATGAAGCTTGAAGTTGCCTAGTATTGTCTGGCTTGCTGCTAGGAGCTTTACAGCTATAAATAGATAATACTTTGGGATTAGAAATTATTCTAGAAGGATTTTCACTGAGTTACAAAATTAAATGTCTCTACGAGAAGTGAGTTCAGTGCTGGACCTGAAGGTCCCAGGCTTCAAGTCTTCAAGACATTGAAGACTGGCAGATAGACTGTTCATTTAAATGGGTGTCCAGGATATATTTACATTACCCAGCATCCTTGCAGTTTAAGGAGGTTGGTACTTGCCACCTGAATGCCTGCAGCTGACTTTTTTGTAAGCTTGTATCCTCTATCTCCTGCAAAGCAAAGCATGGTATCTGGCATACCATGCTTTTCCATAGCATGGTATGTAAGACACCATGAGACATGAGAGGGCGCATGGATGGGTAAATGCATTTTCCATCACATTGCTTTCCACAACTAGTGTTCATAATAGCATTTTTAATGAATGTCTTTAAATATATCTTCTGAATGTCAGTATGTTTCATCAAAATCCAAGGAGTGGTAGGAACCTTTCTTTGTTTCAATTATAGTAGCCGGGAATAGGTGTCTGTGCATCCTGGTGTGCAGAAGTACTCAGTGGTAGCATCCATTTGAGTATTCTTGGGTTTAGGCTTAGCAGAAAACTGCATAGCTTCTTGTGGGATTGATCTTTATTTAATATTCTTCTGATTGGTCTCTTGTAGAATAACTTACTGATGCTGGCTATTCTGGCTTTTGAAGTTACAATCTACCGTCATCAAGAGTACTACAGATGTCGAAATAACCTTACCACACCTGTAACTAAAACCATTTTCCATGATATTACAAGAGCACATCTGGATGATGGACTGGTAAACTGTGTCAAGTATTTCATAAACTATTTCTTCTACAAGTTTGGTTTGGAGGTAAATCACTTTCTTTACATTATCATTACAAACATTTTGGTAGTGTTATTTTTTAATACTAGCTTGAACAGCTTTTGACAGCTGAATGCTTCTTAGTCATTGCTCATGTTAGACCTTGCCACAGTTGATATCTGCTGGTAGTGGTTTTCCTCTTATTTTTCTTTGTATGTCTTACTTATAACTCAACTTGTAACAGATGGGTTAATGGACAGAATTGAGGCATACCCTCTCATGCACACACATGTGCAGAGGGAACTAGGAACTGCAGGAGCAGAAGGAGGAAAGCAGGGGTTACCAGGCCATTGGCTTTGCTTAAGCATTTCTAACTTTCTTTTGCTTTTGGCTGCACAAATACATCCTTTTTTATTATACTTGTTACTATAGCTGTTAGCGAGAGCTCCAGCAAAGGTTATTCCTTATTGAAGGCGTACTTTCAAAAGTATTTGTAGAAATACTGATTTTTCACAAATTTCTGTAGCTCTCTGAAGAAGGCAATTCCTAGGCTAATGCTTCCCAGCTCTAATCATAAAGATGCTCTCGGCCTTTTTATTAAACACTACTACCCCTTGTTACTGATAAACAGCCAGTCTGAGGATTACGAATGATTGAAAATTAAAATTAATCAGCAACCTGTTTCCTTCAGGAAATAAATTTAGCGTCATCCTAATCTGAGGAGAGAAAATCAAAATAGTGAAGTGCACTGAATAAATGATTAACTATGAATTACTGAATAAGTTTGAAACATGCTTCGTGGCACAGAGTGAAGGGACTACTTTAAGTGGAGCCAGAGAACAGAAATGCTCTGGGATGCAGAGCCTTTAGAATAATGGAGAATTAAAGCTGCCTTACAGGAATTGACTGGATATGTCTATAGCAAATAGAGGTTGTATGGTCTAAATCTCTTTTCTTTTTTCCTGGTTCCCACATGAGGATACACTTTAGTGGTTGCTATTCTTAATAGTTCCTCTTCTTTTTCACATATGTAAGTGCTTTCAAAGTATACGGCTGTATAACATACGTTTTCTTTGGCAACAATTAAACATTTGCCATATAGGCTACTGTGACAACACTCCATTCTCTATCTTTAGACGTTCCTGTGTAACCTTATCTAGGTGTTCCTGCTCCGGCAGGGGGATTGGACTAGATGATCTTTTGAGGTCCCTTCCAATCTCTAACATACTGTGATACTGTGATACCACATAATAGAAACCTGCTTTAACGCTGTATTTACATAGTTGATACTTGTAGAAGAGTGTCAAAAATTTGGGCTGTTGGGATGAAGGAGTTTGCTGTTGGAGAGGTACAAACTGGTTTAGCTTATTGGTTTGCACAGTGTTTCTGCAGTCAGCTCCAGCACATGTGCAAGCATTCTGCCCCAGAATAGTTTATTATTGCTGCGTTGACTAGTCATCAGGTTGCAAATGTTGCTTATGTTTCGTTACTTCTTTTCCAGACCTGTTTTCTTCTATCAGTGAATGTAATTGGTCAACGAATGGATTTTTATGCCATGATTCATGCCTTCTGGCTGATTGCTGTATTGTATAGACGTAGAAGAAAAGCTATTGCAGAGATCTGGCCGAAATACTGTTGTTTTCTGGCATGCATCATTACCTTCCAGTACTTCCTTTGCATTGGCATCCCACCTGCTCCTTGTAAAGGTAAGAACACTTATCCTTTGTGGACAATTACTGCTGCTTGATTTTGCACAAAAGTGCTGGAAAATTGATACATATTTGGAAGAAAAGGATGAAGTAATTGTTTTAAAGTGCTGATTGCATTTTTGCGTGCTTCTGTCATACAGACTATCCATGGAGAAGTGGTAATGCCAACTTCAACTCCAACATCATAAAGTGGTTATATTTTCCAGATTTCATTGTGAGACCAAACCCTGTCTTCCTTGTCTGTAAGTATTTTAGCACATAGTTGTGAAGTGTTTACAAGCCCTTTACTTAAAACATCTATCTAGTGTCATTTGAAGCCACCATTTTGTTTACTCTTCAGTAGAAAATTGGCATATTCTGTGGGAGATTGAATGCTAAGTATTACTTTGTATGTAGTTGAAAAATTCAAAGAATTAATATTTTGTGCATGTTTTTCCTTATCCCATTTTTAGTAAAGCAGCATCAAAAAGTGTTAATTATTTTCCCTTTTCTAATTTATTTATCAATAAAAATCATAGACTATGACTGGTAAAACAACTAAATACGTTAATAAATTTCACATCATGTTAAATGCTTTCAAAACCAGCACAGTCTTGGAGGTTCAAAGCGTGGGAAAACAGCCTGATAACTACACTGTAATGTATCACCACCACTCTCTACATCTAAGTTAGTGACTGAATTTTTCTCCTAGATGATTTCATGTTGTTGCTGTGCGCATCCTTACAAAGGCAGACATTTGAGGATGAAAATAAAGCTGCAGTACGAATCATGGCTGGAGACAATGTGGAAATTTGCATGAATCTTGATGCAGCATCCTTTAGCCAGCATAATCCTGTTCCTGACTTCATTCACTGCCGGTAAGACCTTGGAACACTTGGAAACTACAGTGCTTTCTTTTGTGTAGAGTTCTGTAGTGTGAAAGTAATTCTCCCAGCTTCCAGTTTTCCTTGAAATTTATATTCATGTATGTTCTCATCTCATAACTTTCACTGTTGCATGAAACAGCATATAGTTAGCTCCTGGGTAATCATCTTCTGGTTTAGAAAAGAGCAGATGAAAACAAATCTTCCTAACATGGCTGATTGTTTTAAGTGCTCCCCAGAGGAATGTTCGGTGATAAATTTGCCTGAAAGTATGTATTCCCTCTATGAATGCCCTGTGGGACAGTATTTATGGTGGACTTCAGCGCTCTGGTGCCTTCCCCAAAACACATGCATGTTAAAAGTATACACTGCAGTCTGAACTCGCCTATGTACATGTTTAATCCCACAAGTTCATCAGTTGTGTCCTGCAGGGTTGTTGTCTAAGCACAAAGTAAGATATAATAGATTGTACTTTGTGCTATTTCATCTAGACATAAGAACCTTAAAAGTGTCTTAGAAGGACAACTGCTGTGTCTTCCTGTTTCTCAACATTGCGTGTAAGGCAAACAATGTAAAAAGGGGGCAGAGGCAGCCTGAGACAGTCTGTTCTGGATGGTGTTCAAACAATGGAGCCATTCCTATGGGATCATTTCAGCAAACACAGATTAGCTCAGCTCTTCTGAGTTGTGCTGGGCATATTTTTAATTAAAGTTGTCTACGAAAGTTTGATGCAATATTACAGGAATAAATGGGAAGAGTAAGATTTCTTAGCTATTGTGTTTTGTCAGGCTAAAGTGTTTGTTTTGTGAATGCATGTTACCAACAGATATCTGAGTGCAAAAGGAATTTAAAAAATTGAACTAACATCTAGAAAAATCTCCCTTTTGCGAATAAACTTTTATTTCTGTTACCAGTGAAGTGCTATCACCAGAAGTCCGTATCAAGAGCTTTAAGCTGATCCTGCTGTTTCTGTTAGAAATGGTGGCCAAATCTGTCCTGAAATAGCATTGAAAAGGAAACCATTGAAACACATTCAATTGACTCATGTGTCCAGTGATTTGTAGACATTGCTAGGCAAAGGACAAACAATTCTTCCCCTTGAGTATTTGCAGTCTATACGGTGGGTCCAATGCTCTAGATCCAGTAACATAAGCAGAGAAAAGTCATAGTCTCTCTTCAAAATGCTCCATCCAATGGGAATGATTTCCAAGACTGCCAAATGGGGCTTGGTTGAGAAGAACATGTAGCAGGGACTGACTTTTTTCTTGCCACTGTGGTGGTGTCCATCTTAGCAAAACCTAATACAGCAGTTGCATCAGGCACTGTGACTGGTCACTTAGAAGGACCATCACTGGTCCTCCATGGTAACATGGTTGCTGGCAGAAAGAAAAGATCAAATTTCCTCTCCTTAGTCCAGAAAAAAACAAACAAACAAAAAAAAATTGTGAGAAAAAGCAACAATTAAAACTCATGTGTTTTAAGTCTATCTTCAGAAGGGTAAAGAGGCAAAGAAATCACTGCTTTTTAGCCTTTTTGACATCTTTTCAAAGTTCCCTGGAATCTGATAGGTATTTCTGGTCATCTGTAGAAGATATTCCCAAAAGTCAAAGCATTAAAAGTTTGAAGCACAGAGGATGTTCTTTGAAGATTTCGGACGGGAATCAGAGTCAGGTTTATAATGGAAAGCAAGGTCCAAGCTGAACTGGCCTGCTGCCTTTCCACAATCCTTTTGGTTAAGTTCTGTGTTTTGGTTCATATGCATGGTATGCATCAGCTTGAAGTCATTGGTGGCATCATATCCATTCAAACATACTGCTTGGCATGTGCTGACAAAATGGACCTCTGTACAAATGATTAATTATATGCAACTGTTTAATTAGAAGTTTGCAGTTTGCATAAAGCATTAAGTATTACTGGTGAAGAGTGCAAAAAGGAGAAAATCAAAGAATACCATTAGTAGCGACGAGCTGAAAAAATAAACTGTGGTCACTTTATACTTGTTCCAGCTAAATACAGAAATCCGTGCGACTGTTTCATGCGATAGTTTTATGTGGTGTTTATAAGAAGTAGGATGAAAAGAATAAGGCAGAGAAAGGAACAGAACAGGGACAATTTTGTTTTAAAAAATGCATAAAATGAATAGAAACACATTAATTTCAGGAACAGAGGAAATTCCTGTTTATGATATCCTTTCTTGCAAATACTCAGGCAGGTAAGCTGTGACTTCTTTTTTGTTTGATTGCTTTTAGTGTTAGGTGTCTGCATCTGTAATGGGAGGAACATTCTTGTAGAATGTTGTATATGGATATAAACAGACCTTCCTTTAGTGTGAACTGCATAATAGATCTTGTGTTCTTCGCGGTATTTTTCTTTCTTGAGCCCTTAAGTGTCTCCTTCTATGATTTTGCTAAGATGCAGGTTTTCAGGTTTTCCCAGACTTTATATGATGTTGGTTTTGAGAGGTTGCAGTGCACATACTTAATCTTAAATGCCCAATTTGCTTCAGAGAAGCACCAGAAAATGCCTGACAGTCTTTTAAAGTGACTGAATCTTGTATTAGAGGTTGCAAGTTTTTAAAAATGACTCTCAAGCTCAGGAGAGTCCACCAGAGATATACCTCAGAAGGAAGTGTATGTGTCTGGCCTCCATCCAAGACAATTTGGAACTGAAAGAGCTTTGTCTAAGAACATTTCTTGCACTTTGCCATGGAAGTTTCAGAATGGTCTAAATATTTAGCAACATGGACAAGAACTTGGTTCAAACCTTATCCAAGCAAGTGAAATGAAAAATGGCATTTATCCAGAAGTCAGTCAGAAAGAGCCAAACAAATAAGTGAAGGCAACCTGGTTATAAATAAATCACAAAGCATAAAAAAAAGTAATGCTTAGTATTTATGTGTTTTCTGAGAAGCCCAATATGTGTTTACTGCCATGTACAAGTGGCAGTTGCAGTTCAAATACACTTCGAGAAGCATCTCCCCTTGAGAAGACACTAGTTGGTCTCTGTTCTAGCAGGCTTGGATAAAAAGTTTTAACTGCAATATAAACAGTGGCAGAAAAAGAACATATTTCCAAATGCTTAATTTTCTTCTCTCTGGAGAACTACTTGAGCTCAGCAATGATAAATACAGTCTAAGGAAGAGATTTCCTGAAAATTTTCTTGTCTTTCCACCCCCAGATTTCTCAGGGGATATGTGCTTGACCCCAGGGGAGAGCACAACCAAAGGGCTTTGAAACAGAAATAAAAACAAAGAATAGAAGCAGGGGCTTTTAAAATGAAACAGGATTTAAAGTGACTTCACTGAGGATAATCCTTTCCCACAGTGTCTAATGCTGGAAAATTCTCATTTCAGTTCCCAAGCAGTTTTCAGACATTCTCCTATACATTGTCAGGGAAAAGATTTGGGACTGTAATCTACTTTTTTCCTCTTAAGAGCAGAAGGAATACTAGCAGCCAGTCATTGGACTATCCTTGTTAGTACTTGCACCCTGGGAGCCGTCAGGTGAGTCAGGTGAAGTCTCAAAGGCTGCTGTAATACATGGCATAAAACTATTAAGAAATGGGCAAAAATAAGATAAAAATGATGAGCAATTGTATAGAAATAGCTAAAAAAGGACTTAAAATGGGTTAGTAAGGGCCAAAAATGGTTCAAACAAAGGTAGGAAGGAGGAATTTCTTTCCTGTTAGGGTGGTGAGGCACTGGAATGGGCCACCCAGGGAGGTTTTGAATGCTCCATCCCTGGCAGTGTTCAAGGCCAGGTTGGACGAAGCCCTGGGTGGCTTGGGAGTTGGAACTAGATGATCTTAAGGTCCTTTCCTACCCTAACCGTTCTATGATTCTATTCTATGTCCCTTTATTCAAATAAACCTTTACACTTCACTCTGCCTCACGAGCTGTTATCAAAACCATGATTTCCCAATAAAGCAGAATAAAAAGTGATTAAAAGTAAATAGAACAGAACAAAAAACTGAGTAGAAGTGAGCAAAACTGATTATGCCTCAATAAAAAGTAAACAAATGCAAACAGAAGTGATTAAAAACTGGAAAACAAAAAACCAAAACCTGAAAAATGTGACTAAAGAGCGAGTAGAAAGTGAATAAAGAGAAAAAAATTAAAAGTGGCTAAAAGTCAGTATTAAGTGAATAACACACACCCGTGCATGCACACCCACCTCACACATGCAACCCCACGTACACCCCCCCCAACCATGCACATGCACCCCCACCCACAGAGAAACATGCACAGCCCCCCTCCAGCCACACTCACACACAGAAACATCCCCCCACACACGCCCCCATTCACACACACACCGTCACTCATACACACCACCACAAACATGGACACACATCCCCCCACTCACACAACCCTCCATTCACACACACACCACTCGCACACACAGGCACACCCCCATGCACACCCCCCACCCAGACACAACCCCCCCACCCCCACGCCCCATACACACCCCCATCACTCACACATTCACACACACCCCCGTCCTCCACTCACAAAGCCCCCCCATGCAACCCCAAACACGTACACACCCCCCAAACACACACCACACACACCCGGACACACCCACCCACACCCCCACACGCACACCACACACACCCAAACCCCCATACACACCCAAGCCCCCATACACACCCCCCACACAACCCCTCACTCACCCACAAACATGCACACAAACCCAACACCCACCCCCCCACACACCCAGCTCCCCACACATACCCAAACCCCCATACACATCCCCCCACACAACCAGCCCCCAGACACAGCCCCCCACTCACACACAGCCCCGCATGCACAAACATGCACACACACACCCCCCCCCACGTTCCCTCCCACACACAACCCCCCACTCACACACCCCCAGACACACACACAAACCCCCAGACACACAACCCCCACTCACACTCCCATGCCTGCACACACACCTCCACACACACCCCACAAATGCACTCCCCACACTGAACACCCCACTCACACACACACCCCACCCAGATACACCCCACCCGACATGTAAGCACACCTTGCCAGACACAACCCCCCCACTCAAACCCACACCCCAACTCGCACACCCTACTCACACACACCCCCCAAACACCCCCCCCACGCACTCACACAGACCACCTCCCAACGCACACCCCCACACATCCACAACAGGCACACCCCCACACACCACACACACCCACACAAACACCACCCCCCCACACACATGCACCCCATTTAGTAACCCTACTCTCACCCTACCCACACCCTGTGGACACATCCCCCCCACAGCCCCCACCCATTTCTTCACTGATTCAATAATTTTGTTGAAAGGTACCCGGTGGTCTCAGTACCCGGTGCTCTTAGTACCCGGTGATCTCAGTACGCAGCACTCTCAGTACCCAGAGCTCTCAGTACCCGGTGCTCTCAGTACCCGGAGCTCTCCTTACGAGGTGCTCTCAGTACGCGGTGCTCTCAGTACCCGGTGCTCTCAGTACCCAGTG